>NC_090929.1:1316778800-1319178800 GCF_040938575.1 Ambystoma mexicanum | reverse complement strand
CAGAATAGAAGGGAAGTATTAGACCTCTGCACAATGTTCGAAGAAACAGAGGACCCAAAAGGGGATAGGGTGACACCCGACAGTAATAAGAAGGAATCCGGGAAAAGTGGATAGATGAAAAAAGGGAATATACCAATTAGAAACACGCCCAGCAGAAGGTTACACAAACCTAACATATGTGTCGGAGGGCAGTAGGGTAGACACCCTGTGCACAGCCCCACCCCCAAAAAATGTCTCACCCCCTGAGGTTACTGCCCAATCCGGGGTGAGCACGAGAGACCTAGAGGTAGCACTTGTATGAACACGCACTGAATTGGCAAGATTACTGGCAGTATGTGAAGGGACTAGAGTGGGAGAGATACCAATGTTGCCCACAGGGGCAGCCCAACAGCCAGGTGACTTTCAATCTAGAATAGATAGTGTGGCTATAAGACCTGTCCACGTAGAGCAGGACCGGGAACAGACAGCTTGGGATATGAGAATGTAGGGTCCTGAAGAGGGGACGAGGAGTATTGGAGTGATTTGGACGACACAGAAGTAGAAGGAGAGGGAGGAGCCTGGCACCCCAGGCTACACCAAGACTAGAGAGCCTATGGGATGGACAATTAAGAGAAAGGTTTGCCAGAATAGCGCTAACCCGGAAAAAAAGGAAGTGCAACTAAGGCTTGGAGGATGGTCCAGGATCTCTGCCCCCTTAATGACGTAGTACAGATGGAATTTCCACTTGCCCCAAACCCTGCTTCCATTTTGTACAATATCCCCAAAGAGGCAACTAACTTCTCTGTTGTGGATTGGAAAAATGCCTTCTTCTCAGTCCCCTTACACCTTGACTTACAATACCTCACTGCGTTTGCCCTGCGTGGAAAGCTCTATAAGCACATCGTTTGCCCCAGGGGTACTGCAAAAGCCCTAGCATTTTCAACAGAATACTTCACGAAGACCTAGGCAACATTCAGGAACCCAGCACAACAATTCAATTTGTAGATGACCTACTGGTCTGCAGCGACATCGAGCAAGTCTGTCGAAGAGATTCTATCACATTACAACATTTGCTAGCAAGAAAAGGGTAAAAGGTAGACACGGCCAAGCTCCAATACTGCCAATTGGAGGTACTTTACCTGGGGCAACTCATTTCCAAGAATGGAAAAATAATCATTCCTGACAGGGCAGCAACAGTGCGGGCCACTTCCAAACCCCTCACAGTAAAATACATGGAAACATTCCTAGGATTATGCAACTATTGCAGAGCATGAATTTTAGATTATGTAGCATACACCACTCCACTCCTACAGGGCCTCAAGTAAGCACAGAAGGAAAACAACACAATAGAGTGGATACCAGAGATGATAACAAGCTTCAATTACTTAAAAGAAGTGATTTTAACAACACCGGTCCTCGCCACCCTGAAATACACACAAGAATTTTACATTTTCTCGCACACAAATGGTACACTCAAGAGAGCAGTACTCACCCAAAAGAGCGCAATGTGTCATGATTCATGCCCCTGGTCATCATGGCCAAACCAGCCTTTCAGCTGGGGCCAGGTTAAAGGCTTCCATTGTGGCATTAAGGGCCACAAAACACCACCAGGGACTCTCTTGTAGCCAGTCCTGGCACCTTCGGCACCAGGCTCGTACTGTTATGTGAAGGACAACATTTGGATTGGGACTTCAGTTAACATGGAGGCACTCATATATCTTATTTCCAAAGAACTGAGCTATGCCGTCTAGTGTTTCAGGTGTGGCCGGGCCTGGGACTACTTTACCTGGAACTACTTTACCTGCGCTATACAAGCCACATCCAAACTGCAGCAAATGCTTCAAGTTATTCTGCAGTTAGCAGCATAAGGCTCACTGTGTCCCTTTGTGATCTCCATTGTTTCTTGCATCCTGCCACGTGCTGAATCCTGTATCTGGAAGAAGAAGAACACCATTATTCAGTGCTTACCTGTAAGTAACAGCCTGGCTCTGGTCTTGAATCTTCCATCTTCAAACTACCACCGGCTGCTCACCTGAATACACGTGATCTTGGGATTCTTCATCACGATGCTGCATCCATCTTAAGAACGCTGCAGCAACCTGAAAAAGACAAAGAGACATTATTAGTGAGCGCTCGTTCACAGCAACGCAAGGACACCCAAAACCAGTTACCAGGTGCAGTCTCTCCTTGATCTCGGAACATCACAGCAGCCCGGAACATCATAACGACCTGCAAAGGAAGCGGCAAAGGCACAGTTTAGCAAAAGAAAAGGCAAGAAAGCGCTGCGCACAGCGCATTCACTTACTTTGCTGGCATTCTCATCCTATACAGCACGGCAACGCCAAAACTCTCCAACTCACCTGAGGGAAAGAAACTAGAGACATTAACAACAAAAAAAAGGCAAAAGAGGAAAAGGGGAAGATAAAAGACTGTAAAATAGTAGTACCTCCCTTATCAAGCAAAGCAGAGTCACAGCAGGCCTGGACCCGAACATGGGGCAACGCACAAGTGAAGCAACTTGGTCGACCGAACGCCCACACCTCCAACATGCCACTGCTCAGAGACGCAGGACAGAGAGCACACCATACCTAATATTAAGATGAGCAGAGAGACTATACTTAAGGGAGGAATTCAGGTTGAGGGAGGTGGGAATCAATCCAAGAGAGACATTTAAGCCTTATATCCAGTTCTCCTGTATTGCAGACGCTTTCCACGTCCAACACACTATCAAGGGAGAGGGTTCGAGAGTGCTACTCTTCCAGCCAGGGCTGAGTGGCCTCCTCATGGATATCAGGTGAGCGTAACACAATGGACCAAAACACATGGCCCTATTACAGTGGCAGACTCGGCTCAGTGATGCAAGGACAATTCACCTGCGAACAAGCTCTTACAGCTACGGCCTTTGCAATAGAAACGTAACATTGTAAGTGGAGTACTCTTTGAAATATTGGATCGCTCCAAGTCCACATTCACCATACAGAGAACATCAGCTAATGAAATAATATTGTCACGCCTCCACGTCCATGTTGTAAGGTGCATGAAAGTAAACCCAGCCACGTTCCTCACACAACCATGCACCGCCAAAGATTTGCAACAACATGACTGTGCCTCTTATGAAGGCAGAGATGATGATATCCCCAAAGCAAGAGAGAGCCCCCTGGAAGAGTGAGAAATCCTCTTCATTGATGGCGGAGCATCATTTGATCAAGAAAGAGGGGAAAAACATGTTGGGGCAGCAGTGGTCGGACTGGAGGAAGAGGAATATGAAACACTCGTAATGAAGAGATTGTCATATACTATTCAGCTCAAACAACTAATTGGGAGAGAGGCTATGAGATCTTGTTGTGCTCATGGAATTTGTGAAGTCATTCTCATTTCCATCAGTATAAATCAATTTTCAATCACTTCCAGATGATCTGTCTATAAGAGACATGGATGATGCAACAACCGGTATGTGAAAATGTCCTTACCTTCATGAATCCAGTGCTACAAGGACAGAAAGGTCACCCTGCGGCCGGTTTCATGACTCTGATAAGAGTAGACATGAATTTTGAAATCATCGATAACAGTAATGTGAACCCTTGGATCCAAATTACCACCTTGAGTCATCAACCTGCGAGCCTTGAGGCAGAAATAGAAGGAGCCTTAACAACCGGGAAAAAGACGCTGACAATTGTGAACCTATATTGGAATCCACTGGTGATAAATTATGAGGTTTTTACAGTGCCGTATTTATGGATGTTGATGACGCCACTGGCCGTTTTCCAAAAATGGAATTCATTATATGTGGCGATTTAAACTTACATCTTTATGATCACCAAGGGAAAAGATTAGATGATAGCTCTCTTGCCCCTAGGGAAAGATGTTGGCTCAAAGAGATGGATTCCTGACATCTTTCGCTCACAACTAAACCCTTGAACACCAAAGGGGAAATGCAGCCAACCTTGTTGAGAGGCTCCTCCTCGGCAATCATCAATAATACCTATGTCTCTCAAGAGATTAAAGAAAATCTTACGAAAATTGACACCGTCTATTACAACAGCAGTGACCATTGGATGTAACATCTAACCTGGTCAACAACGTATCAAATAAGAGCAAAACTGTCTCTACCATGAGTAGAATTGGATGGAAGACTAACGAGTTTGCTTTTAAACACCAACCACATAAACTCATTGTCTTAAACCTTCCTTGTAACGCAACAGACTCAAATGATTACGTTAAACTATGAATGGCTTTTGAAGCCTTTCCAGCAAAAAACAATGTGTAAGAGCAAACCACACTTGCAACACCTTCATAGTTTTAACCCTCAGCGAAAACAGAAGAAAGCAGAAATGCGCAGGAATATCAAAATTATCATCAACAGCCAGGAGGAAAAAAAGCAAACGCTTATAAAGAGGCAGAAGCATAGGTATACAAATTGGAGCAAAAATAACAGATTCTTGCTAGCTCAATATGCTTGAAGCCTTGAGAGATAGAAACACCAGAAATCTATGGAACATCCTAAATCAACGTGACAACATCAACAAAAGATTAATCTCAGATGTTCCTGATCCATTTGGATTCCGCATTTTACTGAATTATACAAAGCACGAAACTCCAATTCGAAGGTGGATTTGGGGAAGCAACTGGATAAATGGACACTCGAGCACAATGAAGAGAATATTTCTGCAGTTATATCCAAGCTAAATATGTCTTGCACCTCTGGCCCCTGATAGGCTATCCGACACACACATTAAACAGAATCCCCAAAATTGGATGAAATTATGCATGCATTTGTTCGATTTGATCTCAGAACTAAACGCCATACCTCGAGCATGGCAATCTGCAAATATTGTTCACATCTTCAAGGAGGGTGACAGAAAACAGCTGAATAACTATCGCCCCATCGCCCTGCTTGACCCACTTGGGAAAGTGTTTGCTTCATGCCAATTGCAAAAGTTATCTAATTGGGCTGCAAAGAACCACAAGCAAGCAAAAAGACAAACTGGTGTTGTTAAAAAAGTTGGCACCAATCACAATTTGTTCTTACTATACCTCTTAAAACAAGAAGCCATCCAAGAAAAAAATTCAGATATATGCCATCTCCGTCGATTTGAAACTTGCCTTTGACATGATCAATAGACAAGCACTTTGAACTAAATTGAAAGCCTGGGGATGTCCCTCGGAATTTCTGGAGCCAGTCAAATTATTATACAGTAACACCAGTATGCAGATATGTATTGTTTCTGTACCAATTATAACATTGAATGGTTTCAAATAAGGCTGCCCGTTGGCGGTGATACTTTTCAAACTTTTCACCTCTGACTTTGATGAGTATATGAATATTCCAACCCGAAATCCGTTGAAAGTCAATGCTACTGCACTGCCACATATGATTTATGCAGATGACATTGTGGTTATTGATGAAACACAGCGTGGTCTACAGATATGCTTGGACCAATTGGAAAATTACATGACCTTGAATGAATTAAAGATCACTCAGAAAAAACAGATCATGCTGTAAACCAAGAAATGGATGAAGTCGAAATGTGCCTTGTTTCTACAGCATAATAAACTTATGCAGGTCAACACCATGAAATATCTGGGTGTATGGATCAACCAATCTAAATCCAAGGTAGAATGGTCCACGCACCTTAAATCCAAAGCATATGCTCGGGCCAGACAAGGCACTTTTATCCATAGAAAATACGGAAAGTATTCACTTAAACCAGTGCTGACTTTTTTTCGATAGAAAGTGGTAGCGATCTTAACCTATGGAGCCGAAACTATGATTAGCCTTGACCCAGTCACTGCAATCCATCGTTATGTGGAAACATCTTGATATGTATTGGAAAACCCAGAACAATGATCAAGTCCCAGCAATGGAGATTCTCTGTAATAACCCAGGAACAACTAGGAAAAGTGTACTGAACAAATGGAAAAAGAAAATGTAGGTTCAACTTGAGAAATTGATTCAACGTCCACAGTACATTAAAAAAAGAATAATGTTAAATGACTGGGTACATACAATGCAAGGCAAGACACAATATCACATGAATCTGAACTGTAACGCGGAAACTAGGTTGATTGACCAGCTCCCGAATTATCTGAAATTGTTCCCAGATAAAGACATACAAGATCTATTTCTGCGACTACACCTCAACTTGCTGCCAACACGTGAATGGTTGGCTAAAACAAAGCAAATACCGACTGCACAGGCGTATTGCGGGTTTTGAAAGGATCCAGATTATACTGAATCCCTTTTTCATGTAATAATGGAATGCAAGGAACTGACGGACAAAAGTATTTGAGACTCACAATACAGTTGGACGCACAAGAGCGATGGGACCAGATCCTGTTAGGCAATAACAAGTAATTGATATAAAAGATCATCCAATTTTGGAGAACAATCATAAAAGAAGACATAAAGCCCTAGGATATACATCATTGTACCCTGTTCTAACATTGTTCTAATAAGAATATGTAATTCATGAAATGTATATAAATGAAAAGTTCAAAAATAAACTAAAACATTTTAAATTTAAAAAAATATATTCAGCTGAATCAGCTGAACTAATAGTACTCATAGAAGCCCTGCAGGCATCTAGGGGGTGATATTTTACCATCTATTCAGACTCTGCCATTGTTACCACCATGGTGCATACAGGTCTGTCACACTGGAGAAGGAGGGGGTTCAGGAGAGTCAATGGCTCACCAGTACAGCATGCTGCCCTGCTTAACACACTGATTTCCCCTCTATCAGAACTCTCTGTGGTGGTGGTCATCAAATGTGCAGCCTATGCACATAATACAGACAAAATCTCATTGGGAAATGCAGCCGTCGACACTGCAGCAAAAGCCCTGCATATCTACCCATTCCCACGTCTGCTTGGTACATTATAACAACAGTGAATGCCAGGACAGATGAAGAAGAATACCCAGCTCTCCCTATCACACACATTATTGAATTGCAGCGTAGGGCCTCTCCAGAAGAACATGAGATGTAGCTCAAACATGGGTGCATGCAATCATCCCCAAACCTCTTGTGGAGGCAACAGAACACATTGAAAGGAGTGGTGCCAGCAGAGTTGTTACACACGGCTTTTCAGCAGTTGCATTATCCTTTTCATAGCTCCGAACAGCACATTGCAGCAGACATTCAAGAATGGTTTGTTCCCAATATACTTGAACACCCCTCGACTATGGTCATCCAATGTACCACCTGCAAGATGTTCAGTATGGGCATGACGCTCAGAACACTGAGAGGAACTCTACCCTGCCCTGTTGGCCCCTTCAGTGAACTGCACATTGACTATGCAGACACGGGGGAACAATGTAATGAAGCACAATATTTGATTGTGGTGTTGTATCCATTTTCCAGATGGGTCGAAGCTGGCCCAAGTGCCCACCCAGATGCCAAATGTGCTGCCAAATTCCTCAATGGAGTGGTCTTTTCCCGCTATGTGACGTTTTAGGATCAGATAATGGCATGCATTGTTCAATGACCTGTTTAAGGAAATAACCACCCTGTTATGCATCAAACATTGTATGTCTTCTATTTACCACCCAAAAGCAAATGGGGTGGTAGAGAAGATCAACAGCCTCCTTAAGAGCAGACTTTCAAAACTATGTAACACCCTAAAAAAGAATTGTGTGTATTGCCTGCCCTTGTTCCTGTTCCATCTGTGCACACAGCCAAGCAAGGACCACAACCTGTACCCCCACAAACTAATAATTTGTAGGCATGTGCAAAAACCCCAACTGACATGTGAAATAAGATGCATTGCAAAACAAATGCCTCTGCCACACACAGAAACGTCAACTGCCACAAAACTGACACCACACCCACACCCACACAACCATTGTTGCCGGGGGAACTGGTCTATGTCAGAAGCTTTGTGCAAAAATGGAACAACCCCAGGTTCCATGGGCCCTACAAGGTCTTGTTTCCACCCCTCCTCGCAGTGAAGGTGAAGAGGTTGAGATTATGGATATGCCTCTCGACGTTCGCAGGGCCCCACCGGACTCATTAACAAGTACCCAAAATCAAGACAACAACACTACCTCAGTTTGCGTAGCTTCTTGCTGATTATATTAAGTGCATGTGTAAAAAGTGAGAAAACATGCATTGCTGCTACAGCAACAGCTACGTGAAATAAAACTATCCCGCACTCTGTGTCTTTCGCTTTCTTCCTTCCCGCCCCTCCCACTTCCCACCACGTTTTACCTTCCCCTCCCTGTTTTTTTCTAAATCACAGGTATGTCAGTGATGGAAATGAAAACGCCAAGATATTCTTCAGCAGTAGATAGAGACAGTATTAGTAGTACTAGAATGTATAGTTATTTTTATTTTTAAACTTTTATTGATTGAATAATATAGAATGTATAGTTATAACTGTGGCCTCCACGTAACGGCTATTTTGTTTGCAGTAGTGATGTTTGCATTAGGGATTTATTGGGGTTACATCTTTTATCTGGGCTAGACATCTAAAAGAAGGAGGAGGGGACTACAGGAACCTGGAACACGAGTCGAGTGTCAGTGGATTACTTCCGAATGGTACAGAATTACCCTTCAATGTCACTTTATTTCTTTTCAATGTAACTGGAGTACCTTCCATTGTCGCTAGTTTGACCCCTATACGTTCAACAGTAACTAAATTCACCCTGAACCCCACTTCCTCCCGTGTACTAATGCTTAGTTCCAGCTGAGCCCAAACCAGAACGAAATGATGATGCTGAGCATAAAAAATTCCTTATGTAATGGAAGCAGCATGTAAATATTACTAGCAGCATAAGTCCAATAGTGAAAAGTCACGCAATACGTAATAGCAGAAAGAAAAGACAGCACGCCAACTTAAATATGATGCATACCATGGTTTAGGATTAGATGCAGTAGAAGATGTTCGTCATCCTGAATACTAGAACAGTTGGTACTCCTACGGGCACCTAAGGCGTTAGTACCGCAAGAAGTACCCATTATAGAGCCCAATGCCTAATTCATCTTGCGCTATGTAGGATCAAAGGCACTTTACAAGCATGCAACGTCCAACTAGAACTCATCGATCCTCACCCCCCGCAAATGCAAAGCCAGTTCCAACAACCCCAACTGTCTGAAGGAACCACATCTTGTGATCAAAGGGGTGAGATATGTCAACAATGAGTGTCAAGAAACAACACATGCATGCTAGGCCGAAGGACTTTTAGGATTATCTGATAAAATTGCAGCACTCGCGGAGCAGACATGCACACAAGTATGGGCAGAACACATTACCAAACTAACGTGGATTGCAGTTCTCAGGAAACCAGTATAAGTGCACCAAGAAAAATCATATGAGCTTTGTTTTTACAATGAAGGGACTGTTTCTGTTGGATATAACGAACAATGTAACTGAACTGTCATAATACCCGACCTCAAGAAAGGTACTTCCGTGCTGATGGACTATTACTGGATCTGCGGCGAGCAAGCATACTTGCTCCTCCCGCCTTCTTGGAGGGGCTGCTGTCCGCTAGCCACCCTGCACTGAGCCCTGATAGTGGTACTGAAGAACACCGGAAAGGAGGACTCCTGTTCAAAGCACACACAAAATGCTGCCAACAGGCCTTCGCATCCTCCCTGAGAAAGGGCCCTATGACCAGCTGTGAAGGTAAGAAAAGATCCTCAAATTACCTATCAACAGACTCGTCCGAACTGCTAGCGCAGATACCTGATGAATACAAGCTCTATAAGTTAGCAGAGACATTTTTCATTATTAATACCCAGCATCCAGACACGAGCAAATTAAAAACTGCTCCAAATCGTATGGTGGGAACTGATCCAGCTGGCCAATGACACTGAATAAGGGTTCAAAGTCTTAAAAGTGGAGCTGAGGGTCCTCAGACTAATGACAATGCAAAACTGATATGTCTTGAATCTCCTGACTGCCATGGACAGAGGTGTTTGCAAAAAGATCCGTAGTTCATGTTCCATGTTCGTACCTTCTGAAGATGCTGAAAATGGAACTTTGTCACACGCCATTGCAGCAGTACATGAAATAGTGGTTAAGATGAAAAAAGAAGCCTGGGTTCAAGAAGAAGATTGGTTTACCATGGCCTTCATTGGCCCCCATCATGGCTTGGAACAGTGGCGAAAATGTTGGTGCCCATCAGCGTGTTCATTTTGATGATTTTCTGCACGTGCCAATTGGGTTTCCGGTGTTGTGCCAAAGCTGTACCTAATAGCGCAATGATGATGGTGTCTATTGGAAATACTAAAACACCTTGTGACATGAAGGAAATAGAAATACAAACTGATCACCCTGTCCACCGAATGATCACCATGCCTGTTGGGGATGTTGTGGAGAACCTCTACCACACAAGCCTTGTTCCTCCCCCTGCCCCCGAGAATTACAAAGAAGTATGGGTAGACCTGGCTGGAGATGGGGATGCAGTCACATGACATGTACACCAAAGCAATATGTGCAAGCCGTGTAATTTTTAAGACGTGTGTAGGACCTGGATGCAAATAAAAGGAACACATGCATGGGAGGAAGCAGAAAGGAGGGGGCATGAAAGCAAATACAGGGGAGGTATGCATTTGTTACTGTAGCAGTAACGGAAGGGGGGAATGTTGAGATGGAAATTAGTATATCCCACCCCCTAAGCGCTTTCAGGTGCCTCCGAGATAGTGTAGTGCATAAGGGGGGAGAGAACCACACTATGAAACCTGGTACAAAAGCAATATTGCATGAACAGCAGATGCATGGCATTAGGGGACACATAGAAAGTAACACCATTTTGTAGATATAGCGAAAACAAAGGCTTGTATGACTGCGCTGCACCAGCCAAGCTCCATGGAAATATTTCACTACGCCCAATGCCCTCATTGCAGAATGAATTACAGACAACAGTTCCCACGGAAGTCCACATGCCGCCATGTGCTTTTACTGTTGAAATCAATTAGACTCTTTCAGAGGAATGAGCCCTGCAAGAACATGAGACAACACCAGGCTCTGTGCAGCGTCCATCATCACCACTAAGTGGCCGACAGGTCTCTAACCCCCACCCAGCCAGCCCCACACCACTGACCTGACCCCCACACCTCTGCATTCCATGATAAGCAAGCAACCCTCCTGTCCCAACACAAATCAAGGGTCCATAAAAGATCTAAGCATGCACGACTGCTCTTCTCCCAGCATAAAATACACCCTATGTAACAGGAGGTACAGAGAGGGATACATTAAAGATCAAACCTAGGGTGGAGATCTTGAGTACGGGAGGTGCAGTATCAATAAAGACCTGAATGTGTGGATCAGTGTGACTGTATTTTATCCCCCCTTGCCCCTAGCACCAATTTCCCAAGGCATTGAGGTGCATGCCACACTGATATAGTATGTAGGCTTAGCATACTAGTTTAGAAGCAACAGTGTACTTTGCGTGTACCCTGACCTTCACCTGCCTCAAAGATGAGCCCAGCTGACCCATGTGGAGCCTGACTGATGGTGATGGAATAACCATTAATATCCTGGCATCCCCTATGGAGCAGGTACATGTTTATAGTATCGCCAATCAGTGGCTCTGATATTTACTGAATGTGATAACACCACCAGGCCTTTTAAGCTCTTGTTTGTACCAGGATTAACCAGAACGTTCTCTAGCAACAGAGTCATTTGCTGATATGTTGTATTCTGTACAATTAAAGCCTTGTTATCATTGCAAGCTATCTCCTGGCCTATTTCCCTAAAGGGTTGTATTCACAATGTAGTGTGTGTTAAAAGGGACTTGCCTTCAACAGTGCGGTAGTCCACGGATATCAGTCAGCATTTAAAAGGCTTAGAATCATAGGGGAGTACCAAAAAAGTGGTACCCAGCAACCAACCAACAGATGTACCTAAAATCACAACTAATGTTTACAACATGCAACTATAACTTTTTGTACAAACACCTTAAAAAATGAGATTTTTTTTTATTTTACACACATTACAATGGAATGCACCAATCACAAACCATAACAGTACACTTCATATAATCTCCTCACTACAACTCTGCATACAGATTGAGAAACACCATGTGCTTATTGGACGACACATTCTCAGTAAATAGTAAGTGCATTGTATTTACTTCTCTTTTATTAGCTTCCATTATATAAACATGTGCTTTAAGAGAAAAGACCTTCTTTTTCTCTGAGAAATGTCACGCACACTTGAATGGTTAGATAAGAACTTCCCAGAACAAGAAATGAGTGACAATAACATTTCCAATGGTATAAAATAGGTATTTTAATGTAAACAAATAATGTATTTTGTACACACCTTACTAAAATAATAATTTCTATTTGTATTACAGTACTGAGATTTCATGAAGAAACCCCTCCCCAGTTGAATTATACCCAATCCCCACAATTACAAACAGAATCCCTATCCCCAAGTGTAAATAATCAAATGAACTTGTCAAACAAATTAGATTGATTAGAACTTAGTAATGATTTGAAAGAACTTGTACAGTATGTGAAAAATCATGTAATTAAAAAGGTTCCCTATCACTGTCCTTCTTGCACCTGTACCCCTTGTCCCCAGCAATCATCCCAAGCAAATTCTGAACATTTTAATGAAAGACGCTTTGATGAAACCTCAATCCCTTCCTCACCTCATAATTATTGTACAAAAGTTTCTGATTCTCCCATTTATGTTTCCCATCCCGATACACCATCCCTTTTTTTAATACATATATTCTTTGTACTATAAATGCTTTGTTTATTGATGTGTGATATTTTCTACTTTTTTAAAACTCACATATTAGTTTGTGGACTACGCAACTGTCCCTGGGTGTCTGAACACAAACTGGAGGTGCCCCCGGACAGACGAGATGTCCGGACATGTCCATTTTCACATGGCACACATTTAATAAGTCCACAGACACTGCGCCTGTTCTATGGACACCCAGCATATGCACCCACCCTGCGATTCTTACCTGGAGAGTTTCCGGGCACTCCTGTCTGGGCCGCGGACATCCCCAGACGTCATCATGTGACCGCACTCACGCTGCATGATGGGGGTTTCCACAAACAATGTTTGTACTCGCAAACAGTTTAACCTTGTTTTTGCAGCCAATCTAGAGTGTTTCAAGCAGAAAACTTACACTTGCACAGCTCCCAGACCAATTCTATGTTGATCTGGTAACTTTATACAACTTTTCAAGGCCTTTTATTGACTCTGTATACCACGGACAGTGTGACTGTCCATGGACGGTTCCTCTAAAGGGACCTACCCATTACTTTTCCACTTTCTCAATCTGGCTACCCAGGAGAGAGCATCTGCTTGCAGTTTCTAACTTCATGCTTTGCTGTTTTGCAGATCTGTTTTGTGGACAGCACCTGCTGCTTTACTGCTGTGCATATTGGAGACCATGACATCTCTTATGGCCATTGCTTCTGCCCAACCACCCCCACCACCACCACCACCATCATCATCTGGAGGGCCTGGAGAGGGAAACAGGCACGGAGATACAGAAGAGGAGGATCAAGAGGAAGTAGAAGATGAAGTGGAGGAAGTCCCAGTCACCAGTACTCAGAGGGTGTCCTGGGTGTGGGATCCTTGGACATGTCCCAACGGCTCATGCAAGAAATACTCGATGCACGGAGTGCAAACTTGTACTCAGTTGAGGCAAGCCTGGCTTGTATTCCTACAGGACTCCTTTTTTGTGGCACCACACCAAATCGACCCACCAGACTGCTCTGAGAAAGGTGATACCATTCTCAGGTTCTCAGGTAAGAGCAGGTTGAGTTCCTCCACCCCATCATCTGCTCCTGTCTCAACAAAGGGTACTCCTTTGGGGCAGAGGATCCCAGCGACGGCTTCACGGGCCATACAGAATTCTGTAGACCCTTACCTTTTGTGGGTCACAGTGCTATGCACGTACTGTGAAGCATCGATCTGTAGGGGGGAGCAGTTTAGAGTGCTTTTGAGGCTGCGGTCAGAAGCATGAGACATACTGCCACCTACCTGATTAGGGCCACCCAACATCTTCCTCTCTCCACCTACCCCTTCATCCCTGTGGTTGGTGCCCCTTCCCTCCCTGCCCTGACTTACGTTGCCTCTCCTGAGAAGAAATGCCAAAACAATTAGAAAATTGAGAAAATACAAAAAAAGGTGCCTTTAGGATCCACCTTTCACGTTAAAAAATAGAAGTGAGAAAAAAAGTTGCAGGCTGCATAGTTTGCGTACCTGTAAAAAATTCCAGGCGCGGAAATCATTTTAATTGTTTGCATTTAAAAAGTGTGTCTCTTAAAAGAACCTTTTTTGTGCTTTTGGCTTTTAAATTTTTATTTTTAGTTTTAGTTTTGCAAACTGAACTAAGAAAACATTTAACTGAATTTAATTATTTCTTCTCACTTTCAAAAAATTCTGCTTCAAAGCATTATTTATGTTTTCCACAAAAATCTGATTACCCACATCAGTTTGAAGGATTCATCTCACCGAACAATGTTGGCCCTATCAAACGTAATGTTCTCATTATGAAACAATGTCATGCCAACATCTCAAACAAAGGCACACATAGCTTTATTGATGTTGCTCCTCAATGTATTCCATTTGTGGACCAAATAAACTTGAACGCTTCCACATCTGTCTCTGGGAAATGAGTGAAAAAACTATTTTCGAATTAGCAAACATTTCCTTCAACCTTCCCAATGTCTCCATCATTGCAAACTGCAATGAAATTCCAGTTATATTCCCCAAACGGTTCCCTCCACAATGAATGATAATAATGTCTGGGTAGTTCCATTCAACCATATTTGCACAAAATTGGAGCAGGTCCACCGACTCCATTCTTCACACTCCATACCAGAACACTTACAATTCATGGAATCCAAGATGTTTGGCTATTCCACAATGCCCAGAATACACCATCAACCATTGGTCCCACGAGCCCCTCAAAATCCAAACAGTCTGCCTAAGACATTGCCATGGCCATTTTCAATCCTCTCACAACTCCTACTAACAAAACTCCTGCTACCCTCTCTTCCTGTACACCATACCCACGAAACCTGATTGGCTGAACCCTTGATGTCTGCGGACACCACGACTGTCTGCGGTCTCTGCAGACCCCATTCCTGTGACAGGCAACCTTAAAAGACCAGGATGTGGCACGTGCTGCCCGGGGACTACTGCAGTGTCTGCGTACAGATCATCCAATTAGAGGGAGTGGGCAGCTTCACACTAAATTTAAACAATGTACTGTACAGTGGTGGCTCTTGAAAGAATCCTTTTTTTGTTTTATTTTTAGTTTAGAATTTTGTTTTTTACCTTTCTGATTTTTATTTCTTATAACTACTCACAAATGTTTTCATATGCACTGCACATCTTCTTCACCTAAATTTTCTCAGTGCATTTTGAGTATTTACAAGAAACATCCAAGTCCCAAAATCAGTCCATCACTCTGAAAGTTGTTTGCACATCTACCTTATTGTTTTCATTTTCAAAAGATGCCATGCCCATACCATTCAAAAAAGCACTTACACCTTTATATACAAGGTGCCTACCTTGTTGTAGTTGTGCGCAAAACACATTTGGGCATCTCCACACTTTGCTTGAATGTATTTTTGAAAAAATAACCTTTGCATATTGAAATATTTCCATTAAGCCTCAGAACATATATTTTAATGCAACCTGCTAATATAGTGGAGTAACGTACCCCATGCTATTTCCTTCACAATGAACAACAATAATATGTGGGCATTACAAGAGTTCCATAGTCTTACAAAATGATTGCACACTCACCCCTTTTAGCCAGGACACTGCATACCAGCAAACCTCCTCTCCCTCCATACCATCAGTACCAGAGATGCCACACAACTCAGAATACCTTTTCAAATGATTCACCCATCAATCTCTCACCATCCACACAGAAAGCTTTTTTAGCACTAGGGAGGATAGCTGAGGGTCAAAATGCTCACCTTGAAAGCAAGACGACACCAAGCAACACAGATTCGATCCCCGGGTTCATGGTTAGAAACCTCTGGGTATTAAGCGCGCACCTGTCAGCAAAGTACCAATAGCAAAGGTCCGCTTTGGCCAACGCTGTGAACTTGGTGTCTGAGAGACATTTTACAAGTCCTGTGACACGCCCCTGGAGGGTTTGAACACTTGTGTATCCCATATAATGTGCACGCTCGCGCACCTGCGTGCTCACCTCTCAGCGAAGTACCGATAGTAAAGTACCGTTTTGCCTGCTGGAATGCTCAGCACACTTCTCTGTCAACGCTGTGAACTTGGTTTCTGAGGTGACTGTCAGTGATTTCTAACAACGTGACATGGTGGGATACAACTATCGGGACTCTCATGATTGTTTTGTTCTGTTTCTAGAGACATTTTACAAATCCTGTGACATGCCCCTGGAGGGGCTGAATACTTGTGTATTCCATATAATGTGCATGCTCGTGCACCTGCATGCATGCACCTGTCAGTGCAGTACTGATAGTAAAGTACTGCTTTGCCCTCTGGAACGCTCAGCACACTTCTGTGTCAACGCTGTGAACTCGGTTTCTGAGGTGACTGTCAGTGATTTCTAACAACATGAACACGGTGGGATACAACTATCTGGACTCAAATGATTGTTTTGTTTTGTTTCCAGAGATATTTTACAAGTCCTGTGACGCGCCCCTGGAGGGGCTGAACACTTGTGTATTCCATATAATGTGCATGCTCTCGCACCTGCCAGCGAAGTACCGATAGTAAATTAATGCTTTGCCCGCTTCGCCTGACATCGGTGCGTGGCTTTGGCGTGGTCCTTTTTCTGTTTGTCAGTGTTTGCTTATGAGTACATCTCTAAAGGTATTATCATTTAGTATTGCACAAGTATATGTTTAACTATTTGTTTGCTTTCACTATGTCTATCCCGGGAAACTTGTCTAAATCTTCCAAGATGGCGGCAATCAGCAACTTAAATGTTCCCTGTGCCTCAACAAATCATCCTTTGTCAATATACCTAATATGTTTAAGGATGGTTTAAATACACTACAATTGGGAAGCGTGAATTTAGCATGCCGTTAGAGCCAGTCTTCTTCTTTAGCCCAACCCCTTTGTCGAGATCCGGATCTCCGCAACCCAGCTGCTCGTGCTAAGGTGTTTGTGCAAAATGTTCCACCCATGACACATTTACTTTCTGATTCTACACTTTTACTCTCAGATGGGGTGTCTGCTGTCTATGGTTTTCGGCTATAATGTCCCCAGTTTACTTGGATGCTTCAATTATTAGTTCACATTATGGAGACAACATCTCATTGTATGCAAGCCAATGTGAATCCGCTATTTCTATTCGTAGCGAACAAATGGATCTTCAAGATAAAGCTTCTATAACTTCCAATATAGTCGAAGATACATCTTTATATGTACATCCAACCCCTCGACAACACTCCAAATCTCCCACAGACTCTCATACATTACATCCAATGATGAGGGAGGTTACCCTTTCAGCCATTAGCACAACCATTTTGAGTCTGTTTAAATTGCTGGAGAGATTAGATAAAAAGGTTGCCAAGCAATCACATCAAGTAGATTCCATATGTCAATGGATGAGTTCATTAAAGCCTACTACCGTATCATTGGAGTCTACTAAAAGCCAACCATCAATTGCCATAATAGGTAATGACATATTCCCTGCTACCGGGTGTCAAACTCTTTCTACGCTCCCATCGTTTGCTCACATTATTCGACCAGTTGAGGCCTTGGATATCGCAGCCAACCAAGCTGAGGGACATGATTCTTGAACGGGCCTTAATCAAGAGACTGAGACGCCAATAACTGCCTCGTCTATCTCGACAAATCCAGTTGATTTAAACCAGGCTGGTATGTCAGATTTCATTCAGCCCTGTCATTCGAAAAAACAACCAAAGAATCTCACAACAGTCATTAATAAAAAAAAAGAAAAAGGATGGTAGCTCCTAAGATTGCGAAGAATACCTTAGCACATTTAAAGCAGCATACCACGACTTCTAAAACTGATAATTCGGTGCAGTGGTATACCACCTCACAGAGAAGCGATCTAGATGTACCTTGCACTGCTGATGCTTCAAATCACTTATTGCATTACTCTGCGTTAAATAAGCTTTTATATGTCATAGAGCATTCTAACCCTAAAGCAATCAGGAAAGCTCAGAGTACTGAGCCTGTCATATCAAATGATAAGAGGCTTGACAAGAGACCTGATGCTAATTTTTCCTGTACAAATGTTTCTGATGTAAACCTGAACCTTGATGATATGAAAAAAATAGTAGACACATATTTGCATACGAAGTTGGCGCCTGGCACTGCTAATAACTTTGACAGTCAATCATTGCCGGCCAAGACCTCTATTTCTAACTCTCAACTGCAAATGTGGTTTGCATGCAAGATATCATGAATACCAGTCCTGATTCCCCTTGTCTAACAACACAAATAAGGAATACAGTAGATGCTTTTTTGGCAAAACATATGACACTCAGCTCGACGAATGTGATCTCCAATATGACTTCTGGCATTCCTAATCCTTGCCCTGCTATGCAAAGCTGGAAATTTGTCAACAATCATAGCGCACATCAACCAGGACTTAATTTCTCTGGTCACAATACAGCTGGCTCCTTGTTGCATACGAAAGGTGCAACTACTCTGGGACAAGCAACACCATCCCCTTACAATACATTTTCCAATAGGACATCTAATAATGTGAAGAAAGTTACTTACTCTTGTAACTCTGATCCCAGATGTCACTCTCTAATAATGAAATGTCGAGGTGGCCAGTTTAAAGCATACGATCTGAATAGGAGGAGTGTCCATAACATCTTTAATGATGTTGTGGACAGTGAGGACATCACGACTGGTGACATAGATTTGGTTGAGTTCATAGTCGGTCGAGATCTTACAGTGGTGCGATGGAAAGTGATGAAATGGATGGCATCCCATATGTGCACATTCAGAATGTCTGACAGTCAAACGGTGATCCAAGCAGTGGGTGGGGGGCAGGTCTCTCTCCTCGGCTGGTGTCTATCTTTAGAACAGCCTCTCTGCCCCTCTCAGACTTGAGTCACACTTCCTTAAATTCCAGAAACTGCTAGAAAATGTACTCTTCTCTACCGCTTTCCCGATTTCCATTCACCACTCATCACCCCACTTCAGCTGTGACTGGTAGCCTAATCATCATGTATCTCAGGTCCATTCTCCAAGTCAATACCGGCCCTTCTCCACTGCACTGCCCTGCGGTCCCCTGCTTGATGGCTCCACATACCTCCTTTGCGAGCCATCTGTACTAGCACTGAGCCAGGGGTTCTCCTCCTTGGCTCCCCTTGGCACTTCCCGCTGGGGCCCTCATCCAGCACTCGTCCACCCCTCAGCTCCTGCTTCCATCCCCTTCACCAGCACTTCTCTCCAATACACTGTCTAGTAGGACCACAACTTTGCCATTGTCATTTTTCCCCATGTTCCGTTCCCATTTAGTCTTGTGGTGCTTTGAAACAATTCTGTTGTATAAAGTGTCTTACAAATGCTCAATAAAATAAAATAAAAAACAGATAAATACACCAAATTAAAATCATGGATGCCACAAGGGGTCACTTAGAGTGCGCCAAAAGGCTAGAGACACAATAGGTATGATTACTCAGTGTTCTAAAGTCTCACCGTGTGGTGCATGTATCTACTTGACAAGGGAATAAACACATGGGAGACATATGTAGGGTGAGTACGTAATCTCACCCAGTCTTGTCTGATGGTACACAGGGCTGCTTCAGGTGCACAAGTGAGCATGATCGAATATGCAGGAATTATAGTAAGAGGTGTGCAATATATGCCAGAATTGTAGTTAGTGAACCAACGAATCAAGAGCGGAACAGGGACTTAGTAATGAAGGTTGGTAGGTTTGTAGGAGACTATGGGTAAGGGTATGCTTTGGGCCAGGAAAGACTGCAGGATGAGTGAGAAGGGGTATGGATCTCCTTTTCTTACAGCACAAAAATAGCTAAGGAGGTAACAGCAACACATTATTTTCTGGTGTATTATCATTTTCCTCTTGTGGCACATATTGTAAATCACTGTTTTTAACTGTCCTCAATTTTCCAAAGCATGTGTCTGAAGCAAGATCTTCGGCTGTCTGCCTTTTTTTGTTGAATTCTTTCTCCAAAACATAACCTACCACTCTCTGGATTAGTTCACAGAATACAGGTTGCCATTGTTATTTGTCCTTGAATGAAAAGCTCTAACTGTTCGAACGTCACAATGGGCCTCATTACGACCCTGGCGGTAAGGGGTTTACGCCAGCGTTAGCTGCGCCGACCCCTTACCGCCAATTACGAGGTCCCTTAGCGCCATGGAGCTTTTAACACCCGCTTTTAGCGGGTGTTAAAATCCATGGCGCTAAGGGACCATGGAGTTAATTACGCCACCGTAATTTACGGTGGCGTAATTAATGCCTTCCCCACTCCCATTATGCCCTATGGGGCAAAAATGGGAATGGGGAAGGGTAAATGGGGATTGGGGACTTACCGCCCCGCCAAGGTCGGAATGGGGCGGTAAGTCCGCCAACCAACATGGCGTAAACGTAGTTTACGCCATGGTGGTAAAGTGACGGCCCAGGCGGTAACTTACCGCCTGGGTCGTAATGAGGCCCAATGTGTTGAATACCCACAAAGAATTGATAACATTGACTATATTGAAAGTGGACACACACAACTTTAGTTTCTATTTCTGAGATCTGTTGTTCTGAGCAGTTGTTCAGCATGACATTGTGAGAATGGAACACCCTGAAATTATGTAAGCTTAACTTTATATAATATTTGGGTGATTGAAAATGGCATGTGTGCTGTTCACATGATGACTAACTATGTGACGGACTAATGTACTTTTTGACGAAAAGAATGTACATCGTACGTTATGTTGAAGAATATTTATACTGTGCACTATAACCGGCCGAGTGTTACATTTGCAGTTTGTTGTGCCATGCTAATTCATATATTCATTGCAGAGTGGTGGGTTGTTAGCTGGGCTATATTGTGGTGATGACTCCTTGAACACCTGCACCCACAACCTGTTTTCAGGCTAATGAAGTCTACACCGCTTTGTCCCGTGGCATATCTTGGTGTGCAGACACCATCGCATGCCTCGGCACTGTTAAGGGGGATGATCCTTTTCCCTATGCCTGTGTGCTCCCTGTACCTCAGGGGTTATCTGTTCACTCCATACTCATTCCACTTCAATTATAACTCCCTCTGTCTGTGGTTCAACCTAAGACGTTCCTATCTGTGTCCTTAGTTTCAGGTAGGGCCCGCTCTGGGAAACGAGTGCACCTGGTTCTCCCTCCCATTCAGAGGTCTGACTACTTCTGTTCACTTCCCTGCATGTTGTGGTATGACCTACTAACCCGTCGTGACATCTCTGTGTTCATTCCATGTGTTGTTGGTGTGCCTCATTCATTTTTCTTAGTCCGGTTCTGAAATGTTGACGTAACTTGTTAGCTAACATATTTTAATGTGTATATTCGATTAAAAAACCGGCTACTGAAATATATGCTTTTATTCTGCCATTTTCATAGCTACATTCTACCGTTCTGCGCATGCCATAGTTTCTAGCTCCCGTCTGATGAATACTTCAATCAGCATTGGACGACAATCATCACCGGCGCTTCTTTGATAACCATTATTTGGGACGATCGCCAGGGACCAATCTGTGCTTTAGCAGTAGCAGCAATAAGGAGCAACCTGACAGTGTGTATGATGTAAAAACGAGCTGATCTGAAAGTGTTGTGTTTGAAAGTGAAACGACTCATTATCTTTTGACTAATGGAACACCATGTGAGTTCAAAAAAGATCAGCAATGGCACATAATGACAAAAGAAACATAGAAGACATGAACCACAGGGACTATGTTTGCTGGCTATAACTTCTATTGGAAAATGATATCAGTGTTTTCATGGACAGAATCTTCTCTTTTGAGCATTATGTGAAAAATAAAAGTACTTGTTATATTGCAGACTACTGCCGTTTTATTAAAAATAAATGATTTGGCCTCCTATTTGTGAATAGAGAGACAGGTCTTGTGCTGGGAGAGGATGTGTGCGTTTATCTTCCTGGTTCTGTGTTAGGTAACGTTAGGGTGTGGGTGATGACAAGGTACGTTTGGCTATGCTGGCCACGAACATCATGAAAATAGGTTGAGCATATCGTTTGGAAAGGTAATGAGAGTTTCAGGGGCGGGCAATCAATATTCTTGCCACGAAGGCACTTGAATTTAGGGCGATGTATCATCGTATAAGTTTAGCACAAGATGGCAGTGCTCAACCCATTGATTTTGCATGTAAATGTGAGAAAAAAGAAGGTAAGTTGCATAGGAATTTCTTTGCAAGATCGGTTACAGTATGCTTAAAAATGCATGCCCTATCGACTGGGACAATAACATTTCTGAGCGGAGTCCCCTTTAAGCATGTTATAAAAGAACAATTATAATTATATACATGATGTGATGCAGCTAATCCACAACACTGGATTGATTGCATAAATAAACACTCTTGACCAGCCAGTACATCAAAACTCACCTCCCTCTCACATATCCCAATTCCTTAAAACATGCTGAGATATGGTTTCCTTTATGTCCTCACCCCTTAAGCAATCTGAGCCTTATTCCACGGTTTACCATCTGCCAACAGAACAGTGTCATCAAAACTCTTCTGAACTGTTGCGAGACCCCATACCTACCTTGTCCTTTCAGAACCAAGCAATGCTTCTTCACATGGACATTCTCTCCCTCCTGCACCTCACACCTCTTAACTCTCCTCAGGCTATCAAAACTTTCCTTCATGCATTGAGCCATGTGCTCAACAACCGCCTTTAACCTCGGATGATCCCACTAGACAAAAACCGTCCCTTCCCAACCATGGTGGACACACCTTTGTGTGTGCCTTCTTTCCCCTTAGCACCTCAAAAGGTATCAATCCCATAATAGCATGTGGGGCCCAGTATGTGCATACTCTTCTCTGGAGCAACTCTTCTCAACCATCCTAATGCCTTGAATTAGAGTATGATTGGTTCATTCAACTGCACCATTGGTCTCACAGTGATACAAAGATGATTTAGTGCTCCACCTTCACCCCTCCAAAAATGACTCCATCAACCTAGAGGTAAGTTGCACCCCATTGTCAGTTTTTCATGGATGCCCCTCCCGTTGAAACACTCCATCCAGGAAATTAATAACTTTGTATTTGTTTATGTGATCTTATAAATTATGATGAAATATATATATATATATATATATATATATATATATATATATATATATATATATATATATATATATATGGTGTATATTTCTCTTTCGCAGTGGTTTGTTATAACATTGTAAAATGTTTTGATAAACCAAAAAACACAATAAAAAAGAAAGAAAGTAATAACTGCTTGTGTGTCAGCATCTAGCATAATCTCTACATCAATCCATAAAACCAATGATATACTATCTCCTGCCCCTCTCGCTCTTAATAGGTCACAGGATATCCAAGGCAATGAACTCCTAAGGCATATGATGACATTCCAAAGGTCTAAGTTGGTGTACATAGATCCTCAAATTTAAATCAACTTCCCCACACAATGTCCTCAATGTAATCATCTGCTCAACCTGCGTGTCTTATCCGGGCCACCAATAAAAAGCTCTAAGCCCCCCTTTGTCCTTATTCACCCCTAAATGTCCTTCATGCCCTGGCTCTATTAGTTTTACCCTTACTCCCAATGGACGCACAACACGACCCACTTTACACAACAAGTTTCCCTCCATTCTGAGCTCATATCTGTCTTTGTGAAAGGCTTCCAACCCTTTGCTGCCCATCCACCTGCTCCATCCTCTCCTAACATACTCTATGGTGTGATTTAATTCACTAACCTCCTTGATGGCATCATTCCACATTTTTTCTCACCACAGCTGTATCACACACCACACAGATGATCTGTCACTTTCAAATCACTATCCTCAAGTATCTATGAGCAAATAACAAATTCAAGAACCGACATTCCTTTGTCTACCTTTCCTGTTGTGTGCCATTTATTCTAACCTAGTGTCTTTCTCCTTAGGGTTATTTGGTGGAAATACATCTGGCCCTAATCCTAGCCTTTCAGGTCCTCCTCCATGCCACTGTGAGGGAATATGAGATAGGCAACCAAGTATATAAATTTGACTTTGGGAAAGGTATATGCAAAAACGCAAAATTCCTCACATCATGGCATGAGCCATTTAGTATTGTGGATAAGGTTTCACCTGTGGTTTACTGAATTGCTATAAAGGAGGGTGAGTTAACTGTGGAACAATGTGTTCATGTTAATCAAATTATACCATTCCACACAAAGCATGTAGTGAGGAGATTATAATAGGTTTGAGAAACCAATAGGGAATGGAAAGTGTAGGTACATTCTGAAAATGAAGTATTTTTATCTCATGGAGATTCACCATAGCAGGTAAGTAGGTATGAATAATAATTAAAACACATATCAAGTTGAAGTGTAAAAAAGGGGGTGAAAGGAGAAATAATAATTAAAACAAATATCAAGTTGAAGTGTAAAAAAGGGGGGTGAAAGGAGAGATACATCAGGTGAGTACATTTTAAAATGTGTATAAAAAGTGGGGGGTGAAAAACAGGTGAATATATACATGGGAATGGAAAACAATACTTCATTATTGGCATTTAGATTGGTAAGTGTTACAGGTTGATGTGTTATTAAAATAGTATATTCTGAATGGATGTTGAACTTTTGTAGTAATGTTTAATATGTTTCTATTGTTCCTTGGTTATAATGGATTTTTTTATGTCTAAACTGTACCTTTGGTCCCAGTTAAGCATCAAAGCAGATACAGTTATGGTATGGTTTCCATTTGTGATCCATATGTTTATTTCCAGCTAGTTTTATAATTTTCCATGCATGGTCCAAGCTTATTTCTAGGTCATCGTAGAACATTGGTGACTAGGTTGCAAATAATACAGTTTTATATATTGTATATTTTATGTGCATAATCCACATGTATTCGGTTCTTAATCAGTATATTTCTCTTTTGCTTTAGACACTGACCACTTCCCCGACCAGCACTCTGGGATTTGGAGGCAGCCGGATTCCGAGCGGATGCCGCTGCATGAACGTGAGTACCCAGGAGGAACTCCCTGGACCAAAGAAGGGGGAGAAGATAGAGACCCCTAAAGAAAGTCCCGCTTGCAGAGAATGGAAGCCTGCTGCACATTAAACAAAGTAAAGTGATGGCATGGACACAAGCCAGATTGGATGTTCAGTGTTAGGCTTGTGATGACCACCACCAAGTTAAGATAACTTCAAGAAGGTGAAACACTCATATTGGGAGTAAGATGTTGTAAACAGAGACCTTGATTTCAATGGATTGATTTCCAAGGTTGGACTGATACAGCCATCCAAGCGTAGAATAGATACAATGAACATTATTTACAAGTTAATATTGTCATCCTTATTTTCTTCATTTCGGATAGCAAAAGGATTTAATGTTACCTACATTGGAATGATGTATTTTTTTTTTATTTTTTTTAAAAATAAAACAAGAATTTAAAAAAAATCACAAAAAATAAAGAAAATAAAAATAAACAACAAAAAACAAAGATCACTAAAATAAAAGAAAGAGACAAAACAAGAAAAAGTGATCAAAAGATAAAATAAATCTAAATCTCAAAAACAAAATATATACATTCAAAGACATGTGACATATGAAGACTTGTTTGATGTTATGAATGTTCATGGATGATTTGTCGTGTAACTGTCTGAAATCAACGTTTGAGAATTGTTTTATTTTTGCTCAAGATGATGAATAGAACTGTAGCCAGGATTACTTTGTTTCTGCAGTGACTCTTTGGTCAGGCCCAAGCAGAAGCAAAGGGGGGAGTAGGTAAGAAAAACAGAAGCTGCCACCTCCCTCCCAATGCACTTTTGGTCAGAGAATGAGCGCACAACATGGCTATGTTATACTGTACAATGCCATGCCCAATAATTGTTTTACTGCTTCCCAGTCATCACACCATAAATATGTTAGGGTAGTTTGTGGTATTTTGGTGAGCCTAGTACGGTATTTGGTGGTGTTTCGGTGAGTTCCAAATATGCAGGACTACCTGATATTATTTTTATATCGGGATCCTAAGCAGTAAGCCAACCACCAGACATGGTGCACACTACAGTACAATTGTCTGTTATTGGTAGTAAACTATTTGTTTTACTCTGCATAAACTTACCATATCACCTGAAGACTGTAATATGGGAAACCAACACTTTGTGATTTGCCCCAGTTCACAGTGTTCGGTATTGCTTGCTTTCTTTTATTTTCTGCATGCTGTAAAAACAAATACCACATCTGCTCTACACCCGTCTATATGCTATCATCAGGAACTAGGACACATAAAAATAGACCAAGGATTACTTATTTTGTATATACTTTATGAGCAAGTAGAATTTATTAGAAATAAACATGTACTGAATTTTCACATGACATTCCCTGTGAATCATTAATGAAAATGAAATAGCCACAAATATATTTCAATCAAAAGTGCTTATGCCGAGATAAACTAGCTTTTCCCAACAATCGACTTCAAGCACCCTTTCTGTGGTGCAGTTCAAAACCTGGTCATCTAAAAACCTTGAGAGAAAGCATTTGCTTTGTGCAACTTAATGCCTTCCATTATATTTGAAGCTTTCCACTTATTTATTTATTTATTGATAGCATGTATTACACACCGACACCCAGAGGCATCACGGCGTAGGTTGCATGGATTGCTTGTCTTGTTACAAAGTTCAAAACATACAGGCAGATAGTGATACAAAATTAGTTACAATATAGGAAGTACATATTGAGGAACAGAAAAAGTTGTTATACAAAAGGTTATTTACAGAAGATTGAAGAGGCAATGAAGAGGCATTGTGCTCAGAGTGACAGAGTGAGGCAACTAGTGGTTAAAATGTGTTGAAGAGCCATGTTTTGATAAGTCTCTTAAAGTGCTGGTGAGAGGACTCATTTCTAATGTGCATAGGAAGGGAGTTCCAGATCTTTGGTGTGGCTACTGGTAAGCTGGCTCCCCCAACCCTAGAACTCTTGAACCTCGGGACAAATAAGTGAGTGCTTGAACCTGATCTGAGCTTTTTTGGGTGAAACATTTATTGAGGTAGGCGGGGGCGTCGTTGGTGATACATTTGTGTGTGATGATCAGTGACTTAACTTGGATTCTAGCTTGGATGGGTAGCCAATGTACTCCACTCCTAATATGGGAGACATGGGACCTCATTACAGGTCGGTCGGTCTGGAATTAACAGTGGCGGTAAACCCGCCACCACTGTTAATTCCAGACCGCCTGATCCCGAGTCCTGCAGGTGGGAGGTGATGCTCCCACCAGGTCCTACCTGGCGGGTTTAACACTGCCCGCCTGCAGGCGGACGTGGAAACACCAGCACCATCACAAGATGGTGCCGGTGTTTCCACTTCCCCATTCCCATTGGGTCCTATGGGACTCAATGGGAATGGGGATTTACAGAATTCCGCCTCCGGAATTCCCAGGACACCAGGGTCGTAATTCACTGGTATTTTCCGGGAGTCACAGACGCGGAATGGTCATTTCTTTTTAAATCTACCGCTGCCCGCAGGGCTTTGTTTTGTAGCAGTGCAGTTTGGCCAAGTTGGTGCTTGTGGTTCCTAGTAGGAAAATATTACAATAATCAAGTTTGGAGAGTATGAGGGCTCGAGCTAGGGTAAGGCAGTTTTGTGGGGTGAGAAATTGGCAGCTGAGTGTGATATGTTTGGCTGTGTAGCCTGTGGCAGACGAGAGGGCACTGATATGTTTAGTAATGGTAAGATTGGTATCTAGATAGATTCGCAGTGTTTTGACCTGCTTGAGTACTGGGATGGACGTTCCATCGATGGTAATGGCTGAGTGATTGGCATGAAGGGAATCTCTGTTTTTTCATTGTTAAGACATGGGCTATTAGAAGCCATCCGATTTTGTATGATGGCATAGATCTTGTTGATGTTTGTGGTGTCTAGATCATAGTTGGGGATGAGGCTCTGTGTGTCATTTGTGAAGTTGCTGTAAATGACACCCATGGCACCACGAGCTGCAAAAAGAAGTTTAGTATATGCGTTGTATAGGGTGGGTGATAGGCAGGAGCCTTGGGGTACCCCTAGGGGTACTGGGATAGGATAAGCAGCCTCATCACCAATGGACACTCTCGATGTGTGTTCTGAGAGGAAGGACTTAATCCAGAGGGTTCCATCAGAGGTGAAGTTAACGTTTTCTGACAGCATATTGCATAGTTTGTCATGGTCTACCAAATCAAATGCAGTGGACAGGTCAACTAGAAGGAGGATGCACAGCTTCCCAGAGACTCTTATGGTGTCCATCTGGATTTTAAGGTCTATAGGGCCGTTTCTGTACTGTGTTTAGGTTGTAAGCCTGATTGTCTGTCTCCTAGCAGGTGATTCCTTTCTAGATAATCTTGGACTCGGGTATAGGCTATTTTCTCAACTATTTTAAAAGGAAGGGGACAGTGGTAATGGGTCGGTAGTTGGTGGGTATGTCGGGTCCAGGGAGGCTTTCTTAAGAAGTAGGGTTACCCAAGCTTCTTTGATGTTGGCAGGGACTGAGATTGAGGTGAAGGGGGCATTAATAAAGTTGATAATGATCGGTACTAGGGTGGGGGCACAGAGTTTAACTAATTGGGCAAGGAAGCTATCCCCTTTACAATTAGACAGTTTCAAGGTGGTGATGGTATTTAGAACCTGGTCTTGGGTGACGATGGTGAATTTGAATTGGGGGCTGTGTTTCTGGTGTCTGCATTGGGCACAATGGGGGCATACTTTTACTGGCCACTTACTCTGGTTAGTATTTTCTCTTGTAGTGTATGGATTTTTGCAGTTAGTGCTTTCTGGATGGTGGTACCAGGCTTTGCTTGATTTAGCAGGGGTGGTGGTAGGGATATTGCGTTCCAGTTCTCTAAGTATAGAGAACAGTTCTTTGGAAATGGATGAGGCATTGTTTATGCAAGTATTGAGCGAGTCAGCCTTGTGGGCCATCACTGCTGATTTATAAGTTTTTTTGGCTGCTATAAGTGAGTTTGTTAGGGCGGTGGTTGGAGATTGTTTATGTAGGTGCTCCAGTGCTCTTTTGTTGCGATTCAGGACAGTGAGCTCTTCATTAAACCAGAAATTGGACAGTTTAGCATTTCGGGTATTTTAGTCATGACCAGGGCTACTACGTCAATGGTTGATTTCA
The DNA here is from genome assembly GCF_040938575.1 of Ambystoma mexicanum. Lineage (NCBI taxonomy): Eukaryota > Metazoa > Chordata > Amphibia > Caudata > Ambystomatidae > Ambystoma > Ambystoma mexicanum. The sequence goes on along the minus strand of NC_090929.1, from coordinate 1,319,149,604 downwards.
GGCAGAAGTGATAGATAGAGGAGATACTATCAGGGTTGGTGTTTATTAGAGGGTGGGCCTTGAGGGTGTCAGCCAGGATAGGGACCAGATCTTCTGTTGTCAGTTTGCAGGTGTTTCTCACCGAGATAGGGAGGGGAGTGGGTTGAGGAGCACCTAGAATTCTAGTAATCAGCACATGAAAATATATTAGGTGGTGATCTTACCATGTGATTTCGGAGATTGATTTCAGTGATAAGTTGGCATTCAATGATAGGATCCAGTCTAGAATTCTACCTTTGGAATGGGTGGGGATGCAATTTGAGTAAAATGCATTTCTTTAAGGGCCATGGAGAATGCAGTAGCTTTCTGATCCAGTAAATGATTATATCCGAGATTAAGGTCACCTAGGGTAATACATTTGGTATTGGGCTTGAGGAGGGGTGTGATGAGTAGTGGTATGTCTACTTCAGGGTGGTTAGCATTATTGGGTGTTTTGTAAATGATGAGAATGTTGATTGTGGTTTTAGGGTCGGTTGTGAGTTTTAGTAGGAGTAATTGATATCCGATCACTATGTCTAGTGGGCAGGATCTGAGCTGTAGTGTGGATTTGTCTATAATGGCTACTCCACCTCCTATGGTGTCCTGGTGGTCGGCCCTAATTTGGGAGGGATAGCCAAGGCAAGTAAGGGGCTTGAGAGTTAGTGGAGCCATGTTTCCGTAACGATTAGGAAATCTAGATTTTGGTCCATGAGTAAGTCATGTATGTCAATAGGGTGATCTCCTAGAGATTGTGCGTTAAGAAGGGCACCTTTGAGGGTAGAATTGGATGCTAGAAGGGGCGAAGAGAGATCTGTGGGAAGGGAGGGGATGATACCTTGGGAATGTGCTGTAGGCCATGTGAGACTCTGCTCAACTGAGGTATAGGTGAGAGGGGGAGGGGAGGTGGGCTTGACATGTACATGCAGGGGTGGAGTTGGTGAGTGCGAGCGGATAATCTCAATAGCCTTGTGGTCCCTAGACTCTGGAGTGTGGTAGAGAGTAAGGTTGCTGACGTTCTTGAACAAAGACATTCACAACGTGTTGAACTAGGCAGGGAGTGGAGGTCTGGTGGAGAGGTGCCGCCCTCAGGGGGGGCTGGTTGGGGGTTTTGGACCTCTAGTTGTGGAGATGATTGCTTTTGTGTTGTACGGCTGAGTGGCTGGTGGATGGAAGGGGGATGTTTTGGGAAGGAAGGGTGTTGGTCAGAGGAGAGGGTGGTGGCGTGGGCACCAAAGTCATGAGAGGTAGTTTCCAAACTAGGTGAAGGTGACTGCTGTGCAGGGCAGTAGACTATGCATGATATGGCCCTTGTTATGTCTATGTTAGGACATTAGCAGGGGTGTGGGGAACCAAGATAGTAGGCTATTCTGTCTGTTACCTCTAGGAACAGGGCGTGAGTGTGCATGCTGACTCAAGAGATGGCAGGCCTGATTAATATTGTGGCGCAATATTTTCACTGGGCAAAATCTTGAGGAGGCGCTGTTAAGGGCTGTGCGTTATCTCCTGGGCCTTATCGGGGGGGAGCCAATGTAGCCTGAGCTAAGTTAGCGATGATGCACAAATTACAGCATGATCTGAGGCCCCAGCGCCAGCCGGAGGACCAACATGAGGTGAGTTAGCAAGGCAAAGTTGCAACAAGATCTACAATACCAGGGCAGGCCAAGAGCACAACATGAATTGACTAAGCAGTGTCGCGTACATTGCAGCATGATCTGAGGCACCAGCGGCAGCTGGAGAAGAAACATGAAGTAAATTAGCAATGGCTGGGAGAAGCAGTGTGGTCTAGAATACCAGGGCAGGCAAAGAGCACAACATGAATTGACTTAGCAGTGACACGTACATTACAGCATGATCTGAGGCATCAGCGGCAGCCGCAGAAACAACATGCAGTGAATTAGCAATGGCTAACAGGAGGCAACAAAATAGGGTTTCTGGCGCTATGCGACGTTAAGCGTAATCTAAGTCGCTGGTCTTGTGTAAGAGTCAGGTTAGATAGGAATTATCTCCATATGTACGGCACAACAATGAGACTAGTAAAACAGGTGATAAGGTAAACAGGTAAGCAGTGATGGCTAGGGGCCATAGGAGCGGAATGCTACCTTAACATGCCCTTGTGGACTAAGAAGGTGTGCTAGATGGGGGGGTTCAGGCGGGAATGGCTCTGGCGGCTACGGCTCCAAAGTTAGTTGTGCTGCTGTGCTTACAGGAGTGAAGTAAGTCTGGTTTTCCCAAAGGTCAGGGCTGGATACTGCTGGCAAGTGTGCCCTGTTTGTTGCCTATGTATATTAAAGAGTTGGATGAGCACAAGCTGGGAAAGGTAGAGTAGACCTGAGGTGGCGCACAGTAAGAGGGTGCGATGATGTGCGAAGGGTAATTTTGCAAAATAGGGGCGGATAGTCACTGCTTGCTCGTCCTCCCATCTCAGCCAGGCTCGGAGACAATCCTTTGATGTGGTGCCTTTAATGGCAGGTCCTCCTGATGGGCTAATATGTCATTGGACAACCAATCAGCTAGTGAGAGCTCCAGGAAGTACAGAGCAACAAAAAGTAGGCATCTGCCATCTTCAAATGTAACAAACAAACATGTTTGGAAACAAGCACCATAGAGATACAGTCTTTGTGGCAGATAGAAACGAAGGCCACAGACTTGGATAGTAGAGCAGCACTTTACAGATGCACTGGTGGCATTTGTCAGAAGGTAGCAAATAAACAGGCTGCGTGCAGCACAAGGTCTATAAAGCCAGTGTGGGTGAGCTTTTTTTGGCTTGCAGGATCAAGAATGGAGAATCAGGCCCGGACAGGAGCCTTTGATGTGGTGCCTTCGATGGGAGGGCCAGCTTTCCTTGGACAGTGAAGAACACATGAAAAATGACTTGCCACATATCTAAATGTAGAACATTTTCCAGCCTGTGACTGCCTGTAAAATGCACCTCACAAACCACAGATCACACTCCTCATTTAGAACTCACCAAAAACACATGAACTGCAAGGCAGGAATTCTCTCTCCACCCAGCTGCCTGGACAGCCCGCACAGCAAGTCTCCTTATCTGCTTTTATCCCCTCTCGACATGGATGAACCCAGCAGAGCCAGCCTGTGCAGACACTCTGTGCAAATGCAGCACACTCTGAGCCAGAGGCAGAGAGCCCAGGAAGAAATCCAACCCCCCTCTCACTTCACTGCACATCACTTTTAAACCAACCTCTCAGATCTGCCCATGAAATTAATGTTATCCTGCAGAAAAAGACAATGGGCCTCATTATGGGTCCGGCAGTAACCCTGCTGATGCTACTGGCGGGTTGCCATCAGACCCGTAATAATAAACTGGTGCCTGACTTCCCGGTTTCTCCGAGCTATTACAAGTCCGGCGGCCGGGAAGTCATTGCTGGTACATTTGTTCACCCCCATTCGCATAGTGTCCTATTGGACTGTATGGGAGTGGGCACACAGGAGCACTGGCACCATTAGCACTGGTGCCGGTGCTCCTGTGACAAGTCTGCCTACCATGGCCGCTGGGCCTGGCAGGGTAAGGCCTGTTGGGCACAGCGGCTCCAGCAGGCGGACTTGTAGTTTGCTGGTCCAGAAACAAGGGTGCGGGTCACACTCCTCATTTAGAACTCACCAAAAACACATGAACTGCAAGGCAGGAATTCTCTCTCCACGCAGCTGCCTGGACAGCCCGCACAGCAAGTTTCCTTATCTGCTTTTATCCCCTCTCGACATGGATGAACCCAGCAGAGCCAGCCTGTGCAGACACTCTGTGCAAATGCAGCACACTCTGAGCCAGAGGCAGAGAGCCCAGGAAGAAATCCAACCCCCCTCTCACTTCACTGCACATCACTTTTAAACCAACCTCTCAGATCTGCCCATGAAATTAATGTTATCCTGCAGAAAAAGACAATGGGCCTCATTATGGGTCCGGCAGTAACCCTGCTGATGCTACTGGCGGGTTGCCATCAGACCCGTAATAATAAACTGGTGCCTGACTTCCCGGTTTCTCCGAGCTATTACAAGTCCGGGTAAGGCCTGTTGGGCACAGCGGCTCCAGCAGGCGGACTTGTAGTTTGCTGGTCCAGAAACAAGGGTGCGGGTGAGCTTACCAACACCCTTGTTTCCACAATGGCAACATTGTAATGAGGCCCAATGTCTGCCTCTGACAGTGACATCATCTGCCAATCAAAAACCACCTCCCTTTGTGAAGCCTCCAGAAGATTCAAAGAGCATGTGTTCATCCTATCTGCTCTGCACAGGGATTCAGTAAGCAAACGGATATCAAAAGGTTACATTTCTCTGCATTGGTTTCCAGCAGAGTGAACATGAACAATGGGGCTGCTTTGGACACTGTGGCTTTTCACATTCTACATCTCCAACTTGTCACGTAATCTGCAGAATAAGTTTACTTCTTCATGTTTATCCAATTTTTCCAAGCACATTGCACAGCCTGTGCTGGCCATTTCTTAAAATGAGCTGGCTTGTGTCATAGTTCTGTACCAACATTTTGCACCACATGGCTATGGACTGAGTTGCCTTGAACATTAGTCAGGGGATAGATTAGTAGTTTAGGGGTGTTAGGGGTATTAGTAGAGTATTAGTAGAGTAAGTAAACTGTTAGTTTCACGCTTCATTGCAACACAGGTCATATTCCCATGGTGTGGTACTAATTGAAAATACCAGCTTCTATGTAATGCCAAAACCAAATCCCCCTTTTATCTTGTATGTGTCCCTGCAATCACAATACTGTCTCACACCAGATTCAGCCCAGAATCTCACACCTGAGACTCACAATAAAATGGAATCAGTTTTCATTTTGGTGAAATGCTAACCTGGCTAAAATCCATAGTCTCCTTTTTCCTACAACATCATGTACACACTGGATGGAGTGTTTAGAGCCACAGATGGAGCTGATGGTCAAAAATTAGACCACCCAACAGGGTGAGAGACTCTTAAATTATCTGGCCAGTACTGTGGCGATTCTTCAGCTGGCTCTACAGCTGAAGGGGATTGAGCCGAACAGCCTGAACCTCATCAGGCCACGCCAAATAATGCATGGAGCAAAAGGAATGCTGCTGATGCTGGTGCAGCTACGACTCTGAGAACGTACCCAGAGACCACTACCCTTTGATGATCTGGTTCGGGAGGTGCATACTCTGCAAGGCGAGATGGAGGATGCAGTGTAGAGTTGACCGAGTCAACTGGTTTCTCTGTACACTGCTCTCGAGAAAGACCTGAACATCAAGTGGGGGAGTTGGGCAAAAACATATAGGCAATGCAGCTTCAGAGGGCACTGACCAATCCACTGCAGGTAGTGACATCCACACTACCAGTGCCCAGAAGAGGCACTACACCACCATCACGAGAGAGAGAACTCCAGCTCTGCAGTGGAGAGCCATACCTTACGAATGTGCACAAACCCACCACATTATATCTGAGTGGGAATTTGCTAGGGAATACCAGGAAAAAGAGCACCTGAATACTCAATATGACTAAGTTCTGACCGAGTAGAGACAAGAAACAAAAGGTCTGTGCCATCAGACAGGCACAAGGCTGAAGTCACACCACTAGTGGGCAAATCATCTAGAAACCAGCATCCACTCAGACTGGCTAGTCCACCGGAGAGGAAGATCACCTGTAGTCAAAATATCAGCAAGCGCACAACCCAAACATCATGTATAATACCTAATGGGGTTGTAGGACCACCATCAACCATGACAATTGCCATCACTGGACCAAAGGCACACATGCTTTTTGACAGAGGCCCATGGCACATATCCCATTGGAACGCTTGGCAGGACTGAACCTGCTTGGTGTGAAAAATAACCCTTGAAAGTATCTGGGGTACATCTGGGTCATGCTGCAGTTTCCACACGATATAGCTGGAGTCAGCACTCCTATTGACACCCTGGCTCTGGTCTTCTGCAGTCCGAGTGAAGATCATGCAAAACTGGTAGTGAATGGAACCAATTCCTCGATGTTTGATGCGTTGGCAGCATTATGTTGGGAGGGGGCTGGACCACAATAGGCCAGAACGTTGTCTATGCTCCCCTTATGACAACAGGCCTCGATGCAGAGAAAGATCTGGTCCAGAGCTCTACTTGAAGGACCTATTGAAGATGTTGCACCACCCAGTTCGGGCAGATTACGATCCCAACACATGCCACAGAGTGTGACTTAGCAGGGTCGCAATGACGGAATAATGGAAGCACAGAATGTGGGGTCCTCCCAGGGGATTTACTTGTACAGAAGACCCTGGTGATGACTGATGAAATGGAAATGAAGACCATCAGGGTACCAGTCGGAAAATGCCTGGCTTTCACTTACTCTCCTCCAAATAATCATGTCTCCCATTCTCCTGTTGGTGTTTATCATTTCCCCTTTGAGTCCCTTTCACAAATGCATACCGGAAAAAAATGTATTTAAGGAGTTGATGTTTGTATTTTATGTTTAAATGTGTGTGTAGGAACCATTGTATGTGCAGAGATATTAAGTGTCATGATAGAAGTGTGAATAGTAAAAAAGAGAATGAGAATTGAGTGCACATTAAGAGCACATATTTGAACATGTGGATGCATGATTTCCAAACAGCATCATGAAGAGGGAATCAATTCTACAACTAGTCAATTAATAAAAAATGCAACCGGGATGATGCAAAACAAGCACAGATTCATAACCTGATGTAACACCATGTCAAACAAAAATGATTTCGTTTGGTTGAGCTCACAATTATTATGCCGTACTGCACAGAACCATGTAATAACAGCTTGTACTAGTGAATATCCTGGGCGAACTTGATCATGCATTCCTGCAAATCTCCTATTGAGATTCGGTTAAGTTAGCAGGTTCCCATGAATTTTTCATTTATCCTAAATCTTCTTCAAGAGCCATAAATCTTCAGGCAACTTCGGGCAGGTTTAGACTGATCAATGGCTATATTCCAGGCTCTGCACTGCAACTGAGCAATGTTGCCAGGCATTATCTGTAGGAGGAATGGTTGTGGCAAAAAGGCCGTGGAGGAAATGGAGAAACCGTCTGTAGTTTCCACACCCACAATTTAAAGCTCTGATACCTGCATACCACATGTTTATGTCAATATACCCTTGCATTCGTACAAAACAGGCTCAGAAAAAACTAGCTGCAGCATTGCAAGAATATAGTCCTCACTGGTGTTTTTAAAAATAATGAGTTTGGCTTAAAATACAATTATGTGAAACTGCATAATTATTTTACTACTCAGCTGGGAAGCGAAATGTGCAATTCAATTTCTAAACCATTTCTGAATATAAAGGTCTCTGAAAACTTGTGAAGCAAGAACAAATGAAGTGGGGACAGAATACCAGCTCCTGCGTAAGGGTCTGCTTTTCTCCATTAGTTCTTGTATCTTTTGCTGCTCTGGTTTGCAGTAGGTTGAATTGTTATAGCATTGAAACAAAGAATGGACCGCAGAATGTGCAGGTTCAACAGTGGCCATTATGAATTGGGAACCTCTCTTCTATGTAGTTTAACTGCACAAACAATGGCATAGGCGCCAATAATAATCACAACACAAATGTAATTCAATTTAATATACAAAACATTAATGCAACACAAATGCAATATAATGACGTATACAAAACATGTATTAACTAAGTAGAATAGACAATAAAAATCCCTCGAATCAATCAGCAAATATTTCATTGATTTAAATAGATCTACTCTCCTTTAGCAAATACGTGGCCATTGAGGTAACATAGCTTTCAGCAGGTTGCATTGGTTATGCTTGACGAAGCAGCTGCCTGACACCAAGGCCGGCCTCTGTATTGCATTATCTTTATTAAGCTGGCAGCAAACAAACTTGGATCAGACCTAAAAAGAAGATGACAATGAGAAAAATATTTGGGAATGCCAAAAGCAAAGAAAACATAAGGTAGAAAGGACACACAGAAGCTTGTTGTACACATGGAATCACAATCAGGAAAGTCCACTGTCATTGACAAATGAAAATATGAGACAATTGACTAGTTGTGATTAATGTTATCAAAGGCTGCCAATAGGTAAAGCAAAAGTGACAGTGACACCTACAAAATAAATGCAGGACTTCCATGGCAACCATGTATAGAGTATAATTTTCATGGCCATATTGAAAACCTCCCTGTAGTATTTGACAGAATGCCATCTGGGGAGGGTCTAAAACTCTGGCTTTGATGATGTCTGTTAAGAAATTAAATGTTGGGGTAATTGTGTTTCTAAATGAGAGGCCTGCTAATCAAACCCCTGTTTCATAAAAAGCTCCATGTCAAAAGCAAAGTGCATCCATGTACCTTTGCTACTTTAGTCTCCTGGCATCTGCAGCCCCTGCTCTCTAGAGACACTGGGCAGGGTCAAAGGCACATGTGTATTAATGACAGCTGTTGGAGGACTGGGTCCTTGCAGACAGAGGTTGCCTTGCAAATTCTACACCTCTGAATTAAAATGTAAAAATGGTTGCCTTATTAGTCTTGTGGCAGGTTAATCTCTAAGAATAGGTTAGGTCATACCTAGTTATGGTTTCATTTAAGCCACACACATTTGATATCCTGCAAATGCCAACCTTGTTAGTGTGGGTCAGTGATGGCACCGTGGTGTCTATTGCTGCCAGACCTGGCTCACTGATTTCACTTTATTTTTAATTAATCAATACGATGATGCTGGTAACTCCATCTCTGAAAGGGAACATATGCCCTTTTCAAAAAAGCTCCATTCCAAATGCAATGTCTGTCTGCGCCCTGCTGCATACTTATCCTGATCTGCACCACCTGGTCTACCAGTTTCACAGAGCTGTTTCAGAGGTGACAGGTTTCCCAGCACACAGGCTGCCTTTAAGACATGCACCCCTGAACCAAAACCCTATAGTTATGAGTCTACCCCCCCTTGGTGGCAGAAACATCTTTAAATATAAGCCATACTTGATGGGGTGGTATATGTTATTCTCATATTTATTAGGCCACAGCAATTTGATATCACACATGTGTCAGCCCTGTGAGACCAGCTCAGCTTTAATGGGGAGTATTAGTATGCTACCCGGGCAGGCTGGACCTTGCCACTGGAGCATTGGGGGGTTGTTTGCCTGTCCTCACAAAGGAACACATGGAATCGGTCCCCAGAGAAACAGCCACTCCACAGGAGGCTGGCCTGAGAACAGTAATCAAAGGGCACACCCATTCATAAAAGGCCCACCCTTACACCAGTGTGCTGCTTATCTAACGACCTTTGATTCAATTGAGAAGGGGACGGGCAGAGTTATTGCACACAGTGGAAGCTCTTTACAGCTGTCTGTCCCCTCCACCTCCTTTTGCACAAAACACTTTGGGTGTGATTTCCGAAGGCAAAGTCCACTTGTTCTAAGTACAGGGATTGGAACCCTAAAGCAGGGTAACTTTAGTCAAATCACACGAGGGCTTTTGCCATTAAAACATGCGGGATTACCACCACTTCTTTGATTCATCATTGCACTTCAGCCCTGGAATCACTGCTGTCCTTGTAGTAATGTCAAGCTAAGTGGTTGGTGTATCCACTAATCATCCCTGCAATCCTTCAGAACAGCAGTCACTTCCTCACACATGGAATGAAGGATGATACTGTTTTCAAGAAATGTCTTAAAATGCAAAATCAAGAATAGCTCTGGATTTTTTCAGTAACGGAAAGAAGAAGAAAGAAGAAGGATTGAGCCATGAGAATGCTGATTGGGACAGTATACAGTTAAGAAATGTATTTGATGAAGAAAAGAAGGCGAGTCAAATGATAAGCCATATGAAAGATATTATTCAAATAATAAATACTGTAGCAAACAGACGTACTGGAAGCAATGGCAGCAACAGGGCTGTGCAAAATCTCACTCCAATCAACTGACCTTTCCCAGAAAAGCCTATGGAAGTCTGTACACTTGTCTCAAAAGAAGGATCGACCAAAATTGTAGCAACTGAGAAAGGTAAACATGTGCTATTGTTTGTTACTAGCTAACTCTACCCTGCTGTAGCTAATGGTGGCCTTGACCAGTCTTATATGAAATTTGTAGATAGGAACAGCTTCTAAAATTGGGCCATGTAAACTTCAGAATCACTTGTCAGACCTTGCCTTCCCTTGGATCTTGTAAGTGATGCAGCTAGAGCTCAATCAGTAGTAAACCTAGTATTCCTAGAGTGCTTAAAAGACAGTACGTTGAATTTTAAAAAAATCGGTCATCTAAAGATTAAATAGTGGAAGATTAGAGTTACTGAATGTCTAATCATCGTCTGTGAAGAATCAGTGCATAGGAGATACTAACCAATTGCTACAAAGGTATTGTCTTGAGAGTTTTCCTATTGGAGAGATGTTACCAGTTTTCAATTCTGTGGAGACAGAATAGAAGAGTTAAAATAAATAATAGGAGAATGTGGCGGAAATGGTCGGACCACACTAGAGGAAGTGATGGTTGAAGAGTGACAAGTTAATGGAGAACAAGCATTAGATCTATTTTTGTGACAAGCTAAATTAGTAGGGTCACATTCAAGGTGGAATAGGTCCAGAATCCTCCATTATATGGCAAAAGAGGTGCATGTCAGTAACTAAAGCGATATAGTCCGACAGCGGAAGTCCCCAAGACAATACGGGCTGACGTGTCAAGGGCCAATTAGTTTTTTTTTTTTTTAAACTTTTATTTTTATCGGCAGAGGTTCACAAGGTACAAACATAAGGCAACAAGCATAAGAGACATATAAGACATAGAGGTGCTTACAGGCTGCCTTGTCAACATTACAACAGTGATTACAATGTTTTGCGAGTAAAGGAAAAAACCTGAGGATATCATGGTGCAGAAGTGGTGGCCGGGGACAGACAGGACTCCGACCCGCCCTCGGACTGATTATTGAGATATGTGTTAAATTCATTCCAAATGTTCTTGGGACGAGACTGGGCCGGCAGCATGGACAGATAGTCCTCCTCGCAATTCCGCGACCATGTTAGCAGGCCCAACCACCTCTGCGGGGTCGGGGGAGAGGGACACCTCCAACACTGGAGTATGCACTTCTTGGCAATCATACAACTAACATTTAAAAACTTTTTCAGGCGTTTAGTTTCATCAGTACTCCAGACCCCAAATAGGACTGCAAGGGGATCGGGAACAATAGTGGTTTCAGATACTGCACTAAGTGTCTTTAGGACCCCGTCCCAGAAACTGAACAAGTTCTGACAGGTCCAGAACATATGTAGATGATCTGCGTCCACGGCCCCGCAACATGGGCACAGGCGTGTCTCAGAACGTGCAAACCCCGAAGTTCTGCGCGGTGTATAATATAGCCTATTAAGGAGCTTATATTGCATGGCCCGGAAGCGGAAGTTGAGAGAGACTTTTTGGGTGTGGAGACACATGCTCTCCCATAGCTCATCAGTTATCTCTAGACCCAGTTCGTCTGCCCATTTGTTGCGAGCACCAAGGACCGGAGTAGAAGGGGCGTCCTGCAGGATATGATATAGTGACGAGATGACGCCCCGTGCACCGCCCGAGTTAGCAATGTACGCTATAGCCGGGTTGTCAGGGGGCTCGTCAGGGAAAGAGGGCCACCTAGAGCGGAACGCTGCGCGGAGCCTGTAGTACTGGAGGGTCTCTAAGGGGGATCTAGTGTGACCCGGCTTCCAAGTCTGGGGGTTTATGAATTTGCCCTCTGGATAGAAGTCCGATAGTGCCCTATACCCCAAAGCCTCCCAGCGGCGGGCCAAGGCAGCGTCCAGCGTGGGCTCTAACCCGGGACAGGCCCATACAGGCAGCCACTTGTAGTACGGGGAGGTCCCCTCTGATGAGCCCAGTATGCGTGTCCAGGCAAACATGGTCGCAGCGATGGGATCAACCGAGGAGTCCGGGGCGTAGTGTCGCTGTAACACTAGGGACATTAAATTAATGCCGGCAGTTGCCAACCGTTCCAGCTTAACATGAGGGCGCACCGGGGCGCCAGGGTACCAATGAGTGGCATATTGGCCTTGGGCCGCCAACCAGTATGTAGCAAAGTCAGGAGCAGCAATACCCCCTCGTCTGTATGAGAGTGCCATGTCAGTCCACTTCTTGCGGACCGCACCTGAGTGCCAGAGGAATTGTGCGCAGAGTGTGTGCAACTTAGTGAAATATGTCCTCCCAGGCCAAACGTGAATGTTACTAAAGGTGTAAAGGAGCTTAGGGAGCAGAATCATCTTAATCAGTGACAGTCGACCTGCCACGGACAACGGGAGAGTGCGCCATCGTGAGATTTTAGCCTCAACCAACTGCGCCAACGCAGAATAATTATCGGTGAGTAGGGTGGATTTAGTAAGGGATACATGTACGCCCAGGTATTTAATGCCTTCAGGGGCCCAGCGCAGGGGATATTCGGAGACGGGCTGTATGGTGGATTGAGTGAGCGGGAAGATCTCCGACTTGGAATAGTTAATCGTAAAACCGGAATGGGTGCCAATGCGGGTGACATCTCTCAATATGGGATTGAGGTGAGTTGTGGGATCTCTGATATAAAGTAGGACTTCGTCTGCGTAAAGGGATATAATTTCAGGCTCCTCTATCAATCTTATTCCCTTATGAGAGTGTTTTGAGCGGACATAGTCCGCCATTGGTTCTATCACTAGTGCGAAGATAATTGGAGAGAAGGGGCAGCCCTGACGGGTACCTCTAAATAGCGTGAAGCCCTCGGATGTCAGTGAGTTAATTCGAACCCGCGCAACGGGAGAGGTGTACAATAGTCTAATAAACCCTATCATGTTTGGGCCAACACCCATTGTCTCGAGGACCAGCCACATGTATTTCCAGGAGACCATGTCAAAGGCTTTCTGGGCGTCCAGCGTAACCGCCACCGCCTGGGCGTTCTGATCTATGCGGGACATGACATTGAACAATCTCCTGATATTGTGGGAGGTGGACCTGCCCGGGACGAAGCCCGCTTGGTCCTCATGCACCAGGTACGTCATGATTGGCAAAAAGCGATTGGCAATGATCTTAGCGAAGATCTTTGTGTCAAGATTCATGAGGGAGAGAGGTCTGTATGACCCGCACTCATCTTCAGGCTTACCCGGTTTGAGCAGCACCGTGATGACCGCTTCACGCATGGAGGGGGGAAGGATGGAGGCCCGGAGAGCCTCATTCCATACCTCAAGCAACCGGGGGGCCAGAATAGCTATGTGCTCCTGGTAAAAGTCTGCGGTTAGCCCATCCGGGCCGGGCGCTTTGCCTTTGGGCAAGTCGGAGATGGACGACACTATCTCGTCTAGCGTAATCGGGGAGTCTAGCTGGTCCCTGGTCTGCTGGGAGATTTCTGTAGTGGGGATCTGCTCAAGGAGCTCACGCATACGTTGCTCAGTGTGTTCTACGGGTCTGGAATAAAGGGAACTATAGAATACTGTAAATATGTCTAGAATTTCCCGGTCCACCCACCGAGCCTCACCATTCCGATCTTTGATGGAAGAGATCTGTGTTCGGCCCGTCTCCCCCCTTACAAGTGTCGCAAGCGTTTTCCCGGGCCTGTCGCCCTCCCCATACCTCCTGGCGGCCTGAGAGCGGCTGAAGTAACAGACTTCGGAGGTGGCCAGTGTGTTATATACCTGAAGTTCATCAGAGATTTGGGCAAGAATGGTGGGGTCAGAGCCGGTAGTGTTGAGCTGCTCAAGTTGTTTCAGTTTGGTCTCAGAGCGCCCCAGAGCAGCCCTAATGGCCCTCAGTACCCCGGCGTCCCGGGAGATGGGCATGCCCCTTATGTATACCTTGAAGGCCTCCCATCTGATCGCGGCAGTCGTGTCCCGAAGTGAGTTAAGTTCAAAGAACGATCCGATGTCAGCTAGTATTTCGGACTTAAACACGATGTCTTTTAGGGCTTCGGACTTGAAGCGCCAAGTGCTAGCTGTTGGAGCAGGAGTGCCCAGTCTTAGGGATAGTGTGATTGGAGCGTGATCAGAAAGCGTGCGGGCCAGGATGCCCGCACCCTCCACCCCGCCCATTAACTCGCTGGAGGCCAAGAACAGATCTATCCTGGACGAGCTGTCATGCACCGATGAATAGTAGGTATATTCCCGCTCCTGGGGATGGAGAGTTCTCCAGGCGTCACAAATATTGAGCGACTGCATATGGGTCCGTAGCCTGCGCGCCGCGCGAGACAATGCTCTGGGACCCGTGGCAGTTCTGTCCAGAACAGTATCCAATATTAGGTTCAGATCCCCTCCCCATATGATATGCACCCCCACAAATCCCAGAAGTATGGTGGCAATTGTGTCAAAGAATTCCGGAGAGTCCACATTGGGACAGTAGGTGTTAACGAGCAGATATTCCCTGTTGGCTAGTGTGCAGTGCAATATAACGTAGCGGCCTTCGGGGTCGATGTAGCTTTTATGGAGCCCACACTTAATTGATTTGTGAATAATCGTGAGAACCCCCCTAGATTGCGTGGAATAGGAAGTGTAAAATCTAGCGGGACCCCATGACGGGGCAACTACCCTTGGTATAAGTCCATTGGAGTGTGTCTCCTGCAAGAGCAGGATTTTACAGTTATGCCTGTTGGCATATGCCATAATCTTGCGGGCTTTGGTGTGGTTGCCCAACCCCCGGACGTTCCAGGACATTATGACAGTAGACACTTCAGTGGTAGCCATCCCCATCTACAATCTTCATCCTTAATGAACATCCCAACACAAATGACCATGTGAGCTCCCCAAGTAAAAACAGCGTGTGCGCTTGTGCCACCTCAGAATGCACCCCGCGAAACCCCTTATGCCTTTTTGAGAAGCAACCCCAATTCCACCCCCCACCCGCACCACTAAACATGAATCAGTAGTGTAAACATCACCCACCCCTGAAAGCGCGCAGATGGGCCAACACCAACCTGGCCCACACTTCCCCAAGGCCCAACGGGGGCCAACACATACCAACAAAACAGAAGAGAACAGTGCAATCGCAATAGGGTACACCGTTGCCACGCATTAGCACGCTTAGAGCCAAATGGCTCTGTTGCAAAACGAACAGTGGCAATAGACTCATAACGCAACCCCGGACCCACAAGGCGGGAAGCCGGGGATCGCGCACGAGCCTCTGCGGCTCTCGTGACTACCTCAGCAGTGTCGACAGTTATATAGCACCCACCGCCTGTGTCCCAGAGTGGGGCACTGGACCAGTCACAAAGAGGCAAGAAATCTACCATCGTGAAATTAGAAGAGGAAGAATAACAATAGGGTAGCAAAATATTGTTACATTGGTTTCGCATAAGGCAACATAGAGGTCCCCAGAAGGATGGGCGACTGAACACCGTGGCCAGGGCAGTCGGCAGATACATAGACCGTCCCAGAGGGGGAGCTGGCCCCAAATCAAATTTCTGGGTCACAAGCAAGCGCCACGCCTACAGCAGGTAGCATGATAGAGTGTCCCATCGTAGCCAGCCACCCGGGCATACCCCGAAACAGCGTGCACTGAGCGAGGCCCAGCTCTATGACACAGAAAATGTGCGGGTGATAACAGGGCCAGTCACCGCCCCCCAAGACAACCAGCCACCGAGGGATACCGGCGTAAAGGACAGGTCTCGGCAGTGTGAGAGCTAGGTGGCCAGTACCAACAGTTCGCGACTGACCCCCGCCACAGGCGAGCGCCGCCGGGAGCCAGGGCGACTCGATGAGCCGAACAGTGTAAACGGTAATAACTTGTAATTACAGAATCAACAAATGTAGTCAATAACCTCACTCCATGACACCCAACTATCATTCATCAGCGATGGCATCTCCAGGGCCCTGAAGCGGTATCTGCATCTCAATAAACTTTACCGCCTCATCAGGGATGGTAAAAAAATAGAGTTTGCCCATGTGGGTGATTTTGAGTCTAGCAGGAAACAGAATGGCATATGGGACTTTGCGCTCCCTGAGCATCTTCTTGACGCCAAGGAACTGACGCCTCTCCTGCTGCACAGCCATTGAGAAGTCCGGGAAAATTCGGATAATATTGGCCTCCAACCGCAACTCCCCCTTCTCACGTGCCAGGCGGAGGATAAGGTCTCTGTCACGATAATTGAGAATCCTGGCTATGATGGGCCTGGGGCTATCTCCAGGCCTGGGGCGCGGAGACAGGGCCCGGTGAGCCCGCTCGACGGTGAAGTAGGGGGAGAGGTCAGGGTCACCAAGCAGGCCCTTGAGAAGACGTTCGACCGCATCCTCCATTCGTCCCCTCAGGGCAGTGTCCGGGACCCCAACGATGCGCAGGTTGTTCCTGCGAGAGCGGGATTCTAAGTCGTCGCATTTTGCCTTTACACCCTTCATGTCGCGCGATAAGGCAGCCACAGTGTCTTGTAGTGTGTGTATCTCGTCCTCGTTGGTGGATATCCGGTTTTCGGCCTCTGTGATTCTAGAGCCAGCCTGATCGACGCGTGTTTTGAGTGAGGCCACGTTAGCATTGATATCGTCAAGCTTTTCATGAAAAGAGGCGAATTTTTGGCCATTGATTCCATCATTGCAGTAAGATCAGGAGCTGCAGCCACGGGACTCGGGTCGGCGTCGGGTTCCTCAGGCGTAGTCGACGCCTGGCCCACCTCGGATCGGGGGACCGCCTTTGTAAATTTGTCCATGGCCCCCCCCCTGGCGCTACTCTTGGAGCGATTTGACATGATCCGGATCAGAGAGTCAGAGAGGGAGATATCGAGATGAGATTAGCCAGGAACGGGCACAAAGGAGGCAGCCGAATGGGTCCGGCCAATCCAGGAGGGCCCAGTTATAAACTTGGTGTAGGGCCTACCAGCGGGACCCCAGTGCAGCTCCCAGCCCAAGGACACAGCTCATAGTCCAGCAGAGATTGGGAAGATAGGGAGGTGTAGCTGAAGGACGGGATCACCCGTATGTGTAGATGGGGTGCCGCGAAGCCAGTGAGTGGGGTCCGGTCAATGAAGCCATGCCGCTTAAGGTGAGATTGCCCAGTTACGCCGCGTGATTGGGGCAGAAGCGTAGGAGGTCCGCCGGGCGCGACGCAGGTCACCCTCCCAGCAGGATGAGGCGTAGTGTAGAGGGCGACAATTCAGGAGGGAGTCGAGGCTCCAGGCGGCGCGGTGGAGGAGGGCCCCCATGGGGAGGGCCGCGCGCCACTGGGCAGGCGAGGCCCGCTGGCAGAGTGGGCAATGCGCGTTGATTCTGGGCCCCCGCAGGCCCTCCCGAATGCAGGCGAAAATCCCCCGGTTCTCACCTCCAGCCTGCCGCGTCCCCAGGCCGCTCCAACTCCAGGCAAGGTCGCTGCAGCGATCACCGAGGAAGGGACACCTACAGGAGCGGCGATGGCGGAGGGAGCAGGGCTCCGCCGCGGCAACACCTCCGGCGGGCACGCACCACGTCCAGCCCCGCGGCGCCGATCCTCAGCGGGAAGGGTGGGCAGGTGAAGGTGAAGGGGCACCAGGCAGCAATGAAGAGGGGCCGCGTTCGGGACCCAGGCACGGGTCAGCGGCGCCGGAGACGGCAGCCGGCACCCTCCAGGGCCGCGGCGCAGGCAGGAAATGCCGACGGCCCAGGTCCGCGCCGCCTCGAGTGCGGCCCGAAGGCGGAGTGATGGCACCCGATGTCCGATTTCCTCCGGGATTCGGTGTGGGATAAGAGCACGGCAGCAGGCTCACACGGATCGAAGCAGGGTTGCCAGATCGGCCACAGAACCGCAGATGTGAGCGGATAAGCGGCGGCCAGGCGCGGAGCTCAAATACTAGGCAGCCATCTTGCAGGCTGCTCAACAGCGCCCCCAAGGGCCAATTAGTTAAGAGATTCCGCAAAACACTATACAAAACACCATTTGAATAATGACAGTGGATACTATTTGCAGTAGGATGAAAACTAGAAGAAGGCGAAAATGTTTAGCGAGCGTCTTACATTTACTAGTATTAGGGACATGTATCAGAGTGACTTTCCTTGCGCCGTTGCAGATTAAATTCACTTCATCTACACTACTTGCAATGAGGCGGTCGGCATATATATTATAAAAATCCTGGAAGCGCAGTAGCCACGATCACTGGACCATATGTGTCTTGAAGCTAACTTTTTGATACACAGAGAAAATGAATATGTGCATTGCTCAGTAGCTAAGACATTTCTAAGAAATGTTTAGGGAGAAAACGTGCAGTTCTCGCGTTTGCCAAGAACTGTACTTGCATCATGTGCCTTATATTGTTCATATTCTGGTGCAACCTTATGGCAAAAGAAGGGAAATTCCATTGGCAATGAAAAAAGCACAGGTGGAAATCCCACAAAAGTAATTCTCAAGAGAATATTAAAAATAGCACCAATAGTTCTCTCCCAAGTGCATAACCTCTTTCAAAGTAGTTTTGAATACATATCACTGGCCATCCTTCATTTCATCCCATACTTGTTGAAGCAATAATTGGCAATGTAAACTATTTCTAATAATAATAAAGGTACACATGGAAGTGAACAAATGAAAAACAAGATGCCTCAAATCTGAAGCTCCTTTTGAAAACAACAACAGATGTTCTTATGCATTATTATGTGAAGCACATGCAATCCATCTATTGTAATTGTACAAATGGCAGATGTATTTTGTGTGATGACAGTATTCAAGATGAAAAGATGTTCAGCCACCAAGCAAAATAGTGGATTTTTCTCAACAGATGGAGATTTCTGAGCTGTTCACAAGTTCCTAGCCATTCATGTGTCTAATGATTTTATTTCCATTTCAATACACCTTCCCTTTTAATAACAATATACTGTAGCATTCAATAACCATTACTTTTCCTAAATTATTTTACTTTAATGCACATCAACTTGTGCATTCTAATCAACTGTACGCAGCAACAAATCTGTGGAAACTGCACTGGAACTGGAGAAGTATTAGCTGTTTGGGGCTGTGGCTCCTGATTATTTGTCATATTTCGTTATCATAAATGTTATGATTATTATTGTTATTATTAATACTATTATTTGGATATTTATTGACCGTGCACCTACCTTCGGGAAGCAAGCCAACACTCTGCTATGCATGTAGGGCCGTACACGTTGAGCAAAGCAGCTAACAACAGGGGAGGGCATGGTAAGGAGATTTGGCAACAATGGGTCGACACCAACCATGGCAGCAAAGAGCAAAGAGTGGGGAGCGTATCACCCAGTCTCAGGTTAGGTGGTGTGGGGGGGGGGGTGGATCCAGGTGTTAGGCAGACAAGCTGCTTCCTGAAATTTAGACTCAAGGGGATAGGTCTGATGTTGATGGGGAGGAAATTCCAGTATCTTGGGCACAGACAGAGAAGGCTTGGATTTGTGTTCTTCAATTCCAGCAATGGCACAGTTTATGACTGCATATGCCCTTGCTTTTGGTTCATCACAGTCCTCTGGAGATGCTGTGCTTCTCTGCAGAGCAGCTTGGTAGAACACACTCTAGTAGAATACAATGCATGCCACTGCAAGGCTGATTTTCTAGTCCTGAGTGTATATTTCCCATAATACATCTTTCTGGGATTCATTGAAAAAAAAAACTCTTGAATATTTGATCTCAATTATTCTTACAGGGGAATTCAAGGACTCACATGTGATGTCTACCATAAAAGGTTATCTGATCATGATGATTACTTGGCATAGTTAGGTCACCAAATTTGAATGATAAGTACAGATTTGTGCAATGTACCTACTACTGTGTGTTGTGTTGTTACTGTGCATTTGTATAATGCCTTACATACCATTGGTATGATCTCCAAGCGCTAGTGAGTGGAACGCCCTTGTGGACCGTAGTCCAGGTCAGTGGAGAGAGTAGGTAGTGCATAGTGCTTGGGTGCACTCACTATGTGTGCAGCCAGTGCGGTTTGCAAAATGGGTGTTGCCAGGTGCGGTGCAGTGGTTTTGAGGCATCAGTGGACTGTGAAACACAAGGTAGTTGGTCTCCGAGTCTGCATTCTGACAGCCATGGGCTTGTGTAAGACATTTATGTGTGCAGCTCGGCTGATTTTCTTATGGGGTATAACTGTGTTGTAACAAGCTGTTGAGGTGTTCAAGGAGTAGTTTAGGTATGTGTGCAGCTAGGCCGAAATCGACCAAGGGATATAGCTGCGCTCAATTTTTTGTTGGTTAAAAGTGGAAAGTGAGCATATTGGCAGGAGTGGTGAGTGTCTGGGCTTATTGGTTACTTTCGGAGCCCGATGTGCTGGCTGTGTCCAACCTGGTGGTTCCCATTAGTAGATCTCCGAATCAGATTCTCAGGGTGGTGTGGAGTATGTTATGCTTGCCCGGTCGGAGAGTCCTTTAATCAGAAGCTCTGTTTTAGGTGTCAGAGGGACGATTTTCCGTGACCCTGGTCATGGTTTATGGCGAGTGGAAGGGTAATTCCTGACATATTAGTGGTTATAGGTGTGAAGTTATATTGCAACAACGTAGTCCCATCGAGGCAGGAGTGCTAGAGGACAGATTGACCGGAGGCCATAGAGTATTGTTGCTGTAGTGCCCCGGGTGGGGCCATGCATAGGCTTATTCCTTGCCTGACTTGAGCATATACCACCTTGTGTACCAGGTAGGTGACATGGTAAGAACTGATCCTAATGTTTGAACCATTGTGCTATGGGGATCAGCAGTAGTGGCTCAGTAGGTTGATTCATGATGGCTAGAGCTTGACATGGTTGACAGGGGAGGCCTGCGATGGTGGTTTTGCGTATTAATTTCCAGATCTGTAATGTTTGGCAATAGCAGGCCTAGTTGCATTTTGCTGTCAGAGGGGCAATTGTGCTTGGGATTGTTGCGGTGCAGAGTGAGGATTTGGATGCATGACAGTGGTCTGTCTCTCCTGGCGGGATAGTGCTGTGCTTCCATGTGGGGAGATGATGATTAAGCTCGGTTATGAGTGCTGCTGAGCTCTGGTTTCCAGGTTGATATATAAAGACAGACATCTTCTGGTCTTAGAGCGTGGGGCATGTCTGGTCAGGTGGCCAGATTATCTACCTCACAGAATGCAAAAGGGCTCAATCATGTATACAGGTGACCAATGGAAAGCAAGCAAAAAGATGCACATACCATAGCATAGAGAGTGGATGACGATTTGAAGATACCAGAAATGTTTCTGTATCCAAACAGACTGAGATTAGAAGAGGGACATGGTTTTCAAGTAGTGTTGCCATTAGAGAGCAAATAAACAAGTGGCTTTGGTGTTCAATATATCAATGCTCACTAGTATTATAGAGGATGCAACACTGTATATAGCCAGTGAAACCATGAGTGAGTCTTTTTTAAAGAACATACCCTGAGAACAAAATCACTCTGAAGGGTTGCCTATTTTTAAAGGTTTAGGGACTGGCAATTTTGACAGGTGAGGCAATACAAGATTACATTAGATGTCCTCAGATCACACATTTCTTAAAAGGTGAAGCTGGAATTTGCACCCCATCTGCAATGTCTGCACTTTACCACTTTCTTACCCTGAACTAAAATTGCATGGCCCAACACAAACCTTTTCAGTGGTCAAAGATTTGTTCAGGATCACTGTATTTTTTGCTGACAAAGCCAGGATCCAAGCCTGAATGCTTTGGTTCGACAGTCTGGAATTTGAACTAACACTTTGTTTGTCATCGGAAGTGCCTGACTAGGTTTTACAACACTCCACCTGAACAAACCAATTTCTAGCCCTTCACCATGCTGATGCTATGCTAGTTTCTATAGAAACCAATATCTGGTACAGGTTCATTGGTGATCATAACACATGGTGTGCTAAAAACCAAAGTACACAAACATGTAGGCTTATCAACTTCATAACTTGGAAAGGCTGAGTTAGCCTTGCTGGAATTTGGTACTGTAATCTTGCATATGAAAGCAAATCTCTGCCATGAGTGCTTAACACACTGAACTATTCTCTGAACAATCACAACACTCAAATTTATCAATATCCATGTCAAATTTGGCTTTTGCACATGACCGTTATAATCGCCACAGAAAGGTGAGAATGCTCCAGGTGTTGTACAAGACACACAATATATAAAACAGTAAACATAGAAAGCATTACAGGACGAAAAGATCAGAGCAGAATGCACTTGTCAACAACATCAGACAATATGTTTAGAGAATCAGCAGCACACCATATGAAATCCTGATGTGAGATATTTAATGTTGATGACTGATGGAAACTGACTTCTTTTACTCAGGCTGCATTTTGGGGAGCCCCTCCAATGTGGGGGGCCAGGAAAAGTGCCCCGTTTACCCTCCCAAAAAGATGTCTCTGCTAAAACTAGTTGACAGAGAACTGTACAAAGTGTGGGGTTCTAGCAGTAAACACTAACTGAGAAATTTGGAAAGCAACAATACTTTGCAAACATAACATAGTGAATGTCTGATTAGGATATAATGTTGTGAATCTGCGCGTACAAAATTATTTTGCAGTGGATTTCTTGTATGTTTAGCTTTCTTGCATTTCTGCATTTGGCTAGTGGAAAGGAAAAGGTTTTGATAGTATGTGTATGTATCTGTCATCTATCTATAGAATGGTATAAGCATATTCTTCGTGTGCACATGTGTGTCTGCGTAACTTTGTCCAGGAGTGTGAATTTACTTTGTGACTAACCTGCTATACCATGTTGTCACAAGTGATGTCACCACGGTTAGATTGTGATCAGTCAACGTGATCCAGCGATGAGACACCTGTCTCTTAGATGTCGTTGACTGGATAGGGTTTGAACTGTCATCTCAGAGAATATCTCTTTCCTACATAGAATACACTGGTGTGCCTGGTGGTTGGCTGAACTCGTTGCATCTCTCGTTTCTCATCCTTTGGGCTGACATGTGCATAGGGGACATGAGGCCCTTTCCAGGGACCCTCTATTCAGTCCCCCCTCTGGTCCACTTGACAACCACTTCTCCAAACTGATTCACTTTCAACTAGGGGGCCAAAACTTCATAACGCCCCCTAGATGCCCATAGAATCTTGCATGGTCATCCAAACTCCAGGTCAGGTAACAGCAATCTCCTTCTAGGTTGCACCAAACCCATTTTCCCCAATATTCAGTCCAGTCATCTGGGTCATCAAACACTATACTAGTCGGGAACAGTGGATACCCTGTCCACCCTTATCTGTG
Organism: Ambystoma mexicanum; assembly: GCF_040938575.1. Lineage (NCBI taxonomy): Eukaryota > Metazoa > Chordata > Amphibia > Caudata > Ambystomatidae > Ambystoma > Ambystoma mexicanum. The sequence continues at coordinate 1,319,126,571 of NC_090929.1, read as the reverse complement.
CTCTAAAGGTATCTCGACCTACCAGTATCTTGTTATCTTCAAAAGTAGTTTCTACCAGTACCTTCATGCCTACAGTTTTCTCTGTTGTTCTTCGGAATTGTGTGATGCATATTCTAATGATACATATTTTTAGGAGCACTAGTTCTAATGTTGCCAGTAACAGTTTGAGCCTGTTGGTCATCCTTGTAGGTATCCATGAAAAGATGTATAATAGCCATTCTTCATCCTTCCCTGCATCTTTGGCTTCTTTTTCCATTTTGGCATGCATTTGCGATAACTTGGTGACTGCTTCAGTTAGAATTCTGTTTGCGTCGTCATTTGTTGGAACAAATGTACAGCAAGGAGACATGATCTTGGCGCATACTCCTTCTTCCATTTCTGTGAGAAGGTGGTCCAGAACATATATATTCTGGAGGGCCATTACCACAAAAGCTCAGAGCTCTTATTTTATGATGTTGAAGCCATTGACAGTCGAGTTTATTGTTTGCATCAACTCCCACCTCGTGATCTTAGGCCATTTTGCATTTGTGTATGTCTGTACTGCAGGAACAATGGATGCGAAGAATATTTCTGTCCTGCTGAACAGTTGGTGCTTGTCTGGTATGTTGTCTAGGGAGTCTTCCATTGTTGATGAACTGTAGTTTCTCTCCTTCTTTCTGTCAGTGTTCATTTTGTGACCCTACTAATGCTGGTGTGTTCTTGTGTACTAGTGAGCACACTCCTCCCCAGTTGAGTGGTAGTTTCTCGTATGCCTTGGATCTGCAAGCCCAATAGTAATCCATTAGTACTGCTGTTTCAACTTTCAAGCCTGGAGCTTTTATTTTTTGCTTGCATTCCTTGTTCTCTCCAACCCTTACTGCTCTGTTGTTCTTGAAACACAATGCTGCTCCTTTCGGTGTCACTATGGGCATGGGCCCAGCCTCATTGTCTACACATGTTAGTAGCTTTGCACTTGCCTCCTATTCTTTTAGGTATTTATCAATTTCTCCTTGTACTATAAAAACTGGAACTGATAGGAGTGTATGTGCTCTCCTACATACCACTCCTTCTTTCCATCCTTTAGCTTTGTATTCTTGGCCATATACAAGCATATGTGGTCTTTTCCAGCATCCCAGCGCTCCTCCTATTTCTGCTGTTCCCTTCTTGGGACAGTGTAACTCCTTTAATGTTATTGTCCTCGTCTCTCCCCTTTCCGGGCCTTCAGTTATCTATTGTATAGCCTGGTGTTTTTTCCAGTAATTGTCCATCATGTCTAGTGTTTTTATACAATTATATTCATAGGGGAAGGTGGTCTTAGACATCCATCTCAAAGTTGCCATCTTCCCTTGGAACCTCTTTAGGGTGGTGCACATTGATAGGTACATAAGGCATCATGTTCTTGCTTCTGGTATTTCAGTTGCCACAAATGTTCTGAAGGTACTCATAGCATAGAGGATGAGCGAGCAGACATAGCAGCTCTCTCCAGTGGTTTGTTTACCTACTTTAGTCATGTGCTTATACCACATGTTATTGGATACTCGAGCAGTATCAGGAAGATAGGAATCAACCCCTCCTATATCTACATCAACACTGCGTCTACCTCTCCTTACGGGTCTGCTAGTGCTTACCTCCGAATCTGACATGGTAGTCCAGCCTGTCAGCATTGGGGTTATGTTCGTAGTGGTCACAGTTTTGTTTTCTATAGCAAGTGACATCTGCCTAAAAATTCGAGCAAAGATGATCAGCGAGAAAAAAACACAAGCCAACACTTTCAATAATGACACTCATAACTTACACTGCTTTGGAACCTTCTCTGGCATTTGAATAAGCTGATGAACCACCTGAAATGTGCTAGAAATGTGTTATTATGTTGTTAATACATATTAGTTCAAGCTCTGCGATTAAGTTGTTGTTCTACTGCAATAAGGAATAATGATTCCCACATGATGCGTATTTTAGGGTCACAACAAAACCTCAATTACTGAGGGACTTCCTCGATAAAGTCATGCATATGTTTGGGACAAATAGGCCAGGAAACCACCAAAAAATAAACAAGGATAGGGCCTTCTTGCATGGTTGGACCTCCTAACAAAATTGACAAATTGGCCTTGAAAGGTCGTGGGGTGAGGGTCTTGAGGAAGCATGGGACAATGGAGAAATCACTGTCGCTACTTTCATGATGAATGCTGTCAGTGTGCGAAAAGAAAAATAATAAACGAACAATGTATCCTCACTCTGGATGTGTAGGAAGTCCTTTCCCTATCTTTCTCACTCGGGAGCGAGTAATCATGGATGTGGTCTCTGCTGGGCTGTAATGCTCTTTGCTGTTCATTTTGTTCTTCTTCTTGCAGGATGTTGTCCCTTTCGCTGTTGTTGCTAGAAGAGGCTGCTGCTTGACAGGGCTTGATATTACAGTGAATATTCCAGGCATTCTTGCCTTTTATCTCCGCTGCTCAATCAGTTTCCTCGTCTATTATATGTGGTCCTGTGAATCTGTGCTTGAACCAGGTACGGGTGAGGTTTCAGAGGAAGGCAGCATCTCCCAGGTAGAGTTGTGGTGGTTTGAGACGTTCTTTGTTTGTTTCTGTATCATTGCCTTCTTCCTTTCCTTTGGGCCTCTCCCATTGTGCCTGCAGTTGGCGAGAAATTAAAGAGGCACTAGCCATCAAGGCTGCGGTGTAATCATACGTTTCCTGTCCCATTACATTAGACATTTTTTCTGCGTCTGTCAAAGCCCTAGTGGGAGGAGCCGGGGGAAGTCGCATGCACCTGCCGGTTACCACCTCGTGTGGGGTTAAGTGGAGGTCGGACCTTGTTTTTTTGCGCAATGTAAATAATGCTAAAGGCAGAGAGTGGAGCCATCTTTCATTTAAGGTTACTTTTATTTTGGCGATGGACTCCTTGAGCAGCCCATTAAGACACCTGCATAATCCGTTCACCTGCGAGTGGTACGCACAGGCGAATTTGTGTTGAATTCCTAGCAAAGCTGCAATGTGATGGAACATCTTATTGTTTTGTTTGTTTGTTTGTTTATTTATTTATAAAATGCACTAAACCCAGAGGTATCTGGGCGCATAGAATATTTCAAGAGATACTATTAAATATTAACGTGTTACAATTACAGGCAGGTTACAAGACAATGAATACAAATACCCATTTTACATCTTTTTACAATTTTTCAAAGGTTATTATATCAACAAAAGTCAAACGAATTTACAAAATGTACATGGTTAACATCCAGGAAAGAATGTACTAGACAGGGTAATTCTAAGAAATCTGTCCTAGATCCCTAGCAAGAAGCCAACATTTTGTTTTATTTCTGAAGCTAAAAAATGAGGGGTCAGCTCTTAAATCAATGGAATGGAGTTCCATAACTGTTTTGCCATGACAGGAAATCTGATCCCCCATGCCTTCTTGTAGTTATATCTAGGGACTTTCAAGGAGTGTAGGTACATAGTACTAGTAGGTCGAGTGGATATATTTTTAGCAAATGTATTCACCAAATATTTAGGTGCTGCCTCGGCTAAGCATTTGTGGGTGAGATTTAATGCTTTAAGTTGCATTCGGTCATTGACTGCCAGCCTCTTAATATTTCATCTGGCCACAACATTTGTAGATATGGTGCATTTTCGGTATACTTAATGCAGTACTGAGAACCTTGTTCTGCAAGATTTGTAATTTATTGATATTTTGTCTGCTAGACCCAAGATAACATCCATTGCAATAGCCTAGTTTTGAAAGTACTTGGCAAAGTGAGGGCTGTTGTCAGACCACAGGACCTCATGTACACCCTAACTTGGGAACATTTCTCTAACCAGGAATTTTACCACCCGAAGTGTATCAGGATGGGAACAGGGACCAGCTTTGATCCATTGAGAGAACTGTCATACAACCACTATCATATAGCAGTACCCCTGACATACTTTGGACATATCAACATAGTCGACATGGAGGTGTTTAAATGCACCCAGTGGGTGAGGTATGGCTCCTCTCACTACCCTTAAAGTATGGCCTGCTGTAAAGCTTCAGAAAACAAAGGTAGTTAGTCATAAACTCTGACACATGCTCTGCCAGGTTGGGACAGAACCAATATTCTCCAATGTGAGCAGAAAGTACATTCTTCCTCATATGGGTAGGATGGTGTAGTTGTGTCAGTGCTGTGTGTAACAATGATAAGGCCATTACTACCTTACCCGTGCTTTCCTGCCGCCATAGGGCATCTGAAGGTGATATAGAACACCCTCTTTGTACCCATAATTCCTTCTCCTCTCTTGGAGCACTTCACTGTAATTCCTTCCCCTCTCTTGGAGCACTTCACTGTAATTCCATTATGTGTGTTACTGGTAATGTATTGTAGCCTTCCTTCAGTACCATTGTGCATACATGATTGTGCGCCCGAAAAGGTGCATCCATATTTAGATATCCTCATAATATTCTGCAAGTTCAGTTTCACTGTCTACTGCCTCATTGCACATGGAGACGGGATGCTCCCCTTTCATGTGCGCCTGACATTTCGCAACCACTAGGGTTTGTGGGAATTGGATCGCTTCTATCAGCCTGCCCAATAAGAGCATGTGCTGTTCTGGCTCGCCATCATCATGTTTGAAGCCCCTTCTTAGCACGTGTGACAGTCCGGAGTGAACTGTAGACATCACACAGGATGAATCTGAATACACCTTCCATTACTTGTTCTTGCTCTGTTCTAGTGCCAGTATTAGGGCCACTAGTTCTGCAGCTTGTGCTGAAAAATGTAATGGTAAGCGTGTGCTTACTGTAAGGTAGGTATTGTATCACAAGTATGACACTGACACAATGGGTACAATTTGCAAAACCTTTATTGAAATGGTTGGGGTTGGAGAAACTCCCATTCTGCCCTAAAACTAAGATGGAAGTAGTAATAATAAATAACGGAGTCCTAGTTGTAAGGAACTCATGGTGGCAACAGTAATCTAAGATGGGAGCAAGCTACGACCATCAAATAATAATGAGACAGTTCCAGTGGTGTCTTATCAAATAAAAAGGGCCGATACTGAAAAACCTATTACCAATCCTTACTACTGAATTGCAAAACGAGTGGGAGATAATAATCACCAGAAAAGAAATAAGTGTTTACAAAATGATAAATCAGGCTGGTATGGCTGGGTCTCTCTTCCCCATGTGTGAAGCACAGGACAAGGCGGGACTCTCAAGCACAGCACACTGCTTAGCTCATAAGCACAAGGTTCACAGTCCCAGTTAAACAATATCAAAACCTTCAGAGGCAAAGTCTCTTTCCTATAAAAGTCTATTGCCTTAGAAGGCTGGCTGATTTAAAGAAACAAACAGACAAACAAAAAGTTCTCTCAGTGCTCTTGCATCTTGGGCAATTGCTCTTTGCCGCTATGATCTCTCTCCCCCAGGCTATGATCCTCCTTGCAATAATGGGCCACCCTCCGTCGGGTTCACTACGGAATTTCTTCAACACTGTCCATGTATTCCTATTCATGAATTGCTCATTTTCATTAGAAAGCAGAGTTTTCCTTCTCCTAGTTTTCTTGTGGCATCCCTCTGTCAGGTTCACACTTGCCGTATTTCACAGTTCACAATCTTATTGGAAAGCGAGGTTCCCTTCCACTAGTTTTCCCACTGACAATGGGTCAGAGACTTTCAATTGAACAAGGGCTTTGACGTGACCCCTGTAGGACCACTCTAATGCCTCAAGTTACCCTTTCCTAGGGGCTTCTGGTTCTTGTAGTTTCAAAACAAGTCCCGGTCAGAGTCTTTTGAATGACCGCCCATGTGGCACAGGACCCCTCTGCACCTGGACCTCAACTGGGCTTTCTTTAAAGTTCAAACACAAACACAAATTCTATCTCTTGCAAATTCCTTGTGGTAAAAATGTTGCTACTTGCAACCTACGGCTCAACACAGTTCGGTTTGCTTGCAGCTTCTTCCGACTCACTGGCTTTGCTGAATCTGTTGGCTTCTTTTATCTCTGAAGTCAAGGATAGCACCACGGTAGACAGCTTGCCTCTCTGCCTGCGTTATCAATGTGGGAGGGCCACATGTACCATTGCCGTCAGCTGCTTTGCATGCCAGCTGTAACTCACGATCATTTCCTTTTTGGAGGCTTCGCAGGTCTGAGTTGAAAAGGGCAAGGGCAGCTCCCCCTTCATCATCCTTCCAGGTCTCACTGCTTTGCTTCTCTGTTTGAACTGCCAGTTTGGTGTAGCTGTTTTCTCACGCTTTCAGCCTTGCTCGAAGTTTGCTTTCGTGCTCTGCCTTTTATCCCTGTGGCGCAGGTAAAGGGCTGTCAGATGTGCGTGATTATTGTCAATTACCTGACTCTGCCTGACCCGTGTGTTGGGACATGTCAAGTAAACAGCTCTGGTGTTAGTCCATTGTCTGTTACAGTGTAAGAAAGTGTTTGTGTGGGAAAAGGCGAGGTAGAGCTTCTAAATATCCTACAGGGTAGGATGGGGAAAAGGTGTTACAGGGAAGGGGATGCCACATCTCAAACCTCGGTGTCCCACTTCTACTCCATGATGAACTTTCTCCCAGGTGATCCTCCCCGCTGGTCCACACCCAGGAACTGACAGATCCCCAGGGACTAGTAAGTGAGACACCTTTGGGTTTCAAACATAGTGGTGTCTGTCAAATAAAAATTGCCTATGCTAGCAAAACCTAATGCCTTCTTCTTGTACAAAAAAGTGCAAACGGAGAAATGTATGAAACAGGAAAAATCAGTTTTCAAATGAAAATGTGGTTGAATCAACTCTCCCCCCAACGTTAGACCTCACAGAGCAAGACTGTCCCTGTAGGCAGGATAACACACTCTGGCTCGGCTTCCTTTACAATAAACAGTTCCAGAACGTGGATCGAGTCCATTCTGGTCTTTCATGTTTCATTGAAGTCTCTTTTCTCAACTTCAAAATAATGTTTCAATCAAAAGTGTCACAAAGATGCCCCTTAGCTGGGCTCAGACCTTTCCAGATAAAGTTCAACAAAAACATCCCAGGTGGGCTCCCTTTCCCAAGCTTATTTCTCTTTGGGTCTACCTCTATCAGGCTCGAACCACTTTCGGATGTCAAAGACTTTTGAATGTGTGTGGTTTATTTTTCAGAGCACTGCAGGACCACTTCGAGACACAGTTTACACTTCAACTTTCACTCTCCCATTCTCTAAAAGTTAAACCTCGTTATTTTACTTTTTGTTGTTTTTTTGCTTTATCACTTCACACAATTTAGATTTCACTGAGGCTTTCAAGTGGGCTACTTCGTTTCACCGATGTTAAGAAAGGAAGAAGGCAATGAATATGGCAAGGGAAATGTGCACGGAATCGCACAGTGAACAACTTTGAATCTAACAACGTGCATACAATACCCAATTACTAAAACCCAGGAGTGCAAATAGAGTGAAACAATAATACCAATATATGAAAAGGGATGTGGAGTAAGCACTTAGAACCTCCTTATGACTGAAAAGAAAGTCGGCAAACTCCTTACCCACTATGCTATTACAGATACTGACAGCGCTAGGCCCACATAGAGGGCAAGCAAGGACAGGATCTGTGAGCTGACACTCTGGATGATACTGAATAAGGAACTTAGAAACAGTACTCACGAGGACCGGAAAGACCACTTGAATGTCAGTAAATTCACGAACCCAGTAGATCAAACAGGGACCCAGAAGGCTATAACAGCAATGGGTAGAGGATAACTAAATTCATAAGACCCAAGTCAAGGGGCAAGTAGGAATTGTGATTGTAGAATATTGAGGAAAACAAAAGGCATTCACACAGGGACTAGTTACAACAGCACCCCACACCTAATAATCAATGGGAAATAAATGCAGAAGTGCAATGGAAAACATGGAATGGATCCCAATAGAAGGTAAGGATCAGGAGCAGGGAAAATTATATCACAAAAGGAAACCTTTCCTACCCATCCAAGGAGAAAATGCAGGAAACTAAATCTAAAAAGGGAAAGACTAATGCATCAAGTGTTTCAGTAGCAAAGGACAGCATCAAAGAAACAGAGAACACAGGCAAATTGGGCTGCATCAAAGGGTAAAGCACATAGAAAGGCTGCCTGCAGACAGAGGAAAACAGAAAGGGAAATCCAGAAAGCAGAAATCAATTAAGCACATAAATCCGTAATCCAGGGCAGAGGAACAAGAAACAGGAACTAGGAACTAGGCACAAAAGATAGGAACAAGGAACAAGGGACCAGTCACAACAGGAACACTGCAACAATGACCAGCGCTGGACTGAAGTAAACTGAGGCTTTTAAAGCTTCTTAACGAGCACACCCCTCAGGTGTGCCGCCTGCTGCAACTGCAGCCACAGGTGTTGCCTATCCTCCACCCAACCTTGTCCTGCAAGGGAGGAGGTGAGGCAGTGAGCCAGGCATTCTGGGAAGTATAGTCATTTGATTAAAGTAGCATGCTGGCTGCCAAAAACCTGGAATGGATCCGGAAGGGAAGTAACTTGGAAAATAAGGTTTTAGCGCTCCCAATTCATCACAACACTGTAGCATAAGGTTTGGAGGAAATGTCCAGTAGGGAATAAACCCCAAAACATGCCCCCAAGTGGCAGGAACGGGAGCGTAGGGAGCGAGCCGTGACAACCGACTACTCTGTTATCCTGGCATCCTTGAAAACCAATGCAGTCTTCACTTCTGGGATCTGGCCTTCTCCATTTGTTTTTCACGGCCTGTCAGAGGCAACGACCTCCAGTAGGGAACTCTTGGGGTTTTTGACCCTCTGCTCCCCTTGGTCCGTTGCTCTGTTCCAGTAGGTTTGCCTTCTTCCCAGATGTTCTGCTCGTACTCATGTTCTGCCTTGCTCGGAGTGTGCCTTTGGGTTCTGCCTTTAATTCGTGAAAGGAGATCGACTTGGTATAAGGTGTATGCACTTAGAATCAAGTGCCTGACTTTACATGACCCAATTAGCGGGACATGTTCAATAAGATGAGTGAAATTTAATGTTGGTACTCTCAATAACCCTCATCCTCTGCCCAGTATTTGTGCAAAAAGGGACAGGGAAGTTGGGGCCTCGGTGCAACCTAAAACATAGGATGGGTTGGAAAAACAAAATAAGGGGGAATACCGCGTCTCACCATCGGCTATCTCACCCACTGTCTGAAGACCTCTCACTCAGGTGCTCCTCCTGCACTAGTCCACCCCCAAAAACTGGATTTAAATGGGATTGCTATGTCCTGGCCACCTGGATGACAAGTCCCTGAGGACTAGCGGGTGAGACACCCTTTGGTTTCTCACATTACTACCACCTTGCTCAACCCATCCTCTCTTATTCTCACTACAGCCGTCCCAGTATCTCTTTCCCCCGTGATTTGGTCTATAGTTGACAAACTGTCCATGTAAAGTACCTCTTCCCCATCAAGTGCGTTCTCTCTCCCTCTCGGGATGTCGTTATATCTTTCTATATTTGTAGTGCAGTTGCGTACATAATCTCCCGCCTCTATGGCCTCGGTGACGAATGTCGCCGGGTTCACCATTTGGCATCTTACTAATTTGATTGCTGGATTTGATTGTATGACATCATAACGTAAAGCCCTTTGAGTAGTCAGTGTACTTTTGGGTCGTTCTAGTATTGTGAAGAGAACATGCTCCACAAAAAGAGTGGTGCTGCATCCCATGGTAAAACCTGCTGATTTCTCCACAGCAAATGTGGCAGCAGCTAGGGCCTGCTCGCAAGAGTACTGTTCTCTCAATACTGGGTCTAGTTTCCCGCTGTAGTAAGCTAACTGCTTTTGACCCATGGTTGTCTTCAGTGTCAGTACTGCGGTCATTACTACTCAGTTGGATTGTGAGAATAAAGAAAATGTGTTCTGATAGTCTGGGATCCCTAACACTGGAGCTGTACATATTGCTGTCTTCAGCTCCTCAAATGCCCCGGTCATTTCTTCTGTCCATTGTAACGTGCCCTCCCCTATTTGTGCTTCTTTTAGTGCACTTAACAAAGGTCTTGCATATGTACTGTAGTCCAGTACCCATGCTCTGCAATAATTGCAAAGGCCAAGAAACTATTGCATTTGTCTTATGGTCATGGGTTTTGGAGTCTTGCAAAAATTGTCTCTGCCCTTTCTGGTGTTATTTTTCATCCCTCTTGTATTATGTTGTCCAATATATAACACCTATTTCTGACAATATTGTAGTTTGGTTTTGTCCACCTTACATCTGTTTTATGCAAGCACAGTTAATATGTCAACTGAGTCATTTCTAAATTGCATTTCTGGTTTTCTGCATATCAAGATGTAGTATATGTACTATATAAAAGTACTTTCCAATTGTAGATTGCCTAAGTTCATCAAGAGGATTCTGTTAAATATGGAAGGGGACCCGCAGTACCCTTGTGGGAGTCTTGTGTGTTTTCAATGTTTAATTATATATTGGAATGAAGTCAAATATTTTGAGTCTGGATGGAGTGGTATAGAGAAGAAGGTATTCTTCAGATTTATAACTGTTAAGTGGGTATCTTCTGTCGGAATGCTGCACAGAATCGTCGCTGGTTTTGGGACTAAAGGAAACTCTGCCTCGACAATGTGGTTCAAAGGGCGTAAATCCTGTATAAAATGCCACTACCACCCTTTGCCTTCTTCACAGGGTACACTGCTGTGTTGCATGGTGATTATTATTGTATTTGGATGCCTTGTTTAACTAGGGGTGCAATAGTCTTGTAGATGCCCTCATCTGAATCCCTTGATAAACGATATTGCTTTGCCCTTCGTAAAGTTGCTCCTAGTTTGAGCTTTATCTTTACTGCTTCTATTCCCTTCAGAAGCCCCACATCGTAGGGATTTGTGGTCCATAGGACACTCAGGACCTTGGTCAGATCTTCTTCGAGAAATGATGGTGGTACTTGCAGCATCATCGTCATTTTCCATGGTACCTCCCTGCAGTGCATCTTCACCCAGTACGTTACACTAATGTCAAACACCTTCTCGTGATCCGGCCAACTGTCTCTGAACAATTCTTCATCAGACATGGTAGTCAACCTGTAACCATCCTGCACTGTAATCACTGTCCTCCATGCTCGTCCAGTGTCATCTGTCCCTAGCAAGGTTATCCTGTCTTCTCCCAATATTACTGCCTCTGGCTCTATCAGGATCACTGTCCCTTCTGGCTCATCCAATAGAAGCTCTGGTCTGAATATGTACTCATTTGGAAGATTCCATAGCTTCCTCTGAATCCCCAGGAGCCAGGCTATTATTACTGCAACTCCATACTGGAACATCTCCTCATCTGCGGGCACCCCTCTCTGTACTCTTTGTCCAGAATAGACCTGAAGAATCTCCCTCATCTTTAGCAGGTGAATTCCAGGTATGGAAGACATTATCCCTTGGTCAGTGAATCAGATGGTCATGTTGGGTTTGCTCATAATGTCTCTCCCCACTACATTTACTTGTGTCTGTTCGGGAATACATTAATGGCAGAGCTAACTCAGGCTACCTTATAGAAAGTGTAAGAGCATCTGTAAAAGGAACCAAATCCGTCACCCCAGAAAATCCCTGCGCATTCATGGCAATCCATGAAATTGGATCACTTCCCTCGCTGATCCATTACCTAGTCACCCCTGTGTCAACGAGAAAGGAAATAGGCTTGTCACCTAGCGTCACCCCTATATGTGGTTCCTCAGCCCGGTTGGGTGTAATCGATAAGATGAAACACATCAGGTATGTCTGTGGGCAGTCCTATTGTGGGTACAATGACATTCTGTTCTCTGTGAATGGGTTACCCCCACCACAGTCACCCCTCACTAACGTCCAAATGTCTTAAGTTCCTTTTGCACTGCTCCAGTAACCTTTGACCTATTATATGATAAAACAATCCCAAAGTTTTGTCCCACGGTTCTCACATTTAAAATCTCCATTTCTCTTGAATAGCCGGAATATACTCGAAGGGGACTTTGGCTTCCCCTGTTTTACATGCCAAAATCACGATAATGTCCGAGGTATCAGAGTACTTCACCCAGAGAGCACACCACATGGCCACTCAACAATTGTTAAACGGGAACCATTGTGCGCTGTATCCTGCGCAGTTACTCCTGAGTAGCCAGACCTTTTCCATACATCGTCGGCAACCTTGACAAGAATGTACGAAAGTAAGCTTTTCTTGTCACCCACCACTAATGTCGGGCCTGACGTTAATCTCTCCACCTCATTTATCCATTTCCCAGCTCCTGCGGTCAACAAGGGTAACTTATACATCAAGTTGTCTTTATCAATCTGTTGCCATTGTATTGATGTTGTCCCCCTGCCTTCTCCAATAATGGGCATTGAACCAATCCTGTCTTCCCACCCTATTTCCCTGTATCTTTGGTAGTGGTAAACGTTCTTGCCAATTCTCCCTTCCTTTGTTCTGGGAGGTCCCTGAGCCTTTCTGTGTATGGGGTAACGTTGTCTGTGCTGTGTGATAAATCCCTACAGTGCTATGATCCTTCACCCCTTCCCTCCCTAAGTCCATACAAGCCCTTATCCTCTCCCCACACTTGGTCTCGGCCTGGGTACTTCCTTTGAGGATGGTGGAAAGATCACTCTAGTCCCTCATCCTCACTACCTGCTAAGTCATAATCGGACTGTGGGGTGCATTTAAAGACCCCAAACAGAAGTCCCTTTTGCATGAACAGCAGCCATCTAAACACTGCAACCAAAAAACAGCTTGGCTTTTGCTTTTATGTTCACATGTGTGGCAAGAATTTCGACACTGGAACCAAAAATGGCCTGGTTTTGCTTTTATTTCACATGAGTGGCAAGAATTTAAACAATGCAACAAAAATGGCCTGGCTTTTTCTTTTTGTTCATTTAAAATTAAAGAACCATGGCGAAAGGGGTAAACCTGTCATTATCAACGGACCATCAGCAATGTAATTCTGAAATTCACCCAAGAAGGAGGAATCAAAGAATCATGTGACATGGAAAACAGGATTTTTAAACATTAAAAGCAAAAACAGCCTGCACAGGTGTTTGCGAATAAAAACAGCTTTAATAAGCCACAATGGAAAAAGATATCGCTGCTCACAGAAAAATATCAGGAAAGCAAAACCTGATGTAAGGGGATGACAAAATGCAATGAATAGTATGTTTCGCCCACAAAACTCCTGTAAACATGTGAAGAGACACTTCCTTCAGGAAAAAACGGTTATGACTGAGTTCTAAACTGCACAATGCAATGCATCTCCCATCTAATGATGCCCTGTAATGTAATTTGCTACTGCAGGTGTTGAAAGTCCGTTGTTCCCCAGCCTGGCGGGCACTGACTTCAAGGAAAAATCCTCCCTAGCTGGAGCATGACAAAAATGTGTGAGCCCTTGTTGCACCCCCTTCAAAAGAGCCCACACCTCTTCAAAGAGACTTATAAAAAAACTCTGGTCACAGGCTGAGCACAGAGAGACAGGTGGCTGCGACGGATGAAGCGGCCTCACATTTGCTGACAGAAACACTCATCCTTATGATAAAAGACTGTTTTTGTTTTAGGCATTTTTTGCAGCCTTTAGACTGAGGATTGATCCCAATTTTATGCCATTGTTCATGTAATTTCCAGCCAGTTGTGGGGATATAAATTGCATTTACCTGGTACTCTGGGAACTGTAATGGCCAGTTAGACTAGGATTCTGGCTGATCTGGACATGTGACAAATGTAAAAGTGGGTGAACAGATGGAAAATTAAATCGGGAATATGCTTGATGACCTACATATTCATAACTGTTGTACATTTTATGAAAATGTCAAAAATTTGACACATGGCCATTCTACATCAAACGGATTTGGCGGTAGGCTTATCTAATTCCCCATGGTCAACTCAAATAGAATATATGTTTTGTTTGTCAGTGGCTAGTACAATTCAGAAGTCATGATACATAACTAGTTTTTTCCAAAAAGATGAAATGAGAACAAGGGATGGTAATAAAGGGGAAAAGACAGATGGTACTCCAAAATCCCTAAATCAATCCTGACAGGGGTCTGAGAAAAAGAGAGAAACTGTACAATCCTGGTGGCAGGAATTATTGAAGCATACTTCCCCTTGATTGTAAAAGTAGTGATGTAATGTCTCCTATATAAGGGGGGCTGTACTAGTACTCAGTACAAATACACACACACAACAACCAGGCAAGACAAAAAAAGGAGGACAAAGAGAAGGCAGCTGAAACTTACCATCTTTGAGAGTGCAGTAACCAGACCCTTACCCTATCTTTCCAAAGTGTCCTGAGAACCAGCTGGCTTTCCTGATACTTAAACACATGCTTGCTATGTAAGGAGCAATAACCCCAGCCCTAAATTGCATAAGCCCATAATTTTGTAGCAGTGCATCCTATATTTGCCTATTGAAAACCCCAATAGTCTGTGTAGTTCAGCTACCTCCCATAGAATAATCTCTTGTTTGTCTGTGTATGTTAGCATATCTCCTTTGAAAAACCTCACATTTGACTGTGTAAATCCTTAGTATTTTTGTAAGTAAATCAATTAATTCCCCCATTGAATTGCATGGATCGGGATTGTTGAAATTCAAAATCAACCATCCTTGTCCAGTGTTTTTCAAAATAATGAACCCCCTTGTGAGCTGAAAACCGAATTTGTCCCTGTGTCTAAATGATGCCTTGCTAAGCGAATTTTATTTGACAGTGTCATTCCTATATCATATGTCCTATTAAACCTAAACTGTTGTTCCAATTGTCAGTATTCCCTTTGCCTAAAGCCTGCATGTTAGCTGCCCCTGTCATTTTAACTAAAAAAAAACGATTTTCCTATGTGCCTTTCTCATTGTTGAAAGCATGTGTGTCATTTCCAGTCCCGGCAAAGTTAATATGATTTCAATTTTCTTTTTCTAAAAATGTCTTTTCATTCATTAAAAAGCGTTTTTCTTAGAGTACTCCCCTTCCTCTATTATATTCTGAGTGGGGATTTCAAAGTGCATTTCCTTCATGTTTCATTGCTCAGAGCTTGCCTGTCCCTGCACAGCTCCAGAAGAAACTAGGGTTATTTGTCTTTTCGTTTTGCTAAAAATTTCTTTTAAGCTTGAATAAATTGTTGTCCCTAGTTTATATCTCTTCCACTACTGTACCCTGATCACGGATTCTGAATTGCATTCCCTTTATTTATTTGGATTTTTTTCTCATGTGCTGCTTGTGTTCAAATTGAATTTCCTAAGTGTGCTAGCTAGTCTGTTTTGAAGCCTGATTGGTCCTTTAGTGTAAGCAATCCAAAGTACCCTTGTCTGCTGTCCCATAGCAGTAGTATTGAATCATTGAAAACACATTTGCCATTATTGTAGGGGGGAGCTTAACTGTTGGTGCTATCACTTTGTGGTAAATTGTTATTTTTCTGTTCTGCCATTTGAAAATGGAATTAACTGTAATAGTATATCTCAAACTGATGGTTTTGTAGATATTATTGCATTTTGTGTTGCTAAAACATTAGTGGCTGTGTAATTGGTTGATTTTCCTTTTTAATTAAATAATACATGAATAAATATCCTATTGATACACATTGGCCTGGTTCCTCGTCCATTGTGACACATGGGGGCTGATTCATGGAATTTGTGCACCAAAAAACAAGGATTTGTGTGCCATTCTGCCCGCAAATCCCTGTTTAACAAATGGGGATTGGTGGGCACAATTGCGCACAAATCCCCTTTTTCTGGCACACAATTTCCATGAATAAGCCCCATGGTGTTTGTGGAGGTTGGGTGGGAGACGGGGTTGGAGGTATAGTCAAAAAGAATGTATAGTATATTAAAAATAAAAAGTGTTTTATTTTACGCCACATCCATTGTAGGGGAAGGAGTTGTAATAAGCCGTGACAAACTGGGGGCTTGTGCCGTGATTGAGAAAAGTGTTTTCACCCTGGCAGTGCAGCACAGCAGACTACCCATTGAAGGTATTATTAAATTTAGCTGGGTTGCATTGTAAAGGCGCCTTCCAAAAACATGTACCCTAGGTATCAAGGCTGTGTCTCAAAATAAAATATTGTAAGCATAAACTAGGCAGGAGAAGCACAGATTGTTTGCCTTTGCCTAGACAACCCACCAAGTGCAGAACACCTTTCACAATGGGCACCATGGAAATTAACATGGCTAGGAAGTGCCTTCTGTCCAAATTGTTCATCAAAGGGGAATGGGTAGAGCAGGAACATGAAGCCTGGCAATCTAGAATGATGCAAGAGGTACCTCCTATAAATATGGATGTGTGGCAGGACAGTGGCCTGTTACATCAAGCCCAGACCAAGTTTAATATGACGCAGAACATCAAAGATGAGCAAATAAAAATGTTCCAACTCACTGCATACATATACTTCCACATGATAGTTATGGAAGAAAGATACCAGGAGAGTGTAACCTCTGTGCAAAATCAGTCTGAGCTTTTAGTTCAAACACAGAGTCAGTTAAGGTAGGTAGAGGAGAAAATGCGAGAGCTGAAACTCTGAGTTAGAATTAGGAAACATCATTCAGCAGCTAAATGATGAGATGGAAGTACAGCAACAAAATAATTCAGAGCAGGATGTCCCAAGTATCTGTACTAAAAGAGGAGTGTCAAGAAAGGGTTGATTCCCTGAAAGAGAGTCAACTAAAATTGAACCAACAAGTGACATACAATAGAATCTGCTAAGAGGACATGGGCATTTTGAAAAATCAGATTAAGCAATTGGAAGAAGAACATAACTGGTTGATCATTAAAGAGGTCCATTCCCAAGAGGAATTTGACCAGGAGTGCCAGAAGTTATGCCCTAGGAAACAGCAGAAAGATAACCTGCCTGAACAGAATGGCACACTGTAGCAGGAAAAAGATTCCCTATGCCAGAAAGTGTGCCAATTAAATACAGACATGGAGAAAAGTGAGTCATGTCTTCTTGAACTGATTAACATAACATTAGAGAATGAAAAATTAATGGGGCATATGAGACACATAGAATGTGACCTAGAGCAGACAATACAGACCAAAAATGTGCACAGTGAGGAGATTAGTCTCCTGCAACAGAAATCGTCTGAGTATTCCCAGATGATACAAGAAGCACAGAAAGAAAAAGACGCCCTTTATGATGAGAACATGGGACTCCAGGGCCAAGTAGTAGCACAAGGTAAGGTCATAGAAGCCAGTCAAGTCCTGATAGCAGAGTACAATACTGTGGCCTTTGCATACTATCAAGAAATAGGGGCTGAGAAAGAGAAATCAGAGAAATTAGAGAAGGAGTGTGCTAGGTTTAATAAGGCATTGAAGAACCCCCAAAATGGTAGGGAATGGAAAGGCAGACCCTAATCACGGAATAGGGCCCTCTTTACCAGGTGCCTCAAGCCAATTTACCATCTTGTATGCACAAGGCATTGATAAATTCACACTTATGAGTTTACAAGAACCAGGAAATATGAGGCTGTTGGACCCAAGTAGGTGTTGTATGAAACCCCCATCACAGATTGTTGGACGGGGCTCATTGCTTAGGCTTAAAAATATTTTGCCAAATATATCTGACCAGGAGGACTCCTATCAAGAGAAGATCAGGCAATGGCAATGGCCCAGACATCAGCTACAAAGGGACCACCTGCTCCACTTTGCAGATAAGGAAGATTCTAACTTTAGGCCCCAAAAGAGCATGCTGAAAACCTCCACCCATTCAGGTAGATGGGGGGAGTTCTCCACTAACCCCCAAAGGAGGGAGGAGTTGAGATGTACTCCCCTGTGTGAAAGAGGGAATCCAAGGAAAGTGACTGAGTGAGCCTGCAAAAGAACAGGGGAGAAGAGATTAGGCCCCTTCATTCTGTGAGAGACTCCCAGTCTCACAGAATGAGGGAGCACCTAGACGATAGGGACAGGACCTCAAATAGCACCAGCTCTGAGTCTGAGGGTAAATGAACTCAGGTGCAGCGGAAAAAGAAGGCTGCCAAACAAAAGAGAACTTTGGTAAAAGATCCCTTTAGACAAATTAAAGCCATGAGAAATGTCATGACCCTTCACCATACGTATGCCAAGTACTCAGTCTGGGAGAATCTGGAGCTGTACGACCAGATGGTAATAAATTACCAGAATTATACAGAGTTTGCCAAGTAGACATTCTCCCCAGAATAATCCAGCTTCTTTGCTGGGCTGGAGGATCAGAATCATTCAAGGTGATCTATCTACAAGGCGGCCATCTTGAAACACTTCTCCATGCACCGGAACCACCAGGAGGCTCGCAAGGCAGCCTACAACATGCAGTAGAGAGAAGATCAGGCACCGAGAGAATATGTCCAAGAATTGAAGCAGGCATTTGCCTAAACTGCTAGATGGGTGCTCACAAACAGTAGAGAGTTCATTAACACCTATTTCCATGCCCTCATTAAGTACATAATGACACAACTGGTTAGGGATATCCACAAAGAAAGTACCCTGGACTGGGTAATAGAGCAACCGGGAGCGATTAGGTCCAAAAGCCAGTGGAAAATAAGAATCCCCCCAGAAATCCCAAACCAACCAACACCCCCACTACTGCCAAGGTGGCGGAGGTGATGATTACCCCCATTTTGGACTTAGAAATGGGGGGACCTAAAAATATACCTCCCGCTAACCAACCAAACCAGAGGCATGGAAGACCCTCTGACCAGTCCCAAGCAGATGGTAGGAAAACATGAGGGGGTGGTTTGTCTATGAAAGTCAAAGCTTATTGCAATTTGATTATATGAAATTAGAGGGGACAGCTACCATTCTCGAGAGCTGCAAAGGCTTGACCCAAGACCCCAATATCAACCAGAGAGGGTGTCACAACTGGACCCAAGACCTGAGTTTCATGTTGAGGGCATAGCAGGGCCTTCAAATGGACATGGCTGCCTAGAACAGCTCAAATCCAGGGTCTGGCACCACGGAGCAATGACGGTGACAGAACCCCGAGAACCAACAGGTTCCAGAGCAGGAGGCTCGAGAGGAAGAGGGATGCAAAGCCCTACAGGAAGCTTCCTTCGTCACCTGTGAAAAGCCCCTAGAAACCTCTGAACCTGAACCCAAATCTCCTACCCCTGATAAGATGCAACCTAGGGAACAGAGGGTAAGTAGGGGAAACCAAGGGACAAAGAAGACCCATTTTGTGGAGGAAGTCAGCATCCTCCAGTTTGAAGGGGAAGCATCCCTGGAGGATTCTGGGAAGAAAGTATTTTCTTTCAAGGAGGGGGGGATACCTCCCAAAGGAAAATGGGTCCCAAAAGACCCTAACTCAGACTGGGTAAGTATGGGGACTGACCTAGAACTGCCTACCCCTGAACCCCAGAAATTTCATCCCGAGAACTCAGGAATAAATGAGGGATCCTCCCCCCAAACCGGTTAAAATGACTGTCTCCAGGAAAAGGGGGACAGCACAGAATCAGGGAAAGATGGGGATTTCCAAATCCCCCAAATCTCAGGATGCCACATTTTCTTCACAGATTCCCGAAACTCAGACACACAAAATTGACCAAGCTCACACAGTGTGCATTTTCAGTGCTGGTGGATACAGGATCCCAAGCAACCCTTCTATCCAAAGGGCATTTGAGCAAATCAATTCAGGAAGGGGGGAGAGACACCGAATTCCCCTCACACCTTTTCCTGGACAACCCCAGAACTTCGACAGAAATGTCATTTCCATCGAGGAGACTGTGGATCTGGAGATCAAAATTGGGTGACACAAGGTGAAACATCTGGTCATAGTCATCACTCCAGAGGGCACACTCTGTCTCTGAGGGAATGGCCTAATTCATAGGTTGTCACCCCTAATAGACTGTGTGAACAAGGTCCTCTGGACACATAGTCACTGATCAATGAAATTAAAACAGAGCACGAAGCACATGCCATATGGTTGAGCAACGGTTTGACAAAATTGTGTTCCGATTGAGGAACAATCATCAAGTCCTCAACATAACTGTAATTGCTGTAGGAGAACAAACTGGTGATGGAAACCCTTCTCCATTCTTGAACATCAACCTTCCTTCCAGGTCAAAGTGTCATTCCACACTGGAAGGAAATACCCTGAAATTTTATACGGATCGACAATTTGAAGGACACCCAAACCCCATGATAAAAGGTGATGAACAACCAGCTCAAAGCTTGGCTGATATTCAGAAAAATGGTGAACAACTGTTCCTCCCCATTCAGGTAATGAGGGGGAGGGGGGCTGTTCTCACCAGAGTATGCTTTAATAATGGAAAAAGCTTCATCAGTGAAGCGTTATTCAAGAAACTTCCAAAAGATCAGACCAATCCCACATTTAAGTTGATTGACAAGTGGCAAATGGCCTGGAAACTCGCATTTCCAAACATCCCCTGCCTAGCAGGTGCATGCTAAAAATGTCCATTGGTGAAAAAAGCATAGAGCATAATTGTTCGGTTGTGCGAGATGTCCCCTCTGCCTTCTACTTAGGCAGTGACATTCTCAATCGATTCGCAATTCATTTGGACTCAATTAATTGCAAAGTCTGGTCCCGACGGGGCGGGTAGTCCCCTGGGCTTTGACAATCCTGAAAAGGCATTTCAGTCAGCTCAATTGCTGCCATATGCAGTTCAAGTTCAAACTGGAGAAGAGGACACCATCCCAGGAGTGGTCCGGCCATTCAACATCCCCTTAAAAATTAAGAGAGCAGGACTTGTGGCTGGTTAAATAACCCAGTGAGGGTAGAGCCCAGGAATTCTCTGAAGAGTACAGGTAAGGAACTGGAACCCGAATGAAGAATATATATATCCTGCACAGCAATGTTAATTATCCCATGGCCAAACATTTTGCTGAATACCACAATAAAAACATGGAAAGCTTGTGTTTCTTTGGGATCCATAAAATTGAAATTGGTCCCAGGGGAGGAGATAGAGAACATCTGCTGCAGCAAAAAGAAACCCATTGTATTCTTGACTTTAAGAGCAAACAGCCAAATGGTCATAATATCGACAAAGAACTTTATACATTTTTGGGGCAATGAAATGATACTTACTCTAGTTTGTTCAGTGTTTGCACTATCACATATGAGGTCCTCCTAGTTCCCATTTAGTAGCTAAATTTTAACTTTTTCTTCATCCATCTCACTGCTATTAGATAGATGTGCAATGACTCTTTGTATTTTAATTGTTTAGTTTTAATCTGGTTTAAGTTACAAGTATTGCTGACAGCCTGGTTCAAAGTGGAATAATGGACTAATTGCTTAACCGTTATTATAGACAGATGCCTTTGAGAAGTGGAGGATCATATGATTGAAAATGATTTATGATGTGGACCTGGTAATTGTATGGTTGCAATAGTGATTAATGCACTAGGCCCTTTATGGACAATCTGTTTTACATTTAAAAACGGAGACGGTTGTCCCAAATACAAGATGCTGCTATTGCACTATGCACTTATATTGTTACATTATGCTGCTATTATACTATGCACTTTAGAGATAGCCGGGTTATACACTTGGATTGGTACATCGACTAATGGAAGTGTTTTACTGCCAATGTACAGCGGGGCTACTGCATTATGCACTTTATACCAATTCTATATGCCGCTATTGCACCATGCACTTCATATATAAGTAAATCTTATATTTAGGATTGTACTAAAGAACATGTAGGTCATGCCATAGACATTCCGCTGTACAACCAATTATAAGGGTGATCTGCTACCAATGCAGGTTGCGGTTAACGCTAAAAATAATGTTGGCAATGCACTCTGCACTTGTATAAAACGACCATATTGTTCAGCATGCATTAGACTGAATAATAAGCTGTCTAATAGACAAAAATATTGCCTGAATGCATACATTAATCATTTAAAGATAATATGGAACAAATGTTGTAGTGAGCTATATTGGTAAATTAAGTATGTAGCAGGTTACATTGTATCAAATTGGTTGAAAAAGGCACTTAGTGAAATGGCACGGCACGAACGTTCTTTGGTGAAATGTATTCAAAATTAAATTATCCATTAACTGTCCATACAAGTAACTAGTCAAAGATGGCCGAGGAGCTTTGCACGGCACTGTGGGGTGAGTAAAAAAGTCCTCTTTCCATTTTACCTTTACCAGTTGCTGGACACTTTTTAATGAACATTTGAGTAATGAGGCATTTTGTTGTGAACAAGCGGCGAGTTTGCTGGGAAACGCGTAAACGCCTCAGCAAACATTTTGCTGCACTTTGGGAGTACCATATCTTGATGGTTTCGTATTATTTGTTTGCTGTGTGTTTCCCTGAACTATACTAATAAAGGAAGAACGTTTTTTTTTTTTGACGGAACATGTATCCGGATTTGTTATTACAACCGTTATGGAGAGGGCAACTCAACTTGTCTTGCTCTTGAAACTAGAAGATTATGCACAACTAGAGGTTGTTGTCGTAAATTCTTGTCAATCTTCCAGGAAAAATGTGTGTAAAAAGTACTGAAATGTTTTTATTTTCATCTTCTATTTGATAACTAACATCCGTAAAATTCCAGCCTGGAGTTGCAAGTGGAGCCTGATGAGAACCTCGGGGACCTGGAAGGGAAGGAAGAAAGGGAGTGCCACGCCTCTTCCTGCAACTCAAAGATAGAAGGGGAGGCTGGAGTGCCCACTCCCAAAAGAAGGAAGAAAAGGGGGTGCCAGGCGATAACCCCAACCCAGAGACGGACGGGGATACCAGAGTACCCACTCCCTGATGAAGGAAAGTTACGCCGAAGAAAACCCCACTCTGCCCAGCTCTTCCCCAACAAAGATTCATGGAATAGCAGGGGGGATGGGGGGAATTTAAAGGCCCCAAACAGAAGTCCCTTTTATATGAACAGCAGCCATTTCAACAATGCAACCAAAAACGGCCCAGCTTTTGCTTTTATTTTCACATGAGTGGCAAGAATTTAAACACTGCAACAAAAACGGCCTGGCTGAAAGACCAAAGAAATATCGAGGCATACTACCACAAATGAAATACATCAATCACGGGCTGAAAAGATACAAGTATCTTTCATTTCTGTACAGTGAAAGCAAAACAGATAGCTAATTGGCTCCCAACACCTTGCAGTGTGTACCAGCAGACACAGTTAGGGGTGAGAGTGCTGGACATCTGATCACAGACATATTTATACAATTTTTGAAACATTGTCCAGGCTCTCTCCAAGTTAATAATTCACACGCTACAGTTTGTGCCCAGTTCACATGTCAAATATTACAATATTGTACAAGGAATTAAACAAGTTTGCATGTCCATGAAGTTACAATGATGCTTGTTGGTTCTCTAATCCATGGTAAGCCTTGTTCCAAGAATCGCCACAATGCAGTTCATCCAGACCACACGATCTGAGTTTACTTTCCATTGTCTCATTGTTTATACAAGGATGAGGCTTGTGAGCGCAGACAACACTTGGATTGCAGTTCATATGAGTCACACGTTTTCTTTGCAATGGTCAAACAGTCTGCTCTCGGTCAGCCTAAACATTAACAGAACTCAAAGGTCGTTTAGCTTGGCTTCAAGTTGAATACACAGTCCACCATTTTAGAACACAGAAACAAGAGTTGAAATCAAAATGGCAGACGATTCTTAAAATGGCAGTGACATTGATCGAAAAGCAGAACATTATGAATGCGGTTTTCTGTGTAATGTGAATGAGTTTAGGCCAATATTCATAACAAGGCACTATTATGTGATTATGTTTTAACAAACCTTTCTGTTGGCCTAAGCCAAGAGCATTACTCAAACATTCGCCTTACTCAAAACCGCACTCCTCAAAGTCCGTACATACTGAATCACATTCTTCAAAAATATTGATTGCCATGAGTTTGTTGACAGTGATATACTTCATTACAAAAACATTAGTCATTTTCTCAAGTGCATGTATTTTTGGTCCCAATGTACCTACAGTTTGCACACAACATTCCCCTAAAATGGAACATCTGGCAGGAAGACATTGTATGCAACAACAACAGAACAATAGAATACCAAAGATTACCACCAAGACTGAAAATAACTTCCATCCCCAAGACCATAGGAAGTCCCAGAACCAAACACTAAGATCCCAATTTCCCTCGGGAACATGTACTTCTGTACTTAGGACATGTAGATTGTGTATTGCCTTGAATATGGTAGGGGAGGAGTCAGACACAAAAACACAACAAGCAGATCCCACCAATGTACATATTCCACCACGCTCAGCTAGGATGACGTCTAACACCATCTTGTTCTGTAGAGCCACTAATCTAATTGCTTTCTGTTCCAACATCATATTGTATAGTATATTGGTGGTTCCGTTGATGGTTCTCTCCAATACTCTTGCCACTCTCCTAATATCCTCAGAGTTAATAATCTGTCCCCAAAATGGCACAAAGGATTTTGCTACATCACCCATGACCTGTGAAGGAGTATCACCATTCTCGTCCTGCCTTGGACGAGGTCTAGAGACCTCAGAGGTGCTGGCTACATATACCCCTGGTAGCAAGATACCCACATAGAAAATACCCTACCAATCACTAGGTAACCAAGGATAAGCTTCATCACCACAGACAAAATAAACAGGATCACCTACATACAAAGGTCTGTCCTCATTAGTCAGATTTGCAATGTTGGTACAACCCTCAAAAGTACCCATTGACTGAGAACCATCCCTTTGTATGCAGAAGGAAACAGAGTTGGGGCTATTATTGATAGTTTAAGAAGGAGGTATGGCATCCCGGTTGCCTACGGGAGCCATCTTGAAAGAAATCAACGATTGGAAAGGGCTAGAAAGTCTATCAGAAGGCCTAATAGAAGCAACATCAAGTTTGCTCCTATTTGCAAAAGGGGAACATCCCAAAGGTGTCAGGACTCGTCTTTCAAATTCGTTCAAATTAGTCCCATCAAAGTTCCCAGAAATACTATCATTCCAATGACCAAAGAATAGCGCCCTTAGAGAGGCGTAACATGCAGTAGTCAAAGGAAGAGGATGAATATACCACCCAGCCCTTTTTCCCCATGCTGTGGCAAATGCGAACATATCCAGCAATTCATTCTGTTTAGAATCGCATGGGTCGCATTCATAATTAATAGAAGAGTATTATTGTGGTAACTCTGTCTGTGTTGGGAATCCCTAGAAGGTAGAATGTGCAGATACATGAAAGGTGAAGACATAGCGAGAACACTTTCGGTAGGTGACAAAGTCTCAACTGGACGCATCCCTCAATATACCAAAACCCAACCGCAAGTACAACAGTTAGACCAGTTAACATTATCACAAGAAAACAGTGAGTCCTCAAGGACCATGATTTTTGATGCTCATTGTCTTTGTCAGCGACAAGACCGATAGCTTGCTTTGTACGAGTAGATTTAGCGAAGGGCATTGTTCCTCAAAATCCGTTTTCAAAAGTCTCTCTGACAGACTCCTTAAGTTCGTTTGTTGGTGATCTCCTGACCACGTGGTTTACCTTGCTTGAAGGTAACTTTGCCGGTCCCGGCCACTTACTTATGTTTCAGTGAGAGAGTGGCAAGGGGCTAGCTCAACAGTGGTTTCTTGTGGGCACAGCCATGCTGTGCTGTAAGTCTAGTGGCATGGATGCAGATCGTACCTCAAGACTCCAGGTACGATGTGATCTGCGAACAGAGTGTCATTTCTTCCTGATGGAAGTGGTGAAATAGAAGCAAGATTGCTCAAGGGTTTCGGAAAGATCCGAAGAAGAATTCAAAGACAAAGCAGCTGTCTCCCCAGGCCCCACAGGACGAATCTCTGAGGCATCCTTGTTGTTGTTCAAAACAGGTTTGTCCTGCGAAACAGAACAAACAGTTTCCTTCTCTTCTTCTTTGTCGAGTGGCAGAGGAAAAGGTATTTTCTTGATGTGAGTCACGTGTATCCAGTGTTGCTTCCATGATTCTCGTACAGCAGTCTGTCTGGCGAACAGAACCTAAAAAGGTCCTCTCTAACACGGTGCAAGACAGGATGTTCTTTCGAAAACTTTTGTAAGCACGCAGTCCCCAGGTCAAAGTTGATGACCTGGCCCATCGTATTTAACTGGGAGGGTTTTGAGTTAATTGGTCATAGTAATCATAAAGGAGCAAATGTTCCACGTGTTTCGGTCTTTTGGGTTTAGGCAGATTCCAAATATTAGCAGGCCTCCCCATCACGATCTCATAGGGGGAGAGTCCAGTTCTGGTCTGTTGGATCGTCCGCATGGACAATAAAATACGAGTAAGGCATATGGCCATTTCAAGTTAGCTTGTTCTTTAGGATACCATTATAGCGTTCTACAAGTCCGGCCCTCTGAGCGTGCCTGGCCCAATGGAACCGTTCATCGATCTGCAATCCTGCGCATACTTGCAGGATAACAGCAGCGATAAAATGTGGACCATTGTCCGACCAGAAGACTCTCGGCAAACCTGAAACTTTTTCAATGAAGTCTTATGCCAATGCTTTGATGGATGAATAAGCAACAAAAGAGTGCCATCTTTGCAAGCAACTTCTGAGTCTGCAGTTAAAGGAAGATGATCAACGTACTACAACAATGTACAAGTGGGAGGCCACTCAAGTGTATCAAGCTGCTCTTTCAAAGCTCTACTATAAATGCTCAGACTCTCCGTGTACCCTTGTGGCACACAAGGCATAGTTTCTGATTTTGTCCATCGTGGAGTGACCGAGGAAATTGCAGGAAGTTTGTGCAATACCCCAATTTTACTTGTGTATTAGAAAGGGGATAATGCGATTCCTTTCCATTTTTATTATTGATTTGTGTGCTATCAATAAGATTGTTGCTCCACAATTCCCAATTGTGCCTGATGTAACCACGATATTAACGATGATTCCAGCTTCTGCTGTACCAAATATGATTGAATACTATACTACCAATGCCCTACTTACAGCACATAGTACATGCCGCCAACCCCTCCTGTGGCGCCAGTCGGCCAAATTCCAAGGAGTGTCTGTCTCTGCAGAATAGACCCCTGAAACAGGCAGACAATTTCCCAGGCATGTCAGATCACTGGTGTTACCTGGTGTCGTTTGTGCTCATGAGGACAAAACTGCAACCAAATATCAAGATACTTAGGAATCGGGGCAAGACTCACCTGATTACAAAGGACTGAGGAGGTCCGATTGGATTACAAAGGAAAAAAGGATCCTCGTGGTTGGTGACTTTGGCAAAACTGCCTGCCTCGATATGGGGACCCTCGTCAAGATGCCCTCTCGAACAGCATGCTCACCGTTCAGGGATCGGAAGGTGCAGTACTGTTGAGGTTTCACGTCTCATACAAAGGGGCCCCCTTTTTCTCACTCTTCGATCCCGGTCCGATAGCCGCATCTTCTCTTCAGCAAGGTGACATCAATCTTGAGGGTCCCTATTCGGGCGCCATCTGAAAGACCCAAGAAATAACGAGGCTTAGTACCACAAATGAAATACATCAATCACAGGCTGAAAAGATACAAGTATCTTTTATTTCTGTACAGTCAAATCAAAACAGATAGCTATCTGGCTCCCAACACCTTGCAGTGTGTACCAGCAGACTCAGTGAGGGGTTTGCGTGCTGAACATCCGATCGCAGACATATTTATACCATTTTTGAAACATTGTCCAGTCTCTCTCCAAGCTAATAAGTCACATGCTAGAGTTTGTGCCCAGTTCACATGTCAAATATTAAAATATTGTGAAAGGAATTAAACAAGTTTGCATGTCCAGGAGTTACAATGATTCTTGTTGGTTCTGTAATCCATGGTAAGCCTTGTTCCAAGAATCACCACAATGCAGTTCAGCCAGGCCACACGATCTGAGTGTTCTTTCCATTGTATCAGTGTTTATATAAGGATGAGGCTTGTGAGCTCAGACAACACTTGGATTGCAGTTCGTATGAGTCACAAGGTTTCTTTGCATTGGACAAACAGTCTGCTCTAGGTCAGGCTAAACATTAACAGAGGCCAAAGGTTGTTCAGCTTGGCTTCAAGTTGAAAACACAGTCCACCATTTTAGAACACAGAAACAAGAGTTGAAATCAAAATGGTGGACAATTCTTAAAATGGTGGCGACATCGATCGAAAAGCTTAGGTCAATATTCAAGGCAAGGCGGTATTATGTGATTATGTTTTAACATGGCTTTTTCTTTTTGTTCATGTACAATTAAAGAACCATCGGGAAAGGGGCCAACCTGTCATTATCAACGGACCAGCAGCAATGTAATTCACCCAGAAAAGGAGGAATCAAAAAATCCTGTGAGATGGAAAACAGGATTTTTAAACATTAAAAGCAAAAAAGGCCTGCACAGGTGTCTGCAAATAAAACGGCTTTAAAAAGCCACAATGGAAAAAGATATCACTGCTCACAGGAAAATGTCAGGAAAGCAAAACCTGATGTGGGGGGAAGGTCACCAAAGCCAATGTATAGTATATTTCACCCACGAAACTCCTGTAAACATGCAAAGAGACACTTGCTTTAGGAAAGAAACAGTTCTGATTGAGTTCTAAACTTCACAATGAAATGCCCCACTTCCAGCTGATTGTTACACCTCCCATCGAATGACGCCCTGCAATAGAATCTGCTGCTGCAGGTGTTGAAAGCCCACTTTTCCCCAGACTGGCTGGCACTGAAGACAGTTAAAGCAAGGTACTTCAAGGAAAAATCATCCCTAGATGGAGCATGACAAAAAGGTGTGAGACCTTGTTGCACCCCCTTCAAAAGAGCCCATGCCGCTTCAAAGAGCCTTCAAAAAAACTCTGGTCACAGGCTGAGCACAGGGAGACAGATGCTGTGGGGATGAAGCGGCTTCCAATTTGCTGACAGAAACACTCATCATTATGCTAAAAGACTGTTTTTGTTTTAGGCATTTTGCGCAGCCAACAGTCTGAGGATTGATCTCAATACTATGCCATTGTGCATGTAATTTGCAGGCAGTGTTGGGGATATCAATTGCATTTACCTGTGACTTTGGGAACTGTAATGGACAGTTAGACTAGGTTTCTGGCTGATCTGGACATGTGACACATGTAAACGTGGGTGAAAAGATGGAAAATGAAATTGGGAACATGCTTGATGACTTACATATTCATAACTGTTGTACATTTTATGAAAACGACAACAATGTGACACATGGCCATACTACATCGTACGGATTTGGCGGTTGGCTTATCTAATTCCCCATGGTCAGCTCAAACAGAATATATGTTTTATATGGCAGTGGCTAGTACAGTTTTGAAGTTATGATACATAACTAGTTTTTGCCAAAAAGTTGAAATGATTTGATTGTTTATTTGTATAGCACCTATACACAATGGGCCTCATTACGAGGTTGGAGGTAACCATGGCGCTATTAGCGCCATAGCTGCCTCCAAACCATACCGACTCCGCCCTGTTGAATGGAGCAATTACCGGTCCATTCCAAGATTGGCGGGACCGGTAATTCCCCATTCACCAGGGCCCTTCCCCATTCCCATTTGAGCCCCCATAGGGCTCAATGGGAATGGGGAAGGCGCTAATAACGGCACCGCAGATTGCGGTACCGTTATTAGCTCTAAAGTCCCTTTGTGGGTCCTGTCCTTAACGCCTGGAAAAAACAGGCGTTAAGGGAGGATCCGCAAAGGGAACTCGTAGTAGGGTGGTAAGGGATTACTGGCACCGGTGCCCTTACCGGTGCCGGTAATCCCTTACCGCCCACCTCGTAATGAGGCCCAATGTGTTTCATAGCACTTCAATGAGGGAGGGAACATGGGAGAATACAATTACATTCTTACAAGTCTTTGAAACAATTTAGAATGTGAGAAAATAACTATCATAATCAGCCGGGTGACATTTCAGATAGTACAAGTGCAAGGAAGGATTAGGGAGAGGAGGGGAAGGGAAAAAGAGACAAACGAGCAGTAACATTACTAGGCCTGAAGACAATTGATCTAGTGCATGAGTATACAAGGGGATGGGGAGGGGGATGCTAGGGGGTGTGGAGTGAGGGTGAAGGAGAGGCACAAAACAAGGAGCTATAATAATAGGTCTGACTATGATACAGAATAGTGCTGGGAGGGGGTGGTAGGAAGTCAGGGAGGGAAAGGGGGAGACAGACAAGCTAGTATCAAAGGTCACAGGACAAATGATAAAAATGAGTGCTAAAGGACATAAAAGGGGGGGTGTAGGAGGAAAGGGCGGGTGGCTGCAGTAGGCCAGCATCTACAATTACTATGCCTGACGGCAATTGGGGTAGTGCCAGACTATAGCAAGACAAGGGGAGGGAAAAGGAAGTGGGGAGGGCAGGTGGAATGAAAGACAGGCAGCTATGATTACTATGCCTAACAGCAATTGGGGAAGTGCAAGTCTAAACAGGGAAGAAGAGGTGGGAGGGGGCAGAAGGGGGCAAGTGGGGACACAGAGATACTCACAGGAGCATGGTGGGACACAGAGATACTCACAGGGCCAGGGGGAACACAAAGATACTAACGGGGCATGTGGGACACAGAGAAACGCATGGGGGTATGGGTGGCACACGGAGGAATGGGGGACACAGAGATACTCAAAGGGGTAAGGAGGACACAGAGATACTCACAGGGGCAGAGGGGGACACAGAGTTACTCACAGGGTATGGGGACACGCAGAGATACTCACTGGGCAAGGGGGCACAGACATCCTCACAGGGGCACTGGGGGACACAGAGATACTCACAGGGGCATGGGGGATACAGAGATACTCACGGGGCAAGGGGCACACAGAGATACTAATGGGGGTACGGGGGGACACAGAGATACTCACAGGGGCAAGGGAGGCACAGAGATACTCACAGTGGCATGGGGGACACAGAGATACTCACAGGAGCAAGGGGGGACACAGATACTCACAGGGGAATGGGGGGACACAGAGATACTCATGGGGCATGGAGGGACACAGAGATGCTCATGGGGCAATGGGGACACAGAGATACTCAGAGAGGCATGAGGGGACACAGAGATACTCACAGGAGCAAGGGGGGACACAGAGATACTCACAGGGGAATGGGGGGACACATCGATACTCATGGGGCATGGAGGGACACAGAGATGCTCATGGGGAAATGGGGACACAGAGATACTCAGAGAGGCATGAGGGGACACAGAGATACTCACAGTGGCATGAGGGGACACAGAGATACTCACAGGGGCAGCTATTGGAATACCGTGGTAGACAGGAGTAGAAAGGGCCTTAGGAGTGGGCCTTGTGAGGAGGGCCGGCCAAGCCCGCCGGCATCCTCATTGGTCTAGATGATTAGGCAAGAGCCAATCCCAGACCCCCAGCAGCACCATGCCCACCACTCCAGTGTAGGCAGTTAGCAAAGCCATCTTGGAATGGCGGATGCTAACAAAAACAAATATGGCACATAAAACATAGCAATAAACCGGAGTGTTATTGTGGCTCACACTGTGAAGAATCTTCAGGATGGTTCAAGTGACTGTGCAGGCAAAGTCAATTCAAAATTTCAAAGTCAATTTAGTGCGCCGTCCGTGCCACTCGTAAAAGCCAAAGAGTGAGGGGCTTACCTTCACAGGGTGTCCATGACCATGTGTGCACATGCAGCCAAAGGCAGGTGAAGCGAGCTGCAGCCCCTCCAGCAGCCACAGCAGAGAGAAAGGAAGAAAGGAATGGGAAAAAAGGATGGTAATAAAGTGGAAAAGACAGATGGTACTCCAAAATCCCTAAATCATTCCTGACAGGGGGTGGAGAGAAAGAGAGAGCATGTCCAATCCTGGTGGCAGGGATTATTGAAGGGTACTTACCCTAGATTGTAAAAGTGGTGATGGCATTTCTGCTAAATAAGGGGGACTGTACTAGGACTCAGGACAGAGAGAAGGCTGCTGAAACTTATCATCCTTGAGAGTAGTGACCAGACCCTTGCCCTATCTTTCCAGAGTGTCCTGAGATCCAGATGGCTTTCTTGAAACTTAAAGAAAGGCTTGCTATGCAAGTAGCAATAACCCCAGCCCTAAATTGCATAAGCCCTAATTTTTGTAGCAGTGCATCCTATATTTCCATATGGAAAACCTCAATTACCGTGTAGTTCAGTCATCTCCAATAGAAGAATATCATGTTTGTCAGTGTATGTTAGCATATCTTGTTTGTAAAACCTCTCATTTGACTGTGTAAATCCTTAGTATTTTGTAAATAAATCAATGAATACCCCCATTGATTTGCACCGATCGGCATTGTTCAAATTCAAAACCAACCATCCTTGTCTAGTGTTTTTATTTAATTGTTATAGTCATTGAAGTGTTGCCTCAAAAGAATGACTCCCCTTGTGAGCTGAACACCAAATGTGTCCCTGTGTCTAAATTATGCCCTGCTAAGCTAATTTTCATTTGCAATTGTCATTCCTATTTGCATCTGTCCTATTAAACCCAAACCGTTGTTCCCATTGTGAGTAATCCCTTTGCCAAAAGCATACCTGTTAGCTGCCCCTGTCATTTTAACTAACAAACCAAGGTTCCTATGTACCTTTCTCATTGTTGAAAGCATATGTGTCATTTCCAGCAAAGTGAATGTGATTTCAATTTTCGTTTTTCTAAAAATTTCTTTTCATCCTTTAAAAAGCATTTTTCATAGATTACTCCCTTTCCTCTATCATATTCTGAGAGCAGATTTGGAATTGCATGTCCTTCATTTTACATTGCTCAGAGCTTGCCTGCCACTTCACAGAAGAAACTAGGGTTATTTGTCTTTTTGTTTTTCTAAACATTTCTTTTAAACTTTGAAAATGTGTTGTCCCTAATTTATATATCTTACCCTACTATAAACTGATCACAGATTCTGAATTGCATTCCCTTTATTATTTTTTATTGTCTATCTCATGTGCTGCCTCTGTTCAAATCGAATTTCCTAAGTGTGCTAGCTAGTCCGTTTTGAAGCCGGATTGGTCCTTTAGTGTAAGCAGCCAAAAGTGCCCTTATGTGCTGTCCCATAGCAGTAGTATTGAATCATTGAAAACCCATTTTCCATTATTGCAGGGGGGATTGCTTAACTGTTGGTGCTATCACTTTGTGGTAAATTGTTTTTTCTGTTCTGCCATTAAAAAAAACGGAATTAACTGTATTAGTATATCTTAACCTGGTGGTTTTGTAGAAATTATTGCATTTTGTGTTGACATAACATTAGTGTCTGTGCAAATGGTTGATTTTCCTTTTTCATTAAATAATACATGAATAAATATCCTATTGATACACACTAGCCTGGTTCCTGGTCAATTGTGGCATGGGGTGTTTGTGAAGGTTGGGTGCAAAATGGGTTGGAGCCCTACTCAAAAAGAATTCGTAGTATATTAAAACTAAAAATTGTTTTATTGTTCGCCACATCAATTGTAGGCAAAGGAGTTCCCTGACTGGCGTGTGCCGTGTAATAAACCGTGACAGGACCCTGTACCTCCACCATCGCTGTCAACGTTGTCTTGGAAGTTAAGTCTCCTTAACACTGCACCTTCATGCATGTCTGCATTCTCCCCTCACAGAGGACGCGCTGTAGTCTCTGTCTAGTATTGGGGCCGCCCTCCCGCCTCGGTTTTGCTCTCACCTCCCCTGCTCCTCTCCTTCTTCGATGTCACTAAAATGTCCTAATCCCAACTTTACCCGAACTTCCCTCACAGTGAGCTTATTTACCTCCCTGCGCTGTCATTCTCAAAGGAGCTGTTCCACTTCCAACTTCCTCTTGTCCTTCTTTATTTTCAGTTGCTTTTCTCTTTCTTCTTCTGCCTTCCTTCTTGCCATATCCTCAAGCTCTATCCATCTCCACACCTCTCGCTCCTTGTGCTTTCAGGCTTCTGCCTTTTATTTCTCCCTTCGTGCTTTTTCATGCTCCTCCTTTTCCTCTTTCTCTCACCTCTCCACTTCTTCCATTATCGCTGCTCATTCTCTGGCTTCACTCGTGTGTTGCAACCCATTACTTTTCGGGTAGGGTCTTCCATTTCTCACGCTACCTTCCTGTCTAGTTTGAGCAATATTTGTCCACCTACCCACTCGTTCAGAACTATATTCTCTGGTCCCTCCTTTCTTCCCTCTATCCCAATGTCATTCTCTTTTGTGTATTCCTAGATCTCGCTGTGCTCTCTCTTTTCACCCCCTGCACTTTCAACTCCCTCAATTACTTGTCCGGTCTCATCCTACCCCTCCCTCTTGCTGCAGGCAGATGTGCAGATATTGGATTTGTATACCCTGCCGCTGCCTCTTAATTCCCTCACTGGATATAATCCTGGTACCTCCACTGTTGTGCCTTCGCTCTTGTGTTCGAGAGAAGAAGGGCTAGGGGCAGAGGGTTTTTCACAAATGGCCTCCTGCTGGCTCAGCATCCAGTGATGCCGCTCCACATCCCCTCCTTCGTCCTGTAATATTTTCCACAACTCGAATATAGCCATTCGCTTGCTCAACTTCTTCTCCTGGTAAGCCTCCTGTATATGCGTGTGTAATAGTTGCAGCACACATTTGGAGAAGCTCCTTCCCTTTGGCCATGGCTTTGGCTGTTTACCTCCTGTGCTTCGTGTCCATTCCACACTATGGGCCTCATTACGACCCAGGCGGTAAGGGGTTAATGGCAGCGTTAACAGCGCCGACCATTACCGCCTGAGTACGAGGTCCCTTAGCGCCATGGCGCTTTTAACACCTGCTTTTAGCAGGTGTTAAAATCCATGGCGCTAAGGGACCATGGAGTTAATTACGCCACCGTAATTTACGGTGGCGTAATTAACGACTTCCCCACTCCCATTATACCCTATGGGGCAAAAATGGGAATGGGGAAGGGTAAATGGGGATTGGGGACTTACCGCCCCGCCAAGGTCGGAATGGGGCGGTAAGTCCGCCAACCACCATGGCGTAAACATAGTTTACGCCATGGTGGTAAAGTCACGGCCCAGGCGGTAACTTACCGCCTGGGTCGTAATGAGGCCCTATGTTTCCAAATCTTGTCCTTATAGCATGGAAGGGACCTGCACATGTGCTATAGGGGTGTGTCCCCCATGGTTTTGCCACAATACATTACTTTTACTACTTACTTGACCCCAAGTCTGGGTTTTCGACACTTCCACTGTAATCAAACAACTGCATTTTATTTTTTCTCATTACCAAATGTTCAAAGAACAGTTCAAGCCACAAAATCACAAGCTGCTCCGGTTCTCAATCAATGCCCTGAGAGTGCTCCCAACACCGCCCTGTCTGCAACTCTATGCCTTTGTAAGCACACCGACCAATCTTGCACATGCACCTTCCGTGCAGTGCCCTAAACACAAGAATTCTTTTAATCCTAGATTGTCGCAAAAAGTTGTGCACCTTTCGTGCTCTCCAAGTCCTATGCACAACCCTTACTGGTGACATCAACTTTATACTTCAAAAGAAAGAAGAAAGGATCGCTGTCACTCACCTTCTCACAAAATCGATCAGAACATTTCTTAACTAAACTTTCACGCCAACAAGGACAAACAATTTATATCCATGGCCGTCTTCCTGCCTCCTAACAGGGGATACCAATACTTCAAATGCTCAATCTGTACCCTCAGTGTCGCCTTGAGATAAAATGCCTCTGCAACACTTAACCAAAAGAATACCTTCTGCAATTCGATCATCGCCCATGACCCGAGCTACAACACCCACCCCACAGGAAATCCAATATTTACATAGCATTTATCATCTGTACCCTCGAGCCAATCATCTAGGCCAACTTCCAACACTGGTCACCTCAAGATCGTATGTTCCCCAACCACAAACAATTAACATCCACATCTGTATCTTACCGCCCCAAGGTATTCAATTTCACCCCACACACAACATATGTTCACCTTTCCCCCTATTTGTATATGGCTTCTTACTTCCGCTAACATCTCCTCTCATCCCTCCCATTCCCTCTTATTCCTTTGTCCCTCTACACTCCCTCCTCACCTCAGCAATAATGTAAATTGTTCCTTATTTCGTTGAGTTTTGATTCAATCACCATCTTATATGTGTTGTATCTCCCACTCCCTCTTATTCCTTTGTCCCTCTCCACTCCCTCCTCACCAATAATGTTAATGGTTCCTTATACCATTTTCAATTTGTGTTTCAATTATCATCTTTTGTTTATTGTATCTCCCCTCCCCTTATTCCTTTGTCCCTCTCCACTCCCTCCTCACCTCAGCAATAATGTAAATTGTTCCTTATACTGTTTTCGAGTTGTGTTTCAATTACCATCTTAAGCTTGCTGTATTTCTTGTAGTTCTTATGTAAAGCACTTTGGATTAAAGTGTTATATAAATTCAATAAAATGCAAATACAAATACAAATGGCTGAGTCTATACTTAAACTCTGTGATCAGCTGACGTCATTCTTCAGCCTGCTCTCCCACAATCTGCCACTCCTCCCTTCTGGTCTGCTGGGCGTCCCACGGACAGTGGGAAGGATTTTCTCCAAGGCGGCTCCTGATGGTCCCTTCATGGGATGCACCTACCGTGTGATTATCGGTCTCTTTGCGTCACTTTGCAGCCCTCCAGGAGTTGCAACTGGAAGATACATTTTTGTGCCGATCGAATGTAGCCAACCGTCCTCTGCTACCCCTTTGTAACAGTATATCAGAGGACAGGGGGATCTTCGTATCAGTAATACCACAGATCAGCAGAGTATTTGTGGCCCATCCAAACCCTTTTCCCTGGCAATAACAGAGAACTCAGCCATGGGGCAAATAAAATGTCTTTATTTGACAAAAGACAGGTATCATACAGGAAATGTTTCTTGCTTCTGGTGAATATTATCAGTCTTTGCGCTCTACCCACTGTTGGTCTGTTTGTGTTCCTTTGCATTCTTGTATTTATTTAGTACTTGACTGGTCGAAGTTAATTGGAGATCAATGGCTGCATGGCTTCATAGAGACCGATATCCACCTGTCGGTGAGAATAAAAGGTTTTTTTTTTCTATGTGAGCCTCTGCGCATTCAAATCGGCTGTCCTCACAGATTCCCAATACTGTTGTGAATTGTCACTCAATACTAAAGAACCACAGAGGTCTGTTCATTCAGGAACTACAGAAAACAGACGACCACCAATTCTGGAACCAACAAAATCTATATGTGTGTCATATTAAAGAAATGTATGCATAAAATGTAAATCTGAATCATATCGACACACCAAAAAAAAAATCAAGTTTCTTGATAAAGCCCAAGGAGGGGCGAAAAAATAGCATGTGTAGAGAAATGTTGACACAAATGTATTTAAGAATGACACAATTTCTCCTAAAAAGTCACTACCAGCACAAGTTCAATAATGAATAACAGTAAGAGAAATACTCTTTCTATGAATTTCTATGATGAATGTGAAATTAACTGAATTAAAAAGTATCATTGTATAGAAATACCAACACTTGTGTACCTCACAATCATTACAGTATTGGGAATCTCTGAGGACAGCCAATTTGAATGCACAGAGGCTCACATAAAAAATAAACCCTTTTTGTATCATACAGGAAACAACAAAATCTTCTGCAATCACAGCATCTGAACCCACATCGCCTGGTTTTATCCCTTAGTGACATAACATCTGCCAACCCATCCCAAAAACCTAAGTGCCATCTCCATTGGGTAGCTCGGGTGATATCACCTATGGAAATACCCTATGTGAGTTATTCAATTGCTCTTTCCAAGGGAGGTGGATTCGCCTGGGACTTCCACAAAAAACTATCTATTTCTTTGTTTCAGGGTCGCACAATGACTATTGGCCCCGCAACATTATACACCACCCCTGGGCTTGAGCGTCTGGATTGGCTGGAGCGGATCTCCCCAGGCCTGGGACAAGTTCTGTTTACAATGTTCCGTATACCTTTTCTAGGTAATGTGAAAGACCCGGTGTCCCCATTGTTGCCACTGATATAGCGACCTAGTTTGGGAGATTGTCTGAAGGTAGCAATGTTCAGTGGACAACGCATCTATCAGTCTTGGCTGCTACACGGGGAACAGCTCCTCTTCCCGCCATGAGTACATGGCCATTGTTCAGCTGAGCTGGGTCACTTGGGCAAGGCCCAAGAAACGGAGCCTTTCGGTCTGCAATTATTGAGGATTTTATTCTGAATTTCACAGGTGGCTCATTGCCTCAGGAATCAGGAAATTTCCCCCTGCCATTGTCCTTGGCTGTGAACACTGTCTCTGTTTCACGCTGCGCATCTCTTCTTCCACATTTTGAGGCCTATGACTTCATGCAACTTCACTAGAGTCCTTCTACAGTTTCCGTATATGTTCTTATACTTCCCTTTCAGAGATTTGTATTGATCAAGCCCTTATAGGTTCCTTATATGTCCCTGTAGCTCCTTATGGTTAGTGGAGATAAAGTGATTGCAAGCTCGGTCCATTAATGTTTAGCTTTCTTGCATTTCTGCAATTGGCTAGTGGAAAGGAAAAGCTTTTGATAGTATGAGTATGTATGTGTCCTCTATCTATAGAACGGGGTAAGCATGTTCTTCATGTGTGCATGTGTGTCTGCTATATTGTGTTGTCACAAGTGAAATCTGCACGGTTGGATTTTATTATCAGTCAACGTCATTCAAAGATGAGACAAGCTGTGGATGGGATAGGGTTTGAACGGTTGTCTGAGAGAATATCTCTTTCCATATGTAGAATACATGCATCTCTTGTTTCTCATCCTTCGGGTTGACATGTGCATCGGGAACATGAGGGCCATTCCAGGGACCCTCTCTTCACTTGCAGGCCAAGAAAATAATATTGCAATGTTGCTCTCCACATATATGGTAATGTTATCAATGCTAAAGTAGGAGACGCTGAGTATGACATTTGTCTACTTAAAATCTTTGACAGCAAATTTATATTTGAGTTTCATAATGTGTTAACTTGTTCCAAACAACCTGCCTGAGATATGTAGCAAGACGAGGAAGCACTGCTTGAAGTTACTCATCCAAGTAACCTGCTTACTCACTGTCAGTATCCAATATTTGGCTGGTAGTTGGGTTACATATTATGGTTCATGCTTTTGATAAGGCAATACGCAACCATTAGCAAAATAAATTCTGGCATGTGAACATTGTCCACATTACAACAAATATAAAATATGTGGATGTAGGTAGGTTTGGTAACCTTTCGTAGAGCCAAAAGAGGAAGAAGCTAGGTTGATATCTAAATGTGTTCTGAGGGCAGAAGTTAGAGTCATATGGTAAAAGCATGGTAGAGTCAAGTATCGGAGTCATGGGTGGGGAGGGAACATTATTTGGTTGATGTGTCCACACATATCTTGGTTAGAATCTTCTGTTAGTGGAGCCACTTTTTCATATTCGTTTTTAACCTCTTGTGGGTGTATTCTGTTGTTGGTGTTTTTAGGTATTTTAGGTCACACTTGCATGGTAGTGTAATGCAAATGAGCTACACCAGGATATCAAGATTAGTTAGTTATTTTAACAAAAATCAAATGTCAGGTAATTAATGAGGCTTGTACCTTATTACATCTTTTTGAATAGGTCAGAATTGTCTGTGTGTGCTGCTAAAAATCTTCTGAGTGGCACCCAGAAGCAAGCTGGGCAAGCACATATCCCCACAGCTTAGATGGACATCGGCACGACTATCATGAAGTGGGTTAAATTGGCACTGCTGACATCTATTTATGCACCATTGAATGGAACATTATATTATTTAAAGTGGCACTACTGGGAAATATTTGGGACACCAGATATTTATGCGCCCAGACGCCTAAGGGCTTGGCGCACTATGCAAATAAAATACAAATACAAATACCAGCATTATTAAAACATATTACATGTGACACTGTTGAAGGAGTTTGTGTTCTCCATTCTCATTAAAAGGTTTTAAATCCACAATGCTTATAGTTATTTGTGGCACTAACTTCATTAATATCATTTATATTGTCAATGCTGAGTTATATTGTGGCACCAGCATCATGATGAATTTTGAGGTGGTATTTCTGGCATATGTTAGGGACACTAGCATCATGAAACAGAATTAAAGTGGCACTCTAGGCATTTATTTAGGGACAAGCATTATCACATGTTTTGAAGTGGCCAAGTTGACATATAGTTGATGCACCAGCATCATGAATGGGGTTGATAGTGAAAATAATGACATACATTGGGGATGCCAAGATCATGAATAGATATAAAGTAATAAAGATGGCATATATTGGGGACATTGTCATTATTATTTATTTTATTTTTATTGAATCACTTATAGAGCACACACTTTCATCAATGAGCGGCATCATGGCGCTACCTGGAGAGGGTTGGAAGAGCACAGAGGAAAGGAAAAAGAAACTAAAATAAGCTAAAGGGTCTTCAGAGAATGATGAAACTGGAAATGATCCTGAATTGCACTTAAGCCATAAGCTCAAAGGAAGAGCATTCCATAAACTGGCAGGCCAAACCGAAAAGGTGAGGCCCCCAGATATGGAGCAAGGAAAACAAGGAAGCTGAATAAGTAATAGGGAAGCAGAGCAGAGAGAATGTGCAAGGATGTAGGCAGATAACTTTTCCTGCAGAAATTCTGGGCCAGAGCCATAGAAAGCCTGAAACACAATGCACAGTGCTTTACATTCTACCCATTTAGCCATGGGGAGCCAGTGTAATTAAGCTAATTAAGGCTAGACAGATGCCTGAAAAGGAGCCCTCATTGTTAGTCTGGGTGCAGTATTCTGCAACACCTGCAGCCGATGAAGAAGGTAAGAAGGCTGGGCCAGATACAATGAGTTGCAATAATCCAGAGAACCTGCAACCATGGAAGATACCACCAGTGCATGAAGTTGCTCAGGGAGGAAGGGAAGCACTTTGCCTGGGTCTTTAAGTTTTAAAATGAACAGACTGGCAGGCCACACCATCACGAGGCTCAAAGGACAAAGTGGAAGATATTTTATTGCAAAGATTCTTGACTGCTTGGATAGGTTTAGGCAGTGGACCAAGCACAGATGGCCAGAAATTAGTGGTCCACAAGACAGAGCTCGAGGGGGGACACCTTGGTCTTATTCCTGTTCAGAAGGAGCCAGTTGTCACTCATCCAGACATTCATAGCAAGGAGACAGGCCTGGCAGCGTGTTGCCATGTCAAGTTGCAGTAAGTCCAGAAGGACCAGAATTCGGGTGTCATCCAGTTTGAGTAGCATTTGAAATCAACAGAGTACAACCAACGGTTTAATATAGATATTGAAAAGAAGAGGGGACAGAGCAGAAGCAAACGAAAGTAGAAGAGATTGTGAGTGCCCAGACAAGAAATCACGGAACACGGCGAGTACCATGCCCATGATGCCAGCCGAGGTGGGCAGCCCACCAAGTTTGAATATTCAATGGTCTTGGAATCAGCAGATATATCTAACAAAAAAAACCCCTGACACTACCCACATACACCAGCTGTGCCAGATCATCCACGATGGACACCAGCCCAGACTCTTTACCTCGCCTGTGCTGGAAACCACATTGAAAACGGTCTAGGAAGCCAGAATCTTCAATGAAAAAATGAAGCAGGGAAATAGGCAGAAAATTAAAGAGAACGGTAAGGTTCAAAGTTGATGTTTAAAAAGGGGAATCACCATTGTGTACTTGATACAAGGAGGGATACAGCTATCACTAAATGAGCTATTCACAGCGGATGCCACCCAATCACTGATATTTCTTTAAGTAGGGGCAACAGGAATAGATCCGAAAGAGAAGAAGATTTAAAGGCTTTAGTAGCCTTCACATCAGTGAAGATGAGAGATGCCCAAGTACGGGGAAGGGCAGGAATAACGTTGTATTCACTTGTATGAGGTGACCTGGATCTAGAGTCAACAATAGTCTGATAGATAGTGGCTATCTTTCCAGAAAAGAAGTTGGACAGTGAGTCACAGAGAGCTTGTGAGGGCACAGTCACATTGGCTGTAGTGGGAGATGATAGGGACTGAACCAGCATAAAGAGCTCTGTGGGCAGATGATTTAATGCGTATAATACATGAGCAGACAAAAAGGAACACTTTGCCCCGAAGACAGCTGTTTGAAACACAACTGTGGCTCTACGCAATGCCATGCAGCTACAAGAAAAGTGCCATATGCGTTCTGCCTGCCTGCGGAGAAGACGAAGGTCAGCAGGCTCAGGACAAAACCACAGCTCCAAGGGGAGACTGCAGGACTTGACATTCCTCAGAGGAGCCAGCAGGTCAGCGGTCGATAGTAGGGCGGATGACAGATTGGAGGACTCAGGAGGAGGGCAGATAGTGATGTTATCTGCAATACCCACAAATGGATGGATCGCCACCTGTGATATGATGAGCAACCTTGCCTGGGAGCCAAAGAATTTATCTGGAAGGGGACCACAAAGAGATCAGTCCATAAAAGAGGCAATGTCGGGAATGTTGATACCAATCGAGCTGAGGCAATCATTGACATCATTAACTTGTTATAAAGTTCTGAGGAAGACATGTTGGGGTATAGTGACAAAAACAAAAGGAACGCGATTTCAAGAGGCACTGGGGACATATATTTGGGTCATGAGCATCATGAATGTGTTTGATAGTGAACATTCTGACCTATACTGGCTGCATCAGTGTCATTTATATTGTTGTCAGTGACAATGCTGACATATAATGGAAGCACAAGCAGCATGGATGGATTTAAAGTGGCACTGCTAGACATCCTGCTAGATATTGCGGATCTCAACTTTATGAAGTGTTTTAAAGTTTCTGTATGCTGACATTTATTGAGGGCACCAATGTCATCAATGGTTTTAAACTCGCACTTTTGACATATAATGTGGACGCCAATATCATGAATTGTTTTAAAATAGTTGAGATGTGTCATGGCACTAGCATGAGTAAAAAGATGTGAAGGTGCAATGTTAACATTTGTCTAATGAACATGAATGCTATTTTCAGTACTAACATAGATATTGGGCACATACATCATACATGGATTAAAGGTGACATTGCACGAATATATTGGTTGCAACAGTGTCATGAAGTTCTTTTCAAGTGGGACTGCTTAGATCTACTGTGGCACTTGCATCATGAACAGATATAAACCTCCAATGATGACATAGAATGGGGGTACCAGAGTCATGAGATTTAAAATGGCAATGATGTCATGTATGTGTGGAAATAGCATCATAACTGTACAAAAAAGGTAGCAGGCGCCCCTCTCTCAATGTGGTTAATAACCACTGAACAGGTTATCATGCCGTGTTCTTTCGAGAGAGGGGCGCCTGCTACCTTTTTTGTAGCATCATAACTGTGTTCACTATTGAAATGTCTGACATATATATGTTCACTGATTAATTAATGTGAATGACTGTGACAATGCTGGCATATATTGGGGACACTATCATCATGAAACAAAGTTGAAGCTGTAATGATCTTCTCACAACAAATAGAATGGCATCCGGGTTTCTGTTGCTAGACTTGTGAGACGATGCAAACACCTTTCGTAGCAGTTACCTAGCAACTTCAATGCCATTGTAGCCTTAATTGTTCACACAGTTCCCTGCAGGCTGGTTTACCGGCAGTATTATGGAAGAGACAGGTGTTTATTAATTCCCAGGTACTCTGGGGGTCAGAACATTCATTGCTTTGCTGGCCGATACTGCTAATATTCATCTTGCATAGCAGCACGAAGAGAAACATTCTTTTTAGAGTGGATACTGATCTGCTGCATGCAGGGGTGAACATTTTCTCTGACAAAGAGGACAGATCCATTTTAAATGCACATCCATTTAAAGGATTCGGCATACTACCTGTGCGCAACAAAGGAGAACTCCACCGTTTACACCTTGAGGTATCCAACAGTGGTGCAACCCAAGGCCGAATTGACATTGGGTTCTATTTTTTGGAACAGACAAGGGGTTCTTCCAATTGGACACTTTGATGAAGTGTGACCTACTTTAATCAGCTCCTGAGGAAGGCTCACCAATTATTTGGATTTATGAACTGAAACATGTAGAGCACAAGCCATTCAATTATTGCAATGACTGTTGTTTAATGGTTTTGGTATTACAAATGATCTGATATCAATTCATATACCCTTCCAATCTTAATCATTTGTTATAAGTCAGATAAGCAGGTGTCACTTCTTCATTGTTCATATATTGTATGCATGTTAACTTTTGTTATTAATAACTTGTCATTTAGATTCAGTGTATGCATTTGTGTGTATTCATTGTTCTAACCATATAGTAGTATCTATTTTAATATTTATTGATTAAAACTGGCTTCATTTTCTTACTTTAAACATACTGTACAATTATAGAGTTGCATTTTTGCTTTTTGGTAATATACACTATTTTCCATCCCTATGTCGTTCACTGTTTACAGATACCTTTTCATTCCTAATATCAATGTTGTTTTATGTAAAGTTGTAATGTTGACATATATTTGTGGCACCGATGTCATGATGCTGATTTATATTTACAATGTCGCATGAGCATTTTACAATGATTACAATTGGCACTCATTGGCACTCATTAGATATATTAGGTTCAGATGCATCATGACATGTGTTCAAATGAGATTGCTAACATATAAGTACCAGAGAAATTAACATGATTTAACAATCAATGCCCATGTTTATTTGGGAAACCAGCATTATCAAGGTGTCATAAAATTATAATTTTGAAAATTCAGTCCACCACTGTCATGAAAGTGTGTCATTGTCATGAAATAGTTGTAAAGTGGCAATGCTGACATTTATTTGGTTCAATAGCAACTTTAATGTCATTATGGTGGAATACATGACTTACATTGGTTCACCAGCATTATGAAATACTTTAAGTGGTGATATACATTGGGAACTCCAGCATGAGGAAAGCGATTTATAATGGCAATGCTGACATATGCTTTGAGAACAAGCATTGTGAATTTGTTTGATTGTGAGAATGCTGCCATAAATTAGGGACACCAAGTTCATGAACAGATTTAAAGTTGAACTGCTGTCAAATAATTGGGGATGAGCATCATGACATTTTTTTAAAGTGTCCCTTCTAAAATATATTGTAGACATTGGTGTCATGAAAAGGATGTCACATTTCAACACTGGCATATAATGGAGGTCCCAGAGTCATGAAGATGATTGATACTGATTATGCTGACATATGCTGGGGACACCAGAATGAATACACATTTTACATCGACCCTGGTGACATATGTTGGGGTTATTATGGTAGAGAATGTGCTTTAATGTAGCATTGCTGATGTATATTTGGAGCACCAGCATCATGAACATGATTGATA
The DNA here is from genome assembly GCF_040938575.1 of Ambystoma mexicanum. Taxonomy (NCBI): domain Eukaryota; kingdom Metazoa; phylum Chordata; class Amphibia; order Caudata; family Ambystomatidae; genus Ambystoma; species Ambystoma mexicanum. The sequence continues at coordinate 1,319,081,576 of NC_090929.1, read as the reverse complement.
GTGATTATATTAATATATATCAGCAGCACTAGCATCAATAGTATATTTAAGGTGGAACTGCTATCGTATACTGTGGGCAAACAGCATCATAAAGCATTTTAAAGTAGCACTGATGGCATATACTGGGGTGGGTGTCGCACAAGAAACAAATGTTAATGTTGCAATGCCCCACTCCAAGTATTGTAAAGATTCAAAGTATTTATTCGAGGTATCAGTGTCAGATAAGTGATTCTTAGTGACATGACAAGTGCAATTTTGATTTGGTATAAGCAGTAGGGCAACAATTGCTGCTTTGGTAACCTGGGATGTTAACAGTGTTAGTAAACTGTTCCACAGCCTACACCAGGAGTAATATGCTGGTGCCATCAGTAAATGCCCTTGCTTCTCTCAGGCCTTTAACTCTGGCTGCGAGACAGTTACTGCCAGTATAGCCCATGGAACAAGTTACAAATGATATATGAAAGCTTGCTTCAATTAAGCATTTGGCATAATCTTCATAAAATCAATAACATATTGGGCCTCATTACAAGCATGGCGGTCTGGGAACTACGGTACCGGTAAGCATGCGGTAAGTACCGTAGTTCATAGACCACCATACTTGTCAGCCCGCAAGGTTTTTCCTGGCGGGCGGACCGGCACCCGCAAGCACAGCGCGTCAGATATACTGGCAGCACTCTGAATGCACCGGTGCATCCGACGTCCCCATTCCCATTCAGCCTATGGGGCCGAATGGGGATGGGGGGTCCCTTGTTTCCGGCACCCACAAATGGGCAATTACATGATCTGCCGAACTCGGCATGACCTGGTTCTTGCCCATTCGCGGGTGCCTGAAAAAATGCAACTCAGGCGGCCGCCATGCCAGAGTTTTAATGAGGCCCACTGTCTTTTTTAATTAGGACAGAAAGAAAAATCACCAACTAATCGCTATTCAAAGGAAAATGTTCTGCATTTCACTGCATCTGTTTAATTTGTATTGATTCCTGACTTATCTTTTGTAGTGTTTTTTCTATTTTCTGGAGTCGTTGGTTACTGTCCATGTCAGCGTATGATGTGATTCAATCCTTCTTGTTTGGTTCATATTGAATATCATTGTTTTGTGGCTCTAAATTGTGTTGTAGATCATATATGAAATACATTAGAAGGTTTTTTGTTCTTTGTAAGTCGGTGAGAACTTTAATGCATGTTAAGATGCATAAATATTTACCTTCTGCATTTTCTTCTTTTTGAGTCATGTCTTGTTTGTGAAATTCAGTTTTAGACAGTCCAAGGTATTGCTGATATATAATAGAGAACTAGATGCATGTGAAGTACTGTCATATTTGTTAACATGTTTCTGATGTATGCAGCATTAATACATTTATCTTTAAATAGTATTAAAGGTATGGAAATACATTCTCAGACATTTCTAGCTTTGTAAATACAACCGGTTTTGAATCTTACACTTTGCAGTTCTTTTTCCAAAATATATTTGGTATGAGGGATGTTTTGAATATGTATCCTCTAAATAGGTGTGCAGCACCCTATTCAATATAATTTTATGAACTGGTTTGAAGCAGTGTTTTGAAACATGAAGATTGTATGCACTTTTTACTTATGTTTTTTAAATGTGCATTCTGCGTTAAGTACACTGACAGGCATGCTCATATATATCATGTAATATCATTTGTGGTTTCTTAAAAACAGAAACACTTACTGGGATTTAGTGATGATAGCCTGCTGCTGAAACATTGTTGTACCACAATACCTAAGAGGTGTTGAAGTAAATTATTTCAAAATGGACTTCAATTTACTTTTGCATGTGGTACAATGCTAAATATATTGCAAATTTAAAGTACAGAGGGTGCCAGGCCGCAGGTCAGGTTCTTGTCTATTGTGTGTAGATTGTTGGGACCTGTGATATTGACAAACATCATGTCATCCATAACTTGCATCACCAGAAATATCTGCTCAAAGCGACACACATGAATTTGTTGCAAACAATATGTTTGTTTTACTAATTGTACAGTTTAGTTTAGTTTCTTTATTTGTACCACGCACCGAACCCTCAGGTAAGTGAGGACTTAAAGCTTATATAAGAGTTACAGACAGTTTTGACAATAGCATTACGGAAAAGCAACAGTAGAAAATAAGTGCTGGACGACCATGGTTACAAGAGGGTCGAGAGGTGAGAGATACAGTTACAATACCAAGCAGTTATTTTTACATTAGGCATTATGGAGAGTAAGCAGGCAGGTGTATAATGGGTAAGGTAGCAGATCACTATTGTTTCTTACCGAGGAACCAACCTTTACTTTGGCTTTAACAGTCCAGAATGATTGTTCCAGTCTGAGGCTAAGGGGATGGGCATTCCACTGTTTGGCCGCTAACAGCTTGCTCCCTCTGATTTTTTTAGAAGAAATCTAGGCACGGTCAGGCAGTGTGAATACAAGGCTCTATTTGGTCTGGTTGGTTGAAGTTTGTTAACTTTATCTATCAGGTACTTGGGGGCAGAATTTGAGAGGCACTTGTGGGTGATAACGAGCGTGCAAAGGCCAATTCTGTCTCATACTGGAAGCCAGTGTGCGTCTTGCCTGAAACTGGTGATGTGGGTAGATTTCGGTATACTTAGTGGTGCTATTAGGGCATTATTTTGAAGGACCAGGAGTTTGTTGAGGTTCCTTTCAGAAGTGCCTAAGTAAAGGGTGTTACAGTAGTTAATCTCGGATAACACTAGTGTCCTCGCTAAGGTAATGCAGCTACTGGGCGTTAATAAGTTTGTCAGTGTAGGCCGTGGAGGAGGCAGTGGCATTCACTTGCTTCTTAAGGGAGAGGGTGGAGTCAAGGCGTAATTCATGTATGTGACCCCCAGGTTATCAAGACAGTCAAAAAGGAGCTTAGCAAAGATGTTGGAAAGCGTTGGCGAGATGCCGGAGCCTTGCGGTATGCTGCAGTGGATGGGAAGTGGGTCAGATTAGGCAGATGGAACGAAAACCCTAGTGGGGCGATTAGACAGTAATGATTGTATGCAGGTAGAGGCATTGCTGGAGAAGGCAGCTTCTGTGGACAAGTGATCAGTGAGGATCTGGTGGTCGACAAGGTCGAATGCTGCCAATAGGTCTAGCAGCAGGAGCATGGCAAGCTTACCCTTGTCCTTAACCTTATCCATTTGGATTTTAAGGTCTAGGAGGGCTGTTTCCATTCCATGTCTTGGCCTAATGCCCGATTGTCTAAGTCCTAGTAAATTGTAGTCCTCCAGGTGTGTCTGGATTTGCAAGTAGGCCCCTCTGACTAAAATCTTTAGGATGTAGGGAACGGTGGTGATGGGCCTATAGCTAGTGGGAACATTGAGGTTTCGGTTAGGATTTTTTAAAAGGGGCATAACCCAGGCCTCTTTGAGGTTGTTGGGTACAGTGCTGGTCTCGAAGGAGGAGTTCATTAATGCCGAGATGAAAGGGGCCAAGTCCTTGGCGCCTTCCTGGATGATTGCCACTGGGCAAAGATCTCCTTGGCATCTGGATGGTTTGATGCTTTTCATGATTTTTTCTACTTCATTAGCCTAGACCTCCTAGACCTGAGAGAGGGTGGGTAGTCAGGGGTGCTGATAGGTGGCAGGGTTGGCGTTCTTGGCTAGGCTGATCTTTTTTTGCTCAATTTTAGATTGCAGTATAGCAATTTTGTCTGTGAGAGCTTTCTGCATGTTAGCACACCAGACTGCATCTTCTACACAGGTTTCTGCAGGTGGAGCTGGGGACTCAAGTTCCCTGAGAATACTGAAGAGCTCTTTGGTCTTGGATTTAGAATTGAGGATACAGTTGTCATAAGTTTTCCTTTTAGCTGGAGGATAGCCGATTTGTAGGATGCGGTGGCTAAGGTGAAAAGCACCTTGTTAGTGGGGTTAGGCGTTTTTGTCCAAGTGGATTCTGCCACTCATTTGGCATTCAAGAGGCTTTTTTAGTTTGGGTGTAAACCATTTGTTAAGGTGGGCAATTGGTTTGGCTTTGGTTAGATTCATATGGGCGATGCTGTTCACAGCAGCCTCCAGCGTGATGTTTTATAAGTCAACTAGTTTATTTGAGTCCAAATTGTTGAAGTTGGCTGGGTCTAGGATGCTCTGGATCAGGGGTTGTAGGTTTTGGAGCGTTACATTTCGGTTGTTTCTGGCGAGGACCTGTGGGGTAATGTGGGGAGTTGTTATGGTTGGCGTATTCCTCTGGATGGTGAAATAAATTAAATGATGGTCGACCATGCTGTGGGAGTATTTTGAAGGATGGTGGTAGAGCAGTTGAGGTCTGCCAACCAATCCAGTGTTCTTCCTTTATTGAGCTTGGGGGCTGTGACGCTGTGACTAAAGCCGAGCTGGGAAATGGTGTTTTCCAGTGATGAGGCATTGAGGTCGTTAGAATCGGAGAGACCTAAAATAAAGTCTCCAAAAAGGATTATTAGTGATCCTGGTTTAGTGTTATTAGTCAGCAGGTCAGAGATATCTTCCTCAAACGAGGAAAAATGACCTGGTGGGTTGTAAATGAGGTGCATGAGTATAGTTTGTGTTGTTGATAGGGGGATCCTGGCTGACAGCAGCTCTGTGGATGTGAGGCTGGCAGCCGGGGTGACTCTGAGGCCTAGGGACGTTTTAGCAATGAATGCTACTCCGCCTCCTTTGCTGTCCTCTCTATCTTCTCTTATTATTGTCATGATCTCTGCTTCCAAAAGGTCAGGGTTTTCCCAACTCCCTTGGAAGCAGATCCATAACCCAGGTTCCGAGTGCCAACCAGTCCCAACTGGGACCTTTTGGACCCAGTCCTGGCGCCAGTGGCACCAGGCTCATAAATATGCCCAGTCCCAGCGCTGGAAGCGCCGGGCTCATAATGCTTGGGTGGACTTACCTGCAGCAGACCATGCTGCTTACTTGCCTGCCAGTTGAGCCTCTGATCCTCTTCTGTTTGGAACTACTTTTCCTGTTGGGTGGGGCAGGAGCCACTCCCTAGATTCAGAACACTGGAACTCTTCTGGAAAGCAGGAACTCTTTTCTTACCTAGGCGTGGCTGTGGAAGGAGACACCTAAGCACTACAGGAGGCTATTTAAACCACACCCGATGGATGAATCTTGCTTTGCGTTATTCTGCATCCTCTGCAGCAGAACGCTCATCGTGTCTTCTGCATCTGATCCTGGGCCTAAGGAAAAAGGCTTACCATCCTGAATCCAGTCTTCAGCAACACCTATAAAGACAAGAAAGAACAGGTTAGCATTACGGTCTTCAGTGACAGCTCTTCACTTACCTGGTCCATCGGCTGTCACCAACGCCTCGCGCTGCATTCCGGCATCTGAAAGACAAAGGCTTACCTACTCTTCGTGCGCTCCGGAGGTCTTCACACTCCATTCCGGCATCTGAAAGACAAAAGCTTACCAACTCTTCGCATGCTCCGGAGGCCTTCGGCGCTGCATCCCGCATCTGAAAGACAAAACAAGGTGCGTTTAAAGACATTGGGGAACTTTAATACTCACGTGCCATTACTCCTTTCCACATCTAACCCAGTGGGTATTCCGGCACCCTGCAGCCGCTCCGAACTTGTACCTGCAAAATAAAAAGACAGTTAGAGCGCATCGTGAAGCAGGCAACAAGCGCTTACTTACCTGCTTCCAGGCGCTTCTATTCATCACACGGGCTCCATCTTCAACTCACTTCAGCCCGTCATCCGCCATCGCCGGAACCCTGCAAAACAAGAGACATCATTACTAAAGACTTTAAAGACATTAGAATTACTCGAAACTTACCGTTCGTGCAGTAAACGACGGACAGCAGTCCTCTGAAGTCAAGAGGCCTGCTCCCCTTATCCAGTGAAGAAACTGGTTACAGCACCCTGCCCCGAGGCAGATGGAGAGCACAGCGTTCACTTACCTAAGGTGAGAGCGTTAACCTTTGGGGTTCTACAGGAGAAGAGAAAGGGAAGAAGAGAGAGACATTCAATAACCCAGTTCCTTAATCCCATATTTTCTATCTGCAGACATCTTACCCTTCGAGTCAGACATACATGAATGCTACTCCGCCTCCTTTGCTGTCCTCTCTATCTTCTCTTATTATTGTCATGATCTCTGCTTCCAAAAGGTCAGGGTTTTCCCAACTCCCTTGGAAGCAACACAGAGGTCCAGCCCAAAGAGCCAGCCGTGTGTTACACATCACCTTTGAAGATACGGTATACGCCCAGTCAAGACCGGCGCCTCTACGGGAATCAGGTGAGCGTTACAATTATTGAGTAGCCATCTGGGATGGCTAGAGATAATGCAGGGCCATCTGCTTGATGCAGCCAAGTCTTGGTAATTGCCAAGAAATGGAGGTCGTTGCTAGAGATTAAGTCTGCAATGTCTAACGCATGGGCGGCTAGAGAACAGGCATTAATGAGTGCATCTTTAATGATAGGATGTTTAACTGGGCTAGGTGTTTTAGGTGCTGCAAGCATGGTGGGAGAGCAGTGAGGTGGATAGGTAGGTGTAGGTTTAGGTAGGTGGGGTTGGTGGGCTTTCTTATGAGGAGTACTATGTTGCAGAATCCGAGAGCATAGTCTTAGGTGCCTTTCCTTTACTGGACGGGGAGTCCAAGGATGGGTGGTGATGCAAAGCGATGGATCCATTCAGCAGGGCTGCAGGTGGACTTGTGTAGGCTCTCTGTTTTGCAGTTATTGTGATCTGAGGACTCTCCACAGGTGTGAATGCATCAGAGAAAATGGTTGCAATGGAGGAAGGCTGTCAGGTGGTAGGTTTGCGTTGAGAAGCGGGAGGACAGTTGCCATAGTTAGGGTGACACTGTAAAGGCAGGCCATATGATCAGGGGCGTTTCAGCGTGCTAGTTTGACAGTGGAATAGAGGCTATCTCAGGTCCCAATGTAGGATAGTTAAAACATTATGGAAGTTGGGCACGTTTAATATAGAGGCGCGTTCAATATAGAGGTTAGTTCACTGGGCTAGTTCAGTATAGTTCTTACATTTCTGTTAAAAGTGGAATTGTACATAACATACACACAGTCCTGGTATATCATGAAACACCTTCAGTCACAAAAAACATTGAAATTCAGTGAAACATTGTTGTTAAAGGGACCTATTGTAAAGTTGACCTAATAAAATCTTGGACAATTCAGTGGAAAAGGTAAACAAAAGTTTGTTAAAGGGACATTATGGTGAAGTTGCCCTAAAACACACTTGTGACATTTAGTGAAATAACATTGTGAAAGTGTTGCTCTGGTTAAGTTGCTTTAATGTAAACCTTTGAAATCCAGTGAAAAAACATAGTTAAAGACCTTTCTGGTTGCAACACAAAATGTAAAACCCAAAGACATGTAACAGGTATAGTAAGCAATGCAAATATTAATTGCACACCGTAACTGTTTAACCAATACCTGGAACATCCTGCCCACTGCATTGCTGTGCTCTGCCCCAACTTCCAGTGCTATGCGGAAGTCACTCAGCTAAATTTCAGACTACCCTCTGCCACTTCTTCTCCCTCTCACATCTCTGACTGTCTGTCCACCCTCCAGGAGTGGTGTGCTGCCAATGATCTCTGCCTAAATACCAGTAAGACTGAGATTTTCCTGATCGGCACACCCATTCCCTCCTTTCCTGTCACTCTCTGGCCGGCCTCTCTTGGCCCTCTTCCTGCGCCCACCTGTGAGGCTAAAAACCTCAGGGTCATCTTCAACTCCACACTCTCCTTCTCTCCTCACATCTCTGACGTCTCTAAGAAGTGACACTACCAAGCTGCACCTCCTCAGAGGTAATCTTCCTTTCCTCTCCTTCCCCCAGAGGCTCACTGTCTCCAGAGCTTTGGTACTCTCTAGGCTGCACTATTGCAATAGCATCTTTTTGAATCTGCCTGCCTCTACTCTCTGCCCTCTGCAACTTATCTTATTACTGGCTCCCAGTGTTTGTGAGGATTAAGTTCAAAACCCTACGCATTGTCCACAAGGCCTTCTGGGGTCTGGGGCCTCAATTCCTTCAACTCTCTCTTTCTAAATATATTCCTTCTCTAGCTAATCGCTCAACCGTCTCCAACTCCCTCAGGGTCAGTCGCTTCTCCAAGCAACGAGTTGGTGGTATATCTCTCGCTTCGGCTGGGGCCTTCCTCTGGGACAGCCTCCCTAACTCAATGTACCTTGAGGAGAATAATTTTCGGTTCCAGAAGCACCTCAAAACCTTTCACTATGCTTCTGCTTTTTCTCCTCCTCTCCCATGCTGAGCCCCCTGGTTGAAACTGCACTGGTTTCCTGGCCACCATCTGATCTCAGGCCGAGTTCCGCTCCACCACCTTTTCCCCTCCCCCTCGCCCTTGCACTTTTCCCTTACCCCTTCCCATACACTTGCACAATCTGAATGACACCTAGCCTAGTAGGATCGCTGCCTTTCTTCCCTCTGTTCCCCATCCTGTGCCTCGTCGCGCCTTGAAACACTTGTGTATAGGCGCGTTATAAATACCATATCATATCATATCATTTCATATCATATCATATCATATCATATAATCAATGACATCCCTGATGACATCAGATAGCCCGAGAAGTTATTTTTGTTTAATAACAGTAAGGATTTTAAGCGAACTTGACCCGGACGCACTGCATTGAAAAGATGAAAAACATACTCTGAAGGTGCTAAATATGTAGTCTTAATCTTGGAAAATGTTCTTAAGTTAGTTTCCTTAGCATTTTGCCTGAGCACATGATGAACATACAGTGAACAATAAGCAGTCCCCACACATATAAGGTGTATACTGTATAGCTATGACGACTGACTTTAATCTTAGTTTCATGCTCTGTTCAAAGTTTTTGTTCCCTCCTTAACAAATGTTACATGTCTGTGCATCATTTTCTATGCATCAATGCCTTAAGTATACTCTCTATTTTCACACATCTTGTACATCTTCAACAATTAACCCAATGCTCCAAGTTTAAAATTATTCAAGGTTCTGATAGGCTTGAATTTATATGTCTACTGGCCAAGTCTACCATATAAAGAATACTTGACATCTATGGACCATGCAGTAGTCCAGGATAAGTGATGTCTTCAGTGATACAATCTGTGATGTCAACTGTGGTGTCAGTGTGTTGCTCTTAGCAGTGCATGGAGAGACCCGGACTGTGATTGCATAGCTTACCTTAACTGGAGATATTATTTAGTTTTTGCGCTGCAACCATAACATCATTTTGAAATATGTTTCCCTGAATATATGAGGCTCGGCAGGTTCAGAAAGAACATTTTTAAAATGTGAATGCTGAAATGCTTTTGGGTCACTGGTATCATGAAGATGGTTTACAATGGTGATGCTTAGTCATACTGGAGGCACCATCATCATGAATCTTTTATAAAGGTGGCAATGCTGACATTTCTTTGTAGGCAGCAGCATCGTGAAGGTGTAATACAGTGATAATGATGGCATATTGAAGGCACAACCACAAATGCTCACGACAGAAAAAATACAACCTGCTAGGGAGAAAAGGCCAAGAGATTCTTTGAAGGATAACACGTTTTAATCATATAAAAAATTGTTATACCAGCAAAGAACTCTGTTGCTCAAGCACTTTGTGCCGATAAATGGTACAAACAGAACATTACAAGGAAACACATTGTCATCTGTGATGTAAACATATACAGTAAAAACCTGCGTGTCTGGTTGGTGAGACCTTACACATGGACAGCCTGCTCTATAGGAGATGCCAGTCCATTGGCCCCAGCCCGTCCATCCGTCTTCGATCATTTGGGATCTGCTGGGCTTCCATCGTGTGCGGTCTGCTGGGCTCATCATCTCCAGGCAACCAAGGTTGAGTTTGCAATTAGTTAATGTGTAAGACAATGCTACTCTATCATTATGGCATGCACCTAGGAGGCTTGGGTCTGGCACAGGGGGAGGCTTAGGATCGAGCTGACCGACACATACATTAATGATCCAATCTAACACTATCCGCAACCAAGGCTTCCACCCTCGCTTTGGACTATAATTATTCCACTCTGTACCTCGCATCACAAATCTTGTCATTTATAAAATAAGGTGGAATGGTCATGTTCTTTTAGATCTTTTATGGCCAGTGAGTTTATGGTTGGTGGTCTGGTGTCACCTACTCTCGTGGGATTCAGGGGACTTGGACTGGGTCAGTTGTGGGTGTCATAACTCATGGTTGGCTGGTTGAGAGTCGGAGGCCTGCTTTGGCCTGGCTGGGATAAGCATGCACTGTGACATGCCTGGTACTGTCTCGCGGTCTTGCAGGGCACATTCCTTCTTGGGATAACACGTATTAACAACAGTTGGGGGACAAAGGAAAGTTTCTATGGAGGCTAACAACGTGGGTCTCTTTATCATCAGCGCTTGGGCTTATTTAGGTTTCTTTATTAGATTTGTGGACTGTGTCTGCCGTGCAGTGATGCATGCCCGAATGTTTCTACCATAACTACAAAATGACAGATGTTTATATGCGCTTACTAAGTCTAACCATCTACATTTTTGCATAGTACAGTATTTGTGCAGGGTCTCTTAATACGCCCCCTGCACCCTGGCACATCACAAGTGTATTTATGAGATTCCCCTCACTCTAAAGCGCCAATGGAAGTGGGATAGGTTAATCTCCTTCCCAACACAATATTGACACATATTTAGGCCAAAAGCATCATGAAAATGTTTTCAAATAGCACTGGTGGCATGTACTGGGGCAACAACATCCTGAAATGGATTTAAAGGGGCGGTGCTGACAACAGTTTTGGCTTCAGCCTCACAAAAGAGAGTTAATGTACACTTCTGGCATATATTGAAGGCCACTGTGTCATGATGTTTTTTAAAGTGGAACTTCTGCTATTTATCAGAGGAAACATCTATATGAATGGATTTAAAGGGCCATTGCTGCCAGTTATTGTTTGCACACACATCATGAACCAGATTTAAAGTGGCAGTGCTGACATGCTTCGGTTTTCCATCAGAAACACGCAAACTCTTAGACATGATTCTTGGGGTTTTGTCAAAAAAATGCAGAATGGCTTTAAGGGCTGTCCCCCAATCCGAATTGGCCAAAAATGTTGAATCCAAAATGCTAATGCACAAAAAATGCACATTCGATGGGGAAATCAATACTGAATCCATTTATAACAAACGGGGGCTCTGGGGGTGTCTCCTGCTTCCTAAGGAAGGAGCGCAGCGAGGAACAATAAAGTGTAAAAAAAAAAGGTAAAAGAAGAAAAGGACCATGCAACGGTAGTCACTACCCATTTTACGCGTAGTAAACATATGTCGCAGGGGGAAGGGTGACAGGTGGATCGGGTGGGAGAGTAAATAAGTGGCAACAAGCAAGGTAAGTTGGGAGCGCGGGTCGTGGGTAGGGGGAAAGCGGGATTCGTTATTTTGTTTATGCAAAGTTTTCCACTTTGGAAAATTCTGCTGCAGACTTATCTGCTTCGATTATATCACATAGATCCTCTCAATCTCTCATCTAGTATAAGTATTGAACTCCCAAGTTCAGGCATCACCTCTGTGAAGATTACTATCTAGCGCGTGTTAACCCCTACTACTTAAGTTTTTCCTCGCTATCAGTTAGAGCCTTAAGACAATTGCCTTATCTAACTAACCTCCATCTGGAGCCTTCCATGGCTTGACCGACACTACAGTTGAGGTTTGTTCTAAGGGGTTGTAGGGTTGTACCTTCCAGACACTCTTTCTCCTTTCTTTCAAGTCCTGATGTTCCTCACCTCTATCTTTCACTGCTATTCTATCCTTGTTCTTCTACTCTTGTCTTTCCAACTTCACCCCAACTTCTCCCGTTGTATTTCCACCTACTTTTACTCCAACATCACTCTTGCTTCCTCAATTTGTACATTGTATCTCTACCCTCCAATGTTACTCTTCCTTTGCTACCACCACTCTGCACTCTCTACTCTATTACTATTTTCCCCTCTCCTCACTACTACTCTTCCCTCACCAATCCACTACTACTCTCCCTTCTCTACTCAACTGGAAATCTCCCCTTTCTACTCCATTAGTACTCTACCTTCTGCCCAGTCACCCTTCTTCCATTCTCTCAATAACCTTCCACTCACTCTCTACACAGTCTCACTCACCCACCTTACATGCACGCTCACAATGAGTACCACTTGCTCTCACTAACCTCACCTTCTCTCTACAATTCCTCCACACTCCTGTCCACTATCTTGTTTCCTTCTCAACTCTTGGTCTGCCACCTCTCCTCTGCTGACCTTATCTGAAGAACGCACACCTTCCTGTTTTCTGTGCCTCTTTTTACACTCCCCCTTTATCTCCCATTGCATTTCCTCCACTTGCCAATCTTGCCCTGACTTCTCCACATGGGAGGTGTTACAAGTGCCATAATACATAAAAAGGAGGGCCACCCCTTTTTGCCACACAGATCTGTTGTGCCGGAAAGATGGCTGCCCATGTTGGGAAGTGTTCCACTTAGTGTCAGGGGTCTGAGCCGCGGCTAAGTCCATGGTAAAAATTCAGGGTCCCTAGGGTTTTTTAGAAAGCCACTCTTGGCACAATTGGCCAAGTCTTGATTGTGGCGCTCTGTTGCCGCTACAGGTGTTTGGCATGCTTTTACGTCATCTGGCAGCACGCAGCATTACTCACGGCTACACAATTCTCTGTTCCTCTGCTTGGTGGCCCTCTCCCTTCCCTCTGATCAGAGAAAACCAACAACAGGAGTAGTCTGCCTTAAAGGTCTGCTGGGCTGTGATGTTGTGGGTGGTCTGCTGTCTATGGATGTCTGAAATGATCAGAAGTATTTGCTGGAAGAGTTCTGGGTTGATTCACAGTGGCATTGTTCATATACATGCTGGCACGTGGGTAGGGGACAGGAACTTTGGCCCTCTAAGATGACACCTTTCCCCTATGGGGTAGGACTGCCTCTGACTTCCACCATGATAGGTCTACCACCCCAGTCTGAGAGGGGTTCCCATCCACTCTGGGAAAGGTAAAATTACTGACATTGTCACAGTTGTCAAATGATTGTAGTGAAGTAATTGTGTTTCTTGATAAAAACAAAATATTTGTGGCTAAACAGAAATGCTAAGAATTCAGAAGCTTTTGAAGACAAAATATAACTTTTTTAAATTGCGTAATTATTGGTTATGGTGGGAACATATGTAAGCAATAGAGCCACATTAGAAGCTTATGAAACAATATAATAATTTGTGTTGAATACACACTTGTCTGTGTGACAAATACTGTTTGATAATTATTAAGCTCTACACTTAGCTTGTGTTATTTATAGCATAATTACAAAAATAAATTCTACTACTATGCTGTTAGTCTCTTGAAAATTCTTAAGCACATGCAATTTGTTTTTTGTTTTAAACAGAATGATCAATGAACTGCTCTACATGCTAGGGCTGCAATTCGGGTGCTGAGGTAGACTCACTGCAAAGCATAATGAATTCATGTATTAGCTCAGAGAAACATCTTTACATATGCTGATCGTTCTGCAGATTTAAAGTGGCACTGCTACGATATGCTGGGTTCAACACTGTTATGAAGCAAGTTAAAAGGGACAATGCAGTTTTTTTGGTTTGGAGCAAAGGCAACATGAAAGGATTCATACTAACAATGCTGACTTATTAGGATCACCAGTGTCATACATGTGTTATTAATTGATAATTCTGACATTCTTAGAGACCCTAAGCATCATGGATTATTTGTAATTCATACTAGTGACCTCAAGTGGCACTGCTGACATATATTATAGTTCCAGCATGCATTATACAGTGTTTTAAAGTAGCCACACTGGCATATATGCGTGTGCTTGGCACCTGCAGCATACATGTGATTTATAGTGGCAATGCTGATATATATTGGAGACACCAGTGTCATGTCATTGATATATACTTACATATTTGAGTTTCATAATGTGCTAACTTGCAAGGGGACCGCTGCAAAGCACATGCATGACTTATGTACAAAGAAGAGGAAGCATTGAATGAGGCTAAACATCCAAGTAACCTACTTGCACACTATCAGTAAGCATCCAATATTTATTTGATTGGAGTGGTCGAAGTGTACGAAAAGAAGTAGTGGAACTATGCTCCCTGCTCGTCTGCCCTGCTCCCCTCAAACCCCATCCCTGCTCCCCTCCCACAAACATTCCAAACCCCCAAACAAACACACCTGCTATTTATGGGAATGTGCATTGCTGTGCACTGAAGTGCAAGCTTCAACTTCTTCCTACACTTTTATTTTTAAAATGAAACCATTCCAGAACGGTTTCCCTTTAAAAGAAAAGTATAGGAACAGTGAAACTTAAAAATAAAAAGTATGGGAGCATCACTCCCGACCGCTCCCACCCACTTCGACCATAGGTGACGCTTTTGGTAAGGCAATAAGCAACCATAAGCAACTGAAAATCTGACACGTGAACATTATTCACATCTAAACAAATGTAAAACACGTGGATGTAGGTAAGTCTGGTAACCTTTCGTAGAGCCAAGAGAGGAAGAAGCTAGGTTGACATCTAAATGTGTTCTGAGGGCAGAAGTTAGAGTCATATGGTGAAAGCATGGTAGAGTCAGGTATCAGAGTCATGGGTGGGGACGGAACATTGTTTGGTTGTTTTGTCCACGCATAACTTGGTTAGATTCTTCCCGTTAATAGAGCCACTTTTTCATATTCGTTTTTTAACCTCTTCTTGGTCTATTCAGTTGTTGGGGTACTAGTGTACATGTATTTTGTTTGTTTGTTTGTTTGTTTGTTTTTATTAATTGTAAAGCACAACTAACCCGTGGGTAGCAGGGCGCAAAGCAACAAGAGGAGTGTACAACTTAGTTACAGAGCATGCAGTAAATGAATCCAACTAGGTTACAGTGTTGGAAGCATCAAACATTTAGACAAATACATCAAAGTATAAGTTATAGGTGAATATACATAGTTTACAAGTTGTAGATATATCTAATCATAGATGTGAGAGGATATACAACTTATACACAATTTACAGTAGGTGCGGCAGTGGAAAAGATTGGATGTCATAGCATTAAGTGTCATGTTCCTTGATCCAGCGGATGGCATTAGATCTGAATTGTGGGTAGGGAAGGTCTTCCCTAAGAGATGGTGGTAAGGGATTCCAAAATTGTGCTGCTTTGACAGGAAAGCTATTCCCTCCAGACATAGGGCCTCATTACGACCCAGGCGGTAAGTTACCGCCTGGGCCGTGACTTTACCACCATGGCGTAAACTACGTTTACGCCATGGTGGTAGGCGGACTTACCGCCCCATTCCGAGGTCGGCGGGGCGGTAAGTCCCCAATCCCCATTTACCCTTCCCCATTCCCATTTTTGCCCCATAGGGCATAATGGGAGTGGGGAAGGCGTTAATTACGCCACCGTAAATTACGGTGGCGTAATTAACTCCATGGTCCCTTAGCGCTATGGATTTTAACACCTGCTAAAAGCAGGTGTTAAAACCTCCATGGCGCTAAGGGACCTCGTACTCAGGCGGTAAGGGTCGGCGCTGTTTACGCCGCCGTAAACCCCTTACCGCCTGAGTCGTAATGAGGCCCATAGCACGTTTGAATGTTGGGACAAGGAGGAGGTTTGAGTTGGCCTTTCTAGAGGGGCAGCAGGAAGTCGGTCTGTTGAATCTCGTTATCAAATGTTGAGGGGCCGCTTGGTGTAGGTATTTATGGGTCAGAGATTTAAGGAAAATGTTATCTTTAGTATAAAGCCAATTGTACGATCTTCTAGTCTCTGAGATATGTGCTTTCCTCGGGAGGCTTAGGGCTGCTCTTAAGGCATTGTTTTGTAAGGTTTGAATTTTATTTGTGATGTATTTGTTACTACCTACGTAGAGCGCGTTGCAATAATCCAACTTGGATAGGATCAATGCTCTGGCTAGATGCTGTGACTAGATTAATGCAGTTGTTTGGTGAGAGGAATGGTTTGGATGCCCTAATAAGTTTACATGTATAAGATGTAGTGAAAGCCATGGCATTGACTTGTTTTTTGAAGGTTAGTGTTGAGTCTAAATAGAATCCTAAGGTTTTAAGCTCTTTGGCTACGGTGATGATATTATTGTCAATGACAAAAGAGGAGTAGTTTTTACCTAATTTATTGAGGTTGTGTGTGGTGCCTAGGATGAGGAGTTCTGTCTTGTCATCATTCAGGCATAGACCATGAGAGGCCATCCATGCCTAGATGATGAGGTACACGCGATTTACAAAGGCCAAATCCTTGTCATAATCCCCCGTCAGCGGGATGAGGATCTGGGTATCATCAGCATAGTTTGTTTAGGTGATACCCAGGTCATCTAGATCATCAAAAAAGGGGCTTTGTAAAAATGTTGTACAGGGTGGGGGAGACGCAAGAACCCTGTGGCACACCACAGGTAATGGGCATAGGGTCAGCGGCTGCTAAAGGGGAAAAAACTTGCATAGTGCGGTTGTTGAGGAAGGACTGGATCCATTCAGTTGCCTCCTTGGAGAAATGAGCTGCCAACTGTAAGTGTGTGCAGAGGATCTCTTGGTTGACCAGATCAAATGCAGCTGAGAGATTGAGAAGTAACAGAAGTGCTGTCTTGCCCTCATCTCTCAGCTCATCTATCTGTGCCTTAAGATCTATAAGCGCAGTCTCGGTCCCGTGCAGAGGTCTGAAGCCTGACTGTCCGACTCCTAGGAGGTGGTTGAGTTCACGGTATTGTTGAATTTGTCGGTATGCCATTTTATCAAGGATTTTGAGAAGAAATGGCACTGTAGTGATGGGACGGTCATTTGTAGGGATGGCAGGATCTAGATTTGGTTTTAAAGAGTGGGAGGATCCAGGATTGTTTCAGATTGTTGGGTATGGTACCGGCTGTAAAGGATGCATTTATTAGTTTAGTAATAAATGTTGAGAGTTCTCGAGCTGCATCTTTTATCAGTTGTGCAGGGCATAGGTCCCCATGGCAGTTCAAAGGTTTGAGTGCAAAAATAACTTTTTCAACCTCTTTGGTAGAGACTTTACTGAAGTTGAAGAGAGCGGTGGGCACAGGAGGTGATGTCCAGGTGGGTTCAGGTGGAGTATAATTGGTGTTACTCAATTTGGAGATGGAGAGAAGGGAATCTTTTTTGTTACTGATTTTAGTTTGCAGAGAAGTAATTTTATTGGCAAGAGCATTTTGAATATCTGTGCACCAGTTTTTGTCCTTGATGCATGAGTCAGGCGGCTGGACGGGAGTTTCTATTTCTTTCAGAATTGAGAAGAGCTCTTTAGTATTAGATTTCACTTGAGAGATTCGAAGGTTATAAGAGGTTTGTTTTGCAAGGATAATTTCTTTTTTGTACTGGGAAGCTAAATTACTTAGGTGTATCTTATTAATGTCAGATGGATCTGATCTCCAGATTTTTTCATAGCGTTGTTTCTCCTGTCTGATAGCCTTAAGGTGAGTAGAGAACCAATTGTTCACATGTTTGCGAGGTTTGCTCTTTCTCACTTTGAGAGGTGCTATGGCATCAAGGGAGGATAGCATTACTTTATTGTACAGATCTACCATGGTTGAGGGATCTGTATGTTCGGGAATATCGTTCAGAGTAGGTAGGATCATAGGAATAAGGTTTGCAGAAGTGATGTTTCTCTTATTTCTAGTTGGGACAGCTGGAGCTATGCTATTAGGTTACAACGGTGGTGTGGGCTCTAGGGAGAATGTGATCAGGTGATGATCAGACCATCACCTGTGGTGGAATTATAGATGAGACTGTAAGTGGGCAGTTATGCACAGCTAGCCAGTCCAAGGTTCCACCTTTGGTATGGGTAGGAGCTGTGATTTTCTGAATGAAACCTAGTTCCTCTAGTGTGTTATTGATTATAGTAGCATTAGTGTGTAACGAGTCGCTAAAACCAAGATTAAAATCTCCTAATATGATGCTTTGGGAGGAGTTCTTGAGATTATGCGTTATAATATGTGTTAAGTCATCTTCAAAAGATCCTAATGGACCAGGAGGTCTTTAAATTAGGTGAATGGATACAGTCTGTGTATTAGATAGAGTTAACTTAGCCGTTAGCGATTCACAAGAACTTATGTTATGTGGTGGTGAGAGATTCACTGATAGGTTGGTTTTAGCTATAATAGCAAGGCCACCACCTCGAGAGGTGGTACGGTCGAGTCTTAGGAGGGTGTAGTCGTCTGGCACGGCTGGCATAATTGCTGGGCCGGCTGCTGGGTGCAGCCAAGATTCAGTTACAGCTAAGAAGTCTAAGTTTTCGTTGTGTAGTAAGTCAGCTATGTGAGTAGCATGGGCTACCATAGAGCGTGCATTTATAAGAGCAGCTCTCATCCCAGACTGAACTGGTTACAGGATTGCTAGTTCTGTTTTGGTTTTTTTTTCAGAAGAAGGATAGGTTCTCAGAAGAGTCTGATGTTAAGTTGGAGTGGATGCCGGTGATGGCTTGAATTATGCAGGCTGCGACTGGCATTACTGTGCGCTGGTTTGGTTGGAGGGTCATAGAGCCTAGGTAGTCTAGCACGTAATTTAAGGTTCCTCTGTGAAACAGTGCAGGGTATGGTAATCATGGCAACCTGTTTGAGGGCATTCTGCGCTGGCACAGGTAGGGGTGGATTAAGAAGCATGGTGTAGTCATGTAGTCTAGTAATGTATAAGAGAGTTCTTAGTAGGACAAAGCATTGGGAAATACATTGTATACAGAGAACTGGTAAGGAATCAGGCAAAATATTTTGCACGCAAGTGTCATTGATGATTTGAAAGTGCCACTGTTGATATACACATTTAGGGCAGAAGTGTCCTGAAACAGAATTAAAGTTTCAAGATACTGGCATACATACATGTTGCCAGCATGTATATGATTTCATAGAGTGGCATTGCTTTTATTATGGGGAAAGCAAAAATGAGTTGGTGGGTATATGTACCTATATGGACACATCTAGCATGGAAATGGCATCTTACACATGCAAAGAAGGTGCCAGCCATGGGTGCCTGATGAAGTAGAGGGAATTCGGTGTGAGTATGCGGGTGGGTGGGTTTAGCATGTCTTGTTCAGTTAATAAAAATAGAAAGGCATTGGGATCAGCAGTCAACATAGAGTGAGGAGAAGTCTTCTAACTATGATAGTTCTTTTTGTTTTTCTCTGAATGTGTCTTTGGCAACATATTTACAACAGAGGTGGCTGCAGATGTCTATACACACTTCATCATTCAGGCTTTTGGGGGTGATTGCAAAGAAATCATCGTTCAAGCAAGTCAGTGACTACATGGGTATCCATCTACCTTAGCAATGTTTTGTGACTTTTATTGAAGCAGCATTGGATAGAAATCTGGTTTAGATACATAGCCATTTGTTGGCAAAGCATTAAATGTTATGTCAAGTTTGGCTGTATTTAATCCACCCATCTGCGTACTTGCTGGTGGCAAGGTCACTTTGCACCCATCTGTGTAACTGGGCCATGGAAAACATCTTTAATTCTTCTTGTGCCATTTAAAATGGCTGTTGTTTTCCTTTAAATTATGAATTAATGCAAGGATGCATGCTTAGGGGAGGAAGGATAGGTCAGGGGCAGCGCGTTTGTCTTTGAAGCAAGACAACATGACGCAACACAGGTTTCGATCCCGCGCTTAGAAACCACTCGCTGGTATTAAGCGCATTATAAATGAACAATAAAATAAATTAGAAATAGAAATAAAATACTACCATTGGATTTTGCTTTTAATTTGTAGCTGACCTCACAATTTAGCTCTTGGGCTTGTCGGTGGCAGATTTCCTCCATGCACTCCTCTTTATGTATTGTTTAAGGCAAACCTATTCCTCTTGCAGGTGTTACTGGTTGCTAAAAAACCCCAGTCATTTGGTACTTAATGGAAGATGAGCATGTTTACATTTAAACATAATTGTGCATAGTTAAGAGTAAATCCATGATTTCAGACACATTAGTTGAAGTGGCAATTATAGATATGGTCGTTGTTGGAAGCTATGTCACCTTACCTCTGAGCTCCCATAATACAGCCCATTAGCACATTGGCATCACCTGTTACATAAACAATTGTATCATCTGTGATAGAGCTCATTTTTAAGTTGGCATAGCTTCTAACATCTGGTCACTATCTATAGATTATTTGCATTAATCCAGCACCTTAGCATCACTTCATTTCTTTTGGTTCAGTGAATAGGTATATGCATAAAGTGTTATAAGGTGTAAATCCTATGCACCTTAGACAGGAACAAGAAAGGCACGATATTGAGATGAACCACAATTCCACCCACTGGTTTGAGACCAGAAGTATGAGAACCCCCACAAAGATATGCAGTTTAGCACAAATGAAGAATAGTCCCTAACTGGAGCTGCCACTAGAGAATGGCTCCTGGATGAAGGATAAGGAGATCAACTGGAAAAGGTAAGGCTATGCAAGGGCAACCCACCGAGAGACAGAAGCATAATTCTAGAAGATCCAAAATCCATGGGAGAATGTGGAACTGGGCAGAAGGTTGAGAAAAGTAAAACCTGATGAACATTGTTTGGGAACCTGGGGGAACTCAGGACAGGACAAGTCTGGTAGAGCAAGGATAATGGCTATAGTGGTAAGATGATGAATGAGGGCATCACAGTGCTGCTTGTAGAACACTGACCCTAGACTTATAGTAACTGAAGAATGCTAGTAGCAGGTTAGGATATACACATACTGGAGAGCAAACCAATCAGTGAAGTGGTGGAGGTCGAGGGAAGTGAATAGATTATGGACAGTGGTGTGAAAGAAAAAGACATATTACCATGCTGGTAGAAGCAGATAGGCAGCAATCTTGGTACTCTAGCAGAAGGATGAGACAAGATCAGTAGGTGGGTAGCCTCTAAACAGATGGCAGAGTCAGGTAGATGAGATAAAACAAGAATAAGGTTCAAAGAATAACAGTTGACCAGACAGTTGTCAAGCAAGGCTCTGTGTCTTCCTTATAATTTTAAGGAAGCAGACTGCAAATGTAAGCGCTTTGGCGTAAAGCGCTATATCAACCTAATAAATACAAATACAAAATAATATAGTACTTCATTCAATGTATGGCTAAAACATTACATGCTGCAAACAATGCCAGATTATGTAGTTCATGTTTCTCCATGGTGATCATGGATTTATCAGTGAATTCTCCAAATAAGATCCCACTGTCAAAGTGTGATAGTGGAATGTCAAAACATGACACCTCATATCAAGATTGCGGTGCTCAGTAATACTCCCACACTGGCATTTTCTTCACCCAAAAATTAACTGAGAACATGTTTCCCTAACAATAAAATACTTCTCAGATCAAATTGGCCCCCCTAAACAAAAAGGTGTGACAGACTAAGAAAAGTGTCTTATCTACAAAATTAACAAGGTTTCACAAAACACACAATCTGCCCCCCCACCCCGACAAGAAAGTAAATGACATACTATTCGCTCTCAAAAATATCTCCAGCTCATCTTAATATGGTGTGCATCAGCCCTACAGCCAAGCTCAGCCCACAAAGGAAACAGAAAAGCCATAGTCTCCCATATATATGTATAAATATAGTCCCCAAATAAGAATTTGATCAAGTGCTGGCTCAAGTACCTTGTGCAATCCTTGCCCACTTTATGATTACATCCAGGGGTTTCCTGACATTTTCCAGAAAGATCAGGTGCCACATGTCTCCTGCCAGATCCCACAGACTTACCCAAATTCAGCAGTTGACCCTGCGAGGATTTGAGGATGTTTTTGGGGCAGATTTTCCCAGTCCTAGTAGCCAAACATGGAACAATTAACTTATTTTTTCAGGCCAAAATGAACCAGGTAGTTGTATTTGGAACAGCCTAGAAAGCCATACACATCTTAAAGGCATGCAAGTGAGTGGATTCAATGGTTGTCCTGACCAGGGACCCAAAAGTAAGACCCTTGTAAAAAATGACCCTCAAATTGCAAGGGAAGGGGCTAATCCAAAGAAGGAAAACCAGGACAAAAGAATACTGAATAAATGGCCAACTCTGTCTCTCCCAACAGCAGACACTCAGTTTGTCCCCATTAAGGTGAAGCCAATAGAGCTGCATCCTCTTATGTACTCTCAGAAAAGTTATCCTCTTCGTGTTTTACAACACTTGGGTATGGAAATGTAGCAGGATCTAAGTACCATAAACATAATATATTGTATTTCTACGTGTCATTTACAGTGTGCCTTTTACCATTGTTATAGTCTCAAAGCACTGGTAATGGGAACACCCCTGGAGGATCGAAGTCCAGAGTGCTGGAGATCAAAGAGCAAGAATGCAAATGCGCATTTGTTCAGAATAAGTGTTAGCAAGGTTGATCATGCTCCGGTTGAAACAACCCACGAAGATCAGGCACATGAAGGTGTTTTGAGGGAGGGTGGGGGGGGTCCAAGGTGTCCAACTTTGTCATAGGTCTTTGCTGAATAGTAGTGTCAGGAGTGTTGAGGCATAGTCTGGTTTATGTAGGCTTACAAACATTAAGTGTCCAGATAGCCCAAATGTTGTCATAGGCAGTAGCTGCATTCTTCTGTGAGTGGATGGATTGCTGTGCCTGCAGTAGATGTCCACCAAAGTGGTGCATTTATACATACCAAGTGCACGAAACAGAGCTTATCTTTGATGTATCTGTGTCCTCAGATAGTCTGTGGAAAAAGAATGATCACCCCGTAGGCACCATGGCACTTCTTAGAGCAATAGACTGACGGACCTCGTATATCTGATTGATTGCTACCATAGGATTAACAATGGTAGGATTCTTTAGGCACCATCGACAGGCTACCTTTATAGTCTTACTGGGTATCCACATGTAACTCATTTCCTGTCAATTAAGGTGAAGCCAACAATAAATGTAAGTGTAACACATTCCCGCCCCAGCAATCCATCTATGTTTAACACATCTTCTATCCCCAAAATCCATCTGAATACAGCCGATTTCTTGCCCCCAGAATCCATCTGAATCCAGTATATTTCCTGCCCCCATTATTGATTTCAGCACGGAACATTTCCTACCCCCAATATGCATCAGAATATGAAACGTTTCCTACCCCCATAATACATCTGAGTACGGACCCTTTCCTATCCCTATAGCCCATCTGTGTACGGCACATTTCCTATGCCAAGTTCCATTTGAATACCGCACATTTCCTACCCCAAAATCCATCTGAATAGAGCACATTTCCTACCTCCAAAATTCCATTTTGGTGCACCACATTTCCTACCCCCAACAATCCATCTAATAGAACATTCTAGGTGCTTCTAGAATACACAGCAAAGTTGCAAATGCACATTGATTTAAAACTCATAGGGCCTCATTACACGGACAGCGGTAAGGGTTTACCGGTACCGGAAAGGGTACCAGTGCCGGTAAACCCTTACCGCCTTGCTACGACGTCCCTTTGTGGGACCCTACCCTAACGGCTGGTTTTACCAGCCGTTAAGGATGGGACCCTCAAAGGGACCTAGGAGGTAATTACGGTACCGCAATTTGCGGTACCGTAATTACTGCCTTCCCCATTCCCAATGAGCCCTATGGGGGCAAAAATGGGCATGGGGAAGGGCCATGGTGAATGGGGAATTACCGCCCCCACACACCTTGGAATAGGGCGGTAATTCTGCCATTCACCATGGCGGACTCGGTAAAATACCGGCGGCAATAATGGCGCTAATAGCGCCATAGTTACCGCCGTCCGTGTAATGAGGCCCATAGTAGTGGCAAAATTGACCCACCTTTATAATATACAGCAGTGGGAAATGTACCTAGTTTCAAAACTCACACTAGTGGGAAAAAGCACCTAGATTAAAAACTCACTGTAGTGGCAAAATTGACCCAGATTTAAAATATACAGCCGTGGGAAGATGCACCTAGATTCCATCTCACAGTAGTAGTAAAATGCACATAGATTCAAAACTCACAATAGTGGCAGAATGGACTCTAAAATATAGAGCACATTTCCTACGCTCAGAATCCATCTGACTATGGCACATTTAGGGGCTGATTCATGGAATTATTTGCGCCGAAAAATGGGGATTTGTGCGCCATTCTGCCCGCAAATCCCTGTTTAACAAATGGGGATTTGCGGGCAGAATGGCACACAAATCCCTGTTTTTCGGCGCAAATAATTCCATGAATCAGCCCCTTAGTACCCCCAAAACCCAACTTGGTGCACTCTATTGCTGAGCGCTTTTAGAATACACAGCAGAGGGATGAGCATCTAGAATTAAGGCTCACTGTAGTGAGAAAATGCACCAAGGTTCTGGTGCAAGACATGGCCATTGTACACAATTCCTCCCATTACAATGCCCCGTTGTACATCCCAATCTATCTGAGTGTGGTGGGTTCTATCTCTACCACTCTGACTGTGATTGCCTGTTTTCCCTGTACATGCCATTGTAGTGACTAAACAATCCTGTGACGTTTCATAGAGTGAACACGGCATGTGTTTCCAGCTGTTGGTGCATGTGAGAATTGAGGTCACAAATCGTGTTAGGTGGTGTCTGAGGTCTGGGCTGCCACGATAACAGCAAGCGCTGCAAGTGTTGAGGCTGGTACCGCCACAAAAACAAGTGGCGCTGCCTGGGGGTGAACGTACAAATGCATCGGATTGGGAATTGGGGGTTAGGGAGGGATTTCAGGATAATGCGGCAAATAGCCAGGTTTTAGGACTTTTTTGAAAGAAAGGAAATCCTCAGTGCCGTGTATGTGCAGAGGAAAAGAGTTCCAGATGGTGGGAGCTAGAATAGAGAAGGCCGAGCAATCCACTCTGATGGAGTTTTAAGGGGGATAGCAAGGAGGAGAGCGGAGCCGAAGCTGAGGTTTCTGGAGGGTTGGTAGAGGATGACTTTTCTCTGTAGGAACTCAGGTCCTGTGTTACGGACTGCTCGGTGTGTGATGCACATGACTTTGAAGGTCACTCTTAAGCTGATAGGGAGCCCGTGTAGTATTCTGAAGGGGGGGAGGTGATATGCTCTCTGGCGAGAGGGCAAGGAGCAGTCTGGCTGCCAAGTTTTGGATTCTTTGGAGTTTCTTGAGCTGGTATTCCTGGGATTCTGAGATAGAGGGAGTTAATGTAGACTGGGCAGGAAGTGATCACGGCCAGTCTAGCAGAGCATATAGTTGACATAGCAGACCATGCCGACCAATGAGCCAAAGAGGGAGAACATATAGATATTAAAGATGAGGGGATATTGTGCTGGATCATGTGTCATAGAACAAGAAAAGTGGATAGATCAAGAAATTAACTAATCTAATTCTGCAAGTTTAGATCTATCTATAGATCTTCCTATGCCAATCTCCTTGTCCAAACAGTTGAACAGAATAGCAAAGCGCTGAAGTCAAACGCTGCCGATGGAGGCAAAAAATTGAAGCAGCCGAGCGACCATCATCTCATGTATTTTTTCCCACTCTCCCACCCCTACCTTCTCCTGAAATGCTGCTACTGAAGTATGATGAGCAAATGCTGGATTTTTAGACATCCTTTGACTGTTATCTACATTTTCACACCCATCTCTCAAAAGGGATCAGGTACCTTTTATTTTTAATGAAGGAGACTGCTCAAAGGGCTGCTATTCTCCTTTCACAAATGAAGCAGATTAGATAGGTGCACTGTGGATATTCCTTTTTTCTTTCCATTCCTTTCTTCCCAATACGCCTTAATATATAACCCATTGTAGCTGTACGTCAGAAAACATAAAATCTACTTAAGATATCAGTGTATGTAGTGAATACTTGCAACCAAGGCACATCATTATTAAGAGCCATTATTGCAGCAATAAAGAATTGTCAAGAGCCTTTTACCTGCAACTATGTCTGTGTACAACTTCAAAGCTGCTAAGTATTCAATAGAAAAGCTCACAAAGACGTGAAGTCAATTTAGGCCGAATGTGCTGTGTTTGATATATAGTTTTAATTAAAAGCTTTTAAAAAGCTCAATTAAACGTGTAGATCAGTGTTCAGTATTTAAGAAAAAAATGATCTTGTGTTTTACCAAATTGACCAACATAAAATTAAATGAGATAATATTTTCTAGATTAAAGTTCAAGTAGGAGGTAATACACACATCCATTTAAACATGTAATGTTTTGGAGTGCTAAAGATAGACACTGGGCAACACATTTTTCAAGGTGTATGAGCATACTGTTGTATTATTCTAAAATCGCACACCAATAAACACAAGGCTGATGGTAATGGGAGATGATCAGATATACTAACCCTAATTTTGCAACATAAGCTTGGAAAAGCTCCTTCATGTTCATTTGATTATGTATTTTTGTATGAGATTTGAAAACGAATGACGTATTTTCCATTTAAGTACATATTTCACTGTTCTGTGAAATTATTCTTTTTCAGCCAAAGAGACACTCTTACATTGATGCTTTTAAATGTGATGCAGCAAATTTTCAGCCAATGTCTCACGGAGGAAATTGTGTAAAATAATGTGTTCATCTATTTTAAGTTAACATGGAAGTACAGCAGCCACTATGCATAGTGATTGGCTGTGGGGCCATTCCACACTGTCCGTTAAGGAGGTGGCGAGAGCCATATCGAGGTACTGAGGTTTCAGTATGATCAGGCAGGAGTCACGCAGCTCTACTTACGTGTCTGTTATGTGCCCATGTACAATTATGTTTGGCTACGCAGGGGAAGCCTTCTACACAATGGCCCTCATTACGACCCTGGCGGAATTCGGAAAACGATGGCGGAAATGCAATACCGCCATCGAATAGCGCTCGGTGCGACTATGACCCGTCACCGCAAAGTACGATGCCATTAGCGACACCGTAGTGAACGCCAACGCTAACTGCACCAAGCACGCGCGCGCGCGCCATGCCAAACCGTAAACACCACCATGGCGCAACGGTACGCCAATTCCGACCCCAGCGGACATGTACCTAACGCCATCAA
This sequence comes from Ambystoma mexicanum, assembly GCF_040938575.1. Lineage (NCBI taxonomy): Eukaryota > Metazoa > Chordata > Amphibia > Caudata > Ambystomatidae > Ambystoma > Ambystoma mexicanum. The sequence continues at coordinate 1,319,054,759 of NC_090929.1, read as the reverse complement.
GCATGGCGGAATGCACCATTCCGCCATGGTGAGAAGTACGGCATCGCGAATCAACCGTAAACGGCCCCACTGACTGCCCGTACACCGCTCCCTGCCCACAAAGTACAACTCCCCGTAGGTGCAACGAAGCCACAATGCAACCAGTGAAATGCACAAGTCACCCATGCATGCCAACGAACAAATGAACCTCAAGAGGGGCCAATGGGAGCTGCAGGGCACAGATGGCACGAATACAGAAGCCATCCCAATGGACATGACCACAGTCCCCCACCAAGAAACGCACGCAAACACAGGCACCTGTGACCAGCAATATTCAGAAAATCACAACATTCCACCAGTCCACCTGGCTGACCGGCATCTGTCACACAAAACCCAATCCCCCGCCCCTGAGCATGACAACATTCAAACTGTCATATTGGCAGCCCCCATCCCTGACCTCACGGGCTTCGTAGGCAAACGCGCCCAGTACAGGACCACGCAACAAAACTCCGAAGCTGGAACCCAATGCAGATCCCCTCACAATACATCGCTCCCCAAATAGGAATATGCCACATCACTTGCAAAGAAGAACGCTACACGGCCCATATCAGAATAGAATTTTAATGCACATCAATATCACCAAGCCCATACAGCCATCAGGCCATGAACTCCAAAACACATTTCACCATTGTGGGCTGCATCCGCAAGAAATGACCAGCCACTACTTGTGTGACGCCCTGTTCCCTCATGGTACACAGAGCCACATACACGTACGAAAAGGCAACATGGAAGCGCACAGAACCGCAGGGCCGTCCCAATGGGGAGGCACTAGTCCAGCTGAAAGGCCGAAATGTTGCTCCGAGCCACCAGTACTGCGTAAGGGCATGTGGCCCATTGGCGATCGTCCCATAAGATCGTAATGCTGCTCCACTGATTAACACGAAGCAGCAGGTGTCGGGAGTAAAATCCATCTGCAGGAGTGGCATACAGATGGCAGTGGCAAAAGGGGAGGAGATACCTGTCAACCAAAAGAAAAGAAACAGAATAGAATGGCCATCAGAACTACATTCGAACAACTCACTTCAATGATCACACTAGATCCACAGCCATATGCATGCAAGCCCACTCCAAAGGCTCATCACCACCCCAAAACCACTTGCGAATCATAACTATCTATATCGAGGTGAAAACACCATCACAAACGAGTGTACCCGTGCATGCGCCTGTGAAAACAGAATCCTTCAGATGGGATTGGTAACGTGCATGGACACAAGTGTCTGAAGGCGCGTCGAGACAGGGAGGGCTCAACAAGGCCAGATAGACGATGGTCCCACTATGGCAGCCCTGCATCACATAGCGCAGGGGGGGCGGACAGATCCCAAGAAGCCCTGTACATGGCAAACTCTGTATCAAATCACCTGCCCATGCATCCATTCATCATTCCCTCATCCCGTAATGAAAACGCCTGAATATTTACTCACATAACATTAGAAATATCCATTGAGTCTGTGCGTTATGCAGCCTGCAAAATCCACAGTGCCCCAGCACGTAATTCCAGTCTAGTGAAGTAACATGTATTTGGGAACGTCCTGCCTTATCGTCCACTACGCAATTGCGCATCCCATACTATTCATATCAATCATAGCATTCTCGCCATGGCCCCTGTCCCAAGGACATTGAACAATAGAACGTTATATTTGCAGTCAGACCTGTGGGCATCTCCTCGCCGCTAGCTGAAAACCGAAAGCGCCGCCCTTCGAATTCCTCATTTGCAACATCACGTCGAAGAGGCATCTGTGGCCGTTTGAAAACACTAATTAATCCATTGAGTGCGGCTGTGTGTGAAAATGGCAACTGCCTTCACCCACGAATGGGACGCCCCGCCCGTCGTTGCAACTCGGTACAGTGATGAATGAGGGCCCACCGTTACTCGAGTACTACGTTCCACTGACCCTTCACAACTCTGTTCGCGACTGCACAGATAGTATGTGAAACAATGGGACCACAACAGAATGAACATATCAACCAATGTTACACGGCCATCGGGTACAAATACAAGATTGCAATAGCAAGATGCCATTCCACGAATTGCAGCGTTGTGCGCGGGACGTGCTCGGCCAAAGGGGAGAGCAGTTTGCACAGGTGGAATGAATCACCACAGGTGGAGGCCATTCAGCCTGGAAACACATAAATTGCACAGCCAGTCTCCTCCCACAACCACACCGAAATGCTACCGGCAGGACCTGCGATGTTGGCCCTGGGGGACCTGATAGCACTGCAAGTACTCCAACTCCAAGAAGAAGACGAACACCAACTACAACCGGCCGCACGGAGGAGACGCAGGAGGAGGAGGAGGCCAAGGCAGGGCCAGCAAGGGCCGCCAGCACAGCCACTACCACCACGCAGGCAGCCCGCAATCCCACGCCTCCGAGCACATCCGTTCAAACTCACTGATGAGCAGATCCACACCCTCTACCGTCTGGACCGGGACACCATAACCGCCATTGTGGACATGACACAGGCTGACCTTGTCAGCATGATAGATAGCCCAACCGCCATCCCACCCCTACTGAAGGTGGTGTCTGTACTCCACTTCCTGGCCACAGGCACCTACCAGCACACAGTCGGACAGTTGCATGGCATTTCTCAGCCACTGTTCTCACGGACACTATTGCAAGTGCTCGATGCCCTCCTGAAGCACGCAGACGACTACATCTCCCTACCACGCTCGGAGCTGGAAATTACCAACACAAAAGTGGGATTCCATGCACTTGCCGGCATACCGGGTTGCATTGGTGCCATCGACTGCACCCATGTGGAATTGGTCGTCCCACATGCCATGGAGGCCCAGTACCGCAACCGAAAACAATTTCATTCTCTGAATGTACAAATGGTGTGTGACTCCAACAGGATCATTACACATTGTTGTGCCCGATTCCCTGGATCAACCCATGATTCTATGGTCTTGAGGAACTCTACAATACCACGCTACATGGAGCGACACGCAGGGAACAGATCCTGGCTACTCGGTGAGTCTCATTTCATGCATGATGATGTGGGGTATGTGATTCGGCAATGACCTGGCAGGAAGGGGGCGGGGGGGGTGTGCGTACGTAGCAATGGCATTCCACATCATACGTTTCTCGTCCACATACAGGTGATGCTGGATATCCACTGAAGAGATGGCTCCTCACACCAGTCCGGAACCCACGGGACCAGCATGAGGAGGACTACAACCATGCCCACTCACGTACCCGTGTAGTCATTGAACAGGCATTCGGCCTACTGAAGGGTCGTTTCCGCTGCCTCAGCAGGTCTGGCGGGGCACTCCTGTACCGCCATGAGAAGGTTGCAAAGATGGTGATGGCATGTGTCATGCTCCACAACATGTGCGTACGTAGAAATGTGCCCATGCCCCCTGACGCAGAACTGCAAGCACCTGAAGATGGTCATGATGAGGGTGGGGATGTGGCAGCACCTCAAGGAGTCTGCGAGGCACCGGAGGCCCGTGACATTCGTCAGCATCTCATTGATGTATGCTTCTAGCACTCACGCCTGGTGGCTGATACATGGACACGGGACTCGTGGCACTGTGTGTGTCTGGGACATGCACAATATGGACTGTACGCCTATGATGGCCTAGTACACAAAGATCAATGTCCACACATCTCATTGGTTGATCGTGCACTTTTTATGGCATATGTGATATCATGTTGTACACCCTATCGACCCGCCACCCAAGTGAGCCCAACACACCCCCTCAACCCTCCCACCTCCCCCCCGAACACCAGTGTCCAAAGATGCTCATCGTCAGTGGGCAGTCGCTATTGCAAGCCCCCTCTGCGGGTATCAGGGGCACCCCTGCCTGTGGAGCGCAGGTTCCTCCCAGATCTACGTTGGGGGCTGCCCTGGACGGAACTTGCAACGGATGATGTCTCTGCCTGCTCACGTCCATGCATGTCCTTAAGGGTTTGCGAGAGCTCAGTGAGCACACGGCGCACTGCGGCAAGTTCACCACATACGTCTTTGGACGTCGCATGCAGTTCCCCCCTCAGGCTCTCGGTGCTTCTCTCCATTTGGACTCTCAGGCTCTCGGTGCTACTCTCCATTTGTGCCCTTAGTGTCTCTGTGCCTCTCTCCATTTCTGCCCTAAGTGTCTCAGTTGATGTTTCTATGTCTGCCTTAGTGCCCCCACATTCATCGGCATGGTCCTTGAGGAGCGTGGCCAGTTGCTGCTGTTGCACGATTAACTGGTCGAGGGACTGTTGCCTCTGCTGGGCCATGGCCATTTGCGGTGGTGTCACAGAGGGGCTGATCACCTCATGTTGCCTTGCCACAGGGCTTGTGGGGGATGGCCAGTCGTCGTCTTGTGGGTGCCCCTGCGTGGTATCCTCATGTAGTACGGGATGGAACAGACAGGGGGATTGGGACAGGTCATGGATGGATCTGACTTCGACATCCCCGTCTTCTGTGTCGGAGCATGCTGCCATCAATGGGGTGTCACCTATGGTGCTGCTGCCACCGGAGGCAGTGCCTTCTGTGGCATCCGTTGGGGGGACCTGTGGTGGTGGTGTTGTGGGCATGCTGGCTGCTGGGGTGCCTGTTGATGTTCCCTCCTGTGTGCTGCCACCTGATTTGTGCTGCTGCCGTGTCTTGATGCGTGCAGCTGAGATGGAGGGTCTTTGGCTGTTGGTCTTGGCCCTCTTTGCAGGTGTGCTGGTAGGGGTGTCCTGCAGCTCGTCGTTTGGATCGGACCCTGTGGTGGAGTAAAGGAGGGCGAGGGTTATTGGTAGGTCTGTGGGAATTGGAATGGCATTGTATCACATGCATTGGGGTGGTACCTGAGGGTGATTTGGGTCGGGGCCTTGGAGGTGCTTCCATTTGTGTGTGGAGTGAGGGTGCAGTTGTTTGGCAGCCTGCAGTTAGGGTGTGCCTGCTGCACATGTAGTGCGTGTTTTAGGGGTTTTTAATTATTTATGTATTTATTGTGGGTTTTAACGTGCGCTATCAGGACGATGTGTGTGGACATTCTCCTGGACATGTGTTTCTGTTGCACTATGGGGACACATGGTGCTTCACATGGATGGACTTTGTGGTTTTGGCATTGTTTCATTAGGCCCACCTACCTGATTCTTCGGATGTCTGCACTCCTTTCTCCATCCCTCCGACTCCCTCTATGCTCTCCATTCCGATGGTGGAGGCACAGATTTCTTCCCAGGGGGTCAGCTTGATTGGTGATTCCGACCCTCCCCCGGTGGCTGTGGCAATGTTGCGGTTGGCAGAGAGTATGCTGCGGACGCGTATCCGCAGGTCGTCCCATTGCTTACGGCATTGCTGTGGGGTGCGGGGTGCGGTCCCCACCGCACTTACCCGCTGTGCCACCAGAGCCCATATGGCCTTCTTGTTTGCAAGTGCCGTCCTGGTCATTTGCGTGGAGAAGACGACGGCAGCATTCTCCTGGAGGGTCTCTGTTAGCACGGTGAGTTCCTCACGGGAGAAGTGGACCTGCCGCTTGCGGTCGCACGCTTTCTTCGCTACTTTTCCCATTTTTCTTGGTTTCGCTAGGGTGGATGACGGGTTGGGTTGTGTCTCAGGGTGGTGATTTTAGTGGTTGTGTGGTTTTAGTGGTTTTATAGGTGTACGGCGGGTTGTTTCCCGTTCCGGGCCCGTGTTTTAACTTCCGTTTCCGTATATTTCCGGTCACCGTACTTTACGGTAGGCGCACACTGCGGTGTCCGCTGTGATGGGTGGCGGTATTGCACCTAGGGCGCCGTACGGCGGCGGTGTGGCCCGTTTTGGGTTCATTTCCGCCATCGCGGACTTTGCACTTCCGCCATGCCGTGGTGCTCGTGCCCGATGGGTCGGAATGGGCCGCACTTTGCTCCTTCTTGCAATGGCGGAAACGCTATTTACGCTGTGGCGGTCCGGTCAGTCACTTTCCGCCAGGGTCGTAATGAGGGCCAATGAATTTTTAAGAATGTAACTTAAACTGATCTTTAGTGTGCTTTCATTTGACAAATAACATTTGACAAGCATTTGAAAAACAGCCAAACCCTGCTAATAATAAGTGCTGCTGTTGCCTTTGTTGTAACGCTGTCCCTGCAGTCTTGTTCCCCTTGCTGTTGTCCAGCTGTTGCAGCTGCTCTCTGTGACTCTCAGAATTAGCTATTTCAAAAAGAATGGCCAAGAGGAAAGCAGTATCCTCCACATTGCTAAATGGGGCCCAAAAAACCGTTAAAAACGTTGTAAGCCCATTAAGGACGTTAATGTAAGTGATGCTGGAAGACATAAACAGAGCAAATGCAATGTTAGCAGCAAGGACCAGCATGCTAACGGAGGTGCAACATCCAATTGTGTGGTCAATTCACCCAACGTATACCAGATTGGACCTGCAAAATTTGGGGATGACAGGCTGGCCAGACCAGCTGCTAATTCTAGGTACCTGAGAAAGGTGGTGTTGCAGAGGACCCCCTTAACATTTTTATCGTGGAAAAATGGCCTGACCAAATTGAGGGAAAAAAGTATGTTGTTCCGGTACAGGAATGTCTCCCCATGCCCAGCCTGACAGGGGGGGCTATAGAAGTGCACCTAATGATGGATAATCACAGAACCTCGGGTGATACAACCCCATGCGCAGATGTATCTGGATGTCTAGTATATGACACCACTGATCTAAAGCCCACTAGTCCGGTGATAGAGGAAGCGCAGGAACTGCAGGAGCCAGCAACCTGCACAAAGAGGCTAACTGTGATACCTTAACAGTGGTTGCCTCAGATATCACACTAACAGGTACAATGTGCTGACAACTCACAAGCCTGAGAGGACGACCAAAGAAAGTGCCAGTGTTAAGGAGCCACGTCGATGATGATGGAAAATCTGGAAACATGCCTCTCAAACAAAACCCCCCAATGGTCAAACCCCTGAAATGTATCTTCACCGACAAACCATGATAGAATTGCCTGTTGATAACCTTCTCAGACTCCCGCTCTCAACACAGACAATACTGTTTGTGGCTGTAGATTTGTTGGACAGGAACACCTGGGAGTAATGATCACAGAATTTTGCATATTAAAATATATTGGGCCTCATTGTAAGTTTGTCGGTTGGTCCGGGAACTACGGTACCAGTCGGACATGGAGGGTAGAAAGGCACCCGCGAGCACACCATGTCGAGAGCACCAGCCCCGTTTAAAAAGGTGCAGGTGCATCCAACCTCCCCATTCCCATTGAGCCCTGTGGGACCAAATGGGAATGGGGAGCATCTTTTTTCCGGCGCCCGCAAATGGGCAATTACCAGGTCTGTCAGGGCCGTAATGACTGGGTAATTGCCCATTCGTGGGCGTCGGTGAACAAATGACACCGGCAGCCGTCATGCCTGTATTTCAGGCAAGGCTACCGCCGATGTCATAATGAGGCCTATTGTGTTGTTAATTGTGGACAAACTGGACATCCAAAAACAATTAACTAATCATATTAGCATGAACTTCTGCATTAAAATCAATGTATGTAACAAGTCTGCAAACAATTCCATTACAATCTTGCAACCAGTGAATATATGCAGGGGAGGGGAAACTGGAGATGCCCATACTATCTTTGAAAGCTGTGAATCAGCATTAGCTAGATGAGTGTAACCACAAGGAAATTAGTCTGCCTGCAGCCATTGGCCCTGTGAGTTCGCAGGCCATTACCAGCAGTGCCAGCAAAATGTCACAACTAACAGAAACAATTGATACGTTTTTATATTCTAACCCCTCTTAAATACTTCATAAGGAAGAAGGAATGATCAACTCCTGTCAAAGCAATAGACCCTGGACAATACCGCATAGTCCCACATCCACCAATTCAGGCCCCAGTAGACCTTATGATTTCCACAAGGTTTTAATGCACAATGTGCCTAAACTGGCTAAGGGACAATTTGATAACCAAGAAGCGCTCATCAACATATCTATACATTGGTTGTGCCACGGTAGGGGATGCAGATCAATGATCAGAGGCAACATTGTGAGATGTGTATGAGTTGAAATGGCATCAGGCCCTGATGATTTTGTTCAATTGCCCCTGACCTGCAATACTTTGGTGGTATGCCTGCTCTCAATTGAATAAAGTACATACCCAGCAGCAGGTAAAAGGATCATCCTAAGGCCATCTTGCCCACTATTTGGGCTGCAAGGGAATAGAGATTGTCAGGCAAGCCTGGTGTCCCAACGTGCTGACCTGGGTCATGGACTTAAGTGGGTGGATTGACTACCGTTGCCTATTCAAGATGCCACACCCCAGGCCACTCCATTGGCTTCACTCCTACCAACATTCAACATTTTATCATGGAACATCGCAGGCATAATCAAACCTCTAGAGGATCCTTACTGGCTTAACTTCGTATACAATCATGATTTGATATGCCTGCAGGAAGCATGGGAGCCAGAAGGACCAGAGACCCAATGACATAGCATATAAGTGATTCTGGCATAAAAAAGGGCTAAGAGGCAGGCGAGAGTTGGTCTTTTGACTTGGGTAAGCCCAAGATTAAAATGGACTAATTTAGAGCAACACACAGGTAGCCTGGACTTACAACATCTGGTAGTGGCCACCTACGAGGGCAGAACCTTTTTATTATTTAACATCTATAATCAACGTTATGGTGCCAATCCCCTGACATCCTTGCGGATGATGCAGGAAATTAACCAGGCATGGGCCCACCTAGGCAAGACCCCTGCTTTGGTGCTGGCAGTAGGTGATTTGAGCTTGCATTTTGAGCCATTGAAAGCTCTTGATGAGCTATGTGATGACCAGGACAGTGCATGGGGAATCCCCCATTGGTGAGCAGCGGTTGAGAACACACCTGCAAGCAATTAACAGAGCCCACCTACTTATGAGAGATTGCAATGGGAGCACTAAATCAGACAGGACATCGAAAAATACCTTTAAGGAGCATAACGGAATCTCAAGTATTGATTATGCTCTGATAAGCACGAAGGACTGGGACCAAGTGGTTGACATGGAAGTTCACAATTGCCCATAGAGCGACCACAACCCCCTAAAAGTAACTGTTCAAGGTGAGAACTGTCATAAAAATGGTGGGGAGCGCAGTGCCACTGCAGTATCTGTTCGGGGTCATGCTAGGTCTTGTGTTAAATGGTCCTCTACCAATCTTCCCACCCTTAAGCCTGGAATTCATGTGGCTATAGTAGGGAAACTAGTTGCTATTGCAATGAAGGGGCCCAAAGTCAGTCTATTATGGATAATTATCAAGAGATGGGCCTACATTTATTTCCTATACTAAAAACAAACAACTAGAAGAGCTATGAAGCTCACACCCAGGAAGAACGATTGGTTTGATGATGAGTGTAAAAATGCAAAAGATGGATTAGCCCTTTGACTGAAGGAGCCCACCCACCCCCAATAGACAAACAGCACCCCTGGAACAACATATGCTTAATCAAAAATATAGTTAGAACCAAGAAAGACCAATTCATCAAGAACAGACGGGATGAAAATGTAATAGCCTGTAAGAAAGGGGACTCACACTTTTCTGGAAGATGGTGTGGTGGAAGGAAACAAATGGCCCAGTTTTGCAGTGTAAAACATATTCAGCAACTTGGCAGAACCACTGTGTGGACATCTACTGTGATCAACCAGCACAAATTCCACTGGCAGCAGTAAGCAGCAGGGTCTGGTCTTTGAATTGGAAGCCCTTGCATCTAATGGTCAAGGAAGTAGAGGAAGCAATACAGGCAAATACAAAAAATTAGCTCCAGATCTGGGCACTGGTGCTGTGTCGTGTCTTCAACGCAGCCCTAAAAGGTGGTACTGCCCCACATTCCTGGCAGGAAGCAGAGATTCTGATGATTTTCAATCTCTTTGCTAGATGCTGCTGGAAAAATGCATGCTAAAGCTATACTTGGCCATCTACAGAGTCGGGCAGACGATAATGGAATAATAAACCATATACAATCTGGTTTCCAGAAAGGCATCAGGATGCTCAACCAGATCTATAGAATTGAGATGATCCTGGGAAAATACACTATACTAAAAATAACTAAGGTGTATGTCTTCATAGGACCTTAAAACTGCCTTTGACTGCATCCCCGGGAATATCTCTGGCAGGTACTATTTAAGAGGAATATACCTAGGAACTTACTGGCAGCTATCAACACTGTATACAATGACAACAGGGCTTCAGTGCGCTGGTGGCTAGGAGGACAAATCACAGAATCAATTGAAGAGTCAAGAGGAGTACGACAGGGTTGTGTGCTAGCTCCCCTCCTTTTCTGTTTCTATATCAACAAGATTATTGAGGAGCTAGTCACACACACACACTCAACGCCCTCTAAGATGGGTAACAAAAGGTTCCCAGTGCTGTTCGTCACAGATGATGCAGTCCTGTTAGCCACCACACCGATGGGTCTGAAACAGAATTTAGAAGAAGTGTAAAGAGCTGTGGCTTGAACTAAATAAAGAGAAAACCAATACAATGGATTTTAGACATAGATTGGCAAAGAGCACCAAACTGACCATTAATATTGATGGCACCATTCTGGAACAGGTGCCCACCTGTGATATCTAGGTACCAGGTTCTCTGAGAATTGCTTATGGACCCATCAAATAACTAAGGCAGCTGTAACTCTAGAAACACACAGTGGTAGGATAAGAAAGCATCATGCAGTGCATGATATAATATGATATTTTATTTGTATCGCGCTCGTACACAAATGTTTCATGGGGGTGGGGTATAATGCCTGCACTTCACTTGTATAGATTGCAAGCCTGTCCCACAGCCACGTATTGGGGCTGAGATATGTGGGCATACAAACACCCACACATTAACTCTTGTCAAAAGCCAATTTCTTAAGCAACTACTTTTTCAGACAATCAGTGCTCTCATGGAAACCCTGCAAATGGAATGTGACCTTTGCCCAATATCGGATTTTCTAGGATTATTAACATTTGCTTTATTGTATGAGAATATGGTTTCCTCCCTCCCTATCTAAATACAGAGGAGTTTTATCCCAATTAATGTCCCTCGATGGTTCTCGATCACTCCCATGGCTTAAGCACGTGCAGCTTGAGCTATCAAAGCTGAACTTGGGTCACCTATAGGAGCTATCAGAGAGAATGACAGGTGCAGCAAATGAATTGATTAAAAAAGCCAGTGCTGCGAATTTGAGGCACCAGATGGGAGAAGGTTGCCAAGTGTTACAAACAAGCCGGCAATATCTAATAACTAAGACTATCTGCCGCAACATCATAAATCTGCCCTGTGCGCGGACACTTTTCATTCAATTTCAGAATAACACACTAAAACTGGCAACTGTCACAAGGAACTCCATCCAGAGTGCATGCTCCGTGGGGTGCTGCAAGAGAAAACTACCCATTTCCTATTATTCTATCCAGGATATAAACTACTGAGGCAAATGTACTTCATAGGGTTATTCAGACTTGAGAATATACGGCAGGTACACTTGGCAGCTCTGTACTGCAAATGCACAACTGACCTAAACAGAGTCTTCTTTGTTGCTAACTTCCTGCATCAAGCATTGCTAAGAAGGGATAGGCTAACAAGACGAATGTCTTAAATGGTCTGGATCTCAAATGCCAACAATATGAAATATTTGTGCCATGTAAAGGCGCGAGTTTTGCTTAACCTGCTGTTTTCAATCACGTTGTTTTATTTCCCCTTGTCCTAAATCTTATTTCTATATTCCAGTTGCCCTGGTTATGGCAAGGGGAAGCAGGCCCAATCACCATCAAACTTTTAATTGATCATTCTTGCTCATGTTTTGAACTTTGTAGCTGCTAATATGGCGCTCGGAATGAAAAGGCTCAAGTGTGTTTGCATTGGCACCAGTACCTCATAATATTATGATTTCTATACTTAGTACGTATTTTAGAATTGTTTTTAAATGTTTTATGCTGGCGGTTGATGTATAATGAAATATTTATTGTGCACAATGTGACTTTTTTTCAGAAGTGCTTTTATTAAATGGTTTCAGATGTGTTTTTATAGAAATTCTGTAAAACTAGGTATATGGCCCTGCACAGACTCATAACTGTCCCTATATGTGGGTGTGCTATTTGAACAAGTGTCAGTGCCAAAAAGAGGCAGTGATATTCACTGCTTACTAATGTTATGAGAACAAAGCTGGATAAAGACAGACACAGAAGGACTTAATTAATGCATCCTATGCCAACACTTAACCATTGTATAGGTAACACTTCCAGAACCAACTATCAATAGGGTGCCCACACCGTTCAGGTCAGGGTAGGCACACCGGCCTCTGTCTATTGGCAGGAGTGCACGAGTAGGCACCAATAACCAACTTATTCAGAGGCAGATGGCTTCGTTACCCTGATGGCAGCACATTGCATCTAGCTATGGTCTAAACATCCCTGAATGAAGCTAAGGAATTGAATCTTTCCATGTAAAGTGAAAGTGGCTTGCATGCACACACAATGATCCCATGTGGAGATAAGAAACATTGCAGTATCATCAAGTGTTGCACCTTTTAGCTACAAGCAACATACAAGTTCACCACTGACATTTGATAAAGTATGGTTTGAACAGTGGGGGACGTATAAGAAGTAAAGAATGTCATGAGATAAGTTGTATAGAATGTATAGAAACACCACACGAGTGTGCTAAAGATGAAGTCCACCGGAACACACAGCCAATGCTTAATACACAGGTACACGCAAGAATGGCAAAAGATAAGGTGAAGGATTCCAATTCAGCACCATCAAAAAATTGACATCTCATGGATTAAGGTATTCTAGCTACACACAAAACATAATACATTGAAACATAACAAAATAACAAATTAATGAAGGCCCGGCGGGCATTGTACATTACAGATAACCATCAATATGCACGCATCTATATTTGGAATCAAGAACCTGTATGTAACAGTGCCTTGATGCCTTTGTGCTAAGTGTGCTTTATAAATGTGAAAATAAATAAATAAATACATAAATAGATAAATAAATAAGATGCCTATATAACTGTTTGTTGCTCACCAAAGACATAGTGACAGAAAGATCATTCTTCGTGCCAGACAATATGCAGTTCGATGTTCCTCTACTCCAGTCTAACATGGCCGTCGCAATTCCCGGAGACACCATTACACCTATGAAACCACGTGTTCACAACCCCTCCCACACACTATACACCCCCCAAACACTTGCACCTGCTGTTTAAGGGAACGTTCAGTGCAGTGCACTGAAAGTGAAGGTTTCAACTTCTTCCTACACTTTTATTTTAAAACAAAACCATTCCGGAATGATTTCTTTTTAAAATAAAAGTATAGGAGCTGTACAAGGTAATTTAAAAAAGTATAGGAGCACCGCTCGCGCTCACTTCGACCACTGGTCCCACCCCAGTCTCTGTAAGAGATAGGACAGCAGTTGGGAAGCTGAGGGAGGACCCGTTTTCGGTTCCAGCCTCTGAGCATTGACTATCCTCCAAGAAAGAGAGTCAATGCTCAGAGGCTGGTGAGAATGACAGTGATGTCATTGACCCCCTCGCCCCACCCCCCACATGCAGGAACTTGGGAAAGAGAAACAAAACCAAATATAGATTTGGTTTTCGTTTCCTATCCCATTCCCAACACTGCGACCAGAGCAGACATAAGGAACACCAAATGGAAGGAGAAGGTATGCTTTTTTGTTATTAATGCCTTTTCTAATTAGTCTGTTGGGCAGTCTCAGCCTCTAATAAACACACGTGTGCCTTTGTTGATTAGCCTGTGAGAATGTGGCTGACAACCTAATTCAAGAAGGGAATCTTTCATGCCTTTTTTTAATTAGACTTGCGAGCCTTCCAGTGAGCTGTAGTCTCAGTAGGATGAGCCTACCGAGATCACAGCTCAGAGGAAGGATGGGGTGGCCAATAGTCCTACTTTTGCTCCAGGTTGTTTCAGAGGGGGTCTGCAAGATGAGGGATGGCCTTTCCAATGCTCACACGTTCCTGTGAAGTTCAAAGGCTGGGCTCTACCTGACACATTGATCTGTGTGAGCATGACACAGAGCGATGCCCATCAGACTCAGTGTATGGCAAGTGATTCCCGTTACACACGCACTGAAAAATATCCAAGCACCCAGCCAGCACAATGTTGCCCACCGATAGCACCACTATAAGATGTGCATAGCATGCAGCGCTTAGAAATGCCAATGGCCCTCAAAATGTAGCAGTTCCCACGACTCTCAGTACTTTATGTTGCCCCAAGCACTCATTGCCAAGTGATGCACACAGGGTATGACAAGTGATGACCTTGACACACGCACTGAAAAATATACAAACCCCCAACCAGCCCCATATGATGCCCACCGATAACTGCATCACGAGATCTGACTGGCATAGAGTGCTTAGAAATGCCAATGGCACTCAGTGCCGTATGTTGCCCCAAGCCTTTGGCACCAGGTGAAGCCTATGACATAAAGTGCCATGAGATGTCCATGGCACTCAATTATGTGACCATTGAATTCATTGTCAAATTATGGAAATGTCATTTAGTGCCATGTGATGTGCCCAGCAAATAGCTTCAAGCAATACACATGCCATTCGGGGTTGCCTATGCCATTCAGTGCCAAGCAATGTGAAGTGCAACGTGGTGCTATGCGCACTGGGACTTAGTAACGCTTGATGCCCAGGTTGTGCCAAGACATGCCCAGAGGTCAATGTGATTCCCATTTCACTTAAGACCATTGCACTTAATGTCATTTAGTCCCATGTGCTGTGCCCAGTACATAGCATCAAGAAATACACATGCCATTCAGGGTTGCCTGTGCCAATCAGCGCCAAGCAATACGATGCTTACAGGCACCAAGTACTGTGTGATGCTCACAATGTTCAGCAATGTCTAATGCCCATGCCACTCAGTGCCACTGAGCTATGCCCCTGGCACATTGCGCTTCCCAGCTTTCAAACATCACACAAAGTGTTATTGCTAGAAAAAGCATTCCAATTGGAGCGTCAACCTCACATTGATGAAATAATGACTATTTTTAAACAAATCCCACTTGGGTTTTAAAACCATAGACTATGCTTTTAAAACACAAGTCGGATTTGTTTAGGCTCACATTAATTTTCCTAATGTTATTGTGACATTCCATGCAGGATGGGGAGAATAGAACTAAAGACATACTGTTATTCCTCAACATGTTTCCATGTCTAGATATATAGTGTAATGTTAGTATATTATGAAAGTCTACTTTATTATATAATGTGGGTTCTTTTCAAGGCATTGCTAAAAACAAAGTATTGTTTAAGTGCCTGAAATCCAAAGCAAAACCTTAATAAATATTCATATCAGCTAAACCTGGGAGCACAAGCCTCAAGATTATGGAACCTCCTTAAAATCTACAAAAAAGAAGATGTGAGTAGAAGTGCCTCTAGAGATAGCGAACAAAAACAATTATGCAATCTTGCATCTTATTTTCATACATTTGTAATAATCCACATTTTTTTATTCAAAAGAATTACACAGTCATAAAATTATCACATCACATAAAACATTGTATGAAAAACAACATATGAAAAACAACACACGTAAACCAATATATGTAACTCGTATTCATTCAGTACAAACAAATCCTCTGTGTGACACTTCACACTGGGTCCTTTTTATTTCAAAAATGTTGTTGTGCTTTTCCTCTTATGCTTTTTGAAAGCCCTACTTGTACAAGTTTCTGTCCAGTGCAAACATATAAATGTTGGACATTCATCAGGGGTAACGTTGCCTTGTGTCTGTTGTGTTAAAACTCATCAATGTTTTCAAATTCTTCTTCAAAACATGTTTGGTAGCTTGTAAATTAAAGACACTTTTTTAGTATTGCATAAGTAATCTAGATCTTTTAAATAGATCTTTGAATTCCCCGATCCCCATAGGGGTCTAGGCATGCTGTAAATTACATGCCTTATAGGCAAATTGGGCATATATCCCAATGCCTGCAGTCAACCTTAATTGGTTGTTAAGGATGACTTCCTTTTTCTTGGGAATATCAACCTGCTTCCTATTTTTCCTCTAGAAAATAATAAAAACTAAGTGCAGTCCAAAAGAATACCAATAATGTACCTATTCCAAAGTCGATTACCTCTTGCTGCCAAAAACTCTTGCCTGGGAAAGCTAGGTATTGTCTCATCCATCTGGGCCCATTAGGCAGTGGATAAAGGTTTCATTTCTGTTGTTTATTTCATTCACAGTCACAATCTAGACTGTAAACATGAAAATGGAACAACTCAATTAGATGGTTCCATATTGTTATGTCAGAAAGTTATATTTCTCCAATAATATATTTGATAGCTGTCTAGATATTCATAACAGTCACCGCATGTTACTTACTTGCAAGACGCTGTTGAATTTTAAGACCATGTCGAGTAACAGGACCCTGTGTTGCTCAGGTATTCTCCTTCAACAATATCTAAATATTAATGAGTGTCTAAGTTAGGTGCTAGTGTCATTCTGTCCCCATGGTTTTATACCTCATCAGCATCACTCACCCCCAAGCCTCATACAATTCAGAAAAGAACTCAAGACCCACCTCTTCAAGGATCCTTTCCTCAACACATACACCATCATGTCGACTCTCGCGCCACTTGACTCTCTAGATGCCGCCCTCCCCTCAGCTGCCCACCACCAGCTCAGCTGTACCCCTCACCTGTGTCCCTCTATATCCTACCCCTGCTGCATATGTGTTCTGTTGTTACCTCTTATAAGTGCTTCATTTTGCATATGTACTGTTGATTACTTCTGTAAGGCTCTCTGTTATGTATCTCTATTGTTGTATACCTTTGTAAAGTGCTTGGTTGCTTCTCGAAGCTAGGTCCATGCTCAATGAATACAATAATAATAATAATAATAATAATAATAATCTTGGGTTTGGTAGCAGGCCAGTCTAGATCAAGACCCAAGAGGAGGAAGGACAACTTCCATCCTCTGCAGCAAAGAAGGAGTAGCTGAAAGCCATGTAGAATAGGTGGTTGGGTTATCAACCTACCAGTGTCTTCTCACGTCAGCACATGTGAGTCTTGCCCCTTTGCCATTTCAGTAATTTATCACAGCAATTCTCTATTAGCTAGTATATAGTGTTGAGCCTACTCAGGTTGTAATTCTCTTCCATTATACAATGTTCATTCACATCTGCACTGTCACTGCATATTAAGGAATATTTTGCAACACCATCTGGAGATTTTGACATAGGCTAACTATAAGGCATCAATTCAGTCAATGGGTCTCTAGCAACCCTCAACATTTTCTTTGGACAATGCAGATTTGCATTTATTGCTCCAAGAAAAATTCCCCAAAGCAAAACACAATTATTTTGCTAGTGTGGTATTATGACTAACTGTGAATACACTAACATTTCCTTTGTGAAACTGGAGTCTCATGGTACTTTTGAAACTGAAATGACATTGATATGAGTACCAAGCTCGGGGTGGGTGGTAATAATTCAATGTTCTATGTATTTATTATTATTATTATTATTATTATTATTATTATTATTATTGATTGTATTATTAATAAGTGATCAACAAGTGAAGTTTAGAAATCGCTGTGCAAATTGGAAATTGGCATGGAGATGCTAAAACTGACGTGTTTGTGCATTGACTAAATTGTGAAATGTTAATATCCTGACATGTCTTTAATAACAAAGCAGGTAATTTTGATTATTGTGTATATTTCTGCAACTTTGATTGTATTTCATTAGTTTCTAAATTACCTATCATTAAAAATGAAGGCAGAAGATTGTAAAAGAGCCTCAGTATCCAAATTAAATTTTGACATATTAGACAAGGGTAATTCGTAAAAAGGCTCAATAGTCCTTCCAAACAGCTCCCCAGTCAAGGTCATTAGATTCGAACTTCACCTAAAATCAGAGACAACGTGAAAATGAATACTGCTTTTTGGGGTCAATAATGAGTGCACGTTTTGCTAGAATATACACATTTATTATGTGCAAATAGGGCCAGGAGGTTCTGTGAACTGTAACAGGTAATAATGTCCCTATATGTATGGTTGCCATAAATAAAGTCACTGGGAAAAGTGTGTGGCAACATTATATCGGTGACCATATATATATAGGGACAAGGGGAGCGGAGGTTGTGGGGGTTGTAGGGTTGTCCCCTGCTCCCCTTGTTAAAAAAAAGGTTTTGGGGCTTTCAGGGGTGTACCCCGTATGTTCCATATACTAATGTCTCAGCAAAAAACTGCCATGTTTCGGCTAATTTTTTGCATGCCGATATTTTTGCGGGGACATTATCACATTGAAACCAGTCAACACCATAGAACTGAAAACTGAGAACTCACTCTTTAGTTCCAGCTTTTAAAGGCAGACTACATTAACAACATGTATCCAATACAGATTAATCCCACATTTCCTATTGGCTATCCCCTATACAAACAACTAAACATCACCTACATCTTACTACCCCATTGGTCAATTAAGTATCCATGACGACATGAGTACAGCCCCCTGCGAAGGATCCAATTATGTAGTCAGCAATAAATACCTTGTTCAGATTGGTTCCTTCCATCCAGGTAACTTGTTTCAACAATACACTTTCCTTATTGGTCAAACCAACTTCAGATAATTTGTGAGGTGCATACCCCTTGAAGATCATGAGCGAGTGTGAACAATGAAGTCAATACCCTGTGGCAATTAAGTGAATTTAATATTGCTTTCTCATGAGACCAGACATCTTGGCAACCCTGAACAGATCTTCGACCTTGCTGCTGCACCCTTTGGCAACACCTCTTGCCATGCCCATGTAAACATGTTGCTTTCTTAAAGAAAAACACATCCGAGGCCCTGCTCCTGGGTATTAATTGTTCTGATGTATTTTCTCTATTTAGCTTGACATGTGTAGCTCTAATGGACCTGCCACTACTCAATTGGGTAATTATATCCACAACCTAGTTCAGCACCTTGGCAATGTCTGGACACGTGGCTGTGTATTTAGTTGTACTATTCTAATCATCTGGACATAACTGATATAATGCATTCCTTTTACAGCTTCTGTGGACTGCTCAGACCTGCTATAAAACACTACAGGACTGTTCTGGGTTATCCTAATCCGTTATCACACCAAAATAAACACACAGGTTAATCATTTCTATAGTTTAAGATGCATCAACACGTGTTGCCCTGGTCTGTTATTGCCCTTCAAAGAAGCTCTGCTAGGCCCTCATCAGGGGTGAGGGGATAGATAGAGAGAGAATGTGCCCTATCACTAGTCTACATACAGAATGGCATGTATGTTGAGGGAAAAATGATGCTAAAAGGCACATGCCAAACCAGGGATCAGGCATGTGTCGTCTTCTATTCAAATTAATTACTTAGACATTTTTATTTTTATTTTTTTGTCTAGCAAAAGCAGTTTAAAACAAAAACAAAAAATTGGGAGAGATGTGAAAGACCTATTAGAAGGTTGTCCTCTTATCGCATGCTATATGTGTGTTCTAGGCACACCATTCGAGAGGACTCACTGCTCCGTGACTCTAAGTGAGGGCAATGCCTGCATTATGTTGTTCTGACCCAAGCGGGGCCAGAGCACATAGTGCACCCTCCATGCTCCCTTCTGTAACAAGGGTAACTGCATCCCCTCTTCTTGGTCTGCAATATCTTCGCTCTCTTCTTACCCATTACCAGGGCCATTCAACTGAGACACAGTTGTTCACATAGGTATATGGGGGGGAATCAAGTAAACATAAAATGTATAGGTGTAAGGTTGGAGATTTTGGGGGGCTCCCCCCAAATATATATATGCGAACAAATGGGGAAAACGAAAAAAAACAAATTCAGGCATTTTTCATACTCAGGCTTTTTCCTTGGTCTTTTAACACAGATCTGTCTAACTCTAGTGCTCTATGTGGTGATTTCCCAATTTTCTACATATGTTTCCCATTCCTCTTCCTTGCCCCCTGCTTGCTTCTCCGTGGCTGCATACACTGTCCTAGTCTATGCTGCGTTCATTCCTATGTTTCAGGACCTCTATAGCTCATCCTGAATTGGGATATGTCTCTCTGAAGTCTACCTTGATATCTTTGATAACTTTACTAGCTATACATATAAAAGTGCTAATGGCCCTCATCACAAGGTTGGCGGAATGGGTTTACCGGCACCGGTAAAGGTGCCGGTAAACCCATTCCGCCCTACCACGAGGTCTCCTTGCGGGACTTGCAATGGGTGCCTGGAAAAACCAGGCGTCCATACCGGGTCCCGCGAGGACACCAGGGAGCTAACAACGGGCCCGTCATTAACGGGCCGGTTGTTAGCTCCATCCCCATTCCCATTGAGCCCTATGGGGGCTCGAATGGGAATGTGGATGGATTGGGTCCAGGTTCCTCGGACGGGGAATTACTGGGTCTACCAAAGTTGCGATGGCCCGGTAAATCCTCATTCGAGGAACCCCGGCCCAGAATGCGGTAAGGAGGCAACCATGCCGCTAACAGCGGCATGGTTACCTCCAACCTCCTGATGAAGGCCAATGTGTGGGTTTGTGGGTCTGTGGCAAAGTGCATACTTCCTATACAATTCACACCATTTCACCAATCTGCACCAATTTGTCCACAGTCACCTGTTAGGACCCTCTGGACATTATTGGCTACATGAGAACTGGAAACCCCACCCCTTTCCCAGATTTCAGCAAACGTGCAAATGTGGGTGTTGGTTTGTGGCTTTGAGCATGTTTCCTATACAAATCCACACTGTTTTACCAATCTGGAGCAACATTTGTACAGCCACCTGTTATGACCCGCAGACCATTGCTGGCTGCATGACATCTGGAAACCCCACCCCTTTCCCTGGATTTCAGCCAAATTGAAAATGTGGGGGTGGATTTGTGGGTTTGTGGCTTTGGATATGATCCCTATACAATTACACACTGTTACACCAATCTGCACCAAACTTTACACAGACACCTTTTAGGACCCGCCAGACATTACTGGCTATATGATATTTTGACATCCCACTCCTTTCCCCAGATTGCAGCAAAAGTGAACATATGTATATATTTATTTTTTCAATAATTTACAGCGCACATAACCTGTAGGTATTTAGGTGCTAGTTCACTGCAGGTTATTTATAACACGCTCTTTTTTGTTTTCTTCAATGTGGGTTCGGGATTCAAACCTGTGTTTGCTCAGCATGGTCTTGCTTCCAAGACGTGCACGTTGCCACAGAGCTATCCTCCCATCCTTGTGAGGGATTGTGGGTTTTTGGCTTCGCTTATGTTCCCTGTACAATTGATACAGTCACCAGTGAGGACCCTATGGATATTGCTGGCTACATTACATTTTTACACCCCTCCCCTTTCCCCGAATTTCAGCAAAAATGAAAATGTGTTGGTGGGTTTGTGGCTTCGCGTATGTTCCGTATACAATTCCACACGGTTTCACCAATCTGAAACAAATTGTACACAGTCACCTGTTAGGACCCTGTAGACATTACTAGATACATGACATTTGAACACCGCACCAGTGCGGGTATGTCAGCTAGTCGATTTAAAAAAAAAATCTGTCCTGCCCTCCATTTGACTGTGACCCTTGCCACACCTTGCCTCTCCTTCTGTCCCTGTGCAACCTTTGCCAGCTCATCCTCCACTTTCTTTAACGCTACTTCTAACTCTCTGTGAGCCTTATTTTCTATTTCCTCAATCAATGGTTCCATGTTGTATCTTCAGGTTGCTCTGGGGTTCCTGCCTTCAGCTCAGTGGATGGTGTATACCAG
Source organism: Ambystoma mexicanum (assembly GCF_040938575.1). Classification (NCBI taxonomy): domain Eukaryota; kingdom Metazoa; phylum Chordata; class Amphibia; order Caudata; family Ambystomatidae; genus Ambystoma; species Ambystoma mexicanum. The sequence goes on along the minus strand of NC_090929.1, from coordinate 1,319,033,061 downwards.
GGGTTGGTGTACCTTCAGGGGGCTGTAAAGGAAAGCACCCATAAGGAGGTGGGTGGCGGCGTGTGTGCGCCTTATTCATTCCATCTGTGCTGTCATCAGGGGCGTTCTCTACATCCACATTTTCCATAATTCTAGTATACTCTGGCTGCTTCTCAATTTTTTCCTTTATTTGTTGATGATATATTTGTGTACTTATGCTACAATTAATTTCTAGCATGCATTGCCCTCCTCAGTCCAAGCTTTGAACATTTTGCCATCTGTTTCCTGACACCACTTGTGGTGTTACTTCAGAATGTTCTCCCAGTATTGCAGAAGCATTTTACATTTATGTTCCAATGGATTACTCATACTCCTTCTCCGATCCAACTTTATTTAAAACAAAAAAAATCTGCCAAACACCAATCCCCTGACACTTTGACTCAAAACCCACAATACTGCAACACAACGATCTACCTTCCCACAACAAAAAATACCCAACTTTATAAACAATGGTGCAGACCCTTTCTCTGTCTCGTTCTCCAGAGATGAGGGAACTCCATCCTCTGCATTCCCCTTTCACTCTAGGATAGAGGTATACCAAGTCCTTTCCATACAGGACCGTCACTTCCACTACAGTGCTGTCCTTCCTCATCGAATAGAAGATACCACACATCAATGTGTCACCTTTTTGTACTATTTATGATGTCAAATTTGCCCTTGTCAGGGGATCTTCATCTCACTACTAGTTAAAACTCATGCACTCTTTTACAACATTGTCTTACCTTGTCTTTGAGGGGTTTCCCCACGTGTCTCTATTTACTCATGTACCACACAATAACAAAAAACAGTCAACCCCCTAGTTTTTTTTTCCTGCAAGAGTACACTCACCTTCTTAACTGTCCTCCAAGCTCATCTGGTACGGTGCCCCCTTCAATTGCCTGGTCAGCTGGGTGCAACGGTGTCCCCCTTCAATTGCCTGGTCAGCTGGGTGCAGCACCCCCCTCCAAAGTTCCGGGAGTCCTTGTGGAAACACTGCACCTGCAAAACTCCTCAGGGTGTGCACATGGACTGGTCACTGCAGATGGGCACCGCAACCCTGGATGTGTGACTGTGGATCCACCAGCCTCTCTGGGGAACCTGGAGATCCTGTGGGGTTCACCAAATTAGTAAGGTAAGCCCAAAAACTAATCGATAAAAAACAATCCAAGGGGTCAATTAAGAGTACACATTTTGCAAGAAATGTACAATTTTATTATATGCAAATAAGGCCGGGAGGGTCAGTCACCTCCGTAGAACTGAAAACTGAGAACTCACTGGACACGCCCATGTTATGTTTATGTTTAGGTTTTAAAATGTGTAACGTGCCTTGTGCCCACAGGCAAACAGGTGCACAAATAACAAAAAACAACACAACAAACAAAAGTAGATAAAAAAACAATAAACAAGATACAAAAAGCAAGAGCATAAAAGCCACAACCATAAACACAGTAATTCACTCGAATCAATGAATACATGTATAATAAGCAAGGCCATAAAATCAGCAGGATAAAAGACAATCCCAGAGCAAGCTAGACACTTCAAGTAGAAAGGAAAGTCTTTAGCACTTTGCTAAATGAAGAAAATGAAGGGTCCAATCTTAGCATGCAAGGCAACTTGTTACACAAGAATGGGGATAAAAAGTAAGTTCCACCTGGGGCACCATCAGCAGATTATTCTGATTAGATCTCCTCAGCAATCATGTGGGTTGCTTCACCTGAATCTTCCCTTTAAGGTAGGCTGGGCTTTTGCCAAAAATACATGTATGTGTCAAAAAACTTTATTCGGATTGATCCTTCAGCACAGAACAACACAACCACAGTCACAATTAATATATAACAAACCACAAACAGTGGAAATCCACATGAAAATAAAACCATACAATTAGTGAAGGAAGATAAGAACTGGTTAAAATTAACAGCTATGGGTTTTTAAACTTGGATGGGCATACCTTACCGAGGCAAATACTACATTCCACACTAGTCTGATAGTGAGGAATTGCATTGATTCCCTCGTGGATCTTAGCCCCATATCAAGTAGGAGTGGTAGTAAGTATCTGCACCTAAGCCCCATTAAGAATGGACATAACAATGTAAAATGAATCAGAGTTTCTTTGCCTTTTTTTACAAAGTGGGCATGCACATGTATTTTGAGGTGGTCATCCCCAAGTATACCAGGCAGTAAACAATATACCCTGTCTGAAACGGACATATAGTGAGCGCTCATAGTGAGGATGTATGCCGTCCAAGAACAGGTTTGATGTTTCCCATTAAACTGAGTAGGAGAAAAACAGGGGCATTTTTTATTGCATGCATTTGGATCTCTAGGTTCCTAAATGTATTGAGTTTGGTAGTTTAAGTTGAGCTCAGCTTTGAGTAAGGGGTTACACTCACTGGAGTTTTCCCAGAAGTGTCTAGCACCTAACCCACACAATGCCTTTTGCAGATGTAGGACCCAGCCCTGATTGTGTGTTCCTTCCATTTCTGTGTAATGAAGAGGATTCTAAAATTCAGGTTTTATTTCACAGGTAACCGGTGTAATCCCCTTCGTGCAAGTGTAATGTATGCTCTTCTATATGGTCTGAGCTGTACCAGCAAGAAGGCTGCCACAGTAATTAATGTTAGCGTCAAAAATGGTTTGGGAAATGGTAGCACAGTTTCCCTTAGAGATAAAACACCAAGGGTCTCATCATGACACCGGCGGGAAAGCCTTAGGACTGTAATGGATTTACTGCCACAATTACCACTGTGCCGAATCATGAATCAGCGCAAATATTGTATAATAAGTATTACAGCTGGCACAATTACAGTGCTGACACATGGAAGCAAAATTACCATCAAATCATAAGTCCAGACAAAGCATAATTAGCACCAAAATACAGTGCTAATACCACCTAAAACACAACAAAGTTACCTCCAGGTGGAGGTAAATCCAAATAGGTACTACAAATAAAGCCACAGGTGAACCCAATGAACTCAAGTGGGCTACATAAGGCACACGCCTGCCCCAAACACAATTCCCAACACCATGGTGCCAGTACACATTTTGAGATGGGACATGCAGTTGCTCAGGATAACCAGCCCGAGGCACCGGGTGCTGAGAGGAGAAGGAGGAGGAGACAACAATCAAGGCATACACCAATACCCAGGGTCAGGCCCTCACCCTGGACCCTCAATGAAAGTCAGTTGGTAACACTTCTGTACTGCCTCAACAGGGAGACCATAAGTGAGCTGCTCATCACAATCCATGGGGACATAGAGAGCAGGATCAACATCAGGACAGCTCTGCCCCCACTGCTGAAGCTAGTGTCTGTCCTGAAATGGCACCTTCAAGCACTACATGGCCATGCTGCACTGCATGGCAGAGCCAACATTTTGTGCTGTGATAGTCCAGGTACCTTTTTTGCCCTCCTGTGGCATGTCTCATTCTACATCTCACTGCCCACCACACCAGTGGGTGAGTAAAAGTGGCATCACATAATACGTGAATGTGGTGCAATCCATCCAACTACATTGGGGGTGTATGTGCACCACTGCAGAGTGCATGCTGTGACAAGTCAATGTACAAGTCAGACCCGCCCTCCTCCCGCACCAATGACACTGTACACCCCACTGAACATGTACATGTCAGACGTACCTGTATGGATACACTGATGCACATCAACAGTGAGGACCACCTACACACACATGAATTCAGATACAAAAATGCAACATGTAAGATCCATAATCAATGTTATACGAAGTGTGAAATTACATCCCACATCAATGACCCTGTCAGTACCACAGCCAAGTACCTAGGTAGACTCAGCCTGCAAAGTAGAGCCACAGCCCCCAGAAGCCTATGGAGGTCCAAAGAATGATCCATCAGGCCACATGTGCAATAGCAATATACTGGCACAAGACAGCCACCATGTCACCTCGACATGACAACAGTAGACAATTTGATAATACATCTGCTGCAAGTGGTCACACTAGGAAGCATGACGGGATAGATACAACATGCACATGCAGTGAGTCAAACACATGCCACGGAATGGACCCCTTATGCATGCACATGATGATTTGATTGCCTTGATGCTGTGAAAGGCCCTATCCACACAATACAATGTGACTCATGGCTCTCCCTTTCTCCTTGCAGGTGACTCTGGACACCCACAGCTGCATTGGTTCATGACACCTGTGCGTGATCCACGTGTACCAGGAGTTGGCCTACAATCACGCTCACAGAGGAGCCGTGTCTGTATAGAGCATAACTTTGGCCTCTCCCTGGCCTCATTCAAGCCTGTTTCCGCTGCCTCATCCATATAGGAGGTAGACTAATGTGTAGCCCAAAGAAAGTGGCAAAACTCCTACTGGTGCGTGCCAGGCTGCACAACGTCTTGCTCCAGAAAAATTTCCCCCTACCCGCTGATGTGGAAATGCCAACCCGAGAGGATGAGGACACAGTGGCTGAGGCAGAGGCATCTGTGCAGATTTGCATAGATGATGTCAGAGCTGGACGAGTGGTGCACTAGGTACTGATGGACAATTTTTTCAAATATTTCGACATGGCACATACCATGCACCACTGTGTACCCACACACATCAATGATTAAACACAATGACACAATGAGGAATGTCCTTGCATGGATTCAGCTGAACACTGGTTTATTGTAGTGCACAAACTATCCCCCTCCCCACCCCACAACACCACCCCTATACACTATGCCCCTTCCCCAACCCACAACGCCACCCCGACACACTACCCCTATTCCCCCACCGCACAACACCACCCTAACACACTATGCCCCCATCCCACAACACCACCCCAACATGCCCACTGTCAGAAACAACTAGGACTGAGTCACTTGCATGGCATCCTCCCTCTCAGGACATCCACAAGTGTCTTTGGGCCTAGATTGTGCTTGGATCAGCACCTTGAAGTGCTTGCCAATGACCCATCTGTAGGAGTAGAAGAACTCAAGGGATAGTCAGTTCCATTGCTGCTTCATGGACTTCGCAAAGGCAGAGTTGCCCTCTGTCAGCTCCCTTACACGCTGGTCATACACTATCAGTGTGGCAGTTGTTGCAGCTGCCTTTGCCCGGTTGTGCTCCATGCTCAGCAGAATCCTGCATGTGGCATCCTACATGCAGTCACATATGGCCTGGAGGTGGAGGGAGTGGGTGTTTGCAATCATCTATCCATTTCAACCTGTCGCCTCTCCATGGCACCCAGGCTCTGCATGATGTTTTGAGTTGGTGTTGGCTGCATAATGGTTTTGGGGCTACTTGGTGATCTAGGAATGTAAAAAGGAGACCAATAATGGGGGTGTCCATGTCACCCACTGGTGTCTGGTCCTGATGGCTGTTTTACACAGCAGTCAGGGCTGTGCAATTCAGCAGATTCCAGTGGCTTTTGGGTGGTATCCTTCAGACTGGTTTTGTCATGCCTGTCAGCAGCGGTGTCATCAGTCACAGATACTGTGGCTGGCTCTTTGGATGTACTTGGAGTGGTGGTGCTTTCTGAGGTATGTGAGGTGGGCACAGTACCTGTGCTGCCACCAGCAGGCCTGGTCTTGGTGGGTCCAGGTGTGGCATGCTCTGGCTTGCACTTGCGTGTCACATCTGGTCGCCCTTCCAGGTTGTAGTGGACATTGATGCACTGGAGGCACCAGGCACCGATGAGGGCCCCCCTCATCATCCTCAACCTCCTCCTGAGCTGCAGAGAGCCAGAAGGGGACAAGTGACATGCTGTCAGGTATTGTACATTCATGTGCATTGGCATGCAAGTCACAAATGCTATTGATCTGAGAGAAACCCCACCAATGTTGCCAGATGGGCATGGATGTACAAGACCCATTGCATGTGCCCACTGCACTGTGTGACTGGTCGCAGTTGTGAAGGTGACCCATAGCCAGGTCATTGGCCCTTGTGCGGCCAAGGCGGGCTTCCCATGCAGGTGCAGATGATTAGGTCATCCATGCATGCAAGAGGCCCTGCAGGGTCATGCATATTGTGGCATATGCTCATGGGAATGTGTTGGCATCCAGGCCCAGCCTTAGGGTTAGCAGTGCATGGGACAATCATATGTACTCATGCCCCCACAGCCCCTCCCCTGGCTGTGCACACCTGATGGAAGTGGATTTAGTTGCATTGTCCAGGGCATGCCATGGTTCAATGGGACGCTGCAGTGCAGACGACAGTGGTTCTTTGTCTGGTTATTTGTTTGGTTTGCTGCACTTATGTAGGTACAAGGAGTCGAACACTGCCATGGGGCACGTCTGCCATACCATCATGTGGCTGACTGACTGGACCTTGCACATGGTGTGAGGGCTGCATGGTGTCATGGATACTCAAATGCCACACTCCTGCTGGCACGGAGAGCACCAGCAGGAGAGTGGGGTGCATTGCACTTGAATAGTATGCATGCCACACCTTCATACACCACACCACACCAGCACATGGCTGCACTTGATGGCCTCCACTAGGCTTCTTGTGCCGGGGGCTGATGTGGCACCCCATCAGGTCACCCTGACTTTCAGGCCCAGCTGTTACACCTGCTGGCATGTGTCCCTGTCCATTGGTACATTTTATTCTAAGCGAAACACATATGGTTGGACATTTGCAATGTGAATGGGGGGATGACTCACCTCCTGACTCCTGGCACCTGCCTCTGCTCTACTAACTTCCTCGATTAATTGCATATAAAGGATGCTCTCTGATTCCACCAGACGGAAGTAGAGTTAACGTCAAAGTGGTGTGCACCTTCATCAGACGTTGTGATCCGCCACAAATTGCGCCACAGGTCACATCGCTAATGCAAATTGCGCTCAGAATATCGCCAGAATCCTGATGAGGCTGCAATGATTTTAATTTTACTAAAAACTGCAATACGGCAACCAGTGATAGAAAAATTCTTACACAAATCAGAAAGCCTGGAACTTCTTTGCTGGGAGCCCACTAGGACAAGCTCAGTGTCACCATAATTTAGAACTAGACAGTTCTGAGCCATTCAGCTTTGAATCAAGTTGAACATGTTGTTTACTCTCACGGAAACTGCTGAGTAATTATCTGTAAGCTCAACCAAAGCGTTTGTGTCATCAGTGTAATTTGTATATAAAATATCCTGGCTATCTAAAATATGAAATGAAGGTTTCGTAAAAAGATTAAAAAGAGTGGGTGCGAGACAAGATCCCTGAGGGACACCATCGAGGAGCTCGACAGGGGGCCCCATACATATTTTGTGAAAAACTCTTGCTAACACCCAATCAGCCACTTTTTCTGATAAGGAAGCAGTGGAATCAACTCTGTTATATAAAATACTAAAATCCACAAGATCAAATGCAACTGATAAGTTCAAAAGGATAAGAAGAGAAATCTGTCCATTGTCCATCATTTGGGACATACTCACTTTCCAGAAGTGCGGATTCAGTGCGGATTCAGTACCATGACAGGCTCTGAATACAGATTGTCTAGGTCCTAGCAGATCATGCTCTTTCAAGTTCACTTGTATCTAGTATTTTTTGTAAAAGTTAGACACTTGTAATAGGTCTATAATTTGTGGCTTTATTAATACAAGCTTGTCAATACAAGCAGGCTCAGAGGCTGATAAAAACGAGGAATTCACAAATTCAGCTATCATAGGTACAAAAACAGCCACACATGTCTTTACAATCCTGGAAGTACATGGATCTCCAGGAAAAATCATAGGTTTAAGCTACGGTATCACTGTTTCTACCTCAGGCACAGTCGCCTCTCTAAAATTAAAGGTTAATGGAGACAAGCTAGTAGATGATAAAAAGAGGGTAACCGCAAATATGTCTGATTCAGAGAAATAGCTGCTTTAAGTAGGGAGATCCTCTTGACCAGAGCCTGCTGGATATTGAAGCACCAATCCTGATCCTTAATTTCTGATTCTGGAATTTAGGTTTCTCAAGCTCACTCAAAATCAAGAATAATTCTTTAGAGTTTGACGCAGTCAGACTAGTATGATTATTCAAATGCTCCTTCTTGACTTGCATGACAGCATCCTTATACTGCCTCACAACTAAAGAGTATGAACCTTTATCAGGGACAGATGATGATTTTTTCCAGCTTCAGTGTGTATTGCTCGGAGGCTATGCAGTTCCAGAGTGTACACAGTTTGTGATGATATTTCCATCAAAGTAGATTTACAAATACTCATGGAAGCAATAGTGTCAAGAGCAGATGATTGTTTACAATTGTGACATATAGCCAGATCCATTGGTGAGGAGTCAAAGGTAGCAGCGTAGTTTGGGGACTCCAAAAAGGGTTTAAGAAAGAGCAGTGTCATTTTATGTGAACTACGCAAAACCATCTTCACAGATTGCAGATAAACTTGTGATATTGAGCTAAACATACCAGAATGATGAAATGGTCAGACCATGGGTAACCTAAAATCTCTGGAGAATCGGCTGAGATGCCATGGGTGCACAGCCAATCCAAATTATGGCTGTCCTTATGGGTAAACTTTAAAATCGCCCGAGCGAAAACAAGATTTGTGAGAGCCTGATTCATGGATGTGGCCCTACAATCCTGAGAGTCGTGCAACCATAAGTTAAAATCTCCAAGAATGATAACTTTAGCAAGAGATTTAAAAAAAGAAGTTAGTAATGATAAAAATGTCTTCAAACGCAACCGTAATATGAGGTGGTTTATATATAGGATATATAGGTGGTTAAACTATAGGATGTACTGCGATTAACCAGTAACTTAACAAGTAATAAAGCAGTACCTACAGGAGCTTTTATATCAATTTGAATGTGCATGGATTTGCAGTAAATAATAGCAATCCCTCTACCAGCACCAGTAATTCTATTCCTGTTAATAACATAGTACCCATCTGGTACTCCGTTATATTCAGGTAACTTGTTGCAACAACGAACTTTCCTCATTAGTCAAAACAACTTCAGATCATTTGTGAGGCGCATACACCTTGAAGAGACTCAATAATGAGAATGTTTGAACAAGTAGGTCAATACCCTGTGGCATTTAAGTGGACACAATACTACATTCTCAAGATCAGACAACTTCACAATCCAGAACTACTCTTCGACCTTGCAGATGCACACTTTGGGAACACCGCTGGCCACTCCCATCTTGAAACAGGTTGCTTTCCTCGTACACATCCTTCCCTATCTCTCTTAGGAAACTGGTGTCTTAACAAAAAATCCAGCCGAGGCACTGCTCTTGGGAATTCATTTCCTGGATGGATTGGTCTATTTATCTAGACTCCTGTAGTTCTATTGGACCTGCCACTTCTCAATTGGGGCAATATAACCACAACCTAGTTCAACACCATGGCAATGTCCAGACACCATGTTTTCAGTAAAATTAGTCATTCACAGCTGCTGCACTAATATAATTGTCTGGGCAAAACTGATATATTTCTTTTTGTTCACAGCTCCTTTGGACTGCTCATCCTTGCACCATGTTAGGGAGAATTCGCCAGAATGGCTAATTTCCCTTACCTACTGAGTCCCTCAGCAGCTTTTCTGGATTTCTAGGATTAATTTTTATCACCTGGTAAGAGTGTGAGCATTTTTTCCCACTCTTGTTTTGCTGTGTGTGTTTAACATTTTTGTGTTCATAGACTGTGGATCTTCACCTACTCCATAGGCATCATCTTTTTACTGTGTGTTACACAGCACCTTTAGTGCAGTGACACAGGGTTGTCTTTTTCAGACTTCCCACTTCAAACTCCATTTTCTGGGACTGACTACTGTCTCCCAGAACATGTGAAGGTGTCATTGTCTTTATTAGTCTTTTTAAATTCACAGAGCTAGTACAAACTATCTTTCATAGAGTTCTGGAGTTCTGGAAAGGTGTTAATAGTTGAACATTATTTTGTTCCCCTTTCTTTAAGACTTGGCTGGTGGCAGTGGTATCTACCATATTTTTCCTACTACGGTTTATTTAAATAGCCTTGGTATTGTTTTAGGATAAGTTAGTAGCCTCGAACTTAAACCCCATGGACCCTATTTACTTTTAGGATTGGTTCCTTTGCTTGCCGTCCTTTGGCAGGCTTCTGCACAGAAGCCCTCCTTGGGCGCCTGAATGTCTGAGGGGGCAGGATGTGAGGGAGGGGTTTGAGACTCCCTGCACAGGGTCTCCTTGGAGACGCATGTCAAAGTTCGTATGATTGGCTGTGGTGACTGGCCCACCAGGACAGCCAACCTGCTGTGTGATTGACAGCCAGGCTGTGTGAATGGGGGAAAACTGCATAAAAAGCAGGTCTCTGGGACTAGGAAGGCAGAGTCACCACTGGATCGAGAGAACTGAAGAGAAGCTAGCAACAGTGGACCTCTACAACGACTGAACCTCCCGGTGAAGCCCAGCCGCTGGTCAGAATCTCCAAACTTCCATGATAGGGAAGATTTGCAAGGAATCTTCTCCCCTTGATCTGGTGGGACCAACCAGTTCGCCAAACTGCAAGCCAGGCATCCCTCCTCTGGTCGAATTTGCTGTGCACAGCTACAGTGGGCCAGATAGCCCGGAAGGTTGGACTCTGCTTGTGTTTTAAGGAGCACACTTTTTATTTGTTGCTTTGCTCTGCTGCTGGTTTCTTCCCTGGGTAGTGAAGGACCCTCCAGTTTTCCTACTTCATGTCAGTCCGACAGTCACTTCAGGAACTGTGAGCCTGCAGGAACTACCAGGAACATACGCCTCAGCTACAGCTTCTTCTCCATTAAAAGGTACTGTGCAAATCCGGTTGTGCGTTTCGTTCAGCCGTGGTGAAGGTGTGTGAAACCTTTCGCCAATTCGAGGGCTTGTCCTTCTCTTCTCTTTAAACTAACGTTTCTGCTGACCCACTTCGTCCGGGACTCTCGGCAAAGACTTAACTGCGAACTACCCTGAACTTTGTGATCTTGAGCAAAAGACTTTTGTCCTATTGACTTTGGCCCTAAGCCTATTTGATTTGATTCCATCACTGTAGTTCCTCTTTCTAGATTATATGTAAACAAATGAATGTACCCTTACTGGTGAGAAATGCTCTAAGCAATCTATTTACATGGACAGATGCAAGACTGTAGGGCCTGGCCACAGATTCTTTTCTCTTTTTCAAAGGTATGGTCTCCTAAGTAGGGGATCCAAAACAGGGAGTCTGTAAATACTAGACGCTCACTGTGTTGGAAATATACACAAATACGAAAGCAATCGTTTATTTGCTAGTTACATGAATACATATAGTGCAGAAGAAAAATTAAAAAATAATATTTAAGAATTGCAACATACATGAGAAGAGTAACAATTAGCAATGACTTTAAATGCAGAGTGAAAATTATAACATATGCAATAGAGTGAAAAATAATTAATATATACACTTGTGTGAACAAAATAAATGCTTTGTGGTAAATCCAAAGATCAAAGTGGAAACAGAGGGGCTATAGAGTCACCCCAGTTTCTAAAGGATGTCCTAGTTGGGAAATAAGTCCTTATATGTATTGGGTATTCCTTCTAGGTATAACAATAAATGTTACAGGGTCATATGGAAAACAAGATATCTTATGGCCTATAGCCTATGTGACAGAGACTGAATAGACAGAGTCTGGGACAACTAGGAACCGTTATACTCCGCTGTTCCCAGTTGCTATCACGTTTCAGTGGATTTTCAATCAATTGCATCCGCCTTCATCAGGGCTCTTTAGGGGCGACCCTGCAATGTGTATATAAAAACTCCAATGAGTAATTATATAAAATGCCGTTTGTTAATGGACATCAGTTAGATTCTCAAGGCACCATGCTGGAAAATTACCTGCCGGTGCTGATTATCCCAAGTCCTCGGTTCTCGATCACTAAGAGGCATATAGCTGAGCATGGAGGATCCTCATAGCGGGTCCCATTATGATATACTGGTACCCAGACAGTGTTGGTAAACCACACGGTGATTCTGTGTGGAAAACAGAAAAAACAATGGGTAGGTGGATGGGGGGCTGTTGGGGGCCCATGAATCTCCATGAGCAGTAAAAACTGGTTACTATATACCCAGTGATAATGGGAAAGGGGAAAGAAAGCTCAAATGGAATACCTGCTGGTAGGGTGGCAGTGGTCCACTTGTAGGGTAGTTGGTTGTTGCTGGGATTGTACTCCTTGTCAGCGAAGTGGTTGCTCATAAGAGCCTGAAGTCGTCAAAAAGCAAGAAAAGGGGCAAAAGAAAAAAGAAAAATGGCCATGATGAAATGGAGGGCCTCAGAATACAGGGGATTATGGCAAGGCAAAGGGTTATTGTATACATAATTTATGGTATGTACAGAGGCGGAGAAAAACTGGTGGACTTGCCCCAGGTTTAAAATATGGTGAAGCTCGGTACACTTGTGAAATTTGTCTAGAGGTGCAGGCTGTGAAACCCCACAGTTTTTTCTAGAGGGCTGTACATAGTGGCACAGGTCTTGATGGTTCGTTTGATCTATATGTAGTGATAAAGATCGCATGAGACCAGGACGTTGGGTATCTGTGTGTTAAGGTGACCGTGTGTCTGGGGCCATGCAACATGCATCGCAAGTGTGCTGTTAGTATCTCTATATCTGGCGGTACTCGAGCCGGTAGAGAGACGTGTGTTCCAAGTGTGGAGAGACACTGATTTTCAAATGCGTCGCAACCGCAGACCTTTGTGGCAAACGACCAACAGAGAGAAAAGGGGTATATATTTATGTGTATTATTTGATATTCCGGCGCCTCGTGCAGGCACCCATGCCATTAAGTTGTCTATGCATGATACGGGTGCGGTGGGGGATGGACAAACTTGGACTGCTTACCTTATGGGCGGGCTCGAATGTGCCTCCTGTGCAGGGGAAGTTCGTTGGCCGGCTCGCGTTCAATGCCGTTCGGCCGTGTCTATGGAAACGCGGGCAGAGGGTGCCACTGTGTATATTGGCGTCCCTAGATACCGCGCGTGCGTCGGGTCCTGGGCATGGTGACGGCAGCCAATCCCGTCGGTGCAGGAAGCGCGATCGTAAGATACGATGTCCGCGTGCTCTTGCACAGTGTCTACGTTATCTTAGTCACCATGGGGACCCAAGTACGACCCAGTCCAAAAACAGCTGCACTCCCACATGGTCATGCACCCAGCGATCGGCCCTCATTAGAGTTCAGTCCCATTATGCAATTGTGAAACATGGGTGTGCAGCAGACCTCGCATTAGGGACCATGTGCGGCTTGTAATTTTTATATAAACACACGTCTCGTGTAGTAAAGGGCACTGTGTGTAATTTATATACATGAGACATGTAAGGTCAAAACGATATGTGCAGAGTTCCTGACTGGTGGAACGGCTTGTAAATTGTATAAATATACGTCTTGTGTTTTATGGAACGGCTTGTCATATTTGTAAACCTACGTCTCGTATTAGCATAGGAAGCTATTGTGTAATATGTGTACACGGGACATGTGCATTCAAGAGGTTGTGTTCAGTGTTTCTGTATTGTAGAAAAAGTGTCCTCAAGGTAACTTGGACTGAACGGTATCCAGGGTAGTTATAAGATATATCAAAGGATTCAAGAGAGATGCAGCTCAGGGAGATGCATTATTAGGAACCGGAAGGTAGGCCCCCAATGGGAAGGGAGCTTTAGATGAGGAGCTGAAAGGTCTCATTCAGACCATGGTGGTATGTGTCTAGGTGGTGAATCCACATAGATTCTTTCTTCAGCAGGCTGTGTCGGATATCGGGCCCGCCTTTGATCTATTCCACCACCCACCACAGAATATCGTTGGGGGTGTAGTTCAAAGCAAGATAATGTTCCACTAAGGGAGCTGTCCAGTTTTTGCATCAATTTTTTGAGCGATGTTCTGAGATGCGAATATTGACTGACCTGGTGGTCTGGCCTATATACCTAAGACCACATGGGCATACAATGCAGTAAATCACGTTTTGGCTTTTACAGTTAGAAAGATCCCTAAGTGTCCAATCTCGTTCACCAATAGTGAAGGTTTTCATTTTCTTGGTGAATTTACAAGCGACACAGTTGCCGCATGGATGGTGACCTTGTAGGGGGCGGAGGGTACGGGAGCTACCGCTAGCTGTGTCTTGTTGGTAGAGGGAATGTACTAGGTGTTCTTTAATATTTTTGGCCCGTTTGTAAGCAAATCTGGGCAATATGCCAGTGTTTATTAACAATTTTCTTTAGTTGTGCCGTATGTGTGCCAAAGGTGACAACACATGTCATACGGGTCTCTTTCTAGATTACCCTGCTTACTTACCTGTTGGTGCTGCTCAATTTTAGCCTAAATTTGTTTTTCTCTCCCTTTTTAAATTACTGCAGTGCCATTTTGCTCACACTTCGTTTTGAGTTTAAACTTGTCCAGAATCTATTGCGAGTGGTGTGGTGAATTGGTAAAATGATTTTTCAACTGCTTTACTTTAGTGAAAATAAATGTATATTCTTTTACTCAGAAACTTTGAGTCAGTGTTTGTTTGAATCATAGTAATTGCGGTCCTTTGTGTAACTATTTGATACTGCTCACTTACTCTTGAGATACGTCTGGCTGCTCAGCCATCGCTACCACTTTTAATGTGTAGTACAGGCTTGTACCAAAGGTGAATTTGTACTGTCACTTGTAGTCTTGATTATGTCTGGTGTTCCCAAAGGGTACTGCATATAATTCTGCCTAACAGTACTGCATATGATTCTGCCTAACACACCATTAACTACTATCTGCCCGTTGCTTCCCCTTTCATCCACAGGCCTTGGCTGTTTAAAAAATCACTAGTTGGAAGGATAAATAAAAAGTAATTAAATATACAGAAGAGAAACTCCAATATGTGACCTAATACTTTCACTGACAGAAGCTGCAAATCCTAACTCAAAATGGCAGAACTCTTTCTAATGCGGCTGGCAGCCCTTATTTTACAAGAATACCAACCTCTATCCTTCTTAATGTTTGCACTACGATGCACCAACTAGCAAAGCAACATATTCTGGAATCTCCCAAACACAAACATAGCACACTTAATTCACTAATGGTAGCTACAAAGTCCTTAACATATCCTGGGCCGACACTCTGAATATAATCAGCAATATTGTTGCTGCTCCTCCTTTCACCGTGTAATGCTCTCTAAAATGTGTTAAAGCCAATTACAACACTAAATGACCAGTTCTCCTTGCTAATGGAATGTACACAGTCTGAACCTCGGTCCAGTCCGTCCAGTTTTAAATACTGTCTCTTTGGATGTTGGAATGCATTGTTCGTAAATAGCTGCTCTATTTTCCAAGCAAGCATTGGGTTATTTATGGTGGAATACATTTCACAGCTGTATATCTGTGACCTGCCCTGGAAGAAGAGGCTACACATGTTTATGACCAATATAGGATGCTGGCTAATATTTTGGAAATCTCAGCTAGGGCTGTGGGCCATTACCGGCCATGCCCACCTCCCGACAAGGGGATGATAGTCATTCACCCCTTGGATTCATCCGAATACAATCAGTTTGAATGTTACGTTTTTACAGGAGTTTGGCAAACGTATTCCCATTTCTTTGTCGGCAGCCGTGGGCAGGAGGAGTGCTGGGACCGGAGCACAAAGCTCTGGTGCAACCTGTAAGTGGAGAAGGAGGTAATTGGGTGGATAAAGGGTACAGTTTTTATTTCGGAGCAAGAGTTGAGTGGGGACATGGTGAGACAACAGGAAGAGACTCACTGTTGCATTTCCACAATCAAGATGGCACCAGCATTGGAAGGGCCTCGGGTGGTTGGAAGCAGCGGGTGGTACACAGTGTGTTGTCACCCGCTCTTCCACAAAAAAGGGGGTACCAGAGACCTGGTACTCAGGAGTTGCTTACCCCTCACTACTCTAAATCAGAGCAAGGTTGGATACAATCCTAGTCACACGTACATGTAATTATATAACAGCAATCATTCGTGTCAACAGCACAAAAAACCGAGGGTAGAACGAGGAGGCATACCTGAGAATAATTTTAATTCAAAATTCAGAACATTAAAAAGCTACAAGACAAGGAAAACATTCAGATATGAAACAAATCAAAAAAGTGAAAAATTGGTGTGCAACAAACATATAAGGCAAGGCTTCAGGTGACAGAGAGCCTTAAGAGGAACAAAACAACAGGCGAGGTGACTTAATACACCTTCATTTCCTAATACACAATTGTTGCAAAATGGCAAGATTTAACATTTGCTGAGATACAAAGTGTCGACATGTTTCGGCCAATAATCATATGGGACATTTTCTCAAGTGTCCCTACAGAATATAGTTGTGGTGGCCATCATCAGGACAAGACATTTCTTCAAACACAGCCTTATAAGTGGTTCGATAATGGTATCACGCGAATCTAAAAAAAAATATTCACATATATATAAAAATTAATTAATCGCAACGCAAAAACACATTTGCATATATCTTAAAACTGAATGACAGTGACAGTGTAACCTCTAAAATTTGAAACTACCCTATATCGGCTGATTAAATCACCCAAGATACTTTTTAGAATAAAACACACTCCAATTGTGTCACATACACCAACCAAATTCAAATACATGTTGTGCAAAGTGCCCCAGGAATTTTCCAATGGGACCATAACATTGTGTGACATAGGAAAAATTGGATCCAACTCTTACCACTAGCTACTGGATAGAGTGTGATCGAGAACAAACCATCACTGGCTCATGCGCAGACAGGAATATCGCACAATATGCTTGCTACAATGGTCGTCAAGAGGATTCAAAGTACGCTCTGCATGAACAAAAACATTGCACAGTATTAGTTCCATTTTATTTCATTCTGAACCTAAGTCTATATTTAATCTAATTTATGCCAATGTGTGTTATTGGCAGTAAAAAGACCACAGGGATACACGGATAGGCTTATTTACTTTCTAGCCCGACCTGAGAAAGACTAATTCAGGAATATTCTGACGTAATTCCTAAGGTGTTTGTCATCTAAATGGTGTAAAATAGTGGAAAGACATGTCTCACGGGCGAGAAACAAATCATCTATTGTGCCAAAACATCAAAGTTGTTTGTTTCAAAAAGAGCTAGGCCCTTACACGGGACATTGTTACGGTGCGTACCTTTTTTTCGCCCTCTGAAATGCAGTCTCTGGCGATTTTTAACGAGCTGCATGCGCGATTGTATCAGCGTTGTGTAGCCGAATGAAATTTATGCCAAGTACGTCCAAAGTATTTAAACAGTTAATTAGCAGGGGTTCTGCAAAATATAAGAAGAAAACCAGAAAACTTAGCAGCTCGATAAAGGTCGAGCAAGTAACTGTGAGCGCGGTGGAGAGGCGACGCTTACCTTAACATCCTGCAGGAGCAAAAGAGACCTCTTCTCATCACCGCTGTGTACCGAATAATCAAGGCGGTATTGCGGGAGGATAATTTAAATACGTGTCTCAATCACGTGATCATAGGGAGAGACTTTTTTCTTTAAAGGTGCAGTGCGCACACTCATCTTCTACGAGGGGAGGCATGGACCCCTCTTGTCCAAGTATAAAAATGTTACAGGGAGATCAATGCACACTACCTCAAACAGCCATTTGAAAGGAGTGACACGAAACGGAAGGGTATCACAAAAGAAAGATACAGCTCAAAAAATGTGGTATATACACATGTTGAAAGGAGCTGATGGAGCATAAGTACCGAGCTGAAGTCTAAGCATATTGGCGTCACCACCTTGCAAGGTGATAAGGACACCAAGAGTCAAAGTCCAAGTCGGGATCCCAGAGTGTAAAGGGGTATAATATCTACAAATTACTCATCGCGTCACGCAGTCAGGTTATTCCATTCCACCGAAGAGTTAAGCCCCTGGTTTACCGTGTTCAACGTGTATATTAGTCTTTGTTCGGCACGACTGAGAGATAAATCTCTATTTCCTCCTCTCGGTGAGAGAGATATTTTTTGAATCACAAACCATTTGAAATCCGTGTAATGGTGCTTTGCTGTAATATAATGAGAGACCATAGGTTTGTTCTCAGTTTTATTCTTCAGGCATGACCTGTGTTCACAGATCCTAAGTCGAACAGTGCGACTAGTTTTTCCTATATACAATAGGTTGCACGGACATTTAATTCCGTATATAAGCCAATCTGAGGCACAGTTGGAAAAAGATCTTAAGTTCCAAACTTTGCCATTCAGGTCAACGGACTTACAATTGTCTGTTAAGTCGCAAACTGAGCAGTGGCCACATTTAAAATGGCCCACTACAGGTGGAAGATTCGACAAAGTAGATTGTGATGAAAAACATGTCGACACTTTGTATCTCAGCAAATGTTAAATCTTGCCATTTTGCAACAATTGTGTATTAGGAAATGAAGGTGTATTAAGTCACCTCGCCTGTTGTTTTGTTCCTCTTAAGGCTCTCTGTCACCTGAAGCCTTGCCTTATATGTTTGTTGCACACCAATTGAGGGGTAAGCAACTCCTGAGTACCAGGTCTCTGGTACCCCCTTTTTTGTTCTTCGTTATTCAACCCTATTGTGAGTTTTGCTCCCCCGAAAACAAAAAATATTGGGTTCTGGCCTGTTTTGTTAATATACCCGCTCTTCCAGCCACATGATTGGCTGAGCGCACTTTGCACAGTGCAACTGCGAAGACATACTCGATCTTACCAGCTAAGTTGGTCAATCAAGGACTCAATTATGCATGTATGGCCCGCTGTGTTAACTTAATTTCCCTTTGAAGGGAAAATATAATATGGTTTTCTTTGTTCAAAATTACACCTGCAATCACACTTGCCTTATGGCAAGGAGGCTTTGATGAATGTTACAGCTAGATTGTTCATTCATCCGTATGTCAGTTGATTCGACCAGTTTGAAATTGAACACTGACTTTACGAAGTTCCATTGCATAGATTGAGGAACCTGAGGGCACCCTCAAATCTACTCCCCCTGAATCCTCCTCTAAATTGGCCTGGCAAGGGCCATTGCTCTTGGATCCCGACCTTGGGGGTGGATATGCGGGAGATGATCACCTGGGTGGAGGGAACTTGGGGAGTGGGGAGAGGGTGTATTTTGGTGATACATGGTATCCCTGTTTCCCTAGCAAGAGTGAACGTTTCCCCTGCCTCTGTAGGCTATTGTCAGTAATTGACTCTTACTTATGAGCAAAATGCCCCATGGTCTTTTTTCCATAAGACTGGGAAGAGGAGGAAACAACTAAGAGTTATGCACACGTCCCTGCCTTCACGCCACTTTGGTACTGGGATGAGGAAGAGGACTATGGAGGAGTTCCAGTACAATAGACAGGCATGCCCCACTAGCACGTTTCACCGAGGTAAGGCAATTAATGCGGAGAGCTTACAACTGCAGCCTATTAACAAGCCACAGGTGTATAAAAGTGGAATGCTGAGATGATATTGAAGAGACGGTCCCTAGAATGCTTCTCCTCACCTCCATGAACATGACGGCTCAAAGAGTCAAAAACACACAAAGTCACTCACTATTCAGCCGGGCCCCAGGAGGACAAGTGACTGACACTTATGCAGAAAGATATTCTCTCAGACAGCCATTTAAACCTTATCCAGTGAATGTCTTTATGGATACAGGTGCTTCAACATTGGTCATGGATCCAAATGCCTCCATGAATGATGTTGACTAAAGCTGAGAAAACAACTGTGCTGACTTCATTAGTAACACCACGAAATAGCCAAGTCAGTCACTAAGCACACTCGCAACCATGCACAATGTTATACAAACACACATGTGAATACACAAAGAAAGGCTAACACAGTTCAGTCGATAGAGGACATATACATATACATACTGTCAAAAGCTTTTATTATTTTCCTCATTAGCTAAGTGCAGAAATGCTGAATGCAAGGCAATGAAGAGATGCAGAGCAAGCTTGCAGATGCTTATGGCAACTAACCTTATGGAACTACAGGATCACATAAGGAACCTGGGAGGAGCAAATATGAGCAGACTATGGAAAACATAGCATGGTATAGATATGTAGTCATCACAGTGAATATATAACGAGGATCACACACGGTCACAAGCGCCAGGACGAGAAACGAGAGAAAGAAGAACCAGGCTGCACAGGACAGGAAGGCCAGGCCTCAAAGCCAAGATCAGAGACAAGCAGCACATTCCAAACTTAAAACGACAAGGAGCCATCTTCAGAATAACAGAATACACCTCATACATTGCAGACCAGAAGAGCTTGAGTTTGTGTTCCTCAACCACGTGATGCAGCCAAGCTAGACAATGGTTATTCACCCGCGGTGGGAAGACAAACAGTTCTCAGCAACTCAGACATGATATGACACATACATTTGTCAACAACGTTACAGTGTGGATAGCACAATCACAGGCAAAAGTGTTACTGCTAACAGATACATTGGAACACACAGTCATTCTCATCACCTTGAAGAGGTGCAGAGAGAGCTCAGAACAGGGATGGGTCTCAGGCCTGGGGAGACCAGTTCCAGCCAATCAGAGGACTTAAATCCGGGGCTGGATGGCAGAGGGCAGGGCCCAATGTTATTCTGAAACTTTGCAACAATGTAATAGATAGTTTCTTGAGGAAGGTGCAGGCCAGCCATCTGACATGAGAGGGCCAATTAACTAAGATCCATATACGGTATACCACTCCGATCACCCAATCAGAAAGTGAGATAGGTTTTTTGGGGAAAAGCCCATTATTGTGATTTTATTTTGCCATAACAAATCTTGACACGGATTTGGGTAGAGTTAGTCTGGAGATTTTATAAAGGTCGTTATGATGCCTGTCGGTTTTTGTAATAAAAAACAATTCTAACTTGCCCTTGGCTGAGTCCTCTGTTTGTTCTGGGGAAGGGATGTTGGGCCCTGGGAGGTGAAACTGTAAGCTCGTAGTAACCCCAAGATCTCAGACATACCAGACCTCACCAACAGTATAAAGAGAGAGAGAAGGAGCTGGCGAGGAATGCATAGTTTGGATCAGGAGCTGGCTGGAGAGGAACTGACTGGAGGAAATCCATTTTGAGCAGGAGCACAAAAGAGATACCGGGGCCACGATTGGCCATTAAATGGTCGGGGCTCCTGTCTTTCCTCTCCCTGGTTCCCACAACAGAGGCTGTGGGGCACAGAGGGCTCCTAGGTGCTGGCAGTTGTTACAAGAGTGAGAGGGGCTCTCAGCAGCTCCCACCGTGGAAGAGTTTGGCTGCGAACTGACTGAGAGAGTGAGTGCGGCTCGCTGGGAATTCCGACAGAACATGGAGAAGTGAAGCGAGAAGCTTGTGGAGCGAACGCTTAGCCGTGAGTGTGGACAGGGATACACTCTTACCGGGGCACTCCAGGGCTTGCAAGTCAAGGTATTTTTATACCGAGCAAATTCATTTTAACTACCCATGCTATGAAAGTTCTAATGAGATGAATGGGGAATAAGGAGCAAGTTACAAAGGAAATGAAATACTTTTGAAGGATTCAATGAATATTATTGAAAATCGAACTAATCAAAAGATACAATGAACATGGTTACAAAACCCAATGAAGTAATTTCAGATGGGATCCCACAAACTGCATAATATTTTGAGCATTTATGAATGAAGAGAGGGAAATGCAAAGCCAGTGACGAATTATCATGAGCATTTATGAATGAAGTGAAAGCAAGGGGTGAGAAGGATTAAACCCTCACAGAGTGAATTGTATGGAATACAAGTTGTGTCTAAGCTAAAATACTGCCAGGAAGAATGTACACTAAGTGTTGATTCCAGATACAGTCCACTCACCTACTGACTGAGGGAGGAAGATACCTGTGTGGGCCAAAGCCTAAAGAATACAGAAGTACAGCAAAGTGCACAGGGTTATGGGTTGTGTGAACTGTAATGGGTGGACAGTGTGGTCCAACAACTGCGACAAGACTGAGTAACCCCTACTTGACAAGTACCAAGGAAAGCATGGATATAGGTTGTGTGACCTGTGATGGGTGGACCGTTTGGTCCGACAACTGTGCCTAGACCAAGTGGCCCATTGGAAATGAATAAGGTGTTGAACTGTGTGGAACCCTTGGGGAAGGGAACCCTGAGGCCTTCCTTTAAGGAACTGTTGAACTGTGTTGAACTTGGGGAAGGGAACCCCAATATCTTTGTGGAACTATTTTGAAGTTGGCGAAGGGGAAGCAGAGAGGAAGCCAAAGAGTTGGAAGAAGATTGGAACCTTTCTTTTGTACACTATTTAGATTGTTGTTGACATCCCTACACATTTATAGAGTTAGTTGTGAGGGCAAGCATAGGTTTTGGACACAGACAGACGTTTCATTTGAACTTACTGACATTGACTATCCTTAGTTTTCTTTAGTTAGGGAAATCCCACCTGAGCATGGGGCAAGTTAGGCCTCATTCCATAAGGACATATAAAGAAAATAAAGCTTTTCTTCAAAAGGTAAATTTGTTGTCTGTGTCTTACTTCATGAAGCCTTCACAAATGGTATCAGAGTAGGATGCGGCTCAACTGATATATGTTGGGGACCCCTACAATTTGAACAGTTAAGTCCTAGAGCATCAGACCCCTCAGTATCCACCAAAGGCTCTATAGGATTTGACAACTGCAGTAGTCGGGACATGATCACCCGGAGCTTCGGAGGTTAGAGTGGCAGAGAAAGATTGAAGGTATTGTGAGAAATGGCAGTATAGTAGTGGGTGCAGTACTTACAGTGATAGAGGGTGAGTATTAAGAGAGATTGTGGCTAGTTAAAAGGGGGTAGAAGTATGGTGCGACAAGCAAGGCAAAGTAGAAATGTGGGGGTGGGAATAGTGAGAATAGGTGTAGTGAAGGAGTGAGCAAGGCACCATGCCCCTGAGTTTCATGGAGAGGAGACGAGCAGTGAAAGTAGTAGCAAGAAAAGCCAAAAAAGTGGTGATGAAGTGGTAGTAGTAGAAATGACAGGGTAATGAAACCAAAGGGTATAAGCAAGGATGAGTAGTGAGCGTAGGAGTAGGAGTTGTGAGAGCAGTAGTTGTGCAGGCAGTATTTGGCAGAGAGAAAGAGAGAGATTGAGAAAGAGACAGAGAGAGCAGTAGCCGAAAGAGAGCTAGAGAGGGAGATGGTGAGAGACAAAGAGAGAGAGAAGTAGAGTGAGGGATAGTAGAGAGAGATGCAGTAGTAATAGCAGTAGTAGCAGTAGTAGTAGAGGTAGTAGGTACTAGTAGTAGTGTTGGGCAGGGAGTTTTAGTAGTAGACATTAAGAAGGAAGAGTGGTAGTAGTGTGGAGAAGGGAGAGTAGCAGTAGTGCGAGAAGGTAGAGAATAGAAAAGGGGGCAAAGTGGTAGGAACGAAGGTAGTAACATGAGAGTGACACAGGAGAAGGATTGTGGGAGGAGAACAGGACATTGGAGTTGGACAGAGCAGAAGAATTGGAGTTTGACAAGCCTAGCAAGGGGATAGAGCATTGAAGAATAGTTTGATAAACATACAACACCCTACAAGAACTAACCACCAGTGGAGTATAGATAGGTAGAAGATCCCTGAGGGAGTTACACAGTTGCCACTCAGTGAACCATCTGAATTTAGAATAGTTTGAGGCAGTAGGTGTTACCAGATTCTTGGGCTAGGATAGGTCTATGCTCCAGCTGGTGCCTCTGTTTTATTTGTCCGTCTGTTGCCATTGCTTAAAAGAATTACATGCTTCATGTTATTCTTCCCTGGTGACTCAGTAGAGTATTCTGGCCATCTGTTACAACATCCAATGAGATTGACAGAGGAGGCTGCACTTTCAGTTTTCACTTCTTGTTTGAGTGGTGAATCTTGGGTTCGGCTTTTGGCTACATTACTGCACAGTCCTTAACATACAGCAATATACACACATATCTTTATGTTTTATTTACATAAACTAAAAGCATGTATTGATAACTTGGAAAGTACACAAATCACATGACAAACCATCATGACACTATTCTACAAATCCTAAGTATAGAGATGTGTTATGCAAAATTATAACATACTTTAATTTATTAATAATGTGATACAGTTTATAATTAAACTGTACACATGTTTACAAATTATTTTGAATGAATAAACAGTAATATTTCAAATATCAAAGCAGATGAAAAGAAGAAGAAAAAAAGAAAAAAGATATAAAATATATCAAACATATTTAAGGTAAAAAACATTAAGGGGCCGATTCATGGAACAAACGTGCGCTGAAAATCTTTGCGCAAGCAGGCACAAGCAGGCGCAAGCAGGCGCAAGCGCAAAAAAACATGGAAGTCCCTGCGTGTGTTTACCTCGGGATGTGCGCCAAACCCGTGCATGGCGCACAAGTCACTGCAACATCCCGAAAGCCGTGCGCGACGCGCACAGTGAAAGTGCACAACCTCGGCGCATACACCAGAAAGTGGGCGGAACACGGGGCGTAACGCGCAGAATGGGGAACAACGCGTGAAAATAAGGGCGTAACTGGGGATGTACTGCAGGAATGCAGACGGAACGCCCACACGCACTCGAACCACACGTATTCATGGAATCGAATAGGGCAAAGCCACGCACAGCCAAAGACACGCACAAGCCGAAACACGTCCGCCACACGAAGGCAGGCGGTAGCGTCCCTGCGCATTACAAATGTGGCAACATACAGCAATTGGGCCTGTGCGAGCGGGGCACTTGTATTTCGGGGGTGCGCGGGTGTTAGGGAGAATTCTCTATTTAGGCTGAATTTCCTAACCTAGTGAGTCCCCCAGCAGCTTTGCTGGATTTCGGGAGTTTGTTTTTTTCCATCCTGCCAAGAGTGAGACTCTTTTTCTCCCACTCTTGGACATGAATGTGTGTAATTCCTTTGAATGTCAATGTGTTCTATGGGCTATGGGGTCTTTTACTCCATAGGGTCTCATATGTTTTGCTATGTGTGTTACACCGCACCCTACGTGCCGTAACACTGGGGCGTCCTAGCGGACCCCAAACCATAGACTCCATACCCGGGGACTGACTACTGTCTCCCCGGGCATGTAAAGTCACCATTGGCTTTACTAGACCTAAATTTACTAACAGAACTAGTACCAACCATCTTATTGTGGACGTACTAGTAGGGGTAATTCGATTACTCCTGGATCTGTTACTCGAGGGGGCACTGTCCCGTCCCCCCTCGTCGAGTTTTGGCTGGTGGCAGTGGAAACTACTTGTTATGTTCGACCCCGAACATAACCCTATGGGATTCGTCCCATTGTTGGAGATTGATACTTTTTCTCATTAATCTCTACCGTACCACCGATCTACGTATCTTAAATAAGTTTATCGGGTGGTATTTTCTGCCAGAACTCGGTTTGTAAAATGGCGTCTGTGTTCATCTCTGTGACTCCTAAACCAAAGGTCGAGCCCTTTGTTCCACTTTTGGCGGGCTCTGTACAGAGACCCTCCAAAGTGGTGCCATTCTGTCTGGGTTACCACAGGGGTGTGGGAGGGGGTTTAGGCACCCTGGATCGAGTTGCCTTGCCAACTCTGGTCGCACTCTGGAGTGATTGGCCCAAGTGGTGAGCCTTCCCGCTCACCACTTAGCATGTGTTGATTGACAGCTAGGCTGAATGAATGGGGGTTTTCTGCATAAAAGCAGGGCTTTTGGGACTGGATCTTCAGAAGTCGCCACAGGACCTAAGAATCAGACAAGGGTAACGCTGAGCCGACCTGCACAACGACACCTCCGGTGGAGCCCTGCGGAACCAACTCACCATTTCCCGACGACAGAGGAGATCTCCCTGCCGGAGAGTCTCTTCCCCTGACTGGTGGGAACAACCAGTCCCCTTTGCTTTTTATTCACCTCAGGACACAGTGGTCGAATTGCCCGTGCAGAGCACCTCAGCAACCGGATAGCCACTACCCCTGTACCGCGACCAAAAGGTGGTGCCTTGTGACGGAGCACTCAGCGGCTGGTCTCTTCCCTGGTGGTGCACCGGACTTCACTTTTCTTCGACGACGAGATCATCTCTACTCTTGGCAAAGACCCGACGTGCATCCACCACCAGGAACAACTGCCCCCGCCGGAGCTGCCTCTCCACTACAAGGTACCGTGTCCGCCTGGCTTCCCTTTCGATCGGTTCGAGTGAGGTGTCTTAATCCTCTCCGTTCCGTTGGGTCGCCTCCAAGCTTTTCTCATTTATTGTTCTGAACTGGTTCAATCTGCCGATAACAATTTGCTACAAAGACTTGAATGCATCTCCACTAGAGACTTTTTGGGACATCGCGCCTTGCCTCTCTCCGAGTGGGCCTGGCCTCTGAACATTACGATCTATTGTGGTTCTTGCCTTCTTACCGTACAACTTGCCCGTGAAGTATTGAACTGTGTTGATTTCATAACCTGCCTATCTTTTTCTCTCCCGTCCTAACTAATATTAGAGTGTCATCTAGGTTGAGGTATACACCTCTGTCTGTAAATAAGTGGTGCCGGTAGAACCTAGACTTGTCGAAATATTGCTAGGGGGATTGATCGTTTTCATAGAGTAATTGTGTTTGATTTGTTTGCCGTGAATTCGCCTTAGTGTTTTTCATTGATGTTTCGTTATAAATAAATACCTTAATATCTTTACACTAAGCCTCGTTGCGTGTTTGCTTGTCTTGCTGTGAAGAATTGCCCTATTTTGTATACTCCACATACTGCTCAACTCTTCTTGAGGGAAGTCTGACTGCTCAGCCACAGCTACCAAGTGAATCTGCGTGGTACAGAATGCTACCAAGTGGGTTCACCGCCAAACGCCTGTAGTCCTAAATCTTTTGCAGTGGTCCCAGAGGGAACTGCACAGGTTTCCGCCTAACACTGGTGTACAGCGGTGGGATTTGTATCGAGTATACAGTTTAGAGTGCTTTTCAACACTGTAGGATAACTAACCACAAAACTTTGCACAAAAAGCAACTTTCAAAAAACATGTCTACGATGGAAACTTACAGTCACGAGTCCTTGTCAGGTGAAAATACTGAGAGTCTGCGAGCTCTCTGTAGGCAAGAGAATCTTCCTGTAAAAGGCAAGAAGTTAGAACTAATCGAGAGATTGCTGGCGAACCACAGTCTGGGTACTGGTTCAGAGGAACCAATCTCTCCAGCGAATGTAGATAACAGTAATGGTGTTGATCTAAATCATAATTCTGATGATAGCGATGAAGAGGCTGACGAGGACGGCGATGCTAACGAAACTGTCTCCCCTGCTCCTCTACCTGCCTTACCAGCTGTGCCTACGGGGCCCATACCAGGTCCCACAAGTAACCCTGCTTATTTTGAACTTGAAAAAATGAAGCTCGAACTAGAATACAAACGGTTCTTGGCTCAATCTGAACGAAACCAAGAGCTCGAGTTCAGACGGATGAATGCCCAGGCTGAGCAGAAGCAAGCTGAGTTAAGACTCAGAGAAATAGAACTTAATCACAAGTTAGAAATGAAAAAGTTGTCTATGGAAAATGCTTCTCTCTCCTCTGGTTCCTCTAGGAGCTCCAGTCCCAAAAGACCCTGGATGCCGAAGGAATTAGTGGGTATGTATGAACTGAGATTGGATGTCTTGGATTGGTTGAAACTGTTTGAATACAATCATGGGCTCCAGGACATCACCGGGACTGCTTTGCTTCCCTGGTTGTTCTCTAGGCTCCCTCCTGTTGCGACTGATGTGGTAATGGAATTGGGGGAGGCGGATAAGACGGATTTCGAAAGTGTGAGGCTAGCTTTAATAGCTAGATTCGGGAAGACCCCTTCCCAGTATCTTAAGAGGTTTAGAACCCTCAAAAAGCATGATGGTACCCCTTGGGCTACCTGGGTGAGTGAAGGGTTGAAAAACTTAGAGGGGTGGATTAAGGGTTACAAAGTGAACACTTATGAGGGTATGAGGAATCTTTTTATGTTGGAGTCTATTTATGATGCCTGTTCTCCTGAGCTCAGACAGCACTTGGCTGATTCGAAGGATTTGGATTCCCGGGAGCTAGCTAAGGCTGCTGACTTGTGGGTTGCCAACAGGGCTACTCATAAGGATTCTGGGGCAACTCAGAAAAAGG
This sequence comes from Ambystoma mexicanum, assembly GCF_040938575.1. Taxonomy (NCBI): domain Eukaryota; kingdom Metazoa; phylum Chordata; class Amphibia; order Caudata; family Ambystomatidae; genus Ambystoma; species Ambystoma mexicanum. The sequence goes on along the minus strand of NC_090929.1, from coordinate 1,319,005,161 downwards.
ATGAGGGAAAACAGCCTAGAAAAGACTCAAAAGAGAATTCGAATAACTCACATTCCAAAGAGGGCCCCAAACAAAACCAAAAGGGTAAGCCACAGGGAAAACCACAGCAGAATAGTGTGTCTTCTGGTGCGAAACCGGAAGGAGGTCAGAACAAGCCACCATTCCAGAAAGCATTCGGTAAATGCTTTGTTTGTGGCTCGACTGACCACGTGAAAGGAGATCCCAGATGTAAGGGTAAACCTTCAGGGGTCCAGCTTGTCTCCTTAGCCTTCGCTCCAGAGGAGGAAGTCCAAATGGCAAGTGGAAACTTTCTACTGCTAGCTGACGAACCCATTGGAGTCTCAGCCAGCGTTTCTTTAGTATCTCTGGGGTTGTGGGAACAACAGAATTTAGATGTCTATAATTCTATCCCCGATAATACTAAAGAGTATTATAAGGACAGTGTCCAGGTGAATGGTCAGGAGACTCCTGCCATTAGGGACACTGGGGCCAGCATAACTGTGGTGGATAAATTGTTTTTTCAGGCTGAGGATGTTGCTAAAGCACCCAAACGCCTCAACAAGTTAGCTGGAGGGCCTGTGCAGATGCTTCCCCAATTACCAGTTCTCATCCAGTGTAACGACATGACTGTGAAGACACCTGTCAGCATACAGAGTGAGGTACCAGGACGCATACTGTTGGGTAACGATTTGAAAACTCTCGGAGTTGTATCGCATACTCCCAGACCTCCTAGTAAACGGTTACAGGAGCTAACCATACCTGCAAGAGAGAGGACCATGCGCGGTACTCTCCAGGAGATGATGAAGAAAGAAATCACTCCTGCTCCACTGGAATTGTCGGCCGCTGTCTCCAAGAAATCAGAAGCGAAAGGGAAACCTAAGACTTCTATCCCGATACCAGCAGCCAGCATTCCAGTGCAGCCAACACGGACTTCCCCACGGTTGTCCAAAGTTACACCCGTAACTCCACCTCCAGCCGAGGCTGAGAGGGAGGTACGACCCTGTGTGGTAGAATTAGACTCTGAGGAAGAGCTAATGGAAGGCCAGGAACTCATTGGATATCTGGATCCTGTTGACCATCCTGAGCTGCAGTCTTTACTGGCAGAAGGTGGACCCAGCAGGGCAGACTTCAGTAAGGGACAGAGAGAATGTCCAACTCTGGAAGGTCTTCGCCACCAGGCAGAAGCTCAGGCTGAAGGGCAAGAGCCTGGGAAATACAGGTTGCACTGGAAAGATGGCCTCTTCTACAGTGAACCAACCGAGTCTGCACCTGGAGACTACAAACGATTTGTAGTACCCCAAGAGAACAGACCACAGTTCTTGCAGTTAGCCCACGATATTCCTTTGGCTGGTCACTTGAGTTTCAAGAAGACTAAGGAAAGGCTATCTCTCTACTTCTATTGGCCAAAGATGGGGGCCGAAGTAGAAAAACACTGCAGGAGCTGCCACACCTGCCAGACCTCTGGTGAGGTTGGCTCCAAGAATGTGGCACCTTTAGTGCCTCTCCCAGTCGTGGGAGTCCCATTTGAGAGAGTAGGGATTGACATTGTTGGTCCCCTTGATCCTCCAACCTCCTCAGGCAACAGGTTTATACTTGTTTTAGTAGACCATGCTACTAGGTATCCTGAGGCAATTCCTATGAGGACTGTTACAGCCCCGGCTGTGGCTAAGGCCCTCCTTGGTATTTTTACTAGGGTCGGGTTTCCTAAGGAAGTAATCTCTGACAGGGGGTCAAACTTTATGTCCCACTACATGAAAGCCATGTGGAAAACCTGTGGAGTTACTTACAAGTTCTCAACAGTTTACCACCCACAAACCAATGGATTGGTAGAACGGTTCAACCGAACCATGAAGAGCATGATAGGTGCTTTAGAGGAACCCCTTAAGCGTAAGTGGGACCTTCTACTGCCATGTCTTCTCTTTGCTTACAGAGAAGTCCCTCAGGAGGGCGTAGGTTACTCGCCCTTTGAACTACTCTATGGTCATCCCGTCAGAGGTCCGTTGGCCCTGATTAAGGAGGGGTTGGAGAGTGCTCCTTCCCCCAAGCCAGTCAGAGTGACTGACTACGTGAGAATGTCACACATGATGACGGAAGCAAGCGATAACTTGAAAGCTGGACAAGCATTGGTCAAGCACTGGCACGATCAAAAGGCTAACATGGTTGAGTTCGCTCAATACCAGCTCATTCTCATTATGATCCCAACAAGGCAGAGGACCTTGCAAGATAAGTGGATGGGACCCTTCCGAGTCGTGGGTAAACTCGGAGAGGTTAACTATCTGGTGGACTTGGGCAATCCCAAGGAGGCTCTGACAGTCTTTCACACCAACCGACTTAAATCGTATGTCTCACGACCTGATGTGGGAGCATTGCTTCTGGCGTCATCCGAGGAAGAAGAAGAGAGTGAAGCTCTTCCGGATCTCCTCAGAGGCTTACCCTTAGATGAAAAAATTGAAGGAGTAAATCTCTCCTCCAATCTGACACCCGAGCAACAAGAAGAGTGCAAATCTATGTTGAATCAGTTTGCCTCTCTGTTCTCGCTTTCACCAGGCTTGACCCCTTGGGGCCAGCACGACATACTCACTGGTGACTGTCTGCCAGTCAAAAGCAGAGGATACCGCATGTCAGAAAACGTACAAACCCACATCAAAGGTGAGGTCAGCAAGATGCTCGATCTCGGGGTAATAGAGCCCTCTACTAGTCCATGGTCTAGCCCAGTTGTGTTAGTACCAAAGGCCGGATCTAAAGAACTTAGATTCTGCGTGGATTATAGAGCTCTTAATGCAGTGACCAAGACTGATGCCCACCCTTTGCCAAGAACAGATGAGTTGGTGGATACACTTGGCGCCGCCAAGTTCCTCAGCACATTTGACTTGACGTCAGGCTATTGGCAAATAGCCCTGACAGACCATGCCAAGGAGAAAACTGCATTTTCTACCCCCGTTGGCTTATACCAGTTTAAGGTAATGCCTTTCGGATTGAAGAATGCACCTGCTACGTTTCAACGGATGGTAAACCAGGTTCTGAATGGGATGGAGGACTTCTGCATGGCATACTTGGATGACATCGCAGTGTTCAGCAATTCCTGGGAAGAACATGTAACCCACCTAAGAGATGTTTTGCAGGCTCTTGGACGAGCCAATCTGACCATAAAGGCGAGCAAATGCCAAATTGGACAGAGTAAGGTAGTCTATCTAGGGCATGAGGTAGGCGGTGGAGAAATAAGGCCTTTGCTCAGTAAAATTGAAGCTGTGAAAAATTGGACAACACCGACTACTCAAACCCAAGTGAGAGCCTTCCTAGGCCTCACTGGGTATTACAGGAATTTCATAGAGAACTATGGGACCATAGCTTCTCCACTGAACGTCATCTCCTCGCCCAAATTTCCTAAAAAGGTTAAATGGAACGAGGAGTGCAATCAGGCTTTTGAAAACCTGAAAAAGGCTCTTTGCCAAGCCCCAGTACTCAGAGCTCCTGATTACCGCCAACACTTCATTGTGCAGACAGATGCTTCAAATGTAGGAATAGGTGCCGTACTCAGTCAACTGGATGGGAAAGGTAGGGAGCACCCCGTTTGCTTCATCAGCCGCAAGCTGAAGGATCCTGAAACAAGGTGGGCAACAATCGAAAGAGAGTGCTTTGCTATCATGTGGGCTCTGAAGAAGTTTAGGCCGTACTTGTATGGTTCTTCTTTTGTCATTTAGACTGACCACCAACCCTTGAGATGGTTAATGCAAATGAGAGGGGAAAACCCAAAACTATTGAGATGGTCAATCTGCCTGCAAGGGTTTGATTTCACCATTGAGCACAGGTCAGGGTGTCACCACCAAAATGCTGATGGTCTCTCTAGGATGTATGTCATCGACTAGATGTATGAGATTCATCCAGGAGTGGATTAAATCCTCCTGTCCCTTAGTCTGGGGGGGGGGAGAGTGTTAGGCTGAATTTCCTAACCTAGTGAGTCCCCCAGCAGCTTTGCTGGATTTCGGGAGTTTGTTTTTTTCCATCCTGCCAAGAGTGAGACTCTTTTTCTCCCACTCTTGGACATGAATGTGTGTAATTCCTTTGAATGTCAATGTGTTCTATGGGCTATGGGGTCTTTTACTCCATAGGGTCTCATATGTTTTGCTATGTGTGTTACACCGCACCCTACGTGCCGTAACACTGGGGCGTCCTAGCGGACTCCCACCATAAACTCCATACCCGGGGACTGACTACTGTCTCCCCGGGCATGTAAAGTCACCATTGGCTTTACTAGACCTAAATTTACTAACAGAACTAGTACCAACCATCTTATTGTGGACGTACTAGTAGGGGTAATTCGATTACTCCTGGATCTGTTACTCGAGGGGGCACTGTTCCGTTCCCCCTCGTCGAGTTTTGGCTGGTGGCAGTGGAAACTACTTGTTATGTTCGACCCCGAACATAACCCTATGGGATTCGTCCCATTGTTGGAGATTGATACTTTTTCTCGTTAATCTCTAACGTACCACCGATTTACGTATCTTAAATACGTTTATCGGGTGGTATTTTCTGCCAGAACTCGGTTTGTAAAATGGCGTCTGTGTTCGTCTCTGTGACTCCTAAACCAAAGGTCGAGCCCTTTGTTCCACTTTTGGCGGGCTCTGTACAGAGACCCTCCAAAGTGGTGCCATTCTGTCTGGGTTACCACAGGGGTGTGGGAGGGGGCTTAGGCACCCTGGACCGAGTTGCCTTGCCAACTCCGGTCGCACTCTGGAGTGATTGGCCCAAGTGGTGAGCCTTCCCGCTCACCACTTAGCATGTGTTGATTGACAGCTAGGCTGAATGAATGGGGGTTTTCTGCATAAAAGCAGGGCTTTTGGGACTGGATCTTCAGAAGTCGCCACAGGACCTAAGAATCTGACGAGGGTAACACTGAGCCGACCTGCACGATGACACCTCCGGTGGAGCCCTGCGGAACCAACTCACCACTTCCCGACGACAGAGGAGATCTCCCTGCCGGAGAGTCTCTTCCCCTGACTGGTGGGAACAACCAGTACCCTTTGCTTTTTATTCGCCTCAGGACGCAGTGGCCGAATTGCCCGTGCAGAGCACCTCGGCAACCGGATAGCCACTACCCCTGTACCGCGACCAAAAGGTGGTGCCTTGTGATGGAGCACACCGCGGCTGGTCTCTTCCCTGGTGGTGCACCGGACTTCACTTTTCTTCGACGACGAGATCATCTCTACTCTTGGCAAAGACCCGACGTGCATCCACCACCAGAAACAACTGCCCCCGCCGGAGCTGCCTCTCCACAACAAGGTACTGTGTCCGCCTGGCTTTCCTTTCGATCGGTTCGAGTGAGGTGTCTTAATCCTCTCTGTTCCGTTGGGTCGCCTCCAAGCTTTTCTCATTTATTGTTCTGAACTGGTTCAATCTGCCGATAACAATTTGCTATAAAGACTTGAATGCATCTCCACTAGAGACTTTTTGGGACATCGCGCCTTGCCTCTATCTGAGTGGGCCTGGCCTCTGAACTTTACGATCTATTGTGGTTCTTGCCTTCTTACCGTACAACTTGCCCGTGAAGTATTGAACTGTGTTGATTTCATAACCTGCCTATCTTTTTCTCTCCCGTCCTAACTAATATTAGAGTGTCATCTAGGTTGAGGTATACACCTCTGTCTGTAAATAAGTGGTGCCGGTAGAACCTAGACTTGTCGAAATATTGCTAGGGGGATTGATCGTTTTCGTAGAGTAATTGTGTTTGATTTGTTTGCCGTAAATTCGCCATAGTGTTTTTCATAGATGTTTCGTTATAAATAAATACCTTAATATCTTTACACTAAGCCTCGTTGCGTGTTTGCATGTCTTGCTGTGAAGAATTGCCCTATTTTGTATACTCCACATACTGCTCAACTCTTCTTGAGGGAAGTCTGACTGCTCAGCCACAGCTACCAAGTGAATCTGCCTGGTACAGACTGCTACCAAGTGGGTTCACCGCCAAACGCCTGTAGTCCTAAATCTTTTGCAGTGGTCCCAGAGGGAACTGCACAGGTTTCCGCCTAACAGCGGGAAGTAACACACGCGATTGAGCGGGGTACGTGTATTTCGGGGGGTGCGCGGGAAGTTACACATGCGATTGAGCGGGGTACGTGTATTTCGTTGGGTGAGTGGGAAGTTACACACGTGATTGAGGGGGGTACGTGTATTTCGGGGTTGCGCGGGAAGTTACACACGCGATTGAGCGGGGTACGTGTATTTCGGGGATGCGCGGGAAGTTACACACGCGATTGAGCGGTGTACGTGTATTTCGGGGTGCGCGGGAAGTTACACACGCGATTGAGCGGGGTACGTGTCTTTCGGGGGTGCGCGGGAAGTTACACACGCGATTGAGCGGGGTACGTGTATTTCGGGGGTGCGCGGGAAGTTACACACGCGATTCCATCAGGGTACGTGTATTACAGGGGTGCGCGGGAAGTTCCACACGCGATCTCATCAGGGTACGTGTATTTCGGGGTGCGGGGGAAGTATCACACGCAACATCAGCAGGGTACGTGTATTCCAGGGGTGCACGGGAAGTTCCACACGCGATTCCATCGGGGTACGTGTATTACAGGGGTGCGCGGGAAGTTCCACACGCGATCTCATCAGGATACGTGTATTACAGGGGTGCGCGGGGAGCACCACACGTGAATTGCACGTGTAGGTCCTTCCAGGTGTTCCCTCTACACCCTCAACGGCCCCTGCAGGTGGCTCACACCACAGGGGCCTACCCTGCACATGTCCTGCAGGCACCCCATCCACCATGCCCATGCCCCCCAGCCACCCACATGTCAACTTGCACTACTGCAAACCAACGCATGTCCCCCTGCACCCCCAGCCACCAAGGGCACCCTCCACCAGGCCCCACCCATGTCTCCCACCACCCCCACCCCCCAGCAGTGCAGGGTCACCCTCCACCAGGCCCCCACCCATGTCTCCCACCACCCCCACCCCCCAGCAGTGCAGGGTCACCCGCCACCAGGCCCCCACCCATGTCCAACTCATGTTCCCCAGCTATCCCACCCCCCAGCACTGTGGGGCACCTGCCAGCAGGCCCCCACCCATGTCTCCCACCACCCCCACCCCGTCAGCAGGGCCCCACCCATGTCCAAATCATGTTCCCCTGCACCCCCAGCACTGTGGGGCACCTGCCAGCAGGACCCCACCCATGTCTCCCACCACCCCCACCCCCCAGCAGTGCAGGGTCACCCTCCACCAGGCCCCCACCCATGTCTCCCACCACCCCCACCCCCCAGCACTGTGGGGCACCTGCCAGCAGGCCCTACCCATGTCTCCCACCACCCCCACCCCCCAGCAGTGCAGGGGCAGCCTCCACCAGGCCCCCACCCATGTCTACCACCCCCCACCCCCCAGCAGTGCAGGGTCACCCTCCACCAGGCCCCCACCCATGTCTCCCACCCCCACACCCCCCAGCACTGTGGGGCACCTGCCAGCAGGCCCCCACCCATGTCTCCCACCCCCCCACCCCCCAGCAGTGCAGGGGCAGCCTCCACCAGGCCCCCACCCATGTCTCCCACCCCCCCACCCCCCAGCACTATGGGGCACCTGCCAGCAGGCTGCCACCCATGTCTCCCACCACCCCCACCCCCCAGCAGTGCAGGGTCACCCGCCACCAGGCCCCCACCCATGTCCAACTCATGTTCCCCACCCCCCCACCCCCCAGCACTGTGGGGCACCTGCCAGCAGGCCCCCACCCATGTCTCCCACCACCCCCACCCCCCAGCACTGGTGGGCACCTGCCAGCAGGCCCCCACCCATGTCTCCCACCACCCCCACCCCCAGCAGTGCAGGGGCAGACTCCACCAGGCCCCCACCCATGTCTACCACCCCCCCACCCCCCAGCAGTGCAGGGACACCCTCCACCAGGCCCCCACCCATGTCTCCCACCCCCCACCCCCCAGCACTGTGGGGCACCTGCCAGCAGGCCCCCACCCATGTCTCCCACCACCCCCACCCGCCAGCAGTGCAGGGGCAGCCTCCACCAGGCCCCCACCCATGTCTCCCACCCCCCAACCCCCCAGCACTGTGGGGCACCTGCCAGCAGGCCCCCACCCATGTCTCCCACCACCCCCACCCCCCAGCAGTGCAGGGTCACCTTCCACCAGGCCCCCCCATGTCTCCCCCCCCAGCACTGTGGGGCACCTGCCAGCAGGCCCCCACCCATGACTCCCACCACCCCCACCCCCCAGCAGTGCAGGGTCACCCGCCACCAGGCCCCCACCCATTTCCAACTCATGTTCCCCACCCCCCCAACCCCCCAGCACTGTGGGGCACCTGCCAGCAGGCCCCCACCCATGTCTCCCACCATCCCCACCCCCCAGCACTGTGGGGCACCTGCCAGCAGGCCCCCACCCATGTCTCCCACCACCCCCACCCCCCAGCAGTGCAGGGGCAGCCTCCACCAGGCCCCCACCCATGTCTACCACCCCCCACCCCCCAGCAGTGCAGGGTCACGTTCTACCAGGCCCCCACCCATGTCTCCCACCCCCCCACCCACCAGCACTGTGGGGCACCTGCCAGCAGGCCCCCACCCATGTCTCCCATCCCCCACCCCCCAGCACTGTGGGGCACCTGCCAGCAGGCCCCCACCCATTTCTCCCACCACCCCCACCCCCCAGCAGTGCAGGGTCACCTTCCACCAGGCCCCCACCCATGTCTCCCACCCCCCCAGCACTGTGGGGCACCTGCCAGCAGGCCCCCACTCATGTCCAACTCATGTACCCCTGCACCCCCACCCCCCAGCACTGTGGGGCACCTGCCAGCAGGCCCCCACCCATGTCTCCCACCACCCCCACCCCCCAACACTGTGGGGCATCTGCCAGCAGGCCCCCACCCATGTCTCCCACCACCCCTGCCCCCCAGCCACCAGGGGCAGCCTCCACCAGGCCCCCACTCATGTCCCCTATTACCCCCACCCCCCAGCAGTGCAAGGGCAGCCTCCACCAGGCCCCCACTCATGTCTCCCACCACCCCCACCCCCCAGCAGTGCAGGGGCAGCCTCCACCAGGCCCCCACCCATGTCTCCCACCCCCCCACCCCCCAGCACTGTGGGGCACCTGCCAGCAGGCCCCCACCCATGTCTCCCACCGCCCCCACCCCCAGCACTGTGGGGCACCTACCAGCAGGCCCCCACTCATGTCCAACTCATGTACCCCTGCACCCCCACCCCCCAGCACTGTGGGGTACCTGCCAGCAGGCCCCCACCCATGTCTCCCACCACCCCCACCCCCCAGCACTGTGGGGCATCTGCCAGTAGGCCCCCACCCATGTCTCCCACCACCCCCACCCCCCAGCCACCAGGGGCAGCCTCCACCAGGCCCCCACTCATGCCCCTATTACCCCCACCCCCCAGCAGTGCAAGGGCAGCCTCCACTAGGCCCCCACTCATGTCTCCCACCACCCCCACCCCCCAGCAGTGCAGGGGCAGCCTCCACCAGGCCCCCACCTATGTCTCCCACCCCCCCAGCACTGTGGGGCACCTGCCAGCAGGCCCCCACTCATGTCCAACTCATGTACCCCTGCACCCCCACCACCCAGCACTGTGGGGCACCTGCCAGCAGGCCCCCACCCATGTCCAACTCATGTTCCCCAGCCAACATGTCATCACAATCTAGATCCCTGGTCCCTATGGTCAGCCTCCAAATGCAAAACACCCACCGAGTATTGCATCCACCCACTCATAATTGGCAATTACATGACAAAACACCAATTGCAAATTCCGAAACAAACACATTTCCCTCACATACACCCAATGGGTGTCAGTGAATCTCAAAACCCATATCATGAAATGCATGAAACCAATGAGATACCACACATTGAAGTTCACTAAAAAAAATATGTATTAAAGGAAACATAAATAGAATCAAAAATAAAGAAACATAAATGTGAATGTACAAAAATGAAAAGAAGCATGTCCGTGAAAAAAAGCAAAACCAAAAATCAAATTCCAAAGTAATGGTGTCCAAAGTCACTGTCTACAAAACAAAATCCAGTGGGAAATAAAAAAGAAAGCCATTGCTCCATGGTTAACATGTGAAAGAAAAATACAATCCAACAGTGAACTATGTACATACGAACAAGCCAGGGTCCATTATCCCAACAAAAGAAAGGAAACCTATCTAACTACACTAACTAATAAAATAAACTATATATAAAAATGTGGCCAATGTCCGAAAGGTCCAAAATAAATCCAAAAAAAAATGAAACCTATCACTACCTACATAACTATGTACAAGGGCAGCGGGCTAGTTTGACGGCTCACTTGTGGATGTCCCGGGCCAGGGCATCATCGAACTCCTGCTCAATGTCCCGGAGGCGGTCCTCCTCCATGGCCCCGAGGGTCCGCAGGGCCGTCGACGTGTCCACCTCCAAACCCCTGCGGATTGCCTCGAGGCACTCGGCCCGCCTCAGGGCCCTCCGCATGGAGTTCTCCGCCCTGACCATTTTGAGCCGTGCCTCTTCCGCCAGCTGCCGCTCCGCATCTATGGCGTGGCCCAACCGCTGCCACACGGAAGAAACTCTCTGTCCTGGGTCCTCCTGCCCTCTGGCCGATGCCTGCCCCTCCGATGTTGAAGGCCCCGAGCCTTCATGGCTCCCACCACGTTGCTGCTGCTGCTGTGCCTCTGCCCGTGCACTGCCTCCTGCTGCCTGCACATCCTCCGCCGGCTGGGGTGCAGTCGTTGATGTGGCCACCCCTGCTGGACGTCCGACTCCCGACTGTGGCAGGGATGCCTCCTCCACCAGCCTGGCCGCACCGTCAGAGGCAGCTCCACAGGGCACCCTAGTGACTGATGGGTGGGAAGATGGCACGGAGGACGACTGGCGCGTAGGGGGTTCAGTTGAGGAGGGGGTCATAGCAAGCCCCATCATACGGAGGAATCCGGCCTGGGTGACCTGTCCCAGCAGGCTGACGTGGTCAACGAGTCATTCGAGATGACGTGCAGTCTCCTCATGAAAAGACTGCAGGTCACCTCGCATGGCCCGTTGACGCAACGCCACACCACTCAGAACAGGCTCAACCCGGACCCGGATAGCCACGTCCGCAGGCAGAGGAAGGCCAGTTGTCGTGAGCTCACCCCTTGCCTGAAAATGGGTCTGGACGTAGGCATCCCTGCTGGTGCAAGATGATGCAGGGACAGGATCAGGGACAAGATTGCACACAGGCACCTCCGCGGCGGCCTGTGCTGCCTCCTGTCCATGGTCCTGCACTGCACCACTAGCACCAGTGGGATCCCCACCTCCAGACCCCGTCTCTGTTGCTTGGACGGCCTCCTCCTCCACCAAACCCCCCACCGACCTGGATGACTCCGTGCCATCTTCCCCTGTTGGGCCCTGTGGGGTCCCAGCTACCTCCGCCTCTTGGACCTCCCCCCGGCAGCTGCGGCCTGGGACGCGGCACCGGACTCCTCACTCCCCGACGAGATGACAACATGGGAGGGGAGCTGGGCCTTGCGTCTCCGGCTGGTGGTGGGATCCCCACCGCTGTTCTCCACAGCACCTTCTCCGCCCTCTTCATCAGTTGATGCTGCAGACAGGGAGAAATAAAACACAGGCATCAGGGCACTGTACAATGGACACATACACACATGACAGTTGTACATGAGTGGCATTGGCAAACCTCAGACATGTCATCACAATCCCCAACACATATGTCATTTCAACTCGCACACATGAGCCATACCACAGCCATATCGCAACTGCCAGCACCATCCATACACATACAACAGCATGAGCAGGCAAAGCTGAGCCAGACATCACATGCAACACAGGAAGTGCACCACACATGTACACACACCACCACACTTGCATGCATGTGTACACATCTGACAAGTGTCGCAGTGTTCAGATGGGCATCCATGTCACATCTGCCGATCAGGCTTCCACATACCGCTGTCACATGCATCCATGTTGCATCACTGTTGCACCCTTGTCAAATACACACACATGCACATAGTGGTGATACATGCAGCTGAAAACAACATACATGCGTGACATCACGGACATGTCTACTTACATACACATTCAGCTAAACATGTGTGCCCACACAACTGCATTTGGCATGCAAGCCTACACACACAAGCACCATCCATGTCTCACACATTCCAGCCCTTGCATGTGTTAGCCCCACGGCCCTGTACACCCCCACCCATACTCGACCCCATACAAACAGATGTGCAACCTGCACACTACTGAAAAATCACCACACGCACTTCTCACAATCAGGATGCATGTACACTTACCGCTCGACTCCAGACGGGTCTGCCTCTCATGGACCTGGACATGGAGCGCTGGGGATTTGCGTTCCAGGACCCTCATCTGTTCTTCCGACAAGTGGCCCCGGCGCCCCTTGACATCCGCTGCCTTTAAGAGGCGCCGGGCCTTGTTCAGGGTCCTGGACCTGAAGTCCTCCCAGCGCTTCTTGACATGTTGTAAGTCGCGGACTGCCACCCCCTCCGCGTTGATGGCAGTAACGATGTCAGTCCAGATCCGAGTCCGTCCTTCCTTGTCGGCGCGGGAACTTCCGAAGAGGGCATCATACTGCCCCAGGACTTGCTCCACCAGGACACCAACTTCGGTGGCACTGAAGCTGGTGCCCCTCTGCCTCTCTGGCCGGGGGTTGTCAGTGGTCTCAGATGGTGTTTGCCCCGACATGACAACCCCAGAGGCAGGAGTGGGTGGGCAACTGGGTCCTGGGGCTGGGCTGTGGAGCGATGGAATCCCAGTCGGGAGTCTTTGGTTCCAGCAGGGGTGGTCACAGCAAAAGCACCCCTGGCTGATGTGCAGGCAGCAAATGGCAGGGCACGTGGGCAGCAGGCAGTCAGGCAGCAGCAGATGGCAGATGGGAGCGTGCTCGGGGCTCTGGGGGGCAGTAGTTCGGCCTTCTGGGCAGGAGCGTGGTCTTCCGTGTGCTTACACGTGGCCAGCTTGATACAGAGTGAATTGGCACGTGAAAATCCTGCACGTTTGCATGTAATTCGAGGAAAGGCCCTTAGCACGTATGCAAGGCAGCATGCATATGCGATATCATTGGACCAAAGGCCCTTAGCGCATGAGCGCGTCTGTGACGTGACGCGCGCGGGTGTTTCCCTCATTACACGTGATGATAGAGCACACGTGGATTTCCACCAATCGCGTGTGAAAGTTCCCGCGCACCCCGAAACACACGTACCCAGGCCAATCGCGTGTACGCTCACTTCCCTCCGATTACACGCGATGACACTCGGACGTACAGTTTTACCACGTATCCGAATACGGGAAACCCGCGCACGGCAAAAGACGTGCACAGGCGTCAAAGCATCCGCCACACGAAGGCAGGCGGAAGGGTCCCCGCGCACAGCATAAAAGTGCGCGCAAACAACAAACGCGTATATACAGCTACGATGAATGCCCCATTTGTCGCAGCACTAATCGTGGGACACCGCAGGAGGAGGAGAATAGCCAGGGCACGCATTTTCGCACCACGGACAAGCCTTTTTGGGATGCCTGACGACTACGGCAGGTATAGGTTTCCACCCCATATCATCCTATACCTGGTCAGGGAGTTGGAAGATGACCTTACATCCCCCACCCTTTGCTCCCAAGCATTGAGCCCCTTGGAGAAGCTGCTCAATGTCCTGCATTTTTTGGCCAATGGGTCGTTGCAGCGGACCACTGCCATAGTGGCGGGGGTCTCACAGGCCACGCAGTCACGCTGCCTACACCAGGTACTGGCAATCATGAAAGCGCGCCCCTCAGTCCGCAGGCACATATACATGCCCAGAACACTGCAGAAAGGCAGGACGTTGTCCTGGATTTTTTCAGGGTGGCACACTTCCCCAAAGTGCTTGGTGTCATAGATTGCACCCCTGTGGCCCTACGTCCACCTAGGGCCACTGAGCACATCTACGGAAACCGCAAGCACTGGCATTCCATCAATGAACAGGTGGTATGCGATGCAAAGGGAATCATCACCTCTGTCTATGCAAACTACCCTGGCTCCACCCATGACAGTTTCATATACAGAATGTCTGCCCTGAGCCGGGCCCTGGAAGCTGGGCAGCATGGCGACACATGGCTCCTAGGTCAGCACAAATGCCCTTGCACATGCATGCAAGTCACACACAGACAAATATTCAAACCCTAATATTCTCAACTATTATCACCTCCCCAGGGGACAGTGCCTACCCTCTGAGCAACCACATGATGACGCCAATCCGGAACCCCACCACACCACCCCAGGTAAGATACAACGCCGCCCATATTGCAACCAGGGGCATAGTGGAGCGTACATTCGGAGTGCTCAAGTCACGTTTCCGCTCCCTTGACCGCTCTGGTGGGCAACTACTCTATGCACCACCAGTAGTGTGCAGGATCATTGTGGCAACATGTGTCCTGCACAATGTTGCAACACGGCAGGGCGTCCCGGTGGACATGGTGGTGCCCCCACATCCCCAACCACAGGCACAGGCGCTGCCCATGGGAGGGGACAGGGCACGTGGCGAGGAAGCCCGGACCCAGCTTGTGGCCATATTTTTCACCTAAACTCCCACCCCGGCGGAGTGCACACAGGCCTGGCACATACCAGGTGACAATCGATGATGACAAAGAGACAGTCAACTGTCACAACCCTACCACCCTGAGATAGTTGCCATGGAAGTGCCACATCGTCTGCATCCCTAGCTACTTAAACACAAGCTATCCTGTGTGACCAAAAGGCACACATATGACATATGACATGATATGGCCTATACACAAGTATTTCAAGGCGCGATGAGGCAGGGAGGGGGGAACAAGGGAAGACAGACAACGGTACTACTAGGCCAGGTGTCATTGAGACTGTGCAAGTGCAGGGGTAGGGGGAAGGGAAAAGTGCAAGGGGAAGGGGGGGGAGTGCAGTACAGGGGAAGTAGCCCAAAAAAAAAATACATAGGTCGGCTGGTGGCAACTGCAAAGGTAAGTGCAGACAAGTGCTGGGAAGGGTGGGCTGTAGGGATAGAGAGACAGTACCGCAGTGCAGGGGTTGCCAGGGAGGCAGTGCAAGTGGAGAGTGGCTGGGCCAGGGACCGAGGTCGGTGAGAGTGGCCCAGTTGCAGCTCCATTGCAGTTCCAGTGAAGAATTCTGCAAGGGAGAGGCAGAGAGAAAGTAGAAGCAAAGAGGAAGGTCTTGAGGTGCTTCCAGAACTGGAGATGGTTCCCCTCAAGTTCAAGTGAGGCAGGAAGGCTGTTCCAGAGGGAGGGCCCTGCCGCGGAGAGAGATCTACCCCCAGCTAGTTGCTCTGAGAAGTGGATGACCCTGACATGCAAGGTGTGCATCACACACACCTGCAAAACAGGCCATGGCCATCACTGTCATGTCACTCAAACCCTCCCAAACCACAACATGACATGGCAAGCAATACCCATACACCAACACAGTAACGATAAGGTACACATTGCCATGTCCTAAATGTACAGTGGCATCAGACAATGATGCCTGACCCGGAATCAGATGAAATGACAGACCAACAAAATCTCCCACCCAAAATAAGTCATTTCCAAATGCATTACAAGAGTCGTAGACGTAACATAACAATGAATGCCTGTCTACATGCACATTGTGCATTGCAAAATCAACACTGAAGCTCATGTGTGCAGTGTACTACTCCTGCAACACACTGCTCAGCGCACAGCACAGTGAACAGCCATTGTGTGTGATGCACACCCTGAGCATCACATCTGAGTGACAGACCACATCAAACAGCAAATTAGGCATGTACAGGATCCATAATCGGTCACAGAACATGTGCTGCAGGGACACAGTGGGCACCAGAAGGCAAACAGTGTACACGTGGATATGCAAGGGTGGGAGTACATGTAGTGCATCAGAGTGCAAGTGTGTGGTTCTGCAAGGACATGCACTCCACATATGCATGTGCACTCAAGTGACTATTAGTGTTCTCTACACATAACATGTGAACATTCACCATGTGTACACCCCAGCATGTCAAACCACAACTATCCCCTCGCACCTGAAAGGAAAACACAACACATGAACAGGCATTGACCAGCAGAACACAACATGTACATAGGATACCACCATTACAATGTCAGAGTTCCCATCACACTGCAGGGCAAGGCAACTATCAACAACAACCCCCCCTCCCTCACAAATGACCATGACCCACTGAACAACTGCACTTGGGTCATGGAGCCTTCAAACCTCAATTCCACCTGGCCACAGGATCACCTTTACCCTTCATCACCATCTCCCACCTTGTGTGTAAAAAGGTGCCTGCACCCTCATAATCAATGTCCAAAATCACAAAATCCAAGCCAGAAAAACGAACCAGAACACCCTCCAGTAGATGACTTGACATAGCAGTACCTCACAAAGGCCAAGTACTACCACAATGATGCAACAACCAAGGTAGCACAGCAAAACAATGTCACGACAGGATGTGAAACATATGTGGTACATGACATAGGATGATGCACCATGAACGAATGTGTACTGTCACAGGTCCCCTGTACAGGTGCGGGAGTGTTACGAAACAACCACCCCCACCATGTCGCGGGTGCCTGCAAGGTCAAACTCACACAGGCCCCTGAGACCCTGGTGGGGAAGGAGGTTCAGGGATATGCAGTCGGGACAGGTGTTGACACACTGGTTGACTGGAATGAGTGGCAGGAGAGGGGAGGAGGAATGACACATGAAACTAGGGAATGCACAAAAATGTACTACCTGCATAAACACATACACAATCCAAACAAACTTGGACATCATTGTCATGGAGTGGTACGAACCAACCACCCCCTCTAGGGTTTTGGCGCCTGCAAGTTCGGGGCTTACACAGGCATCCGCAACCCCAGTGGGGAAAGAGGGTCAGGGAACGTTGCTTGGATAGGAACGGGAAGCAGGAACACCGGGTAGAGGGTACAGGGTTCAAAATTGCATAGGATCACGGGTGATTAGGGAGAAAAAACATACCAAATTGAACCAAACATACATCCATGCATTAGTACACTCCCCAGCAAGCCTATGCAGAGCAGTTCAAAAGAAAACAACAAGAAACTTAGCTCTGGTTTTGAGTGCTGGCCTCCTGCCTGCGAACTCTCAGGTCCGGTTACAGGAGCACTGCAATGCTGCAAAGAGAGCCACAGTCAACAACCTGTACGTGCCAATTACACAAAAACACAACACCAAACATGCCCCATAGCAACAAACTACTCTACAAACAGACAATCTGGTATCGATGCTTCGTACCCATATATAACATCACCCCTGTGACGGGTCATACACAGTCAATGCAGTAAGTCAGCCGCTGGTGGGTGCGTGGCAAATGGAACACCAATGTGTCACAATTCACACAACATGCAATGTTCCCTGGGTAAGCAGACAGACCCATATAGCAAGCCATGACTTCAGAGCAAGTTGCGTACCACCATGACCGAAACAAAATTGGAAGTGCATTTATCATAAAGTACATGGAAAACACATGCACTGCAACCGAGTATGTCCCTTGCTGTATGTCCCTGTGAGCTGCCCCTTTCCATGTCTCGGAAGGCTACATGGTTGATACAAGTGCCTCAATGGACCTTGGTGTACCAGAGGGTATGTGCCACTGCCCCTGCATGTGTCCCAGACAACCCTACTATCAACAGCCATCAGTCCACCAACACATCTGAGCTGCATTCTGTGCTTCAACACCAATATTCGTCTAAGCTCACCCTCAGTGCTGTGACTAAACCTGCATGTGCAACTCGCCTGGTGCAAGCTTTGCTGTGTCGTGGCCCCCCTGTGCTGCTCACCTTGCCTGGAGTTCCTTGGAACATGTTAGCAGTTCTAGGATGTGGGTCTGCAATCCCTGTGCCTCTGCTTGTGCACACATGTGCATGTGGGCACCAACAAACGGGTCCAGAATTCCGTCGTCCAATTGGCCATGTCTGCTGGCAAAGGTGCTCTGGAGGCACATCCCCCTGCAGAAAGGGCATGAAACACATGATTAATGCTTCAAAGTCATCTGTGTGTGTCTCATCAGGCATCTCATTACTTGACCATGTCAGAGAGTCACATCACAAATCACACCATCAGTCAGTCTTTCACATCCAAAGTGTGGAACACCATCTACAGCATGAATTGCAACAAGCACGTGTACAGGAAAGATATGAAACATACTACACAATGCATAGCAATCAATGTACACATTAATCATGACACACCCCATCTAGCAAAAGCTGAACAGTGGACAATAACACCAAAATCATCCCCACTAGGGGTGTCAACGCAAGTCACACAGCACCAGACATGCCACAGATATGACAGTCCAAAGCCCTTGTGTAATATTCTGTAACACTGAACCATCCTTGCGAGCCCATGGATAAGGGAGGCAGGAGTGGCATATGTGAGTCAAGGACCCCAAGCAGCAAACACATACACAAGACAAGCCTGAAGGGCCCAGCTGGAACAGACAGTGGATGTCTTCAAAAGCCACAAAGCACTGCATCGTCACATGAAAGCACAATAGACTAGCAATTTTAAACTAAATCAACTATTAACTAATTACACTAACAATGGAAAACCTACATTACCTAATTAAACTATGAAACAGAAACTTAACTAACTAAACTAAAAGAAAAATCAAAAATGGCCACATATGTCCCGGGGGGGAGGGGAGGCACCCAGGAGGGGGGAGGTACAGGGTGCTGCTCAACATCCACATGCGATGATAGTGAGCCAAAAAAAAACCTCCATGGGCTCAATGCCTGCACAGCCCGACCTATGTGGGAGATAGATGGTCGTCCGAGTCTGGCTCATCCTGTAAAGGAGGACGTGGCACAGTAGCCTGGCCACGACTAGCCGCAGCTTGCCCCTCGTCGGCAGCAAGTCTGCCGGACGGGTGAGCCTGGTTCTGTGTGGCGATGTGACATAGGTCTGCATGCAGAACCTCACGTGATACACATGCTTCCTCTTGCAAGGTAGCACGTGTAACACGGAGTTCCTCCTGCAAGGCCTGGCTGGACAACCGCTGCACCTCCCGGCAAGCCTGTAGCTCAGCCGAGATGGTACGCTGAAGCTGTGCAAACCTCTCCTCTGCCTGCTGCCTCTGGGACATCATAAGGACACCCAGAGTGGATCTGAGGGAAGCATACTCCTCCCTCAGGGCATCCATGTGTGCCTCTGCGTGAGCAGCAATTGCTTGACGCAGAGACGACATTTCAGCATGGCGTGGCCTGTATGAGGCCGCCATGCCCAGCCTGAGCGAGCGGGCCGTGGACCGTGCCGCCTGCTGCTGGAGAAGCACCTGCCTAGCAGGGGGGAGCACAGATCACAGATCGGGCCACATGCTCCATGCTCTCAGCGATGTTCTCCATTGCTCCCCCCTGCCGTTCAGAATTGGCAGTCATGTCTTGCTCCCACTCAGTATAGAGCGGTTGCGCGCGGCAACCGCGTTGCCAGGCTTGACCCCTGTGGGACCCAACGACCGGGGGTCCTCGCTGTGTTGGCACCGCCCACGGCTGCACGATTACATGCCCCCATCGACGTGATGTGGGTGACCCTGCGTCCCGATCCACCACGGGCGGAGGAACCAAGACTGTCTGATCCCTCAGTGCAGGTGTCGCAGACAGAGGAGTGTCCACATCAGAATCACTCACCCCTGACACATGGACTTGATGCTCATCCAACTCAACATGGACGTCAGAGTCGTCATCAAGGCTGGACTCATAGGCAGCCAGAGACAAGGTGGACTGCAGCACTTGGGGGTTTTCGTGGCCTACCACCCCACGACCCCCACTAGTGCCGGGTTGATGTGGTGTTTCCAACCCTGTGTCTGGCATGACAACACCATCCTCCGCCTCCATTGCGTCATCACCTGAAAAATAGAGAGAAAAAAGGTCACTACACATGTCAGAAGCACACGACACACACACACACCAACAGCAAACGCATCCGGCAGACATGTGACACACAACATATAACCTGGCATGCATGCTGGGTCTACTTTGAATAGCTTCTGTGATCAGACCTGTTGAAAGGTGGCAGTTTCCATGGAAGTGGGTCTATGCAGTGCAGAAAATGTGTACGCCACTCACTACCTACATGTACAAGCACTCCATGGTGTGTGCCAGGAAATGTGAAGGCAGTGCAATGTCAAATTCACACATCACGTGCATTGTGCATTCAATGTGTACCATATCTAGAAGCCAAGCACCCCTCCACCCGAGTACCAAAGCAGGGATGCCTAGCATGGTATCAAAAGGCTGACCATACACCTGTGTATTGACAGGCAGTGTTGACTGGCATCAACAGCTTAATGTGATTCAAATGACAACACTGCAAATGATGCTGGGACAGTAGGCAGGACACATGATGAAAACTCTGGAGGCCGCCCACTTGTGAAGAAGACACAACAAGAGTTGGACAGAGTCATTGGCCATTGAACAGGCTGAGGCCTGTGAGCCACACAGATTGTCAGAGCCTAAACATGTGTGCAATGCAGGACAGAGCCACAGTTGTCATGGGAAGGCTGATGAGATGGCAGGCAATGTATGTAACAAAGGACTTATATTACAGTGATCATCCAGTCAAGTACACATAGGGGCATGCGTGCAATGCACATGGAGCATGAATGGGCACTCATGTCCCTGCGGGACATCTGACCCATGCACAGTACAAGTGAGATATCCTGCATCGAGTACTAAGGCTGTACCACACAGCATATGTCTGGCAGATTCTACGCTGGAAGTTAGCATCTACACAGGACACATGAACAAGAAACTACACATTGGCAAGATTGAAGCAGACCAGTGCAAAGGTGGAACTGGGGTGCAGAGTGGCAGAGGAGGGGCAAGGGAGCATGCCTACATGGAGTCCTGCAGGCAGAGGAGACATGCATGACGGAAGCATTGCATTACTTACACATCAGAACTTTGTGCACGTCACATGTAGCAGTAATCATGCACAACACATCCCACAAGTGAAACACACACGTCCTCAACAAACACGCATCAACACTCACTGGACTGCGCATCAAAGTCCAGCATCTCTCCCACTCCTTCGACCAATTCAGGTGGTATGAACTCTGCAACGAGAGCCTCATGCGGAGTGAGCTCTTCCTCCTCTGGTGCAGGCCCACTGCCAGTCACCAGAGTCAAGTTGTAATTAGAGGCACGCTTAGCCTTAGTGCTGCGCTTGATGTCATTCCAACGCTTTTTGCACTCTTGCGCCGTGCGCACCTCATGGCCGAATGAACTGACATGTTCCGCAACATGCTTCCAGTGGGTGTCACGTTGGGCAGCCGTAGTCTGACTATTGGCACCCTCTAGGATGTCACGGCTGTGGCCCCGCACGTAGTCCACGAGGAAGTCCAGTTCCTGCTTACAGAAAGGCTTCTTCCTCGACGTGCACGAGGTCGTGGCTTTGTGTGGGGTCCCAGCCTGTGCTGCAGGTGCAACCTTCCTTCTCTTGGACTGTGGCGCAGACCCTGGCTGGCTAATGCCGCCCTGACCAGTATGGCCAGTGGGTTCGGTGGATTGAGCCAAGGGAGTGGCAGGTGGAGGGATGACCAAAGGCCTGACTCGTGTCCGTGGCAGCTGGGTGCCCACTAATGGACCCTGCGCAGCAACATCAGCTGTGGCAGGGTCATTGACCGCAACGGTCCTGGTTGGCAGACTCACAACCGGGGTGCTGTTGGGTGCATCTGCCCCTGCACTTGCCAACACCCAGCTGTTCGGGGCAGCAGATGACATGACTGCCCCAGGGACACGTGTCTTGGTCTGAGCAGCCCGGCCTGCCCCTATGGTTTCCCCCCTGGCCTGTTGGAGATCTACCAAGGGCTCTTTAAGTGCCAACGCAGCCTGCGCTGGCAGACCCTGAGCCTGGGTGGCGGTGTCCACAGCTGCACCTGCAGCTACCACTACCCTTGGGCCCGTGGCAGTCGATTAAACGGACTGCTGGGTCGAACGGGTGCCAGTGCCAGATGCAGGAGCTGCATCCCCCGGAACCACAGGGGGTGGTGGCATGACTGCACCGACACAAGGCACAACATTGTGCTCAAGTGGCGCACCCCTGCCTCTTCCCCCTCTGTGGCCGCCCTGGACACCCTGGGGTCCCCCTACTCCCTGGTCACCACGGCCACGTCCCCGACCACGCCCGTCACGAGGAGGACGCCCAGCTGAGGCGCCCCTCACCTTTGGTGTCCTCCCAACCATGGCACTGATGTAGAAGTGCTGGCACAGATGGAGTGGTGCCAATGGGAGGTGTACACCACAATTGACCTGGGCAATTGGGGTGAAGGGGGTGGGAAGCAAGATGTTAACAGCCCCCCTGCACCTGCAAGGCTGTATGTGACCCTGGTGATGTGGTGACGGGTCACGCAATGCTCAGGCACCCCAAAACTGCAGTAAAACCGTGCACACAACCCTGCAGCCTACGTGGCACCCAGTAACACGAATAACGCGTACGCGTGGGACACGCAGGCTACTATGACATCGAAAATGGGTGCGATACACAGGGGCACCCGCAGTGGGAAAAAGAGCGTGTGCGACTCACCATCTGACTAGCGCGATGCAGAAAAACACGCGTAGCCAATACCCCCGCCAAAAGAAGAGATACGTCCTAGATAGCTGTGAAGTTGTGATGGCGCGCGAAACAACAGGAAGCAGCAACACACGTCGGTCTCCACGAAAGGCACGTACAGCGAACTGCTGGGCCCGCTCACCTTTAACCCGTGCTGAGGGAAACGCACGCGCGCGTCACGTCACTTACGCGCATGGGCCCTTTCCTCGTATTACACGCGGACGTGCAGTTTTTCACGTGCGCTGAAATGCCCATGCACGCCTGTACGCGTCACGTCACAGGGGCGCTTGCGCTTGAGGGGCCTTCTATCCAATGAAAATGCGTATGCATGCAGACGCGCTTAAGCGCTAAGGGCCTTTCCTCGAATTACACGCTGACGTGCCGAATTTTCACGTGCCAAATCACTCCGTATCAAGCTGGCCACGCGTAAGCACACGGAAGACCACGCTCCTGCCCAGAAGACCGAACTACTGCCCCCCAGAGCCCCGAGCACGCTCCCACCTGCCATCTGCTGCTGCCTGACTGCCTGCTGCCCACGTGCCCTGCCATTTGCTGCCTGCACATCAGCCAGGGGTGCTGTTGCTGTGACCACCCCTGCTGGAACCGAAGACTCCTGACTGGGATTCCATCGCTCCACAGCCCAGCCCCAGGACCCAGTTGCCCACCCACTCCTGCCTCTGGGGTTGTCATGTCGGGGCAAACACCATCTGAGACCACTGACAACCCCCGGCCAGAGAGGCAGAGGGGCACCAGCTTCAGTGCCACCGAAGTTGGTGTCCTGGTGGAGTAAGTCCTGGGGCAGTATGATGCCCTCTTCGGAAGTTCCCGCGCCGACAAGGAAGGACGGACTCGGATCTGGACTGACATCGTGACTGCCATCAACGCTGAGGAGGTGGCAGTCCGCGACTTACAACATGTCAAGAAGCGCTGGGAGGACTTCAGGTCCAGGACCCTGAACAAGGCCCGGCGCCTCTTGAAGGCAGCGGATGCCAAGGGGCGCCGGGGCCACTTGTCGGAAGAACAGATGAGGGTCCTGGAACGCATATCCCCAGCGCTCCACGTCCAGGCCCTTGAGAGGCAGACCCGTCTGGAGTCGAGCGGTAAGTGTACATGCATCCAGATTGTGAGATGTGCGTGTGGTGATTTTTCAGTAGTGTGCAGGTTGCACATCTGTTTGTATGGGGTCGAATATGGGTGGGGGTGTACAGGGCCATGGGGCTAACACATGCGAGGGCTGGAATGTGTGAGACATGGATGGTGCTTGTGTGTGTAGGCTTGCATGCCAAATGCAGTTGTGTGCACACACATGTTTGGCTGAATGTGTATGTAAGTAGACATGTCCGTGATGTCACACATGTATGTTGTATTCAGCTGCATGTATAGGCACTGTGTACATGTGCATGTGTGTGTATTTGACAAGGGTGCAACAGTGATGCAACATGGATGCATGTGACAGCGGTATGTGGAAGCCTGATCGGCAGATGTGACATGGATGCCCATCTGAACACTGCGACACTTGGCAGAGGTGTACACATGCATGTAAGTGTCGTGGTGTGTGTACATGTGTGGTGCACTTCCTGTGTTGCATGTGATGTCTGGCTCACATTTGCCTGCTCATGCTGTTCTATGTGTATGGATGGTGCTGGCAGTTGCGATATGGCTGTGGTATGGCTCATGTGTGCGAGTTGAAATGACATGTGTGTTGGGGATTGTGATGACATGTCTGAGGTTTGCCAATGCCACTCATGTACAACTGTCATGTGTGTATGTGTCCATTGTACAGTGCCCTGATGCCTGTGTTTTATTTCTCCCTGTCTGCAGCGTCAACTGATGAAGAGGGCGGAGAAGGTTCTGTGGAGCACAGCGGCGGGGATCCCACCGCCAGCCGGAGACGCAAGGCCCGGCTCGCCTCCCATGTTGTCATCTCGTCGGGGAGTGAGGAGTCTGGTGCCGCGTCCCAGGCCGCAGCTGCCGGGGGGAGGTCCAAGAGGCGGAGGTTGGAGTTGGACTCTTCGACAGCAGAAGGGGCAGCTGGGACCCCACAGGGCCCAACAGGGGAAGATGGCACGGAGTCATCCAGGTTGGTGGGGGGTTTGGTGGAGGAGGAGGCCGTGCAAGCAACAGAGATGGGGTCTGGAGATGGGGATCCCACTGGTGCTAGTGGTGCAGTGCAGGACCAGGGACAGGAGGCAGCACAGGCCGCCGCGGAGTTGCCTGTGTGCAATCCTGTCCCTGATCCTGTCCCTGCATCATCTTGCACCAGCAGGGATCCCTATGTCCAGACCCGTTTTCAGGCAGGGGATGAGCTCACGTCAACTGGCCTTCCTCTGCCTGCGGACGTGGCTATCCGGGTCCGGGTTGAGCCTGTTCTGACTGGTGTGATGTGGCGTTGCGAGGTGACCTGCAGTCTTTTCATGAGGAATGGCTTGTTGACCACGTCAGCCTGCTGGGACAGGTCACCCAGGCTGGATTCCTCCATATGATGGGGCTTGCTACGACCCCCTCCTCAACTGAACCCCCTACGCGCCAGTCGTCCTCCGTGCCATCTTCCCACCCATCAGTCACCTGGGTGCCCTGTGGAGCTGCCTCTGACGGTGCGGCCAGGCTGGTGGAGGAGGCATCCCTGCCACAGTCGGGAGTCGGACGTCCAGCAGGGGTGGCCACATCAACGACTGCACCCCAGCCGGCGGAGGATGTGCAGGCAGCAGGAGGCAGTGCACGGGCAGAGGCACAGCAGCAGCAGCAGCAACGTGGTGGGAGCCATGAAGGCTCGGGGCCTTCAACATCAAAGGGGCAGGCATCGGCCGGAGGGCAGGAGGACCCAGGACAGAGAGTGTCTTCCGTGTGGCAGCGGTTGGGCCACGCCATAGATGCGGAGCGGCAGCGGGCAGAAGAGGCACAGCTCACAATGGTCAGGGCGGAGAACTCCATGCAGAGGGCCCTGAGGCGGGCCGAGTGCCTCGAGGCAATCCGCAGGGGTTTGGAAGTGGATACGTCGACGGCCCTGCAGACCCTCGGGGCCATGTAGGAGGACCGCCTCCGGGACATTGAGCAGGAGTTCGATGATGCCCTGGCCCGGGACATCCACAAGTGAGCCGTCAAACTAGCCCGCTGCCCTTGTACATAGTTATGTAGGTAGTGTTAGGTTTCATTTTTTTTTTGATTTATTTTGGACCTTTCGGACATTGGCCACATTTTTGTATATAGTTTATTTTATTAGTTAGTGTAGTTAGATAGGTTTCCGTTCTTTTGTTGGGATAATGGACCCTGGCTTGTTCGTATGTACATATTTCACTGTTGGATTGTATTTTTCTTTCACATTTTAACCATGGAGCAATGGCTTTCTTTTTTATTTCCCATTGGATTTTGTTTTGTGGACAGTGACTTTGGACACCACTACTTTGGATTTTGATTTTTGGTTTTGCTTTTTTTCACCGACATGCTTCTTTTCATTTTTGTACATTCACATTTATGTTTCTTTATTTTTGATTCTATTTATGTTTCCGTTAATACATATTTTTTATCATACTTCAATGTGTAGTATCATCTCATTGGTTTCATGCATATCATGATATGGGTTTTGAGATTCACTGACACCCATTGGGTGTATGTGAGGGAAATGTGTTTGTTTCGGAACTTGCAATTGGTTTACTGACATGTAATTGCCAATTATGAGTGGGTGGATGCAATACTCGGGTGGGTGTTTTGCATTTGGAGGCTGACCATAGGGACCAGGGATCTAGGTTGTGATGACATGTTGGCTGGGGAACATGAGTTGGACATGGGTGGCGGCCTGCTGGCAGGTGCCCCACAGTGCTGGGTGGTGGGGGGGTGGGAGACATGGGTGGGGGCCTGCTGGCAGGTGCCCCACAGTGCTGGGGGGTGGGGGTGGTGGGGAACATGAGTTGGACATGGGTGGGGGCCTGCTGGCAGGTGCCCCACAGTGCTGGGGGGTGGGGGGGTGGGGAACATGAGTTGGACATGGGTGGGGGCCTGCTGGCAGGTGCCCCACAGTGCTAGGGGGTGGGGGGGTGGTGGGAGACATGGGTGGGGGCCTGCTGGCAGGTGCCCCACAGTGCTGGGGGGTGAGGGTGGTGGGGTACATGAGTTGGACATGGGTGGAGGCCTGCTGGCAGGTGCCCCACAGTGCTGAGGGGTAGGGGGGTGGGGGACATGGGTGGGGGCCTGGTGGAGGGTGCCCCTGCACTGCTGGGGGGTGGGGTGGTGGGAGACATGGGTGGGGGCCTGCTGGCAGGTGCCCCACAGTGCTGGGGGGTGGTGGAGTGGGAGACATGGGTGGGGGCCTGGTGGAGGGTGCCCTTGCACTGCTGGGGGGTGAGGAACATGAGTTGGACATGGGTGGGGGCCTGCTGGCAGGTGCCCCACAGTGCTGGGGGGGGGTTGGGGAACATGAGTTGGACATGGGTCGGGGCCTGCTGGCAGGTGCCCCACAGTGCTGGGGGTTGGGGGGTGGGGAACATGAGTTGGACATGGGTGGGGGCCTGCTGGCAGGTGCCCCACAGTGCTGGGGGGTGGGGGGGTGGGAGACATGGGTGGGGGCCTGCTGGCAGGTGCCCCACAGTGCTGGGGAGTGGGGGGGTGGGAGACATGGGTGGGGGCCTGCTGGCAGGTGCCCCACAGTGCTGGGGGGTGGGGGGGTGGGAGACATGGGTGGGGGCCTGGTGGAGGGTGCCCCGGCACTGCTGGGGGTTGGGGGTGGTGGGGAACATGAGTTGGACATGGGTGGGGGCCTGCTATCAGGTGCCCCACAGTGCCCTGGGACGACATGGGTGGGGTCCTGCTGGCAGGTGCCCCACAGTGCTGGGGAGTGGGGGGTGGGGAACATGAGTTGGACATGGGTGGGGGCCTGCTGGCAGGTGCACCACAGTGCTGGGGGGTGGGGGGGTGGGAGACATGGGTGGGGGCCTGCTGGCAGGTGCAACACAGTGCTGGGGGGTGGGGGTGGGAGACATGGGTGGGGGCCTGCTGGCAGGTGCCCCACAGTGCTGGGGGGTGGGGGGGTGTGGGAGACATGGGTGGGGCCCTGGTGGAGGTTGCCCCTGCACTGCTGGGGGGTGGGGGGGGGTGGGGAACATGAGTTGGACATGGGTGGGGGCCTGCTGGCA
Source organism: Ambystoma mexicanum (assembly GCF_040938575.1). NCBI lineage: Eukaryota > Metazoa > Chordata > Amphibia > Caudata > Ambystomatidae > Ambystoma > Ambystoma mexicanum. The sequence goes on along the minus strand of NC_090929.1, from coordinate 1,318,977,477 downwards.
GGTGCCCCACAGTGCTGGGGGGTGGGGGGTGGGGAACATGAGTTGGACATGGGTGGGGGGCTGCTGGCAGGTGCCCCACAGTGCTGGGGTGTGAGGGGGTGGCAGACATGGGTGGGGGCCTGCTGGCAGGTGCCCCACAGTGCTGGGGGGTGGGGGGGTGTGGGAGACATGGGTGGGGCCCTGGTGGAGGTTGCCCCTGCACTGCTGGGGGGTGGGGGGGGGTGGGGAACATGAGTTGGACATGGGTGGGGGCCTGCTGGCAGGTGCCCCACAGTGCTGGGGGGTGGGGGGTGGGGAACATGAGTTGGACATGGGTGGGGGCCTGCTGGCAGGTGCCCCACAGTGCTGGGGGGTGGGGGGTGGGGAACATTAGTTGGACATGGGTGGGGCCTGCTGGCAGGTGCCCCACAGTGCTGGGGGGTGGGGGGGTGGGAGTCATGGGTGGGGGCCTGCTGGCAGGTGCCCCATAGTGCTGGGGGGGGAACATGAGTTGGGCATGGGTGGGGGCCTGCTGGCAGGTGCCCCACAGTGCTGGGGGGTGGGGGGGTGGGGAACATGAGTTGGACATGGTGGAGGGTGCCCCTGCACTGCTGGGAGTGGGGGGTGTTTGACATGGGTGGGGCCTGGTGGAGGGTGCCCCTGCACTGCTAGGGGGTGGGGGGGTGGTTGACATGGGTGGGGGCCTGCTGTCAGGTGCCCCACAGTGCTGGGTGCTGGGGGGGGTGGGAGACATGGGTGGGGGCCTGGTGGAGGGTGCCCCTGCACTGCTGGGGGGTGGGGGGTGGGGAACATGAGTTGGACATGGGTGGGGGCCTGCTGGCAGGTGCCCCACAGTGCTGGGGGTGGGGGTGGTGGGGAACATGAGTTGGACATGGGTGGGGGCCTGCTGGCAGGTGCCCCACAGTGCTGGTGGGTGGGGGTGGTGGGGAACATGAGTTGGACATGGGTGGGGGCCTGCTGACAGGTGCCCCACAGTGCTGGGGGGTGGGGGGGTGGGGAACATGAGTTGGACATGGGTGGGGGCCTGCTGGCAGGTGCCCCACAGTGCTGGGGGTGGGGGTGGTGGGGAACATGAGTTGGTCATGGGTGGGGGCCTGCTGGCAGGTGCCCCACAGTGCTGGGGGGTGGGGGTGTGGGAGACATGGATGGGGGCCTGGTGGAGGGTGCCCCTGCACTGCTAGGGGGTGGGGGGATGGGAGACATGGGTGGGGGCCTGGTGGAGGGTGCCCCTGCACTGCTGGGGGGTGGGGGGTGGGGACCATGAGTTGGACATGGGTGGGGGCCTGCTGGAAGGTGCCTCACAGTGCTGGGGGTGGGGGGGTGGTAGACATGGGTGGGGGCCTGGTGGAGGGTGCCCCTGCACTGCTGGGGGGTGGGGAACATGAGTTGGACATGGGTGGGGGCCTGCTGGCAGGTGCCCCACAGTGCTGGGGGTGGGGGGAGTGGGGAACATGAGTTGGACATGGGTGGGGGCCTGCTGGCAGGTGCCCCACAGTGCTGGCGGGTGGGGCGCTGGGGAACATGAGTTGGACATGGGTGGGGGCCTGCTGGCAGGTGCCCCACAGTGCTGGGGGGTGGGGGGTGGGGAACATGAGTTGGACATGGGTGGGGTCCTGCTGGCAGGTGCCCCACAGTGCTGGGGGGTGGGGGGGTGGGAGACATGGGTGGGGGCCTGGTGGAGGGTGCCCCTGCACTGCTGGGGGGTGGGGTGGAGGGAGACATGGGTGGGGGCCTGGTGGAGGGTGCCCCTGCACTGCTAGGGGGTGGGGGGTGGGAGACATGGGTGGGGGCCTGGTGGAGGGTGCCCCTGGTGGCTGGGGGTGCAGGGGGACATGCTTTGGTGGGCGGTAGTGCAAGTTGACATGTGGGTTGGCTGGGGGGCATGGCCATGGTGGATGGGGTGCCTGCAGGACATGTGCAGGTTAGGCCCCTGTGGTGTGAGCCACCTGCAGGGGCCGTGGAGGGTGTAGAGGGAACACCTGGGAGGACCCACACATGCAATTCACGTGTGGTGCTCCCCGCGCACCCCTGTAATACACGTACCCTGATGGAATCGCGTGTGGAACTTCCTGCGCACCCCTGGAATACACGTACCATGATGATGTTGCGTGTGATACTTCCCCCGCACCCCGAAGTACACGTACCCTGCTGGAGTCGCGTGTGGAACTTCCCGCGCACCGCTGAAATACGCGTACCCAGCTCGCACGGGGCCAATCGCGTGTGGAACTTCCCGCGCACCCCTGAAATACATGTACCCTGCTGAAATCGCATGTGAAACTTCCCCTGCACCCCAAAATACACATACCCTGCTGAAATCGCGTGTGGAACTTCCCGCGCACCCCTGAAATACGCATACCCTGCTGAAATCACGTGTGGAACTTCCCGCGCACCCCTGAAATACACGTACCCTGCTGGAATCGCGTGTGGAACTTCCTGCGCACCCCTGAAATATGCGTACCCTGCTCGCACGGGGCCAATCGCGTGTGGAACTTCCCGCGCACCCCTGAAATACACGTACCCTGCTGAAATCGTGTGTGGAACTTCCCGCGCACCCCTGAAATACACGTACCCTGCTCGCACGGGGACAATCGCGCGTGGAACTTCCCGCGCCCCCCTGAAATACACGTACCCTGCTGAAATCGCGTGTGGAACTTCCCGCGCACCCCTGAAATACACGTACCCTGCGGCAATCGCGTGTGGAACTTCCCGCGCTCCCCTGAAATACGCGTATCCTGCTCGCACGGGGCCAATCGTGTGAGTTACTTCCCGCGCGGCCCAGTGATACACGTAGCCCGCTTGCCGTGCTAGTACTAGGTTAGCGCAGCCCTTTGCGCTGGATTGGGGATTTTGATGGCTTTTCCCTGCACGAGAGGCGTTCTTGGGGGCGTAACTGGCGCTGCTGCAGGGTCGCTGCACCACTGTGCGCCACGGCTGGTTTTGGTGGCTGGAATCCATGAATACGCTGTGTGCGGAAATGGATTTTAGCGCACGCGGCTGGCGCAGGGATTCGCACACGCACACTGTGCGCCAGCCGCGTGCGCCACTTGTGCGCTGGATTCTATGAATTACCCCCTAAATATATAGAGAACTCAAATTTCGAAGTGCTCCCTTATTTAAGATCCGTATGTACAGTCCGGGAGTACAAATGGAACTAATCACCAATAACACTTGGGGTATCATGCGTGCATTATCATCTCAACCAAAGTTACGTTGGGTCCATTCCCCTTTCCCTAAATCCTCTATGCCCAGTAGTTGATATCACTTTCTACTTGGGTATGGGGTAGATCCGTATTATTGGATGAATCCAGACTGAGATGTCCAAGAAAATTATAACAATTGTAGCTTCCTTTATTCTATCATAAATCAAATTCTACAAGTACCATGATATTAACTGATGTGATATTAAAATATTACATCTGGTTTTTACTACTGGGTTTCAAAGATTTTGAAACAGCCAATAAAAGAAACTGTATGATAAGTTCACCTACATACATAGTAATGTCTGCCACAAACCCGCAGAATATTAATTATAATGTGAAGATAAACATTTGAAATTATTGAAAAAATCATATTCTTTGTGTCAATAAGCTTGTCAAATGACTTTGACAGTTTCTTGGCTCTTTCCTGTTTAGGACACCTTCCACTTAAATAGCTTACATGAAAGGAAAGAACAGGCAACTGGCCTAATAGTGCCACCACCTTGAGAGAAGGAAATCATTTTAACTGATGACAGTACAGTATTCTCCCCAAGATCATAGTGTCATCCAGTGGAAGGGCTGTGCTGTGAGCTTTTACACGCTGGCTCGAGTGTCTTCAATTAGGCTACGTAATAATCATTCCCTAATAATACATTTGATCTTCATTCTGTCTGGCAGCTCAGTTTTCGCAACCCTCATTTTGACTCACAGTGTTGTAGACCTGCAAAATGGTGTTGCTTTGTTAGTTATAGAATGCTTCCTGATGCAGCCATGTTGTTTGGCAGACAGGAGATGGTATTCTCAACCAAGTTGCTTATTTAAATGTAATAACCTCAGAAAAGAAGAAAGGCGGCATTTGCTTTGTTGAGAATTCAAACTGTTATCTGGCATGTGAATGAAGATCTCTGCCACAAGTGCTTAACATGCTGAGCAATTGTTTAAACCATTAATTAAGAAAATAAGTGTTAGTGGTGCTATAGTGAAGTCACAAACTGTATGTAGTGTTGTGAACACAAACCACATTATACGAAGATTAACTTTGATTGGACATTACTTTATTTTGGACTGTTGAACTATGGTTTTGGTGCTACTGGATTACATTCACACCCCTCTTAAAAGAGTATACAGCCTGCCCTCTAACCACTTTTCCACAAAGGGTAAAGGAGTTATATCTCTTACAAATAAGTAAAACAGGAACAGGTAAAAGTGTGGGGGAAGAGTAAGCGCTTTAGCGATTACTAACTCTTGTACACCTTGCAGGGCAGATGTTTTTTTGTCAAAACTGTCTACAATTAGGTTTAAAAATATTGAATGTGTTCATGTATAATTTGTATCAACTCAGATTATTTCTCATCATGTCAACTCAAAACTATACACCATTGCACTTGGATTTAAAACTTACTTCACTGCACTATATTGCCAATTAGCGTGGCTAGTGTATGTGTGATGATTTAGTATACTTCTAATGCAATACTTTCTATTCTTAACTGATAGAACATGCAAGTTAAATAAAGGATAATTTGTTACTAGGATTGTCTCATCCTTGTTGCTAAATATTTAATGTGGCGTGCTTTCCTGGAAAAACCGATATGGCACACTTTACTGCTTTTTATTCTGGGAAGAATATATACAAGTCTATGTACTGTGTTTCTCACAGAAAGAAAAAAAAGCAAGCTTTGCACTTTGTTGTCCAGGATTGTAGCACCTTATGTTTACGGCTTCTAATATTTCAATATTGAGCATAGTTGAGTTGGGCTCCTAGAATTTGAACTCATATAAAATGTGATGTGTCCTCCAGAAGACATTCCTGGGAGGGGAAGGGCCGCAAGGGAATAAGAGGACTTCATTAGGCAAGACTCTCTATTTGTCTTCCTCAGAGGGAGAGATGTTAGTGATGCCAGGATATGTAGTGGATTGTTGTCTGAGTGAGATTTCTTGTTCAAAATCAATTTATTCCAGGGGTTGCGAAAATTGTTGTAATGAATCATTTATTATTAGGTGTAAAGATCCCCCTCATAACGTTGCCCACATCTTAAATGATAAAAACTCTTGTAGCCAAATAGAGAATGTTAATTGTGGTCATCAGAACATTACCATTGTAAGTTCTGATAAAGCTAACTCTCCTTTGATTCTAGACCAATCATTGACTCCTTTTAAATTTCCTCCTGAAAATGTTGTCAAGAGTAGAAATTAAGTTAATACATGTTCAGCAAGAAAAGGGTCATTTGAACATTGGGGACTTGAAGTCCCACAATGCCCAAAGTACTGGGACGAAGAAGACATATTTGGAGGCACTGGACAGTGCACTGATTCTAATGATCAACACCTGAGAGGGACCGAGGAGTATAACGGGCTCACTCAGGTGGAGGCCATTGGAGAAGCAGAAGGTGGAGTAATGGTTGAAACTCCATGTTGCAGTGGAGCAGCAGTTGCAGGGAAGCTGAGAGGATGACTTCATGAGGGTTTCTACCCCTATTGTCCTGAATGCAGAGGTTACGCGGCAAGAAGGATTGTTCCAGAGGGCTTTCCCCCGAGGACCTTGTATGTCATAACATGTGTTGATTGACCAGTCTACTATCCATTCATTTTTCTTTATGTCATTTTTGTTTTATCTTGTTTGCTGACCCCTTTTTTCCAAAAAATTATTTTCAATTTTGTTTTACATTTTATTTCAATGTATGCACTTACTTTCATTTGTTTTGTATTTATAGGGTGAATTATACTAACAAACTATGCTGCAACACTATTTTCTTGTATGATCATACTATGACACATGTAATTGGATTATCTGTAGTAACACGGCCCTGAATAAGCTCAATTTCGAGTGAAGCACCTGTCTCCTAGATCTTTATTTTTTGGGGGATTATTGATTAAGAGGAATCTCATTTGTGAGAATACTGGTCTACTTAAAATGTTTATACATAGGATATGTATTGATCAACATTTTTGAGTCGGCCATGCATGTCAGATGATAATTTATTCTATTAAGATGTTTCTATTGATTCAAAGTGTATAGGTGTCCCTTCGTGTAATAGTCAGCAGCTACTTCAATTGACGCTATCAATATACCAGTGCTAGATAATAATGTTATATATACACCATGGTTTCCTCTTATCAGGCAGAATTACTTGCAGTACCCTTTGGGAACACTACATACAATTAAGACTACAGGTGTAAGCACTATCTCACCTTTGGTATAAGTCTGTACTACACTGTTTTGTGGTAGCCGCGCTGTTCAGCCAGGCTTATCTCAAGAGGGATGTGAGCAGTACAAGGTGTTACACAAAGGACTTGCAATCACAGTGGTTCAAACAAACACTTACTCAAAGTTTCTTGGTAAAACAATATACATTTACTTACACAGTAATTTGAAAAACATTCCACTAGCAATAATAAGCTCAATATCACACTATAATACACTCCAGTACTAAACCAATATGTTTCTGAACAAGTTAGGCTCCCCAGAAGTGGGAGCAAAATGGCACTTCAGTAACTTTAAATGGGAGTAAAAGACACAAGTTATAAGAATTAAACACAAATACTTTCTTAGGCAGGGCAAATAGTTTCAGTTCACTACAAGAGGCAGTTCAAATCAATAGGCGTGGGCCAAAGTCAATGGATCAGTGTCTTGGATAGGAAAGCACAGTCATTGTAGTAAACGGTTAAGTCTTTGCCAATGTTCTTAGAAGTAGTTTGCACAAAAAAGAGTTATATGTCGGATTAGGAGTGAACAAGACTCCAAAGTTGGGAAAGTTTCACAAACTTTCACTGCGGCAGAGAGGATTTCTCAACCGTGTTTGCACTGAACCTTGGTAATGAAGAAAAGGGCTGCTAAGGCAATTGCTCCTGGCAGTTCCTGCAGATCTCGCTGTTGCTGTGCCTCAGTCATGGGGACAAGAAGGAGGACGTCGGGAGGTTCCTGCACTGCACAAGGAAGGATCTACAAGCTCAGCAAAACGTCGGTTTAAGGTGTGAGTGCCTTAAAGTCCAAAAACTAGTATCCTTCTCGATGGCTATCTGGTTTTCAACAGCACTCTGAAGAAAATTTGACCAGTATGGAGATGGTTTCCAGGTGGCTTGCAAGTTGGTTGTTCCCACCAGCTCAAGGGAAGAAGTCATCCTTGAAGGGCTTCTCTGTTGAGGGAGTTTCAGACCTACAGCAGGGTTTCACCAGGCAAACCAATGGTCCAGGAGTTGCAGCAGCCATCTCCATTCAGCTCGTCTTTGGTTCTTTTGTTCCAGTGGTTGACTTTGCCTTCCAAGTCCCAGAGACCTGCCTTTTAAACAGTTTTCTCCCATTCATTACAGCCTAGCTGTCACTCACCCATCAGAGTGGCTGTCCTTGCCAGACAGTCAGCCAGCCAATCATGCTACAGTGCATTCAGCTCTCCTAGGAGACTAAGCACAGGGAGTTTCGGGTACCTCCCTCACTTCCTGTCCACCCCAGACACTCAGGCGCAGAGGCGGTCTTCAGGACTGAAGCCTGCCAAAGGCAAACGAACAAAGGGACCAAACCTGGTTTGGCGCACAGAGACAAACACTAGAAGGACCTTTCCAAAAATAAATGGCAAAAAAAGTCGATTGGAACCTGTTTTTACAGGGGGGACTCAGACGCCATCTTGAAAAACATGGCTCAGGTGGATTTTAGCTACCGCTGCATTTAAAAGGGTCGCGGACGGGAAAATCATGGTAATACCAATGCCACCAGCCATTCTGAGAGGAAAGGGTAGCATTTGAGTGATACATGAGCTTTCTAGGCATAGGGAATACTAGGTATTCCCTCCAGAACTCTGCTGTAAGGCAGTGTGTGCTGGGTGTAGCAATTTAAAAAGATTACCAAAGTCAATTTAACTTTACATTCACTGAGAGACAGTAGACAGTCCCAGAGAAGGTATTTAAACCTTGGGAGGTCCGAAAGACATCCCTGTGTCACTGCACTGAGGGTGCTATGTGGCACACAAGAAAATATGATGCCTATGGAGTTGTCTAAAACTCCATATCCAAAGAAGTCTCTAAGCTAAGGGAAATTAGCACATTTATGAGAATTATCCCTAACAACTCTAAGCACATACATAGCTTTATTTTGGACAAAGTAGTGATCAGTGACTTTTTAAGTTTTAAGGGGCCAAAGTGAAGTTCTTGTCGTCTGTGTCCGACACATAGTTACAGATACATTTACTAGCTTAGTGTTTGTTGGATCAATACAATTGAGCCATTCTTTCTGGTGCTATTCGCAAGTTCAAGACATGGATTGTGATATTTTCCATAGTAACAGAATAGCCTTGAGCTGACACAGTGTCTTTGGGGACAGGGGCTCAGTTAGGCTCAATGACACCAAACCACAGCACCACAAATCTTCTAAAAGTAAAAGGAAGCAACGAGATTACTCTCATATTTCAAAGTAAAAATAAACCAACCACCACAATAGTATACCCACCTCCACTTACATCAAAAATTCAATCCAAACAATTGGCCAAACAAGAGTTGGTAAGCAGTAAATTCCTCCTGTCAACATATCAAACAATATATTAATGTTCCAAAACACCTTCGCTGAACGTCCCGGAAAAGTATGTGTCTGCTGTTGTCAACAATCTTGTCAAACAAAGTGCATGAACAGAAGACATGTGTCAGAAAGTAGAGGACAATGAGTAATCAAAATGGTTTGAATTGGCTTTGTGCCGCACATCAAATATAAATGTGATGTAAGTGATCAATTTTTATTTTACACATATTGCAATAATACGCTGGAAACCGACTAGATGACCACTCCAGCCATCTTTAAATGTGTACAATTATTCACTCTTTACCAACTCTCCAACAACTGCACCTGTATGAGAGTATTATAATGCAAAAGGTACACCCATTCCAAGCTGTCATACAATTACAACCCAAAACTGCCAATGTTATCCCATTTCAATTACATAGAGGCATTTATGGCAACGTTGCATATTTACAATTAGACTAGTGAAGTGCCAACAAAAGACACAAATGTTTTGGTGATAGCTAGCTGATTGAAACAACGCAAAAAGGCTCTATGCTAGCCCAAGAGCAAAACAGATACTTTAGAGGCATACACATTGACAATAAGATATATAAAGCTACCAAAATATATGACTACAACACAATCAGTGTATTATATTCAAGAGACATAATGTGAGATGCTTTAAAAACATACACAATCCGTAAAGCAAAATGCTGCCTAATAAACGTATGTGACCATCTTTAGAATCATGCTTTATTTCACTACTCTGCCATATGTTCACTGACATTGATAACAACAGCCACAAACTTCTTTACAAAATTAGCAACCGGCCTGCCATGCAGCCATCATTCTGAGTACACTGTAACAACACTGAAAAAATGACATTATTAGAACCTGGAAAAAGAAGGCAAGGGTTTATCCTGCAACCATACTATAACTAGTGCTTAACAGTTACATGAAAAGAAACACACAAGACTTTTGAATAAAACATTACTGCTCTAAAAATGTTCTTCAAACAGAAATAATGTTTGCGGACATGCAGTGAGAAAAGACTGATTGTTTTGTAAATTCTGGACACAGCATGACCAGCCCAAACACTGGCTGACATTATTTTAATTGTAAGAATATCATAACATCACCTCTCCCCATGTTTACCAGTTCACCATCTAGAACCCTGTTTGTTACATCGGCAAACATTGAAAGGGACACATCCCATTGCAGGGAGCCCAGTTAACATGTTTAATATCCGTGAGACCCTGCAGTTGCCTGCACACATTGTGTGAGGGGCAAAATAGGTGTCTCTTTTCTATTTCAACTCACATTCATCCAAGCCTGTGGGGTTGGCTCAATTCAACCATAGACACAAGAATCCACTAATCAAATAAACAAACACTTGATCAAAGCTTTTCATCTCTGCTCATTACTTCACATGTATCTTTTATCGCTTTACTTTTGCTGTTAATGAGATTACAACATTATATATTCCCAAATAGTATCCAAATCCATTAAGAACCGTGTGTGTTGTCATTCTATACACATATTTCAAATAGTAGTACTCACTTCAAATGTTTTAAATATATACATGTGTGGATATTTTCTTTCTGAATATATCATGTGCTTAAATATTCATATCATTTGAATGAGAAAGTAATATAGACAAGGTATTCAAATGCCTTCATTCACCAAGTTCATACTTACCCAACAATTTAAATGGGATGTTTATCATTAATTAATCTTTTATAACATACTTAATACCAGAGACCAGTCTCTAAGTGGGAGATGGGGATTTGAACTTGTGTTACTACGAGTTGCCTTGCTCCCAAGTGTTTCCAATAAACTATCCTCCCAGCCGAACATATATAGAAAGAATCAATTGATAAAATAAGCAAATCAATGTCATAATTACAATTTTTCATTTAATTGTCAATCCAACTGAATACAGAGGAAGCTACAAATTAGACACCAAATTGATAAAAGAAAAAACCTTTTAGAAAGAAGATGAATTGTAAGATACAAATGGAACTTCCAAAATGGAGAAGGGACATTGGGTGTGCAGTTAAAACAAAGATTTTTGCAAAATATATACAAAACTACCAACCACAAATGTTCTATAAAGCGTTTACATGCTGTGACTGTTTTCATTTCTTTGCACTTGTACTGGCACATAGGAACATTAACTTGTGCCTCACAAATGTCTTATTTTTTAATCTGATCACATCCACGGACATCAATACTTTTTGTGGATTTAGTAATCAAATACTTTGTATCGTTTTGCCAAAATCAGCAAACTCATTCTAACCACCCCACATACTCACTCAAAATGTTGTGAGAGTGGAGTCATTTTATTGCTCTCTTTCCCCTATTACTACCAGCACACTGTCCTACATCTTCTTGTTGAGTCTGAAAGCCTATCAACAACCTCAGTGTCTTCATTGCATCTATGTGTAAATAAATGCCACCCAATAAGGACCCCCTCTCACACCCATGGAGTTTTAGTACACAAAGTACCACTGGAATATTTTCTTTCTGCAACGTATTTCACTGGACTGTCCACAAGCAACATGTGCTGTCCAAGATTCAAACAATTTGAAAGGTTTAACAATCCTTACATTCCATAAATGCCCAATCACCACCTTTCCCTGATATCTGAGAGCATCGCAGGGCCCTCATATTGGTCCATCAATGTTAGTGGACAGTGGATTAGGAAGTGAGTCTACAGACCAAACCAAAACAAGACAATTTGTGTGTGTACTGTAAGTAGTCACTTTTAGTGGGGTGTAATTGAGTTGGGGTATTGGAGGGAATAAAACAGAATGGTGTGGGAGGGCTGGGGGTGAAGACAAGTCATGGGCTCACTCTAGGGGGGAGGTAGTATGTGTCATCTGGTGCAGTGAGAACGAGTTTCATCATATGTTGGTGTGAGAGGTTCATTTGGAACCATTTTGGCTGTGTCTGGGACCGAGTGTGTCAGTTGTTAGTCTTTGTCAACCAGATGTATATGGGTTCCCCGTATTTTCTCTAGTTTAGGTTCCCTTCCATGGAAAGAGATTGAAGACCATGGATGCATTGTTGGAAGTTTTCAGGTGCTGCTCCTGAGGTAGGATTAGTTGAATAGCCAGCTCTTTTCTGCTGTTTCCTGAAGGATAAGTAATCTTCTTATTCATGGAGCTATTGAGGTAGAGCATTCCAGAATGTGTTTGCTAGAAGAGAGTAAAAATGTCCTCCATGAATCTTTTGGTTGAAGTTTGGTTTCATTACTAATGTGTCATTGTTGATCACAGAGTTCTTGAATGTATGTCATGTGAAAATATCCTTTTTACTGATTGTGGTCCTCGGCCATGGTAGGCTCCAAACAGCTTCACTATCAGAGTTGGTTAGGGACAAGGTCCCATTGAAGCAAATCATAACTCTTCAGCCCCTATGTCCACACAACTAATGATAAAAGGAAAGGTTGTTTTTCGTGCTCTTACCTTCAAGTATTTGTTACACAATAAGTGGTCTATTGTCAGCTGAAATGTGGTTAAAAGCACAGGCGTTCCTCACGTCTCATATCAACCTTATGTTGATCTTCAAATTATGCACACATGAATAGGGGCAAACTTAAAATATTGAAATATGCGAGCTGCAGTTGTCATGTATAGATTAAATAATGTCGGGAAGAGTAGAAGCAATGGGATCTGAGCTATGACCAACATTGGTTTGATGGGATTTAATGATCTATTAGCGCGATTTTTAAAAACACAACTTTGCACATACCTTAGTCTGTGAAAAAGATTCTCATAACGTAGGATATTCCTAATTTCATGTGTTAATACAGAATGTGGCCTTAGTAGTGATAACATAATAACAATAATGAATTTCTTATATAGAGCTACACACCCATAGGTCTCAGCACGCTGAAATAACAGAAGTCATTATTAACCCACAGATTGCTTCTCAATTTATTGACCCAAGAAGGATGAAAGGCTGAGTTGACTCTGCCAGGGTTCAAACATGCCACAGCAGGTTGCGCACAGATATCAGGGGCAAGTGCTTAGCTCACTGTACGAACTGACCGGCTAAAGAACATATATTCTGTTGAAGGAAAAGTTGAATATAATGGACTCCACTAAATCAGAGCAAGAGGGAAAAATGATCAGTGGGCAAAACCTAAGGCTGGAAATGGAGCAGATTGACACAGGAAGTTTAGGTGTTTGCATACTTTAAGGTGCATACCGGTTCCTTCAAGGGAGCATCTGAAAGGGCCAAAAATGGTAAACAATGAAGAACGTCTTTTGAAAAACAAAACAGTCATAAATGTGAATGGGAACCTTGTTTGCTTGATGCAGTTCCAAAAATGCAAGAATATATACATGAACAGCAAGATCCTAAGTTTGGATGTATACGTTTTGGCCGTGACACAATTAGTCACGGCCAAATTGACAGTGGTCAACTTGGCCGCAAAGCCAATTTTGCTGCAGCCAAACCCCCCACACACCCTACTTACCTTTTCACCGTCCAAGCCTTTACGGATACTGCAGCGTTGCATCCATCCCTCCTACTCAGTTCGTATCCGACCCCCCAGGGTCCGCTGTTCTTTTTTTTCTTGTCCCCTTGCCTCCATACCTCTGGAATCGGGGGACACCTCTGCTACCCCCAAAGGCAATCACTACCAAAATTGGGGAGCGGGGGACACCCCTGCAACCTCTGCAGCCCATGTTTGGTAGTGATTACCCAAATAGATCGTTTCGAAATGACCAAATGGTACTGGTAGAATTCGGCCAATTGTACCATTAGGTCAATTCGAAGCGACCAATTTGGGCAACACCCCTAAGTTCTACTTAAACTAAAGTGCAGTCAGACAGCGCAAATATTAGATTCAATTAAATCAAACAGTTTTCTTTATACTGTGTTTACTTTTTTCTGATACCCACAACTACTCTGCAATGATTGTGTCCTTTCCCTTTTAGATTTGTCACAGGGTACACTTCAAAAGAGGATATTCGCTTGTCCAATTGCTCAATCAAAAGTAAGTGCGTCCATGTGCTGACAACAATTAGGAAACTACACTATGGGTTCATGGGTGCCAACAGTTGAACGTCACTGCGAGGGTTGAAATCCCCCTCACCGCTGAATATGAGCAGGTGATGAACTCAACCCATCCCCTGGCCAAACAGTGCATTTTACAGCACCTCATTTTTTGTCAGGAATTGCAAAAGGCCATAACATTTGCACCCTGATTTAAACATAATCTATCACAGCAATAGTCACTCAATGTGCTGAGCTACATTGGTAGCTAGCATGTGTCTCCCTACATGAAATTAATTCAAAATCGGATACAGATCCATGATAGTGGTCCAAATCACTGCATTCATAACATCACAGTTCATGCACATTGCACAAGGCCAATGGTGTTTCATCGCATGCTATACTGACATTTCTCATTCTCATTTAGGATGTAAAGCCAGACATTGAAAACTGTGAACATCTCTACAGGGGCAATGCTTGGTTCCTGTCCCCATTGCTAAAGAGTTAATGGGAACACTCTTATGCCTGCATTCGCATCCTGTGGGTAATATCCCATAAGGACTGTCTTTGACTAGCTATCATTGGAAACTGATCTAGTAGTGATATCGTTTCTATTAATCTGAATATTGATAATTGCATATTATTTGAAGTTGATCTGGGAGTGATATTTCTCCTCCTAAATATCATCTCTAACTACATATTGTATGAAGCTGAACTTCCAGGGATGTATGTTTTTATTAAAAGTACACACTCTTTCCGAGTACATATTATTAGGAGAACAATGAGTGATATCTTCTCATTAAAGTTCTGCTGTCTTTTGCTCGTATACATGTCATGCAAACCAACAAGCTGCTTGTCATCATCAAACACCAACTAAGTGCAGGTGACTATCACATCTTTAAGGCAGAGTAAAGAATACAAGACATCTGTAATGAGTTCATGCCAGGTGTGAGATGCTAAACCATTCTTCATCACATTGCATTCTGTTATTTATAAGCCTGGCTTTATAGTCTGAAAGTAAAAGTGCTATTGCTGAACAAGAATACTGAATGAAATGTGCCGAAAGCAAGGGCTTGAACATCAGAGCACTTAAAAAGCACAACTCAAGAACTTTCTTCCCACATACTATTATACATTCTGTAAAGACGTAACAGAGTCCTATGCCCTCATTGACATTCCGAGAGATTGTTGGGATATTTCCAGCAGTTTCTTTCTTCTGTATACCTTGCAGAATAGATGGATGAACTTAACATCAGAAACTCTAATAAGCTTTGAATGCAGTATTTCACATTATCGTATTAATCGGTAAGCGTTGACATAACTCATTATTATTAAAGCACTTCGTATAGTGAACAGGTCACCCACTTTTTTAAAGATTCTATTAATATTAGTCCATGTTAGTTTCAGACGAAAGATATTAAGATGAGTGTTATATCATATGACAAATCCAGTGGTTCTAGCATTATGTCTTCTTTAGCGTACAACTCTTGGCTTCTTTACCAGGTATTTGCACAATCATTGAAACGTTTGTCATTGTCCATCTTCTGGAATAATCCCTACACATTTTAACCAGCATTTCTCTTCATTTTGTTTACTTTAGCCCCCACAGCATTAGTACAGAAGAAGAGCACATATACACACTCTACAAATATTGAGAGAATGTTTTACTCTAATTATATGATAATGGTTTATCAGGGTAAGCATGACACCCTCATGTATTTGGGTATTAGGTCAAGGCCTTTTGGGGTCTACACAACTACTAATATATGCTTTTTTGTTTGCCATGTGCTTCAGTTTATTGCTTTTTTACTTTATTTTTGCATTTTGACACAGCGTCCATGCTCACACTTATTGTTTTCTTTAGCACATATGTTTTTAGTAATCATTGATTTGGTATTCATTATGATTTCTTGTGTTACAAATTGTTTTTTTGGTCTGCTACTTGTTGCATGATATGTGTTTTCTTCTATTTACATTGTATTAATGATATGGATTTATCAGTTTGCCTTAACAAAGACCAGAGAGAGAGTCGAAGCATGTGTCAGCATGTAAACAACAATATATGCACAACGTCAATAAAATATGAAAATAATGATTTGTACCAAAACTTTTTAGCCCCAGCTTGGATTTCTACTCGGTTTCATGATTACTGGCACGACAGCACACATTCCTTTGATTTAGCACACTTGCACTTTTGATGGCATGGGTGGTTTTCCATTCATGTATTCATGGTTGCAGCCGGACTATTAATTAAAAATCCTTATCAAAAAAGTGATGTCAGGAGCAGGATTAACAGGGTTATCTGCTGCTTTCAAATCCAATTATTGTTTATGTACCCCTCCGGTTTTACCGGGAAGTCAGGTGCCAGTAAATCTTTACGGGTCCGGCAGCAACCCGCCGGTATCATAGGCACAGTTCCCGCCGGACCCGTAATGAGGACCATTGTTTTGTTAGAATCCACATTTTCTTCGAGGTTGACAGTGCCCCATGCTCCGAAACATAAAGAGGGATGTGTGAGTGGTTCTATTGTTATAGGGTTATGGGCATGCACATTTCCCCCCCATGTTTTCATCACAAGATTTGTTAATGGCCTTTGCCATCTCAGGGCCAAACCTTCACCCAGCAACTCATCATCACTTCTACCCATACACCTTTAAAGGAAACCACCCCTACAATGTAAATCAATGGGCACGTCCTGAACCGTGGCACTCGTTGCCCAAACTTGTCAAGGCACATGTGTGTGTTGTGTGTTGTGAACGTTACCTTCCCCCTCTGTGTGCCCTCCCTCTCAAAGTGCAGTACTGCATTCTTTGTGTCCGAGTTCTCTGTCATCTTTCTCATTTTTATATACTAGTCATCTCCCTTTCCACTACCCATTGTACAGTCATCGTATGCACCTCTTCTGGGATGAATATTCTTGGTATTCCCTTCACCTGAGGTATCAGGGAGCACACATAACATGATCAATTCACCCATTCCCTCCATAGCACTGCCATGTTATCATACCACATATTTCCAGAGTCAGTGTGAAGATTGTTCCCTGCTAGGCCAAAAACAATTTGTAGTGCGGCACCTCTCTCCTAACTCGTGACATTGAGTGGACATTGGCTGTGGGAGCAATCACTTCTGCCCATTTATCATCGATTTCTGGGGGGCCATATTATCTCCCCCACCATGTACAAAACCGCATACCAAACACTTACAATAATAGGGAAACGTAAGAAACCAAAGAGGACTGAAAGAATCACAAGAAAGACAATCCATTACAATACATTTTTCATCCTGTCTCTCGCTGCCCCTCTTGTGAAAAACAGCACCAATTCCTGAGACTGTAAAAGGAAGACCATAAAGAAATACTTAGTTGTCAGAAACATCCCTTTTGACTCCCTCCACTTCTTCTCTTGAAGGGGGGGGGCATTGCTTTTGTCTTGGAGCCCCAGGAACCACCCTTTGCTTTACTTTTTCCTAGTAAATTCCTTATTAAAATTTGATTGTGTGGATTCAGCTGTTGTACGGGTGGGACATTTTGTTCTGCTTACTCTGGTGAGGCCTCAGATGATGATAGTACTGGCTGGTGTTGTCAGGGCCAACCTGTAGGGAGAGAAATCTGAGAGATTGAGTAAGCTCCCTAAGATTGCCCCTGAACTCCTTCCCCAAAATGTCAGCAGTGCTATGGGTATCAGATATAGAGCGAGAATTTCAAGGAGAAGTATGAGGCATAACAATCTGCCTGCCGGTCACAATCTCATGATGGGTGAGATGGTGATCAGACCCCGACTGATTGTGCAGAAGGAAGATGGTCAGAGATAGACAGTGAAGCCAGCTCTTGTGAACTTTGGTATACATCTTCGCAAGGCGCTCTTTGAGCAGACCATTGAGGCACTCCACTAGACCATTGATAGTGGGTGATAGATGGAACAAGGTTTGTGTTTGATCCCTAACAGGGAAGCTACTTCTTTAAATAAGTCATTAGATAAGTGTGGGCCATTGTCCAACCTACATACCTTACACACTCCCCTGTCTGGGACCTTTTGCATACAACGAATTTAGCTGCTTATTTTGTGTCACAGCGGTCCTGCTTTAAACCAACAGGAGAATGAACACGCCACAGCTATTGGATAGTGATTTTGGTGCACCTATTTGCATATCAATGTTGTCAATATGCAAATGTAAGAAAAACCCAGAGCAGTGAGGTACAGTCGCTTTAATGGTTTTCAGCATGTGCCCTGCATGACAATGCTGAAATGTCACCCTGTTGGCAATGTATTCTGTCACATATTCATTTCAATTTGGGATGAACCAATCTGCCTGGAAATCAACTGCAATACTGGTTGGTCCAGCTGATCAAAAGCTACCTTAAGTAAATCAACAGGCATTACTGGCTTCCCTGAAAATTTTTTGACACCAAACTAAATCAATGGGAGACAAGGAACACCAGTTCTTCTTCCAGAGTTCATCTTCCTGTATTGACACTCTGCCCTGCAAACTCTGTTATCTGTGTAATCAGTAGTACATTATAGAGATCTGATAATTTCACCTGCTGTTGTGTTGTGTCATGCCTGTACATATGGGTGGCTGATTAGTGATTCAGGGCAGGTAAGCTGCCTGTTTAGCTTCTCTGTCTGCTGCCTCATTGCCATATGACACAAAGTCTGTTCCTGCCATGAATCCTGATAGAACACAGGGCACGCCTTCACATAGCAATGTGGGGAAGGACTGGACATTGAAGTTCGCCGGCTGGCGTAGGCATTCATTGACAAGTATTGACAACCTCAGCCTCTACCAACATGGCCGCCAAGTTAGGAATTGGGGCAAAACTCAAAATGGCCCCAGTTGGCCCATGTTTCTGGGATCTGTGGTGGTCTAGTGTTACATGGTGCAGCCTGAGGCTATAAAACCATGCATCGGGCCATGCCCTGCGCTTAGCGTTTCGTCTGCTAAATGTGCGAGCAGTGTAATGCTTACCGCTCCTCGCCTCAAAGTGCACAAAGGATTTCAGTCTTTTCCTTTGCTCTTTGACACTTACTTACCTGGTATTCAGTGCACTCCTGTGGCTCTTCTGTTCTCTGGATCTCCTCTGATTGTAATACCAGAAATACTTACCACAATAACTGAACATTTTGCCGATCCGGCTCTGCGATGCCTCCAACACTGAAATGAGGAAGGCATGCAGTAAGAGCTCTGTAATTTCAACAACGCCCACTTGAATCTACCCCTGCGAACTCGCTTACCTGAGCATGTTGCCAGCCAATCACAATTCTTCATCATCTGATACTCTGGTGATTCCACAATTCAGCTGCTCTATTTTGGCACAGCACTTGACGCACCTGCAGAGAAAAAATGAGACAAGCATTAGCATTATTTGTGCTCCGTGCCTCCAACAGACAAAGACTTAAGAACATTATTGACAAAGACAAGAACAATACAAAGCTATTCATGCTCTGTGCCGAAAGCTGCTAGAACTCCAGAAGGAACCAAGCAGTGCTATATGTGAACACTTACCTTCCACACTTCTAGAGCATTACATGCACCGCTGCTGCCCGGATGCCTACCTGGTACCTTCAGACTTCAGCTCCATACCTAACAGTGAGCCAGTTTGCCTGCTGTGCCAGCCAACAAACATTGGGGGACATAGAAGGGAGGTGGGAGGAAACCAGGGGAACACACACTAAATGCCCTTTGATTTTTTACCCATAG
Source organism: Ambystoma mexicanum (assembly GCF_040938575.1). Taxonomy (NCBI): domain Eukaryota; kingdom Metazoa; phylum Chordata; class Amphibia; order Caudata; family Ambystomatidae; genus Ambystoma; species Ambystoma mexicanum. Next base: position 1,318,958,094 of record NC_090929.1, on the reverse strand, counting down.
GTCCTTATCCAGGTAATTCCATAATCATTACTAGTGGTTCCAAAACCTACAAGGTTTTGGAATTCGTCTATATCCTATCCATTTACTGAGGGCAAGGCTCCTGACAGTCCGGATCAGGCGCTCCTGCAGGGTACCACAGGTAAGTGTTACAGTACCCCCCGAGTGGGCGGCACATTTGACTACTGCGAGAACAGATGGTAACTGCAAAACTTTGATCAAGCGGGGCAGCAAGTGTGCATGGTGCTCTAGTGTGCCATTACTTTTCATGAACCCCCTTCTCTTCCATTTAGTTAACCCAGAAAGTACTTTGGAGATGATGGAAGCTGAATCTCTATAAATAGTGGGCACAGAAGCCCTTACACATCTCTACTGTAAATATCAATGTCATCAGTTCAGCTGCTTGTGTTGAATAGTGTGTTGGAACTCTCATCTGTGCTGTCACCTTAACATCTTCTACCTCAAAACACACTACTGCCAACCAAGTGTGGTGGCACCCTGTGTTGTGGTCAATAATTGATGCCCCATCAACAAACAATATTTCTCTCTTCTCTAGTGCCTCTTCTCTCATTGGGTAGTGACCCTCCAATCTTTCTTCATATGTAGTGCAGACATGGACATTATCACCATCTTGTACTGGTTAGGTGACAAAAGGTTCTGGGTTGACAACATGGCACCTCACAATGTTAATTGTGGCATTTGCATTTGAAATTATAATCTCATACCCTGACACGCATTTGGTAGTGAGAGTAGACTTGGACATCTCCAGAATTGTGAATATTGCATGCCCTTCATAGAGTGATACTTGACAGCCCATTGTTATCGCTGATGTTTTTTTGATAGCAAAAGCCGCTGCTGCAAGTGCTTGCTCGCAGGGGAAATGCCACTATATTAAGTCAGTGGTTTGTGGCCTTGGGCCTTATCTGGGTGAGGACAGCCATCATTGCTTCCCAGTTGGAATGTGAAAATAGGAAAACTTTTTTATTGCACTCTTGAATAGCTAACACTGGTGCATGTGGCAATGCCTCCTTTAGATACCTAAAGGAACTGATAATTTCAGTTGGCCATATTATGGGAACTTTCCTATTTGCACTAACTTAAGGCGCTGCAGTCATGGTTTGTTCTAGCTGGAGAAGTCTAATATCCAGGACCACCAATAGTTGCACAGGCCCAGGAACTGTTGCACCTCTTTTACAGTATTTCACTGCAGTGCATTCTGTACCTCTGCTTCCCTTTCAGGTGTCATTCTCCACCCTTCTGATGACAATATCTGCACTAGATTCACTTCCTCTTTCTGACAGAATTGCAATTTTTCTCATACACCTGTACCCCTTCTCTGCTAGTAACGTCATGAGTGTTATCAGGTCCTCCCTTCACTCTTCCTAGGTGGTGCTCTACACCAGTAGGTCATCCATGTATTGTATTGCTGTGCTCTGTGTCTGTACATTTCCAAAATCTACCTTCAATACTCTATTAAAGATGCTAGGGAACTCACAATGCCCCTGTGGAGTCGGGTATGTTGGAATTGCTTCCCGTGGTAAAGAAACATCCCTAAAATACTGGGAATCAGGATGCAATGGCAGTGAAAAGAATGCAATCTTAAGGTCAATCACTGTGAATCATGTAGCGCCCATGGGAATATTACACAGGATTGTGGCTGGATCGGGTACCTGTGGAAACTCGGCCTCCACAATATTGTTCAATGTGCTGAGGTCCTGAACCATCCTCCAAGACACCCCTTTTACTTTTTTTTACAGGGTACACTGCCGTATTGCATGGGGAATCAGAATATTTTATTATGTGCCGTTACCATAATGCGACAATGGTGTCATATACCCACTCAATCGCCTCCTTGGACAGGGGTTTCTGTCTGACCCAAAGGAACAGGGCCCCCACCTTAAGATTGATGTGCACCGCTTCTACCCCCTTTAACAGTTCTCCATCATGGGGCCTGCTGGTTGGTCCAAATCTCTGCAGGAACCGTCTGCAGTTCCTCCTGCTTATAGGTTGGCATCTCTCTCGCAGGCAGTGCCAGGAGTGGACCCTCTCTGTGTTGAATGCGCAGGTGACATGCTATACTTATTTTAAACACCATCTCCCATATGTCCTTGTTATCGTCAAATAGTTACTCATCAGTCATGTCAGTCAGGCCTTGGGTGGGTTTTCAAGGGACTGGACAGTGTGGTATTCTTTAACATCTGTAACCTTGCCCTGTAGAATCACCTCATATTTCTGTGTTGTTACCACATCTAGCTGTACTGTGATAACTGTGCCCAGCGCTACTTCTTTGTGTGCTGCAGGTCTGAACAAAAATTCTGTGGGTCATCGGAAGGCATGGTTTCTTATTCTGGCTACCCATTCTAGCTGCACCTGTACCCCATAGAGGAACAACTGTGGGTATGAACCCGTAGGCCCTTTAAGCGAGGTAGCGCTCTATGGGATGGATGGGGATGCAGATCTTACTGTTGCACCAATAATCAGACTGACTCAGGAAGTTGGTAAAACATAACTGTTTATAATTGCTATTGTCTAAACAGGGAGTACAATGGGCGTCAATGAACGACATAGAGAATAAGTCTCAATGAATTTCATAAAAAAACATTTTATTTATAAACAAAACTTGTCATTACTAACATCCAACTACATGGAAAAATAAGCAAAAACCTACTGGCGGTTATGATAGGCTTAAGGGGAACATCTAGGTATACCTTCTATGGGAACAGGAGTGTGATTGGGTCTCTAAGGTCAGGTGGACCTCTATGCCCACTGCCAGTGCAAGTCATCTTCTGTGTCAAAAAATACACAATGTTTCATTGGTTTTCAAACTATAGGGCTCTTTGCTACGTGGCCCTCTAAATTGGTTGGCACGCTTGTACGCTTCTGGAATATTCCACTCGTTAGCAGCACGCAAACTGGTATCCCAGGTGCTGGAGGGTTGGACTTGACCATACCTCCACACCCAATTAGCCCAACATCCATCATCACTCCTGCTGTATGCCATTCAAATTAGTCTTTGAACTAGGCCTTGCCAAGGATAACTGTGCCTGAGAATAAAAGGGAGTGTGAGCATAGTCTTATCTTCCATTCTCGGTGTAGCTTGCCCAAAGTCTATTTTTAACTTGACCATGTGACAGGAGACTGTATTTTGAGCTCCTTCTTTGCATTTTACACTATTAAATGAATAAAACCTGGCACTTCTAGTGTTTTTCCATTACACCTCAACAGGAGCTAATCTCGCTTCTCACGTTCATTGTATCTTCTCAAATATATAACCGGTTTCTTGGCTGCCTCAACCCTTGACACTGGACCAGACAAGCCTTCTCGAATCTTCCTTCAATGTCAGCTGTTTCTTCTACTGCGCCACACTTTCAGTGCTTCTATTCATGGGGTCTCAGTTTGTTAAAATACATTGCACAACATCCAGATTCTATACACACATATTCACATACTGACAGCACCGCCTGCAGTTTATTCACTACGTATAGCCAGCCCTATGATTACTTAGTTTACTTGCATTTCAAAATGTGTACAGTTGTAAAACGGCTTGCATTTTCTTCAGTGCTCTCCTCACGTGCAATCTTCATTTCACACATGAAATTTTACTCAATTCTTCATTTCGCTATCAGATTGTATAAGGTCTATATCATTTCTTCATTAGCATCTCTTCTGGGTGTGTCATTTCTGCTTAATGTGACGTCAGCAGCCTTCTCTTTCATTCATCTTCACACTTTGTTTGGAAATCCCTTCAGAAGATTTTAATTTCTCTGTGGGTACATCATATAAGGTTTTCTCCATGGATACCTTGTTTCAGGGACTCTTCGCGGTGCAGGTACCATCACTGGCGTTGTGCATGTCACAATTTGCGGTTTCCAACAAATAGGCAAAATGGGGTGGGACTTTCGGTAGAGGCATTTGGCACCTCCTCTACACTCCCATCAGTCTTCACACCTAGACATCCTCATCTGCAAAAGTGCTCCATCCCTTCATTACTCCTTTCAGAGATCCTTCTGATTTTACATGCTCATCAACACTCCAGGTCATGAGACTACATTGTCCATTCGGGCTGCAGTAAATTCATCTTCCCACATACTTCTTGGGGTTTCTTGGATACAGGAACTTCATTCCCTCAGGTGCTAGAATGCTGGCTTCTATATATTTTTTGATTTCTTCATCTGTCAGCTCTTTGGGTCCAAACCCTGACTCAACATCAATCATGATCTTCATTCCTACTGCTTTCTTTGCTGTCTTCTTTCACTGTGTGATTATTATTCTGATCACACAGAATCCAAACATGATCATCAACAACAATGCTCCAAGAAATGTGAAGATATTCGCCATCCATTGTGGAACCCATGAGAAGATCAACACAAACCAGTTGTCATCTGCAATATCTTCTACTTCATCTTCTGTCTTGATGTGTAATTCGTCAGCATCGTTATGGACTCTGTAAAGGACCCATTCTTTTCATTGTGACAAGGTATGAATGTGCAACATGATTCTCCGATTTTGGCACAAACACCTCCATCCATGTCTGTAATCAAATCATGTCCAAGACATATCTATTTTGAAGAGTCATTAGTCTTATCTCCCTCAATTCTTCCTTGATAACGTTGAATCCCTTTATGGTAGTGGTGATCACCTGCAGGAGCTCCCATATGTGAATCTATAACAATTTAGCATTCACTATCGTCTGAATCCCTGGCATGAAGATTGTAGCGTATACTGCCAATGTCTAACTGAACAGCCTGTGTTCATACGGAATAGAATCAAAGGCTTGTATCAATTTAGCTGAAAAGACATTCTCCCTATTGGTTCGATTGAGAAATTCAACTGATCTCCTCTTTCTCAGGTGAGTATCAGCTTTTAGAAACTTTCCAATGTTCAGGTCACACTTCGGAATCACCAATGCTGGAAAATGGACAATTACTATGGAACACAGCCCTTCCCAAAGCCTTGGGCAACTTCATGTAGCTTTGGATCCACAGGCCCAGTAGTGGTCCATTATCGCTACTATTACCTCCTTCCTTCCTGGTACATTGAAGATTTGACTGCACTGCTGATTCTCTTCACCTTTTCTTGTGCCATTCTTTTTGAACCCTAGCTCTGCACTTATCAAAGGCACTATCTGCAACAGGCCTCCTTTGTCATCAACCCATGTCAGCAACTTTGCAAGCTTCGGCCAGAGAGGTTTGCATCCCTTTTCCACGCAATCTATAACTGGTTTGTTATGTCCTCTTACTGCCACCGCTCTGCACACAGCTATGCCTTCCTCCCAGCCGTCTGGAGAAAGTACTGTTCCCCTGATTTGTATCTGGCCTCTCACCTTGCATCTTTTATTTCTTCATAATTCTTTCCTTGACAATTGAGCTATTTATTTATTTCCCATCTGATTCCTGCTCCCTTCATTCCAGGCTGTTTGTATCTTATCTCATGATCTATGGTGTGTGGTCTCTCTCTTGTCTTTAAATCTTGCACATAATCATGTTTTTCTGGAGCTGTCCATTCAGTCACCCATTCCACGGATACTGTTTGACCCTGGAACTGGCCTCCCGTATGGCAGCGTGCAAGGTGTGTCAGGCAGTGAGCTGTCTAGACTGCTATTTCTATAGCGATGAATATCTTGGAATTTCCCATAGCATAAGGTAGGAGAGCACAAACATAGAAACTCTCCTTAGAGGTTATTTTCCCCACCTCTTTTATGTGCTGATACCACATGCGATTCCTCAAATATGCTGTACTGTCTAGATAATTATTTAACTCACAATCATCTTCCCTTGTGCTTCTCTTGTGTCTCCCTCTTGCAAGGAGGGTGCATGTGTAATGCTCATGAAGTACATCAATACGTGTCCTTCGTACAGGGGGATCAAAGAACACTCGTCAAAGGAATGGGTGACCTTACATGGGTCACTGGTGTAGGGATAATCACAAATGGTCTTGATCTTTCTGCAATAGATAATTCTGCATAAGTGACTGGAGTGGTAAGAATCAAAGGGACTTCTATCTTACTTGGGCCAATGAAGTAGACAGTATGGATTGCAAAATCAGAAACACAATAATACATGATGAGCATGCATATTGTGCACCAATACATTAGACCCCACCATTTTCAATTCTCCAGACGCCTTTGAGTTTTCTTACTTTCCGGAACTGTATCATTCACACAGTCCACTTTGTGCCTGTTTACTGCTTTATGAAAGGAAAAAATATTTTTAATCAAGCAGCCTTGTTAAGTTATCAGGTAGCTGCAGTATCGCTTCAACTATCACTGGAAGTAGCTTCCTAATTGCAAGTCTATTTTTAGGATCTTGCAGAAAAACATGTATATTAGTACTGCACCCAACAAGAGCAGGATAGGCTTGGAGTATGTATACAAAGATAGGGAGAAGTAGTGTATGGGCATCGATTTCTGACAGAACCATGAGATTAACCAAAGAGAAACTCAGTGAGGAATGATTTGGGAAACTACCCCCTTTTCCAGTCGTCAAACTTGAATTCTAGATCTGGCATATTTAGCACATCAACACTTTCTAACGTCCAATTCAAAGATTCCTGTGGATCGAGAAGTTTGCCTTGCAGTCCTGCTCTAATATTTCTATAAAGAGTGTCCGGGGTGAGCCCTGGTTCAAATGCACACTTGCATTTATTTCATCAGCAATCATAGCATCACGCTTCCTCCTCACCGATCGAGTCAGCACGTGCTGAACTTCTTCTCCTTCTCTTGCTTCTGAATCAATGGTTGGGGTGCATCACTCTCACCAACATACGGTTTCACGTTGCCCATATATATCCATGCACGTCTTTCTTGGACATTTACTGCTGGGGGAGTGACATTTTCAACAATAAAGGGATCACTAAAACAGAGATTGTGCCAATTCCTTATGAAGTTGCGCACTGTGACTGAATCTCCAACAAACAATTTTGGTATAGGTAATAGTTCTTGAAGTCTGGTTGCTGAATCGGCTTCTTCTGTGTCCTGAGACCGACACCCCTTGGGTTTGAGTTGATTTGAAATGACAGAGATAATAGCGGGCATACATCTCAAATATGCACGTAACTCATTTCCTAACATTTCTGCAGTCTTCTGGGCATTGCTGTTGTCCTCGATGGAGGAGACACAGGCGTTCTCATTCGCCTCCCTGTCACTAGCTTATGGGGTGTGAGGTGGTGATCCAGCCCAGGCTGATTTCCTAATGCATATAATGCAAGGGGAAGGCAATACAGCCATCCCTTTTTCAATGCCAGCTTCAATTTGGAAATTGTCTCTTTAAGGAGGCTGTTGAATCTCTCACATATTCCGGGTGCTTGCGGGTGATAAGCAGAAGAAAACGTGTTCAAATACTTCATTAACAAAATGGGGCCCATTGTCGGATCTCAGCACCTCACATACTCCCCATCTAGAAAACACTTCTCAGACGTAAAACATTGTAGTGCAACTGGAATCAGGGTGTGTACATGGACTTGCTTCAATTCACTGAGAAAAGGGGCACACCACCAATATCATACACCTGTTTCCACTACATACTTGCAGCATATCAAAATAGTCAATATGTAAATGCTGAAAAGGACCATTCGGCCGAGGAATCACTCCTCTGATCGTTCACAGTGTGTGCCCAGCAGTAAACATTTGACATATGATGCAATTTTCTATATAAAATGCAACATGTCTAACAGGTTCGTTACTAACCAGTCCTCCGCAATAGCTGCTGCGAGACTTTCACTAGTTACATGCACAGGGTAGTGCAGCTGCTCAAGAGCTACCCTTAACAAGGCTGCAGGCATCACCAGCTTTCCAGTGCTGTCCTCTCACCACAATGCTTCAGAGGGGGATACAGAACACCACCTTTGTTTCCACAATTCTTGCTTTTCCTGTGGTGCACTGCCTTGAACCTCCATCAACTGTGTTCTTGACAAACAATTAAACCCTTCATTTACAATCATAATTATGACTACTTTCTCTTTTATATATGGAGTATCAAAACTTGAAATATCTGGTGAATATGCAACCCTTTTGGCCTTTTCTTCTGCGGCTTTGTTGTCGCAAGAGATACAATCAGTTTGCTTAGTATGTGGTGCGCATTTAACCCTGGGAGTTGTAGTGCCTTAATCAGCCTGTCCAATAATGCTGCATTTTGCACTGGAGTTCCATCAGCTCGGAGGTAGCCCTTCCTTTTCCAATGTGCTAGCCCTGCGTGCCCCGGTGACATCACATAGGCGGAGTAACTGTACACTTTTACTTCTTGCCCTACATGTTTCTCAAGCAAGCCATTAATTCTGCTACTTGTGCCGAAAAGTGAGACGGTAGTCTTGCACGTGCTACAACCTCAAATTCACCATTGGCTTACCACAGCTAAACCTGAATGCCTTTCCCCATCAGTTTGATCAATGTTTGAAGACTGAAGAAAACCACTCCCCCTCCTAGCGCATTCTCCTTTACTCTCCTGTACTCTTGGGTTATCATCGTAGAACTGCTCGTATTTAGCTCAATCATGCACCTGCTCACCCTCTGCCACTGCCTCAGCTACAAATTTTTGTTTTGTTTTGTTTTATTATTTGTTTTGCGCTCCAGACCCGAGGGTATCAGGGTTCATAGCATAAGATGACTTACAGCTTAGTTACACAATACAGTATTACAATACATGAGAATTATACAGGGCAGAAGCAATATATAACTGTGAATACATAAAGATCAAATGGAAACAACATAACATAGGCGGAGAAATGGGAATATACAATGGACAGTCAAGCGTGACTGGTGAAGTTTAAGATTGTGGCCAGATGGACCCTCTATCTGAATTATTTACAAGGAAGCAGGGAGGGTCAGTTATAGGTGGTGTCAGGGTGTCAGGGTGTGGGCATTACTTGTCAGAGACTTTGAACCATCCTATTAGGTTCTGGCTGAAGTTTTGGTAGGACTGATCTACTCTCAGTGGAGGGGGTATGGAGTTCCAGAATTGGGCTGCCTTGACCAGGAAAATGCTACCTCTGACTCTAGATAATTTAAATCTTGGGACTAAGAGGCAGTTGGTGTTGGACAATCTGGTAGTTCTCGTAGCATGTTTTCTGATGAGTCTTTCTGTCAAATAGCTTGGTGCCGCATTGTTCAGGCATTTATATGTGAGAAAAGCAACTTTTAACCTGATTTTGTGTTGAGAGCCAGTTATTTGATCTTCTGATCTCGGAACTTTGTTCTCTCCTAGAAATTCCGAGTGCTGCTCTGAGGGCATTGTTCTGTTGGACTTGGATTTTCTTAATAAATGTGGCAGGGTTCACTATTTTACACCTGACTATTTTGATTGCTGGATTCAATATGACTACCTCATATGCGGAAGCCCTCTGAGATGTCAATGTACCCTTAGGTTTCTCCAAAATGGCAAACAAAGCATGCTCAACAAACAATGTCATAGAACACCCCATCACAATACTAGTACACTTCTCTATTGCGAACACAGCTGCTGCCAGCGATTGTTCACAAGGAAAGTTCCCTTTCATAACTGGATCTAGAATCCCACTTTAATATGCTAGGGGTTTGTACACCAAAGTAGTCCTCTGCGTTGGCACCACTGTCATAAATGCCCCATGCGTTTTTGAAAACAAAAATAATTCCTCATCATAGTTGGGAATTCCTAAAACTGGAGCTGTACAAATTGCTTTCTTCAATTCGACAAACCCTCCCTCCATTTCCTCAGTCCATTCTATATTTTCCCTGTTCACGTGCTTTCTTCAGAGACTAAAAAAGGGGTCTCATATATGAACTATAATGAAATACCCATGCTCTAACATACTTATACAATCCCAAAAACTGCTGCATTTGTTTTATTGTGTGTGGATTTGCTGTTTTCATAATCGCCTCCGCTCTTTCAGGTGCAACTTTCTTCCCTTCATGTGAGATTAACTGACCTATATTAAACACTTCTTCTTGACAACATTGTAATTTATCCTTGTCCACTTTATATCCCTTGTCTGCTAGAATAGTCATTAACTGAATCAAATCTTGCCTGTACTCATCTTCCTTTATGCTAGAAACTAAAATGTCATATATGTACTGCAGCACAAAACTCTGCAAATCAATATTGCTTAGGTCCATCTGCAGGACCCTATTAAAGATCAATTGAGACTCATAGTACCCTTGGGGCAAATGAGTGTGCTTCATCTTAGTTTGATGAAATGTAAATGACGTAAGGTCTTGGGAGTCCTTATGCAACAGGATTGAGAAAGGCGCATTTTTTCAGGTCAATCATTGTGAAATATCGTGCCTGTACTGGGATACTACACAATATCATTGCCGAATTCCAAACTAAAGGAAACTCTGCCTCTACAATCAGGTTAATCTGTCTCATATCTTGAATAAATCTCCACAATCCTCCCTTCGATTTCTTCACAGGGTACACCACGGTATTGCACAGTGACTCTACTTCACTAAAATGCCTTGTTCCATCAGGGCTGATACAGTCTTAAAAATACCCTCAATCGCCTCATGAGGCATTGGGTACTGTCTTGCTCGAGGTAAAATTGCTCCTGGCTTCAGCTTAATCTTAGCCTCCCCTATCCCTTTCAATAGGCCTATGTCTTAGGGGCCCGTAGTCCATAAAGAGTATGGCAATTTCTCCAAATCTGCATCAAAAAATGCTGGGCGCTGCCACACTATCAGCATTTGCTGTGGGATTTCTCTTTTCTTTATTCGGATCCAATTTGTAATACTCATGTTGAATATTACTTCATCATCTGTTGGATCATCCCTAAACATATCCTCATCAGTGACATCAGTCAATCTATACCCTTCCCCAATGGCAATCACTGTTCAACATGGCCTGCCCTTGTCATCTGTTCCTTCGAGCATGGCCAATTCCCCTCACACCATGGCTGCATTGTAGGGAAATAGTCTGCCCCCCCTCTTCGTCCATAGGTATCTGTGGCCTGAACAAAAACTCATCAGGTATTCTCATAATCTTTCCCACTAGGCTGGGTAGCCATGTTAACAAAATACATACCCCATAAAGAAAGACCTCTAGCTATAATGGCATTCCTCGCAGAGCTATTTGCCTTGTAAATGCCAATATACATTTGCCCACATTCATATAATGAATCCCTGGAGTAGAGCATGCTATGCCGACATCAGTAAAATAAATTGTCATATTAAGCTTCGTCATTAAATCTCTTCCCAAAATATTAACAGTTGTCTGCCGTGAATACAATGGAACAGACATGTCACACACTCCTATGGAGACTGGTAATTCAAGTAAAAGGAACTCTACTTGTAGCTCCAAAGAAACCTTGCACATTCATGGCATTTCCCGACATTGGATATTTGCCCTCTTGAATACATGAACGAGTAGTCCCAGTGTCTAAAAAAGATAACAATTGCTCGTCACATCAACCCTTGGTTCCTCTTGAGGGTCTAGTGTCAATGATAGTAGTGAACACATCAAGTCGCCCTGTGAGCTGTCCTATTGTGGGTACATGCTCATCTCTGTACCTCTAAAAGGACTTCCTCCTACCACAGTGACACTCCCTACTCTAGGTGTCAATAACTGTCGTGTGTTGTTCTGAAAACCACGCCTTGGTTGTTCTGAAAACCACCCCTTCCTCTGTAGCCCATTCCTCTGCCTTGCGGCATGAACCTATTCCACCCTTGATCCATCTGGCATTGATTATTCGCCTGTAATGTACCCACTACTTGCTGCATTCCCAATCCTTTGTCACATGTCAGTAACACACCTTCTATGGCATACTTTGACAATTTCTTCTGAACTAACTTGGCTTCAAGTTTTTGAACATCTTCCTTCTTAATATTTTTTGCAGCTAACGGCCAGCAGTTATGCGCTATAGTCAACTGTATTTCTTCCCTTAGCTTTGCTTCCATTCCCACTAATTTCTTGAGCTGCATCTCTACCTGCTCCGGTAATCCCTGACACAGAATGTGGTAAAATACTGCCACTGATTTCCCTCACGGCTCCCTTGTTTCAATTGTCCACTGTTCCTGAATGCTATACATATAAGCAAGCAGATCTTCGTCATATTTTATTTTACGTGACATAATTGCACCCATATCTGATGTTTCAGGATACTGTATCCTGAGTGCCCTCCAGACATCTGCCCGACAATTATTGAATGGTGCTCCATCGTGTGCTGTGTTCTGTGCCGTGACACTTGAGTAGCCTGCTCTCGTCCAAATGGCATCAGCCTTTTTCCCAAGAATGGCTGATAGGAGACCCTTAAGGTCCTATATTTTCAGAGCATTTCCTGCTGTTGTCTTTTCAAGTCCATAAATCCATTTCCCTGCACGTGCTGTTAAACTGAGAAATGTGCATCTTAAATTATCCTTATCCATTTGTGGCCAGGGAATAGACTGTGGTCTGGCCCCTCCTTTCTCCAATAAAGGGAACTGTGTGAACCCAAATCCGCAATCAGCTCCCATCATCTGCCTATCCATAGTGGGGACAATGGTTCCTGATCGCCTTCTACCTGGCAATGACCTCAGCCTGTTCACATATGGTGGTGACTCTCCCTTTTCACTATTTGAGCGTCATTTAGATCACTCTGGATATGCTATAGGATCTGGCATCCTATCCTTGGGCTGTTCTAAATCAGACCATCTCACTTCCTTGTCTGTCTACAGACATCCCTCAGGGCCAAATTAACTTTCTCCCTCCTCCCCACGGAAGGTTTCTCTCTCTTCGTCTGACATATCTAGTCTCCAAATAGAATGGCTTTGGTTCCTATCCCACTTATATAAAGTCAGCCTGTCTAAGGTCAAGACTCTATGCTTGAGACTGAACAGGTCTCTTTCCTCGCTTCCTGATGGAAGGATCATGGACTGTTCTCCCTTCCCTCGTCTTCCCAATTTGCTGCTTTCCCTTAAATCTTGATAGGCTTTATCAATCCTCTCCCCGATGCTCCCTATGTCAAAATTCTCCTCTAGGGTTATGCTAGATGGCCCTGACGTTGCTCCCTCTGATGGGAGGAACTTCTACATATGGACCCATGATATAACTGTACTCGGTTCCATTTCTGAATGTGATCAATGTAGCATTCCCTTTGTCTTATTTTTCACTCCATTTCTTCATCTAATTCCTTTGCTTTCTTGCTTGCCTTTTCTCTTCCGTTCTTTCATTCTATGTAAGCTCTTCTACCCTTTGTCTTTGCATTCTTATATCCCTTCATTTCTGTGCTTCCTCTTCTTCTCTTGCATGCCTCGTTCTTCGATTGCTATCTGCCTGTTATAATACTTCCTTTGCTCCTCCGCCCTTTGCTCCTTTCTTTGCTGTTCTTCCTAATACATCTGTTCTCATTTCTGCCTATTCTTTGTCTTGTACTTACCTTCTTTCAATTTTTCTCTTGTCTTTTCTATCCTGTCAGTCTTGATCTTCCTTGATACTTTTCCCATCGAGCTTCAGCCATATCTGTCCACCCATCCATTTATGCTGTACGAGCATTACCTCGTCAGCTTTATCCTTCTCTTCTTTCCTTCTCTTAATCTCTTTTTCTATTTCTGTTGATATATTCGGTCATTCACTTTTCTCCTGCTTGTCCTGTAAGACCTTAAAGATCTCCTCCTTTCTTTTAGTCTCTTCTGGACTATCTTCACTGCTGTAGGCAGGTGGTTCATATATCGGATTACTATATCCTTTGGCTGCTTTCAGTTCCTTTAACGGATACATACCTACATCGTCTGTAATATTGCCATTTACTTTGGGTGAGGTAAGGGGAGCAGAACGCTCAACAACTTCCTCCCAATACTGATTAAGCATCCAGTCCTCAGGAAGTGTGTCCACCCACTCCTTGTGCTACATTTTCCAAAGCTCTAAACTAGCTAACCTTTTCTCCAATTTCTTTCCTGTGTACGCAGCGTGCATGTATGTGGTCATGTGTTGCGAAACCTCTTTTGACAGCGATCCCCCTTGAGGCCATGGCATGAACATTTTGTCTGCTGTACCCTTTACCGTCTGATATGCAGGGGCATTTCTTCTCTGTGAAAGGCACAGTGAGCTAAAGACTTGGTAGAGTCTCTCCCAGGGGTTACTCACCCAAGAACAGGCCATTGGGCTGTGTTCATGCTGGTAGAGAGATTCCCAGACCCCCCATTGTTTTGTATATATATATATATATATATATCTATATATATATATGTATATATATTAGGAAAACAAAGAGGAAAAGGGAACCGCACTCTCCGTGGGCTAGATGGAAAACCAATATCAGTAAAATTAGCACAGCTCACAACAAAGTATTGGTCAAAAATGTAATGTATAATAAAAAAACATAGGTAAAAAACACGGCCAGGAAGGCAGCAGCAACAACAAAGGCAGGACGCCCGTAAGCACGACCCGCACACGACGCATTTCACGCTCAACTGAGCGCTTGGTCACGTGAAGAAACAAAGGACCGGAGCACATTAATAGTTGACAATTTCTGTGGAACTGGGTAGGTGCCTGGGGAGGTAGAATAGGCGGCAGCCATGATGGAATGGCAAGACACAAGTGGCCAACAATGTGAGCCAGATGACAAATCGGTGCATAGTGTAATTAAATAGTCATAACAAGAGGTCCAGGCATGTATGGTCGGAACCGTACATTCCATACCAGGCAAGCCCACAGTTCCACAGTTCCACCAGTATGATTTACAGTTATTAAAAAACAGATCATAGTACGCATACAGTTGAATGAGTGGAGTATTCCACATACAATTGGAAGACGAAGAAAAAACAATCAATGACAGTAAATTAAAACATAAGACCGCCATATCTCAGATCCATGTTAGGATAAAAACATCTCAGATATGTGAATCATAACTAGACAGTAATATGGTATTCTGACACCAATGACAGATGGAATAAAGTGAAAGTGCAAGCAATAATAACAGCATGAAGATGTGCAAATAAGCAAAACCAAGGTAGTGATATCTACATGTGCAAAAATGCAAGAAACGGTAATCTGACACAAATAACAGATGAAGTAAAGTACAAATGCAAGCAAAAATAACAACATAGTTATGTGCAAATATGCTGTGCCAAAATGGCAGTATCTACATGTGCCCAGATACATCTACATGAATCTATATGTACAAAAATGTAAAGTACCATTCTCGCTAGAAAAGTACGAAACAGCAGCAAAGTGTGCAAACTTGCAGGGTCAAAATAGCAGCATGGACATGTGTACAGTGGCAAAGTCCATGATTTTATACTAAAAGGTATAAACAATACCAATAGTCATGATTCTAACATAGGCTGGGAAAAAATAGATGACAAATATAAGGAGGAAATGGCAGAGACTGTTGAGACAAATATACAGAGCAGAGAGGGCAATTGGATGACAGCTCAGAGAAGGGAGTGGAACCAAAAGGATAAAAAAGCAAAAGGACTACAAAAAAATGATAAGAAAAAACAACAAAGAGCTCAGATCCCAAAAAATCGTGCTACAACAGCTCAAACATTAGACGGAAATAAGTCTAAAACAAAAAAAAACAAACACCAAAGAAATAAGGTGAAAAATGATAAAAACAAGCCAAGGATAAAGTAGAAATAAATGCCAACGAAAAACACCTAAACCGAAAAAGAAATCAAGATGCATCAAAGAAAGAGAAAGCACAGCAAGAATTAAGCATATGGATAAAGTTTAGGTGCCCAAGAACGTGTAAAGCTCCTCATCCAAATTATGTCCATTGGGAAACTTAGTGTCAAAGTCCAAGATAAATCCAGTTTCCAATTGTCTTAGCTTTGAATCACGGTCTCCACCCCTAGGATGAATAGGGAGTTGTGCCACTGCAAAAAACGTAAGCAAATTCAGATTAATCTCATGTTCTTGCCAAAAGTGCTTAGCCATGGGGTACGCGGATATGAATTTTTAATCGCCCTAAAATGCTGCAGAATCCTTAGTTTGAGCTTGCATGTGGTGCTCCAGACGTACCACTTCATGCGGGGACACGAGAGGACATAGACAACAAAGGCAGTGTCACAGTTGATAGAGTACTTAATAGTTTGGTTACATTTGTATGAAAGATTTGCAAGAAGTGGCATGAGCACACGCTTTACATTTAGTACATTTGGTAATGCCAATGGGGGAGACAACCAACCAATTAGAAAGAGAGGGACTTTTATCAACGGGTGCCAAAAAGCTAGAGACTAGCTTGTCTCTGAGCGATGGTACTCTTTTGTACGTAATAGTGGGACGTTTGGAAAGAAAGGGGCATAGATCTTTATCCAAGGTCAAGACACGCCAATGTCATTCAATGACCCTATGAACATTGTTGGAAGCATTATCAAAAGAGACAATGAGACACCATACAGTAGTTTATCCTTGGTCCACAGGCTTTAATGTAGGCCATTTCAATAATTCTTTTGGTATAGCCTTGTTGCAGAAAGTCAATGGCCGCTAGGGCACAGTGATGATCAAACGATGTGAGGTTGGTGCAATTCCTACGGTAACGGATGAATTTGCCGTAAGGAATGCTTCTTTTGCATGACACAGGATGACAACTGGTTTTTTATGCAATACTGTGTGAAAACCAGATCTTTCTAGAGTTACCACCACATCAAGGTAAATAACCTCAGTGGTACTGTGGCATTCTGTAAAGCATACATTGGCCACATTGGTATTAATGCTTTTCAAAAACAGTTGCCAGTCAATTTCAGTACCCTTCCAGATTACAAAAACATCATCGATGTATCGCCACCAAGCGACAATTTGAGTGGAAAAACTATATGCCAGCAAGTCACGTAAAAAGGTAGCCTCCCACCATCCCATTGTCAGATTTGCGTACAATGGGGCAAAGGTACTGCCCATAGCAGTGCCCCTTACTTGCCGATAAAACGCACCTTCGAACAGAAAAAACATTGTTCGTGAGGCAGAAAAACAACATCGCCAGAATCATAGAGCTATGGCCATGATAATTCAATGAACGAGTATCAAAGAAATATTTACAGGCTCCCGATCCCACTTGTTGATCAATGGATGTGTAGAGGGATACAACATCAAGGGTGGCCAAAATAAGCCCCTCCTCCCAAGGTGTATTGGTGATGTGTTTCAAAAAGTCCTTAGTGTCCCGTAAATAAGAAGGCAGAGCAGAAACAAAAGGAAACAAGGTTTCGTCATTGAATTGTGCCAAATGCTCAAGAAGGGAACCACATAGCGTGAATATGGGTCTCCCACGTGGGTG
This sequence comes from Ambystoma mexicanum, assembly GCF_040938575.1. Lineage (NCBI taxonomy): Eukaryota > Metazoa > Chordata > Amphibia > Caudata > Ambystomatidae > Ambystoma > Ambystoma mexicanum. The sequence goes on along the minus strand of NC_090929.1, from coordinate 1,318,940,946 downwards.
AGTAAGAGATGTATGTGTCTTAGGTAAAAAATAGATGGTAGGTACGGTATAGCAGGAGGGAACAAGGAATTTAACTAAATCCTCTTCAATGAGTCCAGTATCAGCCCACTTGGTACAGAGGCAATGTTAGGGAGGTTTTGAAGTTCACCGATGGCCTGAAATTGTACGGCAGTGAGGTTATATTAAACACTGGCAGTACTTGTCCGTAATTTTCTAAATTCACTGACTCATAAATAATAGAATGCTTCAATACAACCACCCACGGGAAACTGTGGATTAAATTTAGATTTGTTTTTGAACCTGGTGTGTATGTCCCAGTAAGGGTTGATGTCAAAGTCTGTGAAATCGACATTTATAGGATCAAACTGGGTATCTTCAAGACAAGCTAGATCCACAAGCGATGGAATGTCTTAAATGAGGAGGTCAGTGCGGCCAGTGCGAGGTACAGAGGGCTTGATGACCGTAGGATTTATGCTGAAGAATTTCTTGAGTTTTATCTTGCGAAAAAATGTTTCTAAATCTAGACGTGCCTGAACATAGTCGAAAGCCTTAGTGGGAATAAAGTTGAGACCAACGGAAAGGACAAAAGATTGAGGCTTGGTGAGTACATGGGAGGACAGATTGATGATTTGGCAGAGCTTCATGGTGTCAGTGGTTATTTTTTGACTCCAGAGCGCATTGATCTGCTCTCCTAATTCATGCCTGAGCCGTTTCCCACGCCGGCCTCTGAGAGTCCTTTTCGCGATTTCTGTCCTTTTCCTCTTCCTCTTGTCTTGCCTTGACCTTTGCCATGTTTTTGATTTTTCCCATCTTGGCATAGTAGCCGCATCTCGTCTAAAAAATTCAGCTTAACAGCCAGCTCCTCGTTTTCAGAAGTGGAGACATCTGATTCAGACGAAAAGGTGCCAAGATCGCCAGATGCAACAGATACAGGCTTGATGACAGGATTTTTCCGTAAAGAATCAAATCGTTTAGCAAAGGTAAATATCCTTCCTGTCTCGTAGTCCAATTTGTCCCTTATAAACTTGCAATGTTTTCGCTGTTTGATATCTTCTTCACATGCAATCAAAGCCTCATTGATTTTTATGCGTAATTGTTTACCCTCCTCAGTACTGGGAACCTTGTTGAGTTCAGTTTCTTTCTTATCAAGTTCTTCAGGGGCCATAGCTCGATCAGATTTGGCATATTTAACTAAGATGGTGAGGAAGTGGGCAGAACAGCCCTTACTGGCTTCTCCCCACTCTTGGAGCATGAGGGGATTTTGATCCTCGAAGGATGGCATTGTCATGATGCGCAATCCTTGAGGTACACGTCCAACGTCCAAATAATTCTGCAGTGAATGCTCCTCCCACCATTTAGAGATCTCTTTCTTTCGCAGCTTCTCGATGTCTTTAAGTAAGGTTATTTCCATGCTAAAGTTCGAATTTGTCTTTTTTGCCCCAATGGTGGGCAAAGAAATAGGCATCTCCTGCTGTTCACTGAACAGATCCTTGGCCTGTTAAGCCAAGCTGCTGCCCAGGTGTCGCTGCGAACCAAGCTGTGTAAAATACAACCAAAAATAGGAATCAAGACCTAGATTATGTGAGCTGACAAGTGCTAAATAAAGGAACAAAGCCGCGGCATGCCAGACTATTGCCAAAAGGCAGTGTAGAGTGGCAACAGAGAAGGCTGGTGTGGAGTAAAGAGAGGTACAATACCATTCAAATGAATATATATATTCAGTATCAATGACATTTGTGATGTCATCTTTGATGTCCTGGGTGTTAGTCTTAGCAGTGCACAGTGGTGGTGCGAGTTATGGTTGCTTGGCTTACTATAACTGGCGAATTTCAGAGATTTTTAGGTTTTACTTGGAGCCATAACATCCCTTTAGCAAAGTTTTTTTTCACTGAATTTCATAGGTTTTTAGTAGCGCAACTTAACTATAAGATAATGTAAATGTTTACTAGGATGCCCTTAGTCTATATACATATAACAGAGAAGATACTGAACCCCCTACCTGCGCTAGTGGGTCTGATATCTGCGGACCATGTGCCAGTTCGCGGATGGGCTCGGACAATCTCAACACTATCCAAAAACTCAGGGGATATCTTACATTGTTATATCAACCAAAAAAAAAACACTAAACATGTTCCAAAAGCAGCAGATAAATAAATTACATTCAATAATAAATAAGAAGTGAAACTGTATATGTAAGACACTAACAGTCCAATTACATAGCCCATGCAACATAATGGAATATACCAAAACACAATAAATAGGCCTCCAACAGAATTACCTCACAGAAACTGTACAGCAAAAAATCAACAGGACACCGATGCAGCAGTAACAGCAAAACCTAGAAAGAAACTAGTGAGTACACTACATTTTTTGTATATATTTATAAAATCTCTGTATTAGGTACACTGAAACTAATATTATTTTTTTACACAGAAATGTCCAGTGCTTTGGAATGGCTGGAAGAAAATGTTCCTCGGGATGAAATGAGTGTAGACAGTGATACCAATGGTAGACACTACACTACTCTATATAAGCCAATTAATAACCATTACTTTATGTGTACTTAACAGTTTTTTATTTTTAAGAGACGGTACAGACGTTAAAAATAATATAACAAGAGAGACGTTAGAAAATCTTCTGCAGCGAATGGAGCTAAAAATGGATCTGTTAATGAAAAATGTAATTCTTTTAAAAAAAATTCTGGAGGACCATACAAAAGAAAACATTAAATAACACTGTCCCACTTGCACCTATTCCCCCTCTCCATTTCCCATCCAACTATCCCCAAAACCTCCCCAGCAAGGAAAACATTATGATGAAACTTCAATTCCTTCCTCCCCTACCAACCATCATGTCCAAACCCCTAATTCCCCAGTATTTGTTTCAGTTTCTGGTTCACCCTCTCTTTCATAATGTTTATACTTTTATACAATAATAAAATATTAAGTGTGTTGTTAGTATATTCCTCTGTGTCTTATTTTGTTTTAAAAGGCAGTTAGAGTGTCTGTGGACAGCTCAGCTGTCCGGGATGTCTTTAATTAACCAAAATGGGGTGTCCTAAGGACACTACACCTGTTCGTATTGTTGCCACTCAATATGGAGGTGTCCTTAGGACACACAAGATGCTAGCCTGTCCGCAATTAACCAAACTGGGAGTGTCCTAAGGACACTATACCTGTTCACACTGTCCTCAATCAAGATGGGAGTGTCCTTAGGACACACAAGATATCTGCCTGTCCGTAATGAATCAAGATGGGGGTGTCCTAAAGACACTATACCTGTTTGAATTGCCGTAGTCAAAATGGGAGTGTCCTTAGGACACAGAAGATATCCGCCTGTCCGTAATTAATCAAGATGGGAGTGTCCTAAGGACACTATACCTGTTGGCACTGTCCTCAATCAAGATGGGAGTGTCCTTAGGACACACAAGATATCCGCCTGTCCGTAATTAATCAAGATGGGGGTGTCCTAAGGACACTATATCTGTTTGAATTGCCGTAGTCAAAATGGGGGTGTCCACAGAACACTAAAGATGTCCGCATGTTCGTAGCTATGTAAAATAAAAATAAAGTGTCCTAAGAACATTCCCCCTGTTCGCATAGTCCGTAATCAGAATTAATATGTCCGTAGAACACATAGGCCATCCGCCAGACTGCAAAGTTGTGACGCACATTTAATTTGTTCGGTGGCCTGAACACTGTCCCGTAGAACACCCGCGCGCATGCGTAGCACACCCTTGCCCCTACGAACATCGTGCTTGTCCGCAACTGTTCACTACATGTGTGTCACACTTTTAATTAGTTTGGGGACTGGAACACTGTCCGTAGAACACCCGCACGCATGCGTAGACCCAACCCTGCGCATTTGGTGTCCTACAGACAGCCATTCCTCAATGCCATAATGTGACCGCAGCTGCGCTAAGCATAACGAAGACTGTCTGGCCCCCCGGACACCTAAAAAGTGTTTTTTTCAGCAATCCAAGATATTTTTCTGGGAAAGTTCACCCTTGCACATGTCCCACACTTTGTCCCTGTGCATACTTTTTAGAATTTTTTTAGCCCTTTCTTGGTGTTTGAAATGTTTGAGGACAGCGCGGGGGTCTGTGAAGAGTGCCCCAGCACCCTATAAAAGGCCACACCCCAGAGCTGCTCCTTATTCTGTTTTTGGGCTTTCCAGGACAGAGACTGCTCCTTGTTGCATTGGATTGCTCTTGCTCTTTGAAACAGCTGTCCTGATGGCACCCATGGCTGCTGCTGGTGCTACTCCTGTCTCAGCACCACCCCCAACTCCTTCACCACCAACACCTACCCGAGGGCGTGCAGAGGGGAGCTGGTGGCAGGATACAGAGGAGAGTGATGAAGAGGATGAAGAGGATGAGTTAGTGGAAGTCCCTACTACTAGTTCTCACTGTGAATCTTGGATGTGTAGGTTATTTACCACTGTTGATGGAGTACCAAAAGCACATGCACGCAAGGTGATCTGCAATCAGTGCAAGATGTTGCTGAGTCATGGGAAACTGGTTTTGTACAGCTATGGTACTGCCTCAATGAAGCGAAACCTAAAATCGTTCCACGGTGGGGCTATTCGTAAGGTTGTACCTTGCGATAAACGTAGTAGTTTGAGTTCCCCTGCAGAATCCTCTGTTTCCCCTCTTGCCACCACAAGAGACACTCCTGTGGGCCAGCACATCCCTCCAGCTGCCTCGCGCACCATACATAATGCTGTTGATCCTTACCTTTCGAGTGGCACAGTAGTGTGCATGTACTGCGATGCAGTACTCTGCAGGGGAGATAACCTTCAAAGTGCTTTTGAGACTGTGGTCAAGGAGCTGAGAAGAACTTCTACCTACCTGAATAAGGGCGACCCTACATCTTCCTCTCTCCACCTGCCCTTTCTCATCCCCGTGGTTGGTGTCCCTTCCTTACCCTCCTTTTCCTTCCTTTCCTTGTGTGTTGTTTTTACAAAACCCAAAAATATATAAACAGTTCAAAAAGAGAAGTGTCAATGAAATGGGCAAGGGCCTGTGCATTTTTACCAGTCCGCGGACTGTCCACAGACTGTCAGCGGACTTCTAAAATGTTTGCTGTGCTGCCCTTTCATGACCATTGCACTTTTCTCTGGGAGGAAGTGGTGGCTCTGAAAAGAGCCTTTTTGTGTTTTTTTTGTGTTTCGAAAACTTCAAATGGTCAACACCTACTGCAAAATGGATTGCTGTAATTCCAAACAAGGTTGCAATGCATTTTGTATATTTTGCAGCAAAATCTGATTTCCAGCATAAGTAAGATGTACTCCATCTCTGTGAAAAATGTGTGGACTACGAAACATAATATTTTCATTGTGAAAAGAGGTCATACCAACATCTCTCAAAAAGGCACAGACAGCCTTGTTAACATTGAGCCTTAATTTCTCCATTTGTGGACCAAATGAAGAAGAAAGCAGCCACATTTGTCTCTGCGCAATACAGGAAAAAATTACTCTGGAGTTTGGATACATATCTATGACTTTCCCAAGTCCTTCTTTCATTGAAAATTGCAAAGAGATTCCAGAAACACGGCCTAAACTGTTCCCTTCAAATGAATAATAAAAATGTCTGGATGACACTGTGTCACCAAAGTAGCACAAAGAGGTACCAAATCCAGCCACTTCATTCTACGCACTCCAGGCCAGTGCACTTCCACATGAGGGAATCCAAGATGTACAGCCATTCCAAAGCGATCTGCATGCACCTCCAAACAATTTATCCATGAATTTCCCAAAATCCAGACAATCGGCTTTCTGAAACACACAGCCATAGCTATCGCCTCTCCTCTCAGGAAAAAGACTTTCTGACAAACTCTCTGCTCACACAACACACCCAGTTAACCCTATTAACCAATCTTGTGCTCTGCTAAATCTCATTTGCATGCCTCTCAACCCAAATATCCCCGTAGGTAATACGTGTTGTCCGTGGACAACCGCAGTGTCCGCGGACACATCAAAAAATCTGAGCGTGGTGAATGGAAATTCAAATAGTGTGCGCCCCATTTCCCCTTTGAGGTTGGCTCTAAAAAGAGCCTTTTTTGGGGTTTTTTTTGCAGATGCTTGAGAGACACCTTTTATTTTGTTTTTTGTTGTTTTTTTCTTATTTTACTCCTAAAATCTTCACTTTAGCTTCCCCAAAGCAAATCTTATTTGTTTTTATTTTTTTAATTATTATTGATATTGATAAAATGTCAAAGTAAAATGCTGACAATATATAAAAGTAACAATTTTCACAATGTCTCAACAATTTACAATAAAATGACATTTTCCAAAAGCGCTAAAAATGCAATTTGGAATATATCAAAAATACAAAAAATGAAAATAAAATAGATTAAATAGACCAAAATGATCAAAGTAAAAAATATCAAAATAACAAGATGACACCTGATTGTTTACATCGTCCTATTTATAATTATTCAGTGCCATCATGATGATTGTGCTTTGTCAATTTCAAGGCTAATAAAAAATTCACCACTACAATTCTTACTTTAGTCAAGACAGTGTTGTATACATATAACCAAACATTTTCGAACGTGAGAAGTGTATATGCGGTCTAAAACACACTTCTTCTATTTACAAGACACAGACAGATCACTATTAAATGATATAATGATTCGGGTGTTTTTGGATCCTTGCAAAAACGGCAAAAGTTCATATTAGCAGAAATTAGATTCCATTTTGACAAAACCTCCCTGGTGTACCAAACATTAAATCTAAATCTCAAAAACAGATCTCTATATTTTGCACCCGGGAACTTTAATATATATGATTCATGTGTCCTTAACTTTTTAGCATGAGTCCCATAAATGTTTGCATGTTTAATGTTTACACATTGGTTATATGCATTGATCCAGTCCCATAACAACATTTTCTTTTTGGCTTTCGTCGGATTGGTTATCAATAATTCCCCTGAAAACCTGGCGTTTTGCAAGAATTCTTGAACACTTTGCCGCCATACTGCCATAGAGCAATGTTTTGTCGTTTTTATATACATAGCTAAAGAATGCAAAATTGAGTTCTCATCGGAAGTCATTATACACCTACGATTCAGACTGCACAACTTCCACATATACATTGCATAGAGCGAAGTTAGCCCCAGTTCATATCGCAACAAGCATATTGAAACCGATTTAGGTAATTTTAACAGTGGTTTCCAAAATGAACCTTCCAGGACTGACCAGAACCACTCATCTTTCCATGCCCTCATCTCAACACCGTATACATTACTGTGGGCACTGCTTTTTGACAGTAATATATAAGCAGCGGTTACAAGGAAAAAATTCCATATTTATAATTTAGTAACGAGACCTGATCTACAGCCATCCTCATTTTAAACCTAATTTCCTTATAATATGAAATATCAGATTGTGACATATTAACATTCAGTCCCAGATATTTATATTCTGTAATATTTTCAAGGGGCTGAGACTGTAGGGACCACGTTAGATGAGTTATCTTATTTTTCTGTGTTGTTACAACCTGCATGACTTTTGATTTTAACACATTTATACTTCCTTCGTTGTCAGATACATATGTCCCTAGCACATCCAATAGACCTTGCAAGCCCCTGGGTGTTTTAGCTAACAAAACTAAGTCGTCAGCATAAAACAGCCAGGGGATCACAACCGAACATAGACGAGGGGATTCAGATATTACCCCCCTAAATGTACCTGCTAGATCCGCTATAAAGAAATTAAACAACACGGATGCCATCCGGGAACCCTGCTTCAATCCTCTATAGGTATAAATACAATGGGTCAAGGTACCATCCACCGATATTCTGACCCGTATCGAGGTATTAGTATGAAACTCTCGAATCCAGAACTGTAGATGCAAGGGGCATGTACTAGCTGCTAACATTTTGAATAATAACTGCCTAGACACCGAATCAAAGGCAGTTTTGAAATCTATAAATGCCATAAATAAAGATTGTTTCATTTGCAATTCATGTTTTTTGATGGCATGAATTACATGTAGATGAATTGCCGTCCCTAAACCTGGGCGAAACCCCGACTGAAATGGATCATTAAGGTTGGTGGTACTGGTCCATTGATTGAGTTCATCCAACACTACACGAGCAAATAACTTGCCAGGGGCATCCAACAATGCCACAGGTCTATAATTTCTCTGATCCGTTCTATCCCCTTTTTTATAAATGGGGATGATAATGGATTTCTGCCATGAAAGTGGTAGTTTGCGTGCATGTATGGTCTGATAAAATATAACACGCAATATTGAGGCCCATGCTTCTGGATATTCCTTGAGCATGGCATTCGAGAGCCCATCAGGGCCAATAGCCCTTGAGGTGCTCAATTTCTTGATACTATACAGTATATCTTCTTCCGAGATTTTTAACTGTGGCATCGCATTAAGATTGTTGGATGAATGATAGTTAGCCCAATCACTACTAGCATGTAATGACGAATAGTACAGGATCCAAACCTCCTCAGGAACAGCATTGATTTGTATAATGCATTGCACGGAGACATAGATAGTTTTTATCAACCCCCAAATCAATGCAGAACTCTTGGAGGCCATAGAGCGTAACTTGATTCTAGCATCTTTGAGTATCATGTGCGCTCTATGTTGTGTCAACCAATTCTTGTTAACAATTTTTCAATTTTCCAATCCCTCTCATTCTTTCTGGACCGACTAAACCAGCCATATTCTGAATATCCTTCCTTAGTTTCGTCTTCTGTAATCTGACCTCATTATCACTCATATGCTGATGCATTTTTTTATTATACTGACCCACCTGTTCGTTCTTTTTGAACAGATGGAGAAAAGCTATATAATTCCCATCTTGGAATAGTATGTTCGGTTCCAAGATGTCTTTCAGATATGATATAGCATCCAAAAGATCTTTCAACAATGGTGGAGTCCATCTAAATGTATTCCCCCTAAAAGATAGCATCAGAGAACCATTATATACTTTATTAGTTCCTCCTATACATCCACAAGACCAATGCAAATTCATAGCAAGGATACTATGATCACTCTGTTTGTGCTCGGAGATCTTCAGCATGCTTATCATAGAGAACAAATTATTATCCACAAAAATATAGTCATTCAGTGATGTTGAATTAACTCTACGCCATGTATTCTTAGCAGGAATATCTTCCAGGACTGCACCATTAACGATATTGAATCCTCTCTCCTTCATCATTATGTTCCAATGCTTGACTGTAGCTGTTAATTTTCCCCTGATGTTTTCCATACCATTCATATTCAAGTCACCAGCCACTATCATGTAATTTATCGTAGGATCTATAGCAATCAGATCCAGACACTCCCCCATGTCTTTTAAAAAGACACTATCTTTAATATCTAGATGATTCCAGTAAATGTTTACACACGCAATGATTTTATTACTGGAAATGGTTTTAACTACTTGAATGTGTTTATTTGGAGAGGTCCAGGGCAGCCGTTTTAAACCATTAGAGGTCTTAACTGCTGCTAACAGTCATGCTTTAGGTCTCCCTCGGGCTTGGTTAGTTGCTGCAATTAATTCCGTTTGGTGATTTTCCCAAACAGGAGCAGAATCTAACCTAACTTCCTGTAATAAGATAATATCATACTGCCTTAAAAGGGTCCCTGAGGAAAAAGTCAAATGTGAATTGCCTCCCGTATTCCAAGAGGCCAACTTTACACCTTGATTTGTCTGAATACTGCTTAGTTATCATCTCTTCATCATTGCAGGGTACAACCATTCAAAGCTTCTTTCTCAATATTTTGTTTGAATTTAATAGCACCTATGTTGAAGTCACTTACTTGCTCCACTTCTGAGGCTTGCAAGGCCACTTTGAATGGGCTTCTCTTTGTAACTGGACGCTCCCATTTTGTTTAAAACAAGGCTCCAAGGTAAGCATTTCAGGTACAGCCAATTGTGTGGACACAACTCGTGACTCTAGTAATTCCCCTAATAAAAAGTTCCTGTGAGTCAAGAGTCTCATAGAGCTTCGCCAGTGAAAATAAAGCTGTATTCATTGCCTCCTGCAACATATTTTTTGCACATCAGGAAGCACCCTGCAAGGCTGTTTCATTTTCTTCCAAAATTGTATTCCTGTACTGCCGTGGGGTAGGTTGAGTAAAGGAGATTGATAGAACTGAGGAATCATGCTGCAAATCAGTAAACATAACCAGTGACTGAGACAATTGGTCCCTTTCCTGTAAGTCACTTGGCTGCATACCCTGACTATCCGTGGTCCTCAGAGGAGTCACATCCTCTAGCCACAATTCACTCTCATCCACATTCAAATCAAAATTTGCATTGTTTGTTTCACATTCTTTTTGGGAAACATTTAGGGCCGCTTGTATTTGCACAGTAGTCACAGAATCCATGCGTACCAGCAGTACAAATTCCCCCAGTAAATCCTTTTGAGAGAATGCCATTAGTAATGAATCTGAGGGAGAAAATAAATCAATGGGTTGAACACGTCCCCTCACTCTCTCTGTTTGACTTCCAATGGACCCTGTCGTGTTTACTATAGCTTGTAAATCATTACCATTACCATTATCGGGCGCCACACTCGTCGGAGCAGTTATCGACGGACATTCGGGATAGAATTTTGAAATGTCCGTCGTGATCGATGTAAGTCTCAATCGTGGCGCAACCCAGCGGGGCAAATTCCGAACATAACTCACCCACTTAGGAGTGACAAGTGCTGGATAAAAATAATCAACTCGGCTGCCCATAGGCGGCATGCCGGTTCGTAATGTAAATGTTTTACTCATACTCACAGGACACTTAAAATGTATAAGACAGACTACAGTATCCAATATTTTAGACCATTATACAATTCATCCATTACACTCTAAAGACACCAAAGATGATGCACTGGAAATGTACCAAATGCGACAAGCCAAAGGATCACCAATCAGCATATGGGAAAAAAGTAAAGAAGCACGTGCCTTTTCTCTACTCTTTCCTACTAGAAAAGGAGGAAGATACAATGATAGACCCGCAGAAAAAACAGCATCAGAATACCGCTCTTTACGAATGTATACTGAAGATCCCAGATGTAAACAAAATGTGGAATACATATTCCACCTTCTCTTTGAAAGTGAACTAGCATCTCTATGCTACGGATTTGCACACACATTGAAATCAGGTACCCATTTTCAAAAAATGTCAGCTACGTAATTACTACAAAAAAGTGCAAGAAAAAGTTGAGGTTCTACAATCAAGCATTACAAATCTTTTAGCAAACATGCGTGGTACAAAATAATACTGGTTCTGACCCCACGAAGATGTATGGTGTATGATAAGAAACGTTGGCCCACGCACTTGGTTTGTTACATTAAGTTGTGCAGACTCTGGATGGGAAGATTTACATGACTTCCTATGCATAACAAACAAAAACAAAACAAACATAGACATACTAACACCTGGAGAACTCTGCTCTCTAGATCCTGTTAATTTTCAAGATATTTCCATCATCGCTTCATTGCAATGATACACTTTATTTGTAATAAAACTGTTCCTCCCCTCGGAGAAGTGCAACACTTCTTTTGAAGAAAAGAATACCAAGCCAGAGGAACACCACATATCCACATGCTTTTATGGATTAAAGATGCTCCTAAATTTGGTCAAGACAGTGATGCCACTGTTTTACAGTTTAACGAAAAGTATGTCACTTGTGAAATTCATTCACAAACAACAGTAGTGATCTTCATGCACATATTTTACAATTTCAAAGACACAAATGTGGGAAATTTTGCCATAAAAACAAAGGGAAATACTACACCAAATGCTGCTTTGTTTTCCCTAGACCAGTTACAAAAAAGGTCAAATAAACAACTTCATGTCTTCAGTAGACATAGTGTCAAAGGTAAATCACCTAAGAACACATATTACATAAAAAAGACAGAAGAAGCAAAATATATCAATGATTACAATGCAATCATTGCCCACTTATGGAATACAAACATAGATATGCAGTACATTGTAGACAATTCCACTGCAGTTGCACGATATGTCACAGCCTACTTAACCAAAGCAGAAAAAACAGAGCTTCAAGACCTCTGGGATGACTTATCATCTGACAAAACTGTACAGTTTAGGCATAAAAATGTTCTCTCATAGAGAATGTGGCTGCTATGAAGCTACTGACCGTTTAACTGGTACTGATTTGTATGGAACATCTGAAAATATAGTATGGATAAGTCTTGGTCCTGCTAAATCTAGAAAAAGAGTTGTCAAATCATACGACATAGAAACAATAGCCAAAAATGATCCGAACAGCCAAGACATTTTCAAAAACAATTTACTAGACACATACACCCAAACAGGAGTACCACTTTTGAAACCATGAATCTATACCACATAGTCCAAAACTTCACATACAAAAATAATATAAAACCAGATGAAAATAAAGGTAGATACTGAGTGACACATTGTGAAGGCAGCTTAGTGAAACTTACCAAACAAAGCTTAATTAATCATATCAAATTGTCATTAAAAACTCCTCAACATAAATAACTATACTACATGTCCCTGCTACAACTTTTTAAACCATGCAGAAAAGAAGAAGAGTTACTAGATATCTATGACTCCTATGAAGACACTTTCAAAGCAAATGAAAGTACTATAAAAGATGTAAACTTTACACAGTACAAAACAATGTTGCACAATGAACAGCAACACGGAGAAGCACTCTAGGCCCAACTACATGAGGACAATCCCAACAGTAGTCAACCTTCTGTAATAGGAAGCCCAGAACCACTGGGACAGCCATTAATAGCAAATGAGGCAGAATTATCTATGACCGAAGTAGAAAACACCCTGTGTCAGTATGAAGAAGCTACAGAAGACTTCACTGTACTGAAATTAAGACTGAACAATGAGCAGCGTAGAATTTCGAGGAATTAACAAAATAAATTGAACATGGTGTACAACATGAAAATAAAAATGTACCTGCGAAAATTACAAGCCTATATTGCTATACGTCAGTGGTCAAGCTGGTTCAGGCAAAACATTCTTAATCAAAATCATCAGCAAGTTCCTTCAACAATTGACAAACAACAAACTGTCAGCTGTTGTAACTGCCCCCACAGGTTTAGCTGCTTACAACGTAGGTGTTGTCAATTTACACTGATCACCACTCCTTTCAGTAGAACAACAAAACAAATTAGATTATTACAAACATTTTACAGAAGCTGCAATGGAACTACGCAGAGTTTTGAAACAAATTAAAATGCTATTAATAGTTGAGGTGAGCATGGTCGCCAACCTAATGTTGGCTTTGATTTACCTCAGATTACACTCAAAACAAACTACAAAGAGCTCTTTGGAGGAAAACAAATGATTGTTTTTGGAGATCTTCTTCAATTAACACCAGTGAAAGGTGAACCTATTTTTAAAACCTTAGGGCACAAACTCTGCCATAAAACTCTTGGCAGCATAGGAAATGTCAACATTTGGCAACATTTCCAATACAGAGAATTAACAGAAAACATGTGCCAGTCTGCAGTCTCAAGAAGCACAAGCAATATTAAAAAACAGGCACATCAAAAAAAACAAACAATGTTGAAAATGAAATGCAACCAATAATTGAAATTTGCACCACAGACAAACTGGACATACATGGTATGACACTACCCATGTGTCAACAAGCCACAACAAGACTAAATACCTTAGAAAACTCTATCTCCAGCACAGATGGTTTGGAGAAAATATTAAAATGATCTTTAAACTGTAGAGTAATGCTTAAATATAACCTTGACGTGGAGCAATGTGGAGCAATGACTAGTTAATGGAGCACTGGGTACAGTGTTGGCTTTCAAACATACCCACGTGATAACAACATTCAGTTTGTCAATAATCTCTTTGACAAACTATCAGAAGTTAAAAAGATAGGATGCTCAACATCCCGCTTCCTTCTTTTCAAAGACATGTATGTACGCAGAGAACAATTTTCTCTAACTCTAGCATACACAGTCACCATTCACAAATCCCAAGGTCTTACCCTAAATAAAGCATTGATAGATATTGAGAACACAGTCTTTAAATAAGGCATGAACTATGTAGTACTATCACGCTTCCGTACACTTGACTGACTATTTCTAATCAACTTTGATGCAAGTAAAGTAAATGCTGATATTCCTTGCATTCTAGAATACAATAGACTACGTTCACTGTACACCTCCACCTAAAAACCTATCCTGTTCCACAAAAAGCAAAACATTGTAAAAGAAAACGACTTCAAACAGAAACAATACAGGATCTCACTGCAATTCCTCCAAAGAAAGTAAAATAAGCTAATATTTCATCAAGTACCACAACCAAAGAAGAATCTACTGCTCAAAGTAACTCAAGTCCTTCTTCAAAGAAGCAACACACACTCCGAACAAATGACTTGGGCACAGAACTGTCAGTTCCATTCAAATGTTCAAATACAAATGGAGTAAATTGCTACGCAAATGTAGCAATAAATATTCTAATCCAATTGCCACCAATTGTTGACAACATTTACTTACACAATAAAGACCAATTGTGTTTGCAAATGTTAGTCCTTCATAGAAATGCAACCAACAATCCTGACAACACCTACACTGTTCATGGAATATGACAAGCATTGGACTACTGTGCTGGAATGGTCAAATTCACTATAAACTCATAAGAAGATCCACAAGAATGTCTAATGTACTTACTACAAGTACTGGAAAGCAAAAACATACCTATAAATGAAATCTTCCAGATTGTATACATGTGGAAACATACATGCACTCTATGCAGCCATATGGCACAGGAACATATACCTAATGAACACTGTGTGTATGTATCCATACCTAACTGTGAATCCATTCCATTTCAGCAACTTCTACAAAATGCAAACCATGGCAGATTATGTACTACCTGCAATTCATGTAATCGATCCACCTTACAAATACAGACACATAGTAAATACGTAATAGTAATGCTTTTACCTTACAATGCAGATAGTACCAAAAACAACTGCCCGCTGACTGGATTCACACATTGTCAAGTATCACTTGGTAAGAAAATCTTCAAAACAATAGGTATAATCTACCACGGTGGAGCCACAACCAATGCAGGTCACTACACTGCATATATAAAAATGAAAGGCAGATGGTTTGAACAAAGATCACCAGCAAATCTTGTAAACGCTTATTTAATATTCTTAAAACCAAAATGTAATAACTAATCTGTGCATAAACATTAACACAACTTGAATTACAAAACTATAAACAGTTAGAATACACCAACAGGTATCTAACTGCCCCAAGATTCTGCAATAACCAAACAGATAAATCAATACTGCTAAAATATAACAAGAAATCAACAGTTAGAATGTGCCAACAGGAATCTAACTGCCCCATAAATCTGCAACAACCCAACAGATAGATGAATAACTTGAAAGTATAAATAAAAAACTATAACCAGTTAGAATACGCCAATAGGTATCTAACTGCCCTTGAAAATCTGCAACAAGCCAACAGATAGAAGATTAGCATAAAACTATAAGTACACAATTAAAATACACCAACAAGTATCAAACTGTCCCAAAAATCTGCAACAAGCCAACAGATGGAAGATTAGCAGGAAATAAGAAATAAACACTGAAAACAAAGAAAGAAATATATTGTACCATAACAAAAAAAGTTTTTTTTAAATCGAGCATGGATTTTTTTCCCACAGACCCAATGATTTAATATACTAACACAATAACTGAGCAAATTGCACAGTACACTGGTTTGAAATACATTACTTCTAAAATAATAAATATGACGGTCAAAATAATGCAGAAATGACTAATATGAAATGCAATAACTCATTATGAATTGCCTACAATAACGTATGATCTTTTCTTTTATCACAGAAATTGAAAAAGAATATCTGCCCCAGTTACCCATGTCATAAAAAAATATATCCACTAAAAGTCAAACAGTGCGTTTATAATAATTTGACTCACAAATACTGCTGCATGACACAACCATTCAAGCAAACATCTAACCGTACACCACAATCCAATATGTTTACTTCCATGGGTATGTAATACTGCAGTGCTTGTTGCAAAACTCTACAATCTTAATTGCATGATTTAGCCAAAACTTTGCATACAAACTCTACAATTGAACCAGTACACAAACGTTTGGGTTGTGTATATTTGATGGATGTTTGGTTCTATGGGTGTTTTATGCTGCAGTGGTTGTGGCCATGGCCTAGAGTTTTGGGTGCATGGCCAAGACTCTAGGCCCTGGCCACAACCACCGCAGCATAACACACCCATAGAATCAAACATTTTGACTATGGTATGTGGGCTGCTTATAGGGGATATTAATTACAATCAATGCTCTACTAACAACCCAAAACCAACATCATACTAAAGTAAAATAGCTAGTAGTATATTGATTATGTCAACAGACAGCCGCGATGGCCGCGGACATAGCGAACACATCAGGGGTACCTGCCACCTAAACAAATACAGCATTTGACCCATCTCTTACTCTCCCACCCTCCCCAAGCACTCCTACACACCAACACAGTCCCCAAAATTGTATTTCTCTCTCATTCGACGCCGTGCTGTCCGTGGATATCCGTGGATCTAAGATGGCGGGCGCATCAAAACAATGTGATGCACCTCACGCTTCATCCCAGCCAATCAGCTAACCCATTGCATGTCGCGGACATGACGCAAGATGTTTAGCCAATCGGTGTCATGTCCGAGGAGCGAACAGGGAAGTGTGTCCGCAGAGCGGACACAGATATCACTCATGAGCAACTTAACAATAACTACATTGCTGCAGTACTTTGCAAAAAATGTATATGGCCCACTCTGAATTTTTCTGCAAAGTTTGGTGTTTGGTCCAGGGGGGGCAAAGTTATAGGAGGGGTTCCAAAATTAATTGAAAGGGGGAAAAACTTTGCACACACCAACAGCCCAAACTGCTGGATGGATTTTCACCAAATTTACGGCCGCAGCAGCAACTTGGTCCCGAAAGTGTGCTTATGTAAATTTGGTGACAATCCGTCCAGTATTTTTTTTTAAACGATCAAATAGTAGGTCTGAAAAAATTAGTGATATCTATGTCTGCTGCACGCACAACCTTCCATGTTCACTCCATGGGCAGGACACTGATTGGCTAATCGGCTCGCGTCAGGTCCGCAGACATGCAACGTGTCCGCCGATTGGCTGGAGTGAGGCATGATGTGCGTCAGATTGTTCCGATGTGCCCGCCCTCTTTGATCCGCCGACAGCGCGGCGGTGAACAGAGGCGAAATGCAGTTTTGGGGAGTGTTTTGGTGTGCAAGAGTGCTTGGGGAGGTTTGGGGAGTAAGTGATGGGTGAAATACAGTATTTGTTTAGGTGGCAGGTGCTACTGATGTATTCGCCATGCCCGCTCTGTCCAGGATGTTCGTAATTAGTGAAAATGAGGGGTGTCCTAAGGATAGTATTCCCGTCGGTGCAGTGCGCAGGCAAGTTGAAACTGTTCTAAGGACACGCGCTATGTCAGCGGAAATAAAAATTTACCATATGCCGCAGTTGAAATGTTTGATTCTATGGGTGTGATATGCTATGGTGGTTGTGGCTAGGGCCTAGAGTCTTCAATGACACGGTGGAATGTTTGCGCATTTACTTTTACTGGTCCATATACACAGATGGGATTACCAATGTGATGTATTGATTGTGAGTTTGATGATTTTTGTGTGTGTTTCCCTTGTTCCTTGCCTTGTCGTGGGGCTCTTTGAAACGCATTGTGTGTGGGCGATGTATATATAAACTATCATATCATATCACTATGCTTACTCTCTACTCTACATACGAACACTATCCCATGAACACCTCATCATTCTAATAAAACGCAGCAATATCCCACGACAAACTGGCCTAGCTGCACAAATAAACATCCCACCGGCCTAACACAGCCAGAACCCAGTCTAGGTGTCCACCCACCAGACTGCACACATTGAACCAATATCAATACCACCACACCTAATGCTAGGGTGCAGTTACCATCAGGCAATTAAATTAGCTGCACACTTAACTGGTGCACCCAAGCACCCTTCGACACCCTACTCTCTCAACTGACCTGCACTACGGTCTCCGAGGGTATTCAACCTACCGCACTTTGAGGTCATACCAATGATATATAGAGCGCTATATAAATACCAAATAACATAACATACCATACCTTCAATTGACAAAGTCCATTTCTGGCCTCCCAAGTGCACATAAAAAATACTCCTGAGGAAGTTAAAATATCATGAACAACAATTGTCCCCTTGTATCTGGTTTATATGTGTGCTGACATGTTGTCTGAAATTTGTTTTCACTCACTGACTGGTTTTTCATCCACCTCTTCGAATCTTTGCTTTTCTTCCCACTAATGTCACATGAGTGTGACTATTTCATTAGCTGTTCTCAGAGATTCCCAGCATCTCCTCCTCTTAGTCCAAGGTGTCATCTGATGAAATGTGTCTCATCCAATCACTTCAAGAAAAATGTGGGGCTGTCAAGTTGCCTTCATTGATTCCTGGTTCCTCTGGCTTCTCCTGCTAGTTGGCATCTGTTGTATGTGTTTCATCCTCTCGGTATCAGATAGGGACACTGCTGTCTTGTTACCTGGTTCACTGGATCTCTGCTGCTTCCTCCCACCAAAGTTTTATGAGGGATACTCTCCCACAAGCTTCACTTAGGTATTCCCAGCTCCTCCTGCTCCTCCTCCCAGATGTTGCCCAATGCCACCTGTCTTGTCCAATCACTCCAATAGAAGAACTCTGAATGTTATGTCACCCAACACTCTCTAACACGTATGCTTCATCCCACCAACGCTGTCTCCTCCTGTTCATCCTACACGGGGTCAACCAATGGCACATGCCTCACACACTCACTTCAATTAGGGGACACTGACACAATTTTCACCCATCTCCTCAAATCTTTTCTGCTCTGTTAAACCATGTGGTTGACACTTGGATGAGTTTTGGGACAAGTTCATCTGAAGCTGAACCTGGATGAAACCTCTACAAGTCGTGTGATTCTAGGGTCTTGCAAAAACATTTGTCCGTGCCTAATGTTTAGAATGAATAGGAATCGCTTGCTTGTCATGATGTTTTAAAATATTTGTGGGACACCCAGGTTGTGTTCAAAAAGAGTGTTGACTCTTCCATCTTTCCCCCATGCATATAATCATTAAGACACTATGGGCCTCATCACGACCCTGGCGCTAAGTGAAAAACGATGGCGGTAAATGGTTACCGCCATCTTTTTCCGCCAGGTCCGATCATGACATGTGACCGTTAACTACGATGCCATTAGCGGCATCGTAGTCAACGCTGCCGCTAACTGCGACAAGGGTGCGCGCCCGCGTCCGCCCACACCGTACTTAGCGCCATGGCGGAAAGTTACGCAAATGCCGACCCAAGCGGACATGCACCTAACGCCATCACCCAGCCCGTTAAGTACCTTACCACCATGGTGCTAACAACGCCATCGCGAACCAACCGTAAAGGGCCATGTTAAGTGAATGCAGCTGCCACAGGTGCACTGAAACAGCACAGGTGAAGGCAATACAGACTCAGGAAGTACAAAAAGAGCCCACCCCACCCCTTCCCACACCCAGACACACTCCACAATGATACCAATTCGAATGGCAATGTTGGGGCTGGAGGACCTGATAGCAATGCATGTGCTACAACAGCAACAACAACAACAACTACTACAGCAACAACAACACCAGGCAGCACAGAGGAGACGCAGGAGGAGAAGGAGGGCAAGGCAGGCCCAGCAAGCCCCACCTGCACAGCCAGTGCCACCACGCAGGCAGCCCCCAATCCCACGCATCAGAGCCAATCCATTCAACCTCACTGCTGAGCAGATCCACACCCTGTACCGTTTGGACCGGGACACCATCACCGCCATCGTAGACATGACACACAACGACATCGTCAGCATGATAGAAAGTCCAACCGCCATCCCCCCCCTACTGAAGGTAGTGGCTGTACTCCACTTCCTGGCCACAGGCAGCTACCAGCACACAGTGGGGCACCTGCATGGCATTTCACAACCATTATTCTCGCAAACACTCATCCAAGTGCTCGATGCCCTCCTCAAGCACACAGACAACCACATCTCATTACCACGGACTGCACAGGAGATAGCTAACACCAAAGTGGGTTTCCATGCACTAGCCGGCATACCCGGTTGCATTGGTGCCATCGACTGCACCCATGTGGAATTGGTGGTTCCACGTGCCGTGGAGGTACCGTACCGCAACCGGAAACAGTTCCACTCAATCAACATGCAAATGGTCTGTGACTCCAACAAGATCATCACACATTGTTGTGCCCGATTCCCCCGATCAACCCATGATTCCATGGTCCTGAGGAACTCCACAATACCACGCTACATGGAGCAACATGCAGGCCCAAGATCCTGGCTACTCGGTGAGTCCAATGTAATGGAAGTGGGCAGGTGAATGACGTACCGATGCATACTCCACCTGGCTGAAAGGGGGGGGGAATGCATACTCCACCTGGCTGAAAGGGGGGGGGGATGCATACTCCACCTGGCTGAAAGGGGGGGGGGGATGCATACTCCACCTGGCTGTGAGTAACACGGAGATCGGAGACAGAGGATGGGCACTTACAATGCACACAACCCCTCTGCATACATTGGGTGATGGCATGCAAAACAGGCCATGGAAGCCATGAGCATATACAGGTAGCATTGTGTGAATAAATTAGGTCATGTAGATGTGAGCCAAATTAACAGTTGGAAGCAAGCCATGATGGAACATCATGTTCCTGATCAGACAACATGACTGACACATACATTCTCGCCTACATACAGGTGATGCAGGCTATCCCCTGAAGAGTTGGCTCCTTACACCAGTCCGGAACCCGCAGAACCAGCACGAGGAGGACTTCAACCGTGCACATACACGTACTCGTGTGGTCATAGAGCAGACATTCGGCCTATTGAAGGCACGGTTCCGAAGCCTCAGTAGGTCTGGTGGGGCACTCCTGTATGGCCATGAGAAGGTGGCAAAGATCGTCATGGCATGTGTAATGCTACACAATATGTGCGTCAGGCAGAATGTGCCCCTGCCCCCTGACGCAGAACTACAACCACCTGACGATGAGGATGAGGAGGGAGCAGATGGGGCGGCACCCCATGGAGGAGGCGATGCACAGGAGGGGCGTGCAATGCGCCAAACTATCATCGACCACTGCTTCTAGCACACATGGTTGGTGTGTGTCATATGGTGACTGCACTTGGGGCACTGTGTGGCACCGGGACATGCACACTGTGGACTGTACACCAATAAAGCACACATGCACAAAGAAAAATTCAACACACTCTGGGTTTTTTTTCAAGGTAAAAGTGTATTCAAGACATGGAACGTCGTGACCCACCACCTCCCACCTCCCCCCTGCACACACCCCCCCCCAACTCCCCCCTTAACTCCCCAACACACCTCCCCGCCACCCCCCTGCACACCCCAACACACCCACTCCCCCCTCCACCCTTAACTCCCCAACACACCTCCCCGCCACCCCCCTGCACACCCCAACACACCCACTCCCCCCTCCACCCTCCCCCCCCCTGGAATCCCAACAAAGGTGTGAGTTAGTCTGTGCAGCAGTGTCTGAAGTAGGATTCCTACACTGTCCGGCCACTATTGGCAGCCCCCTCCACTGGCCCCCGGGGCACCCCTGCCTGTGCTGCGGAGGTTCCTCCCCGATCGGCGGATGGGGCTGCTCGGTGTCGAGCTGGCAACCGAGGAGGATCCTGCCTGCTCATTTGGACGCATGTCCCGAATTGTCTGCACAAGGTCAGTGATGGCGTGCCGCACAGCAGCTAGTTCCGCGCAGATGTCCTTTGTGGACGACTCTATAGCTGCCTTCACTGTCTCCGCACATTTCTCCATTGCTGCACTTGACCCCCCACATTCTGCAACAAGTTCTTCGAGCAGCGAGGAAAGTTGCTGCTGCCGGGTGGCAATCGCCTCCAGAGAATGGTTGGTATTCTGGCCCATGGCTAATGGCAGTGGTATTCCCATTGGGCTGATCACCCCCTGCAGCGGGGATGGAGTGGCTGGCCAATCGTCATCCTCTGGCTGACCCTGTGTGGCATCCGCATGCGGGCTGCTTAGGGACAGGTAGGGGGAATGAGGGTGGCCTGTGGGGCTTCTGACATCACTCTCCTCAAAGATCCCTGCTTCGCTATCGGAGGAGGCAGCAATGGCAGCAGTTTCCCCAATTGTGCTGCTTGCAGCAGAGGCTGTGCCTTCTGTGGGCATGATTTGTTTGATGTCTGCTGCTGCTGCTGCTTCTGTACTGCCTGCTGGGGTGGCTGTCTGTGCCCTGTCCTGTTTCCCTTGCATGGATTTTGGCTGCTGTGGGGTTTTCCTCGGGACGGCAGAGGTGGAGGGTTGTGGTGTTGGCACAGTTGTCCTGGCCCTCTTGGTGGGTGTGGAGGCAGTGGTGTCCTCTTCCTCAAGGTCGGAATTTGAGCCTGTGGTGGGACAGAGGAGGGAGAGTGTTATTGATGGGTCTGCGGACATTGGCCGGGCATTGTGGCGACTGGCATCTTATCAGTTAGTACATGTGGCACATTTCATGCAGGGGAAAAAAGTTGTCTCCCTTTTGTGTGGAAGTAGCATGGAGGTATGTGGGTGCCTGCAGTTAGGGTGTGCATACTGCATGTGTACAGGGTGCAGATCGGATGTATCTGTGGGCAGTCTCCTGCTGATGTGTTGCATTTACACTATGGGCCAACATTGTACTTCACATGAATGGACTTAGGTGAGATTTGCATGCCTTGATTTGAGCCACCTACCTGCATCGCCCGATGTCGGGGCTCCTCTCTCCATTCCTCCTACTCCTTCAATGCTCTGCATTCCGATTGTGGAGGCACAGATTTCCTCCCATGGCTGCAATTTAATAGGGGACTCCGATCCTCCCCCAGTTGCCATTGCCTGGTTCATGTTAGCTGATAGTATGCTCCTGACTCTGAGCCGGAGATCGTCCCACCGCTTGCGGCACTGTCTGACATTGCAGGGTGTTGTTCCCACGGCACTGACCCGCTGAGCTACCAGTGCCCATATGGCCTTCTTCTTGGATATGGCCGGTCTTGTCAGTTGGTTGGAGAATACCACTGCAGCGTTCTCCTGGAGGGTCTCCGCTTAGCATGGTAAGCTCCTCTCTGGAGAAGCGGTCTTGCCGCTGGCGGTCACAGGCTTTTTTCACCACTTTAGGCATCTTCCTGCAGGTAGAAGGTTGAAGCCGGTATTTGCGGGGTCTCAGGCTCGGATGTCCAGTGGTTGCGGAGGATGGCAATGGATTGTGTTTTTAAAGATGGCCGCCGTGCTCTTTCCCGTTCCGCCGCGGTGACGCTACTTCCGGTTCCGCTTATCTACGGTCAACGCTAATTGCGGTGACCGCTAACTACGGTCACCGCTATGTACGGTGGTCGGGGTGGCGGTGGTGCACCTTGCGCCGCATACGATGCCGGTAGGTGCCGTTTTGGGGGCATTACCGCCATGGCGCAGTTTACATTACCGCCATGGCGTAATGCTCGTGCGCGATGGGTCGTAATGTGGCGCACTTTACGCCATCGTCCCACGGCGTTAACGCTCATTACGCCATGGCGGTAATGACGGCGGATTACCGCCAGGGTCGTAATGAGGCCCTATGAGCTTTGAATCGTGTCTAAGAGGGTATTTGTTTGTGTAGTCGAATGTGTGCAGTCATTGAAGAGGTTTGTAGATTGTGCTTGTGTGTGTGTAATTAAGTAAATGCAAGACCTCCCCTGTTATTTCCATGCCCTTATTTTGAGTGCCGCCTGTGTGTGTATGTGATTTTACATGAAAGTTGTGTTATCAGTGGATTTTTTATACTTTGCAAGTTTGTTGATTATGCCTCGTGCAGGTGTTGATATTGATATTGGATTTGTATCGCGCTCATAGACGAGTGCTTCAGAGCGTTCTGTATGTGTAGTGTTCATTTACTTGGTTTCGTATGGTCTAGTTGTGGTTGTCTGGTGGAAACAATGGGCCTCATTACGACCCTGTCGGTCCAGAAAGAACGGCGGTGGTAAATCAGCCACCACCTTTCTTTCCGGACCGGCTGATTAAGAGTCCTGCAGGCGGGAGGTGTCACTCCCACCAGTTCTGACCTGGCGGGTTTAACACCACCCACCTGCATGTGGACATGGAAACACTGGCACCATTACAGCATGGTGCTAGTGTT
Source organism: Ambystoma mexicanum (assembly GCF_040938575.1). NCBI lineage: Eukaryota > Metazoa > Chordata > Amphibia > Caudata > Ambystomatidae > Ambystoma > Ambystoma mexicanum. The sequence goes on along the minus strand of NC_090929.1, from coordinate 1,318,916,708 downwards.
TCCACTTCCCCATTCCTATGGAGTCCTATGGGACTACATGGGAATGGGTATTAACAGAATTCCGCCTCCGGAATTACCGGGTCACCGGGGTTGTAATGCCCCGGTGATTCCAGCAATCACAGAGGTGGAATGGTAATACGAGTCCGGCGGTAACCTGCTGGAATTTCCCAATGTGTGTTATTTGTTATGTTTTGCCTTGTGATACATGTGGAAATTGTAAAATATAACCTTTAACAAGATGTCTCAACAGACATTTCCAATTTGTGGTAATATCTAGTAAGTAGATTAAGGTATGTCAGTTGTAAGACAGCCATGGGTAATACTGTGCATGGGTGAGTCTTTGCTGGGTACAATTGCTGCTTTCAACCATTCCCCAAAACCCAGGCAAATGTTGCCAGTTACAGTGTGTGGAGTGGCCAGGGTTTTATTGCGTTTGGGTTGTTTATTGTGGTGAAATTGAATTGAGGCAGTTTTAGCAATATTGTGCCTGCACTTCTTGCTTGTACGTGGAATAGATGTATTTGCCTGTTGTCATGCATTTGATTGAGGGTTGTAAATGATGGGAGTATCAGGCTACTTGGATTTACTGAAATCCATTTCAGAGACTGCGCCTTTTGTGCCAGATAAGGTCTATGCAAAATATCTCATTATGAGGATTGTGGTAACAGTAAAACAAGTGGTCCTTTAAATACTTCCTATTTTTAAAATAATACCTAATTATGAGTTGCTATTCCATGGGCTATTTGCAGCAAGTGGTGCACAGAAATAACTGCATGGGGTAAATATTGGGTATTCACGTTATGCATTCTTTTTTACAAACCACATTCTGTAAATACTTCATGAATCCCAATTCATAATTGCGTGGTATTTTAAAAATAGGAGGCATTTAAAATATCACTTTTTGTTTACCTGTACTACCATACTCAAAATGATGCATAAACTAGGAACACTACGTTAAAAGGATAATAAATAATAACTAGTGTTGAATAGTTTATCAAATAATAAAAAAAAAGAAAGTTTCGCAAAGGAATACAAGCATTCAGCCTCATGAAGGGGACATGACAAAAGCGAACCGTAGTGCACACGCTTATGAATGTGTGGCAAAGCACACAGGCACAAGGAAGGAGCACAGCACACATGTATAGTGAATGGACAAAGTGCCCATGCTCAGGGGGAGGACACGGCACACGAGATCTGAAAAACCGGGGAGGTGCGGGATGTACTCCATCACAAACAGTTCACAGAGCATTCTCTAAACGCATGGCAGGTCCAAATGGCACACTTCCAAGAGCAATACAATTTCCTTTAGAAATGGAAATGCTTGGCTCCACAACTTCAGGTTATGAATTGACATGAGGCACCAATTCCAGTTGATGGACTGATTCAAAGTAGTTCTTACTGGAACACCCTTATTTCTTATTTTTTTTTGGCTTCTTAATCATGAATCACCCAGGCTATTTCACCATTAGAAGAAGCAGCTGCAAGAGGTTGATGTCTGGCCATGTGACTTTTGTATGCCTGAGTAGCCGAGATGCTGCAACCTGGGGCACTGTGGACACTGCACCCCATTTACAGTAATGCAAAGGCATCTGAGCTTGTAGCCCTTCTAGGTCGCTCTATGAAGGGCTTCTCTATAGGTGCAAAGTCTATAGAGTGTGACATGTTCTGAGGTGTGTAAACTATAGTGATCGAATGTGCCATTATGTTGGGCCACGAGTAACTGTTTAAAAATATGTAACTGATCAGTTAAAATCAAGACACGATCAACAACCAGGAGTCTGTAGCAATGCAATGGCAATGAAGGCCCATATAGTAATTGTATGTCCCCATCCTCATAATGAGAAGCAAAAGCATCACCGTGATCACTGACCCCTGTGTTCCAGCTACAACAGGATGGCAAAAATAGGGTTATCTGCATGGGAGCAGCAAGACCAGCAATGGGGGTCAAATGTGCCATGCGTCCGCCTACCCCTCTCTCCCAGTGATAGAAAGACTGATAGTCTAATGGTGACAAAGAGCATGTACTGTGTGGCATCCGACATTCCTAGGGGAGTACCTCGCTATTGTTTGTCTGGCGCCTGGCTGCCTTCAGACTCAGACACCATATGTCTGGAGGCAACCCAAAATGCACCAGCTTGGGAAACAGAGGTTGGTCTACAAAACTAATAGATTGGTGGGTGCCTCTATGCCCACATCACAAAAAGAGCGTGTTCTTATATTTCCTATGAGTTCGTTTTTGTCTTAAGTGCGAGTGGGGTGAGCATCAGTCAGCAATGAACACATTGGGCCTCATTACGACCTCGGCGGTAGCCATGCCGCTTTTGGCAGCATGGCTGCCGCCGAAATCACGTCCGGGTCCGGGTTCACAGAATGAGGAATTGCAGGGCCATTCCGTTTTCGGAGGGCACGTTAATTCCTCCTTCTAGGAACCTGGACCCAGACCTTCCCCATTCCCATTTCAGCCCCCAGAGGGCTGAATGGGAATGGGCGAGGGAGCAAACAACGGGCCGATTACGAGCGGCCCGTTGTTTGCTCCCTCGTCCCCTCGCGGGACCAGCTCTGCACGTCTGGTAAAACAAGACGTGTAGACCGGGTCCCGAGAGGGGACCTGGTAATGAGGCGGGACGGGGTTGACGGCGCCGGCACCCATACCGGCGCCATTAACCCCATCCCGCCTGGGTTATAATGAGGCCAACGCCTGTGGATGCTTCTAACTTTGCATCACATTAAGTGGCATCATTGTACTTCTTTGGCTCCCATCTGCTGCAAGTCCCTAAAATAAGGCCTCCTGAAATATGCATTATAGTGCCAACGGGTTTCAAGGATATAGCCATTAGCAGTTGTCAAAATGTGTTATCATGTTACCATGTGACCCCGTAAGAGAGCTTTCAAAGAGCCGTTGTGGTCGAGCTGAAAACAGCCGTTTAGAGGAGCCACTGAGATATCCTTCCCTCCTACATAATGTAACAGCCCCACATCAGGAAAGCTGTGACCCGAAAGCAGGACCCGGGCACACGCAGACTCTGCCAACTACATATTATGCAAATGAAGCATAGTTCCACAAAGCCTCTATATGAAAGATCCCCAGCATTAAATAAAATATCAGCAATCTGTTCTGCATAAGAACTCTAAACGCCAAATATCTATCCAGTCATGTATCTGCTGCAAACCTCTTAAATGTCTTATGTCTACATGCACTATTTGAAATCTGAATTACAGAACATGCCCAACTATTCCAAAATCAGTTTATGTGTATGCTCATTTACTCTAGATTTGCAAAAAATAGAATCTGGATCTCCAAGTGGACTTCAGTAAAACAAGATTATTTTGTATGGAAAATAAAATAAATACTACAATTGGCAGCACTCTGCAAGGTGTATTGCAGTGTCAGCACAGCAGCAATTGTTTGGCCATGCAGGGGCAAGTTCTGTTCAAAATATTCCACCTTAAAATGCTGCATCACCAGAAACACGACACGAATGTGGTGTGCTCTATGGGAAACACACTGATGCTATGTCAGTGTATTGCAGCGTATGGCAAATATTACATGCAGCAAGCAATTTGTTTTCTTGCTAAGTCATTCAATCATCGAGATGCATTTTGACAACAATGTACAGGCACATGTCGAAACCTAATAAATCAATGCATGAAATGTACTGTTTTGCATTGTTTGATAGTTCAGTTCAGAGAACGTTTATTTCAGAAATGACATCCATAAAACTCAACAATTAACTAAAACCAAAATAACCACACAACATACAAAAAATGCATGAACCTGGTTCAATACATTTATGTTACTGACAACATAATTCTATCCCCTTTACTATACATGACTCTAAAATTACGATGGACATCTTTCACGTTTTACGTTTCGTAAGAAGTGTTAGTACCACTATAAAGTGACATCCAACAGAAATAAAGCCCACATTAATATATTTAAATATACTTACGAGAAAAAAAGTGCCTGATGTAATGATTTATTTAACACTTTGCATGAGGTTAATGTATTCGTAAACATAGTTTCAACAGTTCATATGAAGATATCTAGCCATTTTAATCCAGGCTCTCTTCGGATAGCTAATGGCTACAAATGCAGTAAACCTCTGCTGAGGTTCATCCACACACTGCAATGGCTGCCGTGGTATTTCTGATCTTTAATGAGTTCACCATAGACTTAAGCCAGATTTTACGAACAGATACGGAAAGAGGGCAAAATAATAGGGAGTCCATAACATCTTACTCTGCTGTGATAAAAGAGGGTTTATTTCAGCTTGCCGGGTTTCCAACATGTTGTTAAGATTGTCAATGGCAAGGTACTCACCGTTAATTTCATTAAAAAAAGAACCTTCTGTTTATATCTAAAAAAAATACACTATTTGTATGGAAGACATTCTTTGGTGGAAACACTTTTAGTGCAGATGGTGAAACGATGGCCCAGACACCATTGCTCAAAAGCAGTCTTTACTGCCAACTCTTTGCTTGAAGGAGTTATACTGGGCTTATCCCATATAAAATCGAGGCTGAGAGAATTACCCATGGATGTTATCACTTGCAACTTTTAACATGCAGGCACCAATTAACACACGACCATCCCCCCACGAAACAGTGACAAAGAAAGAACACTGCGCATTTTCACCACGTATAGAGTATATACTAGATGCAAATAAGCAGGGGCTAGCTTGTCCATAATGGGCCAGGGGGTGCTCGGAGTGCTTACCCTCCAGTCCCTTTGGCCATTATGGAGGAGCCACAACTTAAACAGGGTTTTCCTTTGACAGTTTATGTTTCCCAGTGTATGCCTATTGGACCATGTGAGTCTGGGGGTGTTTTCCTTGCACATCCTTGCATGGCCCATTGGGGATGCAGGCTGGGGAACTGCATGTCTGAATGTGCAAAGGGGGCCAGAGGGCCCTTGCCATAGGATGAAGCATTGCAGAAAGGAGCAGAATCTAGATCGGGGTTCTAATTGTAAAATGTAATTTTGGTAGTATGATGTGTATGCATATTTGTGTATGAATGAGTGAGTGAATGCTGTGGGAATGTTGTGTGAAAGAGTGTGTAATGCTGTTTGAATGTGTGTTTGAAAGAGTGAGTGAATGAGCGAGGAAATGCTGTTTAAACTGAATGCTGTGTGACTGAGTGAGTGAATTCTGCATGAATATGTGTTAGAATGAGTGGGCGAATGATGCATAAATGCTTTTTGAAAGGAATGCTGTGTGAATGAGAAAGTGATTGCTGTATGAATGTGTGTTTAAATGAGTGAGTTAAAGAGCGAGTAAATGTACATGTGCGGATGTTGGGTTTGTTCTTGCCTGATAGGCTGCTTTGGGATATGGGTGGACGATTTCTACTGGGCATCTGTGGTAAATGAAGCATAAGTGTTATCACGTGGCTAGACTGGCACTGGCATTTTGGTTCGGCCAGTCCAGCCATTTCTTACTGTGGCATGCCATTTTGTACTGGGTTTCTATGATACAGTATCATAGATTTCCAGTAAAGAATTTCATGCCACACAAAAAAATGGCAAGACTGGCTAACCAAAATGCCAGTCTAGTGTTGGGATGCAAGTGAAACGTCCCAGGCAGGCAGAGAGATTTAGACTCTGAAAAATATGTTAGCAGGCAGTCTAGTGCAAACAGTTCTCATTGTGTGTAGACAAATGTGCATGTATCCAGAGTTAGTTAGCTGTGACACGTATTAGAAACACCATAAAGCCACCCACACAGAAAGTGCAACAATGTATTCATATTGTGGATGCAGAGGTTAAAGATATGGTCCCCTTCTGCCGAGAGAAGTTATGCTACCAAGGCACCAGGCAGACTTGCTGTGTCGATAACAGTTAATTGAGTCGAGCTGCAAAGCTCAGAGGAGCTGCAGAAAAAATGCTGAGGTCCAGGGAGGAAGGGAAGGGATGCACCTTTTGACGGTTGAATTCATGTGAGCAGGGCATGGGCTTTTGGGAACTCAGAGACCTGGTGAAGATTTAGAGCACTACTGTCCTCACCCGAAGAGCAGCCATCTTATTTGAACAACAGGCTCTGCACTCTAGCGATCAAGACATTTGCACTCCAAATTCAAGCATAGGAGTGGTGCACAACTCACGTCATTCATGGGCATCTGGTTCCCAGAAAGATAAGGGGGAGATGTGCTACAGCTGTACCATGATTTGGGATGGGAGGAGCCGAAGTGATGGCAATAAATGTATCTACATGGACAGGCACCTGTTTGTGCATGCCAGAGTGTCTGGTATAATGAGCAGGCCCATTGAACTATCAAAGCAGAGTTGGCCTCTCTATTCACATTTTGACCAGGCTCTGATGCAGGTGTGCACATCATGTGAAGGTCAAGAATATTTTAATTGTTGGATAAATATATTATGGTAACAATGTACCTGGTAGTCAATCAACTCCTATGTTTCACAATGATGATGTAGCACGTCACCTATTTAGGGGAATGTGTTTTAGAGAATGTGTGGCAATTAAGGTAATGAACTTTAGGGGATAATTAGAATTATGTATAGGTATTAGCCAATGTGGAGTGCCGAATCATATTTTAATCTTTACTATGCATAGTTTTGTTAATTTGCGGTGGTACCAGGAACAAATTCTCAAATAACATTGTGAGTGGGTCCCGGATAACAAAGGGGGGGATGTACATGCCATTGCCCGAAGAGGGCTCAATAACAAGGATGTGTTGGGACATATGTTTACATATCTGGAGGCGAATTATAAAGGGAGGAAGTTGAAATGTAGGCAAGGTATCCTCAAACTCTGAAGAATGGTCGAGGATTTAGAAGATGCTCTGGAGGAACAGAATGAACAAAATGTGGTAGTACCTACACCTAGTGTTGTCCCCATGGCCCAGCATCCAAATGGGTGTTCCCTCTTGCAACCTGCAGCATATTATACCAACCCCCGGTATATACCCCAACCCGCATCAAGGCAGGAAGCTCCCGCTGATAGCACAAATGCCACAGGCAACTTGGTGGAGAATGCTCAACAAGACCCCTTGGTAATGGATGTACAAAATAGAGCACAGAGAGAATCAGAAATGGTGCTTGACAAGACAGAGTTGGAGCTGGCGTGATCATCACAGGAGCTGGGGAGGGTAAGAAAGTGACGATAGGCACAGACTAATGAAGAGCATTTGATATTGTGTTCTGAAGTGATAGCAGAGTGCAGGCAAATGGATATATGCATTTGAAAAATAGACTGAGGATTACATTGGCAGTGGGGGACATGAAACTTGTATTTGTCGTACTGCTATGAGAGCAAGCAGATGACATATGGAAATGGGCAATGTACCCATGCGTACAGATACATAATGACAATCATGATGGAACACAGTTTAATGACTGTCAAATGAGAGTATGGAACATGTTAAGGTAAGCATACCCATTGAAACCAGACATCAATTTGATTATGGCCCATACCAGGAAGGTAGATGAAGACCCTGTATTGTATATACACCAGATTCAAGAAATGTGGAGGGCAGAGACAGGGGAGCCCTGGTACAGGATTATAGCAATATTTTATCATATGCTACTGAAGGGACTCCCAACAGATGTGCAAATGGATTTAGAAAAGGTAGGAGGGTTAGAAGTACAGGGATGGGATGTGATTCAGGCAATAATAGTGCATCATTCGAGGACAAGGCAAGAGCAGCAAAAGGAAACGGTGGAGAAGGTACAGAAGGCTAAAGTGAAGTGGGTACAGAAAATGTTGGCAAAGTTAAACGTAGAAGAAACACTGATTATCACCTTCCCCGAGCGGCAGCAGGACACAAGGCAAGCCCCAGAATGGATGGATGGTTACCAAGGCTAGCCAGACAATAGAAGGGACACAGGAGATTGTCAGAGAGGAAGAGGAGGTTTCCATGGAGGGCAAAGAGGTGGATATGGGGGAATGAGGCTGAGGTTTGGGGGATGTAAAACAAAGATGTTGGTATTTGGTAGGGGTAAGAATTTTAAATGGGCTCTCGCCAACTTGACAATAGAAGTCGTAAATTAATTTAGGTATTTGTGTCGGTTTTTAAAACTAATGCTTCTTGGCAAATCAGGCAACCGTGGGTTTTAGATGGCTCACTCGTTTCTACCACCAATTCAGTTCGAAATGTCTAGACAAATGCCTCCAGATGATGAAATCCAAAATTACTATGGCAGTCCTTTATGGTGCAGAAGTCTGGGGTGTGTCATCATGTGGGCTTCTGCAAAGCTATCAAAATTCAGATTTAGGCAGGCTCCTGGACTGAAAGAACAAAGAAATATCGAGGCTGAGTACCACAAATGAAATACACCAATCACAGGCTGAAAATATACAAGTATCTTTTATTACTGTACAGTTTACAAAGCAAAACAGACAGCTATCTGTCTCCCAACACCTTGCAGTGTGTACCAACCGACACAGAGAGGAGAGAGAGGTACTGGACATCTAAAGACTAGCATTTTTATACATTTGCTACAATATTGTCCAGCCTCTCTTTACATTAATAATTTGTGGTCTAGTGTTTGTGCCTAGTTCACATAACAGATTTTACAATGTTATGCAAAGGATTACATACGTTTCTACTTCCATGAAGACACAATAGTGATGTATATTCTCGGATCCCACAGTAAGCCTTATTTCAAGAGTCTTCACAATGTAGTTCAGCTAAAACAATCGCTCAAGGTTTGTTCTTCATTGTCCCAATGTTTATACAAGGATGAGGCTTGTGAGCGCAGACAACACTTGAATGACAGTTCATACAAAGCACAAGGTCTCTTTGCTCAGTATAAACATTCGGCTCTCGGACAACCTAAACATTAACAGAACTCAAAGGTCGGAAGGCTTGGCTGCAAGTCGAAAACATAGTCCACCATTTTAGAACATAGAACACGAGTGAAAATCAAAATGGTGGACGAATCTTAAAATGGCGGCGAAGTTAACCCAAAAGTCGGAACTTTGCAACACGGTTTTCCATGTAGCGCAAGTGGTCTTAGGCCAATATAAATAATAAGGAGGCACTATATAATTAGGGTTTAACAGGACTTGCCACCAAGTGCACCTGGTGAAGCTTTATGACATGAACTAGGGCTAGTCAACATCACCCTGTTGGCTGAGCAGCGGTTTCTGGAGTTCTTTTTGAAGCTTCAAGTTCCTAGCCCCTTACAAACTTTACTGCTGTTTTGAGAGACATACACCATCAGTCAAGTAAAGATCTTAACTGCTGGTATAACAGAGGGATCCGCTTAATGAAACGCCGGAAGATGTGGCAACTCTGGGGGCACTCACAAACTTGCAGTGCAAGCTATATCTTAAAAGAAGAGCGGCGGAGTTAGAATTGGCTGTATTTCAGGACAGAATTACTAAGATGACCTTGTAAAACCATGATTCACTTTCCCCTATGTATCTTAAGTGTTTTAAGTCGGTCCCTATGTTAGTAAAGCTCAGTTCACCTGAGTATCACAGACATGTGGTGATGGCTCGATTAAATATTTTTGCACTGAGAGTCAGGGCACCTATGCTAGGAATGGAGAAGTCCTGTCCATGCAGTTTGGAATGTAAAGAATACCTAATACTTTCTTTAATGGTCTGCAGGTTTTTAATCAAAGTAGGGAAGCAGTGGTTTAAGCCTTTCTTCGTCACTAATAATAAAGACATATGTGGAGGCCATGATTTTTTTCGTGTGTAACCTTTATAAACAATAATTTTATAGTAATTTGCAGAAGATGGAATGATGTAATATAACTATGTTGAATCTTTTAGAGTTTTAATATGATCAACATGCAATGTTTTAATTGTCTGTAACAATGGTTGTATTATGTATTTATGATGTTGTATGCTGTTTGGTAATGGATTATGTTTTCCGAATAAAATTACTTCTTCTTAATTTAAATGTAAAGGTCCATAGGAAACTGGACTAAAGCAAGCCTGCTTTAGGGGTCCAATCCCAGTCCTCTGAATCAGTAGATTTTTCCTTCTGACATCACACCCAATGTGCTTTGTGGAGGGGGCGGGTAGGAGAGGTAGAAGCAGAGAGATACACAAGGGTTGGACCATTGTCCAGCTTTAAGAGCATTGCCCCTTCTCTTCTCAACCGAAGCAATGTTCTTTTGATGTGCAGCACTCTGGTGTGAGGCAGCGCCTTTTAAAAATGGGTGCGCCCTTAGATTCCTGTCCCCATTACGTTCCCTGTGGAGTGGCTGTCCCTCAAAGGAGGGTGCTACCTGCCCTTACAAAGGAACAAAGAGGGGCAATCCCCAAGGCTATATACTTGATAGCCAAAGCAAGGACAGCCTGTCTGAGGAGAACAGACATAACCCTTCCACATCTGGTCTGGGTTCACAGGGCTGACACATGTGTATTATCAAATTGCTGTAGCTTGTATAATTATGGGAGATGTTGGACACTATACCCTAAACTCAAGTATGGCTTATATTTACAGTTTAGCTTGCCGCCAGGACAGCATCCTCATTGTTATGTAGTTTTAGAACAGAGGTTCATATCATAAATTCATCCACTCTGGTGCAAAGACTTGACTGTCACTGCAGCTGTCCGATGGGCACTTGTGACCTATGAAGCTGCTCTGTGCCACTGTATAGCAGGCTCTCCAGATCAGGCTTCTGATGCAGCAGGGCACAAGTTAACACTATGCTTTTGGCACGGACCTTGTGAAAGGGAATTTGATTAGCAGATGACCCTTTCAAAGATGGAATTACTTGCATGATTAATTAATACAAATCACAAAAGCCAGGGTCTCCACACCCTGGCAATTCCTCAAAGAGCTACCTGCCTATTGGGTAGCCCAAAAAAAAAAGACTCAATTGTGGGCGCCGGGAGGCGACAGCTGGCCCACACCTGGCCCACACCCAAAGGCCCTTTCCCTAAGGCTCCTGTCTGGGCAGGAGCTGTCTGGGCAAAGGAGGGCTTGGAGTGCCCCCCACCTTCTTTGATAACCTGATTCACGAAGAGCCTCCCAATGCAGGTTTTGTGCTTTTTACATCCTGCACCACAAATTACATTGCATTGTGTGCCCTGTTTTTGACTTTCAAACGTAGGTGTGGTGCTTTTAACATCCTGCATGTCATGCCGCGCGCTCGCTCGCGTGCGCCACTTACCTGCTACGGGGATCCGGGTCCTCGGCCTCGGCAGTCTCCTCCTTCATGGAGACTCTAGCCACGGTGGGGTCTTTCCCCACGCCGTTCCGCGGTCCGTGGGCGCAGCCATCTTGCGTGTTCTGCGCATGCGCGGATCGTCAGTGTTCGACATTCGCGCATGCGCAGTAACGCAAACTTGCGTTCCGGGCCTCGCTTTGGCCCCGGACCTTAAAAGGGCTTCGCATACACGGAGACAACGCGTCTCAACGTGGTTGTTGCCGTGTATGCGCTGCTGGAGCCTGGTTTCCCGTGCTACAGTCTCTCCAGTTACCCTTGCCAGTTTTGCCCTGCCTTGTCCTGCCCTCCTACCTTCCTCTCCTTCCAGCCCCTGGTACTTTCAGTTCCTGGTTTCTCAGCCCTGTCCTGTCCTTACCTACTTTCTGGTTTTGGGGTTTGGAGGGGTTTTCTCTGGGTTGCCTGTTTAGCCTTCTCCCTTCCTTGTCTCCTGTCCCGTGGGATTCCCTGGTCAGTCCTTCCCGTCCTTGCTGCCTGGCCTTTCGCTTCCTCCGCCTTGTTCCCTGCCGGTACCCGTGCCTTACTGCCTTCCTGGAAATCCCGAAGAACAGCTCATCCATCTCCTGGTGTTTCAAGGACTCATTCGCCTTCTCTGCCAGTGGAAACACTGTCCCGACGTCACGTTAATGCAGAGAAGTGCCACCCGTGGCGTTGGGAGTTGGTTCAGTGCTATCCTGCCATTTATTGTCAGGAGGGTGTTGGGTTGATTTCCCGCGTTACTGCTTCATCGGCATCGTCGCTCCGACAGACTGGCAGCCTCGACTCCACGAACCCCGGGAAGAAAAGGTAACCAGCGATCCCGTGAAACCTCGTTTAACAGATTGAGACGCCTTTCCTCCAGCCTCGACATGGATGACATGCAGGAACTACGCGAAGAAATGCGTGCCATGCGCCTCGAGATGACTACACTTCGCCAGGAGAACGACACCCTTCGACAAGCGATGGGACAGGGTATGGGCGGACTATCACAACCAGTTCCACCGCCTGAGAACACCATGGCTTACACGACTCCCATGAAGTTTGATGGAGACCCGCGTCGAGTGGCAGAGTTCTGTACCCACTGTAGGATCCATTTTCAGTTTAGGTCCAGTGATTTCGGTCAAGACAAGGCCAAGATCGGGTACATTCTAGGAAACCTGACCGGTAGCGCGCTTGCTTGGGCCGCACCTCTGGTCTCTACTAACAGCCCCCTGCTGGGTGATTTCACCGCTTTTGAGAATGCCTTTTTGGATGTCTTTCAACCACCTAACTTGGCAGCCATGGCCCAGAACCAACTAATGGAGATCAAACAGGGATCAGGTGATATCATCCAGTATATCAGTCGGTTTCGACTACTGGTTGTCACCCCTAATAGATTGTGTAAACAAGGTCCTCTGGACCCAGACTAGCCGACCAATAAAATTAAAACAGAGTGTCAACCATGTTAGTTTAAACGGCACCTGCCACATGGTTGAACAAAAATCTGACCAAGTAGAATTTCACTTCCAGAATAGCCAAATTCCAGACGTGACAGTAATAGCAGTAGGACAACAGACTGGTGATGGGGGGTCCTCTCTATTTCTGAAAATCAACCTTCCTTCCAGTTTAAGGTGGTATTCCACACTGGAAGGAAACACTCTGAAATTCTATACTAATCCACAATCAGAAACTACCACTTCTATAGTCCAGGAAGATGTGAAATCAGCTCAGAGCCTGGCTGATATTCAGCAAATTGGAGAGCAGTTGTTCATCCCTGTCCAGTTAAATGATGGGAAGGACTCTGTTCTCGCTCGAGTGTGTGTGAACAACGGTAAGAGCTTCATCAGCGAAGCCATGTTCCGCCAACTCCCAAAAGATCCAGCCATTCCCACCTTCAAACTGATAGACAAATGGGAAATGGACCTGGAAGCACCTAATTCCAAACATCTCCTGCCAAGCAGGTGTATGCTCAAAATCTCCATTGGCAACAAGAGCATAGTCCACAATTGTTGGGTCGTGCGAGACGTCCCTGCCGCCTTTTACTTAGGCAGTGACATTCTCAATCGCTTTGCCATTAGTTTCAACCTAATAAACTTCAAAGCTTGGTCCCGATTAGCGGATAATCCCATGGGCTTTGATGATCCAGAAAAAGCATTTAGGTCAGCCCAATTGCTACCTTGTGCAGTTGAAATTCAGATTAAAGAGGAAGTCACCATCCCAGAAAGGACCCGACAATTCTCCCTGGAAGTGAAAGTTAAAAGAGGACAATATTTGCAAAACCCTGATGCTTACATACATCTAAATGCTTCTCTCCAACAGCAAGGGTTAGGGGTAAACCCAACACCATTAGTCAACATAGAACATGACACCATTCCAATAGAGGTGGATAACAGCGACTTAAAGAGTATTACCCTAGCCGCAGGCACCATTATTGGAATGGCGGTTGATGACCGACATTTCTCCATTGATCTTGGAAATGAACTGTTAGGACCAATCCCCAAGGACTGTTTTGACAGTGACAGGGATGACAATACAACACCAGACAGGATTTTTACCGGCATGGGGGGAACTTCCTGGTGTACACTTCCTGCCCCTATGGTAAGGAAGATGTGACTTGTGACTTCAGGAGGGATGAGGTGATTTTCCAAGTCCATGAGGGCTGCCTTTCCCACCTGAAGCCTCCAGTCCAAATCAGCACTCTGACCAGGGACTTCTCCACCCAGCTGGAGGAGGCCGCTGAAATAGCCAAACCAGAAGTCTTTCCAGGCTTCAGGTAGATGGTGGAAGAGAGAGTCAACCTAGCTGATGCCTGTGTGACTCTGGAACAAAAGCAAAAGTTGAAACAAGTTTTCTTGGATTTCCAAGATCTCTTTGCGGTAGACTCATATGACTGTGGTCGCACTGACATCCACACAACAACAATCCCCACGGACCCTGGCATGACTCCTGTGTTTGTGAAGCAATATCGCTTGCCTCTCGCATCAATGGAGTCCCTTACTGAAATAATTAAGAACCTTGAGTCCCGGGGAATAATCCGTCCAGTCCACAGCACCTTCAATAATCCGGTGCTGGGAATATTGAAGCCAAACGGCCAGTGGAGACTCTGTGCTGACCTCAGGGAGCTCAACAAACGGGTCCATACTTCCCGATGGCCTCTGCCCTACATTGACCAAGGGCTGGCCCAGATCCAGGGGTCACAGGTATTCACTGCAATAGACCTGACCAATGGGTACTGGACCGTGCCTGTCAGTAGGGAGGCCCAATACAAACTGGCTTTTACCTTTGGGGGCCAGAAGTACACCTGGACCCGGACTCCCTTCGGATACCTTAACTCCGGTAATGAGTTCAATATTTTCCTACATAAGGCCATGCCCGACCTGGGTGCGAGGGGTAACCTGGCTTATGTAGATGATGTCCTCATCAAAAGTTCATCTGTGGAGGAACACATAGCGGAGATCCGTTATGTTCTGACGCAGTTGAGGGCCGCCGGAGCAAAACTTTCCTTTCAGAAAGCACAGTGGTGTAGAACCCGTGTTAATTTCTTGGGGCATGAGATTACTCCTAAGGGTCTCTGTCCCCAGGAAAAGAAAGTGGAAGCACTTCAGAAACTGAAAGACCCCACAACTCTGCGAGAACTAAGGAGCCTCCTTGGACTGACTAATTACGGCAGAAAGTTCATTGAGGGCTACGCAGAGATTACCAGACCCCTGATTCATCTCCTGAAGGGGGGGGTCAAGTGGGAATGGGGTCCAGAACAATCCGAGGCAGTAAGACGACTCAAAAGAAGCCTCGCACAAGCGCCTTGCCTAGCTTACCCTGTCAGAAACAAGGAGTTCTTCTTGGAGACGGGGTTCTCTAATACGTGCTTGACGGCAGTATTATACCAAAAGCATGACAAGGTCAATAAAGTAATCTCCTATGCGAGCAAAACTTTATCCTCTGTGGAGGAAAAATTCAACGATTGTGAGAAGGCACTCCTGGCAACGGTGTGGGCATTGAAGAATTACCGCCTGTTTATCCAGGGGGAACACATCATAGTGGAGACTCCACACCAGCCTCTGCAATATCTCCAAAGTGACAGAATCCGGGCCGGAAATGTGAGTAATTCCCGAATTACTTCCTGGATTCTGTCAATGCAAGGCTTTCCTGTGGAGGTCAGATATGGCCAAAACAAGAAGAGTCCCCTCGCGCAAGGTCTGGCTGACTTGCATGATTGTGCCAGAGAAAACTGTCTCGAGGACGAAAGTCTAAAAATAAAGGACAACATGGAGGCATACCTTAATTCCCCCCACAAAGTCTTTGAAGAGGACAAGTGTGAGGGAATGCACACTGTCTATGTGGATGGATGCTCTTACCATGTTGACAACAACGGGGAGAAAGAACTGGTGGCCGGCGTAGGGAATGCATGGGTGAATGAGTCCCCAGAACCCTCCGCTGGATACAAAATTGGTCCCCGAAGTAGTCAGGTGGCAGAATTGATGGCTGTGCATCAGGCCATCCTTACTGCTGTCCAGCATCAACTCCACGAACTGGTCATAATCACAGATACGGATTATGTACGGAACGGGTTCGTGGAGCACCTGGTTAATTGGAAAACCAGAGGCATGTTATGTGCTAACAACAAACCCTTGAAACATGGGAAGTTGATCCAAAACATTGATGATCTGGTCACCTCGAATGAGATGACCATCTATTGGAAAAAGATCAAGGGTCATTCCAAAGTAGAGGGACCAGACAAAACTGGAAATGACTTAGCTGATCAGCTGGCCAAAACCGGGGCCAACCAAGGGGATCTAATTGAGATTGAGTCCCTGTTGGGGGAAATCCAGGTCACTGCTATCACTAGGTCCCAGACAAATGCTCACAACGACCTTTCAATTGCACAATGGAGTAAGGAGACCCCTGATGCTGATTTGATTACTGCTCAGAAGGGGGATCCAATAATTGGTAAATTTTACCAGCACCTTGAGGACCCTGAGAACTTTCCCCTGACGGATACCGATTACACTGGGAAAGAGGACCTAAGAGTGTTGATGAAATGTCCAAAAAAGTTCCGAATCCAAGACGGTTTGTTGGTAAGGAAATCCAAAGCTGGCCATGATCAGTGGGTGGTTCCTACCTCATTCCGAAGCCTGATGTTAAGTCACGCCCATGATGCGGCTACTGCCGGTCATAGGGGGTTTCACACAACATTGGAAATCTTAAGAGAGGTTGCATACTGGCCACACATGGGGCAGGACCTCGACCAATACTTGAAGGGGTGTCTTGTGTGTGCACAATTTCAGCCATCATCCCTCACGCATCGTGCGCCTCTCCAAAAGAGGGGGATGACACTGCCATGGTCAGATTTACAAATCGACTTTGTAGGCTCCGTGATTCGCTCCGCGAGGGGGAATAAGTACATGTTGACTGTGACATGCTTGTTTACCAAGTGGGTGGAATGTCTCCCAGCCCCAAATTGCAAGGCAGAAACCGCATCTGCCCTGATGATTAACCACATCTTTTCCCATTTCGGCCTACCTCAAAGGATTGAGTCAGACAGAGGTAGCCACTTCACCAGTGAAGTAATGACAAAGATGTGGGAGATACTGGGGGTCAAGAGAAAGCTACACATTGCTTACCGGCCAGCTTCTTCTGGGGCAGTAGAGAGATATAACCGAACAATTGTGAGCATCTTAAAAAAGTTTGTGGCAGATTCTGGGCCAAGTTGGGATATCCGATTACCTCTGGTCCTAATGGCCATCAGATCTACCCCTTCATCTGCAACCAAAATGTCACCATTTGAGTTGATGACTGGGCGCAAGATGGTGCTTCCTCAGCATTTGCTCTACAGGACCCAAGAGCAGACACTGATAAATGCCTCCACTACTCATGAGTATGTGGAGAATTTAAGGAAACACCTTCAACATGCTTTTGCTTATGCTCAGCGGAATCTAGAAAGATCAGCTGATAGCATGAAGACCCACTATGACTTGAAAACTTCCAGGAAGGAATATCAGGTGGGAGACCGGGTCTATCTATACAACTTCCAAAGGAACCAGGCCAAGCAGCGCAAATTTTTGCCTACATGGAAGGGACCCTTTGAGATCATCGACAAGATCTCCCCTGTGGCCTACAAAATCCACATTCCCAAAGGTCCTTTGGCAGCGGGGGAAGACAAGTGGGTCCACATAAACCAGTTGAAGTGTTGCCATCCCAGGCACACTCTGCAACAACTGGAGGAATCCTCTGGAATCCTAGCGGGTACTGTCTCAGACTAATTCAGTTCCAACCATAAAACATACCACATCTAGTCTCTTAAATATTGTGATTCGCATGAAACTGTCTCTTAGTTATACTGTTTTTTTTGTTTTTTTCAAAATAAGAATGTAATGTTTCGTTATGATGAAATGCATATGCTGCCCCACTATCTCAACAGTGGTGGAAAAATGTCTATGGATAGGTATTGCCGCTCTTCCTTTGTCGTCCTAGGAGAAAGAAAACCGGGAGACGGGCCAAGGAGGACGATCCGGAGACCGGGAGCAGAGACGCAACGGGCCCGGGGTACCGCCCAATCTTCCCATCAGGACCGGCGAGGAGAACTGATCGATCTGACCGGATGGAGAGGAAGATGCTGAACTGTGCCATCTACAGAATTGGAAGAAGATAATGTGGACATACCAGCGCCAGGGTTCAAAACCTCCCTTGCAACCGACTCCCCCTCGACTCAAGTCAAAGCGCAGTCGGGCGGGGGGGTTTGTGGAGGGTTTTGACCCATGTGGAATCATTAGACGGGGTGAATGTGGGGATTAAGCTGTCGCTGCCCATCATTTTACCCCAGAACAAAAATAAATCATTGGAGTGGGTAAAGATGGGGATGCGCTGTCGCCGCCCATCATTTCATCCCAGAATCCAGGAGAGCTGCGCAGTTGTGCGCACACCAAAATGGTTACCTAACTTGCCACCCACCAGTGTAAAGAAAGGTCTTTGTTAACAAAATCCACTGTTACTGATGTCAAAAAGTTGCTGAAATCGTGACTCATTGGACCACTTTAAAGATTCAACCCTTTTGTGGGGTTCCACATAACCATCTTACTGTAAGGAGCCCCATCAAAACAATGTTAAGCAAGGATTTACTACCATGTAAGAACCATTCCTGTTTAGAATGCATTAATCCAAGAAAGATCCCAAAATTGCATGCAGTACCAACAAAATCCTCAAGGCGGCACTAGCGGTCTAAACTCTGACAGGAGAGCTGTCTTGCAAAACTGTCTAAGTGCAAAGAAAGGGGTCTCATGTCATTAAAAGTTCAAAGGGGTTGCCTGTCCTGAGAACTCTTGACACTTCAGAACTCAACACAAGGAGCCAGGAAATCACAGGGTTCTGTTAATTAAATGCAAAGTGGCTCCCTGGCCTCCTGATGTCAGCTTGCCAGACACCACACAAAGGACCCTTTCCTCTGAAAGGAATATGTTGATTTTTACTGTTTTACTGTCAACAAAGGCCTGCCTGCCAGAGGATGCATGTGACTGACCCACCCAAGTCTTGGAGGCGGACTCCAACACTCTGAGGACTGAATTGAAAGTAAAATATATATTTTACAAAAACACTGATAACTCTTTGTAATCAAATGACAGAAATGTATAACTTTGAGAGACTTAATTAAAAAAATGTACCTTTAATTCAAGCCCAAACTCCAAATTGTGGGATATTCTGGGACAAAACCCTGCTGTTTATTAATATTACAGACTCCCTGTTTCAGCTAGACAAACGAAAATGCATTGGTATGTGGGTAGATATGTGAGGAACAGTTGTATAAAATTTAATGAAGATCCAATGTTGTTTAGCACATTAAAAAGTGCTAAAAATTAATTGCCATTTTTGAATGCAAGCTCTTAGAAACAGCAGATTTGGGACAGAGTATACCTCATGTGATATGTGACATGGGTATGTAATTTCAAACAACTGTGTAACTGTGAAATATGTATTTTGATCAGATATAGATTTGGGTGCACAGATGACAGGGGAGTTTTTTCAAGAGATCATAAATGGCTGACATCACTCTGACACAACTTAGCTCCCCCAATCAGGGGAGAAATGAAAGCTGGACCAATGACAAGTGAGAGGGGCAAGTTTAGTTATGACCAACACACACACCCACTTGCAGAACATATAAATGGACCACTGAAACTTAGGTGGAGAGCTTCATTTCCATCTGCAGCTGGAAGCTCTGCCGGAAAAATCCATACTTACCTCCATCAACCTTCAAAGAGCCAACACTTGGACTCCAAGATAAACAGAGACTTCAAATCCCTCAATCTCCAGAATCCAGAAGCAGTGCTGTACCCAGAGAGAGAGAGAGTGCTGACCCCGATGCTGTGAGCAGTTCCAGAGGCCAGGCTCTGTGAGCGGAACTCGGGAAGACCTGACCAGACTGAAGTCCGTGACCAAGTCGCTTTCCGGTTCAAAATC
Organism: Ambystoma mexicanum; assembly: GCF_040938575.1. NCBI lineage: Eukaryota > Metazoa > Chordata > Amphibia > Caudata > Ambystomatidae > Ambystoma > Ambystoma mexicanum. Next base: position 1,318,897,150 of record NC_090929.1, on the reverse strand, counting down.
TCTTGTGAGTACTCGGCAAAACTCAGAACACATCTCTTAGTTAAAATCATATAATTCAATCCATTTTTAATCTAAGTAGAACTGCAGCTTAGAAATTGTGTTATTCTGCCATCATTTTTAAAGCTGAAAAAGTGTTGCGTTTAAAATTTGCAAAACTAAAAACGACCTCTACTAAATCGGTCATAACTCTGTAACCGTTTGGGCTATAGACTTGCAGTAACTTTCATCTGAAAGCTTAGAATCTTAGCTTTTAATCGCACCAAGAACCACATTCCTACCCCTTATAGTTTTACCGCAATCGCGGAACACGCATTCGCGAATTTTGCCGCAATTTGCAAATTTCTCCACGTGTAAAAATCTGATGCTGCTTGCCTTCCAGTTGCCAAAAATTCGTTTAACCTGCTAGTTACACCCTAGATCCTTGCTAAAGTGAGCCTGGACTAATATTAACTAGATACCACTCACCTGAACCTCTAGAGGGAATTAAAAGCATTTTAACATATTCTCACTCCATTGCCAGCACATATCAAAGCATTTTGCCTGTGTTTTCAACTTCTGTAGTCTAAGTTGCTGGGTGAACTGAATCACATTTAATTGCATTTCTGAGAACTGTGTGCCGTCCTTCCATTTCCTGGCATTGCATAAAAGGGGGGGTGAATTGCCAGAGAAAAGTGATTACATTGTTTTGTTGAAATCATATTGAGTATTTTCTGTACTGCATTTCATTCAACATTGCATCCATCTGAAATCTATAAAGCATTCTCTACCACATTATTCTTCTGTCCCTATTTACCAGTGTGCTACCTTATCCATTTCATGTCAACTCCTTAGTGATTATAAAGAAGTGTGCTAGTGCCAGATTCTCCGTTGTTAATCTTTATCATATCGGATTAAGTGTGATATTCAATTATTAATTTATTATAAAGCGTGATATAATATATATTGTTTAAGTTATCAAATAAACCTTTAAACTTGCAAAACAGAACTACTTCTTGGCTCAGTGGGGTCAGGAGGATTCCAAGAGAGGGGTGTTATATAGGGGTAGTCATCCAGAACGCATGAACTGGACATAAAGTTATATCAATAAGGGTTTTCATTCAGTATTATAGACTAGGCGTTGACTTAGCTGTAGTGTTGAATTGAATCCTCTTACAGCCCGAAATCACTCAGAAGACATTATTCCGTCGGGGACTGCGAGAAGAATTCAAGGACGAATTGTTGCACATTCCGTAGCCGGAAACTTTGCCTGCATTGGTGGAACAAGTCTTACGCATCGATCACAGGTTAGCGGAACGACGGAGTGAACGTCGCAGAATCGACAAGTACCACCCAGTCCTCCCAGTACAATCATCCAGGCCAGCTACCTCAACCGACGGGGGCCCAGAACCCATGCAGTTGGGTGCCATCCGAGGTCCGTTGTCCGAAGCCGAAAAGAAAAGAAGACGGCAGCAAAACCTGTGTTTGTACTGCGGTGGTTCTGGCCATTTTCTAGGCACCTGCCCGCTACGTCCTTTGAGGAAGCAGGAAAACTAACAGGCCCGTTGTTTGGTGTGAAGGCAGCGACGGGCCGTCTCCTTGAATCAGACCTTCATCCCATGAACCCGGTACCCTTGTTGGTCTTGGAAGTTGGTTTGGCTTGGCTAGGGAAGTGTACGAAGACCCGGGCCCTTCTGGATTGTGGTACATCAGGTAACTACATCGATGCCTCGTTCGCGATTTCCAATGGGATCCATCTACACTACAAAGAACGGCCTACAGTGGTAGAAGTAATCGACGGCTCTCCATTGTCTTCGGGTCCGGTGTGCCAACGGTCCGATCCCATGTTGCTCTCTGTGGAAGGGCATCTCGAACAAATCTCGTTGGACGTCATCAAGTCTCCCTCTTTTCCGGTGGTGCTGGGCTTGCCTTGGCTGCTTTATCACAATCCTCAGGTCAACTGGACTGCACGATCCCTGGTATTCACTTCGGCATGTTGTCCTCAGGACTGTGGTCTTCACGATTCCTTCCCAGCGATGTTGGAGTCTCTTAATCCTGTCAATGTATCTGACCGTCTATGTGCCACTCAGTCGGTACCTCAGGAGTATGCCGGATACCTCAAGGTGTTCTCCAAGCCAGAGGACATTCCTTTACCGCCTCATCGACACTTTGACTGCTCCATCGATATCCTGCCTGATGCTGTCATCCCCACGGCAAGGTCTATTCATTAACCCAACTCGAAAAGGGAGTCCTACAGGATTACATCAAGGATTGCCTCAACAAGGGCTACATCGTGCCGTCCAAGTCTCCCGCAGGATTCCCGCTATTCTTTGTCAAGAAGAAAGAGGGTACTTTGCGCCCTTGTATCGACTATTGCCAATTAAACGAGATCACAAGGAAAGACAGATACCCACTGCCACTCATCCGGGACATCATCGAATCCCTGAAATCCGTGCAGGTCTTCACCAAGTTGGATCTTAGAGGGGCCTATCACCTGGTGCGGATTAAGAAGGGGGATGAGTGGAAGACGGCCTTCAAGACACCTTTTGGTCATTACGAGTACAGAGTAATGCCGTTTGGGCTCTGCAATGCCCCGGCTGTCTTCCAGCGGTTCATGGATGATATCTTTTCGGACCTTTTTGGTATATCAGTATGGGTATACCTTGATGACATCCTGGTTTTTTCTGACACTCGCACTGCGCACGTTGCGCACGTTCAGGAAGTACTCCGTAGGTTATCTACCAATCACCTATATGCCAAGGCTGAGAAGTGTCAATTCCATCTGGAGAGTATGGAATTTCTGGGCTATGTAGTCAGCAGCACAGGAGTGCGGATGGACCCCGTGAAACTGCTAGCCATACAGGAATGGAAACAGCCACACGGGGTTAAGTCTTTACAAAGGTTCCTGGGCTTCGCTAATTTTTATCGACGCTTCATACCACGTTTGTCTCACCTTGCCAACATGTTAACCCGCCTGACCAGCACCAAAGTACCATTTCTCTGGGACTCACAGGCTGAGGTGGCATTTCGGGAATTGAAGAAATCCTTCATGTCGGCTCCTGTTTTGATACATCCGGATGATGAAAGACCTTTTGTAGTTGAAACCGACGCCTCGGACTACGCAATTGGTGCGCTCTTACTACAGCAAGATCCAGTTACGAAAACAGAACACCCGGTGGCCTACTATTCTCGGAAATTGTCTGTGAGTGAAAGAAACTACGCTGTGATTGAAAAAGAATTACTGGCTATAAAAGCGGCATTCGAGGAATGGTGTCATCACTTGCTGGGTGGGAGGTATCCGGTGGAAGTTCGCACGGATCACCGTAATCTTCAATTTTTACGGTCAATGCAGAACATCCCGGCATGCTCGTTGGGCCTTCTTCTTTTCTCAGTTTGATTTCACGGTCACGTACATCCCAAGTTCCCAGAATGTGAAGGCCGACGCCCTGTCTCGGTCCCTGGAAAACAACGTCGAAGGGACCAAGAACCCAGAACCTCTGATTACTTCGAAGCATTTCCTGTCGATGGAGACTCCCCAGCTTCAACAGTTGTTAGAAGCCACACGGACGGATCCCTCCAGGTCACAGATTCTGCAACGCTCTGACATCAAAGAACGTGACGGCTTGTTGTTCTTCGGGGATCGTCTGTACGTTCCCACCTTAGAGCTACAGAGGATCGTTCTGCAAAATTGTCACGATTCCGTAGTTTGTGGTCACCGAGGAGTTCGCGAAATTCTGGTGGCCTGGATGGGCCACGCTGGTGAAGCTCTACGTGGATTCCTGTCCAGTATGTGCCCAGACCAAGATTCCTCTCAAGAAACCCATTGGTCTCCTGAAACCCACGCCAACGCCCCCATACCCTTGGCATACCATTGCTACGGACTTCATCGTTGACTTGCCGCTTTCTGGTGGTAGTGGACTGCTTCACCAAAATGGCTCACTTCCTGCCCTTTCCTAAACTGCCTCCCGCTTCCCAGATGGCACGACGTTTCCTTCACGAGGTGTATCGTCTCCACGGTCTTCCTGAGAAGATTCTGTCGGATCGTGGGTCTCAATTCATCTCTTCATTTTGGGACCAACTGTGTCGGCATTTGGACATTCAGCGTGCTCTGAGTTCTGGTTATCATCCCCAGACCAATGGGCAGACAGAGCGTACCAACCAAACTCTTGAGCAGTATCTACGTTGTTACGCCAATGCCACTCAAGACAACTGGTCAGAGTGGTTGGACACCGCGGAGGTGGCTTACAACAATGCTGTTCACTCCGCTACCGGACTCAGCCCCGCTTTGTGTTCTGCCAGACTACATCCCAAGCTACTACCTGCTCATCCTACTTCTACCAGTACTGTACCATCCGCAGATGCCTTGGTGACTCAGATACGCGATCAACATCGCCTGGCGGCCGGTACCTTAGCAGTGCACAGGCACGTATGAAGGAACAGGCTGACAAGAAACGGAGTTCTGAGCCTGACCTTCAAGTTGGTGACAGGGTATGGCTGTCCTCTAGGAATCTGCCGGTACGCAATTTACCTGTGAAACTGGCTCCCCGCTTTTTTGGTCCCTTCCGCATCATTGGGCGGGTTTCCTCTGTTGCCTTTCGGTTGTCCCTACCCCGTTCTTGGAGGATCCATCCCGTTTTTCACGTCTCTCTTTTGGAGCCCTATGTACCTGATGTTCTGGGGTGTTCCTGTTCCCGTCCTGCCCCGGTCTTGGTTCAGGGGGTTCCTGAGTTTGAGGTGCAGGAGATTTGCGATTCACAGATTAGGCGTGGTGCGCTGCAGTTCCTGGTTAGCTGGAAGGGTTATCCGGCTTGTGACCGCGCTTTGGAGCCGCGCTCCTTCGTGCATACACCGCGCCTGGTTCGGGACTTCTATCTCCACTATCCCTGGAAGACTGGTGCCCCGGGGTTGTCCGAGAGGGGTTATGGTGTCATGCCGCGCGCTCGCTCGCGTGCGCCACTTACCTGCTACGGGGATCCGGGTCCTCGGCCTCGGCAGTCTCCTCCTTCATGGAGACTCTAGCCACGGTGGCGTCTTTCCCCACGCCGTTCCGCGGTCCGTGGGCGCAGCCATCTTGCGTGTTCTGCGCATGCGCGGATCGTCAGTGTTCGACGTTCGCGCATGCGCAGTAACGCGAACTTGCGTTCCGGGCCTCGCTTTGGCCCCGGACCTTAAAAGGGCTTCGCATACACGGAGACAACGCGTCTCAATGCGGTTGTTGCCGTGTATGCGCTGCTGGAGCCTGGTTTCTGTGCTACAGTCTCTCCAGTTACCCTTGCCACTTTTGCCCTGCCTTGTCCTGCCCTCCTACCTTCCTCTCCTTCCAGCCCCTGGTACTTTCAGTTCCTGGTTTCTCAGCCCTGTCCTGTCCTTTCCTACTTTCTGGTTTTGGGGTTTGGAGGGGTCTTCTCTGGGTTGCCTGTTTAGCCTTCTCCCTTTCTTGTCTCCTGTCCTGTGGGATTCCCTGGTCAGTCCTTCCCGTCCTTGCTGCCTGGCCTTTCCCTTCCTCCGCCTTGTGCCCTGCCGGTACCCGTGCCTTACTGCCTTCCTGGAAGTCCCGAAGAACAGCTCATCCATCTCCTGGTGTTTCAAGGACTCATTCGCCTTCTCTGCCAGTGGAAACACTGTCCCGACGTCACGTTAATGCAGAGAAGTGCCACCCGTGGCGTTGGGAGTTGGTTCAGTGCTATCCTGCCATTTATTGTCAGGAGGGTGTTGGGTTGATTTCCCGTGTTACTGCTTCATCGGCATCGTCGCTCCGACAGACTGGCAGCCTCGACTCCACGAACCCCGGGAAGAAAAGGTAACCAGCGATCCCGTGAAACCTCGTTTAACACTGCACCCCAGATTGCATTGCATTTTGTGCCCTGTTTTTGACGTTCACACTCAGGTGTTGTACTTTTAACATCCTGCACCACAGATCGGATTGCATTTTGTGCCCTGTTTTTGGCTTTCAAACTTAGGTGTTGTTCTTTTAACATCCTGCACCCCAGATTTCATTGTATTTCATTTTGTGCCCTTTTTTTGACTTTCAAACTTAGGTGTTGTGCTTTTAACATCTTACACCGCACATTACATTGCATTGTGTGCCCCTCCTATAACCACTAGACCGACTTGTGAGGTGGGCCAGAACTTGAGTGCGGCCTATCCTCTTTCCCTTTAACTATCCTCTAACACCCACATGGCACTCGCTATCTCAGCTATATTCTCCAACTGCTACACTATCACCTACCCTCCCTCTCTTACAAAGTCTGGAAGAAAAAACACAAAAGAGACATACTGAGAGCAAACCATGGCCTATCCTCAGCAGACACCTATGTCAGTGCAACTTCTAGAGAGGTCTTCAACAAAATCCTTTTCTCTGCCCCTTCTCCAGATGTATGGACTGCTCATCTAATCTCCACTCACCTCCCTTTCACATACTCTCCCATTAATGGTGGCACCAAGTGGGAAGTCCTCTTTGCTGGCATCTCATCATCACGCTGCATCATTAATGTCTACCACACTGGCACTATCTTGGTTGAGGGTCCTCAACCCAACCTCCTGCTCTTTGACCGGCGCCTGCCATCTCTCATTAATGTCCTTCCTTCACCTGCCTCTCCTCCTGCCACTCTCTCTGGTCCCCTCTCTGACTGGTTCATCACACCCCTGTACTCCACCTCAGAAAATCTTCAAAGGCAGAGACATCCTTCAGCTGGCTACTCTTAATGCCTGCTCAGCCAACAAACACTCCCCCGACATTTGGCTCCTTCTTGAAAACACTGAACTCAACATACATTGTCTCTTGCCGAGACATTGTTCAATGCCAGCTCAGTCACTGCTTTTGACTCCCTTCTCATAAATGGCTTCAAGATCATTTCTAAGCCACAAACTCACTGTGGTGGCGGCAGGGTTGCCTTAATCTTCCCTGCGTGAGTTCCTTCTTCCGTCCTACCGACCCAGCTCTACTCTTCCTTTGAGTGCCTGGTCTGCAAGCTGGTCATCTCTCCCTCCTCCTCCCTGATTACTGCTACTATCTACAGGCATCCCAGCGCTACAAACCTGTTCCTCTCTGTGTGGTCTGATTTCTGTCTTCCCTACTCTCAACCACCTCCAATCTCATGGGCAATTTTAACATACAATTGAACTCCCCTGTCACAGCATCTCTTCCTTGACCTCTGCACTTCACTATCCTTCTCCATTCTCCCTTCTGGCCCAACCCACTCAACTGAACACACTCTGGATACCTTCATCCATTCTGACCACCACCCCTCTGCTTGCCCCACTGTCTTGGTCAAACCATTCTCTCCTCTCCTCGCACCTGGGATCCCTCGGCCCTCTAACAGCACCTTCAAACTCCAAAAGCCCTGCCAACCTAGTTCACGAACATCTGTCCGATGAAACCAGTGTCAGCTGCTGCCTTCGCAGCCACATTCATTCCCTCCTCTACCTTCCCAGACTCTACCACTGACTCTGCTCTCAGCAACCTCCATTTGGCCAACACCAATACCCTTGACATTCTTGCCACAGTCATGAGGATCTGCATGAAACCTACCTCCAAACTTAACACCTGGTACAACTCTGAACTCGCAGCCCTGAAATGCAAGTGCAGAGCTGTGGAACGGAAGTGGCAAACATCATGCTCACCCTCCGACAAACTGGCCTGCCGCCTGCTTCAAAGGCAATACAGACTCCATCTGTGCCAAGAAAGGGACCCTCATCCTGGCACGGGTATCTGGTGCATCCAACAGCACGGCTGAGCGATTTCAAATCTTCAGACAACTAGCCAACCCTTCTGCCGTCTCCTCCTCCCCTCTTCTGTCCCATACCCTCCGCAATGCAGTGGCCACACACTTCACCACTAAAACTCAGGATATCCTGAGCACCCTTGTAACCATCCCTCAGTCCCTTGCCCCCTATGGCTTCTCACCTTCTGTCTTCATCTCTCTCCTCCTTCGCCCCTGTCACACCTTAAGAAGTCACCAGAGTTGTCCACTCCACGAATGTTTCTTCCAAAAAGTTTCACCTTGCTCCTCCAGAACCATCATGGACAACATTGGCTCTCTTGCCCCTGCACTCGCTGATCTCTGCAACCACTCTTTTGCCACTGGATATTTCTCATCCTCCCCCAAGCACTCCCTTGTGCACCCTCTCCTGAAGAAACCTTCAGCAGACCCTACCTGTCCAGCCAACTACCGCCCTATTTCTATCATCCCCAAAACTGCTAGAGAAGCTGGCCTTTTCACAACTTACCTCACATGCTGAACTTGTTGGTGGTCTCCACGACCATCAGTCTGGATTCTGAGCATGCACTGGCACCGAAACTGCTCTTCTGGACAGCCGTGAAGAACTGCTTACATCCCTGGAATCTAACTCTCCAGCTGTCTTCATCCTACTTGATCTCTCCTCTGCCTTCGATACGGTCAACCATTCTATCCTCATAAAACGGATCCATGATACCCTTGGTATCTCGGAGTGGGCACTGGACTGTTTGACCTCCTTCCTAACTGACCGTTCATCCCAAGTCATTCTGGGCACCTTCTCACCTATTTCCTTGTTCACCTGTGGTGTCCCGCAGGACTGCAACCTCTCCATCTGGCTCTTCAACACTTACCTTGCTCAGCTGGAACTCCTCATTACCTCCTTCTCCACCAACTTCCAGTGCTACGCAGATGACACACAACTCTTTTTCATAATTCCTGCCGACCCTCTTGCATCTTCCATCATCCCTGACTACATTTCTGCCATCCAGTCCTGGTGCACTCGAACAACCTCTGCCTTAATGCCAGCAAGACTGAGATCATTCCCACTGGGACCCCGGCTCCCTCTTTTTTCGCCTCACTCTGGCCATCCTCTATGGGCTCTCCCCCTGATCTTTCATCTGAAGCCAGAAACCTTGGAGTTATCTTCAACTCCTCTCTCTCCTTCTGCCCTCACACTTAGGACATTGACAAGAAGCCCCACCTTCAACTCTTCCTTCTAAAAGGAATTCTCCCTTTTCTCACTTTCCCCCAGAAGCTTAATTTTACCTGAGCTCTGGTTCTCTCTAGGCTTGACTACTGCAATAGCCTTCTCCAGAATCGACCTTCTTCCACTGTACAACCACTCCAGCTAATACAGAATAGGGCAGCAAGACTTATCCTTGGCCTTAAGTCCATGGATTGCATCTCTCCTGCCCTAAAAACTCTTCCATTGCTCCCGGTTGCTGCATGAATTAAATTCAAATGCCTCTTCATCATCCACAAGGCTGTCTAGGGACTTGGACCATGCTACCTGCAACTTCCTCTTGCTAAATACTCTCCCTCTAGACTTCTACGGTCCTCTGGCATCAACTCTCTGTGTGTAAAGTATTTCACTAAACAAAGGGTCAGAGGCTGATCACTCTCTTGAGCTGGCTCCCTCTTATGGAACGCCTCCACCTTCCTCGTTGTCGTGTGCAGGACTCCCTCAAATTCCAGAAACTCCTCAAGACTTTCCTCTTCACCTCCTCCTTCCCTCCTTGCTAATCCCACAGTTGTTGTGATTGGTGACCAGGGCCCTTATGTATCATCTGGGGTCCTGGGCTCCCACATCCAATCTCCCCAGCCTCTGCCTACCTCACAGCACTTGCCTTGGCAGCCACCGGCCTTCACCTGGTAGGCTTGCACTATCTATCGAATATTGCCCCAGGCCACATAACACCATACTATGCACTTCATCTGCTGCTCACCCACAAGCACTGACATTCCAGCACTTACCCCCACCTCCACTTTCCCCTCTTCTTGCTGCACTTGCACGGTCTGAATACTCTCAAGGCATAGTGGGTTTGTCTTTGTCTTCCACTGTATTCATTGGTTTCAATACCATGTTCCCTCCCTGTTGCCATGTGTGCGCCTTGAAACAGAACTGAAATACTGTATAAGTGCTTAACAAATACACAATAAATAAATAAATAATGTTTCGCTCAATAAACAAAGTAGCTAGAAAGGGAACCCAAAATTCTGTCTCACTCCTAATCAAATTTATTAGTAGAGAGTCCGGGCCTGGCATTTTATTTTGTTTCAAATGATTTACCGATGCTCGTACCTCTTTCATACTAGAAATCGTAGTTTCAGGGGTACATTGTCAGATATTATTTTGAGGGCTATCGCTAACCTATTCCTCCTTGTACAGGGTATTCACCTATATCATGATGTCCTGGTTTCAATATCACTGATGGGAGCTAAAATGGTCAAGCCATCAGAATTCTGATACTACTATGTACTGTGTACTCAACGTCATCCCTTGAAACACTGTTCTCCAGAAATCCCTTTGGTTATTAGATTGGGCAGCACATTTTAAAGCATCCCATTGTTTTAGAGCATATAGCTTTTTTTTCCTTGACCAAAAGCTCCCTATAGTCTAACAGTTTTTTTTCGAATACCTGGAAGTGATCTCTTGTGCAAGGGAACTTTATAGTGGATAGCAAGGTACATTGCACATGTCTACTACATTCCTTTTAAAACTATCGCTACTTATCACAGCCCGTACTTGCATGGGTATTATTTTGCAGAGTTTCAAAGGGGTTGACAGTGGTGACTATTTATCATTGAAGGTCACTGATGAAGTTGTTGGTTCAGTGTAAGTATATACAGTAAGAATCGGCAATATATCTTAAGTTAGGTAAAGTCCTTATCTGAAACAGCCCAGCTCAGGGACGTCATTTAGGGGTCGCCAGGGGTAGCACTTGCGACCCCTGAGGTCTCCCTTGCTAACCCTAAAAAAATAAAACATTTTATAAAAAAGTATTTTTTTTACAAATTGAAGCTCCTGGGCTGTGGAAAATGACATGTGGCTCTTTGTTTCTAGGATGGCTGTCTTTCTTGTTCAGGCTTCTCAGGTGGTTCCACAAGTGTAACACTTTTAGCAGTGACCCTAAATAAGAAAGAATAATAATACCAAATAATGTGTCTTTCTGGAATTCTATGCAATAATTGCTAGACTCATTAAATGTTTATTTCAGGGAGGGGTGAGTCACTGATTTAGTCTGTTCTTAAACACCTCAAATTCACAATGCATACCAAATCCTCCAAAAAGCATCTACAGTAGAATAAGCATCCATTTTCGGACCAGAGGCTTCATTATGAGTTTGCCTGTCTGGAAAGAAGGGTATCGGTAAGCTCACCAGGTCTGACCCTTCCGGGCGCTGCGGCTACAGTAGGCAGACTGTTCATAGAAGCACCGGCACCATTGCTAATGGTGCTTCGGGAATGAGGAGTTACGATTTGCCGGCGCCTAACTTACCGGGCCCCCAGACTCGTAATGTGCCAATGGCACCGGGAAGTCAGGTGCTGCTAAAATATTATGGGTCCGGCAGGGTTACCGCCGAACCCGTAATGAGGCCCTATGTATTTTGCTTTTTGAAAGTTGCAAGTATACCACGTTTTTTTCTTTCAATATATATGAGATCCATTCGTATATGAAATGTACATCACGTTACAATGATATTCTAACCATATTTTTCATAGTGTGCTTAGAAACAATGCTATGTGATGCCACCTCCTGTTTTGTCAAGGGGTAAATGGTCGTGGTCCATCGCTTCCCGTGATGTCACTTCGAGGTGGGGTCAAATGACATCACTTCCTGTAATGTCATCAGCTGTCAAGGGTCATGTGTTGTCACTTCTAATAATTTTGCTACGCAAATTTGCATTTGGAGGGCACATTGTTGATGTCGTGCTTGTTTTAATTGTGCAAACGACTCAACCAAAATGGTCAAAACCAGAGCAAGGCAACCTATGAAGCTATGTGTGATAAGCCTAGAAAATGTAAATTAACTTTGTTTCAGCTGCTTTTTCTCTTGTCTCACACGACTCCCATAGAAGAAATAAAGACATGTACACTTTTTAAACACTCCCACTCTCCTGTAACTTTGGTTCCCTTCCCAATCTGCACCAAAATCAGGGGAAGCATTGTTAATGGCATATGATGCCATTTGTACATTCTATATTACATTGCCACGGTAGTGGCCATGTAGTTATGGTTAAGTTGCTGTTTCCATAGGAAGAGCACTTTTTGGGTGGCTTATAACTTCGCTCTCCCTGGACGGATCCTCACCAAACTTTGCAAAAAAAGTATTTGGGTCACTCCGAATATTTTTGCAAAGTTTGGTGAGGATTCCTTCAGGGAGGGCAAAGTTATAGGGGGGGTCCCAAAACTTTTTTTTTCCCATTGACTGAATGGGAAAAAAATTTTGCTCGCGCCTACAGCCCAAACCGCTGGACGGATTTCCACCAAATGGACCAGGAGGAGCGGCTTGGTCCTGAAAGCGTGCTTTTGCAAATTTGGTGAAAATCCGTCCAGTAGTTTTTTTTTAAATTACCAAAAAGTAGGTAAAAAAAAATGAGTGATATCTGTGTTCGGTTCACGGACACACTTCCCTGTTCGCTCCGCGGACAGTGTCCTGATTGGCCAATCGTCTTGCGTGATGTTCGCGGACATGCAACGTGTTCGCTGATTTGAAGGGGTGGAGCATGAAGCGCGTCAGATTGTTCGGTAGCGCCAGCCATCTTGGATTCGCGGATGTCCGTGGACAGCGCGGTGAAACTTTTTTTTTCAAAATGGGTATTTTGTAGAGTGTGTTGGTGTGTAGGAGTGTTTGGAGAGGGTTGGAGTGTATGAGATAGGATGAAAGTTGTGTTTTTTATGTGTTAGACGTTCTTTTTGTGTTTGATTTGTTTGCGGACATCACGGGTGTTCTGAAATGTTCTAAATAAACTGACTGGGGGGTGTTCTAAGGACTCAACATGTGTCCGTTTTGTTCGCAAGCAAAGTGAAACTGTTCTAAGAACACTCGCGGTGTCCGGGGAGTGTTCGTAGGGGGTGTCCTGAGGACGCTGTCCGTATTGTTCTCTGTCAAGTTGAATGTGTTCTAAGAACACCCGCGGTGTCCTGAAATGTTCGCAAATAAACCAAATGGGGGTGTTCTGAAGACGCTTCTAAGAACACTCGCGGTGTCCGGGGAGTGTTCGTAGGGGGTGTCCTGAGGACGCTGTCCATATTGTTCTCTGTCAAGTTGAATGTGTCCTAAGAACACTCGCGGTGTCCTGAAATGTTCGCAAATAAACAAAATTGTGTTGTTCTGAAGACGCTTCTAAGAACACTTGCGGTGTCCGGGGAGTGTTCGTAGGGGGTGTCCTGAGGACGCTGTCCGTATTGTTCTCTGTCAAGTTGAATGTGTCCTAAGAACACTCGCGGTGTCCTGAAATGTTCGCAAATAAACAAGATGGTGGTGTTCTGAAGACGCTTCTAAGAACACTCCCGGTGTCCTGGAATGTTCGTAGGGGGTGTCCTGAGGACGCTGTCTGTATTGTTCTCTGTCAAGTTGATTGTGTTCTAAGAACACCCGCGGTGTCCTGAAATGTTCGCAAATAAACAAAATGGGGGTGTTCTGAAGACGCTTCTAAGAACACTCGCAGTGTCCGGGGAGTGTTCGTAGGGGGTGTCCTGAGGACGCTGTCCGTATTGTTCTCTGTCAAGTTGAATGTGTCCTAAGAACACTCGCGGTCTCCTGAAATGTTCGCAAATAAACAAGATGGTGGTGTTCTGAAGAAGCTTCTAAGAACACTCCCGGTGTCCTGGAATGTTCGTAGGGGGTGTCCTGAGGACGCTGTCCGTATTGTTCTCTGTCAAGTTGAATGTGTCCTAAGAACACTCGCGGTGTCCTGAAATGTTCGCAAATAAACAAGATGGTGGTGTTCTGAAGACGCTTCTAAGAACACTCGCGGTGTCCGGGGAGTGTTCGTAGGGGGTGTCCTGAGGATGCTGTCCGTATTGTTCTCAGTCAAGTTGAATGTGTTCTAAGAACACCCGCGGTGTCCTGAAATGTTCGCAAATAAACAAAATGGGGGTGTTCTGAAGACGTTTTTGAGAACACTCCCGGTGTCCTGGAATGTTCGTAGGGGGTGTCCTTAGGACGCTGTCCGTATTGTTCGTTGTTAAGTTGAAAGTGTTCTAAGAACTATCGCGTTTTTCTGAAATGTTCATAGGGGGTGTCCTGAAAACGGTGTCCGTATTGTTCGCTAGCAAGTTCAAAGTGTTCTAAGAACACTCACATTGTTGGCGGACATTAAAAGTTTCCCATAGATCATAGTTGAAATGTTTGACTCTATGGATGTGATATGCTGCGGTGGTTGTTGCCAGGGCATAGAGTCTTGGGTGCGTGGCCATTTGGCCATGCACCCAAGACTATATGCCCTGGCAACAACCACCGCAGCATATCACATTCATATTTGCTTATAACTTTGGGTGAAAAACAAATGTATAAGGAACAAAGGTATTAGATACTATGGATGTGATATGCTGCTATGGTTGTCCTTATTAATGTATACTTACTGTTTGGTCTAGTAATGGGAGTCCATGTTTTTCTTCTTCATTTCTGTGATAAAAGAAAATAGCATGTTAGTATTAGTATTTTGTAATGACTTATTACATTGTATAAGCAATATACTTTTATTTTATTTCGACCCTCATATTTAGTAGAGTACAAATCAGAGTACTGTGCAATTTGCTCAGTTTCTGTATTTGTTGCTAAAATCATTGGGTCTGTGGGAGAAAAAAAAATCCATGTTGGATTAAAAAAAAACCCTTTTTCTGTTATGCTACAGTTTATTTGTTTGTTTGTTTTCAGTGTTCACTTGTTGTTTCTGGCTAATGCTTATACTTTGCTTTGTTGTATTTTTTTTGGAGCAGTAACAGATTCTTCATTTGTTTTGATATTATAAAATTTTGGAGCAGTTAGATACCAATTGGCGTATTCTAACTGTCTATTTTTTTAATATATTTTAGTGGTTTTGATTTATCTATTTGGATATTGTTAAATTTTGGGACAGTTAGATACCAATTGGCGTATTCTAACTGTGTATTTTTTGGTCTAATTTAGTGGTATTCATTTATCTGATTAGTTGTTGTAGAATCTTTGAGCAGTTAGATAGCTTTTGGAGTATTCTAACAGTTTATATTTTTTTAACACAAATTTACTTAAAGGTTTAAATACAGTTTATTTATCAAATTTTGGTTTTAAGAACATCAAATAAGCATTTGTAAGATTTGCTGGTAATCTCTGCTTTAGAGTAATGGTACTATCATTACATTCAAACCATCCACATTTCTTTTTTAAAATATGCCGTGTAGTGCGTGGTAGATTATACCTATTGTTGTGAAGGTTTTCTTACCAAGTGATATTTGACTATGTGTGAATCCAGTCAGCTTGCAGTTGTTTTTGGTACCATCTGCATTGTAACGTAGAAGCATTAGTATTACGTATTTACTATGTGTTTGTATTACTAACGTGGAGTGATTATCTGAATTGCAGGTAGAGCATAATCTACCATGGTTTGCATTTTGTACAAGTTGCTGAAATGGAATGGCTTCACAATTTGGTATTGATATATATATGAAGCGTTCATTGGTAATTTCTTCTTGTGTCACATTGTTGCACAGAGTGCTTGTATGTTTCCACATGTATGAAATCTGGAAGATTTCATTTATAGGTATGTTTTTGTTTTCCAGTACTAATAGTAAGTACATTAGAAATTCTTGTGGATCTTCCTGTGAGTTTATAGTGAATTTCACCATTCCAGCACAGTAGTCCAATTGTCGTCTTATTCCAAAAACACTATATGTGTTGTCAGGATTGTTTGCTGCATTTCTGTGAAGTGCTAACATTTGCAAACACAAAGGGTCTGTACTGTGTAAGTAAATGTTGTCAACAATTGGTGGTAATTGAAATAGAATATTCATTGCTACATTTGCATAGCAACTTACACCAACTATATTTGAGAATTTAAATGGTCCAGGTAGTTCTGTATCTAACTGCTTTTATTGGAGTTTTTTCTTCCTTCTTTAAAGAAGTACCTGGTTTACTTTCTCTAATTGATTCTTTTTTGTTTGTGGTACTTGATGAAGTATTAGTTTCTTTTACTCTCTTTGGAGGATTTGCAGTGACGTCCTGTTGCATTTCTGTTTGATTTAGTTTTCTTTTACAACGTTTTAGTTTTTGTGGAACAGAATATGTGTTTAGATGGGGAGTGTATAATGAGCGAAATCTATTACATTCTAAAATGCAAGGAATATCAGCGTTTACTTTACTTGCATCAAAGTTGATTAGAAATAGACCGTCAAGTGTACGTAAGCGTGATAGTGCTACGTAGCTCATGCCTTCTTTCAAGACTGTGTTACCAATATCTATCATTGCTTTGTCTAGGGTAAGACCTTGTGATTCATGAATCGTGACTGAGTAAGAGAAAATTGTTCTCTGCGTACATACATATCTTTGAAGAGAAGGAATCTAGCTGTTGAGTGTCCTATCCGTTTTACTTCTGAAAGTTTGTCAAAGAGTATATTGACAAACTGAATTTTGTTGTCATGTGGGTATGTTTGAAAGCCAACAATTGTACCCAGTGCTCCATTAACTAGTCCTTGGTCCACGTCAAGGTTACGTTTAAGCATTACTCTGCAATTTAAGGATAATTTTAACATCTTTTCTAAGCCTGCTGTGTTTGAGATTGATTTTTCTAAATTATTTAGGGGCCGATTCATGGAACAAACGTGCGCCGAAAATCTTTGCGCAAGCAGGCGCAAGCAGGCGCAAGCGGAAAAAAACAGGCGCACGCGCACGCGTGCGATTCATGGAAGTCCCTGCGCGTGTACACCTCGGGATGTGCGCCAAACCCGTGCATGGCGCACAAGTCACTGCAACATCCCGAAAGGCGTGCGCGACGCGCACAGTGAAAGCGCACAACCTCGGCGCCTACACCAGAAAGTGGGCGGGACACGGGGCGTAACGCGCGGAATATGGAACAACGCGCGAAAATAAGGGCGTAACTGGAGATGTACTGCAGGGAAGCAGCCGGAACGCCCACACGCACTCGAACCACACGTATTCATGGAATCGAATAGGGCAAAGCCACGCACAGCCAAAGACACGCACAAGCTGAAACACGTCCGCCACACGAAGGCAGGCGGTAGAGTCCCAGCACATCACAAAAGTGGCAACATACAGCAATTGGGCCTGTGCGAGCGGGGTACGTGTATTTCGGGGGCGCGCAGGAAGTTACACACGCGATTGAGCGGGGTACGTGTATTTCGGGGGTGCGCGGGAAGTTACACATGCGATTGAGCGGGGTACGTGTATTTCGGGGGCGCGCGGGAAGTTACACACGCGATTGAGCGGGGTACGTGTATTTCGGGGGCGCGCGGGAAGTTACACACGCGATTGAGCGGGGTACGTGTATTTCGGGGGTGCGCGGGAAGTCACACACGCGATTGAGCGGGGTACCTGTATTTCGGGGGCGCGCGGGAAGTTACACACGCGATTGAGCGGGGTACGTGTATTCCAGGGGTGCGCGGGAAGTTCCACACGCGATCTCATCAGGGTACGTGTATTACAGGGGTGCGCCGTGAGCAGCACACGTGAATTGCACGTGTGGGTCCTCCCAGGTGTTCCCTCTACACCCTCCACGGCCCCACGGCTCACACCACAGGGGCCTACCCAGCACATGTCCTGCAGGCACCCCATCTACCATGGCCATGCCCACCAGCCAACCCACATGTCAACTTGCACTAGTGCCCACCAACGCATGTCCCCCTGCACCCCCAGCCACCAGGGGCACCCACCACCAGGCCCCCACCCATGTCCAACTCATGTTCCCCACCACCCCCACCCCCCAGCAGTGCAGGGGCACCCACCACCAGGCCCCCACCCATGTCTCCCAGCACCCCCACCCCCCAGCCACCAGGGGCAGCCTCCACCAGGCCCCCACCCATGTCTCCCACCACCCCCACCCCCCAGCAGTGCAGGGGCAGCCTCCACCAGGCCCCCACACATGTCTCCCAGCACCCCCACCCCCCAGCCACCAGGGGCAGCCTCCACCAGGCCCCCACCCATGTCTCCCCCCACCCCCACCCCCCAGCAGTGCAGGGGCAGCCTCCACCAGGCCCCCACCCATGTCTCCCACCACCCCCACCCCCCAGCAGTGTAGGGGTAGCCTCCACTAGGCCCCCACCCTTGTCTCCCACCACCCCCACCCACCAGCACTGTGGGGCACCTGCCAGCAGGCCCCCACCCATGTCCAACTCATGTTCCCCACCACCCCCACCCCCCAGCACTGTGGGGCACCTGCCAGCAGGCCCCCACCCATGTCAAACTCATGTTCCCCACCACCCCCACCCCCAGCACTGTGGGGCACCTGCCAGCAGGCCCCCACCCATGTCCACCTCATGTTCCCCACCACTCCCACCCCCCAGCAGTGCAGGGGCACCCACCACCAGGCCCCCACCCATGTCTCCCACCACCCCCACCACCTAGCAGTGCAGGGGCAGCCTCCACCAGGCCCCCACCCATGTCTCCCACCACCCCCACCCCCCAGCACTGTGGGGCACCTGCCGGCAGGCCCCCACCCATGTCCAACTCATGTTCCCCACCACCCCCACCCCCTAGCACTGTGGGGCACCTGCCAGCAGGCCCCCACCCATGTCCAACTCATGTTCCCCACCACCCCCACCCCCTAGCACTGTGGGGCACCCACCACCAGGCCCCCACCCATGTCTCCCAGCACCCCCACTCCCCAGCCACCAGGGGCAGCATACCCATGTCTCCCACCACCCCCACCCCCCAGCAGTGCAGGGACAGCCTCCACCAGGCCTCTACCAGGCCCCCGCCCATGTCTCCCACCACCCCCACCCCCCAGTCACCAGGGGCAGCCTCCACCAGGCCCCCACCCATGTCTCCCAGCACCCCCACCCCCCTCTCCCCAGGGGCAGCCTCCACCAGGCCCTCGCCCATGTCTCCCACCCCCCCACCCCCTAGCAGTGCAGGGGCAGCCTCCACCAGGCCCCCACCCATGTCTCCCAGCACCCCCACCCCCCAGCCACCAGGGGCAGCCTCCACCAGGCCCCCACCCATGTCTCCCACCACCCCCACCACCCAGCAGTGCAGGGGCAGCCTCCACCAGGCCCCCACCCATGTCTCCCACCACCCCCACCCCCCAGCACTGTGGGGCACCTGCCAGCAGGCCCCCACCCATTTCCAACTCATGCTCCCCACCACCCCCATCCCCCAGCACTGTGGGGCACCTGCCAGCAGGCCCCCACCCATGTCCAACTCATGTTCCCCACCACCCCCACCCCCCAGCACTGTGGGGCACCTGCCAGCAGGCCCACACCCATGTCCAACTCATGTTCCCCACCACCCCCACCCCCCAGCAGTGCAGGGGCACCCACCACCAGGCCCCCACCCATGTCTCCCAGCACCCCCACCCCCCAGCCACCAGGGGCAGCATCCACCAGGCCCCCACCCATGTCGACCACCACCCCCACCCCCCAGCAGTGCAGGGGCAGCCTCCACCAGGCCCCCACCCATGTCTCCCAGCACCCCCACCCCCCAGCCACCAGGGGCAGCATCCACCAGGCCCCCACCCATATCTCCCACCACCCCCACCCCCCAGCATTGCAGGGGCAGCCTCCACCAGGCCCCCACCCATGTCTCCCACCACCCTCACCCCCCAGCACTGTGGGGCACCTGCCAGCAGGCCCCCACCCATGTCCAACTCATGTTCCCCACCACCCCCACCCCCAGCACTGTGGGGCACCTGCCAGCAGGCCCCCACCCATGTCCAACTCATGTTCCCCACCACCCCCATCCCCCAGCACTGTGGGGCACCTGCCAGCAGGCCCCCACCCATGTCCAACTCATGTTCCCCACCACCCCCACCCCCCAGCACTGTGGGGCACCTGCCAGCAGGCCCCCACCCATGTCCAACTCATGTTCCCCAGCCAACATGTCATCACAATCTAGATCCCTGGTCCCTATGGTCAGCCTCCAAATGCAAAACACCCACCCGAGTATTGCATCCACCCACTCATAATTTGCAATTACATCACAGAACACCAATTGCAAGTTCCGAAACAAACACATTTCCCTCACATACACCCAATGGGTGTCAGTGAATCTCAAAACACATATCATGAAATGCATGAAACCAATGAGATACCACACATTGAAGTTCACCAAAAAAATATGTATTAAAGGAAACATAAATAGAATAAAAAATGAAGAAACAGAAATGTGAATGTACAAAAATGAAAAGAAGCATGTCTGTTAAAAAAAGCAAAACCAAAAATAAAATTCCAAAGTAATGTTGTCCAAAGTCAATGTCCACAAAACAAAATCCAATGGGAAATAAAAAAGAAAGCCATTGCTCCGTGGTTAAAAAGTGAAAAAAAAATACAATCCAACTGTGAACTATGTACATGGGAACAAGCCAGGGTCCATTATCCCAACAAAATAAAGGAAACATATCTAACTACACTAACTAATAAAATAAACTATATACAAAAATGTGGCCAATGTCCGAAAGGTCCAAATAAAATAAAAACAAAAATGAAACCTAACACTACCTACATAACTATGTACAAGGGCAGCGGGCTAGTTTCACGGCTCACTTGTGGATGTCCCGGGCCAGGGCATCATCGAACTCCTCCTCAATGTCCCGGAGGCGGTCCTCCTCCATGGCCCCGAGGGTCCGCAGGGCCGTCGACGTCTCCACCTCCAAACCCCTGCGGATTGCCTCGAGGCACTCGGCCCGCCTCAGGGCCCTCCGCATGGAGTTCTCCGCCCTGACCATTGTGAGCCGTGCCTCTTCCGCCCGCTGCCGCTCCGCATCTATGGCGTGGCCCAACCGCTGCCACACGGAAGACACTCTCTGTCCTGGGTCCTCCTGCCCTCCGGCCGATGCCTGCCCCTCCGATGTTGAAGGCCCCGAGCCTTCATGGCTCCCACCACGTTGCTGCTGCTGCTGTGCCTCTGCCTGTGCACTGCCTCCTGCTGCCTGCACATCCTCCGCCGGCTGGGGTGCAGTCGTAGATGTGGCCACTCCTGCTGGACGTCCGACTCCTGACTGTGGCAGGGATGCCTCCTCCACCAGCCTGGCCGCACTGTCAGAGGCAGCTCCACAGGGCACCCAGGTGACTGATGGGTGGGAAGATGGCACAGAGGATGACTGGCCAGTAGGGGGTCCAGTTGAGGATGGGGTCGGAGCAAGCCCCATCAGACGGAGGAATCCGGCCTGGGTGACCTGTCCCAGCACTCTGACGTGGTCAACGAGCCATTCGAGATGACGTGCAGTCTCTTCATGAAAAGACTGTAGGTCACCTCGCATGGCCCGTTGACGCAACGCCACACCAGCCAGGACAGGCTCAACCCGGACCTGGATATCCACGTCCGCAGGCAGAGGAAGGCCAGTTGACGTGAGCTCATCCCCTGCCTGAAAACGGGTCTGGACGTAGGCATCCCTGCTGGTGCAAGATGATGCAGGGATAGGATTAGGGACAGGATTGCACACAGGCTCCTCCGCGGCGGCCTGTGCTGCCCCCTGTCCCTGGTCCTGCACTGCACCACTAGCACCAGTGGGATCCCCACATCCAGACCCCATCTCTGGTGCTTGCACGGCCTCCTCCTCCACCAAACCCCCCACCAACCTGGATGACTCCGTGCCATCTTCCCCTGTTGGGCCCTGTGGGGTCCCAGCTGCCCCTTCTGCTGCTGAGGAGTCCAACTCCAACCTCCGCCTCTTGGACCTCCCCCGGCAGCTGCGGCCTGGGACGTGGCACCGGACTCCTCACTCCCCGACGAGATCACAACATGGGAGGGGAGCCGGGCCTTGCGTCTGCGGCTGGCGGTGGGATCCCCGCCGCTGTGCTCCACAGCACCTTCTCCGCCCTCTTCATCAGTTGACGCTGCAGACAGGGAGAAACAAAACACAGGCATCAGGGCACTGTACAATGGACACATCCACACATGACAGTTGTACATGAGTGGCATTGGCAAACCTCAGACATGTCATCACAATCCCCAACACACATGTCATTACAACTCGCACACATGAGCCATACCACAGCCATATCGCAACTGCCACCACCATCCATACACATACAACAGAATGAGCAGCCAAAGGTGAGCCATACATCACATGCAACACAGGAAGTGCACCACACATGTACACACACCACCACACTTGCATGCATGTGTACACCTCTGCCAAGTGTCGCAGTGTTCAGACGGGCATCCATGTCACATCTGCCAATCAGGCTTCCACATACCGCTGTCATCCATGCATCCATGTTGCATCACTGTTGCACTCTTGTAAAATACACACACATGCACATGTACACAGTGCTGATACATGCAGCCAAAAACAACATACATGCGTGACATCATGGACATGTCTACTTACATACACATTCATCCAAACATGTGTGCCCACACAACTGCATTTGGCATGCAAGCCTACACACACAAGCACCATCCATGTCTCACACATTACAGCCCTCGCATGTGTCAGCCCCACGGCCCTGTACACCTCCACCCATACTCGACCCCATACAAACAGATGTGCAACCTGCACACTACTGAATAATCACCACACGCACTGCTCACAATCAGGATGCATGTACACTCACCGCTCGACTCCAGACGGGTCTGCTTCTCAAGGACCTGGACGTGGAGCGCTGGGGATATGCGTTCCAGGACCCTCATCTGTTCTTCCGACAAGTGGCCCCGGCGCCCCTTGGCATCCGCTGCCTTCAAGAGGCGCTGGGCCTTGTTCAGGGTCCTGGACCTGAAGTCCTCCCAGCGCTTCTTGACATGTTGTAAGTCGCGGACTGCCACCCCCTCCGCGTTGATGGCAGTCACGATGTCAGTCCAGATCCGAGTCCGTCCTTCCTTGTCGGCGCAGGAACTTCCGAAGAGGGCATCATACTGCCCCAGGACTTGCTCCACCAGGACACCAACTTCGGTGGCACTGAAGCTGGTGCCCCTCTGCCTCTCTGGCCGGGGGTTGTCAGTGGTCCCAGATGGTGTTTGCCCCAACATGACAACCCCAGAGGCAGGAGTGGGTGGGCAACTGGGTCCTGGGGCTGGGCTGTGGAGCGATGGAATACCAGTCGGGAGTCTTCGGTTCCAGCAGGGGTGGTCACAGCAACAGCACCCCTGGCTGATGTGCAGGCAGCAAATGGCAGGGCACGTGGGCAGGAGGCAGTCAGGCAGCAGCAGATGGCAGGTGGGAGCGTGCTCGGGGCTCTGGGGGGGCAGTAGTTCGGCCTTCTGGGCAGGAGCGTGGTCTTCCGTGTGCTTACGCGTGGCCAGCTTGATACGGAGTGATTTGGCACGTGAAAAGTCTGCACGTCAGCGTGTAATTCGAGGAAAGGCTGTTAGCGCGTAAGCGCGTCTGCACGCATACGCATTTTCATTGGACAGAAGGCCCCTCAAGCGCAAGCGCCCCTGTGACGTGACGCGTACAGACGTGCATGGGCATTTCAGCGCGCGTGAAAAACTGCACGTCCGTGTGTAATACGAGGAAAGGGCCCATGCGCGTAAGCGCGCGTGGAAAACTGCACGTCCGCGTGTAATACGAGGAAAGGGCCCATGCGCGTAAGCGTGCGTGGAAAACTGCACGTCCGCGTGTAATACAAGGAAAGGGCTTATGCGCGTAAGCGCGCGTGAAAAACTGCACGTCCGCATGTAATACGAGGAAAGGGCCCATGCGCGTAAGTGACGTGACGCGCGCGTGCGTTTCCCTCAGCACGGGTTAAAGGTGAGCGGGCCCAGCAGTTCGCTGTACGTGCCTTTCGTGGAGACCGACGTGTGTTGCTGCTTCCTGTTGTTTCGCGCGCCATCACAACTTCACAGCTATCAAGAACGTATCTCTTCTTTTGGCGGGGGTATTGGCTACGCGTGTTTTTCTGCATCGCGCTAGTCAGACGGTGAGTCGCACACGCTCTTTTTCCCACTGCGGGTGCCCCTGTGTATCGCACCCATTTTCGATGTCATAGTAGCCTGCGTGTCCCACACGTACGCGTTATTCGTGTTACTGGGTGCCACCGCGTACTGCGGGAGGTTGAATCCACGCACGTAGGCTGCAGGGTTGCGTGCACGGTTTTACTGCAGTTTTGGGGTGCCTGAGCGTTGCGTGACCCGTCACCACATCACCGGGGTCACATACAGCCTTGCAGGTGCAGGGGGGCTGTTAACATCTTGCTTCCCACCCCCTTCACCCCAATCGCCCAGGTCAATTGTGGTCTACACCTCCTATTGGCACCACTCCATCTGTGCCAGCACTACTACATCTGTGCCATGGTTGGGAGGCCACCAAAGGTGAGGGGCGCCTCAGCTGGGCATACTCCTTGTGGCGGGCGTGGTCGGGGACGTGGCCGTGGTGACCAGGGAGTAGGGGACTCCAGGGTGTCCAGGGCAGCCACACAGGGGGAAGAGGCAGGGGTGCGCCACTTGAGCACAATGTTGTGCCATGTGTCGGTGCAGCCATGCCACCCCCCCTGTGGTTCCGGGGGATGCAGCTCCTGCATCTGGCACTGGCACCCATATGACCCGGCAGTCCGTTCCATCGACTGCCACGGGCCCAAGGGTAGTGGTAGCTGCAGGTGCAGCTGTGGACACCGCCACCCAGGCTCAGGGTCTGCCAGCGCAGGCTGCGTTGGCACTTGAAGAGCCCTTGGTAGATCTCCAACAGGCCAGGGGGGAAACCATAGGGGCAGGCCGGGCTGCTCAGACCAAGACACGTGTCCCTGGGGCAGTCATGTCATCTGCTGCCCCGAACAGCCGTGTGTTGGCAAGTGCAGGGGCAGATGCACCCAACAGCACCCCGGTTGTGAGTCTGCCAACCAGGACCGTTGCGGTCAATGACCCTGCCACAGCTGATGTTGCTGCGCAGGGTCCATTAGTGGGCACCCAGCTGCCACTGACACAAGTCAGGCCTTTGGTCATCCCTCCACCTGCCACTCCCTTGGCTCAATCCACCGAACCCACTGGCCATACTGGTCAGGGCAGCATTAGCCAGCCAGGGTCTGCGCCACAGTCCAAGAGGAGGAAGTTTGCACCTGCAGCACAGGCTGGGACCCCACACACAGCCACGACCTCCTGCATGTCGAGGAAGAAGCCTTTCTGTAAGCAGGAACTGGACTTCCTCGTGGACTACGTGCGGGGCCACAGCCGTGACATGCTAGTGCATGCCAATATTCAGACTACGGCTGCCCAACGTGACACCCACTGGAAGCATGTTGCGGAACATGTCAGTTCATTTGGCCATGAGGTGCGCACAGCGCAGGAGTGCAAAAAGTGTTGGAATGACATCAAGCGCAGCACTAAGGCCAAGCGTGCCTCAAATTACAACTTGACTCTGGTGACTGGCGGTGGACCTGCACCAGAGGAGGAAGAACTCACTCCGCATGAGGCTCTCGTTGCGGAGTTCATACCACCTGAATTGGTCGAAGGAGTGGGAGAGATGCTGGACTTTGATGCCCAGTCCAGTGAGTGTTGATGCGTGTTTGTTGAGGACGTCTGTGTTTCACTTGTGGGATGTGTTGTGCATGATTGCTGCTACATGTGACGTGCACATGGTTCTGATGTGTAAGTAATGCAATGCTACCGTCATGCATGTCTCCTCTGCCTGCATGCGGGACTCCATGTAGGCATGCTCCCTTGTCCCTCCTCTGCCACTCTACACCCCAGTTCCACCTTTGCACTGGTCTGCTTCAATCTTGCAAATGTGTACTTTCTTGTTCATGTGTCCTGTGTAGATGCTAACGTCCAGCGTAGAATCTGCCAGACATATGCCGTGTGGTACAGCCTTAGTACTCGATGCAGGGTATCTCACTTGTACTGTGCATGGGTCAGATGTCCCGGAGGGACATGAGTGCCCATTCATGCTCCATGTGCATTGCACGCATGCCCCTATGTGTCCTTGACTGGATGATCACTGTAATATAAGTCCTTGGTTACATACATTGCCTGCCATCTCATCAGCCTTCCCATGTCAACTGTGGCTCAGTCCTGCGTTGCACACATGTTTAGGCTCTGACAATCTGTGTGGCTCACAGGCCTCAGCCTGTTCAATGGCCAATGACTCTGTCCAACTCTTGTTATGTCTTCTTCACACGTGGGCGGCCTCCGGAGTTTCCATCATGTGTCCTGCCCACTGTCCCAGCATCATTTGCAGTGTTGTAATTTGAATCACATTCTCACACGAGAGAATCAACGGAACACTGTGAAGCTCCCGAGTCCTGGAAGCCTCTGTACCTGTGCCTGTGCCTGGAGTAAGCGCTGGGAGTTTCCTTTACTCGCGCGAACACCCGCAGGCAGTTGCAGGCAACCACTTAGCTTCCTGGAGGAGGCGGAGCTTTTTGACTCACGTGACCGCTCACGTGACATCCTCTGCCACAAAAGCAGAGACAGCGCTGCCGAGCGGCGCACTTCTCACACGAGAGAATCAACGGAACACTGTGAAGCTCCCGAGTCCTGGAAGCCTCTGTACCTGTGCCTGTGCCTGGAGTAAGCGCTGGGAGTTTCCTTTACTCGCGCGAACACCCGCAGGCAGTTGCAGGCAACCACTTAGCTTCCTGGAGGAGGCGGAGCTTTTTGACTCACGTGACCGCTCACGTGACATCCTCTGCCACAAAAGCAGAGACAGCGCACCCTCGCGGCGTTGAGCCCGATAGGAGTAGAGGGCGTCGGCTGTTGTGCGGCTGTTAGGCGCTGGTGGCGCACGACTAAGCCAGGAAGTCCGTGATCCCTGACAAAGACATGTCAGCTAGGGCAGTAAGACCAAATAGAAAAACGGAGACCAGCGTTGCCCTCCCAGAAGAAGAAGAAGGCAGGTGCCTGAGAAGCATGAAATTGACCCAAAAACTACAGGGAAGCACCTCAAGGGGTCATGAGAGAACACCTACACATAGTCCCAAGAGAAACGAAAATGACAGAACTAGTGATTGGGGTCTGCTAGATAAGGGTGGCCAACAGACTTCACATCAGATTTCGGATCTGCATTTAGAACAAAACGTAGAAATACAACAAACAGACCCCTCAAACTCATTACTGACTACAATAGGGGTGATTATGCAAAATGCAACGAAAAAACCACAACTGCAGCTATCGCCACCACCGCAACTACTACCCGAGCCCGACCCGGACCCCGCTGTAGAGCCGCCATCGATGGACCTGGTTGACCAGTGCGAGGACTCCGCGACGGGGACACCGGGGGCTCTCAGAGTTGGCTCCATAGCTACGAGTGGGGTGGAGAACGGCCAGGAAGACGGGGGAGGAGTAGATGCCGCAGAGACAACAAAACACGCACCATCCGGCGAGTTTAGCCGAGCACCTCTCAGCACGGCCCATCAGGGGGAGGTGACGTTGGGCCAAATCCAAGTGGAGGCGACAATCCACGCAGAGGCAGAAGACAGCATAGACGATAAGAACAATCAAACAGACATGGAAGAAGCTCCCACGGCCAGCGAAGGCAGTAAAACTACTAACAACAAAAAAAGACAAAGGCAAATGGTCAAAATCACCACAAAAAGAAATAAGGGTGGTAAACACCTCAATAAAAATAGGACAACAATAAATGAAAAAAATCCAGTGACAAATTACTTCACGTCTCGATCTAACACAAAAGGGATAAGCAGACATCATATGGAGCTATCAGACATGGAGATACTCGAGGCCATAAACGAATGCTTACCCCCTTTCAAACTACGAAGGTTAGACTGTAAAAAGAGTGGAAAACCAGGAACGAAGAACGTCTTAACAACAGAGGAGAAAGAGGGATCATTGAATCAGTTAAACGAAAGAGAAAGTGAAGACCCAGCGGCACTTAAGACACTTCTCTCCCCAACGGCCTCGCAAGAAATAGAGACACTCAATGGCGATTTGCACTTGCAAATCGACACAAAAACAACAGAAGAAGGGGAGAACCGAGACAACTTAAGGGCCAGGGCGCAGGAGAAACCAAAACACCAACAGGAAATGGAAAGTCTATTTGAAAAACCAGATACCGGGGAGAAAGAAGAATCCTCGGGCGGTATACAAACAGGGCTGGATAAGACAAACAAAACACTGCGGGAAATAGATACTGCACTAGATTCAAATTTGGACAAAGGAGATACGTCTGAATCAGACAACATAACATCCACAAATCCACTCCTGGAGTCCGACCCGATAGTAAATGACGAGACCATACGGGAACGACATCTGAGCAAAATGGAGGAAAACACACACTCAGTTGATCAACCAACCCCGTCCAAGGTGTCAACTCCAGTTCAGGCCCCAATGAAAAAACATGGACAGAACCACCATCAAAATCAGTGGGGCCATGAACCATTTAGTCCTCGAACAGATACGACCCAACATCAAAGTCGTTTACTTGACACTGTTGCTCCATCACAAAATCAGGGGGGAAACAAGACAACAAATATAATTGACGCCCCACTAGGGAGAACTCCAACGCAGCAATACCCTTCGAGCTCAGCGGAACACTCAAACAAAAAGACTGACCTACTCTCCATCATGTCATCTGTAAATATAGCACTTGCCCCATTCATGAAGCTCTACGAAACCATCGCTGACTCATTGAAGGATCACACCAGTATCCAAGCAATGATGTACAGCAAAGTCATCTTTCTAGAAGCATATATCATGGCTTTAGAAGCCAGAAAAAAAAACAACCAAGAAGCGAACCAAGATACATCAGCCACGCCCAACCAAATATGCGGGAAAGATGAGGCGCAGGCAAAGACGACAAAAACTATAGAAACTCAAACAATTATCACGATAGACTTAACTGAGAGCACATCATCCACAGAAAAAGTCACTAAAGTAGTTGAGATGAATACCCGTCTAGGACAACCAGAGTGTGCACTAAACACAAGCAAACCAGAAATTACAATTGAAGTACCTAGTGACCAACTACAGGGAGGAGAAACCGCCCAAAAAAAAAAAGAGGGAACAAAAAAATCGTTACCTAAGCAGCCTAAATCACGCACAGAATCAGCAGAGGCGATTTTTCAAGTCTTTAAGCGGCCAGCAAACCACAAAGATAAAGTACGCATGGAGGAGAGCCTGGATATAAATATAGAACCCATGATCAAGCAGGTAAACTCGGAAACGAATAAAACAATATCACCGAAGATAACTTATGACTTTCTGGAAAACGATGAATTAATGAACCTGAGTCAATATGTGTCAGAAGACGCTACCTTAGACTCAAGCCCAAAGAAAACCTCCAAAAGTCTGTACTCACAAGCGGCCGGTAAAAGCAATAAAGCAGACAACAAAGCAGAGGTAAACCTACAACGGATCGAACAACGCCAAAAACAAAAATTGGTGAAGACCAGCAGCAGAGACAAAAACGAAATTGAGGCCACTGAAACGTTGAGACAAAAAACTATAAAACAAATGATGGAAACAAAAAAGGAGAGAGAAAGGGCGAGATCAAGAACACCAGATCAACGGAGTGGCAGATCTCTAAAGAAGGTAGACCATCATTCCCGCGTAAAACCAGAGGCCCGCGAGGGAGAACGCTCAAATCTAACTCAGCAAGTTAACTTTCAGTATCGCCAAGACGAGCAAGAGAGAAAAAGTAAAAACTTAAGAGGATACACGCCAACGAGCAAGGACATGAAATATAAACATGACAAACGCGGAAGAAATGAAAAGATCATCACAACTTCATCAAGTGCCTACGGAGAACAAAGTCCACAGCATAGAGACAGGTCCAAATGGCCCAATCCAAAGCCTAGGAAATGGGACCAAGCGAAATGGCAGATTAAAATAACGCAAGTAGAAGAAAATGAGGACAAGGTAACACTAAACAGAAATTCGGTATTAAAGTTGTTCAAATACATCCGAAACCTAAAATACATCAAATCAGAAGACTTATTAGTGGTAGAACCAAGTCATAGAAACACCAAGGCCAGAACTTACTTGCATATAGCGTCAACGAAGTTAAAAAACACCCTCCTTGAAAACAAAAGAGAACTAGAAAACATGGGATACGACCTAAGGGTGTACCAAGTGACGCAGACAAAGCAACAACACGACAGCAATGAAAGGAAGAGGAAAGAATCTCCAGATAAAAACTCAAAAAAACACAGTAACTCCAACTTACAAACAAAGAAAAGTCACACAAGTTCTGGAGTTAGGGAAAAGATGGAAGCAACGAAAAAGCGAGAAGGTCAAAAATCATTAAAGCTAAAGGAAAACATCCAGCATGGAAGAAACCAGAAAGAAGACAAGAGGCATAGCTACAGTGACATGGAAACATCCTCGCGGAAACAGGAACGAAAACAAGAAGATCCAAGAAATAGCCACAGAGCCAGTGAAACAGCGACTCGCAGGAAACAAAACCAAGAGCTACAACAAAATAAAATTGAGAGCGAACCTTCACTAAAATGTGCCCCTATGAAAGGAATATGGTCCTGGCTGCCAAAAGCACTAACCGAAAAGAAGCAAAAATAGCAGTTTCCCGGAGTCGAGCACATTCAACAAGGGCAATGCAAGGGAGGAGAACAGAAGCAGTCAATAAAAATGTGCTCGTGGAACACGAGAGGACATCTTCACCTCCTATCGGCCAGCGACATTACGTTAGGAGCATATGATTTAATATGCCTCCAAGAAACCTGGCTGTGTGAACCACCCTCTATGCGAGGATTTGATTTAATCTTGGCACCCGCAAACAAGGGCCGTTTGGGAAGACCATCTTCAGGGCTCTTGATCGCCTGCAAAAACGGAAGTGGGATCACACTAGATAAGACATTGATCAGTAATCTGGAAATACTGATGGTGAAAGCCTCATGGACCCGCAAGACAAACAACAAAGAGGGCTATGGAAAAACACCATTAATAATAGCAAATGTCTACTGGAATCCAGCATCTACAGAAACAACTACCTTCCTAGAGAAAGTGGAAGAAGCACTGGATATCGCCATGGCGGAACACTTAGTAAACCACTTCATGATCTGCGGAGATCTAAACGCAACATGCAATACAGATCCAGAGAAAGGAACCAGTCAAGTAAACAAACAGCGGGGAGAACAGCGCGGAACACTATGGACTTGTCTGATGAAATCAAGAAATCTGCATAATTTGCATGAAGCCTTCCCAGATCCAAAGCATCTGCCAACATGGGAAAGAAATAATTCAAAGGCAACAATAGATTACATGTTCGTCACAGAACCGATCTTGGCTATAACAAAAGATTTTGGAATAATCAGAACAAGGGCCAGTGATCACAATTTGCTCTCAACTTCCTGGGAGGCATCTAGCCCCCCGAATGACTACATGAAAGCCGACATCACAATAAACGGACAAGGCAACCGATTAAAACTATCAAAGGAACACATTGTGGAATTAGAAAATCGATTTAATTCCATGACGGAAATAGTGGAGGAGAACAAAACCAACTACATCCCACTTCTAACAAAGTACAAAAAAACTACATTTGTAAAAAAGTTTGGTGGAAACCCACCAAAACATGTATTCGATAAACCTTTGGTTGAGAAACGCCGCATCCTTCGCAAAATCCAACGAAGAGCAAAAATTAAAGACACACCGGCAGCATACGAAGAAGCAGCGGCGGCAGCAAAGCACTACAAAGCCTGGGTCAGAGAACACAAGTCAAAACTCTACCAACAAGATTCGGAAAATATCTTGAAAATGATTAGTGGGAGAAACACAAGAGAATTTTGGAGCACCTTGAGAGCCACGACGGACGTACAAGAAAAATCATTAATAAGTGAGGTGGGTGAAACAACATGGTTAAAACACTTTGAAACAATGTACTTGGCTCCAACGAAACCCTCTAGTGAACCTGCTGGATATAAGCAAGGCCCATGGCTAAAAGTAGACGACTCCGAGGAGATCCGTCTAAAGATATCAAGTCTAAAGAACTCAAGAGCCCCGGGGCCCGACGGGGTCACAAACGTGGATTTAAAAACAAACCCCGAAGAGTGGGCAAGTCTTCTGAGCAAAATCTTCAGAAAATGTGCGGATTTGAGAACTATACCGTCGTCCTGGAAATCAGCAATAGTGGTACCTATTTTCAAAAAAGGTGACAAAAAAAATCCAACAAACTATAGACCAATTGCGCTTCTCGATGTCATAGGGAAAGTGTTTGGAGCAATGTTACTAGACCACTTCAAGCGATGGGCAGCAAAAGCTCCTTGTGAAGACCCATTTCAAACGGGATTTAAGAAAAATATGGGCACGACGACCAATATCCTACTCCTTTCTGTCCTGAAAAATAAAGTCCTGGAAGGGGGCCCAAGCATCTTTGTGGCATTCATCGACCTGACCCAGGCCTTTGATCGTATTGACAGGGCTAGGCTCTGGTCTAAATTGGAGGCATGGGACTGTCCTGCAACCTTGCTGAACCCAATTAAGGCACTATACACAGACACCAACATGCGGATTCGTTTGGACCAAAACGGCTTACTATCAAACCAGATACCAACAGCTAGAGGTGTGAAACAGGGGTGCCCATTGGCCCCGTCCTTATTCTTAGCATTTATTGGCGACATAAATAGCTCGGACACAACTATACGATCTTTCCCACCGAAAATTTGCAAAACACCAATAACGAGGCTCTTGTACGCGGACGACCTAGTACTTTTGGACTACACTCCTGTGGGACTACAGCGACAAATGACAAGTCTCCAGAAGTATATGCAAGAAAACCGACTAGAAATCAACATCAAAAAAACCAAATTGCTGAGATTCGGGAAGGCGACTAGAAAAAGCAAAGGACCGAGCTTAAATCTGGAGGGCGAACCGATTGAAACTGTCTTGGTCTTTAAATACCTAGGAGTCATATTAGACAGTACAAAACAAGACAAAGCCATGCAAGCAGCACTAACAACGAAAGTAAACCTAATGGCAGCCCAAGCCAGGGCAATAGATAGAAAGTTTGGCAGATACTCGCTGATACCAGTGCGAGAATTCTATAAGAAAAAAGTTATGCCAACTCTATCATATGGAGGCGATGCCATGATAAACCTGCCTTTAGACATCTGGACAAAAATGGAGTCAAAGTTTTGGAGAAAAGTCCTCATGCTGCCCAACTCAACATCAGGTGCCTCGATTCGTAAAGAGCTCAGCTTGCCGTCCCTCAAAAGCTCTGTTGAACAGGCAAAATTGATGCTCTATAGGAAATGCCGGATGGCGGAGCCTCCATCAATTTACAATTTAATAAACCAGGAACTTGAACGAACCACGACTGGAAGTCTAACGAAATGGAAAAACGATAACATCCAAGTGTTGGAACAAATTCAGGAGAACGAAGAAACATTAACCACTAACCCGAAACTTGTCCTCAAAAAATTAAGAGAATACGATTGGATACGAACTCTGGAAACTGCAGAAAAAAACAAGTTAACTGCACATCTGCCACCAAACGTAAAAAGACTGAATGAACTACAAGAATTCATTAAAAAATTCCCTTGTAGGAAGGGGAGAGACATGTTACTACGTGCTCGCCTCAATCTATTGCCAACAAACGAGATCTTGGCGATAAGAGGCAAAACTGAATCCAACTTCTGTCGTTTTTGCAACATACAAGAAATAGAGTCAATACGCCATCTACTGCTAAAATGTGCTGCTAACCAACAAGTAAGAAGCCGTTACCTGAGACATATCTTTTCGGACTTTACTATAGCTGACGAAGACACTTGTTGGGCTCGCTTAATGGGAGGAGACAAGACAAAATGGCAGATAGCCACGTACAAAATTCTAGAATCACTAAACCTGCCACGGGCATAGTCCGCGAGGGCGGCACTTTTTAAGCAACATTTCAAGCAACATTTTAAGCAACATTTTAGCGACAGCACCAGCTTTATGCGAATTCTACCTTTTTGTAAAAATCTGTTGATTAAACACAAAAAAAAAAAAAAAAAAAAAAAAAAAAAAAAAAAGAATCACATTAAGCTGTTGATGCCAGTCAACACTGCCTGTCAATACACAGGTGTATGGTCAGCCTTTTGATACCATGCTAGGCATCCCTGCTTTGGTACTGGGGTGGAGGGGTGCTTGGCTTCTAGACATGGTACACATTGAATGCACAATGCACGTGATGTCTGAATTTGACATTGCACTGCCTTCACATTTCCTGGCACACACCATGTAGTGCTTGTACATGTAGGTAGTGAGTGGCGTACACATTTTCTGCACTGCATAGACCCACTTCCATGGAAACTGCCACCTTTCAACAGGTCTGATCACAGAAGCTATTCAAAGCAGACCCAGCATGCCAGGTCATATGTTGTGTGTCACATGTCTGCCGGATGCCTTTGCTGTCGGTGTGTGTGTGTGTCATGTGCTTCTGACATGTGTATTGACCTTTTTCTCTCTATTTTTCAGGTGATGACGCAATGGAGGCGGAGGATGGTGTTCTCATGCCAGACACAGGGTTAGTAACACCACATCAACCCGGCACTAGTGGGGGTCGTGGGGTGGTAGGCCACGAAAAACCCCAAGTGCTGCAGTCCATCTTGTCTCTGGCTGCCTATGAGTCCAGCCTTGATGACGACTCTGACGTCCATGTTGAGTTGGATGAGCATCAAGTCCATGTGTCAGGGGTGAGTGATTCTGATGTGGACACTCCTCTGTCTGCGACACCTGCACTGAGGGATCAGACAGTCTTGGTACCTCCGCCCGTGGTGGAACGGGACGCAGGGTCACCCTCCACACCAGTCACTGATGTGCCTGGGACATCACGTCGACGGGGGCATGTAGTCGTGCAGCCGCAGGCGGTGCCAACACAGCGAGGACCCCCAGTCCTTGGGTCCCGCAGGGGTCAAGCCCGGCAACGCGGTTGCCGCGCGCAACCGCTGTATACTGAGTGGGAGCAAGACATGACTGCCAATTCTGAACGGCAGGGGGCAGCAATGGAGAACATTGTTGAGAGCATGGAGCGTGTGGCCCGATCTGTGCTCCCCACTGCTAGGCAGGTGCTTCTCCAGCAGCAGGCGGCACGGTCCACGGCCCGCTCGCTCAGCTGGGCATGGCGGCCTCAGACAGGGCACGCCAGGCTGAAATGTCGTCTCTGCGTCAAGCAATTGCTGCTCACGCAGAGGCGCACATGGATGCCCTGAGGGAGGAGTATGCTTCCCTCAGATCCACTCTGGGTGTCCTTATGATGTCCCAGAGGCAGCAGGCAGAGGAGGGGTTTGCACAGCTTGAGCATACCATCTCGGCTGAGCTACAGGCTTGCCGGGAGGTGCAGCGGTTGTCCAGCCAGGCCTTGCAGGAGGAACTCCGTGTTACACGTGCTACCTTGCAAGAGGAAGCACGTGTATCACGTGAGGTTCTGCATGCAGATCTACGTCACATCGCCACACAGAACCAGGCTCACCCGTCCAGCAGACTTGCTGCCGACGAGGGGCAAGCTGCGGCTAGGCGTGGCCAGGCTACTGTGCCACGTCCTCCTTTCCAGGATGAGCCAGACTCGGACGACCATCTATCTCCCACATAGGTCGTGCTCTGCAGGCGTTGAGCCCATGGAGGATTTTTTTTTGGCTCAGCATCATAGCATTTGGATGTTGAGCAGCACCCTGTACCTCCCCCCTCCTGGGTGCCTCCCCTCCCCCCCGGGTCGTATGTGGCCATTTTTGATTTTTCTTTAAGTTTAGTTAGTTAAGTTTCTGTTCGATAGTTAGTTTAAATAGGTAATGTAGGTTTTCCATAGTTAGTGTAATTAGTTAATAGTTGAGTTAGTTTAAAATTGCTAGTCTATTGTGCTTTCATATGACGGTGCGGTGCTTTGTGGCTTTTGAAGGCATCCACTGTCTGTTCCAGCTGGGCCCTTCATGGTTGTCTTGTGTATGTGTTTGCTGCTTGGGGTCCTTGACTCACATATGCCACTCCTGCCTCCCTTATCCATGGGCTCGCAAGGATGGTTCGGTGTTACAGCATTTTACACAAGGGCTTTGGACTTTCATATCTGTGGCATGTCTGGTGCTGTGTGACTTGTGTTGACACCCCTAGTGGGGATGATTTAGGTGTCATTGTCCACTGTTCAGCTTTTGCTAGATGGGGTGTGTCATGATTAATGTGGACATTGATTGCTATGCATTGTGTAGTATGTTTCATATCTTTCCTGTACATGTGCTTGTTGCAATTCATGCTGTAGATAGTGTTCCACACTTTGGAGGTGAAAGACGGATTGATGGTGTGATTTGTGAAGTGACTCTCTGACATGGTCAGGTAATGAGATGCCTGATGAGACACACACAGATGACTTTGAAGCATTAATCATGTGTTTCATGCCCTTTCTGCAGGGGGATGAGCCTCCAGAGCACCTTTGCCAGCAGACATGGCCCATTGGACGACGGAATTCTGGACCCGTTTGTTGGTGCCCACATGCACATGTGTGCACCAGCAGAGGCACAGTGATTGCAGACCCACATCCTAGAACTGCTGACATGTTCCAAGGAACTCCAGGCAAGGTGAGCATCACAGGGGGCCACGACACAGCAAAGCTTGCACCAGGCGAGTTGCACATGCAGGCTTAGTCACAGCAATGAGGGTGAGCTTAGGCGAATATTGGTGTTGAAGCACACAATGCAGCTCAGATGTATTTGTGGACTGATTGCTGTTGATAGTAGGGTTGTCTGGGACACATGCAGGGGCAGTGGCACATACCCTCCGGTACACCAAGGTCCATTGAGGCACTTGTATCAACCATGTAGCCTTCCGAGACATGGAAAGGGGCAGCTCACAGGGACATACAGCAAGGGACATACTCGGGTGCAGTGCATGTCTTTTCCACGTACTTCATGATAAATGCACTGCCAACTTTGTTTTGGTCATGGTGGTACGCAACTTGCTCTGTAGTCATGGCTTGCTTAATGGGTCTGTCTGCTTACCCAGGGAACATTGCATGTTGTGTGAATTGTGACACATTGGTGTTCCATTTGCCACGCACCCACCAGCGGCTGCCTTACTGCATTGACTGTGTATGACCCGTCACAGGGGTGATGTTATATATGGGTACGAAGCATCAACCACAGATTGTCTGTTTGTAGAGTAGTTTGTTGCTATGGGGCATGTTTGGTGTGGGTTTTTGTGTAATTGGCACGTACAGGTTGTGACTGTGGCTCTCTTTGCAGCATTGCAGTGCTCCTGTAACCGGACCTGAGAGTGCGCAGGCAGGAGGCCAGCACTCAAAACCAGAGCTAAGTGTCTTGTTGTTTTTCTTACGAACTGCTCTGCATAGGCTTGCTGGGGAGTGTACTGATGCATGGATGTATGTGTGGTTCAATTTGGTATGTTTTTTTCTCCCTAATCACCCATGATCCTATGCAATTTTGAAACCTGTACCCTCTACCCGGTGTTCCTGCTTCCCGTGCCTATCCAAGCAACGTTTCCTGACCCTCTTTCCCCACTGGGGTTGCGGATGCCTGTGTAAGCCCCGAACTTGCAGGCGCCAAAACCCTAGAGGGGGTGGTTGTTTCGTACCACTCCTGAGCCTGGACTACAGAAGGCCATGACAATGATGTCCAAGTTTGTTTGGATTGTGTATGTGTTCATGCAGGTTGTACATTTTCGTGCATTCCCCGTCATTCCTCCTCCCCTCTCCTCCCACTCATTCCAGTCATCCAGTGTGTCAACGCCTGTCCCGACTGCATATCCCTGAACCACACTCCCCACCAGGGTCTCAGGGGCCTGTGTGAGTTTGACCTTGCAGGCACCCGGGACATGGTGGGGGTGGTTGTTTCGTGACACTCCGGCACCTGTACAGGGGACCTGTGACAGTACACATCCATTCATGGTGCATCATCCTATGTCATGTACCACACATGTCTCACATCCTGTCGTGACATTGTTTTGCTGTGCTACCTTGGTTGTTGCATCATTGTGGTAGTACTTGGCCTTTGTGAGGTACTGCTACGTCAAGTCATCTACTGGAGGGTGTTCGGGTTCGTTTTTATGCCTTGGATTTTGTGATTTTGGAAATGAGTGTGGATTCTGAGGGTTCAGGCATCTTTTTACACACAAGGTGGGAGATGGTGACGAAGGGTAAAGGTGATCCTGTGGCCAGGTGGAATTGAGGTTTGGAGGCTCCATGACCCAGGTGCAGTTGTTCAGTGGGTCATGGTCATTTGTGAGGGAGGGGGGGGGTTGTTGTTGATAGTTGCCTTGCCCTGCAGTGTGATGGGAACTCTGACATAGTAATGGTGGTATCCTATGTACATGTTGTGTTCTGCTGATCAATGCCTGTTGATGTGTTGTGTTTTCCTTTCAGGTGCGAGGGGATAGTTGTGGTTTGACATGCTGGGGTGTTCACATGGTGGATGTTCACATGTGATGTGTAGGGAACACTGATGGTCACTTGAGTGCACATGCATATGTGGAGTGCATGTCCTTGCAGAACCACACACTTGCACTCTGATGCACTACATGTACTCCCACCCTTGCATATCCACGTGTACACTGTTTGCCTTCTGGTGCCCACTGTGTCCCGGCAGCACATGTTCTGTGACCGATCATGGATCCAGTACATGCCTAATTTGATGTTTGACGTGGTCTGTCACTTAGATGTGATGCTCAGGGTGTGCATCACACACAATGGCTGTTCACTGTGCTGTGCGCTGAGCAGTGTGATGCAGGAGTGTGACACTGCACACATGAGCTGCAGTGTTGATTTTGCAATGCATAATGTGCATGTAGACAGGCATTCATTGTGATGTTACGTCTACGACTGTTGTAATGCATTTGGAAATGACTTATTTTGGGTGGGAGATTTTGTTGGTCTGTCATTTCATCTGATTCCGGGTCAGGCAGCAGTGTCCCATGCCACTGTACATTTAGGACATGGCAATGTGTACCTTATCGTTACTGCATTGGTGTATGGGTATTGCTTGCCATGTCATGTTGATGTTTGGGAGGGTTTGAGTGACATGACAGTGATGGCCATGGCCTGTTTTGCAGGTGTGTGTGATGCACACCTTGCATGTCCGGGTCATCCGCTTCTCAGAGCAACTAGCTGGGGGTAGATTTCTCTCCGCAGCAGGGCCCTCCCCCTGGAACAGACTTCCGGCCTGACTTGAACTTGAGGGGAACCATCTCCAGTTTTGGAAGCACCTCAAGACCTTCCTCTTTGCTTCTGCTTACCGTCTGCCTCTCCCTTGCAGAATTCTCCACTGGAACTGCACAGGAGCTGCAACTGGGCCACTCTCACCGACCTCGGTCCCTGGCCTAGCCACTCTCCACTTGCACTGCCTCCCTGGCAACCCCTGCAATGCAGTACTGTCTCTCTATCCCTACAGCCCTCCCTTCCCAGCACTTGTCTGCACTTACCTTTGTAGTTGCCACCAGGCGACCTATGTATTATTTCTTTGGGCTACTTCCCCTGTACTGGACTCCCCCCCACCCTTCCCCTTGCACTTTTCCCATTCCCCCTACCCCTGCACTTGCACGATCTCAATGACACCTGGCCTAGTAGTACCGTTCTCTGTGTTCCCTTGTTCCCCCCTCCCTGCCTCATTGCGCCTTGGAATACTTGTGTATGGCCCATATCATGTCATATGACATATGTGTGCCTTTTGGTCACACAGGATAGCTTGTTTTTAAGTAGCTAGGGATGCAGACGATGTGGCACTTCCATGGCAACTATCTCAGGGTGGTAGGGTTGTGACAGTTGACTGTCTCTTTGTCATCATCGATTGTCACCTGGTATGTGCCAGGCCTGTGTGCACTCCGCAGGGGTGGGAGTTTAGGTGAAAAATGTGGCCACAAGCTGGGTCCGGGCTTCCTCGCCACGTGCCCTGTCCCCTCCCATGGGCAGCGCCTGTGCCTGTGGTTGGGGATGTGGGGGCACCACCATGTCCACCGGGACGCCCTGCCGTGTTGCAACATTGTGCAGGACACATGCTGCCACAATGATCCTGCACACTACTGGTGGTGCTTGGAGTAGTTGCCCACCAGAGCGGTCAAGGGAGCGGAAACGTGACTTGAGCACTCCGAATGTGCGCTCCACTATGCCCCTGGTTGCAATATGGGCGGCGTTGTATCTTACCTGGGGTGGTGTGGTGGGGTTCCGGATTGGCGTCATCATGTGGTTGCTCAGAGGGTAGGCACTGTCCCCTGGGGAGGTGATAATAGTTGAGATTATTAGGGTTTGGATATTTGTCTGCTTGTGACTTGCATGCATGTGCAAGGGCATTTGTACTGACCTAGGAGCCATGTGTCGCCATGCTGCCCAGCTTCCAGGGCCTGGCTCAGGGCGGACATTCTGTATATGAAACTGTCATGGGTGGAGCCATGGTAGTTTGCATAGACAGAGGTGATGATTCCCTTTGCATCGCATACCACCTGTACATTGATGGAATGCCAGTGCTTGCGGTTTCGGTAGATGTGCTCAATGGTCCTAGGTGGAAGTAGGGCCACATGGGTGCAATCTATGGCACCGAGCACTTTGGGGAAGTGTGCCACCCTGAAAAAATCCAGGACAACGGCCTGCCTTTCTGCGGGTGTTCTGGGCATGTATATGTGCCTGCGGACTGAGGGGCGTGCTGTCATGATTGCCAGTACCTGGTGTAGGCAGCGTGACTGCGTGGCCTGTGAGACCCCCCCCACTATGGCAGTGGTCCGCTGAAATGACCCAGTGGCCAAAAAATGCAGGACATTGAGCAGCTTCTCCAAGGGGCTCAATGCTTGGGAGCAAAGGGTGGGGGATGTGAGGTCATCTTCCCACTCCCTGACCAGGTCTAGGATGATATGGGGTGGAAACCTATACCTGCCATAGACCTGGTCGTCAGGCATCCCAAAAAGGCTTGTCCGTGGTGCGAAAATGCGTGCCCTGGCTATTCTCCTCCTCCTGCGGTGTCCCACGATCAGTGCAGCGACAAATGGGGCATTCATCGTAGCTGTATATACGCGTTTGTTGTTTGCGCGCACTTTTATGCTGTGCACGGGGACGGCTCCGCCTGCCTTCGTGTGGGCGGACGCGTTGACGCCTGTGCACGTCTTTTGCCATGCGCGGGTTTCCCGTATTCGGATACGGTCCGAGTGTCATTGCGTGTGATCGGAGGGGAGTGAGCGTACACGCAACTGGCCTGGGTACGTGTGTTTCGGGGTGAGCGAGAAGTTCCACACGCGATTAGCCTGGGTACGTGTGTTCCGGGGTGCCGGGAACTTTCACACGCGATTAGTGGAAATCCACGTGTGTTCTGTCATCACGTGCAATGAGGGAAACACCTGCGCGCGTGACGCGCTCACGCGCTAAGGGCCTTTGGTCCAATGAAATCGCATATGCGTGCTGCCGTGCATACGCGCTAAGGGCCTTTCCTCGTATTACACGCGGACGTGCAGTTTTTCACGCGCGCTGAAATGCCCATGCACGTCTGTACGCGTCACGTCACAGGGGCGCTTGCGCTTGAGGGGCCTTCTGTCCAATGAAAATGCGTATGCGTGCAGACGCGCTTACGCGCTAAGGGCCTTTCCTCGGATTACACGCTGACGTGCAGATTTTTCACGTGCCAAATCACTCCGTATCAAGCTGGCCACGTGTAAGCACACGGAAGACCACGCTCCTACCCAGAAGGCCGAACTACTGCCCCCCCAGAGCCCCGAGCACGCTCCCACCTGCCATCTGCTGCTGCCTGACTGCCTGCTGCCCACGTGCCCTGCCATTTGCTGCCTGCACATCAGCCAGGGGTGCTGTTGCTGTGACCACCCCTGCTGGAACCGAAGACTCCCGACTGGGATTCCATCGCTCCACAGCCCAGCCCCAGGACCCAGTTGCCCACCCACTCCTGCCTCTGGGGTTGTCATGTCGGGGCAAACACCATCTGGGACTACTGACAACCCCTGGCCAGAGAGGCAGAGGGGCACCAGCTTCAGTGCCACCGAAGTTGGTGTCCTGGTGGAGCAAGTCCTGGGTCAGTATGATGCCCTCTTCGGAAGTTCCCGCGCCGACAAGGAAGGACGGACTCGGATCTGGACTGACATCATGACTGCCATCAACGCGGAGGGGGTGGCAGTCCGCGACTTACAACATGTCAAGAAGCGCTGGGAGGACTTCAGGTCCAGGACCCTGAACAAGGCCCGGCGCCTCTTGAAGGCAGCGGATGCCAAGGGGCGCCGGAGCCACTTGTCGGAAGAACAGATGAGGGTCCTGGAACGCATATCCCCAGCGCTCCACGTCCAGGTCCTTGAGAAGCAGACCCGTCTGGAGTCGAGCGGTGAGTGTACATGCATCCTGATTGTGAGCAGTGCGTGTGGTGATTATTCAGTAGTGTGCAGGTTGCACATCTGTTTGTATGGGGTCGAGTATGGGTGGGGGTGTACAGGGCCGTGGGGCTGACACATGCGAGGGCTGTAATGTGTGAGACATGGATGGTGCTTGTGTGTGTAGGCTTGCATGCCAAATGCAGTTGTGTGGGCACACATGTTTGGATGAATGTGTATGTAAGTAGACATGTCCGTGATGTCACGCATGTATGTTGTTTTTGGCTGCATGTATCAGCACTGTGTACATGTGCATGTGTGTGTATTTGACAAGAGTGCAACAGTGATGCAACATGGATGCATGTGACAGCGGTATGTGGAAGCCTGATTGGCAGATGTGACATGGATGCCCGTCTGAACACTGCGATACCTGGCAGAGGTGTACACATGCATGCAAGTGTGGTGGTGTGTGTACATGTGTGGTGCACTTCCTGTGTTGCATGTGATGTCTGGCTCACCTTTGGCTGCTCATGCTGTTGTATGTGTATGGATGGTGGTGGCAGTTGCGATATGACTGTGGTATGGCTCATGTGTGCGAGTTGTAATGACATGTGTGTTGGGGATTGTGATGACATGTCTGAGGTTTGCCATGTACAACTGTCATGTGTGTATGTGTCCATTGTACAGTGCCCTGATGCCTGTGTTTTGTTTCTCCCTGTCTGCAGCGTCAACTGAAGAGGGCGTAGAAGGTGCTGTGGAGCACAGCGGCGGTGATCCCACTGCCAGCCGGAGACACAAGGCCCGGCTCCCCTCCCATGTTGTGATCTCGTCGGGGAGTGAGGAGTCCGGTGCCGCGTCCCAGGCCGCAGCTGCCGGGGGGAGGTCCAAGAGGCGGAGGTTGGAGTTGGACTCCTCGGCAGCAGAAGGGGCAGCTGGGACCCCACAGGGCCCAACAGGGGAAGATGGCATGGAGTCATCCAGGTTGGTGGGGGGTTTGGTGGAGGAGGAGGCCGTGCAAGCACCAGAGACGGGGTCTGGAGGTGGGGATCCCACTGGTGCTAGTGGTGCAGTGCAGGACCAGGGACAGGAGGCAGCACAGGCCGCCGCGGAGGTGCCTGTGTGCAATCCTGTCCCTGATCCTGTCCCTGCATCATCTTGCACCAGCAGGGATGCCTACGTCCAGACCCGTTTTCAGGCAGGGGATGAGCTCACGTCAACTGGCCTTCCTCTGCCTGCGGACGTGGCTATCCAGGTCCGGGTTGAGCCTGTCCTGGCTGGTGTGGCGTTGCGTCAACGGGCCATGCGAGGTGACCTGCAGTCTTTTCATGAAGAGACTGCACGTCATCTCGAATGGCTCGTTGACCACGTCAGCCTGCTGGGACAGGTCACCCAGGCCGGATTCCTCCGTCTGATGGGGCTTACTCCGACCCCCTCCTCAAATGAACCCCCTACGCGCCAGTCGTCCTCTGTGCCATCTTCCCACCCATCAGTCACCTGGGTGCCCTGTGGAGCTGCCTCTGACGGTGCGGCCAGGCTGGTGGAGGAGGCATCCCTGCCACAGTCGGGAGTCGGACGTCCAGCAGGGGTGGCCACATCTACGACTGCACCCCAGCCGGCGGAGGATGTGCAGGCAGCAGGAGGCAGTGCACGGGCAGAGGCACAGCAGCAGCAGCAACGTGGTGGGAGCCATGAAGGCTCGGGGCCTTCAACATCGGAGGGGCAGGCATCGGCCGGAGGGCATTAGGACCCAGGACAGAGAGTGTCTTCCGTGTGGCAGCGGTTGGGCCACGCCATAGATGCGGAGCGGCAGCGGGTGGAAGAGGCACGGCTCACAATGGTCAGGGCGGAGAACTCCATACGGAGGGCCCTGAGGCGGGCCGAGTGCCTCGAGGCAATCCGCAGGGGTTTGGAGGTGGAAACGTCGACGGCCCTGCGGACCCTCGGGGCCATGGAGGAGGACCGCCTACGGGACATTGAGGAGGAGTTCGATGATGCCCTGGCCCGGGACATCCACAAGTGAGCCGTGAAACTAGCCCGCTGCCCTTGTACATAGTTATGTAGGTAGTGTTAGGTTTCATTTTTGTTTTTATTTTATTTGGACCTTTCGGACATTGGCCACATTTTTGTATATAGTTTATTTTATTAGTTAGTGTAGTTAGATAGGTTTCCTTTATTTTGTT
This sequence comes from Ambystoma mexicanum, assembly GCF_040938575.1. Classification (NCBI taxonomy): domain Eukaryota; kingdom Metazoa; phylum Chordata; class Amphibia; order Caudata; family Ambystomatidae; genus Ambystoma; species Ambystoma mexicanum. The sequence goes on along the minus strand of NC_090929.1, from coordinate 1,318,852,994 downwards.
GGGATAATGGACCCTGGCTTGTTCCCATGTACATAGTTCACAGTTGGATTGTATTTTTTTTTCACTTTTTGACCATGGAGCAATGGCTTTCTTTTTTATTTCCCATTGGATTTTGTTTTGTGGACATTGACTTTGGACAACATTACTTTGGAACTTTATTTTTGGTTTTGCTTTTTTTAACGGACATGCTTCTTTTCATTTTTGTACATTCACATTTCTGTTTCTTCATTTTTTATTCTATTTATGTTTCCTTTAATACATATTTTTTTGGTGAACTTCAATGTGTGGTATCTCATTGGTTTCATGCATTTCATGATATGTGTTTTGAGATTCACTGACACCCATTGGGTGTATGTGAGGGAAATGTGTCTGTTTCGGAACTTGCAATTGGTGTTCTGTGATGTAATTGCAAATTATGAGTGGGTGGATGCAATACTCGGGTGGGTGTTTTGCATTTGGAGGCTGACCATAGGGACCAGGGATCTAGATTGTGATGACATGTTGGCTGGGGAACATGAGTTGCACATGGGTGGGGGCCTGCTGGCAGGTGACCCACTGTGCTGGGGGGTGGGGGTGGTGGGGAACATGAGTTGGACATGGTTGGGGGCCTGCTGGCAGGTGCCCCACAGTGCTGGGGGGTGGGGGTGGTGGGGAACATGAGTTGGACATGGGTGGGGGCCTGCTGGCAGGTGCCCCACAGTGCTGGGGGGTGGGGGTGGTGTGAGACATGGGTGGGGGCCTGGTGGAGGCTGCCCCTGCACTGCTGGGGGGTGGGGGTGGTGGGAGACATGGGTGGGAGCCTGGTGGAGGCTGCCCCTGCACTGCTGGGGGGTGGGGGTGGTGGGAGACATGGGTGGAGGCCTGGTGGAGTCTGCCCCTGGTGACTGGGGGGTGGGGGTGCTGGGAGACATGGGTGGGAGCCTGGTGGAGGCTGCCCCTGGTGGCTGGGGGGTGGGGGGGGCGGGAGACATGGGTGGGGGCCTGGTGGTGGCTGCCCCTGCACTGCTGGAGGGTGGGGGTGGTGGGGAACATGCGTTGGACATGGGTGGGGGCCTGCTGGCAGGTGCCCCACAGTGCTGGGGGGTGGTGGGAGACATGAGTTGGACATGGGTGGGGGCCTGCTGGCAGGTGCCCCACAGTGCTGGGGGGTGGGGGGGTGTGAGACATGGGTGGGGGCCTGGTGGAGGCTGCCCCTGCACTGTTGGGGGGTGGGGGTGGTGGGAGACATGGGTGGGGGCCTGGTGGAGGCTGCCCCTGCGCTGCTGGGGGTGGGGGTGGTGTGAGACATGGGTGGGGGCCTGGTGGAGGCTGCCCCTGGTGACTGGGGGGGTGGGGGTGCTGGGAGACATGGGTGGGGGCCTGGTGGTGGGTGCCCCTGCACTGCTGGGGGGTGGGGGTGGTGGGGAACATGCGTTGGACATGGGTGGGGCCTGCTGGCAGGTGCCCCACAGTGCTGTTGGGAGGGGGTGGTGGGAGACATGGGTGGGGGCCTGGTGGTGGGTGCCCCTGCACTGCTGGGGGGTGGGGGTGGTGGGAGACATGGGTGGGGGCCTGCTGGCAGGTGCCCCACAGTGCTGGGGGTGGGGGTGGTGGGGTACATGAGTTGGACATGGGTGGGGGCCTGCTGGCAGGTGCCCAACAGTGCTGGGGGGTGGGGTGGTGGGAGACATGAATTGGACATGGGTGGGGGCCTGCTGGAGGCTGCCCCTGCACTGCTGGGGGGTGGGGGTGGTGGGAGACATGGGTGGGGCCTGGTGGAGGCTGCCCCTGCACTGCTGCGGGGTGGGGGTGGTGGGAGACATGGGTGGGGGCCTGGTGGACGCTGCCCCTGGTGACTGGGGGGGTGGGGGTGCTGGGAGACATGGGTGGGGGCCTGGTGGTGGCTGCCCCTGCACTGCTGGGGGGTGGGGGTGGTGGGGAACATGCGTTGGACATGGGTGGGGGCCTGCTGGCAGGTGCCCCACAGTGCTGGGGGGTGGGGGTGGTGTGAGACATGGGTGGGGGCCTGGAGGAGGCTGCCCCTGCACTGCTGGGGGGTGGGGGTGGTGGGAGACATGGGTGGGGGCCTGGTGGAGGCTGCCCCTGCAATGCAGGGGGGTGGGGGTGGTGGGAGACATGGGTCGGGGCCTGGTGGAGGCTGCCCCTGGTGACTGGGGGTTTGGGGGTGCTGTGAGACATGGGTGGGGGCCTGGTGGTGGCTGCCCCTGCACCCTGGGGGGTGGGGGTGCTGGGGAACATGCGTTGGACATGGGTGGGGCCTGCTGGCAGGTGCCCCACAGTGCTGGGGGGTGGTGGGAGACATGGGTGGGGGCCTGGTGGTGGGTGCCCCTGCACTGCTGGGGGGTGGGGGTGGTGGGAGACATGGGTGGGGGCCTGCTGGCAGGTGCCCCACAGTGCTGGGGGGTGGGGGTGGTGGGGAACATGAGTTGGACATGGGTGGGGGCCTGCTGGCAGGTGCCCCACAGTGCTGGGGGGTGGGGGTGGTGGGAGACATGGGTGGGGGCCTGGTGGAGGCTCCCCCTGCACTGCTGGGGGGTGGGGGTGGTGGGAGACATGGGTGGGGGCCTGGTGGTGGGTGCCCCCGCACTGCTGGGGGGTGGGGGTGGTGGGAGACATGGATGGGGGCCTGGTGGAGGCTGCTCCTGGTGACTGGGGGGTTTGGGTGGTGCTTGACATGGGTGGGGGCCTGGTGGAGGCTGCCCCTGGTGGCTCGGGGGTGGGGGTGGTGTGAGACATGGGTGGGGGCCTGGTGGAGGCTGCCCCTGCACTGCTGGGGGGTGGGGGTGGTGGGAGACATGGGTGGGGGCCTGGTGGAGGCTGCCCCTGCACTGCTGGGGGGTGGGGGTGGTGGGAGACATGGGTGGGGGCCTGGTGGAGGCTGCCCCTGGTGACTGGGGGGGGTGGGGGTGCTGGGAGACATGGGTGGGGGCCTGGTGGTGGCTGCCCCTGCACTGCTGGGGGGGTGGGGGTGGTGGGGAACATGCGTTGGACATGGGTGGGGCCTGCTGGCAGGAGCCCCACAGTGCTGGGGGGTGGGGGTGGTGGGAGACATGGGTGGGGGCCTGGTGGTGGGTGCCCCTGCACTGCTGGGGGGTGGTGGAAGACATGGGTGGGGGCCTGCTGGCAGGTGCCCCACAGTGCTGGGGGATGGGGGTGGTGGGGAACATGAGTTGGACATGGGTGGGGGCCTGCTGGCAGGTGCCCCACAGTGCTGGGGGTGGGGGTGGTGGGAGACATGGGTGGGGGCCTGGTGGAGGCTGCCCCTGCACTGCTGGGGGGTGGGGGTGGTGGGAGACATGGGTGGGGGCCTGGTGGTGGGGGCCCCTGCACTGCTGGGGGGTGGGGGTGGTGGGAGACATGGGTGGGGGCCTGGTGGAGGCTGCCCATGGTGACTGGGGGGGTGGGGGTGGTGGGAGACATGGGTGGGGGCCTGGTGTAGGCTGCCCCTGCACTGCTGGGGGGTGGGGGTGCTGGGAGACATGGGTGGGGGCCTGGTGGAGGCTGCCCCTGCACTGCTGGGGCGTGGGGGTGGTGGGAGACATGGGTGGGGGCCTGGTGGAGGCTGCCCCTGGTGACTGGGGGGGTGGGGGTGGTGGGAGACATGGGTGGGGGCCTGGTGGAGGCTGCCCCTGGTGACTGGGGGGGTGGGGGTGCTGGGAGACATGGGTGGGGGCCTGGTGGAGGCTGCCCCTGGTGACTGGGGGGTGGGGGTGGTGGGAGACATGGGTGGGGGCCTGGTGGAGGCTGCCCCTGGTGACTGGGGGGGTGGGGGGGGCGGGAGACATGGGTGGGGGCCTGGTGGTGGCTGCCCCTGCACTGCTGGAGGGTGGGGGTGGTGGGGAACATGCGTTGGACATGGGTGGGGGCCTGCTGGCAGGTGCCCCACAGTGCTGGGGGGTGGTGGGAGACATGAGTTGGACATGGGTGGGGGCCTGCTGGCAGGTGCCCCACAGTGCTGGGGGGTGGGGGGGTGTGAGACATGGGTGGGGGCCTGGTGGAGGCTGCCCCTGCACTGTTGGGGGGTGGGGGTGGTGGGAGACATGGGTGGGGGCCTGGTGGAGGCTGCCCCTGCGCTGCTGGGGGTGGGGGTGGTGTGAGACATGGGTGGGGGCCTGGTGGAGGCTGCCCCTGGTGACTGGGGGGGTGGGGGTGCTGGGAGACATGGGTGGGGGCCTGGTGGTGGGTGCCCCTGCACTGCTGGGGGGTGGGGGTGGTGGGGAACATGCGTTGGACATGGGTGGGGCCTGCTGGCAGGTGCCCCACAGTGCTGTTGGGAGGGGGTGGTGGGAGACATGGGTGGGGGCCTGGTGGTGGGTGCCCCTGCACTGCTGGGGGGTGGGGGTGGTGGGAGACATGGGTGGGGGCCTGCTGGCAGGTGCCCCACAGTGCTGGGGGTGGGGGTGGTGGGGTACATGAGTTGGACATGGGTGGGGGCCTGCTGGCAGGTGCCCAACAGTGCTGGGGGGTGGGGTGGTGGGAGACATGAATTGGACATGGGTGGGGGCCTGCTGGAGGCTGCCCCTGCACTGCTGGGGGGTGGGGGTGGTGGGAGACATGGGTGGGGCCTGGTGGAGGCTGCCCCTGCACTGCTGCGGGGTGGGGGTGGTGGGAGACATGGGTGGGGGCCTGGTGGACGCTGCCCCTGGTGACTGGGGGGGTGGGGGTGCTGGGAGACATGGGTGGGGGCCTGGTGGTGGCTGCCCCTGCACTGCTGGGGGGTGGGGGTGGTGGGGAACATGCGTTGGACATGGGTGGGGGCCTGCTGGCAGGTGCCCCACAGTGCTGGGGGGTGGGGGTGGTGTGAGACATGGGTGGGGGCCTGGAGGAGGCTGCCCCTGCACTGCTGGGGGGTGGGGGTGGTGGGAGACATGGGTGGGGGCCTGGTGGAGGCTGCCCCTGCAATGCAGGGGGGTGGGGGTGGTGGGAGACATGGGTCGGGGCCTGGTGGAGGCTGCCCCTGGTGACTGGGGGTTTGGGGGTGCTGTGAGACATGGGTGGGGGCCTGGTGGTGGCTGCCCCTGCACCCTGGGGGGTGGGGGTGCTGGGGAACATGCGTTGGACATGGGTGGGGCCTGCTGGCAGGTGCCCCACAGTGCTGGGGGGTGGTGGGAGACATGGGTGGGGGCCTGGTGGTGGGTGCCCCTGCACTGCTGGGGGGTGGGGGTGGTGGGAGACATGGGTGGGGGCCTGCTGGCAGGTGCCCCACAGTGCTGGGGGGTGGGGGTGGTGGGGAACATGAGTTGGACATGGGTGGGGGCCTGCTGGCAGGTGCCCCACAGTGCTGGGGGGTGGGGGTGGTGGGAGACATGGGTGGGGGCCTGGTGGAGGCTCCCCCTGCACTGCTGGGGGGTGGGGGTGGTGGGAGACATGGGTGGGGGCCTGGTGGTGGGTGCCCCCGCACTGCTGGGGGGTGGGGGTGGTGGGAGACATGGATGGGGGCCTGGTGGAGGCTGCTCCTGGTGACTGGGGGGTTTGGGTGGTGCTTGACATGGGTGGGGGCCTGGTGGAGGCTGCCCCTGGTGGCTCGGGGGTGGGGGTGGTGTGAGACATGGGTGGGGGCCTGGTGGAGGCTGCCCCTGCACTGCTGGGGGGTGGGGGTGGTGGGAGACATGGGTGGGGGCCTGGTGGAGGCTGCCCCTGCACTGCTGGGGGGTGGGGGTGGTGGGAGACATGGGTGGGGGCCTGGTGGAGGCTGCCCCTGGTGACTGGGGGGGGTGGGGGTGCTGGGAGACATGGGTGGGGGCCTGGTGGTGGCTGCCCCTGCACTGCTGGGGGGGTGGGGGTGGTGGGGAACATGCGTTGGACATGGGTGGGGCCTGCTGGCAGGAGCCCCACAGTGCTGGGGGGTGGGGGTGGTGGGAGACATGGGTGGGGGCCTGGTGGTGGGTGCCCCTGCACTGCTGGGGGGTGGTGGAAGACATGGGTGGGGGCCTGCTGGCAGGTGCCCCACAGTGCTGGGGGATGGGGGTGGTGGGGAACATGAGTTGGACATGGGTGGGGGCCTGCTGGCAGGTGCCCCACAGTGCTGGGGGTGGGGGTGGTGGGAGACATGGGTGGGGGCCTGGTGGAGGCTGCCCCTGCACTGCTGGGGGGTGGGGGTGGTGGGAGACATGGGTGGGGGCCTGGTGGTGGGGGCCCCTGCACTGCTGGGGGGTGGGGGTGGTGGGAGACATGGGTGGGGGCCTGGTGGAGGCTGCCCATGGTGACTGGGGGGGTGGGGGTGGTGGGAGACATGGGTGGGGGCCTGGTGTAGGCTGCCCCTGCACTGCTGGGGGGTGGGGGTGCTGGGAGACATGGGTGGGGGCCTGGTGGAGGCTGCCCCTGCACTGCTGGGGCGTGGGGGTGGTGGGAGACATGGGTGGGGGCCTGGTGGAGGCTGCCCCTGGTGACTGGGGGGGTGGGGGTGGTGGGAGACATGGGTGGGGGCCTGGTGGAGGCTGCCCCTGGTGACTGGGGGGGTGGGGGTGCTGGGAGACATGGGTGGGGGCCTGGTGGAGGCTGCCCCTGGTGACTGGGGGGTGGGGGTGGTGGGAGACATGGGTGGGGGCCTGGTGGAGGCTGCCCCTGGTGACTGGGGGGGTGGGGGTGGTGGGAGACATGGGTGGGGGCCTGGTGGAGGCTGCCCCTGGTGGCTGGGGCGTGGGGGTGCTGGGAAACATGGGTGGGGGCCTGGTGGTGGCTGCTCCTGCACTGCAGGGGGCTGGGGGTGGTGGGGAAGATGCGTTGGACATGGGTGGGGGCCTGCTGGCAGGTGCCCCACAGTGCTGGGGGGTGGGGGTGGTGGGGAACATGAGTTGGACATGGGTGGGGGCCTGCTGGCAGGTGCCCCACAGTGCTGGGGGGTGGGGGTGGTGGGAGACATGAGTTGGACATGGGTGGGGGCCTGGTGGAGGCTGCCCCTGCACTGCTGGGGGGTGGGGGTGCTGGCAGACATGGTTGGGGGCCTGGTAGTGGGTGCCCCTGGTGGCTGGGGGGGGGGGGGGGGTGGTGGGAGACATGGGTGGGGGCCTGGTGGTGGGTGCCCCTGCACTGCTGGGGGGTGGGGGTGCTGGGAGACATGGGTGGGGCCTGGTGGAGGGTGCCCCTGGTGACTGGGGGTGCAGGGGGACATGCGTTGGTGGGCAGTAGTGCAAGTTGACATGTGGGTTGGCTGGGGGTCATGGCCATGGTGGATGGTGTGCCTGCAGGACATGTGCAGGGTAGGCCCCTGTGGTGTGAGCCACCTGCAGGGGCCGTGGAGGGTGTAGAGGGAACACCTGGGAGGACCCACACGTGCAATTCACGTGTGGTGCTCCCCGCGCACCCCTGGAATACACGTACCCTGCTGAAATCGCGTGTGGCACTTCCTGCGCACCCCTGAGATACGCGTACCCTGCTCGCACGGGCCCAATCGCGTGTGGAAATTCCTGCGCACCCCTGAGATACGCGTACCCTGCCGAAATCGCGTTTGCCACTTCCCGCGCACCCCTGAGATACGCGTACCCCCAATCGCGTGTGGAAATTCCCACGCACCCCTGAAATACACGTTCCCTGCTGAAATCGTGTGTGGCACTTCCTGCGCACCCCTGAGATACGCGTACCCCCAATCGCGTGTGGAAATTCCCGCGCACCCCTGAAATACGCGTACCCTGCCGAAATCGCGTTTGCCACTTCCCGCGCACCCCTGAGATACGCGTACCCCCAATCGCGTGTGGAAATTCCCACGCACCCCTGAAATACACGTTCCCTGCTGAAATCGTGTGTGGCACTTCCTGCGCACCCCTGAGATACGCGTACCCCCAATCGCGTGTGGAAATTCCCGCGCACCCCTGAAATACACGTACCCTGCTGAAATCGCGTGTGAAACTTGCTCCGCACCCCGAAATACACGTACCCTGCTGAAATCACGTGTGGCACTTCCCGCGCACCCCTGAGATACGCGTACGCTGCGGAAATTGCGTGTGGAACCTCCCACGCACCCCTGAAATACGCGTACCCTGCTCGCACGGGGCCAATCGCTTGAGATACTTCCCGCGCACCCCAGTGATACACGTAGCCCGCTTGCCGTGCTGGTACAGGGTTAGCGCAGCCCTTTGCGCTGGATTGGGTATATTGATGGCTTTTCCCTGCGCGAGAGGCGTTCTTGGGGGCGTAACTGGCGCTGCTGCAGGGTCGTTGCGCCACTGTGCGCCACGGCTGGTTTTGGTGGCTGGAATCAATGAATACGCTGTGCGCGGAAATGGATTTTAGCGCACGCAGCTGGCGCAGGGATCCGCACGCGCACACTGTGCGCCAGCCGCGTGCGCCACTTGTGCGCTGAATTCTATGAATTACCCCCTGAGTCTTGTTGTGGCTCGGTCACACATGGGTAGTGCCATACCATGTACATCTAGTTTGTCTGTGGCGCTAATTTCCATTATTGGTTGCATTTCTTTACTTAACATTATTTCATTGAATTTGAGACAGCTTGCAAGAGTTGGCATTAAGGCCATACAATTGACATTTTTGTGGGCTAATTGTTCCATAACATCTGTAGCACATGCATTATCGCCATAAAGCGCATTAATGTGCCGGGTTTTCAATGTTGCTTCTGCTTCGTTAGAAAGTATACCAACTCTCAAACTTTTTAAAATGTTGGCATGAGTTAGATCTGCAGATTGGCGCATGTTTTCTGTTAATTCTCTGTATTGGAAATGTTGTCAAAGTTTGACATTTCCAATGCTGCCAACAGTTTTACGGCAGAGTTTGTGCCCTAATGTTTTAAAAATAGGTTCACCTATTACTGGTGTTAATTGAAGCAGATCTCCAACAACAATAATGTGTTTTCCTGCAAAGAGCTCTTCATAGTCTGTTTTGAGTACTTCTTGTAATCTGAGGAGAATCAAAGCTAACATCAGGTTGGAGACCATGCTCACTTCATCTATTAGTAGCATTTTCATTTGTTTCAATACTCTGCGTAATTCTATTGCAGCTTCTGCAGAAAGTTTGTAATAGTCTAATTTGTTCTGGTGTTCTACTGGTAATAGTAGTAATCGGTGTAATGTAACGCCACCTATGTTGTAGGCAGTATAAACCTGTGGGGGCAGTGACAACAGCTGACAGTTTGTTGTTTGTCAATTGTTGAAGGAACTTACTAATGATTTTGATTAGGAATGTTTTGCCAGAACCAGCTTCACCACTGACGTACAGTAGTATAGGTTTATAATTATGGCAGGAACATTCTTTATTTTCATGTTTTACACCATGTGCAATTTGTTTTGTTACTTCTTGAAAAATGCTACTTTGCTCATTATTTAGTTTTGATTGTAGTATAGTTAAGTCTTCCTTATCTTCATACTGACACATGGTGTTTTCTACTTCTATCATAGCTAATTCTGCCTTATTTGTTATTAGTGGTTCTCCCAGTGGTTCTTGGCTTCCTGTTACAGAAGGTTGACTACTGTCAGGAGTATCCTTATCTAGTTGGGCTTAGAGTTCTTCTTCATGTTGCTGTTCATTGTGTAACATTGTTTTGTACTGTGTAAAGTTTACATCAGTTATAGTGGTTTCATTTGCTTTGAAAGCATCCTCATATGAGTCATAGTTATCTAGTAATTGTTCTTCTTTTCTCCATGGTTTGAAGAGTTGGGGACATGTAATATACTTCTTTATGTTGAGGAGTCTTCAATGACAATTTGATATGATTAATAAAATTTGGTTTAGTGAGTTTAACTAAGCTGCCTTCACAGTCTGTCACTCTATATTTACCTTTTTTTTCATCAGGTTTCATATTATTTTTGTATGTGTAGTTTTGGGCTATTTGGTATAGACACATGTTTTCCAAAGTATTACTTCTGTTTGGGTAGTATGTGTCCAATAAATTGTTTTTTAAAATGTCTTGGCTGTTGGGATCATGTTTGGCTATTGTTTCTATATCTTCATATGATTTTAGAACTCTTTTTCTAGATTTAGCTGGACCAAGACTTAGCCATACTATATTTTGAGATTTACCATACAATGAAGTACCAGTTAAACGATCAGCTGCTTCATAAGATCCACATTCTCTATGGGTGAGCATTTTTATGCCCAAGCTGTATAATTTCTGAGATACTGTTTTATCTGATGACAGGTCATTCCAGAGGTCTTGGACCTCTGTCTTTTCTGCTTTAGTTAAGTATGCTGTGACATATCGTGCAACTGCAGTAACATTGTCTGCAATGTACTGCACATCTATGTTTGCATTCCATAAGTGGGCAATGATTGCATTATAATCATTGATATATTTTTCTTCTTCTTTTCTTTTTATGTAATATGTATTTTTAGGTGACTTACCTTTAACACTATGTCTAACTGAAGACATGAGGTTGTTTACTTGACCTGTATTTGTAACTGGTCTAGGGAAACCAAATCGGCATTTGGTGTAGTATTTGCCTTTGTTTTTGTATTTGCGACGACAATATTTTCCACATTTGTGTCTTTGAAATTGTAAAATTTGTGCATGAAGATCACTATTTGTGGCTTCTGATGGAATTTCACAAGTGACATATTTTTCAATAAACTGTAAAACAGTGGCATCACTGTCTTGACCAAATTTAGGAGCATCTTTAATCCATAAAAGCATGTGGATATGTGGTGCTCCTCTGGCTTGGTATTTTTTTCTCCAAAAGAAGTGTTGCACTTCTCCAAGGGGAGGAACAGTTTTGTTACAAATAAAATGTAGCATAGCAATGAAGCGATGGTGAAAATATCTTGAAACATTAACAGGATCCAAAGAACAAAGTTCTCCAGGTGTTAGAATATCTATATTTGTTTTGTTTTTATTTGATATGCGTAGGAAATCATGTAACTCTTCCCATGCATATTCTGCACAACTTAATGTAACAAACCAAGTGGGTGGGCCAAGGTTTCTGATCATACAACGTACATCTCCATGACGTTGAAACCAGTACTCTTTAGTAGCACGCATATTTACTAATTGATTTGTAATATTTGATTGTAAAACCTCATCCTTTTGTTGCACTTTCTCTAATATTTGTGTAGCTGTCATATTTTGAAAGTGTGATCCTGATTTTATTATGTGTGCAACTCCGTAACATAAAGTTGCTAGTTCACTTTCAAAGAGTAGGTGGAATATGTATTCCACATTTTGTCTAAATCTGGGATCTTCAGAATACATCCGTAATGAGCGGTATTCTGAAGCTGATATTTGAATAGGTCTATCATCATACCTTCCTTCTTTGCCAGTAGGAAAGAGTAGAGGAAAAGCACGGGCTTCTATACTTTTTTCCCATATACTGATTGGCAATCCTTTTGTTTGACGCATTTGGTAAGTTTCCAGTACATCTTGTACGGTGTCATTACAGTGCAAAGGATGAATTGTATAATGGTCTAAAGTATTTGATATTGTAGCAGGATCTAGTAGCTCAAATTGACCAGCTTCTTGTGTTTCTTGAATTATCACAGTTGTATCTTTCAAGTTTTCTTCAATATTAATTTCTTTGTAATATTCATTATTCTCTTTAAGATATTGGAAGGCTTGTCTAACTTTATATAAATCTACCAGCTGTTGCCATATTTTTTTGTCTTTTGTAGGTACTCCATTTACTAATATAATTAAAGATTGCTGCATTGGACGTTGCACTCCTAGAGTATGCACATTTTCTTTTAGATTTAATGGTAAATAAACTACTTTTCCACAAATGCCTTTTACCAATTCAGAGGGAGGTAATTTTGCTGTTTTTGGTTGAAGGCGTATTATTGCTTGAAATGGGTGTACTGTTTGAATTATGATGCTCTCATATAAATTAAGTTGTTGTAGAGGTTTTGGTACTGGGTATAATTCCAAATTATTTGTGATAGAACGTGAAGGAGTTTGGTTGTTGTCAAGTTTTGTAGTGCAATAACTGCAAAGTATTAAGGGCTCAGTTATTTCCTATTTGTTTTCTGCTACAAGGTAGAGAGCTAATTCAAACCATTTAGAATCGTCATTGTCTTCTATTTTGTATGATAGGTCCACAGTTTTTGTGTTACTTTTATAAAAAAATCTACGGCAACATACACATACATGGTTTGGTACTTCAGCTGATGTACTTTTAAATTTTAGTATTTCTTTTTTGTATGTGTTTAGCAAAAGGTTGCCATGTGTAGAATTGTTGCTTAATTGGTTTAAAGCTATTTCATTCTGTAAATGGCTTTCACTTCCAAAATATTTTTTCTGGATATAGTGAATTTCTTCAAGTAGGTCTTTTGCTGTACCATGTAGAAGGATGATATTTAACTTTGCTAGTGCTAAAGCAGGCCTTTTAGCATAGTACAGTTTATAGACTAGATTTCTTATAGTTGAATGATGTGTTGATATCCTTTTGATATCATGGAAAGTGGTTTTACAAGTAGGTCCTGTAATGCAGGCCAATGAATGTCCTTGTAGTCCTGTGTACTTGCGCACTGGACAGGTATCTATATTTTGCAGTAATTTAATTTTGATTTTGTCTTTGCTTTTTACATATTTATTGAGGAATTGGCGTAAAGATTTGAAACATTGTTTGGGAATGTTACACATTGACGTGCATGGCCATTTGTACACTAGACGTTCTGATTCAGTTGAATGGAGGGGTAATTCTAAGTTTTCAGGGCATATTTTTGTAAGAAGTACTTCTTATTCCATTATGGTATTATTCACTTTTTCATAACCTCGACCACTGCTATGTATGGCAATTGTATTCATTTGCTTTTGTTTGTACGCTTCTTCATTAAAATATGGTTCTGTGCTTGTAGTGTGATTCCATTCACCTCCGCTGATACTTAAGAAGTTCTTTCTGTTGATATTTCACTTATTGAGAAGTCTTTTTTGTAATTTAGTTATTAGTTTTGTTAGTGGTTTCATTTTGTTTAACAGTAAAATAAATAAATTTCTTTTGAGAAGAATTGCACTGTCCTTCAATGCTTCTAAGATTAATTTCCTACGATAGGTTTTAAGCTTTGAACCTGATTTCTCTCCTGTTTTTATAAGATTTTGAAGGACTTTGTGACGGTATATTTTGGCTAAAATACTTTTCTTGGTATGCTTACTTTGCACTATATTAAAATTTGAAGAAGTAGTTTTATCTGTACTGATAACTGATTTTCTGTTAATTGTTTTTTGGTTTGTTTTACATTTTGATAGAGGAAGCGAAGTTGTTGTACTTGAAACTTCTTGTGTTTCACTAAATGATTGTATTAGCTGCTTTGTTTCAACTTTTTTTACAAATTCTGCTAGAGATGGATGCTTATGTTGGACCCCTTTATTTTCATTTGCTCTACTTTTGCGTTGCTTTCTACGGACTTGACTTTTGGTAGGCATTCTTTAGGGTCTGTTGAAAAAAATAAAGAAGATATCGGTTGGGGTGTTCTGGAATGTATGTGTGCTGTGTGCATGAGTGTTTGAGTAAGATGATAAAGATGTATGTAATGGTGTGTGATTGTGCATTGGGAACTAAAACTAGTAGGGATAGGTATTCTTGAATTTATGTGTTACTAAACTGGGTTTCAGATGACCAAAAAAAAGTAAGCTAGTGGTGTGGAAAAGTACAAATAGTAAATCTAATGTATACAATTAAAACAGTTGTTTGTTCTATAATATGAAAATTGTAGTGGTTCAGTTGGGTAATTTGTGTGTCCAAAAATAGAAATTTGTGGGCCATTCTGGCTGTAAATCGCTGTTTAAGACATGGACATTTTTGGACAAAATGGTACAAAATCTCTATTTTTAGAAATCAAAATAGCTCGTATTAACGTTATAGTATATTTGATTAATAATACAAATATTATGGTGATATTTTACTTACTTTTTTTTAAATTAACAGGTAACTTCTTAGTTTTTCTTTCTTCTTCGAATTTGGCTGCTTCTTTTCAGGAAACTGGTCTTCACTGCAATTGTAAAAGCTTCAAATTAGTAACTTTGTTTGTATATAGCACTGTTTTTAATTTAGATATTGATTTTTTTAATTGCAATCCTCAGTGCCTTCTTTAAAACCATTAAACTAATTTATTTACATAAGATACATTGCATCAGTTCAGTACATATGATATGTTCTTAATGAACAAATTGTATTGAATGACTAACTGTAGCAAAAATATCTTTACTATGTCTTGTGAAATTAATAATATATTAGTGAATACCACTATTTCTGTAAGTAAACTGTTCTAGGTAATAGCGTCTCAATGTCATGTCTAATTTAAAGTAATTAAGTAAATAAATAAATAAAAACAAAAAATATGAAATTGTATAAGTATTTTTATAAAGGTTTAAACATAGATTGTGTTTGCATGCAATTTTGTTTGAATACATGTAGTCTATATATTTCATTTAAAAAATGTTAGTTTAACATGATTTGAGTGTGTGTGTATAAAGAAAGTAAATAGTATAAAGGTTTATAAGTGATAGTTGATTTTAGGAAATTGAAAAAAGTACAGTAAATTCATTTTACAGATTTTACAAGGTAAACGACTGTTTGAAAATGTGTTCATCTCTATACAGAAAATATGCATACCTGAAGTTTGTGTTCATGCATATGGATATGCATGGAGCTGCAAGTAGAAATCTTGAAGACTTGTACAGTATTTCTGGTAGATGCTGCTTGCCAATGATATGACACTTGTACTCAGAGAGATTCAGAGTACATTTGCAGTGCTGATCTATGATGATGCAGTTAGATGTAGAGGTCTTGAATGTGATTGGTGCATGGTCATGTGATTTTTGAGGTACATCCAATGAGGGAATGGCAGAAAGAGTGTAGTGGAAATGGTAGAAGGGCTGTTCATGTTACGATATGTCCGCGGACATGGCGGTAGTTCGCGGACATCGGGAGTTACATCCGGGGATTTTTGGGTTCAGAAGTCATGTAAATGAGAATAAGCACTGAAAGGGATTGGTCAGGAAAGTTTGGTGGGTATGTTGTGCCAGGAGAGATTTTCTCAGATACTCTTTTTGCTGAGAGAACAAAAGATAGCTATGGCTGTGTGTTTCAGAAAACAGATTGTTTGGATTTTAGGAGATTCGTGGATACATTGGTTGAAGGTGCATGCAGAAAGCTGTGGAGTAGCTGTAGATCTTGGATTCCCACATGTGGAAGTACACTGGCATGGAGTGCGTGGAATTAAGTGGTTGGACTTGCTACCTCTCTGTGCTACTTTGGAGACAGAGCAACATCCAGACATAATTGTAATTCATTGTAGAGGGAACAGTTTAGGACATGTGACTGGAATTGTTTTGCAATTTGCTATGAAAGAAGGACTTAGGAAGGTTATGGACATGTTTACTAATTCTCAAGTGATATTTTCATGGATTGCGCAGAAACAAATGTGGCTTCGTTCTTCTTCATTTGGTCCACAAATGGAAAAAGCAAGGCGCAATGTTAATAAGGCTGTTTGTACATGTCTTCTTTTCACAATGAAAATATTATGTTTTGTAGTACATACATTTTTCGCAGAGATGGAGTCCATCTTACTTATGCTTGCAATCAGATTTTTCTGAGAAATGTACAAAATGCATTGCGACCTTTTTTGGAATTACAACAACGATTTTGAAGTAGATGTTAAGCATTTACAATTTTTGACTTACAAACACCACCCAAAGGCTCTTTTCAGAGCCACCACTTCTTTCCAGAGAAAATTACAATGTTTGTGATGGAGTAGCAACCCAATTTTTTTAATGTTCGAGAACTGTCCGCGGACTTCTAAAAAATATAAAGAGCCCTGCTTCATTTATTTTCACTTCTATTTTTTAACTGGGAAAGGCGGCTCTGAAAAGAGCCTTATTTTTTTTGGATTTTTGTAATTTTGTATTTTTTTTGGTTTTTCAGATACGACACACTAGGAGAGGAGGGTAAAGGAGGGTAAAGGGGGGGACACCAACCACAGGGATAAGAAAGGGCAAGCTGAGAGATGAAGATGTAGAGTGGGTTTTATTTGGGTACTGAGCAGGTCTTCTCGTGCTCTGAGACGATAGTCTCAAAAGCACTCCGAAGTCGCTCCCCCCTGCAGAGTACTGTGTCACAGTACATACATACAACTGTGACCCTCGAAAGGTAAGGGTCATCAGTATTCTGTATGGCCTGTGAGGCAGCTTGAGGAAGACACTGTCCCACAGAGGTGGTCCTTGTGGTGACAGGATCAGAAACAGAGGATGAAGTAGAGGAAATCAACCTGCTACGTTCTTCGCAAGGTACAACCCTGCGAATAGCCCCAGAGTGAAATGACCTCAGGTGTCGCTTCATAGTAGTGGTCTCAAAGCTGTACTTACCGTGCTTCCCGCGACTGAGTATCATTTTGCACTCATTGCAGGTAACACGGTTTGCACGAGCCTTAGGAACATTACCATGAATGGTAAATAACCGCCACACCCAAGACTCACGCCTAGTGCGGGTAGTAGGGTTTTCCTCTACCTCATTCTCATCATCCTCTTCTTCCTCCTCCGCATCCTCACTCCTGTTCCCCTCTTCAGGCCCTTGGGGAGGTGGTGGTGGTGGAGGGTGGTGGAGGGGGTGGGGGTGGTGCTGAAGCAGGTGCAGCACCAAGTGGCAGTTCAGCAGCCAAGGATGCCATCTCGATGATGGTGTAGTCTGTAGGTGGCAGCAAAAATCACTGTGTTCTGAAGAATAGCCAGAAACACAATGGGAATAAGCTCTTGGGCGTGGTCTTTTATAGGGGTGCTTGTGCGCGGTTCGCGGACATGCGCACTGTCCGCGGACAGATCGAACACAAAAAAAGGATCGGAAAGTTTCAAAAGGTATATAGAAACTCAAGATTGCTATGTGGGACTTGTGCTATGGTGAGATTTTATTGAAAAATATTATGGATTAACTGAAAATGTACTTTTAAATTGTTCGGGGACATGAACAGTGTCCGCATTTCAGGACACACGATGAGCGTGGGCTCGGTCATATGATCCGTTTGCGAACTAGTCCGCGAAGGAAGCGCCTGTCCGCAGGACACCAAGTGCACGGAGATTGGTTAGCGCATGCTCATTGATGTTCTACGGACACTGTTCGGGTTCTGAAGTAATTAAAAGTGCGTCACACGTGAAACGAACATTTCAGGACACCGCGTGTGTTCTTAGAACAGTTTAAACTTGGTAGCGAACAGTAATGACAGATATAGTGTCCTTCAGGACACGTGTAATTTCGTTTATGTACGAACATTTCAGGACACCAATTGTGTTCTTAGAACAGTTTCAATTGGGTAGCGAACACTACGAACAGGTATAGTGTTATTCAGGACACCTCCATTTTCGTTTACGTACGAACATTTCAGGACACCAATAGCGTTCTTAGAACAGTTTGAACTTGCCAGCGAACAGTACCGGACAGGTATAGTGTTCTTTAGGACACTTTAATTTTTGTTTGTTTACGAACAATTCAGGACACCACGTGTGTTCTTAGTACAGTTTCATGTTGCTAGCGAACACTACGAACAGTTGTACTGTTGTTCAGGACACATCATTTTCGTTTATTTACGAACATTTCAGGACACCAATTGTGTTCTTAGGACAGTTTTAAGTTGATAGCGAACATTACGGACAGATATAGTGTTCTTTAGAACACTTTAATTTTTGTTTCTTTACGAACATTTCAGGACACCACGTGTGTTCTTAGAACAGTTTCCACTTGCTAGCGAACAGTACGAACAGGTGTGGTGTTCTTCAGGACACCTCCATTTTCGTTTATGTACGAACATTTCAGAACACTCGCACTGTCCGCAGACACTTTTATTGTTTTAAAAAAAAAAAAAACGGAAACTATTCACAATACAATATAAAAATTAAACTTTATTTAACATATATTAATAATTTATGACAGAGAAGGTGAGGCAGAAACAGAAACAAAAACAGGAGAATTTGGGGTTTCAACATGATTGGTATTAGGTGAAGAAGGGATGGAAGTCTCATCAAAACGTTTTGGATTATGGAGAGGGTTTGAGGATAATTGACTGGGATATGGTGAGGAGGGACAAGAACATGTGGGGCAATGGTACGAGGTTTTTGGTTTGAAATGATTTTCTACAAAAGTTTTTAAATTATTAAAATTAGCCAACAATACATCCATTTTTTCTTCTATATTGTGAAGACTGTTATCCATAACAGGGTTTTCTGAAGTTTTTTCTATTTTGGTATGCTCTGTACAAATAAATAATATATATGTTAAATGTATATAAAAAAATAATAAATAAATGGTTTATATTATAAAGTGTTTACCATTAGTTTCACTATCTTGTGACATTTCTTCATGTGGGAAATGCTCCTCTAGCCATTCCATTACTAGACATTTCTGTGAGAAAAAAAAAAGATAATATATTTTTTAATCTAATACAGAAAGTTTATAAATATGAGTAAAATGAAGTACACTTACTATTTCTGGTAAGATAAGTCCTATGTATTCAGTGGGTCTGGCCTTGTTCTCAGTTCTGTTGTGTCTGTGAGGTAATTATGTTGGAAGCCAATGTATCTTCTTGTGGTATATTCCATTTCAGAACATATTGTATTTAAATGAATAGTTAGTGTGTTACATATATGGGTTACATTTCTTATGTATTACTATATATAATGTGTTTGTGTGCTGCTTTTTGAATTTGTTAAATGTTCCTATATTATGATATAACAATCAAACATACCCCATCACCCCCCCCCCACAGTTTTTAGGTAGTGGTACTGTTCTCCGAACATGTCCGCGAACATTAAATAAGTTTGCGGACATCAAGTTCATAAGAAGAGATCTAGTCAGTTCCATATGACATGTATATAAAGTCAAAGTCATTATTGTTAAGTTGTGCAACTAAAAAACTATGAAATTCAGTGAAAAAACTTTGTTAAAGGGACATTATGGTTAAGTTGCGCTACTAAAAACCTATGAAATTCAGTGAAAAAAACTTTGTTAAAGGGATGTTATGGTTAAGTTGCGCTACTAAAAACCTATGAAATTCAGTGAAAAAACTTTGTTAAAGGGACGTTATGGTTCCAAGTAAAACCAAAAAACCCTTGAAATTCGCCAGTTATGGTAAGCTAAGCAACCATAACTCGCGCCACCACCGTGCACTGCTAAGACTAACACCCAGGATATCAAAGATGGCATCACAAATGTCATTGATGACATCACTGATGACATCACATGTGTATGTACTTCTCATGAAATATGTGTAGAAGGGATTCTTATTATGTTGCGAAAAAAGTGTCAAGAATCATTGCAGGAAATATACCCTAATAAGTGCATTGAACGATGCATTGATATAAATAACATCCTATTATGGGGTTCTATCTGGTATAATAAGTTACTCATACAGAAACATAACATTGTGTGCAGCGTACAAGATGAAGGTATGATATTTGTAATGTTAATATGTTGAATAATGAAATGATAATTGTTTTCTTAATAGATTTTTGTGTACTGTGAAATATGTAATAAGTAGCTAATAAAACCCATGTATTACATAATTGCATTACTATAGACAAAACACAAAGACACAAGAACACATACCAATATGGGTATATACAGGGAAAGTGAAGTTAGCAAAAAAGCACAAGTAGTAGCAGAAACAATTCATAACTTAACTGATTAGTTTCATGCAAATAAATGATTGCTCTGTTTCAAAGCTGCTATTTACCCTATGTATATGTATCACTTGATGTGATTGGACCCTAAGGAAAGTAGTGTGAGTACAATGTATACAAATATGACCATATACAGGGAAAGTACAGCCATAAAAAAAACAGAATTATCAGAAAGTGCTCATTAGTCTATTGATTATCTTTATGCACAAAAAGGAATGCTGTCTTTCAAGCTTGTGTTTTCCCATATGTATATGTTTCATATGATGTGACTGTACTCTAAGGGAATTACTGTAAGAACCTACTAGAAGGATATGTCTACAAATAAAATAAAATTCTTAGTTTCTGACTGTTACTGAAGAAAGCCATGTGGCCTAGATATGTCAGCAAAAGAAAAAATAGTGAGCCAGACATGTGATGTCATCAGTGATGTCATCAATGACATCACTGATGTCATCTTTGATGTCCTGGGTGTTAGTCTTAGCAGTGCACGGTGGTGGCGCGAGTTATAGTTGCTTAGCTTACCATAACTGGCGAATTTCAAGGGTTTTTCGGTTTTACTTGGAACCATAACGTCCCTTTAACAAAGTTTTTTCACTGAGATATATATATATATATTTTTTTAAATTATTTTTTATTAAGTAATGACAGCATTCCAACTCGATCTGCAATCCAAATGCAACCTTTACTTTACAACATCGTCCCTTAAAAGTGCACAACTTGTGGGCATTTTACCAGCAAAGGGCAGTTATTACACATGCCTACGCGCTTTTCAAAGGGATGTTTTTGAAACATCTCCTCAGCACATATACTCTTATTTCAATAGAGGCAATTTAAAGTTTCCATAGAGGAAAAATATTTCCTAATCCAAAATCAATGATATTACAGAGACTAAATGTACAATGAATCTGCACGCTCATCAAGCTAAAGAATGGGATCCCACGTGTATCGGGCAACACTCACTCATTAGGTGATCAGGTGATCAGGTCAAAAGAGACCATGTGATGTGGGCCCACAATAGTATTTCTTTATTTTCTTTTTTCCCAGTCATTCATATTGTAAATATGTTCTTTAGAGGAAAGCAGTGTTTTGAAGTGTATACAACAAAAACAATTGCAAAATAATCTCTCGTTCGCTCTTCATCTGTCGTTCTCTCTCTTTTGCTCTTTATCAGTGGCGTGTTAATATAAGCGATCTTGGGAGCTGAAAAGCATTCGGAGAATTCACAGGAGTTGCTCAATACAAGAGTGCACTGTGTTTACCAATTAGCACGTTTTAACGGGAAACCTGATGACAGCCAATCAATAGGGAAACTGTATTTTGAATGTGTGAAGTGACCTTCCAGCTACTTATTTCTAAATGCTACATATTGTAGACACATACTTGCTTCTTTTGAAGTGTTGTCTCAGATGATTATTAAACAGTGCATCCAGCAATGTAAGCAAGTAGCAGTCTTGATCTTCTACATCTTAAGAAGCGCGTTTCAGAATTATAGTTTTGCACACATACAAGTCACTTGAGGAACGTCTCGTGCCACCATGGGGGTACGCGAACTTAAATTTAACAACATGCATATTTCAACTCCTGACATTTAAATGCTTATCTTAATGATGCAGTGAAACAGAGGATCTTCTGATTTTGTAAACATGATGTCATGGAAATAATCTATTGCTAGCTGCTTCGTTAAAGAAGACTGGTTTCTTCTTATGGTCAAATACAAAATAAGTGAAAGCGCTGACTCGGTATTTCTTTATAATTGCATCTTCAAAACCTCCAGAAGCGAGCCTCCGGGGAACTCGTGCCTCATTGATTGCAGGAATATTCAGTGCAATGGATAGCATTGATTACCCTAGTAATGTCATGGATAAAGTGAGATTGAACAAGTAAGATGAATTCGGCTCAATTCTCTCACCTAATTATAGAACATAAACACCGTGGATTACTAACGCTTTGGGAACTCATAATAAGAAACCTCAAAGCTGGTGAGGTAGCTCAGGGCAGGTTCAAATGGGTGCCACAACAATCCCGTCTTTCTTCCTTCTGAGGTTGCAAATTGTCTATTGGGTAATACTATACCTCTTGTCATACATGGCAGCCTGAAATACCCCTATAACAGCCTATAAATCATGTTATAATTACTGGCTAGTTGGAACGTCACTACTGACCTTTAATAAGAAAGACACATTACTATTGAACTGTGATCACCTATTGCACTTCAGTTGTGACGTCACACTCTCTTCCGCTTCACCTATCACAGAGCGTAATTCCACGCTGTGACTGCAGAAGATACTAAATGCAGTGACAAGCTATTCAAAGTCCTTCTTTGTAAAAAAAAAAAAAAGCTTCCTTTGAGACATTAATTGATAACAAACATGCTAAAATAAATCTGCCATAATAGTTCCTGAGTTCCTTTAGTGCTCTGCTAGAATTCCACAATGGGAACTACAAATTACCTGCAGGTCATTACTTTGTTTAAAAGCACAAACACGGTTTTAGATGCATTTTTATAAACTGCTTAAACCGTTTTCTGCAATACATTATTATTTTTTTAATTTCAAACCGATTCTAAACTGATTATATGTTTATGTCAAGAACTGAAGTTTATCTTAGTCTAGATTTAGGAAAAATACGGGTATTAAAGGGATAGGTCATGTTTGGCCATATATTCTAAGGAACACCATTTCTACTACCATAAGTAAGAAGGCTCAATTCTCTCACCTAATTACAGAACATAAACACCATGGATTACTCACGCTTAGAGAACTCATAATAAGAAACCTCGAACCTGGTTTTAGGGAGAATTATCATAAATGTGCTAATCCCCTCACCTTGGAGACGCCCAGCAAACTTTGCTGGATTTTGAGGACTTGTTTTTTTTATTACCTGGAAAGAGTGTGAGCCTTTATTCCCACTCTTTCATGTGTTTTGATGTGTGGTTTACACTTAGGTTCTTTGAATATGGGGTTTTAGATAATTCCATAGACATCATCTTTTCATGTGTGTTACACAGCACCTTCAGTGCAGTGACACAGGTATGCCTTTTAGACTTCCCAAAGGTTTAAATACCTTCTCTGGGATAAACTACTGTTTCCCAGAGGATTTAAAGTGAAATTGACTTTACTAGTCCTTCCAAATTCCTCAACCCAGCACACACCATCTTACAATGGAGTGCTAGAGTATCACCTGTGTCTAAACACTCATGTAGCAGTCAAATGCTACCCTTTCCTAGACTAATGGCAGTGGTTTCACAACAAACTACCATGATTCTTCTTAGGCTTCACTGTTTATTACAGGAACTTCGCTGAGAACTATGTGTCCATAGCTTCTCCCTTGAATGTGGGCTCCTCACCCACATTTCCTAAAATGGTCAGATGGAATGAGGAGTGCACCACTGCATTTGAAGGACTTAAGAAAGGCCTTTGTCAAGCTCCAGTCCTAAGAGCTCCTGACTAGTCAAACCTTCATTGTGCAAACAGATACTTCCAATACATGTATAGGTGCAGTTCTGAGTCAGCTGGATAAGAAAGGTAGGCAGCACCCCATCTGCTTCATCAACCGAAAGCTGAAGGAACCAAAAACAAGGTGAGCAACCATTGAAAGAGAACGTTTTGCTATTGTGTGGTCACTGAGAAGTTTAGACCGTACTTGTATGGGTCTACTTTTGTGATTCAGACTGACCACAAACCCTTGAGATGGTAAATGCAGATGAAGGGGGAGAATCCTAAATTTGGAGGCTACAACCAAAAGGCTAGCTAGCCCCTAGTCTCAACAGCCCCAACATTACCATAGCCCCAGATCTTTTTCAGACCTAACAACACCTCTGCTGAAGGGAACAAAGAGGTTTGTGTGCCTGATGGTTTCACTAGGTCCTTCCCCATGCATGATGTCTGCTTTCCAGGGAGTTAGGTAAGAAGTGGTTGGAATCGTTTTGGTTATTGTCTTAGATTCTTGCTGTGTTCTTTCGAGGAAATCATAAATCTACCATAGACAATGAGAAATTATATCATAAAAATGTGGGTCAAAGGCTTGCATGCTCTAGGCCCAAACCTGTGCCAAAACATGGCTCAGAGATGTTTCAGTCATAAAGTAAAACAGACACAGAGTGGAAGGCGGAGAGTGGATGCAAGAGTGGTTTGCTGTGGTTTTACGCTGCTTTGTCTTTTTACAGTTGCTCTGGCCTGGACACAGAGCTCTTGTCTGCCTGTGGACTGCATATATTTCGACATAGCGCTGAGCGCCGAGCAGTGAGTGGAAGCAAGAGAGGTTTGCTGTGGTGACACACTACTTTGTCTTTCTACCGTTGCTATTGCCTGGAGGAGGAGCTCTTGTCTGACTGCCTGTGGACTCATATATTTCCACCCATAGCGCATAGCGTGGCACGAAGAATGGAATCAAGAGTGGTTTGCTGTGGTGACACACTGCTTTGTCTTTCTGCAGTTGTTATTGCCTGGTGGCGGAGCTCTTGTCTGACTACCTGTGGACTGCATATATTTCCACCCATAGCACAGAGTGTGGTGCAGAAAGTGGAAGCAAGAGTGGTTTTCTGTGGTTACACTGGGGGTAGCGAAGCTGAGATCTGCACCACAAGCAGTAAGGGACCTGACAATCCTCCAACTCCTCTGCTACAGTAACATTTTGATATTTTTCTTGCCTTCTTCTACTGCATTCCTCACCCTTTGTCCCCCCTCAACTGCAATAAAGGTGATTAAGGCAGCCACGGGTAGAAAAACCGGCTTAAGAAGTGAAAGGGTGGGGAAGCTGGCCCCTCTGGGTGTTCATGGGTCCCGAACTGCTGACATGAATTTGTCCGACGGGGGTGTGGTTGTTAATGACCCCACATGATCTGCCAATTTCATCACTGGATACTTTGGGAAACAGGGGGCAAACTTGTCGCATGTTAAGGTGGTCAGTCTTTCTATTCTTGCCCTTTCTGCCTGGGCGGACCCCTGTGTGAGCGGGAAGGGGCGGCTGGGCCAAATTTGGACCATCCTTCCTTGGCCGCTTCACTGACCGCCCAATGAGCTGATGCCATGCCTCCCATTGAGGAATTTGGGCAGGGTAAGAACTGCCTGGTTTGGCCACCTCTCGCGATATTTGTTCCACTTCAGTCAGCAACAACTCATTACTGAGGATGGTCATGACATTGCACCGGAACTGACTTGGTTGACCGCCAATGAAAAAAAGTATTTTTGTCCAGCCGCCGACTATGATAACATTAATGTGAACTCAGTTGTCCGACACCCCAGACTTACAGAGGCTGTTATCTACCTCATTTTCATCCAGCAGTTACACTAACGATAGTGATGGCACTGCAAATCAGAGACTGGTCACGACCGAGGGGCTATACCAAAAGGACAAACCCAATCAAGTAGCCCAATAATCCAGGGCAAGCATGCCTCTACAAGCTTTGTATCTCTGAGTACCACTCTGGATGTTTTATTACAACTATGTACAGCAATGGCTAAGGACCAAAATGCCATAGCAGCCCTATTAACTATGCACTTGCAGTTACCATCAGTCAATGCCACCACTGGAAATTCAATTCCAGTATCTGAGGTAGATCGTTCCCCCACATATAATGAAATCATGCATACAACGAATGCAAAGATGTGCCCCACTCAGCCTGATCCATCTGGTTTGATAATTGATCTAACAACACAGTCCCAGCCGGTGGGCTGGTTGGATATGATGAATGAGGACCACTTTGCTCTATACTTTCTGGCCTGGGGGGGACGACGAAGATGAGGCTTTCGATCCAGGCCTGGAAGGTGCATCTGTTTCTGGCTAGTTGCCAGGTTCCATCCTGGCCTCTGCAGCAACAGCGAGGGGTCCTTCTCTGTCCCTTGTTTCGATCTTAGCCCCATTGGCTGGTGCAACAAACACTATGGCAGTGCCCCTGACCCTTCTGATTCCTACCGAAGGCAGGAAGCACAAGCAGAAAGCAAGCAGGGGTTCCACGATGATGCAGGCAGGCTTCTGCCCGGACTAGGATCACAAACATTCCCCCAGATGGCACTAAAAGATGAGTGGCCTTGCAGGGCACGTTACAAAGCTGACTAGTTCCAGGTGAGAGAGCCACCCTGACACCTCAACAGGGGACGACTAACAGCCCATTATTCAATGAGGAAGGCACATAATGATGACTAGTGACAGGGTCTCTGTCCACCACAGCGACCAGGAAGATTCTGGTGTGCAAGATTCTCTGTCAGGCTGGTTACACAAGGGTAGTGACCAAGGTCTCTTTGGCTGTGAGCGGGGCCGTGTAGGGCATGTGCCAGAACTGCCACTTTATGTTTATGGCAGTGGAATAAAACTGGAAGAACTAACCCATCTAAATTCCAGTCCCTTTATGAATTAGAGCTTTTGTTGAACCTTTTTCATGACATTCCCTCAGTCAGCATAATCCATAGTAGCAACATCAATAAGATTGTTCTGCCAAAAGTCAATAGTGAGGCAAACTGGGCCATTTTGGAATTTACCACCCTTGCAATTTCGGCCTTGATGAGTTTACATCATGTGGATCTGCACAAACTGGGATTTCAGCTGACAGTTTGTAGATAACTCATGTTGAACACAGGGATGGAACAATGGGATGCGGTGCCAGGGTTCCTGGGCCTACAGAGAACCACTTGGACCATGCTTTAGGTCACCCATGATTATCAAAGGACACACAGCTATTAATGTGGGCCTCTTGGAACTCTAGAGGGCTTGCCTCGTTTTGGTGAACCCAAATGGCCTAAAACCGTTGTCCTCTTTTGACATTTTTTTCCTACAGGAGACGTGGTGCCTTGAGAACTTTCAAATGGATGGTTATAATGTGATCTGTCTGCCTGCCAAGAAAGACTTGAGGGGGTGGCCGAGAGGTGGGTTGGACATCTGTGCTAAATGTAATTTAAATCTAACCTCTTATTATACAAGTAGCAAGGAAGTGGAGGTTTTTGACCCTCTTCAAAGAATCTGTGCTTTTCCCAAACCTATCTTGATCATTAACCTTTATAAGACACCGGGGGTGTCAAAGGTGGAGGTTGTTCGGGTGAAAGTGATGGAACTTCTTTCCGAGTGGTATTCCCGCTGTCCTCTTGAGGGTCGCTCATTGCTGGTTATTTCAATGAACATATGCTCTCCCCAGTGGGGCATGGATCTTCTGGAGTGAAACTTAACTGTCCACTGGTACTAGGCAGCCCCATTGCACAAGCTACCACGAGGAGCTGGTTTGATCAATTAAATCTTTAGAACTTGGCATGTCTTAATACCAAGTTGGCCGGGGATCAAGAGATTGGGTACACATGGTCCAATAGTAAATCCTGGTCATGCATCGATTATGTCTTTGTGTGTCAGGAAATTTGAGATGCATTGAGTTTGATCAAGTTTGTTCAGACAAACCTGAGTGACCATCTATTGTTGACCTGGGACTGGCCCTTTGTGAGCGCCAGGAGGGGTCCTAGTGCTACCTGTCCTGGCGTGATGGCCAACAAAGCTGGAAATCGCCTGCATTGGTGTGAGAGGGAGATTGCTATGATGAATCCGTACTTTGAATCAGAGGGACACCTAATTTTGAATAATTTGCTAGCCATAGCTTCTCTACCTGCGGGCTACTTTGTGCCACTTCTTTAACCATCTCAAACATACTGGAGCAGGGGTGCAGCGGGCCACAGTCGGATTGGCCCCCAAATCAACAGGGAAAAAGAATTTTTCATGCAAAGGTGAAAATAACCAAGAAACGTGTCGACCTTGGATCTATAGCTCGTGAAACTAAACTCAGAGCATTGTCTACACAATATACAAACTGGATACGGCAACACAGTGGCTCACAGCAAAGTGCTAGTGGGTCAATATGTTCGATCTATTGCACACTAATGACAGCACCACATTTTTGTAATTTTTCTGAGATTTTTTGGCTGGCCAATCTCCTGAAAAATTGAATCTCATTCCTGAGGTTACTTGGTTAGCATACATGGGGTCTCTGTTCGATGATGCGTCGATGGCCCACTCAGGTATATTGCCTGCCAACTGGAAAATAAAAAGTTTTTTTGAGGTTGATGATATTGAGGCAGTCATTAAGAATCTGAAGTTGATTCAGGCGATTGGCCTTGATTCAATCCCCAACACATTTTTCAAGGCTAATCCTCCCACTTCGACCTCGATCTTGGCCCCATGGTTACGAAGAATTCCATGTTCTGGAGTCATTGCCAGTAGTTAGAGGGAGTCCATCTTGATAGCAGTATTTAAGAGGGGAAACCCAGGGGCCCCCTCCAACAACAGTCTCCTTGCTATGTTGGACTCTTGCGCCAAGATTTTTGTACCCTACTACTGAAGCAACTGAACACATGAGCTGAGGCATAAGGTCGTCAGCACCATTGCCAAACTGGGTCCCGTAGGGGCCATAGTACCCTTCACAACAACTGTGCTGGGCAGCTGCCACAGGCTGATACGATAGCCTCTAAGCAGGTGACACTCATGTGCTTTGTGGACTACACAAGGGCGTTTGATAAAGTCTGTTGGGATAGTCTCTGGTGCAAATGTTAAAAATGGGGCTTGGACCCCGTTCTACTTCATTTCATCAAGGAATTGCACAGTGAGACACTGGTATCTATCCGCCTCTCGCAGGTGGGGGCCCTGTCTGATACCATAAGAACTAACATTGGCCTGAAACAGGGGTGTGACCTAGATCCACTACTCTATAAACTTTAAACGTCATATCTTGACCCTGACATGCAGGATATTAGAACATTTCCGCCTAAACTGGGGGCATGGCCATTCCCTAGTTATTGTATGCAGACAACACCATTCTTTTGGACCGCACACATTTGGGCTCCAGCGAGCCATCAATGCCTTAGGGAAATACACTAGAGCAAATTACCTGTTTATAAATCCAACTAAGACAAAGGTTATGGTGCTGGGTAGTGGCTTAAAACGGCAGCCCACATATGCCTGGACCCTGAACGGTACAAAGTTAGAGAATGTGGATGGTTATACATAACTGGGCTTTCATATGATATGATATGATATGATATGATATGGCATTTATAATGCGCCTATACAAAAGTGTTTCAAGGCGCAGCGAGGCAAGGGAGGGGGAACAGAGGGAGGACAGACAACAATCCTACTAGGCCAGCTGTCATTCAGATCATGCAAGTGCATGGGACGGGGGGAAGGGCAGTGCAGTACATGAGAATAGATAACAACAATAGGTTAAAGTAACGGCCAGCAAGTGGCAAGTGCAAGATAAGTGCAGACATCAGGTGTCAAGTGCTTGTAGGGGGACTGTAGGGATACAAAAACAGTCCCCATGGCGGGGGGTTGCCAGGCAGGCAGTGCAGGTGGGAGAGACAGGTGGGGGAGGGACCTGAGCCCGAGATCAGAGGGTGTCCAGGTAATCCAGTTCAGATCCGGTTACAGCCAGGAGGTCAGCAGGAGAGAGGAGGAGAGAAAGCAGAAGCAAAGAGAAAGGTTTTGAGGTGTTTCCGGAACCGGAGATGGTTCTCCTCAAGTTTCAGGGAGGCAGGGAAGCTGTCCCAGAGGGAGGCCCCAGCCGAAGAAAGAGACCTACCTCCAACTCGTTGCTTGGAGAAGCGACTGACCGTGAGGGAGTTGGAGGCGGATGAGCGAAGAGCTCCAGAAGGAAGATATTTAGGAAGAGAGAGTTTAAGTAATTGAGGCCCTGTGCCCCAGAAGGCCTTGTGGACAATGCATAGGGTGTTGAACTTAATCCTCGCAGCCACTGGGAGCCAGTGCAGAGATTTCAGACCTGGAAAGATACGACCTCTGTGCTTGAGGCCAAGTACAAGTCTCACAGTCCTGTTCTGGATAAGTTGCAAAGGGCGGAGAATAGACACAGGCAGATTAGAAAGAGGCTGTTGCAGTGATCCAGCCTAGAGAGAACCAGAGCACTGGAGACAGTGAGCTTCTTGAGGAAGGAGAGGAAAGGAAGAATACCTCTGAGGAGGTGCAGCCTGTAGTGTGACTTCTTAGAGACGTTTTAGATGTGAGGAGAGAAGGAGAGTGTGGAGTCGAAGATGACCACAAGGTTTTTAGCCTTGCTGTTGGGAGCAGGAAGGGGGCCAAGAGAGGCCAGCCAGAGAGCTACAGGAAAGGAGGGAGTGGGTGTGTCGATGAGGAGAATCTCAGTCTTACTGGCATTAAGACAGAGGTCATTGGTGGCACACCACTCCTGGATAGTGGACAGACAGTCATAAATGAGGGAGGAGAAGAGGTGGCCGAGGGCAGCCTAAAAATGAGCTGGGTGTCATCTGCATAGCACTGAAAGTTAGGGCAGAGAGCAGCAATGCGGTGGGTAAGGATTGCTAGGCATTGGTTGAACAGCCAGGGAGAGAGGTTAGACCCCTGGGGAACACCACAGGTAGAGAAAGAGATAGCAGAGAGGAAGGACCCAAGTTGGACCTGGGAGGGTCAGTCAGAGAGGAAAGAAGTCAGCCACGTCAGGGCCTGACCAGTGATACCCAGGTTATCATGGAGACGGTTGAGCAGAATGGCATGGTTGACTGTGTCAAAGGCAGAAGAGAGATCAAGCAAGATGAGGACACAGGGGGTGTTACAGTCAAGCTTGGAGAGCAGGTCTTCACAGATGTGAAGGAGAGCAGTTTCCGTGCTTCTGGCAGCTCTGAAGCCAGGCTGATGGTCATGAAGACAACCAACAGTTTCAGTTTGGAGATTTACCTGGGAAATGGCAAGTTTCTCCAGTAACTTGCCCAGGAAGAGAGTGATGGATATTGGGCGATAGTTAGCCGGGCAGGAGGGGTCAGCAGAGGGCTTCTTAAGAAGAGGGTGCACAAGGGAGTGCTTCAGGGGGGATGGGAAGACTCCAGTGGTGAAGGAGTGGTTGCAGAAGTCAGCCATGATGGAGCCAGGGAGTCGATTTGGTCCTTGCTGTTTTTGGAGGAAAAGGGGTGAACCTGTTTTGATGAGACTTTCATAGATCAGACTTGTCTATAAACCTCGTCTGGAGAGAACAGGGGAAAGGCAGAGAAGGAGGGAGTAGAGGTGGCTGCAGAAGGGCTTGAGGGAGAGCTGGGAGCAGGGGAAGGGAGAGGAGATGAAGAGAGTGAGGACAGGATGTCCTGAGTTTTAGAGATGAAGTGAGAAGCCAGTGCCGTGCAGAGGGCCTGGGAAGGGACTGGAGAGGTAGAGACTGCAGCAGGATTGGCCAGTTCCTTGCAGATTTTAAAGAGATCAGCCAAGTTGTTAGATGCCACAGAGACGCAGGCTTGGATATGAGCTCTCTTTTTGGTGAGGACAGAGAGCCGGTATTGCCTTTGGAGCAGGTGGCAGGCCAGTTTTTCCGAGGATGTACATGAAGCATGCCATTTCTTCTCAGCCGCCTTGCACTTGAGTTTTAGGGTGATGAGGTCTGATTCATACCAGGAGTTGCATTTGCCTTTGGGCTACAGGCAGATTCTCATGACAGGGGCAGGGATATCAAGAGTATCAGATATAGCAGAGTGGAGCGTGGAGAGGGCTGTTTCATTGTGAGAGTCAGACAAGGGGGGGGTGAAAAGGTGGTAGCAAAAGCCTCAACTGATACATGCTTCATTGGTCGGATGACTGTGAAGGTTGTTGGCAGTGATGGAAGTGGCTTGGCCTGAGGGGTAGGGAGGGTGAGAATGGAGGAAAGGAGAAAGAGATCACTCTAGGAGAGAGGAGTGGAGAGAGGGACAGAAAGGGGGATGTCAGAGGAAACCAGAACATCCAGAGTATGCCATGCAGAGTGAGTCGGGCCAGAGGGGAGAATAGTGAGTGAGAGAGAGTCGCAGAGGTTGCGAAAGAGTCAAGAGGGGGGACAGGAGGCATCCAGGTGAATGTTGAAGTCTCCAAGAAGGAGGAGTTGAGTGGTTGAGGCCAAAAGTGAAGAGGAGAGGTCCGCCCATTCAGAGAGGAAGGAGGAGATCTGACCAGGTGGTTGATAGATAGTAGCCACAGTGAGGGAATGGCTAGGGGAGAGAAAGAGCCTGCAGACGAGGCATTCAAAAGAGGAACTCTAATCCATCCACTCTAATCCATCAGTCCGATTTTAGAGAAATTGAATGGTTATAGATACCTGGGCTTTCATATCCACTGTAATCCATCAGTGTGATTTTATGGAGAAGCCGTCTCCTGTCACACTCTTAAGAAATGCCATTTGATAAAATGATTTGTGTCCACCTCAGGCGAGAACAACATCAAGGGTTTGATCAGGATATACCAGACCAGTATAATTCCTGCGCTGACTTATGGCTTGAATCTCTTAGCTGTGGGACAAGTGGCTTGGTTGGAGATTCTAGAGGATAGCTATTGAGGTCCATCCTGAATGTGCGTAAGGCTACCCTGGTTGAGGCCTTGAGACTTGAGCTGGAGGTCCAGTCTCTCCGGGCCCATTGCTCCTCATTTGTAACTTTATTGCGCTTTGAGATTGGGCGCCTTGCATGACAGTAAGCTACTGAGTCTAGTGGCATGCGGCCTGGGGTCTGCCTCTGTTAATCCTTTCTTGGCTATACTGAGGAAGACGGTGGAGTCACACTGTGAGGAGATTGGCTTCCAGCTCTTATTATTAACAGACATGCCCAACTACCTGAACTTATTCAAGTGGAAAACCGGGGAATGGGATAGAAGCACCACTCTTAATAAACTTGTGGAGAAAAGGCGTTATGTATAATTTACCCAACAGTCACTCAAAACTGACGTTCCATGCTTCTACCGAACCAGACCCTGCTCCCAAATAATGAGAGCATTTGTGTTATATTTATGTTTGAACATACTAACAATGTATAAATACATCGGGAGTTGGTTCGGAGTCGCCCGGAAAGAGCAGCTTTGCCGGCTGTGTTCTAGTCAAATCGAATCCAGTCGACACGTTTTGACCCAATGTGGTATCCTTGTGTAGATGTTTGTTTGTTTATTTATTTATTGTGCGCGGCGGACCCAGAGGTATCAGGGCTCAGGTGAAAAGAGAACTGAAAGCTTAGTTACAAGTGTTACAGAGCAAAGATAAAAACAATTTCCTCGGTGTTACAGGATGAGGGTAAAAGAAAATAGTACATGTGTACCGGTGTGCATATGTAGACAACATGTCATGATTAACAAACATTTATATAATAGTAAATCTATATACATAGTATATTACATACAGGCAGAGGCTAAGTTAGTGCAGTAGGAGAGTGTGGGTTACATATCTTTCTCTAAGAGCCATTTAATTGTGTTCTTCCTGAATTTGATGAACGTTTGGTCAGATCTGAGTGTGTGTGGTAAGGAGTTCCACACTTTTGCTGCTCTAACTGGGAAGCTTGACCCTCCAATAGTGGACAGTGTAAATCTTGGCACTTGAAGACAGTTAGAGTTGGCTATTCTTGGCGGTCTGGTGGAGTTTTTTCTGATAAATCGTTCTGTTAAGTAACGGGGGGTTTGTTATTTAAACATTTGTGGATAAGGGAAGCTGATTTGAGATTAATTTTTTCTTGGGTGGAAAGCCATTTGTGTTTCTTTCTTGTTTCAGAGATGTGTATTCGTCTAGGGATACTTAGGGCAGCCCTAAGAGAATTATTTTGGAGCACATGTATTCTGTTGATTGTTTGTTTGTTTGCCCCTATGTAGAGAGCATTACAATAATCAAGTTTTGATAGGATGAGGGCTCTAGATAGGATTAGGCAACTGTCAACTGACAGGAATTGCTTTCCGGCTTGTATTAATTTGCATGTGTAGGCCGTAGAGGAAGCCAGTGAATTTACCTGTTTAGTGAAAGACAAGGTTGAGTCGAGGTAAAAACCTAAAGTTTTTACTTCTCTAGCGTCTTT
The DNA here is from genome assembly GCF_040938575.1 of Ambystoma mexicanum. Lineage (NCBI taxonomy): Eukaryota > Metazoa > Chordata > Amphibia > Caudata > Ambystomatidae > Ambystoma > Ambystoma mexicanum. The sequence goes on along the minus strand of NC_090929.1, from coordinate 1,318,819,676 downwards.
GATAGTATTCCCATCAATTGAGAATGCTTAGTAATTAAGGATGTGTTTTGAGATGCGAGCTGCGGTACCCAGGATGATGAGCTCTGATTTGTCATTTTTCAGACACAGGCCATGGTTGGCCATCCATTCCTGAACAATGGTATAGACTCTGTTCACCATAGCCAGATCTTCTCCATAATCCCCATTAAGTGGTAGGAGAATCTGGGTATCGTCTGCGTAATTGGTATAAGTGATACCCAGATTGTCAAGATCGTCAAAGAGTGGCTTGGTGAAGATATTGTAGAGTGTTGGCGAGACGCATGATCCCTGGGGCACTCCACAAGTAATAGGTATCGGGTCTGCTGCAGCCGATGGGAAGAAGACCCTCATAGCCCTGTCACTAAGGAAAGACTGTATACAGACTATAGCTTCCTTTGAGAAGTGGGCCGCTGAGTCCAAGTGACTACACAGGACTTTATGGTCCACCAAATTAAAGGCAGATGAAAGGTCTAGTAGGATGAGAAGAGTTAATTTTCTCTCATCTCTTAATTAATCTATTTGGGCCTTTAAATCGATAAGGGCTGTCTCTGTGCCATGTTGTGGTCGGGAACCAGATTGGCGAGCGCCTAAGAGTAGGTTCACCTCAAGGAAGTTTTGAATTTGGAGTTATGCTACCTTATCTAAGGTTTTTAGGAGAAATGGCACCGTGGAGATAGGCCTATAGTTGGTGGGTACGTTATGGTTCAAAGTTTGTTTTTTCAGAAGAGGGAGTACCCAGGATTCCTTTAGATTGGGCGGGATGGTGCCAGTAGTGAAGGAGGCATTGATAAGTTTGGTGATGAACGGGGCAAGATCTGTAGCAGCGTGTTTGATCAGTTGTGCTGGTCATTGGTCACCTTTGTAATTGGACGGTTTAAGCGCAAGAATCGTTTTCTCTACCTCAATAACTGAAACCTTAGAGAAGTTAAATTGAGTATGTTCTTTGGATTTAGATTTGGGTATTTTGTTCAGGGGAGTTTGAGTTTGAGCTGATAGGACAGCTTTCTTTAAAGCTATTTTGTTTTGGAGATTGGCCACTTTATTAGTTAGTGCAAGCTGGACGTCAGTCCACCAAGTTTTATCTTTAATGGAGTTAGCCTGTACTAGGATAGAGAAGAGCTCCTTCATGCTAGAGTTAGCTTGTGTGATCCTAATGTTATACGTTTCTTGTTTGGCCATGATGATATCCTTTTTGTATTGATTTGAGATACTTATTAGATTGGTTTTATTTTCTATAGTGGGATGTAGATTCCATGTTGTTTCACATTTCCTTTTCTGTAATCTTAGGTTCTTTAGGTAGGGTCTAAACCAAGAGTTGAGATGCTTTTTGGGTTTGCTGTTCCTAAGTTTTAGCGGAGAACTGCTGTCAAGAGCGGTAGTCATAGCATTATTATATTCTTCCACCAGTACTCATGGGTCTGTATGGTCTGGTAGGGAGTTAAGAATGGGTAGGATATAGGGTAATATAGTGTCAACTGTGATATTTTTCTTGTTTCTAGTTAAAGTAGGTAAGGCGGGAGGAGGTATTGGTGCAGTAGGTCTTTTAGTATTGAGAGTAAAGGAGATTAGGTTGTGGTCAGTCCATGTTTGGGGGGAGATAGATGTGATGAGAGGTTGCAATTGTGACTGGCAATCCATTCGAGAGTTCTCCCTTTGGTATGAGTGGAAGTATTCACTTTCTGAGTGAAGCCTAATTCTGTCAGGATGTTAGCTACGGAGGTAGCCTGATGATCATTAATATCATTATACCCTAGGTTGATATCTCCTAGCACTAGTGTTTGTGAGGAGTTTTTTAGCTTCTCTGAAATGATAGTAGTAATGTCTTCATTAAAGGTGCTGATCAGGCCTGGGGGTCTGTAAAGGAGATGGATGTTTAGCGTTTGGGAGTTGGCGGTAGGTAGTTTTATGGATAGTGACTCGCAGGATTTAACCTTAGGTGTTGAGGTAATTCTCATGGAGAGGTTAGTTTTGGCGATAATCACTATTCCTCCACCACGTGAGTCTAGTCTGTCAGCTCTAAGGAGGGTATAATTGTCTGGCACTGCTAACGTTAGTGCTGGGCCTGCTGCATCGTGGAGCCAGGATTCCGTGATGGTGATGAAGTAAAGGTAATTTTCCAAGATAATCTCTGCCTGTCTGTAGCATGGGCGACTAAGGATCTGGCATTTATGAATGCGCCTTCAAGGTCAGGTTCTGACTGTGACATTAGGCGTGAGCTAGAGGTGGCCTGTGGGTTAGTGGTAGTCTTATTTCTTTTGGAGCAGGGCTTGGGGCTAGGAAGTGGGATAGATTCCATGGGGGGATATATTTTAAGTCGACGGTGATCTAAGTTAAAATTGTATTTTTTTAAAGGGTTTGAATAATTTAGGTAATCATGCACGAAGTCTGTGATTTCTCTGTGCTGTGTTGCATGGGGATTTAAGACTAGGTGGCATAGAAGCGGCTCCTACGTTCTCTGGGGGCAGTAGCGAGGGCATGGTGATATAAACAGTGGTAATAAGTAGACCTGTAAGGTTAATGATTACGGCCAGATAGACTCGGGTTGACAAGTGGAAGTACATAGTGTTTGGGGCAAGTTAAGCGGAGAGCGTACTAGGCAGATCAAGCTACAGCATACTGTTAAATGCAACAATCAAAAGTTGGGCAGCATAAGGCTAAATGCAACAATCAAATAGTGGGCAGCGTAAGGCTAAATGCAACAATCAAATAGTGGGCAGCAGAAGGCTAAATGCAACAATTGAATGGTGGGCAGCATACAGCTAAATGCAACAATCAAATATTGGGCAGCAGAAGGCTAAATGCAACAATCAAATAGTGGGCAGCGTAAGGCTAAATGCAACAATCAAATAGTGGGCAGCAGAAGGCTAAATGCAACAATTGAATGGTAGGCAGCATACAGCAAAATGCAACAATCAAATAGTGGGCAGCAGAAGGCTAAATGCAACAATCAAATAGTGGGCAGCAGAAGGCTAAATGCAACAATCAAATAGAGGGCAGCATAAGGGCCGATTGCACAGCCAGATGGGGAGCCACCATACAGCAAGGCATATTCAAACTTTGTAACAAACCTTGAAAGTATCCAACGTGATCAATGTTGCTCCTTGTTATACAAGGTCAATTCTCTCATCGTCACAGCGGCTGGGTATACGTGTGGAAGGGGGCTGTACAATGTCTGGCCGGTCTGGTATGAAGGGCTTTATTAAGGGATTATAGATAATTACCAACGTTCGGCTACACCAGGTCGTGCTTCCTCTGTGTTTGTGTCTGTATTTGGTCTTAGTCTAATCACCCTCATCTGATGAAATGTGGAACAATACAATTGTTTTAGTTTTGCATTCTTACTTTTTGTGATATTTTATCCCTGAAAATGTTCCATCGTATGAAAGTGGAATATTGCAATCACTATCAAAGATTTTATGTTTGAATGCTTTTTTTTAGTAGCGCAATTTTACTCATGTGTGTTGCATTTATAAACTTAGTGGTAAGGTTATTATTCTTTTTAACCACAATGAACTTAATAAAAATAAAATTAAAAAAACAGACAAAAGTAGACACTGTTCATCATTTGTCTTTTCTGTGATAATGCAGCCTGAGGGTAGGCTATACTCTCTTCAGAGAAGCAGGTCAGTAAGGGAGGTGTCCAAACAACTACTATATTTTAAGTATGAAAATAACAGGAATATACACGAAAGACTATACAAAAATTATTTAATCTTTAATGTCTGTAAGTAAAATACACAGCATGTACAGACTGATGAGCTTCCTCAGAAGACTAATTAACATAGAATTGCACTTGCAAAAGGATATAATGCTAAAGATAGGTTTTTGGTCAGAAATTCATTTGCATTTCAAATTTTTTTTCTTTGGCATTACAAAAGACATTGGGTATCAACTTTCAACGAACATTGTGCGGGGTGTGGGGGTTGTGATTTACAAAAGTGTTTTTGAATGGCAAAGTCCCATTCAAAAAAGATTTGTAAATCAGGCCTGAACCTGAAAATGAAAATGTGCTGCCTAAAGTAGCCAATAAGGGCAGTGGAAGTTTAGAATTTTCTATGTTGGCCCTGGGAGACCCCTCGCTCAGTAAGTGTGTGAAAGTCACATTGGCAGGTTTGAAATTGTATTGTCTTTGCACTGCAAAGCAGCCTTTTCATCGTATTGCTGTTAGGAAAGTTTTTCTGAAGTCCAACTATGGGCTTAGTAAAACTATTGAACTGAGACAGCACCAAGACTCCACTCTTAGTATAAGGCTGTACCACCTGAGTTCATGGTACCGTAGACAGAGCAGCCAGTCTTACCTTAGGAGGGAGAGAGGGCTGTAGAATCAGTACAAAGAAATTGTAGTACACATATGTCCAAAGAAACACTGAAACACTATGTACAGTACAAATAAAGGTTTTATTTAAATAAAAGTAGGCCCAGATAAATCTTGGGGGGAATAAGTACTATCAAATGATATGTAACCACAGTTATAAAAAAAACACAACACTATGCTTGAAGATGCACAGAGCAAAGCATATTGCCTTATTTGGAACACCTAACAGTTGTTCTAGGGAAGTCAAAACAAATAGTTACTTCTGGATTACTTAAAGTAATACAGAGGTAGTAGATCCTAACAGTTGTACCAAGCAAGAAATCACATAGCAAGACAACTGGACAATATACTTTTCAGAATAGTGCAACACGTATTCCAGGAACAGTGTATACCTATAATGCTGATTCAGGAGAACACATTTATTCAAGGGGAGTTGGACCTTGGGGCGTAATATTTAATTACAGTTGCTTTTCAGTTCACAGACTAAGGGAAACAATAACTCTAATTTAGTTTAGGATAGATACTGACGGAATACACAAACATGGTCGACTCTCCACAATTGACGGCTTACCAGAAAAACCGTCACAGACTTCCACGCAAACACGCACAACAAAATGACCATGGGAGAAATCTCAGCCGGGAGGAAACATCAGCCATCAAGCAAAGCAAGGACATCCCTCGACCCAAAGAGAAAAGAGAACACACAACTCTTTATACACCGAATAGGGAAGCAAAGTGTGATCAAACACCACAACCGAATCGGACTAAAAGACGAAGAAATCACGACGTATGTGCTGAACTAAAACCAGAACTGGACGTCCTCCAATTAAGAAAAACGGCATCCGCCCAAATTTCAGAAACTCACAGCGACAGCACCCAGAAAACGGAGACCAAAAGAGTCCCAGAAAATCTGAGACCTAAAGACAATCCGCAACAGGGCATATGGTCCTGATTGCCAAAGGCCCTAAACATAACTCACAAGAAATAGCAATTCGAAGGTCTGCAATCAGACGACTGCGACATCACATTAGCCGACCAAAGCCCAAGCTACTTAAAACTTTGCTTGTGGAACAGGCGAGGCCATCTCCACCTTACAGTTCCAGGCGACGCAGACTTGACCTCATGTGACGTCATTTGCCTACAAGAAACTTGGCTTTTAGACAAGCCAGTTCTGAATGGTTATGACACTGTTCTGGCACCCGCAAGAAAAGGCCCACTTGGCAGACCATCGTCAAGCATTCTCACGGCATTCAGTAACGGAAAAGGTATCAGGATAAAAGGAGTACTGAAGTCAAACCTATCTTTGCTGACAGTCCTCTTAGATTGGCAAAGGATGCAGATGACCCTCAAAACACCTATAGCAATCCTTAACACCTACTGGAACCCGGCGGCCACAGAGGCCAAAACCTACATCGACATGATGGAAAAAGCAATTGACGACATCCACATCCAGACCACCTATCAGGTGTCCTCTCTCATAATCTGTGGAGATCTGAATGAAACATGCCAAAAGTTCCTTGATAAAAACGTCCAGATCAACAAACCTACACTTGCCGACCAGAGAGGCCAACACTGGTCTAAGCTAATGTCCTCAAGACATCTGCTAAATCTTGACTCCATCTTCCCCAAAAAAGACCAGCTCCCCACCTGGGTGTAGGGAGACTTGCGAGGCACAATAGACTACATTTACGTAACTCGCTCATTCTTGGGGATGATAACGTCCTTCGAGGTTCGAAACATGGCTGAAAGCGACCATAACCAGCTAATAATAACCTGGTCAAACCACTTCGAAAAACCAAAAATACGTGTGCCTTGGGGTGGAACCAAATAACCAGGGAGACCACCTAAAACTAACTGCAGCCTCAGTCAGAGACCTGACTCGAAGATACACAACCATCGGACCCCTCGAACGAAAACTCAAACCAGACTATGTGTCGCTTTTAGTTCCCTACAGCATCAAAAGAAAGGCAAAGGACACAACTCGCACTTCGCACAACCACGCATACAACACGCAGTTTGTAGGAAAAAGGCGAGAACATTGAAAAACCAAAATATGGGCACAGTCCATGCCACGAGAACAGGCGGAAATCATGATTTTTGCAGCTACAAAAACCTGCAGAAACTGGGTGAAAAACCATCACTTCAAACTATAACAGAGAGACTTAGAAAACATCTTAAAAGCCATCTGTAGCAACAAAGCCAGAGACTTTTGGTCACTCGTAAGATCAACAACACCTACGAGAAAAAACTCGATCTTGAACTGCATTGGTGAACCAAAATGGATTGACCACTTCACATCACTCTTTAAAACTCCCTCATCGCTAAAAACTCAACACAAGGCCATTACCACCTCGACATGGCTATCACTCGATGACCAGGAAGAAATCTCCGACCACCTGAAAAAATTCAAAAATTCCCAAGCGGCAGGGCCCGATGGAATAACCAACATGGACCTGAAAAACAATCCCACGGAATGGGCAGCCCTCCTAAGAAAAATCTTCATGATCTGCGCTCAACAGAAATCGATGACACCACCCTGGACCAAGGCAGTAATTGTGCCAATCTACAAGAAAGGGAATACCAGCGACTCTACGAACTTCCATCCAATATCGCTCCTCGACTGCATTTAGAATGTTTTTGGAGGCCTATTGTTAAAAAGATTCCAAGTATGGGCAAAAACAGCACCATGCAACGACAACTTCCAAACAGGTTTAAAAAAAAACACTGGCACGACAGCTAACATCTTGACAATCAGTACATTAAGTACTAGAGGGAAAACCAAGGATATTGGTGGCCTTCATAGACTTATCACAAGCATTCGACCTAGTGGATAGATCTCGACTAAGGCTGAAACTGGGGCGGTGGAACTGTCCAGACGAGATTCTCTCCCCCATAAAGGCCTTACACACAGAAACGACACTCTGAGTGAGACTAATCCAACAAGGGAACCTCTCTGCAGAAATCGCTACGGGTAGAGGGGTCAAACAAGGATGCCCACTCGCTCCAGCTCTGTTCCTCCCCTATATGGGTGATTACAGAGAAACCGAAGACCTCTCAACCACATTTCCACCAAAACTGGCAGGCAAAAAAATCATTTGACTACTCTACGCAGATGACCTTATACTTTTTGACCAGACCGCAATCAGTCTCCAGAGACAGTTAACCAATCTGCTGCATTATACCATATAAAACAACCTGAAAATCAACAAAGAAAAAACGAAAATAATGATTCTGGAGAACACGCCAAAAAAAAAAACTGTAAAACTAAGATGGTATCTGGAAGAATGCAGAATTGAAAAAATAAAAGACTTCAAATACCTTGCTGTAACCATCGACAGCTCAAAACAAGAAGCATCAATGCATGAAGCGCTAAAAGGTAAAATAAAAAAGCTGGCAGCCCAAGGAAAAGCGATAGACCTGAAATTTAGACGCATCTCAACAATTCCAGTAATACAATTTTACAAGATGAAAGTCGTACCCGCAATGACCTATGGGGCAGAGGCCATGCCTCTAATACCAAAACAAATTTGGACAAGACTAGAAGCACACTTCTGGAGGACAGCCTTGTCCCTGCCCAAATCAACATCGATGCCCACACTCAGGTGAGAACTCAGCCTCCTGTCCCTCCAGGGCACAATAAACATCAACTCACTTCTTCTCTATCGCAAATGCCTTACTCAAATCAACCAAGAAATCTAAGCTTTGATAGGAAAAGAAATGCAAGAAGAAATGGTCAAAATGTTAACTACTTGGAAAAACAACAACAAGTCCCTATGGAAATCTGTCGCCTGTTCCGAAGAAGACCTAACCACAAATCCAGTTATAGTGATCCAAAAGATGAAAAATCTAGACTGGTCGACAACTAAAGACGCCGCGGCCGCAAACAAAATCATTTCCCACCTACCACAAACGCTGTGTAAGCTCAACGAGCTCCAAGGGTACATAACAAAATTCCCAAGTAGACCAGCCCCGAAACTACATGCGCCGGGCAAGATTGAACCTCTTGAAACTAACGAAATCCGGAAAATACGTGGCATCTCTACGACCAGCGAATGCCGTTTATGCGGCTCAGAAAATGAGATGATTCGCCACCTGCTTCTGTCCTGCCCAAAAAATCAGGTGATCAGATCCGCTTATCTCAGTCAATTTCTGTCCTACGACCGCCAGCTGGAAGAAGAAAAATGGTGGTTCAGAATGATCACCAGAGACAGAACAACCTGGCAAATTGCACTAGTAAAGATCCTTGAACAGTCTATGAAAATGATATCCAGATTAAAAGTTTCAAAGTTTGAAAGAAAAACTTGTCTTAACAAAAATGTCCTTTTATAAAAATCCAAACTTGATTAAACACAAATAAAAAAAAGAAAAAAGAAAAATTGTAGGAAACTCTGACTTCAACCATACACTATGGAGAGACATAAAATGGTCACCAATGAGAAAGAGCAAAAGACTAGATGAGAGGGGGGAAAAGATTTCCCCACACCCAGGGACAAAGTAAAATAGTTTAGTTTAGCTAGTCACAGCAACACATTTTGGGGTTGACACAGGTCAGGAAGATGTATCATTGATATGAAAGTCTTACCTGACAATTGCTACGCACTTGTTCCCTGAACCGAAGCAATAAAACTGGACACCTAGTCGATTTTACATCATGCAACCATGCCACTTTTTTAATACCTTGTTGTTATGTGTGTGTGTATCAGTGTCCATGAAAGTGGCATTTCATTGTCTTCATTGTATGGGTGGCTACAAGAATATTGTATTGCGCCAGGACAGTGATTGGAGTACTGTATACTGCATGTCTATATCTGCATAGACCCCAATTCATTTGTTAGTCTATCTTAAATTAAACATTTGCAAATGAAACGATAATGTATCATTGGTGACTACTTAGAAAATATTTGATTTTCACTCTATAGCATCCTCAGGCATAGGTCTTTCTCTCTTTAAACCAACTTAATCATTCAACGCTGTAGATGTGTGTGCCCCTTTAAATGACTCAGAACCATGTAAACTTCTGGGAACAGGGAGCCGCTGCAACTTGCTGGACAATGAATGGATTGCCGCTCACTCTTCTATCACCATTACTACCCATCTACAGTTGTTCCTCCTTAATAAAAGCCTTGGTGCCCGATCCTGTTAGTTCTTTGCAGCATTCTATGACCTGTTAAAAATCGTTTCAACAGAAGGAGAACATCCTGGAGACTCACTTTGAATACACTGAGTCAATAAAGGTGATGTCACGCTGATGCATGTTTTATGCTAAGGAACCTAGGTCCACTCACATGGTTTGTTGCTGTAAGTTGTGCAAAATATGCATGGGCTGACTGGCATGACTTCTTACGCACTGCAAACCAAAATAAAGTGGTACTAAACATAAAATAAACATTATAACTATGTTCTCTTGACCCTGTCAATGTTTGAAGATACTTTCACCATCATTTCATTGCCATTCTGCACTTCATCTGCCATTAAACTTCCCCTCCACTTGGTGAAGTAGAACACTTCTTTTGAAGAAAAGAATATCAATCAAGAGGAGCACCACACATCCAAATGCTTTTGTGGCTAAAAGATGCTCCCAAATTTGGCCATGACAGTGATGCCACTGTTTATAATTTATTCAAAAATACATTACCTGTGGCATCCGTTCAGATACCACACAGTGACATATGTACAAACATCTCATGCTTCCAAAAACATAAGTGTGGCAAATACTGTCAACGTCATAGTAAATACCTTGATGCCTTATGTTAGACAGTGTAAAAGGGAAATCCCCTAAAAACACATACAACCTTAAAAGAGACGAGAAATCCAAGTACATCAATGATTCCAAGCGATCATTGCCCTCTTGTGGAATGCAAATATAGACATAAAATGTATTGCAGACAATTCTACTACAGATACAAGATATGTCACAGCCTGTCTCACCAAAGCTAAAAAGACAGAGCTAAGAGACGTTTGGGATGACATATAATGTGTCAAAACTCTGTCCCAAAAAGTATACAGCTTTGGTATAAAACTACTGTCACATAGAGAATGTGGGTGCTACGAAGCTACAGGGTGTTTCATAGGTATACCAGTGTATGAGAAAACATTACACATTGTCTGGCTAAACCTTGGTACAGCTGTATCATGGAAAAGGGTACTAAAATCCTACCAAGAGATAGAAACACTAGCCACAAATGTGCCCAACAGTCAGGACATTTTTAAAAAAACAATTCAATTGACACATACAATCCAAACAGAAGTACTGCTTTCAAAAACATGCACCTGAACATGTGCCTGTACGTCGTAGCCCGAAACTACTTCTACAAAAACAGTGCTATGCCAGATGAGTAAACTGGCAAATATTCAGTCTGAACTTGTTAATTAAGCCTGGTAAAACGTACAAGCCCAGCCTAATTAAGCATATAAAGTTATTGTTTAAATCTCCACAACATAGAGAACTTTATTACATGCCGTACTGCAACCTTTTGAACCTTGGAGAAAGGAAGAAGAATTAGATGACCATGACTAATTTGAAGCTGCATTAAAGTCAAATGACAGCAATATGACAAATGTCAACTTTAAATAATACAATCAAATGTTGTGAATGCCAATGAAAGGAAGAGATTGAAACTCTACTATATAAAGAAACTCCAAAGGCATTCAACCTTCTCTTTCAGGAAGCCAAGAACCACTTGGGGAACCACTCATTCTAAATGAAGCAGACATGCAGACATAGCCATGACTGAGGTAGAAAAGTAGAACATACCATGTATCAATCTAAACAATCTGAAGATGACTTGTCAGTGCTGAAAATCACAGCTGAATGATGAACAACTCACCATTTACCTAGAAGTCACAGAAAAAAAATGAGCATGGACTTAAATATCAAACGAAAACTTGCAGCTGTAAAAATGATAAACCTCTTTTATGTAAGTGGTGAAACTGGTTCTGGTAAAACCTTCTTAATTAAAATAATCAATAGATTTCTACAAGACTTAATAAACAACAACTTTTCAGCTGTTGTAACAGCCCCCATAGGTCTAACTGCCTACAACATAGGAGAGGTAACTTTAAACAGACTACTTCTCCTCTTAGTAGAAGACCAAAACAAATTAAAACACTGCAAATTGCCAGCAGAAGCTGTTATTGAAGTACGCAGACAAATGAAATTCCCCCTGGTTAATGAAGTAAGCATGATTTCCAACCTCATGCTGTCTTTAATTCAACTCAGAATGCAATAAGTACTACACACTGACTACAAAGAACTGTTTGGAGGAAAACACATAATTGTTTTCAGAGACCTCCTACAGTTAACACCAGTAAAAGGTCAACCCATTTTGAAAACATTAGTACACAAACAATACCATAATACACCTGGCAGCATTGGGAATGTAAATCGATGCAACCTTTTTGCTACATAGATCTAACTCAAAACATGCATCAGTCTGCATATCTATTCTATGCTAACATTTTAAAAAGCATTAGAACTGGTCTACTTACTAAAGATGCAAATTCATCTTAAGAATTAGACTAATCGATGAGCGGTATGGTCAAAATATATCTTGCCCTGATGTCATGTAACAATTAACTCAACACAATGCATATGCTTAATGCCAATGCTTGCAAGCTGTAACCAATTCAACAATACAATGTTAAAAAAAGAATTGCAACCCATAGTGCTTATCAGCTCCGCAGACAAACTAGAAGTGCATAGCATGATTGTTAGGTGGTGCGTTCAGGGGGCAGCAATCACTTCACCCCTCTAAACTGACCCAACCCTCCCATTATTCTCATTCCTCTTATTGCACCACCCTTATACATCTCAGTGGACTGTATTGCTTAGCCTTTTTTTCATTTCTCTCCAGGAAAGTTGCATTACTGCATTACTTGTGTCAAAACTAGGCCTTTTTCCCCTCCTTTTAGGAAAGTTGCATCTGGGTGTTTCTTGCAGTGCGCTGTCCTCTCCCATGTCTACCGTAAATACTGCTCTTTCATTCCCTTGTAGTGTGTTCCCTGCATGCCTCCTGTGTTCCACCTTCGCTGTGAACCAATAACCCAATGGTGCTCCAGTGGTGCCCAGCTATGGGCTTTGCTTCTTTTCCTCCCTCTCTCCTCTCTTGCCTCCTTACACTCCCTATGGTGCTCTCAATCTTTCACATCTTCTCAAACTGCTACTCTATCGCCTATCCTACCCCTATAACTTAGTCTGGAAGTAAAAGGTTCAAGAGGGATACCCGGTCTCCAACCCAGACCACCCCATCACTGATACGCACATCAGCGCTTCTTCCAGACAGACTCTCACCGACATCTTTTTTGTCATTCCCTCTCCAGACCTATGAAACCAACATATGGTTTCTGCTTGATTTCCTTTCTCCTCCTCTTCTATTAATGGTGGCACCGAGTGGGAGGTCCTTGTCTTGTGGTCCCTTTGCAATCGTCTAAGACCATCACCAATGTCTATCTAAATGGTACTGTCATGGTCTGGGCCTCCTCCTTGATAGAGTTATCCCACATGTCATCTATTTCCACCTTTTTCCTATCACTCCCTCCAACACAACTCTGGCCCCTAGGCCACCTCTGTCTACTGCCTCTGCTCACTCTCTGCCTCTTTTACCACCACCACTGGGTGTACCTCACCCTTGTACCCCCCCGGAAGACTTTAAAATGTGGTAACCTTCTACACGTAGCTACTTTAAACTCTCGCTCTGTTGTAAATCATTGCTCTGACATTTGGCACCTCCTCAAATATCTTGATCTGGATGTCTTTGCTCTCGCAGAGACATGGTTCACAGCCTGCTCTGTCATGAATTTTGGCTCTATCCTCCATGAGGGCTACAAGATCCTCTTTGAGCCCAGAACCAACCGGCCTGGAGGTAGAATGGCCCTTATCTTTTGGAGTGTGTCCATGCTTCTGTCATTCCTACACAGGCCTACTTCTGCATTGAATGACTAGTATGCAGGCTCTCTATCTCTGGCCTCTCTCTGACTGTGGCTACCATCTACAGGCCACCTGGACAGATCACCCTCTTCCTCTCAGAATGGGATGACCTCTCTTCTTCTCTCCTTGCCTCAACCTCTCAACTTCATCTCCTCAGAGACCTCAACATCCACCTGAATGTTACCAATCCTTCCTCTGAGCTCTTTCCATTCTACACTCTGGTCTGACACACTCTGCTGGACACACCTTAGATATTTTCATCTCATCAGACATCACCCTCTCTAACACTCTCACCACTCCACTCTCTTGGACTGACCATTTTCTTCTCCCCTTGAGCAAAACATACCCTCTCAATACAGACGCTCTGTCTTCTGACTTCCTACTCCACCTCCTCAGAGATGCTCTGCCTTTCCTCTCCTTCCCCCAGAAGCTCACTGTTTCCCAACCTCTGGTTCTCTCTAGGGTGGACCATTGTAACAGCCTATTTCTAAAACTAATCTCTACCCTCTGCAACTAATCCAGAACAGGACTACACTATGAAATCTGTCCATTGGCTCCCATTGGATGCAAGGATTAAATTCAAAACCCTCTGCATTGTCTACAAGGCTTTCTAGGGCCTGGGTCCAAAATGCCGTCAGCTATCCTTCTGCAAATACCTCCCCTCTCAAGCTCCTCGCTCCTCTAACTCTAACTCCGTCAGGGTCAGTCAGTTTTTTCAAAGAAACAAGCTGGGGGTAGATCTCTGTCTTCGGCTGGGGCCTCCCTCTGGAACAGCCTCCATGCAATTCGGAAACTTGAGGAGAACCATCTCTGGTTCCAGAAACACCTCAAGACCTTCCTCTTTGCTTCTGCCTCCCCCCTCTCTCTTGCTGATCTGTTCTCTCTTGGCACCATGCACCTAGCCACCCTTTGTCTTCTGGGCCCAGGTACCTGCTCACCCTGCCACCCTCCTGCACTGCCTCTGGGCCCCCCCTTGCACTGGGGTCTGTACCTGTATTCATACAGCCCCCCCTTTTTTCTTCCTGCACTTATCATACCTATCCTTTCTGCTGCCTTAAACCCAGCACTTGCCACTTGCTGACTGCACTACCACTGTTTGTTGCCTTTATTATTTATTTACTTATTATTATATATCTGTTTCTCCTTTGCTGCGCACTTTCTCCCCCTTCCATGCACTTTTCCCCTCTCCCTCTCCCATGCACTTGCGCGTTCTCAATGTCACTGGGCCTAGTAAGATCGTTTTGTTGTTCTCCCCTGTTCCCCGCCCTTGCCTTGTCACACTCTGAAACACTTGTGTACGAGCACAATAGAAATAAACTGTCAATTCAATTGAATTCAATACTCCGACATGGGCCCATGAAGTGAGTGTCAGTGGACGCCTTTGACTCTTCTTTCTCTGCTCCTCCAAATCCTGCAGCTGACTCGCATCCTGACACAGCCCTTGCTAACCTGCATCTATCTATATCCAACTGTGGGACATATTTACCCACTCAGCAGTGCTTCCCCACATCACCAAGCTGCATTTCAGCAGAAACAGACATGGCTGTTCTGGCTCCTTTGAGAACCACTGCCTCACACCAAAGCTGCATTATTTTGCATCAAAAAGATGGTTACACCACCTTGCCAAGCACATATTGGGCAGGAGGGAACAAGGGGGCACACTGAAAAAGCCTTCCAGTGTGTTGCTTACATGTACAAAATAAGGGGAGTGAAAAAGCAGCGCTGCTTTGTTGCAAGACCAAAGTTCCCATTGAAAAAGGGAATAGGTAACACTGAAAATGCTATTTTCATCTGTGTTTCATCAAACTACTCTTATCAACAAGACCCTGTCATGCCCAGCCATATTCACATTGTGCTCCGTCAGAAAAGAGCACTATTAAAGCCTTGTACAGACTGCTGCCCACAAGGAACTAACTATGGCTGCGAAACAATATTGGGAAGTCAGATGGAAAGAAACACATTTTAAAGGAAAATGCAAGCAGCTGTCACCACATGTGTGAAAAATAGGCTTTTGCAAACCAAAGAAGAAAATGCCTGTTTTAAAAGTATTGTGTTGAACAAAAACATATCATTGCCTAGCAATGTGAAAGGGGATTGTGCTGAGAAATACATGTATGAGACGGTTTTATTCAGCAGGTTTTCCTCTAATTCAGAGCAAAAATAAATAAAATAAATTAAACCACATTGGCAACCTGGGAGAAATCAGCCCAAGACAGGTTTCTGCTTGGTGGGGTGTGGGGGGTGCTAGTAACAGAAGGTCATTCACAGTAGATCCTAACACACAAGTGATAATTGCTACCTTTAAAGACTTTGGTCTGTGCTCCAGTCTCTTACAGTGGAACTTCTGGGACACCAACCTGTGAAGTCATAAACCTTCAATCAAACTGGCAAACCCCCCTCCACAATGGGCTGAACTGACAGTTGGGGGGTAGCTGAAGAGAAAAAATGGTTCCAGTGAAGGACAAAAGATACCCATTTGTCTCCAAAGACTATTTTCTAAATACACTTTTAAGACTTTTATCTTTGCAACAGGTCCACGCAAAAATGTAAAGGTTTTACAGTTTAAATATGATTTTCGTGGCTTTCAAATAAGATATCTTAGCTGTCAATAGCATGTTTGGGACATGAACACCTAGAAGAATGTGAATCATGGGGGAAGGATATGTGATGGATTGTTAACAATTAACAGAAATAGGCCCCATGATAATTGCTTCTAAATCTATTCTGGTATAATGTCACGATGCCTGCCCCTGGAAAGCCAGACCAGGCCCAGCAACCCCGGAAGCAGGCATCATGCCACTTGAAGCATGCCTAAAAACCCCAGTTAGGGGCTCTTTGGCTACAGTCCTGGCGCCATGGGCGCCAGGCTCATTACAGAAATCTTACCTGATGCAGACCATGCTGCATACCTACCTGATGCAGACCATGCTGCACGAAGCCACAAGCCAAATGAGGCTTAAAGGGACTACTTTACCTCAGGGACTCCTTTCCTCTCGGGTGGAGCTGTGGAAGAATACTTACCTGGGACTTCTTCCAAGGCTATTTAAGCCACACCCGGACAGCCACACGTGCTTCGCGTTATTCTGCTTGCTGCAGCGTAACGCTCACCGTGTCTTCAGCAGCTCCAGTCTTCAGCCACGCCCGCTTCAGTCCTGGAAAACCTGGAAGAAGAAAAGGAGAAGGAGAAGAGGTCAGAACAAAACCCTTACCTGAATCCTTGATCCAGCACATCGTCGATCTGGAAGAGAGAAGCCTTCTCAGGTGCATTGCCACGCACCTCGCAGAGCCGCCCTGAACTCACCAACCGAGGCTGCATTCCTGTACTCTTTCGCGAATCCAGCATCTCCAGGCCATTCTTCAACACCTGGGGAAGACAAGAACAGATAGGTGAGCAAGGGCAATACAAACCACCCCCAAAGACGTACCTGTTTACCACAGGGGGGAACTCACCTCATTTCGGGTCGGCGCAGTTAATTCTGCATCATCTCTGTACCCCGGCCCCAAAGGGGAGAACCACAATAGACTTACCAGGATCTTACCAATTGCCACTTGGAACTTTTCTGGTGGTTTAAATCCGCAACCTGCAAGGAATCTGGCAGAGTGAAGATCAGACTTTTGAACTCTTACGAGCTCTTACGAACAATTGGACATAGAGTCAATACTGGAACTCACCAATTCCTCCACGCCAGTGAAGTAACTGGTCGTCTACGTGCCCCTGCGCTCGACGCAGGATGGAGAGCTCATCTTTCCAAATCTTCAGGTGAGATTAAGAGGGAACTTCAGGAGTGTTCAGTGGGCAGACAAGGGGAGTGGGAAGGCGGGTTAATGCTCAGATTACGGGAGGTTAATTCCCTTTCTCCATTGCAGAAAGATATTCGTACGAGTCCAACAAACGAAGCTCAGTGGGTCTGTCCAGTCTGTCATCTCGGCTCTACGTGTTACTTTGGTGGAAGCAACAGCGGGCCAGTCCAGATCGACGCCCCCGTGGGAATCAGGTGAGCGTAACAGAACGCGAAGCCTACCCACAAATACTCACCTGGGCGTTATGGAGACCTCGGAAACCGATCAGTTGGCCCAATTATTAGGGGAACTAAGGGCCGAAGTGCATTCCGCCCGCCAGGAAACCAATGCCCTCAGGAGGGAATTGATAGTGTCAAAAGAACGAACTAATGATTTGGCCAGACAGCTATTACAAAGCCAGGCTGGACAAACACCTCTACCTGGACTCGGGGCCAGCCCAGCTCAGGTGCCACCGAGTAACCCTGTGCAGATAAACCTTCCTGGAGCCGTTCCCTTGGCTCCGCCTGAACGCTTTGCCGGAGACCCTAAAAGGTTTGCTATATTCATGAATCAATGCCGCTTACACTTTTTATGTAGACCTGGAGCTTTCCCTAACGATCAAGCCAAGGTAGCTTTTGTACTGTCATATCTCAGAAGCAGTGCAGCGGACTGGTCCATTCCGCTAGTAAATCAGGATGACCCGATTCTTCGAGATTTCCAAGGTTTTCGAACTAGCATGGAAAGACTGTTTGCTCGACATTCCCAAGGACAGGCTTTGGATAACGAACTTTTATCCTTACGGCAAGGTAATCAGGATCTTTTATCTTACATTGCATCTTTCAATAGATTAGTTGTGGAAACCAAATGGCCTGAAGCCAAGCGAATTACATTAATCCATCGAGGGCTTCGGGGAGAACTCAAGGATGTTTTAGCCCAAGTCGTGAACCCGCCTTTAGAATGTGCAGAATATATAGATTTTGTGGTCCAGTTAGATCACAGACTTCAAACCAGAAAAGCTGATCAAACCAAGTTTGAAAACAAGGTCTTGGTTAAAACCTACGTACCCTCGAAGGGGGTAGATGCCACAGAACCCATGCAAATCGGGGGGTTAGAGGACCCTTAACCCAGAAGGAAAGGGAAAGAAGACGGCAACAGCAATTATGTTTATATTGTGGAGCTACTGGTCATTTCCTTCGGAACTGCCCTGTAAAACCACCCAAGAAAACTATAGGAGTAGCAGACGAAAACCACTTGTAACCTGACTCGGGAAACGATCACGCCCGGCAAGCGTAGAGGTCAGCTTGCCGAGCTTAAAGAAGGACACTCTGACCTCGCATTTCACCATACCCATGGTCCTTATAGATCCAGAGCAGCCATCACGCATGCACACGGTAAAGGCGTACATAGATAGTGGAGCCATAGGAAACTATTTGGACTATGGATTGGCTTCCAAGATGAATCTACCTCTCACCCGAAAGACCACTACCGATGTCGTCACCACTGTTGATGGTACTGAAATTGCCTCTTGGCCCGTAACTCATTCCACTGCAGAGATGACTTTGCTGGGTCAGGATGGACACCAAGAGGTTATGGTGTTTGATTTAATCAAGGCTCCACAGTTTCAACTGATACTGGGAATCCCTTGGTTGGAAAAACACAATCCCTGTATTGATTGGCGAGAGAAGAGACTAACCTTCCCAGAATGTGCTAACACCTGTTACCCAAAGAGAACTCTAAATTCACTACTGGCCCCAATAATCCCAGTTGCCTTACAATTACCTGCTGAATACCAAGACTTTCAGGATGTCTTTCAAAAGGAGCAGGCAAACACCTTACCACCGCACAGATCGTATGATTGTCAAATAGATCTCATACCAGGAGCACAATCACCTTGCAGCAGAATCTATGCCCTCACGGAACCTGAAAATCTCCACTTGCGCCAGTACCTAGACCAGTATCTTGCTAATGGTTTCATCCGCCCTTCCAAGTCCCCTGCATCTTACGCTTTGTTCTTCGTGCCAAAAAAGGAAGGCGACCTTAGAACATGCATTGACTACCGCGCGCTGAATCAGATAACTATCAAGAATCGGTACCCATTGCCTTTGATCCCTGAACTATTAGACCAGGTAAAGAACGCTTGTATATACACAAAACTAGACCTTCGGGGGGCATATCATCTGGTACGCGTCAAAGAGGGTGACGAATGGAAGACTGCTTTTTGCACCAAGTATGGATTATTTGAGTACCAGGTGATGCCTTTCGGACTGTGTAACGCACCAGCAGCCTTCCAGTTCTTCATGAACAATGTCTTCGAGAGCTCATTGATGTTTGTGTAGTCGTTTACATCGAAGATATCTTAGTATACTCCCTATCAGAATCCGATCATGTAAAGCACGTCCGAGCAGTCCTAGAAAAGTTACGCCAGTATAAGTTATACGCTAAACTGGAAAAGTGCATCTTTCACACTACGGAAGTAGAGTTTCTTGGAATATTCTGACCCCGAAAGGAATCTGCATGGATACACGGAAGGTGGACGCAATTCTTAATTGGCCTTTGCCAAGCTCAGTCAAAGGAGTGCAAAGCATGCTCGGCTTTGCCAATTTCTACCGCAGGTTTATCCCGGACTTCTCACACATTGTACATCCCATTACAACACTATTGCGAAAGAATAAACGCTTTACATGGACAGAAGAAGCCGAGAACGCCTTCCAAGAGTTAAAAAAGAAATTCACGTCCGCTCCTGTATTATGACACCCGCGCCCAGAGCTTCCCTACATTGTGGAAACAGATGCATCCAGCTCAACTATGTGAGCAGTGCTCTCCCAAAAAGATCCAGAAACTAACCAGCTGCACCCAGTGGTGTTTTGGTCAAGAAAGTTTTCGGCTTCCGAATTAAATTATGCTATAACCGACAAGGAACTGTTTGCCATCAAGTCCGCCTTCAAGGCTTGGCGGCACTATCTGCTGGGCGCCAGGCATACCATTACGGTCATCACTGATCACCGCAACTTACAATACCTAAAGGTAGCCAAGGCCCAATCTTCACGCCAACTCCGTAGGGCATTGTTCTTCGCCGAGTTTGATTTTGTAATAACCTATCGACCAGGTTGTAAAAATGGAAAAGCTGACGCCCTGTCCCGAATAGGAATGGGAGAAACAGAAAGAGCTTTAGAACCTGTACCCATAATTCCTGAACAGAGGATTCTTGGTCTGACATCCATACACTCTCTGGAGGACATCAAGAAAAGGTCCATCAACTCTTTGATTCTGATGCCTTACAGGACTGGGCAAGGAAAGGTCCAGAGTATTCAGTCACCAACAATCTACCTTATTACCAAGGCCGGCTATTTTTGCCACTAGAGGAACTACAGAATCTTGTCATTTCTCATTACCACGACACCTTGATGGAAGGACATCATGGCATTGCTAAAACTGAAGCCAAAATCAAGAAACAGTTTTGGTGGCCCACCTGGCGAAAAGATGTCAAGTTGTTTGTCATGTCTTGTGGCATTTGCGCTCAAACTAAAGGGGAAAAGAAAAAACCTGCTGGATTATTACAACCGTTAGACATACCACCTCCTCCCTGGCATACCTTGTCATTAGACTTTATCACGGATTTACCCCCATGCAAAGGTTATAACACCATTCTAGTTATTGTAGATCTTTTTTCTAAAATGGCCCATTTCATTCCTTTAAAAGGAATACCTTCAGCTTCAATCCTGGCCAAGGAGTTCCTTGAAAATGTTGTCCGTCTACATGGTTTTCCTTCCATGTTAATTTCAGACTGGGGAAGTCAATTTATGTCACATTTTTGGAGGAAGTTCTGCCAGCTGGCACAAATTGATGTTAGGCTTTCAACCAGCCACCATCCCCAGACCGACGGTCAAACTGAGAGAACCAACCAGACTCTTGAGCAATACCTACGTTGTATGCTACATCAATCTGAGGAGGATTGGAAAGACATTCTTTGGATCGCCAAGTATGCATACAATAATTCTGTACACTCAGGAACTAAACAAAGCCCTTTTTTGACCATATATGGTCACCATCCTCGAACCTCAGACTTAGATTCCCCCCAGCATTTAGAGATGCCTGCGGTGGACCATCTCCACGCTGTTATCACACAAGCCTTTAAAGAAGCGACTGCACATTTACAAAAGGCTAAGGATAAATACAAGAAGGATGCTGATCAACACAGGAGTGAAGCACCACAATACCAAGTAGGGGACCAAGTATGGTTAGCCACCAAGTACTTACCACTCAAGGGAACACAGACTTTTAACCCCAGGTACTTGGGACCTTATTCTATTAAGGCTATTATTAACCCAGTGGCCGTCAAGTTGGACCTGCCTGGTCATATGCGTGTTCATCCTGTTTTTCACGTGTCTCTTTTGAAGCCTGTGCAACCAGGAACTAGATTTACTACCCCACCTGAACCTATCCTCATAGACGGGGAACCCGAATTCGAAGTCAAGAATATTTTGGACTCTAAAAGGGTGAGATCAAAACTCTTCTATCTCATTGATTGGAAAGGGTATGGTCCACAAGAAAGATCTTGGGAGCCTAGTGACCATGTGCATGCACCTCAATTAGTGAAAAGGTTCCACCAAGAATTCCCAGACAAACCAAGGCCGAGAGGGAGAACAGCTTTAGGAGGGGCCTTGAGGGGGAGTGCTGTCACAATGCCTGCACCCGGAAAGCCAGACCAGGCCCAGAAACCCCGGAAGCAGGCATCATGCCACTTGAAGCATGCCCAAAAACCCCAGTTAGGGGCTCTTTGGCTACAGTCCTGGCGCCTATGGCGCCAGGCTCATAAGAATAAAGTCAGTCCTGGCGCCATGGACGCCAGGCTCATTACAGAAATCTTACCTGATGCAGACCATGCTGCATACCTATCTGATGCAGACCATGCTGCACGAAGCCACAAGCCAAATGAGGCTTAAAGGGACTACTTTACCTCAGGGACTCCTTTCCTCTCGGGTGGGGCTGTGGAAGAATACTCACCTGGGACTTCTTCCAAGGCTATTTAAGCCACACCCGGACAGCCACACGTGCTTCGCGTTATTCTGCTTGCTGCAGCGTAACGCTCACCGTGTCTTCAGCAGCTCCAGTCTTCAGCCACGCCCGCTTCAGTCCTGGAACACCTGGAACAAGAAAAGGAGAAGGAGAAGAGGTCAGAACAAAACCCTTACCTGAATCTTTGATCCAGCACATCGTCGATCTGGAAGAGAGAAGCCTTCTCAGGTGCATTGCCACGCACCTCGCAGAGCCACTCTGAACTCACCAACCGAGGCTGCATTCCTTTACTCTTTCGCGAATCCAGCATCTCCAGGCCATTCTTCAACACCTGGGGAAGACAAGAACAGATAGGTGAGCAAGGGCAATACAAACCACCTCCAAAGACTTACCTGTTTACCACAGGGGGGAACTCACCTCATTTCGGGTCGGCGCAGTTAATTCTGCATCATCGCTGTACCCCGGCCCCAAAGGGGAGAACCACAATAGACTTACCAGGATCTTACCAATTGCCACTTGGAACTCTTCTGGTGGTTTAAATCCGCAACCTGCAAGGAATCTGGCAGAGTGAAGATCAGACTTTTGAACTCTTACGAACTCTTACGAACAATTGGACTTAGAGTCAATACTGGAACTCACCAATTCCTCCACGTCAGTGAAGTAACTGGTCGTCTAAGCGCCCCTGCGCTCGACGCAGGATGGAGAGCTCATCTTTCCAAATCTTCAGGTGAGATTAAGAGGGAACTTCATGAGTGTTCAGTGGGCAGACAAGGGGAGTGGGAAGGCGGGTTAACGCTCAGATTACGGGAGGTTAATTCCCTTTCTCCATTGCAGAAAGATATTCGTACGAGTCCAACAAACGAAGCTCAGTGGGTCTATCCGGTCTGTCATCTCGGCTCTACGTGTTACTTTGGTGGAAGCAACAGCGGGCCAGTCCAGATCGACGCCCCCGTGGGAATCAGGTGAGCATAACATATAATCCCACTCGTGAAATTGGCGGCCTTAAAAACATGCTTTACTGCCAATGTAGAAAATTCAGATCGTGAAGCGACTCGTGTGCGACTGCCCAATGAGTCCGAACATTTAAAGCCTCAGAATGGCATAACATATTAAAGCAAAGGAACGTATTTATTGAGAGCTCAAACTCGTAACGTGAAACACTTAAACCGCTACCTTAACGGTGTGCAAACATAAGCAGACCTACCCTAATCTACTGCCGTCTGGATCTGACAAGTTCTTAGAAGCAATTATCATATGACAAGAACCGACACTGGGAGCTTTGCCTTGAGAAAGTCCTGTGGAGGTCGGAAACACGTGTTGTCATAGAACCCTGACTCCTTGAATATGGACATCATTAAATATTGAATTATACATCTGAGACCTTTATGAGCAGCTTTATTAAGGATCTCGCAACTTCGAATCCCATCATTCAAAGTCTTGAATTGTTGGAGTAGTTTCTTTCAAGCTTTAGCTCAGTCGGAAGGCTATTCCAATTTATGTTTCATGGCCTGAGGTAGAGGGCGTGTAGTTATGGTTAAGTTGCTCAACCTATAGGAAAACCACTTTTTGGGAGGCTTATAACTTCGCTAGTCCTGGACGAATTCACATCAAACTTTGCAAAAAAAAGTGTTTGGGCCGCTCTGAATTTTTTAGGGAAGTTTGGTGAGGTTTCGTCTGGGGGGGCAAATTTATAAGGGCGGGACCCAACATATATTTTTTCCATGGACTGAATGGACAAAAACCTTGCGAACGCATACAACCGAAACCGTTGGACGGATTTTCATCAAATTTGCTGCAGGATCAGCAGCTTGGTCCCGAAAGCGAGCTTTTCTATATTTGGTGATAATCCGTTGTGTACTTTTTTTAAAAATCTGGTAAACTGTACATCTCAAAAAATTAGTGATATCAGGCTCTGCTGCACGGTCCCATTGATAAAAATCTGATTGGCCCGGAGTGTGACGTGGTGTCGGTGGACATTGGACACACCCGGTGGTTGGCTGGAGGGAAGCGTGGTGTGCGTCATAATTTTGGGTACTGCCGCCATGTTGTATCCGAGGATAGTGCAGTGTCGAAAGGGGCTGTCAAACATGTTTTGCGGCATCTGGTGGTGAGAGAGGGGATGGAAAGGGCGGGGGAGTGAGAAGTGGTTCATGTGACATATATTTCATTAGTTGGAAGAAGACGGTGGTGTGCCAGCGGTATCCGTGCGTACTGCACCATTTGGCAACCTCTTTGTAAAGTGACTACTGGCAGGCTCATTTGCAGATGGCAAGTGGATGACACATGACAGTTGGCAACCCGACCGAGTCATGCGGTAGGCTACTGCATTTTAAGCAGTCATACCACCAACTGATTATGCTGTCCAAACCTACTGATTTCTGAATGCAGCATGCCTCCTGCCGGAGGCCTAATGGTGTACAGTGGGCCTTGCATGACCTGTGAAACAGACACACCGTCTCTGCACTGAACACCGTGAGGTAAAGTGTCTAGTAGTCACCTGCGGTTTGTAGAGCTGGTGAGAGGATTTCACTGTACGTGTGACAGTCTCTAGTCTGTCTGGAAAATGGCATTGCTGTTGCTCCTTGGTTACTCCCATACAAGTAAATGTATTCATTTTTATACATTTGTTTTTATTTTATTTTTGGGTAGAGGGGCCCTAGTTTCTTTTGTGCTAGCTGGTTCAGTATTGTTGACTGACTGTATTAGCAGTTTTGTTTGAACATTTGCTATACATTCGGCTAGAGGTGGGTATTTTGCATGCTTTTAGTTTTATCTGCTCTATTTTTTCATTGTTTATAAGTTGTATAGTTGCTTTTTAGTGGGCATTCTGTTCTGTCTCTAGAGAAAAAAAGGAAAGTGTGGGTTTGAAAGTTGTTGAATGTATTTTTGTGCATTGTGAATGAGTGTGTGATTATGAGGGCAGACATAAATATAGGGCTGTGTGATTGTGGAATGGGCTGTTAGTTCTGGTTGTGAAGGTTTTAAGAGAAGCTGTGTGCGGGAATGGGGAGGGAGCTAACAATGGGCCCGTTAATAACGGGCCCGTTATTAGCTCCCTGGTCCTTAGCGGCTCCCACTAAGGGCACCTGGTAAAACCAGCCGCCCTTAGCGGGACCGGCCAAAGGAACTCGTAATGCGGCGGTAAGGGGTTAACAGCACCGGCACCCTTACCAGTGCTGTTAACCCCTTTCAATCAACCTCGGAATGAGGCCCTTAGTCTTGTAAACAAATTTAAGTATTGTATTAGTCTGTTTTGTATAGTTTGCAGTGTCGGAATTATATTAGCCCACTCGTATGATTGAAATACCTGTTTGTTTTTAGAATAATTTTGTTTTCTTAGCTTTATGCAGTTTTGATTTTAATATGCTATTCAGCTTTTAGCAAGAATTACCTTTGGAATATTGCAGTCCGTGTGCCCTGCGTATTGCTTCCTGGGCTTTTGAGCGTTTATGTTAGCTATGCCTTTCATGAGAAATCACGTTAAGCATCTAGCAAAACTACAAGTCCCAGCGGTCTTGTAGTTTCCCTGTGCGCATTTAGAGTTCAGTCAGACGTGTCAGCGCTGGCGCATCAGGGTCCAGCTGGTCTACGCTGGTCTAAGTTGGGAGACATTTCTGCTGTTCCAGAATGTTTCAGTTTCTCTCTTAACCGCTGGTGTGGCCGATTGGAAGGAACTCTTTGTGTATTTGGTAGTGTTAAGGTAAGGTTATATCTGGTATATTCCTGTTGAACTGGAATAACTTAGGGTGTACAATTTGATATTTAGCTTACATATAAGGTCAGGTTGGGACCTAAATTGATCCTGATTTGTTATTTAATTGCTTAAACATGGGCTTCGTGTCGCCCATGGAAAGTGAGAGGGATGCTTTTTTTATGGAAAATAAAGCACCTTGCCCACAGAGTTACACTCAGGGACTGCTGAAACATGTACAAGATCGGTCCATGACATTGCAGGTTCTCATAATATAGTTCTCCTTAACAGTAGGTCCTTTATAAAATACACTATTGATGTCTATGATTACATCATAGATAAAAATGTGGATATAATGTGCATTACGGGGACTTGGCTTAAGGACTCACATGGCCCAGTTATAGAGCAAGTGACTCCACCAGGCTATGTCTTTTATGTGAAAAATCATACAACAGGCCAGGGGGTAGGGGTAATCATTATTTGTAAAGATGCTTTGGGGATGTATGAGATAAAGGGAGATTGTGAAGGATGTGAGTTATTACATACCAAGATAATCCTTAATCATAACAACAGTATACATGTTATATTGCTCTATAGGCCTCCGGGCGAAATGCCACTGTTTAATGACAATATTACACATCTATTATCATCTATGCAGAAAACAAAGGTTTATGGTCTTTGCATCGAATGCATTCCATCGAAAATGGAATGCATCGAAACGTATTCAATGAAAACTGTTCCATCGAATTACCATGCATACAATGCAGTACTTATTCTACGAAAACCCTTTAATTGAAAAGAGTTTTGTTGTATAAACACTTTACATTTTTTGCATGAAATTCAATGAAACATGCTTAACATTAAAACGTTACATGGAGCTGTCCAGTGTTGAAATATTTAAAGTATTTTGGCACTGGCCAGATTCATGTAACATTTTAGTGTTTATTGTTTATTAGCAGGGTTCTCCCCAACCCCCTAAACCCCAAGGGGACCATCCCTAACCCTAACCCTAACCCAACCCTAACCCTAACCGTAACTCTAACCCTAATCCTAACCTTAGCCCTAGTGTTATAAACAAAAATCCATCGAAATCCAACAAAATGTATTCAATGAAAATGCATTTTGATGGAAAGGGTTTTCATTGAATACAATTTGTTGGATAGTAATTTGAGGAAACTAATTTCGATGGATAGACTAGATACCAAAACAAACAGTGCTATAATCCTCCTGGGCAATGTAAACCTATGGAGAAGAGACCAGAGAGATAAGAGAGTGGTGGAATTAGAAACATTATTGAATAATGCAAACATATTTGTTCTTAACTTGATTCCTTTAAATATAAAGGGCAACACGTTAGACTGGTTGGCCAGCGAGAACATACAATTGACTGAAGTAACTACTACTCTGTGTGTATGATCAGATCACTTTTCCTTTCTAGTCAGATACAGCTTTCCAAACCTCTTTGTCAGAAACATGAGCTACTGTGTAAAGTTTTTTGGAGAAGTTACTGTGTATTCAAATCTGCTGACCTTGCCAGATGCATGAGTAATCTGGTGATGCAAACCACTGTTTCAGACTCTCCCGATATGTTAGTGGAAATGTATAACATGCACCTGACAGTATTGTTGGATAGGATCGCCCCTAACAAACTCCGTAGCGTTAGGGTTTTTCCCAACCATCTGAAATGGTTTACCCCGGAGTTGGCTCAGCTTAAACAAAAGAAAGTCAGGCTGAACATAATTGGTTTAAGGATAAAGCCCCAAAGAATAAAGAGGAATGAAACGGAGGGAGAAGGAATACAAAAGTAAGAACTTAGAAGTTAAACAAAATCATTATAACAAGCAAATAAACAGGGCTGGAAATGAAACAAAATAACTTTTTTAATTGTTTAAAACCTGGGAAAAGACCATGCTTCTGAACCAAAATATTAACCCAAGGAAGGATGATTATTCAAGGGTCCAAAAGGCATTTACAGACATAGTTATATCTCCATAAGCCAAAATATGCAGAGAATTGGATAAACTAAATGCCCTCAGACCTAGTGACACATGGGGAAATAAGATACAGAAAACAGTAGTTGACTCACTCCATTCAGGATTGAAGGAGTAGGAAACGGCTGACTGGCCCTCTCAGTTTTACCTGTCGACTGTGATGGACCTAGAGGTCAAGGATATTTTGAAGACCATGAATCCTACGAGTTACCCGGGTGACCTATTACCATCTAAGGTCATCCTGGAACACAGTGGTATCTTTGTCCCATTCTTTCATAGATTAATTAATGCCTCCTTCATCCATTGTAACATACCTGGAAGTATTAAATATGTTGTGGTTACTCCCCTTCTAAAGAAGCAGGGATTATATCCCAAGGATGCTGCTAATGTTAGGCCTATAACTAGCACAGTCTTTCTCCTTAAATTAGTTGATAAGGTGGCCACCATGCAGATTCAGTCTCACCTGGAAGTGGTATGCATTCTGCATAAGAAACAGTCTGGCTTCCGGCGTGCCCATGGTAAGGAAAGTGCCTTAGTTGATCTGCAGAGTCATATGTTTGTTTGTTTGTTTATTTTTAATGTGCACCAAACCCAGAGGTAACAGGGTGCAGCAGTAGGACGATGCAAGGCTTACATAGTTACAGATTTGTGCGAGTTACATAGTTACAGATTTGTACTGATAGCAAAATAATGTACAGAAACACACAGAATTATTTACAAATATCATTACAGGGCATTTAACAATGCTCACCTAAGATTCTAAAAAGAACATGTTATATACAGAGCAGTTAGAAGGGACTATTGTGCTGAGACAGTTTAGTTGGATGGCGGCAAGGTGACTAGTGGTCATTGGAATTGATATATTTAATGTAGTTCCTTCTAAGGTGTCGGTAGGGTTGGTCTGCTCTCAAGTTATGTGGCAAGTAGTTCCAGAGTTTGGCAGCCTTCACAGGAAAGCTGTTGCCACCAATCTTGGATAGTCTGAATCTTGGTACTACCAGGCAGTTAGTGTTGGCACTTCTTGTCTATCTGGTGGATGATTTTCTGTTTAATTTATCCATAAGGTAGCTGGGGGCAGCATTATTTAAAGCTTTATGGGTCAATGAGATCATTTTTAACTGTATTTTGTTATCAGTGGAGAACCATTTGTGTTGGCATCATATGCTAACAGCTTTGCAAAAGAGTGGATTCAGTGGCTGGTTTTGCTTGATTTATCAGCAGCTTTCAATCTACTGGACCATAAAAAACTACTGGGCAGATTGACTGACATAGGGGGTTTCTCTAAGGAGGCTATGATATGGAAAAAGTCATTTCTGGAGGGGCGTAAGTCTAGGGTCCACTGGGGAGATAGCTCATCTGAAGCCAAACATATCATTTGTGGTGTCCCCCAAGGTGCTTGTTTATCCCCCTCTCTCTTTAACATTTATATCCAGCCACCATGTGTGGAACTAGAGAGTTTGGGAGTATTCTTCACAAATTACGTAGATGATTTTCAGCTTACAATGGAGCTCAGTGGAAACTTTGCTGTCCATCAATAGAGGCCTCATAAGATATACATAGGCGTTAAAAATGGTACTTTCATAGAGTCCACATTCAACGCGGATGCCAATGTGGACTACATAGTCAAGAACTCTAATTACTATCTTAGAGTCCTGAGATTGGTTGGTCCTATGATTATGAGGGAAAATCGTGCTAAACTGGTATGAGCCATTATCTTACGGCAAATTGACTATTGCAATTCCTTGCTAGGGGAAGCTAGTTAGGACTGCATTTATAAATTGCAGAAACTTCAGAATGAAGCAGTATGCATAGTCTATAACATGATGCAGAGAAACCCAGTGACAGTGGCCCGTAGAGAGATTCACTGGCTTCTGGTGACAGCCAGAATTCTTTTCAAGTTGACACTGAGGCACAAATGTATATTTGGGTCTACACCCCTATACCTAACATAAAAACTGGAGATCAACAAGCCTAATAGGACCCTATGTTCAACAGAGATCTGCACATTGAGGGTCTCCCATTTCAAAAGAGTCTGGGCGAATGGCTGTTCTTTTCCTGTTCAGATAGCGCAAGCTTGGAATGAGCTGCCGGAATGGTTGAGGAAGGAAGAAAATCCTCTAACTTTTAGGAAACTCAAGACCAGGCTGTTTGTTTAGGATTGGACCTTATTCTGCTCGTTGTAGTTTTGTCCTGTTTCATGTTTTTCTGTTTCAGCACCTAGATGCCTGAGGGCTTTTGGTGCAATATAAGCACAATAGAAATAGAAAGTTATAGGGGGGTCCTCAAATGTGTGGTTTTTCCCATAGATACAATGGAAAAATAAATGTGCTCATGCATGCAGCTCAAACAGCTGGACGGATGTTAACCAAATTTGAGACAATAGCGGCAGCTTGGTCCCAAAAATGTGCCTTTGTAAATTTGGTGCAAATCTGTCCAGTAGTTTCTTTTTAAATCGACCAAAAAGTAGGAAAAACAAATAGTGATATCTGGGTTTGGTCTGCGGACTCACTTCCCTATTCAGTCCATGGACAGGCCTCTGATTGGCCCAGGGGCCGACGTGAGGTCCGCAGACATCGGACGCGATCTGCTGATTGGATGGTGAAGAGCATGAGGTGTGTCATATTTTTGGAAATGCCAGCCATGTTTGATTTGCGGACAAACACTGGTGTCAGCGGACAGTGCGGTGAGGGAAACGTCTGGAAAACATATTTTGGGTTATTTGGTGGTGGAAAGAGGGGCTGGGAAGGGCGGAAGAGTGGAAAAAAGATGATATGGGGCTATTTTTGTAGGTGAAAAAAGGTTGGGCTGGTGTCATGGGGTATTACCCAAATTGACCTTTTACAATTGACCTTTTGTCCTAATTGACCTAATTATAGTGGTCCTTATTGGCCTTCTGTACAATTGACCTTTATATTATTTTAGTTATTTTATATATGTATTGGGTTGGTTTTGGATTATAAATAATATGAGGGAATTGGGTGGGGGTTGTGGGGGTTTTACGGATTGGGTGGGGGTTTCAGACGTTTCCCCCACATATATGTCCTAATTGACCATTTAAATTAGGTCAATTCTTCTGAGGTCAATTCTCCTGAGGTTAATTGTGAAAAGGTCAAATAGTATACATTTGTGTTGTGGTAGTCCGCGGGCACCGCAGCAGTCCACAGACAGCGCTGTAAACGGACAGCTTGAGAAACACATTTAGAGTTATTTGGAGGGTGAAAGAGGATTTGGAAAGGGTAGGGGAGTGGAATACAGATGATATGTAGCTGCTTCTATAGGTTAAATAAATGGTCTGCAGATGCCACAGAGTCTGTGGGTCAATTTCGGTGTCCGCAGACATCATCTCGATTGCAGGGGGCTCAGGGTGAGTTTCATTAGTTGACCGTGTGTAGTGTGTACTTCTTATATAGTTAATTGTATTGTGGTGGTTGAGGCCAGTGGTCAGATTCTGTGGGCTTGGGGAAGCTGGTGAAATCATTCATTAGGGATGTGGTCTTGTAAAACATGGTTGCAGATAGCGCATGTATGTCTCCATTTCTAAAAAATGGGGAAGATTTCATTTATAGGGATGTTTTTGGTTTCCAGTGCTTGTAGTAAGTATGTTAGGAATTCTTGTGGATATTCCTGTGTGTTTATGGTAAATGTTACCATTCCTGCACAGTAGTCTAATTCTTGTCTCATAACTGAGACACTGTAAGTGTTGCCAGGATGATTAGTGGCATTTCTGTGAAGGATGAGCATTGCAAACATAACTGGTCTGAGCCGTTTAAGTAAATGTTGTGAACGATTGGTGGCAATTGAAAGAGAAGATTCATTATGGCATTAGCATAGCAATTTGCTACAGTTGTTTTTCTGAATTTAAATGGCCCAGAGAGTTCTGTTTGATGGGCCTGCAGACGGTACTGAGAAGAGACATGTGTGTGTTTCTATTCTGAGAGATGTGCAGTTGATGTATGGACTAGACAGTTTTGTGGTTGTATTGTTTGATACAGAAGGAGCTGGTTGTTGTTTTTTTAGTGGTATTGTTGGAAAATCTGCTATAACTTTTTTTTTCTCTTATTTGTCTTTTAAAAGGGAATATCAGCATTGACTTTGTTTGCATCAAAGTTAGCTAGGAATAGACCACTGAGTTTATGCACATGTGAAAGTGCTATGTAACTCATACCTTCTATAAAGACTGTGCTGCATATGTCAATCAATGCTTGATCTAGGGTTAGACCTTGTGATTTGTAAATAGTGACAGCACATGCACAAGATAGAGAAAACTTTTCTATGTGTTCGTACATGTCTTTGAAAAGAAGGAAACGTGCTATTGTCCGGCCAAGTGTTTTAACTTCCGCAAGTTTGTCCAGTCAATGTTGACAAACTGAATTTTGTTATCATGTGGATATGTTTAGAAGCCACCAACAGTACCAATTACTCCATTGACTAAACCTTCTTCTTTGTCAGGGTTGTTTTAGAATTTCTCTGCAGTTTAGACACAAAGTCAATATTTTCTCACAGCTGAATGTGTTGGAGACACATTTTTCTAAGCACACCACTCCTTTATAGCGGACAGACAGTCTGTGATGAGAGACAGAGAAGACGTAGACGAAGGGAGCCTGAAAATGAGCTGAGTGTCATACGCATAGCACTGAAAGTTGGGGCAGAGACTGAAAATGCAGTGGGTGAGAAGTGCCAGGTATTGGTTGAACAGCAGGGAGAGAGGTTAGACCCTTTTCTGATACTTGACTGCAAAACTTCATCTTTGTCTTTTATTTTTCTAATTAGTTGGGTGGCGGATAAGTTTAAAAGGTTTGGGCCTGTTTTTAATGTGTGTGCAACTCTATAGCATATGCAACTGCATAACATAGAGCTGCTAGTTCATTTTCGAAGACGAGGTAGAAAATATATTTGAAATTTTGCCTCAATCTGGGGTCTTCAGAATACATTTGTAAAGAGCGATTTTCTTTTGCACTAAGTTGCGTTGACCTTTCATCATATCTTCCTCCTTTTCCTCTTTCCTCCTTTCAAATTGGCCAGTTTCTGGTGACTCTTGAATAATTTGGTTGGTTTCTATTTAAGTTTTCTTCTATATTTACATCTTTGTAGAATTTGTCGTTTTCTTTTACATATTGAAAGGCTTGTCTAACTTGGTTTAATTCGACTAGTTGTTGCTACAATTTTTTGTTTTGCCTTTTTTGGCACACCATTAACTAGTGCAATCAAAGATTGATCTATTTGCCAGTGTACTTCTAGAGAGTGTACATTTTCTTTTAGATCTAATAGGAAGTATACTATTTTGTCACAGATGCCCTTGAGTAACTCGGATGGAGGTAATCTGGCTGATTTTTGTTGTACTTGTATTATAGCTTGAAATGGGTGCACTGTTTGTATTATAATGCTATCATACAAGTTAAGCTGTTGGAGAGCTTTCAGAAGAGGGAATATTTCAAAGTATTAGTAATAACACTTGATGGCATTTGTTTATTGTCAAGCTTTGTGTCAAGCTTTGTGTTGCAGTACGTGCCCACTCTTGAGGGGTTAGTTATTTTGTATTTAGCTTCTGCTTTTAGATATAACGCTTATTGGAACCATTGGGATTCTTATTGTCTTCTATTTTGTAAGCTAGATCTACTATTTTTGTGCTCTTTTTATAAAACGTTCTGCCTCGGAAGACACATATTTGGGGCCTCATCACGATTTCGGCCCCGGTGGATAATCCGCCAGATCACAAGTTATCGTGCACACGCCCCGGTCCATGGCGGCTATCGCGAATAGCGCAAACCTTTAAATCTGGTGCACCGTGCTCTACCACCATATCACGCTCATAGCGCGTGCGCATAGCGCGTGCGCATAGCGCGCGGGAAACGCGTCACCACCGGAACGGGAAATAAAGCGGCAGCCATCTTCGAAATCACAATCCGTCGGATATTACAGCCCCTGGAAGCCATCCATGCCATCCAACCCCAAAACATGTCTCAGGAGCGCACTAGGGGCAAGACCGCCCTGGACAGGGTGCGAAAGCCCAAATTCAGTGACCAGGAGCTAGCTGTACTGGTCGAGGAGGCCGAGATACACCACGAGGAGCTGCAGCAGCGGAAAACAAGTGGCCAGCGCAGAGCACACATTTGGCTATCAATCAGCCAAAGGGTCAATGCTGTGGGGTGCGTGCCCCGGGATGGGGAGGATTGCCGCAAGCGCTTGAACGACCTGCGCGTGCAAGTCTGTGGCATCCTGTCACAGCACCAGAGTGTAAGTAGGGCCACTGGAGGAGGCCCACCACCACCCCCACCCGAACTCACACCTTGTGAGGAGAAAATGACAGCCCTGAAAGATGTTGGCACCATTGCGAGCATTGGTGGAGCAGAGGCAGGCACTGGCATCGACCCAACTGCAGGTGAGTCCCACCCCCGAATGCATGCAGCTGAAAGTACCACACATGCAGACCCTAAGTGAATGAATGCGAAGAAATGTTTGTGAGGTACTGCATACACCCATAAGTGAGGCCTTGTTAGGCAGAAACCTGTGCAGTTCCCTTGGGGAACACTGCAAAAGATTTAAGACTACAGGTAGAGCAGTAAACCCCTTTGGTAGCAGTCTGTACCACCCAGATTTACCTGGTAGCTGTGGCTGAGCAGTCAGACTTCCCTCAAGAAGAGTTAGGCAGTATGTAAAGTATACACAATATGTACCAAAACACAATAGCACAAGCAAACACTGACCAGAGCTTGGTTTCAAAAGTATATAGTTATTTATTTAAAATACACATAAGTTAAAAACACTCTAGCAAAAATATAGTAAAAGCACTTCAACACAGTTATACTGAAAGTAAATTCAATCCTTTCTTCTATCTAGACAACTCTAGGTTAACACCACTTAATTAAAACAGAGGTGAGTGCTTAACGTTAGATGACACTCTAGTAGTTTCCAAGAAAGGGAGAGAAAAAGCAGAAATAGGTTAGACACACCACTCTAAGGTCCAGAACACTTGCAATAGGCTTAACGAAGAATAAAGTCACAGGTGAGCAAAAGTCACTAGGCAGGGCCCACTCTTAGAGTAGCCGGAGCGAAAATGTGCCCAAGATCACACTGTTAGTTAGAGATTCAAAGTCTTGCAAAGAGTCAAAAAGAGGTTAGAGTGGCTCAGAAAGTTTAGCCAAAGTGTCCCAGGCACTCCCAGGTTCGAAAGCCGGGGACTAAATCTACCCCGTACAGTCGGTAGCAAGGGAAGCCAGGCAGAACACGGTACCTTAAGCGGAAAGGATCCTCCAGCGGTGGCAGTTGTTCCAGGCAGTGGCAGCAGGGCTCGACGTCGGTCAGGGGAGAAGAAGTTCTCGCTGAAGAGCAGAAGAAGAGGGTCGTTGCACTGCCCGGGAAGAAACCAGCCGCGGAGTCCTCCGGTTAAAGGGTTGGTGCCGACTTTCGCGGTATGGGGGTAAAGTGTGGTATTCCGGTTGCCGGGGTGCTTGGCACAGGCAAGGCGGCCACGAGATACCTCAAAGAACGGAAAGAAGGCGAAAACTGGTTGTCCCCACCAGTCAAGGGAAGGAGCCACTCCGTTAAGAGTTCTCCTCGGTCGTCGGGAAAAAGTGGTGAGACGGTTCAGCAGGGCTCCACCGGGTGGTGTCGTCGAAGCAGGTCGGCTCAGCTCTTCCCTCGTCGGATTCTTGGTCCTGTGGCGACTTCTGAAGTCCCAGTCCCCAAAGCCCTGCTTTTATGCAGCAAACCCCCATTCACCCAGCCTAGCTGTCACTCAAACATGCTAAGTGGTGAGCCGGGCGGCTCACCACTTGGGCCAATCAGGACGGAGTGCGACTTGAGTTACCAAGGTAACTCAGTCCAGGGTGCCTAAATCCCCCTCCACCCCTCCTAAGTACCCCAGACAGAGTGGCACCACTTTGGAGGGCTTCTGTGGAGAAGCCCGCCAAAAGTGGAACAAAGGGCTCCACTTTGGGTCAGAGTTACAGAGGCGAACACCAACGCCATTTTAGAATCAAGTTTTGGCAAAAAGTCCCAACCGGAGTTATAAAAATAAATATATAAACCGGCGGTATGTTTAAGGCTACCGTAAATAAATAATTAAATGTGTTAGCCTAAAACAATGGGAAATCCCATAGGGAAATATTCGCGGTCGAATATAAAAAGTAGTTTCCACTGCCACCAGCCAAAACTCGATCAGGGGGGACGGAGACGTGCCCCCTCGACTAACAGACCCTGGGGCAATCGAATTGCCCCAGCCAGTACGTCCACAATATGATGGTTTGTACTGGTTCTGTTCAGGATTCAAGACTAGCAAAGTCTTTGGTGACTTTACATGCCCTGGGAGACAGTAGTCAGTCCCAGGGTATGGAGTCTATGTTGGGGAGTCCCTAGGACACCCCTGGGTCACGGCACAGAGGGTGCTGTGTGACCCACATCACAAAAATACATGAGGCCCTATGGAGTAAAAGACCCCATAGCCCATTCAACACAAGGTTTAACCAAGAAAACCCACTTCAACATGTCCAAGAGTGAGGGTAAAAGAGTCTCACTCTTGGCAGGAGAAAAAAATTAAACCCCAGAAATCCAGCAAAGCTGCTGGGGGACTCACTAGGTAGGGAAATTCAGCCTAAACAGAGAATTCTCCCTAACACTCGCCCCCCCCAGACTAAGGGACAGGAGGATTTAATCCACTCCTGGATGAACCTCATACCTCTAGTCGATGATATACATCCTAGAGAGTCCATCAGCATTTTGATGGTGACACCTTGACCTAGGTTCAATGGAGAACTCAAAGGTTTTCTTTTGCAAGCTAACGGACCTACAGACCCTTTGAGGAACATCAGTCTTTTTGTTATAGGGGATCTGGTTGACCAGTCCCTCAGAAGTTGGTACAACTTCTGAACCTATGTTAGGCTTTTTGAAGGGGTCCTTATAAAGGATTCCCTTAGATCTAGAGGGGCCTCCAAGGTTCCTCACCACCTCTCTTGTGGGAGCAGGTTGGGTCTTAGGCCTCTTGGTTGGAGGGGTTGGGGTTAGGCAATGTACCTGCTTCCCCTTCCTCTTAGATCTACCCTTACCTATTTTAGGAGTTTCCCCCCTAATATTAGGATTTGAGTTGGGGTCTTCAGTAGAAGGTCCAACAGTCCGAAGGTTTTTGGCCTTAGACTTTTCTTTTCTGGTTTTCCACCAGCACTGAGAATTACCAGTTCTCTCAGGTCCAGATAGGGGCCTAGTTGGTCTATCCACCTCTTCCTCAGAAGCAGGGGGGGTCAGAGACTCGGAAACTAGGGGAACAAGGGTGGAGCTTGGTTGGGGCTCCCATGTTCCTAGCATACTATCCTGAAATGTGCCTGGGTTAGAGGTCAACTTACTAACACCAGGGCTTGTAGTGGGGTTCTCAGTAGAGGGTCCCACAGGCTTAGAAGGGTCCTTCAAGGTAGCCTGTCTAGCCAATTTGGTTAAGTTCTGCTTCTCCATACTGGGAGGCCTGGGGGTATGTGACACTACTCCTAGAGTTCTTAGGTCATTCCCCAACAGGACCTTCCCAGGTACCTCAGTCTGAACACTGACAGGGATCCTCACTGTCATGTTGTTACACTGAATGAGGGCTGGTAGAATAGGAACCATTTGGACAGGGCCTCCAGACATTTTAGTGGGACCTTTGGGTGCTTTGGCCACATCCTCAGGTTGAAAGAAGCTTTCATCCACTACTGTTCTGCTGGCCCCAGTGTCTCTCCTGGCAGGAGTATCCTGGCCATTGACAAGAACACTGTCCACATAATACACCTTAGAGTTAACAGGTAGGGAGTTATACACAACCCTATTCTGGGGACTAACCAGACCCATAGGCTCTAAGTTTACAGTTGCTTGAAGACCCAAGGGTTCTTCAGCAAAGAGTTCAAAGTGGGCACTAGCCATCTGTACTTCATCCTCAGGAGTGAAGGCTAAGGAGACTGTGCTGATCCCTGCAGGTTTACCCTTGCACTTGGGATCTCCTTTGATATGGTCAGTACCCTGACAGACATAGCATTGTCCAAATGCTCTCTGGAAGGGTGGCTTGTTCTGACCTCCTTCTGGCTTGTGGCCAGAAGGTACAGTAGTCTGACTCGGTTTCCCATGTGGCTTACCCTGGTTATTTTGTGGTTTGGGGCCCTCTTTGGGATAGGAATTATTAGAATTCTCTTTGGAGTCCTTTTTAGGCTGTTTCTCCCCATCCTTCTTCTGAGTTACCCCAGAATCCTTGTGAGTGGCCCTGTTGGCAACCCACAAGTCAGCAGCCTTAGCTAGCTTCCTAGGATCCAATTCCTGTGAATCAGCCAAGTGCTGTCTGAGCTCAGGAGAGCAGGCATCATAAATTGACTCCAACATAAAGAGATTTCTCATCCCCTCATAAGTGTTCACCTTGTAACCCTTAATCCATCCCTCTAAGTTTTTCAAACATTCACTCACCCAGGTAGCCCAAGGGGTACCATCATGCTTTTTGAGGCTCCTAAACCTCTTAAGATACTGGGAAGGGGTCTTCCCAAACCTAGCTATCAAAGCTAGTTTCACACATTCATAGTCCTTCCTATCCTCCTCCCCCATCTCCATTACCACATCAGTTGCAACAGGGGGAAGCCTAGAGAACAACCAGGTGAGTAAGTCATTTCCTGTGATGTTCTGGAGCCCATGATTATATTCAAACAGAGACAACCAATCCAACACATCCAACTTAGGCTCATACATACCAACCAATTCTTTAGGCATCCGGGGTCTTTTAGGACTGGAACTTCTAGAGGAGCCAGAGAGAGAAACATTCTCAACAGATAATTTCTTCATTTCTAAGTCATACTTGAGCTCCATTTCCCTTAGCCTTAGTTCTTTGTCAGTTTGAGCATTAAGTTTCTTATACTCCAATTCTAGCTTCATTTTCTCCAGTTCAAAGTACTGAGGACTAAATGTGGGACCTGGTAAAGGTCCAGTAGGCACAGCAGGTAGAGCAGGCAGAGGCCTAGGGGGGACAGTTACAACAGCCTCACCCTCCTCTTCTGACTCTTCCTCAGAAACATCAACATTTTGCTCCATGTTAACTTCAATACTGTCATCTACAGTTGCTGGAGTGGTAGGCTCCTCTGAACCATCACCCAGACT
The DNA here is from genome assembly GCF_040938575.1 of Ambystoma mexicanum. Lineage (NCBI taxonomy): Eukaryota > Metazoa > Chordata > Amphibia > Caudata > Ambystomatidae > Ambystoma > Ambystoma mexicanum. The sequence continues at coordinate 1,318,780,845 of NC_090929.1, read as the reverse complement.
TTGGTTAGCTAACAATCTTTCAATCAGCTCCATTTTCTTGCCCTTAGTCAGGAGATCCTTATGTTTACAGAGCATTCTTAAACAATCAGCAGTTTTGGCTGCAAGGGACTCTTGACTATAGCTTTCTATAACTGACATGTTAGAGGTTTTACTTTTTCAGTGCTAAGCTTTGTGGTTAGTTGCACTAAGGTATCTAAAGCACAATAAAATGTATACTCAATACAAATCCCACCGCTGTACACCAGTGTTAGGCAGAAACCTGTGCAGTTCCCTTGGGGAACACTGCAAAAGATTTAAGACTACAGGTAGAGCAGTAAACCCCTTTGGTAGCAGTCTGTACCACCCAGATTTACCTGGTAGCTGTGGCTGAGCAGTCAGACTTCCCTCAAGAAGAGTTAGGCAGTATGTAAAGTATACACAATATGTACCAAAACACAATAGCACAAGCAAACACTGACCAGAGCTTGGTTTCAAAAGTATATAGTTATTTATTTAAAATACACATAAGTTAAAAACACTCTAGCAAAAATATAGTAAAAGCACTTCAACACAGTTATACTGAAAGTAAATTCAATCCTTTCTTCTATCTAGACAACTCTAGGTTAACACCACTTAATTAAAACAGAGGTGAGTGCTTAACGTTAGATGACACTCTAGTAGTTTCCAAGAAAGGGAGAGAAAAAGCAGAAATAGGTTAGACACACCACTCTAAGGTCCAGAACACTTGCAATAGGCTTAACGAAGAATAAAGTCACAGGTGAGCAAAAGTCACCAGGCAGGGCCCACTCTTAGAGTAGCCGGAGCGAAAATGTGCCCAAGATCACACTGTTAGTTAGAGATTCAAAGTCTTGCAAAGAGTCAAAAAGAGGTTAGAGTGGCTCAGAAAGTTTAGCCAAAGTGTCCCAGGCACTCCCAGGTTCGAAAGCCGGGGACTAAATCTACCCCGTACAGTCGGTAGCAAGGGAAGCCAGGCAGAACACGGTACCTTAAGCGGAAAGGATCCTCCAGCGGTGGCAGTTGTTCCAGGCAGTGGCAGCAGGGCTCGACGTCGGTCAGGGGAGAAGAAGTTCTCGCTGAAGAGCAGAAGAAGAGGGTCGTTGCACTGCCCGGGAAGAAACCAGCCGCGGAGTCCTCCGGTTAAAGGGTTGGTGCCGACTTTCGCGGTATGGGGGTAAAGTGTGGTATTCCGGTTGCCGGGGTGCTTGGCACAGGCAAGGCGGCCACGAGATACCTCAAAGAACGGAAAGAAGGCGAAAACTGGTTGTCCCCACCAGTCAAGGGAAGGAGCCACTCCGTTAAGAGTTCTCCTCGGTCGTCGGGAAAAAGTGGTGAGACGGTTCAGCAGGGCTCCACCGGGTGGTGTCGTCGAAGCAGGTCGGCTCAGCTCTTCCCTCGTCGGATTCTTGGTCCTGTGGCGACTTCTGAAGTCCCAGTCCCCAAAGCCCTGCTTTTATGCAGCAAACCCCCATTCACCCAGCCTAGCTGTCACTCAAACATGCTAAGTGGTGAGCCGGGCGGCTCACCACTTGGGCCAATCAGGACGGAGTGCGACTTGAGTTACCAAGGTAACTCAGTCCAGGGTGCCTAAATCCCCCTCCACCCCTCCTAAGTACCCCAGACAGAGTGGCACCACTTTGGAGGGCTTCTGTGGAGAAGCCCGCCAAAAGTGGAACAAAGGGCTCCACTTTGGGTCAGAGTTACAGAGGCGAACACCAACGCCATTTTAGAATCAAGTTTTGGCAAAAAGTCCCAACCGGAGTTATAAAAATAAATATATAAACCGGCGGTATGTTTAAGGCTACCGTAAATAAATAATTAAATGTGTTAGCCTAAAACAATGGGAAATCCCATAGGGAAATATTCGCGGTCGAATATAAAAAGTAGTTTCCACTGCCACCAGCCAAAACTCGATCAGGGGGGACGGAGACGTGCCCCCTCGACTAACAGACCCTGGGGCAATCGAATTGCCCCAGCCAGTACGTCCACAATATGATGGTTTGTACTGGTTCTGTTCAGGATTCAAGACTAGCAAAGTCTTTGGTGACTTTACATGCCCTGGGAGACAGTAGTCAGTCCCAGGGTATGGAGTCTATGTTGGGGAGTCCCTAGGACACCCCTGGGTCACGGCACAGAGGGTGCTGTGTGACCCACATCACAAAAATACATGAGGCCCTATGGAGTAAAAGACCCCATAGCCCATTCAACACAAGGTTTAACCAAGAAAACCCACTTCAACATGTCCAAGAGTGAGGGTAAAAGAGTCTCACTCTTGGCAGGAGAAAAAAATTAAACCCCAGAAATCCAGCAAAGCTGCTGGGGGACTCACTAGGTAGGGAAATTCAGCCTAAACAGAGAATTCTCCCTAACAGGCCTACATCCATTGAACCGTAGTGCTGCCTAGACGACCCTGCACGTGCAGTGCATGAATGACAGGGGCGGGGGATAGACATCCATAGCCATAGGACAGCTACGTAGAATTTGAGTGTGCATGAATACACCCCAAAAACCCAGAGCGCAGTGCACCCCAACCATGCATGCATTCTTGTCACTCCGACATTCCCATGCAGTGTACCTCCATACACAGTCACAACAAGCACCACATGGCGACTGAACAGAATGCAAGTTGAATGCGTGATTGATACTGTCCTCAATCACACTTGTTGGCATGAACTGCATCACACAAATAAATGTTGCATTGAACTCAAACCACACCCTATGTACCCCACAGGCACACGTCGATCCCATTGGACAAAGATGGTGGGGAGGAGGCCACACCAACACAGCACCCACTGCAGCGCGCCTCCACCAGCAGCACCAACCCACAAAGAGGCCGCACGGAAGGGAGACGACCAAGGCCAACACCCACTTCACCCCAATGCGGCCCCACCAGACAGCAGCATTAGCCACATGGCCACAGGGAGGCCACCGCCAGCTCGCCCCAAGCCACCAGTCACAGCCCTAATGTTGAGGGACAGAGATCTGGATCTGAGCCCGATGTGGGAGCAACACCTCCACTTGGCCATCATGCCAGAGGACAGCACGCTCCTGGAAGCAGTGAGGCCGAAGGGATGGTCACACCCCAGGGAAGCCCAAGCCCAGGCACACACCATGCACTAAGTCAACATGTGCCTGTGCGTCGTATCCACACACCACAGCCGGACGTGGAAACACCATCGTATGACAGCCCAGAAGACCGGCACTCTGAGCCAGGCAGCCCAGTCCAGCTGGCGCCATGTCGCCATGCAGTCCCCCCCTCGACAGCACACAAGTTGCAGGCCAGCACATGACAACCAAGGGGTGCCCTTCGTCACTGGGGCAGCAGTGATGGGCCGACTCGACATTATTGAGGCCAAACAAGCCAGGGTGGAATCAATGGCCAAGGCGCAGAGCCGGCACATCAAGGCTGTCAGTGCATCTATACGGCATGGGTGCAAATACATAGCGCGGGACAATGCACGCACACGCAGAGTCGTTGAACAATGTACCGCTGCCCTGACAGGCTTCGGGCAATGAGTGAGGGAGTTGACGGAGGCAGTCTCAGCACTTGCTGAGCAAACAAGGGAGGGAAACAACCTAATGCGACAGCACATGATGGCCGCCCCTTCAGTCCCTTCGACATCGACCACACCCACGGAAGGATCCCTCGAGCCATCTCCTTGGTGCCCGTCCATGCGTCACCTAAGGGCACGCACACCAGAGGGGACCGGAAAAGTAAAGCGCCCACAACTATCCTAGTGGTGCATGGCATCGTTGTTGGTGCCCTGATAAGACACATGTGCCTATCTGCACAGTTGGGGGTAGTTCACTGAGGCAAGGGGGGATTGTGTGCTGGGTGTTTACTGTGGGGAGGGGGGATTGTGTGCTGGGTGTTTACTGGGGGAGGGAGGATTGTGTGCTGGGGGTTTATTGGGGGGGAGGGGGTTTGTGTGCTGGGTGTTTACTGGGGGGAGGGGGGTTTGTTGGGCGGAAAATAAATCACGTTAGAAAAATCACAATGCATGGACAGTAGTGATTGTTACTAATGCAATTTAATGTTGAAGTGACTTATTTCCAATTTACCCATTACCCCTTTCTAAAAGAATCCATCTATCAATCCCTGTCTTGCCAACCTCCCCTCCCTCAGCCCAATCCTTTATGCATGTTCAACACCTTCTGGCACTTCATCGCCCTCACTACTATCCTCAGGTGGCTGCACATGAGCATCAGGGGGCAGTGGCACATTTTTGCGACAGCAGATGTTGTGCAGCATGGCACATGTCAGTACAATTTTGCCACTTTTTCTGGTGCATACATCATTGCCCCTCCCGTGCGTTCGAGGCACCAGAAACGTGCCCTCAGCAGTCCAAATGCCCTCACCACGCAGATCCGTGTACGGGCATGGCCAAGGTTGTATGCCCGCTCCGCCGCCATGTGTGGGTGACGCACAGGGGTCATGCGCCACATGTACTGGGGATATCCAGAATCACCTGCAGGGGAGAGAAAGCCGGTATGGGGACAAAGTAAGTCCAGTGGGTGTACAGAGCTCTGTCATCAGTGTGATTTTGCCATATTTGTCATTTGGCCTATGACATCGTGGAGTGTGCTGTCCTATGGCACGATTGAATCAATGGGGTAATCTCCACTTGGAACGCCTATGTTTCTGTATGTAAACAGTACTCATTCACTTGTCGCAGGATAAGGGGGCCCTTCCATCTACTTCTGCATGACAGAAGTTGCTGCCTCATGTGTCATTACAAATCCATTTGGCTTCAGTTGCATTTGTTGGTTGTCAATATTCTGTACTGTTCTCCATGCATTTCACTGGCCATTTTGGGGACAGTGTTCATGGGATGTACATTGTCATTACTCGGCCTACTTATGTGTGGTGCATTTGTCGAAGTGCCAGCTTATGGTTTGGAATTTCATTACTGTCAGATGGCCAGGGTGGGATTTCGGTACTGTGTCAGTGTTGGGAGCCGTGGTGCTACTCACACAGGAGGCTTTATTGTGGTAGGGTTTCCATATGTCACTGTGCCGCCACATGTCTTACATCCTGCATGGGTGTGTTCCGCTGTGTTAGACATGTCCAAGGTTTATCGTGCAAGGTGCTTGAATGTGAATGCTGCAGTAATGCTGCTGCCTATTAGGAATAATGGATTCTGTGACAGGCACCATCAGTTGTGGATTGACATGCTTTATGGTATACATTTGTACTCACCCAGTAGCCATGTGTTTTGGCCTTGGTGCCTTTCCATGTACGCCGGCAGGGTACTGTTGCGCAGGAACATGGAGTCGTGGGTGGATCCTGGGTAGCGGACACAGCAGTGGCTGAAGGTGAGGTCAGGACCACATGTCATCTGCACGTTGAGGCAATGGTACTGTTTACGGTTTCTGTAGGCAGCCTCATGTGCCTGGGGTGGTACGAGTGCCACATGTGTGCAGTCCAGGGCTGCTATTACATTCAGGATTTAGGCAATGGCATAGAATTGACCCTTCAGCTGGTGCACCTGTGCCTGTGTGGCTGGCAATGCAATGTGTTCGTTCACATGATTCAACAGTGCATCAAGCACCTGTCCCAGCATGGCACTGAATGTGGACTGGGCCATTCCATGCATCATGGCAACGGTATGTTGGTAGCTGCCAGTCCCAAGAAATGGAAGCACAGACACGAGCTTTACTAGGAGAGGTACTGCCGTGCTGGTGGCTATGCGGCTGTCAATATCACCATGGATTGTGTCCAGCAACTGGGTGATGGTTGCCCTATCCAGCCAATATTCTGTCACCAACTGACCATCAGTCAGGGCCCATGGTGTTGGCCTGACCCTGGGATGGCTGGCCGCCTTGCTGGTGCTGCTCTCCTCCTCCTTCTCCTCATCCCCACTGCCCCCTGCACTCCCAGGGCCCTGGTCTGGTTGGCTGGCCTCTGTAGCTCCAGGCATAGCAGGTAGAAGTCAACAGCAAGGCTCCCGGCTCCAAATGGCAGCATTGTGTTGGGGAGGGTCTGTTGTGCATGGGTGGCTCCTTTGTAGGCCTCTGCTTTGCATTGGTTCCACCTGGGCCCTTATTGCTGTCTCCTCCCTGCTCCTGCTGGTGTAATGGTGTTGGGGAGGGTGTGTTGTGCATGGGTGGCTCCTTTGTAGGCCTCTGATTTGCATTGGTTCCACCTGGGACCTTATTGCTGTGGCCTGTGTTCTGTTACCTCTGTTATCATTTTCCGCTTTTCTGGCTAATAGCGCCTATGCAGGACTCGTGATTGCTGATGTTTTAGCGCGAACGGTTCCTGGCGCTGTTATGGACGGCGCTTGTACAGCCGGCTGTACTTGCGCCGGCTGTAATGGCGCCGGCGGTATTTCGACTTGTGATCCGACGGACCCTTAAAATCGGCGCTTATAGCGTTACCGCCGATTTTAAGGGTTACAGCCAAAGTCGTGATGAGGCCCTTGGTCTGATATTTCAGCAGATGCGTTTTGAAACTTAGCTATTTCTTTTTTGTATGTCTTTATTAGGATGTTGCTGTCTATGAGATTTTCAGTAATGTTTTCTAAAGGTACATCATTTTTGAACTCACCTTCAGTTCCCAAGTATTTATGTTGGATGTGCTCTTGGGTGTTCCATGTAGGAGAATGTTATTTACATTTTACTGTTCTAGAGCAGGACTTTTTGATCCATGCACAAGATTCCGTACAGTATAATGATGTGTCGCTAACATTTTGATGTGGTGGAAAGTGCTTTTGCACTCAGTTGCTAAAATGCAGGCTCAGGAATGTCCTCGCAGACCAGTGTGGCTGCGCACTGGACAGGAGTCTATGGTTTCTAAAGGTTTCATTTTACTTTTGTCTTTCAGTTTCACATATTGATTGAGGAATTACAGTAAACAGATTTAAAGGATTGTTGACGTACATTACACATTGGGCTGCATGTCCATGTGTACACTGGATGGTTTGTTTGGGTGAAAGGAGCATTTGGTTCAAAGTTTGGGAGGGGACTTTTTTCTATAAGGTTTTCTATTGTCAAAATGGTTTGTTGCACCATTTCATAACCTCCACAATAATTGTCTATGGCAATTGTCTTTTGTTGTTCTTTTTTATAAGCTTCTTCATTGAAGTACGGTCCTGTGCTGCTTGTGTGAATACATTCACCATCATGGAAGTTTGAAAATGTCTCTAGATTGGAACTCTGCATGTTTAGAATTACGTTTTACAACGTATTAATTAATTTAGTTAGTGGTTTCATTCTGTTTAAAATCCATATAAAAAGATTCTCTTCAGTAGAAAAGCGCTGTCAATTAGAGCTTGCAGGATTAGTCTCCTGTGGTAGTTTCCAAGGATAAGTCGTGACTTTTTATATTTTTTTATAAGATTGTGAACATTTTCTATAACTTAATTTTTTTGGATCGCTTAACCGTGACTACGTTAACACTGGTAGATAGAGGATTAGGTTTGTTAGTAGGTCTGCTTTTCTTTGTATATAATGTTTTACTTTTTGATTTTGCAAGAGGGACGTTACCTTCTTTAGTTGTGGCTGGTTTCATTTTGTTTAGTGAGGTTACTAGCATTTTTCTTTTCATGTTTTCTACACATTGTTTTAGAGGTGGATGATTATATAGTGTACTTGTAGTCTTATCGGCTCTACGTTTTCTTTATTTTCAATAGAGTTGCTGTTTAGTAGGAATGTTGTCATGTCTGTTGGCAAAAGAGAAAGGTTGCATTGGAAAGTGTTGCAATGTATATGCATGTATGGTGCATGGGTGTGTGGGTGTCATTGTCGAGATGAATAGAGTGCTGTTTGATTGTGAGTTGGTATATTATGTGTGGTTGAGGAGGTTATGGAAGGTTATGAGACTAAGAGTGTACAGAGGCGTGATGGTGTTGGGTTAGTGAGTCAGGTATTGGTGGTGTGATGAAATCTGCACGGTGATTGTGCTGTTTTGAGGAACAGAGTTGATGTTGCAATGGTAGTGTGTAGATGGGAATAGTAGGAGTGTGAATGGTGAAATATAATGGGCTAGAGTGAATAAAATGTTGGTTTGAAAAGAGTAGTCTGGTGTAAAATATATAGTGGAACTGTACTGCTATAATTACATATATATACCTGATACATTACTTTACTTACTTTGTTGGATGCAAAGCGTATTAATTTTTTGGTTGTGTATTTCAGTGATATGCTTCTTTCCGGTAATTGTAAAATAAAGTTAGTGGGGAAATGTGGTAATGGCAAAGTACTTTTAGTAAGCAAGGATCATATTTATATACGAAGGAGGACGAGTGGAGAAAAAGTTAATAAAATTCGTGGCTGGTTAAAAAATGGTTTTATGAGCATTTTGATAATAGTTAAGAAATGCGTATGTAGGCTATGTAACGATTTTTAAAAGAGAAGAAAAGTTGATGGAAAAGATTTGTAGTACACTTTTAAATGGCAGTTGGTGTGTGGAAGTTTAATATGTTAGGAGTATATACATACTTGCCAACATGATGCATTCTAATCTGTAGGTGTTTATGTCGTGCTTGATTTTTTGTTTGTGTTCTGGGGCTTGTAGTTCTTTTACCATTGGGAAAGTTGAAATACAAGTCACAGAATGCAGAGAAAAAAGTAGGATAGCATAAGCAGCTGAAGATTGGAATGGGTTATGCTAGGAAGTATAAGTGTGCTGTCAATATATTAAACTGGCACACACTGAGTGCCATTTACAAATGTTGTACAAATCTATTTAATCTGCTTTTACTTTCTTTTATGAAAAAGTGACACACTGCTGCTGTAAATGCAGATATGCATGTTTTGCTTTCTTAAAAATGCTTTCAAAAGAAATATTTTGAAAAGCACAACATTTGGTATGTTTATTTGATGTAATGTCACAGTTTTGAATGTTGAAGTTAGGCATGTGTTTTTCGTTCCATTCTGGGACTTGTTAAGTTTTCCAATGAGAGGAGTAGAAGTGGAAGTGACAGAATGCAAAGGAAAAAAAGAACGACTTAAGAAGCACCAATACATTGGAATGGGTGATGTTGGGATGTATGCATGTGCTGCCAACATATTAAACTGGCCAACACTAAGTGCCATTTACAAATGGTCTGCAGATGCATTTCATGTGCTTTTCCCTTATTTTATGAAACAGTGACAAAGTGCGGCAATATATGCACATATTCATTTTTTTTACTTTCTTCACAAGGATTATAAATAGAAACAGATTGGAGTGAAGAGCATTGCAATTGTTTGCTGCTTCATGTGAGCAGGTGATTAATGCTGGAATGCATTGCATTTGCTAGAGTGGTTAAAAAAGAGAGATGCAGATTTTGATGAATCTGGAAATAGAAAACTTGGACAGCTGCAGAGAACTTTTTATTAATGCAGATGTGTTTCACTAACAAGAGATATGTGCTCTGAGAGTTCAAATGTACATCTGAAGGGTTAAAATGAGGTGAGAGGGTTAAGTGTAGAGGTTTTGGATGTGATTGGTGGATGGATATGTGACTCTTAAAAAGCAGCCAATGAGGGAGTGTTGAGAACATAAAAGTTGAAAGGCTAGAAGGTCTGCCCCTGTGTTACGAGGTCCTCAGACACCACAGTAGTCTGCAAACAGCACATGACACATCTAGGTCTTTTGAGGATTCCTGGCATGGAAAGGGGACTGTGGGGATTAGCTGGTGTGATGTACAGGAAGAGAGGGTAGTATGAGTTTTGTTTGCAGGGGTTGTGAGAGCAGTGACAATTGCTATGTCTATGGCTATGTGTTTGAGATGGCAGCCTGTGTGGATTCTGGGGGACTCTTTAATTCTGTCATTGAAGGTGTATGCAGAAAATCATGGCATCCTTGGAAATATTGCATTGTCAGAAGTGGAATTGTTCTTTCATGCAGTTTGTGGCTTGAACTGGGCAAGCTTGCTTTCATTTTGTGAGAGTATGGCTCTCTATAAATGTCCAGACATTGTGAATGTGGATTGTGGAGGGGACTTTTTTGCATTTGTGACTCAAGTGGCTTTGCAATTTGCGCTGAAGGATTTCTTTAAAAGTCCAATGTTACGGTTTCCTGCTGCCAAGATTATTTTTCTGAAATAAATCAGAGGCAAACATGGAGATGTCCAACACACATTTTCAGTCCACAAATTAAAGAATCAAGGCAGCTTGTCAATAAAGTTCTATCTGCGTTTTTATATGATGCAGGTATGTCATCTATTGAGAATGGCAATACAAGGTCTGATGGTGTGAATTGTTTTGTGAAGATGGTGTTCATTTCACCCATTTCACAAATGCATTGAAAATGTTATTGTATCCAAATTGTAAGGGAAATGTAGAGTGTGCAGTTCTACTGTAAACAAATGCAAACAAAGGGAAAACAAATCAAAATAAAAGGTTCTTTTCAGAGCAACCACTAAAGAATACATAAGTGAATTTGAGTTTAGAATCCCACCCACCCCTTTGATTTGCTGCAACATCTGCAGACACCGTGGTAGTCTGCGGACAACACGTGCCACATCCAGGTCTTTTAAGGATGCCTGGCATGGAAAGGGGACTGTGGAGACTGCAGACAGTAGTGGATGTCCACAGACTTTGGTAGATCAGCCACTCAGGTTTCCTGGGTGTGGTGTATTGGAAGAGAGGGTAGCAGGAGTTTTGTTAGCAGGAGTTGTGAGAACACCGACAATGGCTATGGCTATGTCTTTGAGAAGGCAGGTTGTGAGGATGTTGGGGGACTCTTGGGTCTATTGGTCGAATGTTTATGCTGAGCAGTGTGGATTGGTGGGACATCTTGGATTCCACAAATTTGATGTGTCATGCTATGGGGTGCGAGGGATGATGTGGGTGGACTTTCTCCCATTTTGTGCAAATATGGTTTGGTTGAAACATCTGGACATCATTATTCTTCATTGTGGAGGGAACAGTTTGGGTTATCTGACTGGAATTTCATTGCAGTTTGAAATTAAGGAGACATTGGGAAAGTTGAAGGAAATGTTCCCAAATTGCTCATAGACAGATGGGGATGCATTTGAGTTTATTTGGTACACAAATGGAAAAAACGAGGTGCAACGTCAATAAATCTGGGTGTGCTTTTCTTCAAGATGTTGACATGGCATATTTTTATAATGAGATCTTTACATTTGATATTTTCAACAAATTTCAGATAGATGTAGTCCATCTAACTGATGTGGGTAATAAGATTTTTCTGGAAAATGTTCAAAATGCTTTGAAGCATTTTTGTGAAAGTTTGAAGAAATAAATAAGTTCTGTAAAAAGCTTCTTCATTTCTTAGTTAAAAAAATGTAAATGGCAAAAACACAAAACAAAGCTCTTTTAAGAGCCTGGAATTTGTCCAATGTCCGCGGACTACCACACTGTCCGTGGACTATGCCAGCTGCACAGGGGCCTGTGAGTTTTTTTCTCAGTTCTATTTTTCAACTGTGAAAGGTGGCTCCTAAAGAAACCTTTTTTGTGCTTTTGTTGGTTTTATTTTTTTTTTGTTTTTTTGCAGGAGAGCCTATATAGGGGAGGGAAGAGAGGGAAGGGGCACCAACTGCAGGGACAAACAGGCACGTGGAGATAGGAAGATGTTGGGCAGGCCTTCATCAGGTAGATGGCAGTGTTTCTCGTGCTCCTTGACACAGCCTCGAAAGCACTCTGAAACTGCTCCCCCCTACAGTACAAACATAGCTCTGTGACCCTCGAAAGGTAAGGGTCAACAGCATTCTGTATGGCATGCAAGGTGGCTATTGGGATCCTCTGCCCCAAAGGAATATCCATTGTGTCGACAGGAGCAGTGAAAGGAGATGGGGTAGAGGATGTCAACCTACTTTTCCCTGAGAAAGGTACCACCTTCCTCAGTCGCCCATGTCGATGGACTTGGTGTGGCGCAGTATGGAGGTTGTCCCATTGAGTACAAGCCCAATTTTCTGCGATTGAGGAGAAGGTGCATCGAACCTTGGCTGCCCGAGCCTTTGGTACAACCCTTACGCTTTAGAAAAATTGTCACATGATATAATATGATATGATATGGCATTTATAATGCACCTATACACAAGAGTTTCAAGGCGTGACACAGCAAGGGAGGGGGAACAGAGGGAAGACAGACCATGATCCTACTAGGCCAGGTGTCATTCAGATGGTGTAGGTGCATGGGAGGGGGAGGGGGAAAGTGAAGTACATGAGATAAAGAATAATAAAAACTAAGTAGCATATGGCCAGCTGGTGGCAAGTGCAATGGTTAGTGCAGACATCAGGTGTAAAGTGCTGGTGGTGGAACTGCACTCTCTCCAGGTGCTGGAGCTAGGGACTTCCTCTACCTAATCTTCATCTTTATCACCATGCCTCTTCCCCTCTACAGGCCTTCCAGATGGTGTTGGTAGTAGTGGGGGTGGCTGGGAAGCAGAAGTGGCCATAGCAGATGCCATGATGGTCTCCACAAAGCAGATCTGCAAAACAGCAAAGCAGGAACTCAGGTTCTGCAAGGAGGTGCTCTCTCCTAAATAGCCAGATTGAGAATGAGGAGAATGAAAGTGTGGACCCCTTCAGAGGATCTGTCCCTGGACTACGCAACTATCTGCGGACTACCGATTCAAAAATAAGGCTTGGAATCCTGTAAAAAGTTGCCAAATCAACTAACAATGGGTCTATGAGCTCTAGTAGTATAAACATTCAGCTTGAAACACCCTAGATTGGTGGAAAATGCAGTTTTAGACTGTCCACGGTCATGAACACCGTTCGCAGACAACCCGACATGCTGCACGGGTGCGGTCACATGATGACGTCTGGCGATGTCCGTGGCCAAGACAACCATTCACAGACAACAATCGGGCAAGAAATGCAGTGTGCATTTGCTGGGTGTCCATGGAACAGGCACGGTGTACGCGGACAAATTAAAAGTGCATCATGCGAAACCGGACATGTCCGAACATCGCGCCTGTCCGGGGGCATCTCTATTATGTGTGCAGACATGCCAGACAGTAGTATTGTCCAATTGAATCAATTTTTTTTTTTTTTTTTTAAAGGTGACAGAGCAGTATACACAAATATTTACAGTATAAAACATACATTTATTTGAGAAAGAGATGGGATATTCGATTGGGAAACATACATGGGAGAATTAGGAATGTCTGTACAATAATCATGAGGGGAGTGAGGTTTAATCAAAGTGTCTTTCATTTAAATGTTGGGAATTTGATGGGGAAGATTGCTGGGGACAAGGGGTTAGGTGCAGGAAGGACAATGATAGGGAACATTTTTAATGACATGATTTTTGACATATTGTAAAGGTTGCTTAAAATCATTACTTAGTTCATCCAAATTTGTAGACAAGTTCATACTTTGGTTATGTACAGTTGGGGATGGGGCTTCTCTTTGTGATTCTTGGGATTGTGTATAATTCAATTGGGATGTGGTTTCTTTATGAAAACTATGTACTGTAACAAAAACTGAAATTATTATTTTAGTAAGTTAATGGTAGTAAGGTATCATAAACATTACATTATTTGCTTACATCAAAATATGTATAGTGTACCATTAGAGATGTCATTGTCAGTCATTTCTTCTTTTGGGAAGTCCTCCTCTAATCACTCAAGTGTGTTTGCCATTTTTTTGAGAAATAAAAGTTATTCTGTCTTATACCAAATGTTTATATAATGAATGCTAATAATAGAGAAATAAATGCAATGCACTTACTATTTGGTGAGAATGTGTTTGCCAATAAGCACCTGGTGTTTCTCAATCTGTGTGCAGAGTTCTACTGAGGAGATTATATGAAGTGTACAGTTATGGTTTCTGATTGGTGCATTCCATTATAATGAGCCTCATTACGAGTTTGGAGGTAGCCATGGTGCTATTAGTGCCATGGCTGCCTCCAAACTCGGGTCCGGGTTCCTTGAATGAGGAATTACCGGGTCATTCCAACCTAGGAGTACCCAGTAATTCCTCATTCAAAAAACCATCACCATTCCCATTTGAGCTCCCATAGGGCTCAATGGGAATAGGGAGGGAGCTAATAACGAGCCTTTCAATGACAAGCCCGTTATTAGCTCCCTGGTCCACTTGTGGGACCCGCAAAGGACGTCTGGTGTGACCAGACCTTCTGAGCGGGTCCCGCAAGGGAACCTCATAATAAGGCGGAATGGGTTTACCGGCAGCAGCACCATTAGCGGCACCAGTAAACCCATTCCGCCCACCTTGGAATGAGACCCAATGTGTGTGAAATTAACAAATTATAATTAGTATTTTTTGAAGTAATTGTTTGTACAAAAAAGTAAACATTAGTAATGATGTTATGTACATCTGTTTTTTGGTTGATGGGTACAACATTTTAGGGTCTCCTGTATGATTTTGGGCTTTGTGAATGCTGTTCGATGTCCGTGGACTACCACACTGTCTGCGGACTCCATCTCTGCCACTTTGGGGGTGAGTATAATATAAGGAACTTGTAGCAGATTAAGGACACTGGTATATGTTCTTAAAGTACTTTCATTGTGGTTTGGTCTCAGCTCATGGTGCACCTACAGGGGCAATAAGAAGTCCTCAAACACACAATTCATTTGTATACATGAAGATGAACTTTAATGTTGACATTTTCTGGTGCTGTTGTTTTTTTCTTCCTTACTTTAGTTACCCTGCATGTGCCCCTGATGTGTATGCATTTTGGGTCTTCATATGTATTCTTTGTACTAACACAAGTATGTAGTAAGTCTTGAATTGTTAGCTATTTATTCAATGTTTAACATTACTCAAAACTCTGGTAAGGTAGCATTCATTATTTTACTATCCACAATTACCAGATTAAAAATATTGTGCTTCTATGGTACATGCTACAGCAATTGTCTAAATGTATGTTTGATTAGGTTCCTGTGTTAACAACACTCCAATACAATGTTTTGTTTAGATTAGTACTTTTGTTTTTATACAGTAATTAAATCATGATAGCTCTCCCGAACACTGTGATATCTTATTAATTATATTAAAAGAACAGCCCCTTGTAGGGACAGTTTATCAAAATGAATTGGATATATTATGCATCAGTGATGTCATCAATGACATTAGTTATGTCATATGTGATGTCCTGGGTGCTAGTCTTAGCAGTGCACAGTGGTGGCACGAGTTATGGTTGCTTAGCTTGCCACAACTGGCACATTTCTGGGGGTTTCCAGTTTTACTTGTAGCCGTAACACCCATTTAACACTTTTTATAACTGAATTTAATAGTTTTTTATTAGTGCAACTTAACCATAATGTCCATTTGACAAAGGTTATTCACTGAATTTCATAGGTTTTTATTAGTGCACCCTTAATTTGATACAAGTTCCTTACGTTATACTCACTCCCAATGTAGCAGCTGTAGAGTATGCGGACAGTGCGATAGTCCATGGACAAAAGGTAGCATTCACAAAGTCCAGAAGCACAAAGGAGGACAGAAAATGTTCTACCCATCACCCAGCTAACACATATACATAAAACAATATTACTTATATTTACTGCACACAAATATATGTTTTTTTTACAAATCATCACTTAAAAATGTACACAAATTTTTTATTTATCACACAATATAATGGAATGCACCAAGCACAAAACATAACTGTACACCTCATAATATCACTTCAATACAACTCTTCATACAGACTCACATACACCAGATGCTCATTCCAAAACAATCTCTCACCAAATAGTAAGTACATTGTATTTATTTCTCTATTATTACCATTAATTATGTAAACATTTCTTATAAGTAAATATCACTATTTTGGTTTGGAGAAATCTTTCCAAAAGAAGGAATGAGTGATGATGACATCTCTAATGGTAAACAATACATCTTTCAATATACAGACCTCAAATGATGTAATTTATACAGATCTCAGTGAATAATAATGTCTTCTTTTCTTATAGCACATACTTTACACGAAGATGTGTAAAGCATGCCAACAATCCTGTAAATCTTTACAACAATTCCTCAATCACTACATCAAACTAAAAGATAAAACTAAAATGAAAACTTTACAAACCTTGTCCAGTGTGCAGCCACACTGGACTTCGAGGAAATTCATTAGCCTGCATTTCAGCAACTGCTTGCAAAAGCACCTTCCACCACATCAAAATGTTAGCAACACACCATTCTGCTATACGGAATCTTGTGCATAAACTATAAAATCCAACATGTCCTGCTCTAGAACTGAAACATTAAAATAACATTCTCCTACATGGACCAGTCAAAGAACTCCTTTGAGAAATAGAGGACGTCCAAAGTAAATACTTTGGAACTGAAGTTGACTTCGAAAATTCAGCAACTTCAGAAAACATCAGCGAAAATCAAACAAACACCAACCTCCTAACAAACACATAAAAAAAGAAATAGCTACATTTCAAAACACATATGCTGAAATACCAGACCAAGTATGTGTCTGCTGCCGCAGAACTTTTTTATAAAAAGAGCACAAAAATAGTAAATATTGCCTAAAAATAAAAGGACAATGAGGAATCCTAATGGCTCCAATTAGCTTTCTATCTAACAGCAGAAAACAAATATAATATAACTGACCCCTCAATAGTCTGCACGTACTGCAATAAAAAGCTTGACAATAACCAATTGCCATCAGGTGTTATCACTACTCACCTAGAACTATTCCCACTTCCAAAGGCTCTCCAACAACTTAATTTATATGTGAGCATCATAATCCAAACAATACACATATTTCAAGCTATAATATGGCTTCAACCGAAAACAGCAAAATTGCCTCCATCTGCATTACCAAAAGGCATCCGTGGCAAAGAAGTAGATTTGCCATTAGATCTTTAAAAAATGTTGAAACTCTAGGAGTACAAAGGCCAATAGATCAATCTATGATTGTACTAGTTAATGGTGTACTAACAAAAGACACACAAATGTGGCAACAACTAGTCAATTTAAACAAAGTTAGACAAGCCCTACAGTATCTAAAAGAAAACAATGAAACTACAAAGATATTCACATAGAGGAAAACCTAAGAGAAACCACCCAAATAATTCAATATTCACCAGCAACTGGCCAATTTGAACATTTAGATCCTGTCACTACAGCCAACGTGTTAGACTAGTATACGATTCACCCAGTACACTCTAAAGACACCAATGAAGATGCATTGGAAAAATTAACAGGCCGATTCATGGAATAATTAGCGCGGCGCAAGTGGGCAAAAACGTGCGAATCGCAGTGGAATAGCGAAAATCGCAGTGCAAGTGCGAAAATCGCACGAAAAGCAGCGCACATCGATTCATGGAAGTCCATGCGCGAGAAAACCAGCGGATGTGCGAAAAAAAAGTGCGCGGCGCACGTTGGCGCACAGGCCATCTAACAGCGTGCGCCAGGTCACAGCGAAAATCGCACAGGCCAGAGTGAAAATCGCACATAGCGCGGCGCACGCAACAAAAGTAGGCGGAACACGGGCGTAACACTCGGAATGGGGAACAACTTGCCAAAACGTGGGCGTCACGGGGGAAGTACAGGGCACAAGTGCGCGGAACGCCCACACGCTAGCCTACAACACGTATTCATGGAATAGAATAGGGCAAAAAAGCGCACGCTCAAACCAGCGCACAGGCACAAACACGACCGCCACAAGAAAGCAGGCGGTAGCGTCTCTGCGGCTGTAAGAAATGTGCGCCAAAAGGTGCGCTTAATAGCACCTATATACTGCCATGATGAATGTCCTATACTGTGGCCCTCCAGGACAAATGACGTGCAAAGGGGTACCCACAAACACGGACCCGCTGACAAAAAATACGTGTGCGTGTATACCGGGGTGCGCGGGAAGTGTCACACGCGATTTGGCCGGGTACGTGGATTTCAGGGGTGCGCGGGAAGTTCCACACGCGAATGGGCCAGTGCGAGCAGGGTACGTGTATTTCAGGGGTGCGCGGGAAGTTCCACACGCGAATTCTGCAGGGTACGTGCATTTCAGGGGTGCGCGGGAAGTTCCACACGCGAATGGGCCAGTGCGAGCAGGGTACGTGTATTACATGGGTGCGCGGGAAGTTCCACACGCGATTCCATCAGGGTACGTGTATTTCAGGGGTGCGCGGGAAGTTACACACGCGATAGTCCCAGTGCGAGCAGGGTACATGTATTTCAGGGGTGTGCGGGAAGTTCCACACGCGATTGGCCCAGTGCGAGCAGGGTACGTGTATTTCAGGGGTGCGCGGGAAGTTCCACACGCGAATTCTGCAGGGTACGTGCATTTCAGGGGTGCGCGGGAAGTGCCACACGCGATAGTCCCAGTGCGAGCAGGGTACGTGTATTTCAGGGGTGCGCGGGAAGTTCCACACGCGATTGGCCCAGTGCGAGCAGGGTACGTGTATTTCAGGGGTGCGCGGGAAGTTCCACACGCGAATTCTGCAGGGTACATGCATATCAGGGGTGTGCGGGAAGTTCCACACGCGAATGGGCCAGTGCGAGCAGGGTACGTGTATTACATGGGTGCGCGGGAAGTTCCACACGCGATTCCATCAGGGTACGTGTATTTCAGGGGTGCGCGGGAAGTTACACACGCGATAGTCCCAGTGCGAGCAGAGTACGTGTATTTCAGGGGTGCGCGGGAATTTCCACACGCGATTGTGCCAGTGCGAGCAGGGTACATGTATTTCAGGGGTGCGCGGGAAGTTCCACATGCAAATTCTGCAGGGTACGTGCATTTCAGGGGTGCGCGGGAAGTTCCACACGGGAATGGGCCAGTGCGAGCAGGGTACATGTATTACATGGGTGCGCGGGAAGTTGCACACGCTATTCCATCAGGATACGTGTATTTCAGGGGTTCTGGGGAGTACTAAACGTGAATTGGCCTTGTGGGTCCTCCCAGGTGTACGCTCCACAACCTCCACGGCCCCTGCAGGCAGCCCACACCACGTGGGACTACCCTGCACCCCTGCTCATGTCCCGCAGGCAGCCCATCCACCATGGGCATGCCCCCAGCCAACCCACATGTCACCTTGCACTACTGATCAACAATGCATGTCTCCCACCATCCCACCCCCCAGCAGTGCAGGGGCAGCCTCCAGCAGGCCCCCACTCATGTCTCCCACCACCCCCACCCCCCAGCAGTGCAGGGGCAGCCTCCAGCAGGCCCCCACTCATGTGTCCCACCACCCCCACCCCCCAGCAGTGCAGGGGCAGCCTCCAGCAGGCCCCCACTCATGTCTCCCAACACCCCCACCCCCCAGCAGTGCAGGGGCAGCCTCCAGCAAGCCCCCACTCATGTGTCCCACCACCCCCACCCCCCAGCCACCAGGGGCAGCCTCCACCAGGCCCCCACTCATGTGTCCCACCACCCCCACCCCCCAGCAGTGCAGGGGCAGCCTCCACCAGGCCCCCACTCATGTGTCCCACCACCCCCACCCCCAGCCACCAGGGGCAGCCTCCAGCAGACCCCCACTCATGTCTCCCACCACCCCCACCACCCAGCAGTGCAGGGGCAGCCTCCAGCAGGCCCCCACTCATGTGTCCCACCACCCCCACCCCCCAGCAGTGCAGGGGCAGCCTCCAGCAGGCCCCCACTCATGTCTCCCACCACCCCCACCCCCCAGCAGTGCAGGGGCAGCCTCCACCAGGCCCCCACTCATGTGTCCCACCACCCCCACCCCCCAGCCACCAGGGGCAGCCTCCAGCAGGACCCCACTCATGTCTCCCACCACCCCCACCCCCCAGCAGTGCAGGGGCAGCCTCCACCAGGCCCCCACTCATGTGTCCCACCACCCCCACCCCCCAGCCACCAGGGGCAGCCTCCAGCAGGCCCCCACTCATGTCTCCCACCACCCCCACCCCACAGCAGTGCAGGGGCAGCCTCCAGCAGGCCCCCACTCATGTCTCCCACCACCCCCACCCCCCAGCAGTGCAGGGGCAGCCTCCAGCAGGCCCCCACTCATGTCTCCCACCACCCCCACCCCCCAGCCACCAGGGGCAGCCTCCACCAGGCCCCCACTCATGTGTCCCACCACCCCTACCCCCCAGCCACCAGGGGCAGCCTCCAGCAGGCCCCCACTCATGTCTCCCACCACCCCCACCCCCCAGCAGTGCAGGGGCAGCCTCCACCAGGTGCTCACAATCCCCAATCATGTGCGTTATGGACAGCCTCCACATCCAAAAAGCCCTACCAAGTAACCCATTCACCCACATGGAAATGGAAATCACATGTTACACCCCCAATGTTCATGAAGCTAATGAACCCATGTCCGTCACACACAATGGTTGCAATATAATGGGAAAACACACAACATGACATGCATGAAACCAATGAGATGATACCACACAGTGAAGTATGCTAACAAAATTGTATTAAAAAAAATTAAGAATGCAAAAGAAAAACTAACTACAATGTGAATGAGAACAAAAAACATGCATGTCCGTATAAAAAACTACCAAGTGTCCATGAGCCCAACTGAACAAAGGAAACCTACTAAAAAAACCTACCTAAAAATCAACTATATACAAAAAGTGGAGCAGTGTCCGTCGACTCCAAATCATAATTCGAAAGAAAGGAAACCTAAAACTAAATAACTATATACAAAGGCGGCGGGCTAGTCCAGCGGCTCACTCCGTGGTGTCCCGGGCCAGGGCATCATCGAACTCCTGTTCGATGTCCCGGAGGCGGTCCAGTTCCATGGCCCCGAGGGTCCGCAGGGACGACGCTGTGTCCACCTCCAACCCCCTGCGGATTGCCTCGAGGCACTCGGCCCGCCTCAGGGCCCTCCGCATGGAGTTCTCCGCCCTGACCATTGTGAGCCGCGCCTCTTCCGCCCGCCGCCGCTCCGCACCTATGGCGTGGCCCAACCGCTGCCACACGGAAGACACTCTCTGTCCTGGGTCCCCCTGCCCTCCGGCCGATGGCCGCCCCTCCGATGTCGAAAGCCCCGAGCCTTCATGGCTCCCAACATGTTGCTGCTGCTGCTGCTCTGCCTCTGCCCGTGCACTGCCTCCTGCTGCCTGCACATCCTCCGCCGGCTGGGGTGCACTTGTTGATGTGGCCACCCCTGCTCGACCTCCGACTCCCGATTGTGGCAGGGATGCCTCCTCCACCAGCCTGGCCGCACCGTCAGAGGCAGCTCCACAGGGCACCCAGGTGACTGATGAGTGGGAAGATGGCACAGAGGACGACTGGCGCGTAGGGGGTCCAGTTGAGGAGGGGGTCGGAGCAAGCTCCATCAGACGGAGGAATCCGGCCTGGGTGACCTGTCCCAGCAGGCTGACGTGGTCAACGAGCCATTCGAGATGACGTGCAGTCTCTCCATGAAAAGACTGCAGGTCACCTCGCATGGCCCGTTGACGCAACGCCACACCAGCCAGGACAGGCTCAACCCGGACCTGGATGGCCACGTCCGCAGGCAGAGGAAGGCCAGTTGACGTCAGCTCATCCCCTGCCTGAAAACGGGTCTGGACGTAGGCATCCCTGCTGGTGCAAGATGATGCAGGGACAGGATCGGGGACAGGATTGCACACAGGCACCTCCGCGGCCGCCTGTGCTGCCTCCTGTCCCTGGTCCTGCACTGCACCACTAGCACCAGTGGGATCCCCACCTCCAGACCCCGTCTCTGGTGCTTGCGCGGCCCCCTACTCCCACCAAACCCCCCACCAACCTGGATGACTCCGTGCCATCTTCCCCTGTTGGGCCCTGTGGGGTCCCAGCTGCCCCTTCTGCTGCCGAGGAGTCCAACTGCAACCTCCGCCTCTTGGACCTCCCCCCGGCAGCTGTGGCCTGGGACGCGGCACCGGACTCCTCACTCCCCGACGAGATGACAACACGGGAGGGGAGCCGGGCCTTGCGTCTCCGGCTGGCGGTCGGATCCCCGCCGCTGTGCTCCACAGCACCTTCTCCGCCCTCTTCATCAGTTGACGCAGCAGACAGGGAGAAACAAAACACAGGCATCAGGGCACTGTACAATGGACACATACACGCATGACAGTTGCACATGAGTGGCATTGGCAAACCTCAGACATGTCATCACAATCCCCAACACACATGTCATGGCAACTGGCACACAAGAGCCATACCACAGCCATTTTGCAACTGCCACCCCCATCCCTTCACATACAACAGCATCAGCAGCCAAAGGGGAGCCAGACATCACATGCAACACAGGAAGTGCACCACACATGTACACACACCACCACACTTGCATGCATGTCTACACCTCTGCCAAGTGTCGCACTGTTCAGACGGGCATCCATGTCACATCTGCCAATCAGGCTTCCACATACCGCTGTCACATGCATCCATGGAACGTCACTGTTGCACCCTTGACAAATACACTCACATGCACATGTACACAGTGCTCATACATGCAGCCGAAAAGAACATACATGCCTCACATCACGGACATGTCTACTTACATACACATTCATCCAAACATGTGTGCACGCACAACTGCATTTGCCATGCAAGCCCACACACACAAGAACCATCCATGTCTCACACATTACAGCCCTCGCATGTGTCAGCCCCACGGCCCTGTACACCCCCACCCATACTCCACCCCATACAAACAGATGTGCAACCGGCACAATGGCGAATGATCACCACACGCCCTGCTCACAACCAGGATGCATGTACACTCACCGCTCAACTCCAGACGGGTCCGCTTCTCTAGGACCTGGACGTGGAGCGCTGGGGATATGCGTTCCAGGACCCCATCTGTTCTTCCGACAAGTGGCCCGGCGCCCCTTGGCATCTGCTGCCTTCAAGAGGCGCCGGGCCTTGTTCAGGGTCCTGGACCTGAAGTCCTCCCAGCGCTTCCTGACATGTTGTAAGTCCCGGACTGCCACCCCCTCCGCGTTGATGGCAGTCACGATGTCAGTCCAGATCCGAGTCCGTCCTTCCTTGTCGGCATGGGAACTTCCAAAGAGGGCATCATACTGCCCCAGGACTTGCTCCACCAGGACACCAACTTCGGTGGCACTGAAGCTGGTGCCCCTCTGCCTCTCTGGCTGGGGGTTGTCAGTGGTCACAGATGTTGTATGCCCCGACATGACAACCCCAGAGGCAGGAGTGTGTGGGCAACTGGGTCCTGGGGCTGGGCTGTGGAGCGATGGAATTCCAGTCGGGAGTCTTCGGTTCCAGCAGGGGTGGTCACAGCAACAGTACCCCTGGCTGATGTGCAGGCAGCAAATGGCAGTGCACGTGGGCAGCAGGCAGTCAGGCAGCAGCAGATGGCAGGTGGGAGCGTGCTCGGGGCTCTGGGGGGCAGTAGTTCGGCCTTCTGGGCAGGAGCGTGGTCTTCCGTGTGCTTACGCGTGGCCAGCTTGGTACGGAGTGATTTGGCACGTGAAAATCCTGCACGTCAGCGTGAAAACCGAGGAAAGGCCCTTAGCGCGTAAGCGCGTCAGCACGCATACGCGAATCCATTGGACCAAAGGCCCTCAGCGCGTAAGCGCGTCTGTGACGTGACCCGCACGGGTGTTTCCCACACACCACGTGATGACAGAGCACACGTGGAAAGACTGCACGTCAGAGTCTCATCGCGTGTAATTGGACAGCACGTCAGAGTCTCATCGCGTGTAATTGGACAGCACGTCAGAGTCTCATCGCGTGTAATTGGACAGCACGTCAGAGTCTCATCGCGTGTAATTGGACAAAAGTGCGTGTACACGCGATTGGCCTATGTACGTGTATATCAGGGGTGCGCGGACACTTACACACGCAAGTACGTCAGCGCACCTGTATCCCGGTGTGCGCGCCAATTTCCACACGCTATTGTACTGGGCACTGGATTGGAGGGGTGCGCGGGTCACACGCTCGCCTACAACATGCGCAACGCATTAATTTGCGCGCTAACAAAATAACTAGCTCAGACCCAGGATGAACATACCGTTCCTAGCAGCAGTGGGCGTGGCCTACCAAAGGAGGAGGAGGAGGATAGTCAGGGCCAGAATATTCACACCCAGAACCAGCCTTTTCGGGATGCCTGATGACCAGGTGCATGGGAGGTACAGGTTTCCACCACACATCATACTGGACCTGGTGAGTGAGTGGGAGGACGACCTCACATCACCCACCCTGTGCTCCCAAGCACTCAGCCCCCTGGAGAAGGTCCTCAATGTACTGCACTTCTTAGCCACTGGATCATTTCAGCGGACAAGTGCCATTGTGGGTGGTGTATCACAGGCCACCCAGTCACGGTGCCTACACCAGGTCTTGAACATCATCACTGCACGCCCATCAGTCCGCAGGCACATATACCTGCCCAGAACACCTGCAGAAAGGCATGCTGCCGCCCTGGATTTCTACGCTGTGGCACGATTCCCCAAAGTGCTAGGTGCCATTGACTGCACCCATGTGGCTCTACGTCCCCCCAGGGCATCTGAGCACATCTATAGGAACCGCAAGCACTGGCATTCCATCAGCGTGCAGGTAGTATGTAATGCCAAGGGAATCATCACCTCACTATATGCCAACTATCCTGGGTCAACCCACGACAGCTTCATTTACCGAATGTCCACCCTAAGCCGGGACCTAGAAGCTGGCCGGCATGGCGATACATGGCTGCTTGGTGAGTATGAATGCCACTGCACATGCATGCATGTCAGATACTGAGCAAGGTCACAAACCCACCAATGATACCAATCACCACCTCCACAGGGGACAGTGCCTACCCTCTCAGCCCCCACATGATGACGCCAATTCGGAACCCCACCACGCCACCCCAGGTAAGATATAACGCAGCCCACATTACAACCCGGGGCATAGTGGAGCGCACATTTGGAGTGCTGAAGTCACGCTTTCGCTCCCTTGACCGTTCTGGCGGGCAGCTGTTGTACGCTCCCCCAGTAGTGTGCAGGATCATAGTGGCAGCATGTGTCCTGCATAACGTTGCAACACACCGGGGCCTGGCCGTGGACATGGTGGTGCCCCCCCCATCTCCAACCACATGCACAGCTGCTGCGCATGGGAGGGGAAAGGGCACGGGGGAGGCAGCCCGTACAGAGCTAGTGGCTAATTACTTCACATAGAAATCACACCCCTGTGGAGTGCACACTGCCCTGGCACATTCCATCTGACAATCAATGATGACTCAACCTGACACTGATCCTGAATGTCTGGAGAAAGAACCGTGAAAACCATATCAGCCTGAGATTGTTCACCTGGAAGTGTCACAATGTGTGCATCCCTACCCACACTGACACCACCAATGCAGTTTTGTGAAGTTACAAATTCAAGCAGCTGAAATGAATACCCACTTGCAAAATGCAACAAGAGGACAGTGCCATGTCAGCCAACCCAACCCCAGCACCGCCACACGACACACCGTGCCATGTCATGCTATTTGCACGTAAACAAAGTAATCCCCACAACATGACACTAGTGTCACAATGTACAGTGTCCCTATTAGAAACTTGCAACACCTGAAATGCTCACAGTAATGCCGGACCAACAACAAACTTGAGCACGTACTACCATTAACATGACATCACTAATGTATAATATTAGTAGTCTCACCACCTGGAAATGCCTGCACTCCCACCACTACCAACTGTGCAGTGTTGGCGCCTGTAGAGTTGTAGGTGCACTACTGCCAACATGGACCACATCTCCAGACTAGAGGTCCTTGTGTAGGGACCTGCAAATTGGGAGGTAGACACAGAAGATGAGTTACACATCAATGCAACATGCAGTGTACAACACAACAGCATTATGCACTAGGAATGTATACACAGTATTGACTACAGACTGCCCACACAGCTCATGGGAGTCCAACGTCACTGTGTAATTCACTGTCACTTGGGCACACCCTTTGCAAGCCCATGGAAACGGGAAGCAGGAGGGGTGTGTGTGACTCAAACCCAAGCATCTGAACCAAATACATTACAAGCCTGCATGTGCCCAGCCACAATGCAGTGTATGCCCACAGGAACCATGGAAGCCAACAAATCGTCCCAAAAAAATTGGGAATAAAAGAAATAAAAATAAAAATAAAAAAAAATAAAAATAAAAATCAAAAATGGCCATTGAAGAGCCCGGGGGGGTTGGGGAGGCCACCCAGGAGGTCCGAGGACAGGATGCACACCAGAACCCACCTGCGTGGATCCTGGGAAAAAAAAACACCTCCATGGGCTCATGGCCCACACGGCTACTCTATTGTGGGAGTATCACTGCTGTCGCTATTATCACCCTGTGCAGCTGCATCCGGAGGTGGTTGCACTATGGGAGGCAGCCCACACAAGGCCCTAGTCTGCTCCTCCATGGCTGCAAGCATGCGGGTGTGGTAGGTCTGGTTCTGGAGGATGAGTGTGCGGAGGTCCCCATGCAACAACTCACGGGATGCCCGGACCTCCGCCCTCATTGCCTGATCTCAGCTGAGAGCGTACGGGTGAGACGCTCCAGCTGCTGTTCTGTCCTTTGGTGTGTAGAAGCCTCAAGCTCAACAAGAGTCGTCCTGAGGTGAAGGAGCTCCTGCCTCAGGGCTTCCCTGTGGCCCTGGGACTCAATGGAGATGGCCTCCTGCAGAGTCGCCAGTGCCGCCCGCCTGTCCCTGTTGGACCCCAACATGTCCTCCCTGTGTGACTGGCAGATGGTGTCGGTTGCCTGCTCTAGTCGCTCCATCAGCCTTTCAGGGGGGACAATGGAAGTGGCCACCCTATCCATGGCCTGAGCCATCATCTCGGATGATGCTGCCTGTTGGGTTGCCATACCGTAAATGGATTGCTCCCATGCAGTATTGCCAGGTGCCGTACGGCCACCACGTCGGCGGGCACCACACCTGTCTGGGGCAAGGCGAACTGCGCCTTGCTGTGCCGACACTGCCTGAGGCTGCAGGACTGCATTCCCCCTCTGATCTGCTGGCCCAGGAACAGGATCAGATGTCGCGGAGTGTGACCCTGCATCCGTAACCACCAAAGCCGTAGCTGCCAACACTGACATCCCCATTGAGGGTTCTGACCCTGGTGCAGGTGGGTGAGACAGAACAGAATCCCTCCCTGGAACACTCACCTGCGACGGCACGTAGGTCTCATCCGAATCAACACCTGAGTACAGCTCGGGGGAGAGGCAGCCAGAGACACCCCTTGAGATCAGGACCTGCAGCACTTGTGGGTTCTCACCCACCACCACACCACGTCCCTCACTGGTGGTTGGTCGGCCCTCGGGCCCCTCCTGGGTCAGCACCATCTCCACAACCCCAGCAGTATCAGGTGCGTCTTCCCCTGCAAAGACATAAAAACAAAGAAATGGAAACAGGCATTAGCACCATGGCACACATTGAGGGCTGAGAAGCAAGAGAAACAGTACTTGTTTGACACTTGTCCCACATGACTAAAACCCTCCCATGCATGCAGCCTCAGTGCGTATGAAGGGCAGGCAAATGGCACACACTGATGACACCAAGATTGAAGATGAACACATTTTCTGCATGCTGCCTGGCAGTGGCATCACACATTGGCCTGTGATTGGCAGGTGAAACACACATGCCATCACACAGATGGCATGTACCATTGCTATTGAGTGAAGATGGAGAGGAGGCCAGCACCTATGCATACTGTCCAGTTCCCGCATGTAATAGCTTTTCTAATTCTAACAGGTCAGATTCTTCACCTGGAGCTGCCAGTCCGAAATGGTGCAATTGCACAGGGACATGTTTGAACAAATGATATCCAGGTAACAAAGTCACTCAACTTTACCATAGCCATGTCAGACATGTGACTAGAGGACTGCGACATGCCTAGTAAAAGTGGTGGAATGGTAAATATCTGACTAAATGAACAGTGCTAAATTTTGCAACAATGTTGTGGCAAGGTGACACTTCAAGGGCAACTGGCGTGCAGTTGGACTACATGTCTACTGTTGGCAGAAGGGATACAGCTATGGCCAAATGCAGCTGCGCAGGATGTATTGCATGAAGCACATGGATGACCCATACGACTCAGGCGCACACACTCTCACCTGGCACACAAACAGAAGCCCTCACACACACCATGCACATGGATGACACACACATGCATGTGCACTCACCGGACAATGCCTCGTAATCAGGGAGATCTCCCACGCCTTGGATCTGTTCCTCCGTGACGTAGGTCCCAGCGACTGTCTCATGTGGAGTGAGTTCCATGTCTACTACTGGAGACCCACCTCCAGTCACTAGAGTTGCGGCATGACTTGAGGCCAGCTTACTCTTTGCCCTGCGCTTTAGGTCATTCCAGCGCTTATAGCAATCATTGGCTGTGCGCCTCACGATTCCAAGGGCACTTACGATGTCCGCAACGGTCTGCCAGTGTGCCTGGCGTTGTGCAGGTGTGGTCTTGGATCCTGCAACAATGACCATCTCGTTGTCATGTGCGGACACATACTCGACAAGTGCATTCAGTTCGTCATCCGTGAAGCTGGGCTTCCTGGACGGGCCAGACTGTGTAGCCGTGTCTGGGGCATCAGCCTGTGCCGGACGAGCACTCTTCCTCTTCCGCTTGGAAGGTGGTGGTGATCCTGAGTGTCCTGTGCCGCTCTGGACACTAGGGGCAGGAGCCCTGGTGGACTCTGTATCAGGAGTGTGGGATTGCGCACTCAGCATGGGCGTTGGTGCAGGCATTGGCTCTAGTGTGATGGTGTCAGGGGGAATATCAGCAGCATGGACTAGGACCGACACTGTCCGGGCTGGGTGTGTGAGGGCTGGGGTGGATGGAGCCGCAGCTGCCCCTGCAGCCTCTCCGCCCTGCCTACTTGGTGCAGCAGATGACCTTGCTGACCCAGATGCACGTGGCATGGTGACATCAACGTGCACCAGCGCACGTGTCATAGGCCTGCTGACCTTGAAGTCAGCCATGGAGTCAGCCAGGACTGGTGCCACAATGGGCTGGTCCAACAAGGGCTGAGCATGGATGGTGTCAGCCACATCAGCCTCAACGGGAGGGGGGGGGATTATGGGTGCCCTTGACTGGTCCTCCACACATGGGGGGACAGGCTGACCCTGCAAGTAACGACCACGTCCCCTACCGGATCCACCACGGCCACCACTTGTGGCTCTTCCACCTTTGCCACCCTTACGGAATCCTCGCCTCCCAACCATGGCACTGATGTTGATGTGCGTATGGGAGTGGCTGTCAAATATTGTCCTGGGCAATTGGGGGTCAAAGGGGTTGGGTACCAGATGGTAATTGTACCCTAGTGCTCTTGCAAGGCTGATTGTAACCCCTGGGGAAAGATGACGGGTCAGGCTACGCACAGGAGCCCCAAAAAAGGGAGATGACGTGCACGCAACCCCTCCTAGACCACGTGTGCAGAAAGAAAAACCTGCACTACGCTGTGGCACCCAGTAACACAAGAATGAACGTATGTGTGTCACACGCAGCCTAGAATGACCTCTGAAGGGGTAGGCTACACACGGGGCAAGCACAGATGTTAGATACGTGCGTGACTCACCGTCTGCCAGGTAAAAGAGCGTGAAAAAGGAGCGCGTTTGGTTGGCAACACCCCGCCAAAAGAAGATTTGTACGCTGTCTGAGGAGACAGGACAACAGTAGAAGGGAACACTGTTTGAGGGAACAGGCCCAGGTAAACCAGTAAAAGAGAAAAAAGAGAAAAATCTGTCAGAGGTAACAGGGAATACGAACTTGAAACGCTGTGAAGTAAATCGCGTGTGAACCGACAAGAAGTACAGAATTCACCCACTCACTCTCCACGAAAAGCACGTACAAGGAAATGGTGTTCTACGCGTACCTTTTATACAGGCCCACACGTCCAACGTCACTTACGCGGCGTGTACGCGCTAGGGCCATTTCCACCAATTACACGCTTTGTGACTTATGCGTGTACGGCCATTTCCACCAATTACACGCTTTGTGACTTATGCGTGTACGGCCATTTCCACCAATTACACGCTTTGTCACTTCTGCGTGTACAGCCATTTCCACCAATCACACGCGATGAGACTCTGACGTGCAGTCTTTCCACGTGTGCTCTGTCATCACGTGCTGTGTGGGAAACACCCATGCGGGTCACGTCACAGACGCGCTTACGCGCTGAGGGCCTTTGGTCCAATAGAATCGCGTATGCGTGCTGACGCGCTTACGCGCTAAGGGCCTTTCCTCGGTTTTCACGCTGACGTGCAGGATTTTCACGTGCCAAATCACTCCGTACCAAGCTGGCCACGCGTAAGCACACGGAAGACCACACTCCTGCCCAGAAGGCTGAAATACTGCCCCCCAGAGCCCCGAGCACGCTCCCACCTGCCATCTGCTGCTGCCTGACTGCCTGCTGCCCACGTGCACTGCCATTTGCTGCCTGCACATCAGCCAGGAGTGCTGTTGCTGTGACCACCCCTGCTGGAACCGAAGACTCCCGACTGGAATTCCATCGCTCCACAGCCCAGCCCCAGGACCCAGTTGCCCACCCACTCCTGCCTCTGGGGTTGTCATGTCTGGGCAAACACCATCTGTGACCACTGACAACCCCCGGCCAGAGAGGCAGAGGGGCACCAACTTCAGTGCCACCGAAGTTGGTGTCCTGGTGGAGCAAGTCCTGGGGCAGTATGATGCCCTCTTTGGAAGTTCCTGCGCCGACAAGGAAGGACGGACTCGGATCTGGACTGACATCGTGACTGCCATCAACGCGGAGGGGGTGGCAGTCCGGGACTTACAACATGTCAGGAAGCGCTGGGAGGACTTCAGGTCCAGGACCCTGAACAAGGCCCGGCGCCTCTTGAAGGCAGCGGATGCCAAGGGGCGCCGGGGCCACTTGTCGGAAGAACAGATGGGGGTCCTGGAACGCATATCCCCAGCGCTCCACGTCCAGGTCCTAGAGAAGCAGACCCGTCTGGAGTCGAGCGGTGAGTGTACATGCATCCTGGTTGTGAGCAGGGCGTGTGGTGATCATTCGCCATTGTGCCGGTTGCACATCTGTTTGTATGGGGTGGAGTATGGGTGGGGGTGTACAGGGCCGTGGGGCTGACACATGCGAGGGCTGTAATGTGTGAGACATGGATGGTGCTTGTGTGTGTGGGCTTGCATGGCAAATGCAGTTGTGCGTGCACACATGTTTGGATGAATGTGTATGTAAGTAGACATGTCCGTGATGTCAGGCATGTATGTTGTTTTCGACTGCATGTATGAGCACTGTGTACATGTGCATGTGTGTGTATTTGACAAGGGTGCAACAGTGATGCAACATGGATGCATGTGACAGCGGTATGTGGAAGCCTGATTGGCAGATGTGACATGGATGCCCGTCTGAACAGTGCGACACTTGGTAGAGGTGTAGACATGCATGCAAGTGTGGTGGTGTGTGTACATGTGTGGTGCACTTCCTGTGTTGCATGTGATGTCTGGCTCCCCTTTGGCTGCTCATGCTGTTGTATGTGTAGGGATGGTGCTGGCAGTTGCGATATGGCTGTGGTATGGCTCATGTGTGCCAGTTGCAATGACATGTGTGTTGGGGATTGTGATGACATGTCTGAGGTTTGCCAATGCCACTCATGTGCAACTGTCATGCGTGTATGTGTCCATTGTACAGTGCCCTGATGCCTGTGTTTTGTTTCTCCCTGTCTGCAGCGTCAACTGATGAAGAGGGCGGAGAAGGTGCTGTGGAGCACAGCGGCGGGGATCCGACCGCCAGCCGGAGACACAAGGCCCGGCTCACCTCCCGTGTTGTCATCTCGTCGGGGAGTGAGGAGTCCGGTGCCGCGTCCCAGGCCGCAGCTGCCGGGGGGAGGTCCAAGAGGCGGAGGTTGCAGTTGGACTCCTCGGCAGCAGAAGGGGCAGCTGGGACCCCACAGGGCCCAACAGCGGAAGATGGCACGGAGTCATCCAGGTTGGTGGGGGGTTTGGTGGAGGAGGGGGCCGCGCAAGCACCAGAGACAGGGTCTGGAGGTGGGGATCCCACTGGTGCTAGTGGTGCAGTGCAGGACCAGGGACAGGAGGCAGCACAGGCGGCCGCGGAGGTGCCTGTGTGCAATCCTGTCCCCGATCCTGTCCCTGCATCATCTTGCACCAGCAGGGATGCCTACGTCCAGACCCGTTTTCAGGCAGGGGATGAGCTGACGTCAACTGGCCTTCCTCTGCCTGCGGACGTGGCCATCCAGGTCCGGGTTGAGCCTGTCCTGGCTGGTGTGGCGTTGCGTCAACGGGCCATGCGAGGTGACCTGCAGTCTTTTCATGGAGAGACTGCACGTCATCTCGAATGGCTCGTTGACCACGTCAGCCTGCTGGGACAGGTCACCCAGGCCGGATTCCGCTGTCTGATGGGGCTTGCTCCGACCCCCTCCTCAACTGGACCCCCTATGCGCCAGTCGTCCTCTGTGCCATCTTCCCACCCATCAGTCACCTGGATGCCCTGTGGAGCTGCCTCTGACGGTGCAGCCAGGCTGGTGGAGGAGGCATCCCTGCCACAGTCGGGAGTCGGAGGTCCAGCAGGGGTGGCCACATCAACAAGTGCACCCCAGCCGGCGGAGGATGTGCAGGCAGCAGGAGGCAGTGCACGGGCAGAGGCAGAGCAGCAGCAGCAGCAACATGGTGGGAGACATGAAGGCTCGGGGCTTTCGACATCGGAGGGGCAGGCATCGGCCAGAGGGCAGGGGGACCCAGGACAGAGAGTGTCTTCCGTGTGGCAGCGGTTGGGCCACGCCATAGGTGCGGAGCGGCGGCGGGCGGAAGAGGCGCGGCTCACAATGGTCAGGGCGGAGAACTCCATGCGGAGGGCCCTGAGGTGGGCCGAGTGCCTCGAGGCAATCCGCAGGGGGTTGGAGGAGGACACATCGTCGTCCCTGCGGACCCTCGGGGCCATGGAACTGGACCGCCTCCGGGACATCGAACAGGAGTTCGATGATGCCCTGGCCCGGGACACCACAGAGTGAGCCGCTGGACTTGCCCGCCGCCTTTGTACATAGTTCTTTAGTTTTAGGTTTCCTTTCGTTCTTATTATGATTTGGAGTCGACGGACACTGCTCCACTTTTTGTATATAGTTGATATTTAGGTAGGTTTTTTAGGAGGTTTCCTTAGTTCAGTTGGGATCATGGACCCTTGTTATTTTTGTACATAGTTCTTTGTTGCATGGAGAGTTTTTTACATTTCACTTTGGACAAAATTTTTTAGGATTTGGATTTCCAGTTTTGTGTTTTTATGCGGACATGCAGCTTATTTTTTCACATTTACATTGTAGTTAGTTTTCTTTCTTTAGCATTCTTTATTTTTTTCAATACATTTTTGTTGCCATAGTTCACTGTGTGGTTTCATCTCATTGGTTTCATGCATGTCATGTTGTGTGTTTTCCCATTCAATTGCAAAAAATGAGTGTGACAGACATGGTTTCATTAGCTTCATGAACATTGGGGGTGTAACATGTGATTTCCATTTCCATGTGGGTGAATGGGTTACTTGGTAGGGCTTTTTGGCTGTGGAGGCTGACCATTACGCACATGATTGGGGATTGTGAGGACCTGGTGGAGGGTGACCCTGGATGCTGGGGGGTTGGAGTGCAGGGGGACATGAGTGGGGGCCTGGTGGAGGGTGACCCTGCACTGCCGGGGGGTGGGGGTGGTGGGAGACATGAGTGGGGGCCTGGTGGAGGGTGACCCTGCACTGCCGGGGGGTGGGGGTGGTGGGAGACATGAGTGGGGGCCTGGTGGAGGGTGACCCTGCACTGCCGGGGGGTGGGGGTGGTGGGAGACATGAGTGGGGGCCTGGTGGGGGCTGGCCATGGTGGCAGGGAGGTGGGGATGGTGGGAGACATGAGTGGGGGCCTGGTGGAGGGTGACCCTGCACTGCCGGGTGGTGGGGGTGGTGGGAGACATGAGTGGGGGCCTGGTGGAGGGTGACCCTGCACTGCCGGGGGGTGGGGGTGGTGGGAGACATGAGTGGGGGCCTGGTGGGGGCTGGCCATGGTGGCAGGGGGGTGGAGGTGGTGGGAGACATGAGTGGGGGCCTGGTGGAGGGTGACCCTGGATGCTGGGGGGTGGGGGTGCAGGGGGACATGAGTGGGGGCCTGGTGGAGGGTGACCCTGCACTGCCAGGGGGTGGGGGTGGTGGGAGACATGAGTGGGGGCCTGGTGGAGGGCGACCCTGCACTGTCGGGGGGTGGGGGTGGTGGGAGACATGAGTGGGGGCCTGGTGGGGGCTGGCCATGGTGGCAGGGGGGTGGGGGTGGTGGGAGACATGAGTGGGGGCCTGGTGGAGGGTGACCCTGGATGCTGGGGGGTGGGGGTGCAGGGGGACATGAGTGGGGGCCTGGTGGAGGGTGACCCTGCACTGCCGGGGGGTGGGGGTGGTGGGAGACATGAGTGGGGGCCTGGTGGGGGCTGCCCATGGTGGCAGGGGCGTGGGGGTGGTGGGAGACATGAGTGGGGGCCTGGTGGAGGCTGCCCCTGCACTGCTGGGGAGTTGGGGTGGTGGGACACATGAGTGGGGGCCTGCTGGAGGCTGCCCCTGCACTGCTGGGGGGTGGGGGTGGTGGGAGACATGAGCGGGGGCCTGGTGGAGGGTGACCCTGCACTGCCGGGGGGTGGGGGTGGTGGGAGACATGAGTGGGGGCCTGGTGGAGGGTGACCCTGCACTGCCGGGGGGTGGGGGTGGTGGGAGACATGAGTGGGGGCCTGGTGGGGGCTGGCCATGGTGGCAGGGGGGTGGGGGTGGTGGGAGACATGAGTGGGGGCCTGGTGGAGGGTGACCCTGGATCCTGGGGGGGGTGGTGCAGGGGGACATTAGTGGGGGCCTGGTGGAGGGTGACCCTGCACTGCCGGGGGGTTGGGGTGGTGGGAGAAATGAGTGGGGGCCTGGTGGAGGGTGACCCTGCACTGCCGGGGGGTGGGGGTGGTGGGAGACATGAGTGGGGGCCTGGTGGGGGCTGGCCATGGTGGCAGGGGGGTGGGGGTGGTGGGAGACATGAGTGGGGGCCTGGTGGAGGGTGACCCTGGATGCTGGGGGGGGGGGTGCAGGGGGACATGAGTGGGGGCCTGGTGGAGGGTGACCCTGCACTGCCGGGGGGTGGGGGTGGTGGGAGACATGAGTGGGGGCCTGGTGGGGGTTGCCCATGGTGGCAGGGGGGGCGGGGGTGGTGGGAGACATGAGTGGGGGCCTGGTGGAGGCTGCCCCTGCACTGCTGGGGGGTGGGGGTGGTGGGACACATGAGTGGGGGCCTGCTGGAGGCTGCCCCTGCACTGCTGGGGGGTGGGGGTGGTGGGAGACATGAGTGGGGGCCTGGTGGAGGGTGACCCTGCACTGCCGGGGGGTGGGGGTGGTGGGAGACATGAGTGGGTGCCTGGTGGGGGCTGGCCATGGTGGCAGGGGGGTGGGGGTGGTGGGAGACATGAGTGGGGGCCTGGTGGAGGCTGCCCCTGCACTGCTGGGGGGTGGGGGTGGTGGGACACATGAGTGGGGGCCTGCTGGAGGTCGCCCCTGCACTGCTGGGGGGTGGGGGTGGTGGGACACATGAGTGGGGGCCTGCTGGAGGTTGCCCCTGCACTGCTGGGGGGTGGGGGTGGTGGGAGACATGAGTGGGGGCCTGGTGGAGGGTGACCTTGCACTGCCGGGGGGTGGGGGTGGTGGGAGACATGAGTGGGGGCCTGGTGGAGGGTGACCCTGCACTGCCGGGGGGTGGGGGTGGTGGGAGACATGAGTGGGGGCCTGGTGGGGGCTGGCCATGGTGGCAGGGGGGTGGGGGTGGTGGGAGACATGAGTGGGGGCCTGGTGGAGGGTGACCCTGGATGCTGGAGGGTGGGGGTGCAGGGGGACATGAGTGGGGGCCTGGTGGAGGGTGACCCTGCACTGCCGGGGGGTGGGGGTGGTGGGAGACATGAGTGGGGGCCTGGTGGGGGCTGGCCATGGTGGCAGGGGGGTGGGGGTGGTGGGAGACATGAGTGGGGGCCTGGTGGAGGCTGCCCCTGCACTGCTGGGGGGTGGGGGGGGTATGACACATGAGTGGGGGCCTGCTGGAGGCTGCCCCTGCACTGCTGGGGGGGTGGGGGTGGTGGGAGACATGAGTGGGGGCCTGGTGGAGGCTGCCCCTGCACTGCTGGGGGGTGGGGGTGGTGGGACACATGAGTGGGGGCCTGCTGGAGGCTGCCCCTGCACTGCTGGGGGGTGGGGGTGGTGGGAGACATGAGTGGGGGCCTGTTGGAGGCTGCCCCTGCACTGCTGGGGGGTGGGGGTGGTGGGAGACATGAGTGGGGGCCTGCTGGAGGCTGCCCCTGGTGGCTGGGGGGTGGGGGTGGTGGGACACATGAGTGGGGGCCTGGTGGAGGCTGCCCCTGGTGGCTGGGGGGTGGGGGTTGTGGTAGACATGAGTGGGGGCCTGCTGGAGGCTGCCCCTGCACTGCCGGGGGGTGGGGGTGGTGGGAGACATGAGTGGGGGCCTGGTGGGGGCTGCCCATGGTGGCAGGTGGGTGGGGGTGGTGGGAGACATGAGTGGGGGCCTGGTGGAGGGTGACCCTGGATCCTGGGGGGGTGGTGCAGGGGGACATTAGTGGGGGCCTGGTGGAGGGTGACCCTGCACTGCCGGGGGGTTGGGGTGGTGGGAGACATGAGTGGGGGCCTGGTGGAGGGTGACCCTGCACTGCCGGGGGGTGGGGGTGGTGGGAGACATGAGTGGGGGCCTGGTGGGGGCTGGCCATGGTGGCAGGGGGGTGGGGGTGGTGGGAGACATGAGTGGGGGCCTGGTGGAGGGTGACCCTGCACTCCCGGGGGGTGGGGGTGGTGGGAGACATGAGTGGGGGCCTGGTGGAGGGTGACCCTGGATGCTGGGGGGTGGGGGTGCAGGGGGACATGAGTGGGGGCCTGGTGGAGGCTGCCCCTGCACTGCTGGGGGGTGGGGGTGGTGGGAGACATGCATTGTTGATCAGTAGTGCAAGGTGACATGTGGGTTGGCTGGGGGGCATGCCCATGGTGAATGGGCTGCCTGCGGGACATGAGCAGGGGTGCAGGGTAGTCCCCCGTGGTGTGGGCTGCCTGCAGGGGCCGTGGAGGTTGTGGAGCGTACACCTGGGAGGACCCACACGGCCAATTCACGTGTAGTACTCCCGCGCACCCCTGAAATACACGTACCCTGCTCGCACTGGGACTATCGCGTGTGGAACTTCCCGTGCACCCCTGAAATACACGTACCCTGCTCGCACTGGGACTATCGCGTGTGGAACTTCCCGCGCACCCCTGAAATACACGTACCCTGCTCGCACTGGGACAATCTCGTGTGCAACTTCACGCGAACCCCTGTAATACACGTAGCACGCTCCCCCAGCCCGATCGCGTGAGAAAGTTCACGCTAACCCCTGAAATACACGTAGCCCGCTCCCCCAGGCCCGATCGCGTGAGAAAGTTCACGCGAACCCCTGAAATACACGTAGCCCGCTCCCCCAGGCCCGATCGCGTGAGAAAGTTCACGCGAACCCCTGAAATACATGTAGCCCGCTCCCCCAGGCCCGATCGCGTGAGGAAGTTCATGCGAACCCCTGTAATACACATAGCCCGCTCCCCCAGGCCCGATCGCATGAAAAAATTCACGCGAACCCCTGAAATACACGTAGCCCGCTCCCCCAAGCCCGATCGCGTGAGTAAGTTCACGCGAACCCCTGTAATACACGTAGCACGCTCCCCCAGGCCCGATCGCGTGAGAAACTTCACGCGAACCCCTGAAATACACGTACCCTGCTGAAATCGCGTGTGGAACTTCCCGCGCACCCCTGAAATTCACATACCTTGCTCGCACTGGGCCAATCGCGTGTGGAACTTCCCGCGCACCCCTGAAATACACGTTCCCCGCTTGGCGTTTGCTGTTTGCCAGCCCGGTGAACTGGTCCAGGGTTAGCGCAGCCCTTTGCGATGATTTAGCGATTTTGATGGCTTTTCCTTGCGCGAGGGCTATCTTCGGGGCGTTACTGGCGCTGCTGCAGGGTCGCTGCGATTCTCTGCGCCACGGCTGGTTTGGGAGCCTAAAATCCATGAATACGCTGTGCGCGGAAATCGGTTTTAGCGCACGTGCCTGGCGCAGACAATCGCACGCGGACACTCTGCGCCAGCCGCTTGCGACACTTTCTGCGAAATTCTATTAATTACCCTCTAAATGTGTCAAGCCAAAAGATCCCAAATGAGCATATGGGAAAAAAGAGTTGTAGCACATTCTTTTCCTCTACTCTTTCCTAAAGGAAAAAGAGGTAGGTATGATGAAAGAGCTACACAAATTAGTGCAACAGAATCTCACTTTTTTGGAATGTACTCTAAAGAACCCAGAATCAGACAAAATGTAAAATACATGTTTCATCTCCTTTTCGAAAGTGAACTAGACACTCTATGTTATGGAGTTGCACACACATTAAAAACAGGGTCTAATTTTTTAAACATGTCCACTACCCAACTGCTTCAAAAGAGAAAGACAAAGATGAAGTTCTTGGAAAACATGCATGGTAAATAAGAATACTGGTTTCAATGTCACGCTGATGTACATTGTATGCGAAGGAATCAAGGCCCATCCAACTGGTTTGCTACTTTAAGTTGTGCAGAGTACGCATGGGTTAACTTGAATAAAATACTTACGCACTGCAAACCAAAATAAAGAGAGAACAGATATAAGAACACCAGGAGAACTCTGTTCTCTTGATCTTGACAATGGATCAGGGTACTTTCACCATTGCATCATTGCCATGCTGCACTTGATCTGCAATAAAAATACCACTCTGCTCGGATAACTGCCACACTTCTTTTGAAGAAAAGAATATCAATCCAGAAGAGGAGCACCAAACATCCACACGCTTTTGTGGATAAAATATGCTCCCAAATTTGACCATGACACTGATGCCACTGTTTAACAGTTTACTGATAAATACATGACCTGCAGCATCTCTACAAAAATCACATATAGTGACCTACGTACACAAATCCTACGGTTCCAAAAACATAAGTAATACTGACACCATTGATATAAAAATAAATGTAAACACTATACCATATGTTTCTTTGGCTTCCCTAGACCAGTTTGAAAAAAAGGACAAGTACATAGATTGATGTCTTCTGTTAGATACAGTTTAAAAGGTAAATCCCCTAAAAAATACATACAACATTAAAAGGGTCAACGCATCCAAGAACATCAATGATTACAATATAATCATTGCCCTCTTGTGGAACAAAAACATAGACATACAATACATTGCAGACCACTCCAGTGCAGTTGCAATACATGGCACAGCCTATCTGACCAAAGCTTAGAAAACACAACCAAAAGACCTATCGGGTGACAGATCTTCTGACAAAGCACTGTCACAAAATGTGTACAGTTCAGTATAAAATTGTGATACCATCAAGAATGCAGATGCTACGAAGCTGCAGACCATTTGACAGATACAGGATTGATATGATATGATATGGCATTTATAAACTGCCTGTACACAAGTGTTTCAAGGCGCGACAATTTGCCTTGCATGGCAAATATGAACAAATTGTGTGTCTAAACCCTGGTTCAGCGTCATCCCGAGAAAGAGTACTAAAATCCTACCAAGAGATACAAACAATAGCCACAAATAATCCCAAAAGCGAAGACAGTTAAACAATTTAACTGTCACATACTACTCAAAAAGAAGTACTGCTTTGGAAAACATATGCTTGTACGACATAGCCCAAAACTACTCCTACAAATACAATGTCACACCAGATTAGACAACTAGAAAATATTCTGTTTCAACTTGTGAAACAACCATAGTGGAGCTTACCAAACCCAGTCTAATTAATAATATAAAGTTATCATTTAAATCTGTGCAACATAGAGAACTTTATTACAGAGCCTTACAACAAGTTATTAAACCTTGGAGAAAATAAGAAGAATCATTAGGTAACTTTGACTCATTTGAAGCTGCGTTCAAAGCAAAAGAAAGCAGTATAACAAATGTCAATTTCAAACAATACAAAGAAATGTTGGACAATGAACGCCAACAAGTGGAA
This sequence comes from Ambystoma mexicanum, assembly GCF_040938575.1. Taxonomy (NCBI): domain Eukaryota; kingdom Metazoa; phylum Chordata; class Amphibia; order Caudata; family Ambystomatidae; genus Ambystoma; species Ambystoma mexicanum. The sequence continues at coordinate 1,318,741,043 of NC_090929.1, read as the reverse complement.
GAAATTGAAGGTCATCTAGATAAAAACACTCCTGAGGGCAGTCAATTTTTCCTTACAGGAAGATAAGAACCACGCATTCTAAATGAATCAGGAATAGCCATGACTAAGGTAGAACATACCATGCATCATTCTCAACAATCTGAAAAAGACTTGTCAGTGCTCTAATCACAGCTAAATGATGAATATCTCACCATTTATCTGGAAGACACTGAAGAAATTGAGCATGGATTCAAACATGAAACTAAAACTTGTAAACCTCTGCTCCTGTATGTAGGTGGTGAAGCTGGTTCTGGTAACACACTTTTAATTAAAATAATCTGCACATTTCTATGAAACTTAACAAACAACAACTTTTTGGTTGTAGTAACACCCCCACAGGTTTAGCTGCCCAAAACACAGGAGGTGTAACTTTACACCGACTACTGCTCCTCCCAGTAGAATACCAATTAGAGTACTACAAATAATCAGCAGAAGCAACTACTCTAGTATGCAGAATTCTGAAACAAATGAAAGTGCTCCTGATAGATGAAGTAAGCAGGGTTTGCAATCTCATGTTAGCTTCAATTCATCTCAAAATGCAAGAAGTCCTAAAAACCAACTACAAAGAACTGTTTGGAGAAAAACATGTTATTGTTTTCGGAGACCTTCTACAGTTAATACCAGTAAAAGGTCAACCTATTTTTAAAAGATTAGGACACAGACAATGCGGTAGCACACTCGGCAGTATTGGGAATGTAAATCTCTGGCAACTTTTTCACTAAAGAGAACTAACTCAAAACATACTTTAGTCTGCAGACCTCAACTATGCTAACATTTTAAAAAGCATTAGAACTGGTCTGCTTACTAAGGATGCAAAATCCATCTTAAATACTAGACTAATCCATGAGCTATATTGTCATACCAATTCCTCTAAGGAACAATGCAGATGATCCCACTAACAACTATAAGCTCACTAGCGTTACACACGTCCAAATATGTCTTGGCAAGACAACCTTCACAACAGTAGGCATAATATACCACACTGGTGCCACAACCGCTTCAGGCCACTATACTGCATATGTCAAAAAAAGAAATGGTTGGTTTGAATGTAACAACACCTCCGTTAATCCAAAACACCTAAATGTACTCATTAAACTGTAGCACGATTGTACAGTTAGAATACACCAACAGGTATTTAACTACATCCAAATCACTGCAATAGTGCTTTGAAAAGTCTAGATAGTTAGAAAATGCCAATAGATATCTAACTACTTCACAAATACCCTTCATTGCAATACACTTGAAATACGCCATCACAGTTCTTGTTACTGTAACATTTCTTGTACAGTCTTATATAGTAAAAAGGTATATAACTACTTTAAACATGCCCTTAATTACAACACATTTAAAACAAACATACTATCACACTTACACTCACGTAATTGTAATAGGTTTTTTTAAAAATCCTTTATTGATTTTTTACCCCAATGACCCAATGATTATTTCATGTCAGTACAACAACAGTGTAACACACACTAAGGTTGTACCAAACATAGTACATAGATTGTACATATTATGATGTTCAAAACCAGTAAATGTGTATGCAGAATTGTATGCAATTAAAACTATCCTGATTAACAAACTATACTGTTTGTTCACAGAAAAAGAACCAGAGATTACAGCTTGATTACTGTATGCAATTAAGTATCCATAACAAATGTAAACAAATACATATTCCATAAGCACTATTCTTAATTGTTCGAAAATCATAAATGCCATATGCACTTCAATTGTATCATTCCAACATATTACAAATACTGTATACTCCCAATAACCTACACACCTGTTTTTCACCTATAAATACAGCTCCATATAATCTGTATTCCACTCCACTATCATTTCCAGGCCTTCTTTCAGCCACCAAATAACCCCAAATGTGTTTTCTGAACAGTTTTTTCACCACATTGTACGGTGTCCATCGACTCGGCGGCACCTTCACCTGCCCGTGGATCCAACATAGTGAACATTAAAAAAAAGTATGACACACCTCATGCTTTTGAACATCCAATCAACAGGCTTGTATGATGTCCGTGGACATCATACAAGCCCCAGATTGGCCCAGAGGTGTCTGTAGACCCCAAATTGGGAAGTGAGTCCACAGTCAGGACCAGGATATCACAATTATTTGTTACCTAGTGTTTGGCTTTTTTAAAAACTATTGGACAGATTTTCACCAAATTTACAAATGCACGCTTTCGGGACTAAGCCACCACTCCTGGTGCACATTTGGTAAAAATCCATCCAGCGTCTTGGGTTGTAGGTGTGAGCACAACTTACAACCTATGAAGATTTTGACACATTTTGGGACCACCCCATGACTTTTCCCCCCTAGCCGAAACTGCACCAAACTTTGCAAAGTCATTCTGAGGTGGCCATGTACTTCTTTTTTACAAAGTGTGTTGTGGATTCGTCAAATGGCACCAAAGTTATAAGCCGCCCAAAAAGTTCTCTTTCTATGAGTTGAGAAACTTAACCATAACTACAGGGCAGCTACCGCAGGTCCTGTAATATAGATATAAAATGTCCTTCCCCTACTTAACTTTTAAATCTACTTAACATACCCCCTAAAACTTACCTCAACTCTCCACTTCCTACAGTTAACAAATATCCTAAATGACCATAATCAAATAAATATATACAGATAAATATTGATACATAAAACCATTGGTATACAATATATATGCTACATAAAACATTACGTCATAATGGGTGACTGCTGCAATCAGTCACTCCTTTTAACCACTTAACTGCTATGGGTTTTCCTCCCCAGTGCCAAAGCCTTTTTTGGTGATTTCGGTATGGCCCATTCAATGCCTTGTAACTTTTTTGTTACATGAGATTTCTCTGCCAAATTTGGCCCCATTTTTTTCCCACATGTACACACTCGTAACACCACCAATAAATCTTAGTTTGCTGCAGGGGGTGAGAGAAAATACCAAAAAGGAGAACATTTGTTTTTTTTTCAGATAATGCCAAAAAAGAGCTTCCTTGTAAGAGCTAGGAACAAATGGTTTTCTGTGCGGAATTCCCCATTTTTCAGGCTTTCAAGAACAGGTTGAGTGGAAACCAAAAAAAACATATTTTGATATGGTTACCAACCTTTTTCTGAGAGGTAGGCAATTTTGGCCTTTTTTACGATAGGACATGCATGGACGGAATGTGAGAAAAGGGTAGGAAAGCTGAATCGGAGGACAGAAAGGCATACATTTCTGAAAAGTTGAATAAAATTCCAAGTTTAGGAGGGGTGATTTGCACAGGTCAGGCAACAGCTATGTAGGGAATAATTCCATAGTTTGGGGGAAATATCGGGAAAATGACAGAAAAAAAGGTATGTGGTGGACATGGTTGGCCCGGTAAGGCAATGGCTTCTTTGAATTTTGAGAAAAACAATGCTCCGCTACACCCCCCTCCACATTTTTTGTAAAGTTTCACAAAACGAGCATTACCACAAGCCAAACAGAGTCATGGTACACAGGAGTTTACGGCCCAAACAGTCAAAATTAGCATGTGTAAATAAGGAAAACAAATGTGGTGAGGAAGGGCAAGCATACATTTTCTGAAAGAGCACAGTCAGAACTTTTGAAGGTTAGGTCACCTGTGTAGGTTACAGAAGTGTATAGTGCCTAAAGCAGCGAGTGAATGTAGGTCATTTTTGGGAAAAGAAAGGGTTGTGTGACAAAGGGGAGCAGCAAATGGGTTGAAGCATTATGAAAACCATACAAACACAAAAAATGTTGTACCTTTCTGCATTCCCACAGGTGTCCCGACAAAAACAGTACCTCACATGTGTGGGTGCACCTACCTGGGCGCAAAGGGAAAAGGCTAAACACTGGTAACCCCAAGTCTTTCGGCAGAGCAGATTTTCAAGAATTTTGCTCATGTGGACAACCTACAGATTTGGGCTTGGGCATCAAAGCCACCAAGGGAAACAGATAACCACATGTATTTCCAAAAAGAGGACACCTGTGGGAATCCACAGAGGTCTGACTTTTGCAAATCAGCCCAGAATTTATCACCCACAAACCCTGTCAAAATCAGAAATGTGGCGAAAAAAACCCACAATTTTCGCACATTTCACTCTGCTCACCCAATAAAACACACCGCCAACAACGTATGGCTTACTTTCCCATGTTTCTGCAATGCTCACCTGGTATCCACGGGGACGTCACTCAGCCTGTTCTGACCTCTTACGACCTCGAACCCTTCCCTGCAGTCTACTCCACTGGAGACTGGGCCTGAAACACAGGATTGGTAGAGTTTAACTCCCTATTGTCTCTGTGTGCTTGAACCCCTTCTTCCCCGGGGCCCAACCCTTCCCTTTGATCCACAGCTCACCTTGTTTTCTTGGAAAGTGTGCTCTCCGTCCTGCTTTCAGCGCAGGAGTGGGTTGATTGATGCAGGCTCATTGCTGCCTAGTTACTTCACTGGCAAGAGTCCGACAGGTAAGTATAATGAGTCTTTTGAACAATTCTCTAACTTCGTTTCGATTTGGGGATGGCGACGTGCTGCTGAGATGAGTAGCGCTGAAAGTGAGTGAGAGTGCAATGCAAGATGTGACCCTTTCGTATTTGTATTGAACTGAGTTCTTTTTCTGTGTCTTGTAGGTGCTGCAACGTTTTCAGCGTGGATGCCGGTTATGAAGAAGAAATGTGGTAAGTAAGAGCAGTATGCAGCGCTTCTAGATGTTTCCACGCTAACCTGGAGTGTCTTTTCCCTCTTGCAGATGGATGAGAAGTTCCGGAGACAGAGTTCCCCCAGAGCAGCTGGGATTCAGGTAAGCGTTTGAAGCTTTTACAGTCTTTAAAAATAAGCAAAGATTTGCTGAATGCTTACTAATGCCTCTTTTCTGTTCTTTTCCCTTTTCCTTAGGAATCGGCATGCTGGGATGGGAATGACACCGCCGAAGATGCCCGCAGAACAGAAGGAGCGATGAATGATGGGCAGAATCGCCGCAAGGTAAGGCTGTTCCTAACAGTGTTCTTGTTCTTGCAGGAGCTGAGCGTGCAGAAGAAAGATGCAGACCTACTGGAGACCGGTCCAAACACAGTGAATGTCACGCTGCAGGTGCAGAAAACACAAAGCATGTTTCTCAGCCTGGGCGTGGCTTAAATAGTCTCTGGGTATCCCAGGTGTCTCTGGGCTGAACCACACCTAAAAGACTAGACTGCACATGCAGTTCTGGGAACCGAAATCTGTGGGGCATCCATCTTGTCCCCATCAATGCGCTGCAAGTCCAATCCCCAATGTTATCCTATGGGAGTGAGTGAGTCTGGTGCCACAAGCGCCAAGTCTGACTCCAAGTGGGTCTTTGGTGGGATGGAGAGGCCCTTGAGGGCCATGTAGATGATAGTGGCCTGGCTCCAGCCTGACATTTTGGAGGGCTGGGGACATGAGGGGCAGGAATCATGACAGTTTCTACAGATGTCCTGAAGAAAACAGTACTTCACATGTGTGGGTGCACCTACCTGGGCGCAAAGGGAAAAGGCTAAAACACTGGTAACAGCAAGTCTTTCGGCAGAGCAGATTCTCAGGAATTTTGCTCATGTGGACAACCTACAGATTTGGGCATAGGGCGTTGGAGCCACCAAGGAAAACAGGGAACCCCATGCATTTCTGAAAAGAAGGCACCCGTGGGAATTCACTGAGATCCGATTTGCTTGAATCAGCCCAGAATGTATTACCGACGAACCTCAGCAAAGTCCGAAATTTTGCTGAAAAAAGCACAATTTTCAGAGATTTCACTATGGCCACCCACCGAAACACACTTCCAACACCATATGTCCTACGTTCTCGCATTCCTCCAGGTGTCCCGATGAAAATGGTACCTCACATGTGTGGGTACACCTACCTGGGCGCAAAGGGAAAAGGCTATATTGTTTTGCCCCTTTCATACTCACATGTGTGTGACCATCTGCCCCCGGGGGGGCAAAACACACTCCCTGAGGCTTGTGGGGACCTGTGCCAATATTTCTGGTGGCCTCTACCCCCACCCCAAATGGATGGGGGTCATCTCATGTAGCCCTCCTTGGGGGCAGCTTCCCCTTCCTAGGGACAGAAATCTTCCCCCAGGGAGGGCTACATGAGGTGTCCCCCATTCACTTGGGGTGGGGGGAGAGGGCCACCCCCCTTTCATAACAAAATAATTCCTGGCAGTCTAGTGGCCCCAAATCCCCCCAAAACAAAACGTTTATTATTATATTTGTTTTGTTTTGTTTGGGCCCATTCACTAGGGCAGATGGGCCCAAACCTGCAGTCTCATGCTTTAGGGGGCTTTTCTGGTGGCCCTCTCCCCCCCACCCCAAATGGATGGGGGGGCATCTCATGTAGCCCTCCATAGGGTCAGATGCCCCTTCCTAGGGGCAGAAATCTGCCCCCAGGGAGGGCTTCATGAGGTGCCCCCTCATCCACCAAGGTTGGGGGGGGACAGGGCCAACTCATTTCATAAATATAAATACCTGGTGGTCTAGTGGGGGCCACCCCCCACCCCACACCTGTATTTATTATTTTTAAAAAAATTTAAAAAATGCTCCCGTCCCTAGGGGCAGGCGGGGACCCATGTGCCCCGGGGACATAACATGTGGCCGCATGTAATAGTAAGAGGGGAGATCATAGCCAGTGCCAGTGGGATCCGGAAGACACTCAGGGAAGAACTGGAGGGCGTTGAGGAGAAGATCAGACGACTAGAGGCCGCGCCCAGCGGCGAGGAGAAGATCAGACGACTAGAAGCCACGCCCAGCAAGTCATTAGAACTCGAAAGAGAATTATCCGCAACAAGGAAGAACTGCCAGGAAGCCTGGGCCAGACTAGCTAAATTTGACTATATAGCAAAAAACCACCAGGGCCCATTTGGAAGGAGACAAACCAGGCAGGCTACTTTCGTGGCTGTGCAAAAAGGAGAACCCAAAAAACCCCAATCCTTGAGATCCAAGATGAGACAGGTACCACACACACACAACACAAATATCGATTAACGGGGCATTCAAATGCTTCTATTCACAACTATATAGCCCGGCTCCATTGTTCCCCAGGGTGACATTTATGACATGCTAGATGAAATAGGCCTCACCACACTAGAGGAAGCCTAGAGGGAAACACTGAACCAAGAGCTCACAATTGAAGACATACAAGAGGCGATTAAAGTGCTATCAACTTGTAAAACCCCCAGAAGCGACGGTTTAACCCCAGAGTTCTATAAAACATTTGCAGCTGAGCTAACTCCAATTCTACATGAAGTCTACAAAGAAGTCTTCGAAACCGGGGTGTTACCAGGCGGTATGAACGAAACCCTAGTGATCCCCATACCCAAGCCCGGGAAACCAACCGCTGAGTGTGGCTCTTATAGACCCATAGCCATGCTTAATTACGACATACAGCTGCAGACACCAGCTCGTCCTAAGCACATTAATGCTTCTATATAAGGCAGGCAGAGTTCAGCTCCCTGATCTAGAGCGATACTATCTGGCTGCCCAACTCTCCTTTGTGGCCAAATGGCTCGCGGATGACTCCACCTCAGAGACCGAACCGCTTAAGCCACTTAATTGCACCGGTGCGACTGAAAGAAATTCTCTGAGTCCGATGGAAACATTCAGCGAAAGTTCCACTGCTCATCCAACTGGGCCGTAAAGTATTGGACAGAGTACTGAAGCTACAGAAGATGGTGAACAAATACTCCCCAGAGACACCACTCATTGCTGACACCTGCTCTAACAGAGATGAACTGGCACTAACAACACTATGGGAAAGACACAGCGTCTACACCTTGGGGGATATGCATGTGGGAAATTCTTTCAAAGAACTCAATTCCCTAGTAATTGAAGTGCACTCCCCAAAGGCCAGCACCTCCGTTACTGAAAAATCAGAGAGGTGGCAAAACAAAAATGGAGCGAATGGCCGGAGGAAACAGAACCAGATCCGACCCTTACCCTAATGCACAACCTGGTAGACAGCTGGAAACCAACCTCCAGGATATATGCCCAGCTCACAGACAGGCCTAACCCCAAGAGTGAAGCTCTAAAGAGTTTGTGGGAAACAGATCTGGGAACAAGCATTACAGAACAGAAATGGGGAAGAATCCAACAGTACCCCCGAGAGGTATCGAGAAACACCAGATTCAGATTAATTCAACTAAACGTTCTTCAACTAACTTAGATGACCCCCAGCAGAATCGCAAAATTCAGCAGGCCCCCGGCCCCGCTATGCCCCCGATGCAACTCAGAAGATGCAGGAATGGCGCATATGTTCTCAAACTGCTCAAAGATACAGAATTTCTGGACCAAAATTGAACAGGCATGCAAGGAATACTTGCTCGGTTCCTACCCTCGGATAAGCAAGATTAGGCACATCATCAAACTCATGGACACGGCCTGCATACTGGCCAAAAGAGCAATTGCCATGACATGGAAAACCTCAACTGGTCCTCATTACCCCAAATGGCTCAAAGAACTGGAACACTGGTCAGAAGCGGAAACTAGGCTGTGGGGAGAAGGGATAACCAGGACTGGAGAAGGCCGATCATGACTTATGAAGCCTGGAAATCACTGCTACAGGACATGTTCCACCCGTCTGATGACAAGCCTCCGTGAACAATACAACCCTGCCGGAAATACTGGACATACCATTGGAATCACATCCCACGATACAGGACTGCTACGACCTTCGTTGTTTGTTTAAAGTTGTGTTTTAGTAAGGCATTCCTACTCTCCCTCCCTCTCCTCCCCGCTCCCCTTCCCCTTCTTTCCAACCTCAATAATTATTTATAATTCATCGATGCCGGTTGTATGTTTGAAATGCCAATAAAAACATTTTAAAATAAATAGCATGTGGCCCCGTCCTTTGGGGACTGGGGAGGAGAGAGCCGCTTACATTGTAAGCAGCCCCCCCCACTTTACACATAGATCCCTGGTGGTCTAGTGGGCATTGATGGGCGCAGATCGAGCGATCCGCGCCCATCAATGTTTCAAAAAAGATGTCGTTGGAAAGGGGAGAGTGTCCCCTTTCCAATGACACCCCCCTTGTTCTGAACAGCACAATAGTGTCGCAGATCGAGGGTTGGAAAGGTGGAGACTCACCTTTCATTTTCACTATGGCAGCTTCGGTGAAAATTATTTTCAGTTTCATGTCGGCGTGCGTTATGCACACCAACGTGAAACTGAAGGAAATCCAACCTCCGGGCTGTGAGGGGGGACCTCCCCCTCACATAGCCCGGGGTTGGATTTAAGTTTTGTGCAATCACTGCTTTGCAGAGATCGCACAGAACAGAGTGCCAGAAAGGACAAACTATCTCGTCCTTGGCAACACAGAGGTAATGTCAAGGCTGAAATAAGCTCATACTTGGCACTTAAGAGGTTAAAGTACCTCTGTGGGTCCGTCCTTGGTAGCAATGGCTAGTGCAGGGATGAAGGCAAGGCGGAATGGTGGCTGTCATTGGCTGTCAGAAAAGCTGTCTGGAGGCAAGGCTGGAGCCTGTTCCCTACGGATGATGACAGCCTGGGCTTGTCCCCTCTTCTTTCTTCAGGGTTCCCCCATCCACGACATGGGGCAACCTGCACAGCTGTTTTGGACTTGTGGCCTACAAGAGTCATGAGATGCATGGTGTGGGCCACAATCTTTCCCCTGGGCTGCTTTACTGGTCGAAGGGCTTTCCTTCACTGGGGATACTTAACAGAGCAGTCCAGGACTTCCTCCTTCTCTTCTTCTCTTTACCCGGACTGGTTGACAAGACCAGCCCGGGACTTATCTTCACCTTTCCACCTTCCAGGGTGGACAGGGCTTCACACTCTTCACCTCCTGGGCTGCGCCTAACATAGTCCGTCCTCGGAGAACATTCTTGAAGGACCTGCCTCACTGGCCACGAGGTGGGCTTTCAGAGGCATAGCTGGGAAGCCTGGTCTGGGAAGCCCTCCACATATAGGGCCTCATTACGACCCTGGCAGAATGTGTTTAATGGCGCCGGTAAAGTTGCCGGAGCAGTTAAACCCATTCCGCCCTATTACGAGGTCCCCTTGCGGGACCCGCTCTGGACGTCTCGTCAGACCAGACGTCCTTTGCGGGTCCCACGAGGGGACCAGGGAGCTAACAAAGGGCCCGTTGTTTGGCTACCTCCAAACTCGTAATGAGGCTGGATTGTTCTTTATTGACCCAGGAAGCAGCTGGCATGCAGCCTTAAATACCACTGGGCCCATCCAGACTGGCCCCCTGGCAGGCAGAAATGTGCTACTGCCATGGAGTAGCTAAGCTGCCCCTAGCAGTAGCAGCCCAGTACCCTGGCTTAGTATCTGGGGGGCTCCCCACTTGCCGCTTGGCACTTTCAACAATTAGGTTGTGAGGTGCCCCTTCAGGCAGCCACCCCCCAGGTAAGTCTCTTGCTTTTCCTGTCCCCCTCTCTCTCTACTAACTGCCTTTCTTTCCTTTTTTAAATCCTACTGGATGTGTTTCTTCCTTTAGCAGCCCATTTTTGGGCAATGTACCTGTATTCTATTGTTCTTTTTTTTTCCTTTTTGTAAATATTCCATCCTGCCCCATGGTGCGCTAGATGATTTGATCGAAGATAAACACAGGAAGCACACACACATTAATAAAACACACAACACATTTAGTAGATACTTCATTTACCCTGGTGTCTGTGTCTTTATTTCTGGCGTCCCTTAGGAGAAAAGCAGCTGGGCCACATTTAGAACTACCAATGTACATTTGAATATTGCCAACAAAAGAAATTCACATTTGTTAAATTGCTTGATGGGTGATTAGTTATCTTGTCCATGAAAGGAATGTAACATGATATGCTAGTTATCCTTTACTGATGTAGGAGCCAAATAATCCCCTTCAAAAGTGTCATATGTCCAGTTTCATTCATGTGCCAACACTTATGGTTGTATTCTTTTTGATGTATACCTCTTTTCTTACAATGAATGGTGGGTATATTATCCATAGGAATGTTAACAATGTAGATGAAGGTGATCTTATGTATGTTTCTCTGTTTAAATAGGTCATCATTGTGCTTCAGTATTGCTGCGGCTGCTTCAAGGCCAGCTCAACCGGAATATTCTGTTGGGGTCTTCCTACCTCAAGAACTCTATTTTCTTCATTCAGTCACCAACAGGCACTCTGTTTGCAGATGTTTCATAGAAACTTAAATCCTGACACTCGAACCAACTCTTGTACTTGTGACTCCTGGACTTCCTAAACCTCTTTTAGAAGCCTGTCCTGCTCATGAGGATCTCCAGACTTAAATTCTTTCATCGGTCAGAGCCTCCACAGCTGGGGGCTGTGCCTGCAGCTGTGAACTTGGGCACCCTACACAACACTTTCAGTTCTTCAGTCTTCCTGTCAATCTTCCTTCTATATGCCATTGCCATCGCATTTCGGTCAGGAGCCCCACATTAGTGGTCCTTCATCATAGCCAGCCTGAAGGTTGGTTTGACTGCAGACCCTCCAGGACCCTGTTAATAATGACCTGTCATTTTTCTAAAACAAGGAATGCCTATTGATTGGTTTGTTGTGTCAACACCTAAGCAGAAAATACTCAAATGTTGTAAACTGTCTGCAACTGCATGAATATTTTATTTAACTGTAATATGTGCTGAATTCCTGCTTAGATTGTGTTTTGGACTTTTTTGAGACATTTTGTTTGAGTGGTTTTACTTGAATTTCTAGTTGTTATTACTGCTTTATATACATTTCCGTATGCACTACTTTATTTAAAAAAAGTACATTTTAGTTATATACTTGAGTGTGTTGGTGTGATTCTGTGTGAGTGTGTGTGTGTGTGTGTCTGTAAGTATACTGTAGGACCAACCCTCGTCCCACCTAGGATTAAAACCAGACTGCTCAATCACGGCACCCATATGAGAATAAGGACTAACTACAGAAAAACCCTGCACTTATTTCTCAACCTTAGGCTTCACATTGTGCAACCACAAAACATGCCTCAATCATTACACATAGGCGATTTAACAATCCTATAGAGCATTGCCAGACAGTAAGCAGCTGAGTAGCCTTGAATGCTGAGTCAAATAAGAGTGAGTAAAGACAACTTTCGACAACTGTCAGAGAAACTAGGCTCAGACATCAATTTAAAATTATAACAAACAGAGGTATCTTTATTCATTGGCTTTCGAGCAAAGGGAGCCCCAGCCACCTTACAATAGAGCAATCTAGAATGCTGTTGGGTCTTTTGGCACACTTATTCCAAATACACCTAAAATAATGCACCCATTCATTTTGAGGAAGTCTGTCTTTCATACTCACTTCCGTCAGTCACTTAATATGACAACTTACAGTCTGTACTTGACCTCCATCCAAGACAACTCTTGATCCCTTTTGGGTGGCCTTACTGTCCTTACCATTTTTGAGCTGGGCCACGCTGCATTTACCCGGGTTGGACAGCAATATTTAATCCAATTTGCAAAGTGCATGCCCAAGAAAGTCCATAGTTAATTTCCATACTCCAAACAACTGATGGCCAAGCAATGATGGGATGGAGGAAACCTACCGAAGTCTGTTATGGAAAGAAATCTTAGAAAATGTGCCAATGAGATTTCATCACGCTCTTGGGGTGCTATGAAGATGATTGTAAAAGGATTAACAGGATTTACTTGGAAATCCAGGTGTGGATGGCAGACCACTGCCTTTGCCTCAACGACGATAAAACCGAGCTCTTGCTCGTCGGCTCCCAAACCCGCCTCAACAAACTAGACCCCCGCTATGCATCCATCAGCATCGATGGAAACTCAATCAAAGTGGCCAAAGAAATCAAAACCTTAGGGGTATTCTTAGACTCCACCCTCTCCCTCAAGAAGCAAATGAATGCCACTGCCTCCTCTACGGCCTACACTAACAAACTAATTAACGCTTGCAAGTCTTTCCTGTCACCTAGTAGCTGTCTTACGTTAGCCAGGGCTCTAGTGTTATCCAAGATTGACTACTGTAACACCCTCTACTTAGGCACCTCCGAAAGGAACCTCAACAAACTCCAAGTCCTGCAAAATAATGCCTTAAGAGCAGCATTAAGTATAGCAAGATCTACTCACATCACTAGTTTCAGACAGGACGCCCACTGGCTTCCGGTATGGGACAGAATTGACCTTTACACGCTCGTCATCACCCTCGAGTGCCTCTCAAATACCGCCCTCAAATACCTGGCAGATAAAATCAACAAACGTCAACCAACTAGACCAACTAGAGCCATTTACTCACACTGCCTAGCCATTCCTAGATTTCTTCTGAAAAGAGTAGGGAGGCGTGCCTCCCTGTGTTGGCTGCCAAACAGTGGAATTCCCTACCCCTTAGCGTTAGATTGGAACCGTCATTCTGGATGTTTAGAGCCAAAGTAAAGAGTTGGCTCCTCAGTAAGAAACAGGAGTGATCAGCTACCTCACCCTGTGCACAACTTGCCTCTGTATTCTCCCTGATGCCTGCTGTAACATTAGATACCTACTATTGTAACTGACTCTGTCATGTGTCAGCCCCCATGCAACCATGGCCGACCTGCACTTATTTCTGCTGTTGCTTTTCTTTACTGTTATTGTCTAAACTGTCTGTAACCTCTGTATAAATTTTAAGCACCCAGTTACCTGTGGCTTCGGTGCACGGTACAAATAAAGAAACTAAACTAAACTTTGTAGGGGAAGGGAATACTTAATCATATTGATGATCACAGAGTCAATCTTGAAGTGAAATGAGCCTTCACTTAATGCCCATTTATTTATTTATGTATTTATTGTATTGACATTATTTTCCCACACAACAATTTTACAAACTCTACAACAGTATGTCAACAGCACATCACAGAGGATTCTAATTTCCTTCCAGCTCTTTTAGCACACTTGTAATCACTTCAGTCCCCATGTACTCTTGGGCCTCATTACGACCCTGGCGGTAAGGGGTTAACGCCAGCGTTAGCTGCGCCGACCCCTTACCGCCAATTACGAGGTCCCCTAGCGCCATGGTGCTTTTAACACCTGCTTTTAGCAGGTGTTAAAATCCATGGCGCTAAGGGACCATGGAGTTAATTACGCCACCGTAATTTACGGTGGCGTAATTAACGCCTTCCCCACTCCCATTATGCCCTATGGGGCAAAAATGGGAATGGGGAAGGGTAAATGGGGATTGGGGACTTACCGCCCCGCCTAGGTCGGAATGGGGCGGTAAGTCCGCCAACCACCATGGCGTAAACGTAGTTTACGCCATGGTGGTAAAGTCACGGCCCAGGCGGTAACTTACCGCCTGGGTCGTAATGAGAAGTGCCCAAGAGTGGGAATTCTTTCCAGGGTTAAATTTACTCTTGTTTGTTCAGTCATCACATTTCAGATCAACCTGTATGCTGGAGATGAAGATCCAGGGGGGGGGGGGGCATCTGACTGTCGCCATTAGCTATGAAAGTTATCACTTCTAATTTCCCTTGTCACTCACGGTGTTACAACAGGCCTGACTGACTTCAGGACCCAGATAATCAAATGGTGGTATGAAGTGATTTACTTCAAGAGTACCAACAGGGGCCGGGTGTATCCATGGCCCACCTGGAGGGAATGTAGGGTATTTTGTATAGATCTGGGGCCTAGCGGTATTTTCTTACCGCCAAAATGAAAATAATTCAGTAATAATCACTCTTTGCATTCAGATTAGATTTGGTGTATAGTACTATAGTATACATACATTATTTCAGCACACTGATACATTTAGTGGTATACATTATGTTGGTATGCGTTATTGGTGGTATTTATGGGTGAGCATAAATCCTTTGTTTAATATATGTGACCACAATATCCAGAACCCCTTATGTTTGTTTAGTTTGTTCGTGTGATCACTCGAGAGACCTGAGGCTTGCATTTCAGAAACACTACTTTTCCAATTGGAGTGCCACCATGGGCTGTTCTCACTGACTTATCTACGACAGCAAGCTATATGTGGTATTTATCACCAACTTATTTACATTTGGTGAGCTATGTCCAGGGCCTCTCTTCCTGCCGACTCATAGACCTCCGGCAGCCGGCTATTTCATTGTGTTATTATTATGTTCCATTCAGAAAACACACACACACTCATATACTGAATGGATTCATGCACACAGCTACTGCCATGTCTTATCTTTTAGCAATTTTTAAAAATGACAATTGCACTGTGCAAAGATCTTCCCATATTACCAGTGTTATAATGATAGATGCACAAAGGACAAGATAAAATGAAACACACTTCCCGTCTGCTTTCAGATAATTTTTTTTGTATTATAAAACTTGCATTTCAACACGGGCTTACTCTTTTTTTTTACAGAAATAAATGGAAAGCTCAAAGTAACAACATTATCTGTAACACAATGAAAGGAGAGTGGCGAGGAACAAGAATTCAATTTGCAACATTAACATGTGGTTAAAACACAGGAATCTCCTCTCCTACTCTGACTGAATATTTTCGCACACATACACACAGCTCCCACACTTCAGCGAGATAATTACCAGGCTTGTTCAGCATTTAACTTCTTTAGCTGGTCGCCTTATTAGAGGGGTTCACCCAGCAAGGACAAGCATTTTCTGTCACTCAAACTGGGACTTGTTACTGGAAATCCCAGCCTCTGTAGCAGTATTGAATCTGCTTTAAGAATCAGGCATCCCCAGCAATCAACCCAGTCCTTCTCCGAGCTGTGTCAAGATGTCGTCTCCCTAGCTTCTTCCCCGAGATTATACAAGAAAACTCTGGTTACCTCCTACCAAAGGATCCTAACCAATAAAATTCTATCATGTCCTATCCACCCTCTGCACACAATAGAAATCTTTTACAGTAAGCAACTGTAACAAAACTGATTTCCTGCTATTCAAATCCTTGTTTCCTGCAAATACTATGGACAAAGCAGCACAGAAAAACAGAAGAAAAAAAAATCTGCACACAGTCTGAAATGAGTTTCAGCCTGCCTCATTTTGCACTGTAGAACACATTATATTATTAAGCAGTTAGAATCATGTTAGTACGGTTAATTATATTAGTTCATTAATCTTCAAATGTGTCTCTTGCAACATAGGCATTTCAGATGAAAGAGAAAAAAAAATTGTGTGCATTTTGAATATGAAAAATAAAATGTGCTTTTAAATGAGAAAATGGTTTGTTTTTAACCTGTGTAGCCTGTCTTCATTTACATATCCATATGTTGCACTGGCAACACATAGCTTGTAGCAATTGCATTAAACCCATGCCCAATAACACATGTCTTGCTGTACCACATTATATCAATGCATCAAACCCATGCAGTGGTGCTGCACTTCAAAAAACATGCTATACATTGATCCTGTGCAGTGGTGCTGCGCTCTGTGCTCCCAAAACACGCTAAACAATCCTACAGGAAGCAGGCCACATGTGATAATTGGTCTATTGACACCATTACCACAGAATGTAACAATATAGAAGGGGGTCCATACTAGTCTGTTGGGTCCAAAGTGATGAACAGGTTCCAGGCTTCCTGTCATTCCTGGTAATAACAAACTAGTCCTCCACTCGTCTATTTTAATATTTGTTTTGATTATTCAACTGATTCAAGACAGTTTTTTTTAGCATGCTCTGCATGGGTTTGAGCTACACTTTACCAGTTTAGCATCAGCTGCATAGTACTTGGGTACATCTGTATGAACTTGATGGATACTTCTATGGCTTGAATTAGTGCAGGCAGAGAAGTGGTTTCTTTGTATCAGGGGAGCTTGAAGGTGTCGATCGTGGCTTGGTGGTTGGAGGATGTAGTTTTTAAATGGGTGCCTCAAACTTGCCCAGGTGACTCGATGGGCTTCTTGCAGTGGCAGTATCTCCAAAATGGTACAATTTGCTCATCTCAATAGTTTGTTGAAATGATTTCTACATGTGTTTATTGGCTCAGGCTATGAATTGCTATTTGAATATGCACATGTTTGAAAGAAGCCAGATGGAGAGTAAATGTGTCTCCATGGTGACTAGATGTCTTGATATTTCTGCTGAGCGACAGAAGATGTCAGAAGTAGTTACATTCTATGGATTGTGGAAATCATGGGGTCCTCCTCCAGTTAACCACTTACACTGGAGATCGCTTTGATGCCCTTTCCTACATGCTGGAATCAACTAAGGAGCCTGAGGCAGACTGTCCCCCTTTGTGTACGTAGGTTTCTTTGTGTGTTCCTCAGCTGCTGACATGCTTCATGTTCCTTAATAAGATCTACCGCTACCAGATAACGATCAGTGTTATGCTCCATTTTATGTAAACAAAAATCCTAATTTAGGTTTAGTAGCTTCCAAGCATCACCCAGTAGACAATGTGGGCATTCCATTAGTTAAGTGTGCACCACAGAATTTTGAAGATTATCTCCTCTCGAAAGCCCTTCGTCCACAACCAAAGAAAGAGGTCCTAGCTAAGAATTCCATGGTGTTAACAGGAAGGAGATCAGTTGTTCGTGGTCTGCTGGTAAGGAGCACTCTCAAGGGAGGCAATAGTTTTCACAGTGACTAAGAGAGATATTGATTTGTTTCAGATATATTTTATTATGGGATATTAATTCTGGGTCAGGTATCTGTTTTTACTGCTTGTTTTTGCCTTTGGATATTATCATGAATTTGGGAGTGATATGTTTGTTATATCTTAACAGAGACCTGGCAACATCCATGCAGTTTAGGGATAGTTAGGATTGTTCTGGTAATGGGTGATAGGTTATCTGGTGTATTCTGGTTTCAGGTCTGGTAATGATTTCAGGATCCCAAACAGTTTCTGGTACTCTAATTTCTGGTACTCTGACATAATTAGTTAGTGATAGAAAGGGAAAATATAGATGCGAATAAGGAAACAGAAAATTAAAGTTGTCGGGGAAAATTGCCCAAATTAAATAAGGAAAGTTGGGACATGCACAGGGTGAGCGCCCTAGAAACCCTTTCAGGACCACTCAAAGTTATCTCTGTAAATTCCCCCTCCCTTCGAAGTGCCACACATGTATGGAGCCAAAGTGTGAGTGGTGCAGGGGTGGGTGAAGCTGAGTGATTAGTACCACAATTAGGCACAGAGACAGGGTAGGGAACACAATAAACAGATTGGAAACTTTGTGTATGCCAAATAGAATAGTGCCATATACAAGTTCCCCAATGTCTGACACCTGTTGGCACAAGACAATAGGCACACTCATTTTCTGGTAGAAGGTAATTGTATGATGGATAAACTGGCAGTTCTCATAAGAGAACCACATCAGATACATTAGGTCTTCATTAAAGGAGCAGATGGGAAAGGTAAGCCCGAGGTGGTGGGGGATACATGCAACATTGTTGGAAGAGGCAACAACAAGACATAACACAAGGGCAGATTAGAATTATATGGGACAAGGGGGCTTGTGAGTCATCCACCCTACTAAGCCCCCAATATAATAGATGAACAGGCAGATGAGAAACAAGATGAGGGATCCACAAGGGCTTTATTGATTTTTTTTCACTAGTGTCTGTGCTGCAGAACCGGGGGCCAGGAAGGCAGAAGGCAGGTCTGAGTGCCCCAACTCCAGGTTTCACACAGGTGCATCTGGCAGGTATGAAAGAAATGCAGAAATATATTGCACAAGTACAGCCAGGACTTAGAACCTCAGGGGCCTCTGGAGATGCATGTATGCCTAGTGCACCTCCTCCTTATATACTGGCATTGACTTTGAAACGTGTGCCATATGGGATGGTTTCTTCTCTCTTACAAGTGCTGCTATGGCATAAGTCTGGAACTCCAGTGGTGGAAAGGGAAAATCTCCATTTACTTACTGTCCCTTTTCCTTGGACACATGGAGAGGTGCACAATTTTAGTTCCCCAATATTAGAGAGGAGCCTCAGAATGTAATGGAAGAGAAACTCAGAGTTTTCCAGAAGTATAACTCAGCCAGGGTTGATATGAACCAGGTCAACAGAATAATAATGAGGCTGGAGGTTAGACAGAGAGTAGCGCAATATGCTAATTGCCCATTGCAAAATCTGGCAATGGGGGTTGTCCTTGAGCAAGCCAAGAAAAGGTTGATCATTACCATCCCTGAAATCCACCCCTGAAATCTGATTGGGGAAAAATCAGCAATTGCAAACAAATATGGCTCACTTGCCTGCAGATGATCTGGATCGATTGAAAATAGACTTTATCCAG
This sequence comes from Ambystoma mexicanum, assembly GCF_040938575.1. Classification (NCBI taxonomy): domain Eukaryota; kingdom Metazoa; phylum Chordata; class Amphibia; order Caudata; family Ambystomatidae; genus Ambystoma; species Ambystoma mexicanum. Next base: position 1,318,721,905 of record NC_090929.1, on the reverse strand, counting down.
CATTCAAGAATTACAAAGACTGACGGAATAGCTCAGGAAGTAATAGCTAAAACTTGATTGCTAGTTTGCTGCCCAAGATACAAGCCCAATTGAACACTAACAGTATAGGATGGCACAATATGCCATTAACATAACTTATTTTGGTTGTGAGCCAAAGGAAGAGAATATTGAAAACCAATTGATAGCATAATATTTGCAAAATCTATAGGGGCAGGCACAGATATTCCTGTGACAAGAGGTAGGTCTTGTGGAGGATTTGGAGGCAAAGGTAGAGCCAGAGGTAGAGGATTCCCACATCTGGGATATCATGGACAGTAGGGATATTCAGGAAGGCAGGGCATTTCAAGGACATCTAAGACAGCATGGACCTCCGAGGTATCAGGGGTAAGAGCAGCATTATATCCTTGCAAATAGAGTCTTAAAACAAAACCTAAAATGAGTGTTCTAGGCACCTTTATCAACCATAACTTTGTTGAACCAGGTTCCTTCCCGAACCCATAGAAACACATTTTGCCGCAATCACCACTGACAGACTCACATCCACTCTGACTCAAATTGAACGATGGCCAACTACTAACGCTTTGATAATAGTGAATCAAGAAAGACTAGCAGGGTAATTCATGGAATAAATGTGCGCCGAAAAGGGGAGCACAAGTGTGAAAATCGCAGCGTACGCGTGCCAAAGCTGCACACGCAGCTGTTCATCGATTCATGGAATGCGCTGCGCTAGTAAAACCTGGTATGTGCTCCAAATCCGTGGGTGGCGCATGCGGGCACACACGTCACTAAACGGCGTGCACTACGAGCACAGGGAAAGCGCACATCGTGTAGCGCACACAAGAAAAGTGGGCGAAACGCTGGGCGTAACACGCGGAATGGGGAACAATGCGTGAAAATGTGTTCATTACGGGGGAAGTACAGGAGGTAAATGCTCGCAATGCCCACACACGCGCTAACAACACGCATTCATGGAATCGAACAGGGGAAAGCTGTGCGCCAAAAAAGACACACTAATTCGTAAAACACGTACGCCAGCAGGAAGCAGGCGTAAGCGGGCCCGCACAGCATAAAAGTGCGCGCAAACAACAAACAAGCTCAGACGCTACGATGAATATACCAATCCTCGCAGCAGTGGTCGTGGGACACCGCAGGAGGAGGAGGATAGCCAGGCCCTGTTTTTTCTTACCCAGGACCAGCCTTTTTGGGATGCCTGATGACCAGGTGCATGGGAGGTACAGGTTTCCACCACACATAATCCTAGAACTGGTCAGGGAGTGGGAGGAAGACCTCACATCACCCACCCTGTGCTCCCAAGCACTGAGCCCCTTGGAAAAGGTGCTCAATGTACTGAACTTCTTGGCTACTGGTTCATTTCAGCGGACAAGTGCCATAGTGGGGGGTGTGTCACAGGCCAGGCTGTCACGCTGCCTACACCAGGTATTGGCCATCATGACTGCACGCCCCTCAGTCCGCAGGCACATATACATGCCCAGAACCCTTGCAGAAAGGCAGGCTGTTGTCCAGCAATTTTACAGGGTGGCACACTACCTCAAAGTGCTAGGTGCCACTGATTGCAGCCATGTGGCTCTACGTCCTCCCAGGGCCACTGAGCATATCTATCGAAACTGCAAGCACTGGCATTCCATCAACGTGCAGGTTGTATGTGATGCCAAGGGAATCATCACTTCAGTATATGCCAACTATCCAAGGTCCAGCCATGATAGTTTCATTTTCAGAATGTTACCCCTAAACCGGGACCTGGAAGCTGGCCGGCATGGCGACACATGGTGAGGATAAATGCCTCTGCACATGCATGCATGTCAGAAACTGAGAAATGGGAAAACTCCACTAAGGACAACCATTATCACCTCCTCACGGGACAGTGCCTACCCTCTGAGCACCTACATGATGACGCCAATTCGGAACACCACCACACCGCCCGAGGTAAGATTCAACACAGCCCATATTGCAACCCGGGGCATAGTGGAGCGCACATTCGGAGTGCTCAAGTCACGCTTTCGCTCCCTTGACCGCTCTGGTGGGCAGCTGCTATATGCGCCCCGAGTAGTGTGCAGGATCATAGTGGCAGCATGTGTCCTGCACAACATTGCAACCTGGCAGGGCGTGCTGGTGGACATGGTGGTGCCCCCACATCCCCAACCACATGCACGGCCACTGCGCATAGGAGGTGAAAGGGCACGTGGTGAGGCAGCCCGGACCCAGCTTGTGGCAAATTACTTCACCTACAATCCCACCCCTGCAGAGTGCACACAGGCCTGGCACATACCATCTCACAATCAATGATGATGACAAAAGGGACAGTCAACTATCACAACCATACCATGCAGCATGAAGGACTACCCCCTTGCAAAATACCACATCAAAATAGTGGCATGTCACCCAACCCCTCCCCATCTCACCTACCCAACACACCACGGCATGGCATGCAATGTGAAAGCAACCAAATGAATACACAACACATGACACAAGTGTCACAAAGTGCAGTGTCCCAAATGGAAATGGGCCACAGACAATTTGCTCTCAATAATGAATAAAAAAACAACACACATGAACAAATACTTACCAGCCACAGAAAATATCAGTACATGATCAAACAGTGGCAATATATGAGAATACAAAATTAAAGAAATGCAAGGGTCACAACCTGACTAAGGCAGCACATCGAACCCCTAACAACTGCAGAGTGTTGCTGGTAGACAAATGTTTCAGTGTACTGCATAAAACATGAACTGCATCTGCAAAATAGACAGGCTTGTTAAGGCATGAAGAAGGTACATGTATATAAGGAAAAAGCCATGGATGTAGAACCATACATAAATCCACCATGCAGTGGAGATTTCTACAACAATACCCACTAGGGATGTATACACAGTTTTGACTACAGACTGTCCACACAATTTATGGGAGCCGAATGTCACTGTGTAAGTTACTGTCACCTGGTCACACCCTTTGCAAGCCTGTGGAAAGGGGAAGCAGGAGGGGTGTGTGTGTCAGGAACCCAAGTTCCTAACCCAAAGATAGGACAAGCCTGCATGCGCCCAACTGGAATACACAGTGGATGCCTACGGGAGCCACACAAAGCAACACACTGTAAAAAAATAAAAATAATAAATAAATGCCCATGTGTGGACGGGGGAACCCAGGAGGGACACGGTACAGGATGCACCCCAACACCCACATGGATGGATGTTGAGAAAAACAAAAAAACTACATGGGCTCATGGCCTGCACGGCTACGCTACAGTGGGAGATCTGCCATCACTGTCATCACCCTCTGGTGGTAGTGGTACATTAGAAGGTGGGCGTGATATGGGAGGCAGACCACGCAAAGCCCTGGCATGCTCCTCCATGGCAGCAAGCATACAGGTCTGAAAGGTTTGGTTCTGAAGGATGATGGTACGGAGATCCCCATGCAGCACCCCACGGGTAGCATGCATTTCTGCCTGCATGGCCTCATGTGATGCCCGGATCCCATGACGGGTTGCCTGGAGCTCAGCTGACAGTGTGCGTGTCAGCTGCTCCAGCTGCTGTTCTGCCTTTGTACTCCGGGACACCTCAAGTTCACACAGAGTATCTCTGAGGGAGCTGTGTTCCAACCTCAGGGCTTCTCTGTGGGCCTGTGACTCTACAGATATGGCTGTGCGCTGAGTCTCCAGTCCAGCCCGTCGCTCCCTGTCGGACACCAACATCTTTCAGGGGGGAGAATGGACGTGGCCACCCTATCCATTGCCTGAACCGTCATTTCACACGATGCCCCCTGTTGTTCTGCTATAGTGTAGATGGAGTTCTCCCACACGGTATTGCCTGTTTGGGGCAAGGTGATGTGCACCTTGCTGTGCTGGCACTGCCTGAGGTGGCAGGACTGCATTCCTCCTTTGATCTGCTGGCCCAGGAACAGGAGCAAATATTGTGGAGTGTGACCCTGCATCCGTAACCGCCACAGGCGGACTTTCCAACACTGAAATCCCCATAAAGGGGACTACCCCCAGTGCAGGTGGGTTGGACAGAACAGGATCCCAGAAACACTCACTTGCGACGGGACATATATCTCAATGTCCAATTCAGCACCTTATTCATAGAGGTCTCCGGAGGTGTACCCAGAGATACCCGTGGACAGTATGGTCTGTAGGATGATTGGGTTTTCACCCACCACCACCCCACGTCCTCCACTGGTGCCCGGTTGTGGCTGTGAGTACTCCTGGCTCTGTGCCATCTCCTCCTCCTCAACAGCATCAATTGCCTCATCAAAAACATGAAAGATTACTAATGGAAACAGGCATGAGCACCATAGCACACACACATAGGCATGACGAGGCAGACATCCAGTACATAAATGACACATGTCACACATGATAATAACTCTGGCATGCATGCACTGTCAATGAGTTTGAAGGGGTGGAAAAAGCAGACACTGACGACTCCAAGATGGAAAACCAACACATGTGCTGCATGCAGGATAGCACTGGCATCACACATTAGCCTGTGAGTGGCATGGACAATCCACATACATGACAAATGCCAGCACACAGACGGCACGTACCATAGCCATGGCAGATTTGACAAGGACACCCAGATCGTAGCAAATCAGTACTGTCACCCAACCATGTGAGATGGGCATCATGAAATTAAACATGGAAAAAAGTGTGACAAAACATGCATGTGCCACACGCTGCAACAAAGCCAGTGTTCACTGATGCAGTGATGGCAGGCACATGGATACATCAATGGTTGGTCACTTCGACATGACAGAATACACTTGTCATGTTCAACATTCAAACAGGGCCCCAAAATGATTGTGTGCAGGCCATGTGTAGGTGCACATTACTCAATCAGCCTGATTGTTCAAATCTTTCCCATAATAAGTCAAGAAATGTGACCCATTGTGCGGTGTAATCTATGACTGAAGTATGTCACATTTGGGTATGTCACAAAAATGTGTGGTAGAAATGCTAATCATTTCATCAATCAGGCAGAATGAACAGGAAAACAGTATGAACAATGTTGTGGCAAGAGGACAGTTGAAGGCCAAGTGCAGTAATCATGTTCAAATAGTCAACTGTGGTCAGAAGGGATACTGTGAAATGGAAAGGCCAGGGAATGTTTTTGAGGGACCACATGGGTGACCCATAGCAGTCATGACTACACAGCCTCACCTGGCACTCAATCAGAACACATCACCCAAGAAACATAGACATGGATTGCACAGACATGCATGGTCACTCAGCGGACATTGCTTCAAGATCTGATAGGTCTCCCACGCCTTGGATCTGATCATCTGTGATGAATGCTCCAGCGATAGACTCATGTTCAGTGAGTTGTTCCTCTTCTGGTGGAGACCCACTGCCAGTCACCAGAGTAGAGGCATGATTTGAGGCCAGCTTGTTCTTTGCTCTGAGTTTCAGGTCATTCCACCGCTTAGAGCAATCATCAGCTGTTCGCTTCACAAATCCAAGGGAACTAATGTGGTATGCGATGGTCTGCCAGTGGGCCCTACATTGAGCAGTCGTAGTCTTGCACCCTGCAGTCACCACCATTTTGCGGCCATGGGCTGACACGTAGCCCACAAGTGCATCTAGTTCAGCATCATTGAAACTAGGCTTCCTTGACGTGCCGGAGTGGGTAGCCATGTCTGGGGTCCCAGCATGTACCACAAGAGCACCCTTTTTCCTCTTGGAAGGTGGTGCGGACACTGAGTGGCTTACGCCGCTCTGGTCAGTAGGGACAGAAGCGCAGGTGGACTGGGCACTGGAAGTAGCCAAAGGCACGAAGACCAAAGGTCTCACTGCAGGCATTGGCTGCTGGGTGATGATGGCAGGACCAACCTTGGTGAGATGGACTTGGACTGTCCTGGCTGGGAGACTCGTAGCTGGGGTGTATTGAGCTGCAGTTGCCCCTGCAGCCTCCTCACCCTGGCTACTTGGGACAGCAGATGACATTGCTGCCCCAGATCCACGTGGCCTAGTGACAGCAACTTTCACCGCCACACTTGGCTTCGACTTGGTGACACGGAAGTCAGCCTGGGAGTCATCCTGTGCCAGTTCGATTGACAATATGGGCCGGTTTAACAAGGTCCGAGCTGGGATGGTGTCAGCTACATCTCTCTGAATCATTGGGGGGGGGCATAGGTGTTCCTGATTGGTCCTCCACAAACTGGCCTCTTGGGCCACCCTGCACATCCTGGCCATGTCCCCTACTGCGCCCAACTCTTTGAGGTTGGCCACCTTTGCCTCCCTTACTGCTTGGTTGCCACCGAACCATGGCACTGATGTTGTTGTGCGCATGGGAGTTGCAGTAAACAATTGTCCTGGGCAATTTGGGTGAAAGGGGTAGGGTAGTAGATGGAATACATACCCTAGTGCTCTAGCAAGGCTGTCTGTGACCCCTGGGGGAAGATGATGGGTCACGCAATGCACAGGCACCCCGAAAACAAAATTTAACATGCACGCAACCCCTGGTAGACCACGTGTGTGGAATAAAGAACCCGTACGCGTGGTACACGCAGCCTACAGGCAGCCTACAATGACCTCTGAATGGGTACGCGACACACAGGGGCAACCACAGTTGAAAAATACGTGTGCGACTCACCGTCTGCCTGGAAAAAGAACGTGAAAAAGAGAACACCCCCGCCAAAAGAAGAATTGAACCCTGTCGGGGTATACAGGGAGTACGAACTGGAAGCGTTGTGAAGTAATCGCGTGTGAACTGACAAGAAGTACAAGAATCACCCGCTCAATCTCCACAAAAAGCACATATAAGAAAATGGCGCCCTATGTGTACCTTTTAACCCATCCCACACGTGCAACGTCACTTACGCGCGTAAGCGCTAACGTGCCTTTCCTCCAATTACACACATGCACCCGTGTTGAGGGAAACGCCCTTGCGGGTCACGTCACAGACGCACTTACGCGCTAAGGGCCTTTCCTCGAATCGCAGACGTGCAGTTTTTTCATGTGCCAAATCACTCCGTAATAAGCTGGCCACTTAACAACACACGGAAGACCATGCTCCTGCCCAGAAGGCCATTTTCCTGCCCGCCAGAGCCCCGAACACGCTCCCACCTGCCATCTGATGCTGCCTGCCTGATGCCCACGTGCCCTGCTGTTTGTTGCCTGCACGTCATCCATCTACAGGGGTGCAGTTGCTGTGACCACCCCTGCTGGAACAGAAGACTCCCGACTGGTATTCCATCGCTCCACAGCCCTACCCCAGGACCCAGTTGCCCACCCACACCTACCTCTGGGGTTGCCATGTCGGACACAACACCATCTGGCACCACTGGCAACCCCCAGCCAGAGAGGAAGAGGGCTACCAGCTTCAGTACCAATGAAGTTGGTATACTGGTGGAGCAAGTCCTGGGGCAGTATGATGCCCTCTTTGGAAGTCCGTGCGCTGACAATGAAGGACGGAAGAGGATCTGGATGGACATTGTGACTGCCATCAGCGTGGAGGGGGTGGCAGTCCGCACCATTCAACACGTCCGGAAGCACTGGGAGGACTTCAGGTCCAGGACTATCACGTCTAGCTTTTCTTTTATCCAACACAGGAGCTGCTGAGCCCACCAATCCCACTAAGATGTCTAGCTCACAACAGAACTGTACAGTTGAGTTCTAGACAACTCTGGGGGAAAGGAGAAAGTGGATAAAATAACAAATAAGACACTGGATCTTCTATCTTCTTCCGGTCTCTGCATGAATAAAAAATGTTTGTTACACATTAAATATTTATCACATTACATTACATTTTCTATTTTAAGAACATCTCTTTTTCATACCTAAATATCCTCTGCAAAAGCTAAGAGGATGATAACAGCTGTATATTATTAAGAGTTTCCTAATTAGAGTTCAGTTCTCTTAAAAACCATTGAAAAACTATTTTAGAGATTGTCTTTACAGAACTGTTAAAAACCAAATACCCAGTTGTAGTCTTTAGCCAATGAATGAATTTCTATGTTAGAACTTTTTGAATCTTGTAGAGAAATAAACAACTGAGTTCTTTAAATAGGCTGCTGAACAAATATGAACCTTGGTATTAAAGATGTTCCAACTGAAGAAGTTATTTGTGTGCACACATGAAAAGCTGGATGTAACACCAAAGTTACAATAGGTTTCTTATTTTCCTTAAATCAACTTGCTGAGATTTTGAATGTGAAAATATATATAACTTTTCAGCAAAACATTGTTTGTATTAATAATGTGAATGCTGACTAAAGATTTCTCTTTATAATTCTTTTCACATTACTTGTCTTTTGATTCCTTAGAAGTTCATTCCTTTTATATCGACCTTTATGCCTTTAAATTCTGTTGTTTCATATTAGATCACAAAAATAAACATTAGATGGTACTGCTCCTGTTAAAGAGATTTGCTTGTGCTGACTCTGCCTTCTATGTCCTTTAAAATGTGAGCCTTTGTATTCATTTAATGAGTTCCGCCATTTTAAGAAGATTAAAATTGTTTGTGATGACTTAAAATACTAATTTTAACTTTCTTACCTTGTTCCGAGTGCGTAGTAAAGAATCGTCTTTCTCTTCCTTCCGGAACTCGACGACTAATGTCTCTGTTTTCTTTTTCAGCCGCAACTAAAGAAAACACATTCGCCGCCGGAACCTCTCGATCATTGAAGAAAACGAAGCGCGACGCCGATGCAGCTGATCTCCGCTCAGGAACCCGAACACGAGAAGTTGAACAAGGTAGGTTAAACACTTTTAATGTCTTTGGTTAAGCGTGCGCGTTCAACTATAATACAGAACCTTTTTTATAGAACTAAAACAAGAAACTTGCAGTTCTAGAATTTTGACAAAACTCTGTTTGCAACAGAAAACAGTCCAAAGTTCAGTTTTCAAATTAATCAAACATTAAATAAGTACTTAGCTTTGGATTTTGACTTTCAAAACTTGACAACCTTCTTATCTTCACAAAGATTGCTTCAGCAAAAATGAAGATAAATTGACTTAGTTGTTTTCTTCTTTCTTATAAATATTTCTCTGAAGAGTTCTTTTCAAAGGCCCCAAACGGAGAGAAAATGAAAAAAAATGACCAGCTCAGGAAACTTCATTGATGAAAGGCTGTTTAGAAAGTTGGGAATGAAACCATAACAATCCTGTTACACAATCAGAACTCCTGTCTCTGCCCTCCATCCTGCTACCCAATCAGAACTCCCGTCTATGCCCTCCATCTTGGCTTGGGGTCTCATCAGTACTCTGAAAACAACAGTTAAGGCCCAAACCAATTCTAAAGCAAAGAACATCAGAAAGCATAAAAAATCAAACAATCTATATACATTAATGTAAAAACTGCCTAAATCACTGACCTATTTATTCTGAAACCTGACAGTACCCCCTCACCAAGCCCTCCCTCCCGGACCATGCTTGAGTCGATATTTTCTATGAAATTTAGCAACCAAAATTGGAGCATGGACATCATTAGCAGATTCCCAAGAACGTTCCTCAGGACCAAACCCTTTCCAATCTATTAAAATCTTTTCTCGAAGCCTCTCAGAAAGAAGATATAATCTATTGTCAAAATCTGGTAATCCATTCTTTATCTTTCTTACTGGATCCATTCTTACCCATTCATTGATTTGCTCAGGAGTCATACACTCTTGAATCTCTTTAGATAACCTTCCATTTTCACATACTCCAGCCACTTTGAAATGTTCAGAAGAGATCACTGGTTGTTGTTCAATTTCCCTTAATTGTTCACTACCTGGGAGCTGACGAGACAGAGCATCTGCTTTTCCATTTTGTCTTCCAGGTTTAAAAGTGATTACAAAATCTTAATCGTAAAGAAAAATGACCATCTTAATTGTCTTGGTGTTAAGGTTTTGGCAGATTTTAAAAATAAAATATTTCGATGATCTGTTAAAACAGTCACAGTGTGTCTGGCTCCTTTCAAATAATGGTGCCATTCCTCAAAGGCCAATTTAATAGCTAAAAGCTCTCGATCCATGATTGTATAATTGATTTCAGCTGAAGAAAACTTCTTGGAAAAATAAGCAACTGGATGCAGTTGCCTAGTGGTTTCATGCCTTTGAGATAAAACTGTTCCTGTAGCCAGATCGGAGGTGTCAGCCTCAACAAAAAAGGCTTAGAGAGGTCTGGATGTAAAAGCACTAGTCCTGTAATTAAACAATCTTTCAAAATCTGAGAAGCCTCCTCAGCTTCCTTATTCCAAATGAATTTAACTCCTTTCTTCAGAAGTTTAGTAATAGGAATAATAATTTGAGAGAATCCCTCAATAAATCGTCTATAAAAATTAGCAAAGCCCAGAAAACTCTGCACCTCCTTAACCTTAGTCGGAGAAGGCCAGCCTCTGACCGCTTGAATCTTTTTGGTATCCATCTCAAATACCTCCAGGAGTAATCACAAAACCAAGCAATTCTACTGTAGTAGTATGAAACTGGCTCTTTTACAATTTTGCAAATAAATGATTATCTCTCAATTTTTGTAGAACCAATTTTACATGATTTTGATGTTGTTCTAAATCTTGTGAGTAAATCAAAATATCATCAATGTAAACTACAACAAAAATGTCCAAGGATTCACGTAAAACTTCATTCATAAAAAACTGAAATGAAGCTGGGGTATTAAATAATCCAAACAGCATAACTAAATATTCAAATAATCCATACTTAGTCTTGAAGGCTGTTTTCCATTCATATCCTTCTTTTACACAAACCAGATGATAAGCCCCCCTCAAATCCAATTTAGAAAAAACTTCAGCTCCTTGTATCTGATCTAACATAACAGAAATCAAAGGAAGGGGATATCTGTTTTTTATGGTTACCTTATTTAGCGTACTATAATCAATACAAGTCCTTAATGTTCCTTCTTTCTTAGGTACAAAAAATAAAGATGATGCCACCGGGGATTGAGAATGCCTAATGGAACCCTTTGCTAGATTTTCAGAGAGATACTCCTTCAGATAATCATTCTCTTTTTCAGTAAGTGCGTAAACCCTGCTACAAGGTAAGGTAGCTCCTGGTTCCAATTCTATTTTACAATCAAATGGTCTATGAGGAGGAAGACCTCCTGCTTCTGCCTTGTCAAAAACATCACTAAAATATTTATAATAATCAGGTAACTCTCCCATAACTGCTCCAATGGTGTGTGAATGCAAAAAAGGTCCAACCTCCCCTAAAAACCTGGCACCCTTCTCGTCAACAACTTGCATATCACTTGATGTGTTAACATCAAAACAATGTTCCTTACAAAAATTGGAGTTTAACTCAATCACCCTTCTTCTCCAATCAATCAAGGGATTATGAAATGTAAGCCAAGGCATACCTAAAATTATTTTCAATTGTAGAGCGAGCATCAATAATCTCAAAAATCAACTCCTCTCCATGGTTACCTGCCATAATCATAAACAAAGGAGATGTTTCATGAGTGATAGGTCCAGAAGTTAATTCAGATCCATCCACAGACTAACCTGCTCAATCAAAACCTTCTTCACTAAAAGAATACCTAAACTTTTCGCTACTCCCCAATCCATAAAATGTCCTGTTGCCCCAGAATCAATAACCACCGGACTACTGCCCACCAATTTCTTTTAAAAAATCAAGGATACATTTATTGTTATATGAGGAACAGCTGCCTGAAGAGTATTGGCCACCTGATGGTTCTTGCCACTGAGAGTTTGTACTTTTATTGGAGTGTAAGGGCAATTTCCAAGAAAATGTCCACTCCTGCCACACTAAAGACATAGATTATTTATTCTTCGTCTATCTCTTTCCTCTTTTGAAAGAGGTCCTCTAACCTTTGTCGAACCCTCAAAACTCTTTGAATTAAAATCTCTATTTACAAACTCTAATTTAGGTCTTTCAAATCTAAGGTTAGGTTTACTCTCCTGTTTATTGTCTCCCCTCCTACGCTCCAATCTTTTTTCATTAAGACGATAATCTAATTGTACGACTAAATCCATTAGTGCGTCACAAGAGGTGGGTCTATTTACTATTCCCGACAAAGCATCTTTCGACTCATCTTTTAATCCTCTGTAAAATAATGAGGCTCTCTTCTCCTCAGGGCAATTACTTTCAACAACTAAAGTCTTAAACTGAGTAATATAACTAACTAACTCTCGATTACCTTGTTTTAACTCAAGCAATTCTCCATCTACCTGTAAGGATTCTTGGCGTTTATCAAATATTTTACTTGGTTCTTTCTTTTTAAACAATAGTCCAGCCCAACTAGTCGCTTCCCCAGACAGATAAGATATCATAAATGTAATCTTTGACAAATCTGAAGAAAATACATCTGATCTACTTAAAAAATGTAATTCACATTGGGTGATAAAAGTTTGAAATCTTTTAGCTTCACCAGAAAAACATTCTGGAGGAGCCAAAGGCACAGGTAAAATTAGAGATTTCAAACTGCCAATTGCTCTTGACTCAGAATCTCTAATTTGCCTAACTCCCTTCCTCTCTAAAACTGGAGGTTCCAAAGTCAGTTCTTCTCTCTTACCTACCCACCTTTCTTGAGACATTTCCTGTATCTTTGTCACCTTAATATTTAACTCCTCAATTTTCTTATTTAAAAGAACATTCTCATTTATTGAAACTCTCAGTTCTTCCCTCAACTCCTTAATCAAATCCCCTAGGGCTTCCATATTTATTCTGGGATGAGGTCTCAGCAGCTCAGGCGAAGTAATTAACTTGGGCCTTTCATTCTATCACGTCTAGCTTTTCCTTTATCCAACGCAGGAGCTGCTGAGCCCACCAATCCCACTAAGATGTATAGCTCACAACAGAACTGTACAGTTGAGTTCTAGACAACTCTGGGTGAAAGGGGAAAGTGGATAAAATAACAAATAAGACACTGGATCTTCTATCTTCTTCCAGTTTCTGCATGAATAAAAAAATGTTTGTTACACTTTAAATATTTATCACATTACATTACATTTTCTATTTTAAGAACATCTCTTTTTCATACCTGAATATCCTCTGCAAAAGCTCAGAGGATGATAACAGCTGTATATTATTAAGAGTTTCCTAATTAGAGTTCAGTTCTCTTAAAAACCATTGAAAAACTCTTGTAGAGATTGTCTTTACAGTACTGTTAAAAACCAAATACTCAGTTGTAGTCTTTAGCCAATGAATGAATTTCTATGTTAGAACTTTTTGAATCTTGTAGAGAAATAAACAACTGAGTTCTTTAAATAGGCTGTTGAACAAATATGAACCTTTGTTATTAAAGATGTTCCAACTGAATAAGTTCTTTGTGTGCACACATGAAAAGCTGGATGTAACACCAAAGTTACAATAAGTTTCTTATTTTCCTTAAATCAACTTGCTGAGATTTTAAATGTGAAAATATATATAACTTTTCAGCAAAAAATTGTTTGTATTAATAATGTGAATGCTGACTAAAGATTTATCTTCATAATTCTTTTCACATTACTTGTCTTTTGATTCCTTAGAAGTTCATTCCTTTTATATGGACCTTTATGCCTTTAAAATCTGCTGTTTCATATTAGATCACAAAAATAAACATTAGATGGTACTGCTCCTGTTAAAGCGATTTGCTTGTGCTGACTCTGCCTTCTATGTCCTTTAAAATGTGAGCCTTTGTATTCATTTAATGAGTTCTGCCATTTTAAGAAGATTAAAATTGTTTGTGACAACTTAAAATAGTACTTTTAACTTTCTTACCTTGCTCCGAGTGCGTAGTTAAAAATCGTCTTTCTTTACCTTCCGGAACACGATGACTAATGTCTCCGTTTTCTTTTTCAGCCGCAACTAAAGAAAACACGTTCGCCGACGGAACCTCTCGATCACCGAAGAAAACAAAGCGCAAGGCCGACGCAGCTGATCTCCGCTCAGGAATCCGAACACGAGAAGTCTAACCAGGTAAGTTACACACTTTTAATGTCTTTGCTTAAGCGTGCGTGCGTTCAACTATAATACAGGAACAATCCTTACACAAACCTTTTTTATAGAACTAAAACAAGAAACTTGCAGTTCTAGAATTTTAACAAAACTCTTTTTGCAACAGAAAACAGTCCAAAGTTCAGTTTTCAAATTAATAAAACATTAAATAAGTACTTAGCTTTGGATTTTGATTTTCAAAACTTGACAAACTTCTTATCTTCACAAAGATTACTTCAGCAAAAATGAAGATAACTTGACTTAGTTGTTTTCTTCTTTCTTATAAATATTTCTCTGAAGAGTTATTTTCAAAGGCCCCAAACGAAGAGAAACAGAAAAACATGACCAGCTCAGGAAACTTCATTGATGAAAGGCAGTTTAGAATGTTGGGAATCGAACCATAACAATCCTGTTACCCAATCAGAACTCCTGTCTCTGCCCTCCATCCTGCTACCCAATCAGAACTCCTGTTTCTGCCCTCCATCTTGGCTTGGGGTCTCATCAATACTCTGAAAACAACAGTTAAGGCCCAAACCCATTCTAAAGCAAAGAACATCAGAAAGCATAAAAAATCAAACAATCTATATACATTAACGTAAAAACTGTCTAAATTACTGACCTATTTATTCTGAAACTTGACAAGGACCCTCAACAAGGCCCGGCGCCTCTTGAAGGCAGCGGATGCTGAGGGGTGCCGGGTCTGCCTAACAAACAACCAGATGAGGGTCCTGGAACGTATACCCCAGCGCTCCACCTCCAGGTCCTTGAGAGGCAGACCCGTCTGGAGTCGAGCGGCAAGTGTACATGCATACTGATTGGACGCTGTGCATGTTGAGGTGTGGCAGGAGTGTGCAGGTTGTACATATGTCTTTGTAGGGCCATGTCTGGATGTGTATGTACAGGGACATGAGCCTGCCACATGTGAGTCCTCTCATGTGTGAGACACATCGATGGTGCATGTATTGGTAAGCATGCTGGCCAAATGCAGGTGTGGGTGCACACATTTTTAAATGTCTGTGTATGTACTGTGGCATGGTTGTGAGCCTGTCACACATGGATGCTGGTTCCACCTGCAAGTATCTGCACTATGTACATGTGCATGTGTGTGTAATTGACAAATGTGCAACTGTGATACACCATGGATGTGACATGGATGGCGATGTTATCACTGCGACAGGTGCTGGAGATGTACAGATGCATGTATGTCTGGTGGTGTGTGTGCATGTGTTCTCCACTCCCTGTGTTGCATGTGACGTGAGGCTCACCTTCGGCTGCTCATGCTGTTGTTTGTGAATGGATGGTGCTGTCTGGTGCAACATTCCTGTTGATTTGCTCATGTGTGTGAGTTCAAATGACATGTGTGTTGGGGAGTGTGATGCCATGTCTGAAGTTTGACACTGCCACTCATGTGCAACTGTCATGTGTGTATCAGACCATTGTACAGTGCCCTGATGCCTGTGTTCTATCTCTCCCTGTCTGCAGCAACAACTGATAAAGACGGTGGAGACGGTGTTGTAGAGCAAAGCGGCAGGGATCGCACCAACAGCCTGAGACGCAAGGCCCCGCTCCCCTCCCATGTTGTCATTTCGCTGGGGAGTGAGGAGTCTGCTGCAGCAGCAGAAGGGGCAGCTGAGACCCCACATGGTCCGATTGAGGAAGATGGCATGGAGTCATCCAGATTGGTGGGGGGTTTGGTTGAGGAGGAGGCATGGAAGGGATACACGTGGAAGGGTCTGGAGGGGGGATTCCACTGGTGCTAGTGATGCAGTCCAGGGGTTGGGACAGGAGGCAGCACAGGCCACCGTGGAGGTGCCTGTGTGTAATCCTGTCCCCGATCCTGTGACTGCATCATCTCGCACCAGCAGGGATGCCTACGTGCAGACCAATTCTCAGGGAGGGAATGAGCGCACAACAACTGCCTTCCTCTCCATGCGGACATGGCAATTCGAGATCGTGTTGAGCCTGTCCTGGCTGGGAATAGCGTTGCGTCAACGGGACATGTGAGATGACCTGCAGTGTTTTCATGAAGACTCTGTACGTCATCTCGGATGCCTCTTTGACCGCATCGACCTACTAGGACGGGTCACCAGTGCTGGATTGCTCCATGTGCTGGACCTTCCACCGACCCCCTCCTCACCTGAACCCACTATGCGCCACTCGTCCTCTGTGACATCTTCCGGCCCATGTATCACTTGGGTAGCCTGTGGAGCTGCCCATGAACGAGTGGCCAGGCTGGTGGAGGACACATCCCTGGCACAGTCGGGAGTCGGAGGTCCAGCACGGGTGGCCACACCAACAACTGCAACCCAACAGGAGAAGGACGTGCAGGCATCAAGAGGCAGGGCACAGGCACAGCAGCAGCAGGCTGAGGGTGGGAGCGATGATGGCTTGGGGCCATCAACATCAGAGGGGCAGGCATCGGCCGGAGGGCAGGAGGACCCTGGATTGGGAGTGTCTTCCGTGTGGTATCGTTTGGGCCAGCAAATAGATGCGGAGCGGCGGCGGGCGGAAGAGGCGCGGCTCACTATGGTAAGGGCGGAGAACTCCATGCCCAGGGCCCTGAGGCGAGCTGAGTGCCTCGAGGCAATTCGCAGGGAGTTGGAGGTGGACATGGCTACATCCCTGCAAAACCACGGGGCCTCCAGGACGTGGAACAGGAGTTCCATGATGCCATGGCCCGGGAAATCAACAAGTGAGCCGCAGGACTTGCTTGCCTGCCACCATTGTTTATAGTTAATAATTGTTAGGTTTCCTTTCTGTTTTTATTTATTTTGGGGCGCTTGGACAATGACCCACCTTTTTGTATATAGTTGTTCATTGGTTATGGTTTTTTGTAGGTTTCTTTTCAATGGTTGGGCTTGTGGACCCTGGATTTGTACTTTGTATATAGTTCAACACTGGATTTCACTTCATTTTTTGTCAATGGTTTTGTCATATTTTTTCACTTTGGATTTGTTTTGACGGACAGACACTTTGGACCCATGTGCTTTTGGATTGATTTTGATTCTGCTTTCACACAATTCTTTTTTTTTAACATGCAGCTTTTTCTTTATTATTTCCATTATTGTGTGTTTCATTTAATTCCCTTGCTTTTGTGTTTAATGCATACATGTTTAGTTGATACCTCAATGTGTGGTATTCTCTCTTTGCATGTCATGATGTGTGTTTTCTCATTCACTTGCATCCATTGTGTGTGTGTGACGGACATATGTTAATGTGCATACTTGCCATTTGGGATGTATCATGTGATGGGGATTTCAATGTGGGGTGGATGTAATACTTGTGTGTGTGTTTGGACTGGGGTGGCGTGGGGTGTGATTTGGGTGGCCATAAGGCCCATGATTGTGGATCGTGACTACGTGTTGGGGGGAACATAAGTCGGGGCCTGCTGGCAGGTGCCTGTCACTGCTGGGTGGGTGGGGGTGCAGGGGGACATGAATCGGGGCCTGCTGACAGGTGCCTGTCACTGCTGGGTGGGTGGGGGTGCAGGGGGACATGAGTCTGGTCCTGCTGGCAGGTGCCTGTCACTGCTGGGTGGTTGGGGGTGCAGGGGACATGAGTCAGGGCCTGCTGACAGGTGCATGTCACTGCTGGGTGGGTGAGTGGGTGGGGGGACATGAGTTGGGGCCTGCTTGCAGGTACCTGTCACTGCTGGGTGGTGGGGGTGCAGGGGGACATGAGTCTGGGCCTGCTGGCAGGTGCCTGTCACTGCTGGGTAGGTGAGGGTGCAGGGGGACATGTGTGAGTGCTCACTTGTGCATGGTGACATGTGGGCTGGCTGGGGGGCATGACCAGGGGTGCAGGGTAGTCCCCTGTGGTGTGGGCTGCCTGCAGGGCCTGGGGAGGGAGGAGAGGGCACACCTGGGAGGACA
This sequence comes from Ambystoma mexicanum, assembly GCF_040938575.1. NCBI lineage: Eukaryota > Metazoa > Chordata > Amphibia > Caudata > Ambystomatidae > Ambystoma > Ambystoma mexicanum. The sequence goes on along the minus strand of NC_090929.1, from coordinate 1,318,704,152 downwards.
CACACTGCCAATTCAAGTTGGTACACCCCAGGAATACATGTACCCCGCTCGACCAGCAAAATTGCCTGTGAAACTCCCCGCACACCCCTCAGAATACACGTACCCCGCTCGGGCCAAGGCCTATCGCGTGTGATATTCCCTGCGCACCCCCAGAATACACGTACCCCGCTCACCCAAGCGAAATCATGTGTGAAACTCCCCGCACACTCCTCAGTATACACATACCCCGCTCGGCCAAGGCCTATCGCGTGTGATACTCCCCGTACACCCCCAGAATACACGTACCCCGCTCGCCCAGCAAAATCGCGTGTGAAACTCCCCGCACACCCCTCAGTATACACGTACCCCGCTCGGCCAAGGCCTATCGCATGTGATTCTTCCCGCGCACACCCAAGATATACATACCCCATTCGTCCAAGGCCTATCGCGTGAACAACTTCCCGCGCACCCCCAAAATACACGTAACCTGCTCGCCCAAGGCCTATCGCGTGTAAAACTTCCTGCACACTCCCAAGATACACGTACTCCGCTCGCACAAGGCCTATCGCGTGTGATACTCCCCACGCACCCCTCAGAATACACGTACCCCGCTCGCACAAGGCCTATCGTGTGTACAACTTCCCGCGCACCCCCAAAATACACATACCCTCCTCGTCCATACCCTATCGCATGTTAAACTTCCCCCGCACCCCCATTATACACCTACCCTGCTTGCCCAAGGCCTATCGCCTGTATAACTTCCTGCGCACCCCCAAGATGCATGTACCCCGCTCGCACAAGGCCTATCGCACGTTAAACTTCCCGCACACCCCCATTATACACGTACCCCACTTGCCCAAGGCCTATCGCGTGTACAAATTCCCACGCACCCCCAAAATACACGTACCCTGCTCGCCGAAGTGTTTCTTTATGGGTCTTGCAAAACCTCCATTCGACTTGTTTATCCATAGCCTGGTTACGGGTATTCAGGATCTCTCAAGTGTGAAAAAGATTCATTCTAAATCTCATAAAATCTCATAAAAGATGCATGATGTTGTGGACCATGGAATTTTATAAGGTATTTGGGCAAAGTGTTCAATGCTTTTGGTTTCTTGCCCACGTATTTAAACAGATTGTATTGGGACTTTAATGTTTCTGTGGAAACCCAGTCACAGTCCATATTTTCTTTTTAGCAGCACCCATATTAGACTTCAACAGTTCCTCAGTGACATAGCGTTGCGCAGTGTTGCAGCACAACGCATCCACCGTGATTCTAGGATCCCATCCAATATATTTCCTTTTTTTATTTTAATACATAAAATGTTGGCAGAGACTCCTCTATGATTAATTTCTGATATAACAGTACGGACTTCCAAACCACTATATATACTTCAGGGCAAGTGGAGTATTCTTTTCCAAAACACGCCTTCTAACTTTTTCCAAATTTCCCATGATAGACATAACGAAGCGTCTGCTCCGTATTTTGTAATTGGAATGAACTTTTGCTTGTAAAATTTCAAAACCAGTAGAAGTGAGAACTTATAACATTTGTTGAATATTATGAGCCCTTGGGAAGCTTAGTTCTTCATCTTGGCTTTTAGTTCCAATTTGCGAGGGTTATCATTTAAGCTAGAATTTATTTGGATTCCAAGGCATCTAACATGTCTTACTATGTTCACCCTTTCATTATCTAGGTGCAAGATAAATGTGTTGCGCTTACAGCCTTTTAGGCTTTCTACCACCAGTATCATTGACTTCAATGCATTTACTTTCAGCCCAGTCTTTTGGACGTAGGGCTGTAAGATGTCTAATTTTCTTAGTAGGCCAATCAGTGTTGTATCCAGAATGACCAAGCAGTATTCATGTGGCCATACTGCTCCCCTTCCTGAAAGAAGAACTGTGAGCAACCTCTGCAAGAAAATACTGCCATGGGGCAAGAAGACTGAGAGTTATGGAGAGGGCAGAAATAAATAGGTAATCACATGTTGTGGTGGCATGAAGAGATGTTTGAGACACACATGACACCCACTGCCCGGCCACCACAGTACATCTGGAGAAGAAATACATTCCAACCCTTGACATAGAGCCTGGCAATGTGAGAGTTTCAGCCACAGCATGTTGCACAGCCCTCTGATGGCTCCCCACTCCACTGTGGTGTTAAGTTAGCCTGTGAATACATGTGGGCTTGATCACCTGTTCCACCATGTATGCAGGGTGGTAGTCTGTCTGGTGGAGTTGGAGGGCAGTGTAGTTGAAGATGATCTGGTGACTCGGCTGCATTGTCATCACTCTAGCATCCCACACTAAATTGGGCAAGGGGAGAGGCTGATTGTGACTTTATGAGGAAACTGGCAGGAAGCAGAAGTCATATACATACACATGTGTGAAATGTTCTATATGTTCGTGTGGTATACCATCCAGCTATGTGGCTGCGTCTATGTCTCACAATGAGTTTCCCTGTTCCCTATGCTCTGACACCCTCCTCAATCTCAGTGCTCCTGCCATATCCTGTGCATCTTCATGCTTCATTTAATTTACCATCCTTACTCTTTCACCACCCCTGGTTCTCTCTACACACTCACATGAAATACCCTAGAACCATAGTTGCATCCAAATCTACCCTTCAAGCACTCCACTGGGAGAGGCTGACTCATTTCCTCAACATAATCGACCAGGTCTCATCTCCAAAATAGCACCTGTCTATATATAATAATTTCTCACAACAACTATTGAATGCATCCAAATTAGAGATGGCCTTGTTTGGGCCCAATAACCTTATTACGACTGCCAAATAATCTTTTGCCCCGAAAATTCTTGGGGTGGAACTAAAGTTTGCACCTAAGATTAAACATCTAGGCTGCATCTGGGAGGATAACCTTGGTTGTGAGGCTCAGGTTGATGCAAAAGTCAAGTTTTGCCATTCATTCCAGCAGAGGATCATGCAATGGTGGTGGGGGCTGTGACAAGTGCCCACCCACATTATTGCATTAGTATTGTGATGGGCATTCTGGCCAAACAGCTGTACAGGCTCCAAAAAGCCCAGAATGTGGCTGTTAGATTGATCAGCCGCTTAGGACAGTCCGCCATTGTGTCCCATCTGCGTCGAACACTTCATTGGTTGACGGTGTAAGATCGTATTACTTTTAAGGTAGCATGCCTGATTTTCAAATGCTTAAATGGACTCGCCCAGGAGTAGTTGAGAAATCGAATCTCCTGTTACAGCCAATCGGGACATTAAAATCTAAAGACCAGCTGTTGTTGACTGTCCCTCCATCAGCCTATGCCTCCAGGGGACACAGAAGTTTTGCGGTCTTTTGCCCCAGGCTTTGGAATAGCATCTCTAAAGAGATGCGAGCCTCTAAAATGCTCTAGCAATTTCCAAAAGCCCTCAATACTTTTCTTTTTAAATAAAAATGCGGGTGTTCATGTAAGTGGCCAATGTGGAGCTGAGGAGAGTGTTGTTTGTGTGCCTGTTCTAGTTGCTAACCAGTGCCTTTATACAGTTAAGTCTGTCTCGTGCGCGTTACAAATAACCAAAATCAAATCAAATCAAATCAAATAAATACACTTCTATGTTTCACAGTGAGCCTATTATATGTCCACTGTTCATGTCTTTCCTTTCATACACTAACACCATGTCCACGGTTATTTTGATTTGACAGCTCTCACTTGCTGGACTTTCCTGGCTCTAAAGGGTTTAATTATCAACACAACATAGTCTTGGTAAATCGTGAATATGAAAGTAAAGAATAGCATGGAACCCCTGAACGGAATGTTATGTCTGTGTCTTTCTCATATCGTGGTGAGAAAGCACATGAAATCCAAAGTGTGTCCTCTTGCTTGGTGAAAGGTGATTATGCACTCCACTACTCTAGTTCTGTAAAAGAAGGAGCAGGACTTAACAAGCATTGGCAATGGCAATGGTTTGGACGTTTACTGCTGTTATTTGCATTTTCCATTTATAAGTAGTCTGCAAAGAGGAGAGTGCAACATTTCAAAGGAGGATGCAATAAGGGGCACAGGCGTGGAACAGAATGAGAATCGAGAAAGGGAGGACATGATTAAGAGAGGATGCCATTTATGACGAGCAAGAGGAAATATGAGTGAGAAAGGTTGAGAGTGAGAGCGTAACAAATACAGCAGGTGTGTGAGAGGGAGGATGAGAGGGGGTAGAGAGTGGGTGCGTGGGTTGTAGAGAGAGTTGGGTGGGTGGAGAACTTGAAATCACTGCTGCTGGAACCGAGGCCAAGATAGAGCGAATTAGAATAATTTAGATGTGATTGAAGGAGTGCAGAAAAATGGGCCAATTGTTAAAGAAAACATTTGTAATAAAAGGGAAGGTTAATAAAAGCAGCCAGATGAGATGCTGCCTATTCCCCATCATGCCCAAGAAGAATCTCTAACCTCATCCCTTTTCAATAATGGGCTGGGTGTATCAAACCTCTACACGATGTTGCGAAAGGGTCTTGACTGGTTACTAACTATTGTATGACCTATCAACATATTTGTAGCCGTCTAGTCTCAACAATTCTTTTTTATTTTGTATTTTTAGTGAAACACTTGCTGCAAGCTACCCATCACAGCATCGCCTCATCCTCATAGCTTCCTAAAAACGCTGGATACGTGAGGCCATGCAGGGTTCTCACCCGTGCCCATATATTCATTCTTCCTGCAGTTATGGACTGTTGGCATCTTGAACTCTATTGAAATATATACAATTAGATAAGCATGCCAGTGTGTGATTTCCAAATGTGTGCTTTTCTGCAAGCTGAATATTGTATGTTGTCACCATTATTTTTAGCTGTTCCCTGTGTATTCACTGGCAAAGCCCCAGATTTACTGAATCTCGATTTCATATTGCTTGTTTTAATCTGCAACTGTGCCCTTTTACAGTAAGAACTTTGACCAAATGAGCTAATATCATTGATACAATCTGATTTATTGGCACATATTACATTTCCTACAGTCAACAAGCGCATCAGCGGATTGTATGTGACTCAATTTCAGTTGCCCGGCAACCAGTAGTTAGCATGTCCTTTTCACAACACCGAAATATCCTCAGGCATCTGGCCCTTACCATGAACCCCAGGCCATCAACACTGAAACTATGTGTCTCCCGAGTTTTAACCACTGTTCCAAGTTATTGTCCCACAATTGTATATATCCCCCCAATAATTTGACAGCGATGCAATTAGGCCCTTTTTAAAAACGTTTTATAGAGAACATTCGTGCCGCCCTCTGGATTTGATGTTTTATTTCTAGGGAGCTGTTTAATGGCTAAGTCTACCAAATATGATTAAAAAAAAGTGATTCCCATTCATCCTTTTCAGTATCCCAACTGTTGTGGGGAGAAACAGAGTACAGGAACACCCTCAAGAGCTAGAGAGCAAATGCAAGAAGCGATTTATAATACCTTCCTACGATTTCAATCTTGTGGCCTGAGACAATAAAAGGCTCTGATTAAAGGGCAGTGGTGGAGGGGATGATGCCGCCTGCGTGCAAGCCCCTTTAGGCGTTTGAGCACGCCGTTTGCAAAGTTCTATTTGTTAATTGTTTGGTGGTCATGCTCCCACATTCCCAAAATACCCAAGGCACAAAATTGTGCTTCCAAGATAGTTTCCCAATAATATCTGTCACAAATCTGTGCCCAGGCGGGAACAGGCCGTTCAGGCGGTCCAAGTATTTAGGGGCCGATTCATGGAACAAACGTGTGCTGAAAATCTTGGCGCAAGCGTGCTTAAACAGGTGCACACACACGCGTGTGATTCATGGAAGTCCCTGCATGTGTTTCCCTTGGGATGTGCGCCAAACCCGTGTGGGGCGCACACGGGCGCACAAGGGCGCACACGACATTGCAACATCCCGAACGCTGTGCGCGACGTGCACAGGTAAAGCGAACAATGTTCGCGCACAAACCAAAAAGGGGGCGCGACACGGGGCGTAACACGCGGAATGGGGAACAACGCGTGAAAAAGAAGGCGTAACTGGGGAAGTACTGCAGGGAAATACACGGAACGCCCACACGCACACGAACAACATGTATTCATGGAATTGAATACAGGAAACCCGCGCACGCTAAAAGACACGCATAGGCGTCAACACGTCCGCCACACGAAGGCAGACGGAAGCGTCCCGGCGCACAATATAAAAGTGTGCACAAACAACAAACACGTACATCCAGCTGCGATGAATGCCCCATTTGTCGCAGCACTGATCGTGGGACACCGCAGGAGGAGGAGAATAGCCAGGGCCCACATTTATTTCCCCAGACTAGCCTTTTTGGGATGCCTGACGACCAGGTCTATGGAAGGTATAGGTTTCCACCCTGTATCATCCGAGACCTGGTCAGGGAGTGGGAAGATGACCTTACATCACCCACCCTGTGCTCCCAAGCATTGAGCCCCTTGGAGAAGGTGCTCAATGTCCTTTGGCCACTGGGTCATTTCAGGGGACAACTGCCATAGTGGGGGGGTCTCACAGGCCACACAGTCACGCTGCCTACACCAGGTGTTGGCAATCATCACTGCGCGCCCCTCAGTCCACATGCACATATACAGAACACCCGCCGAAAGGTGTGGCACACCTCCCCAAAGTGCTCGGTGCCATAAATTGCACCCATGTGGCCCTACGTCCACCTAGGGTCACTGAGCACATCTATCAAAACCGCAAGCACTGGCATTCCATCAACGTGCAGGTCGTATGCAATGCAAAGGGAATCATCACCTCTGTCTATGCAAACTACCCTGGCTCTACCCATGACAGTTTCATATACAGAATGTCCGCCCTGAGCCGGGCCCTGGAAGCTGGGCAGTATGGTGACACATGGCTCCTAGGTGATTACAAATGCCTGTGCACATGCATGCAGGTCACACACAGCCAAATACACAAACCCCAATAATCACAAACATTATCACCTCCCCAGGGGACAGTGCCTACCCTCTGAGCAACCACATGATGACGCCAATCCGGAACCCCACCACACCACCCCAGGTAAGCTACAACGCTGCCCATATTGCAACCAGGAGCATAGTGGAGCGCACATTCGGAGTGCTCAAGTCACGCCTCCCCTCCCTTGACCGCTCTGGCGGCTAGCTACTATATGCACCCCCAGTAGTGTGCAGGATCATTGTGGGAGCATGTGTCCTGCACAATTTTGCAACACGGCGGGAAGTACCGGTGGACATGGCGGTGCCCCCACATCCCCAACCACAGGCAGAGGCGCTGCCCATGGGAGGGGAAAGGTCACGTGGCGAGGCAGCCCGGACCCAGCTTGTGGCCACATTTTTCACCTAAACTCCCACCCCTGCGGAGTGCGCACAAGGGTGGCACATGCCAGGTGACAATCGATGATGACAAAGAGACAGTCAACTGTCACAACCTTACCACCATGACAATGTTTCCACGGAAGTGCTACATTGTGTGCATCCCTAGCTACTTAAACATTACCAATCCTGTGTGACCAAAAGGAACACATGGAATGTGTGTATCACACTCCCCCGCAAAACAGGCCATCACAATCCCTGGTATGTCACCAAACCCTCCCAAACCACATCACCCTTGTCTGCCACACCATGAGATGGCATGCAATAGCAAAAGGGCAACACATGGCCAACACAATGACGAAGTGACATGTCATAAATGAAAACTGGCCCAAGACAATGATGCCTGACATGGAATCAGATGAAATGACTGACCAACAACCTCCCACACATACAAAGTCAGACACAAATGCTTTCCACCAGTCGTAGCATAAACACAACACTGAATGCCTGTTCACATGCACATTGGGCATGGTAAAATCCGAACTCTCGAACCCGTGTGTTGTGTGTGTCTCCTGCAACACACTGCTCAGCACACAGCACATTGAGCAGCCATTGTGTTGCAGATACACCTTGGGCATCACATGAAAATGACAAATCAAATCAATAACCAAATGACGCATGTACAGGATACCCAAATGGTAATAGATTATGTGTTGCAGGCACACAGCGGGCCTGAGCATGCAATCTTTGTATACCTGTGGCCATGGAAGGGTGGTTGTATGTGTTGTGGATCATTGTGCAACTGTGTGTGTCATTAGGGACATGCACTCAACATATGCATGTGAAATCAAGTGACCCTCAGTGTCCTGTACACATCACATGTGAACATTGCCCATGTGAACACCCCAGCATGTCAAACCACACCAATCCCCTGACACCAGAAAGGTAAAGACAACACAGGAACAGGCATTGACCACCACAACACATCAGGTACATAGTACCCCACAATTACAATGTCAGAGTGCCCGAAACACTGTAGCCCACGCCAACTGTCCAACAACAAAAGGCCCTCCCTCATTTACACATCACCGTGACCTTCTGAACAACTCTGTCTGTTGTATGTAGCCTTCTTCATTCAAGTCTATCTGGCTACAGGATCACCCTACCCCTTGGTCTCCATGTTCCAGCTTGCGTGTAAATAGGGTCCAGCCCCCTCAGAGGCCACCTTGACTGGTAAAAATACCAAATCGCAGAGAACTCCAAGTAGCCAAACCCACAAACCAGGGAAAAAGCCTGTAGGCACCAAAAAAACCTGGAAGAGTCTCCAGTAGATGACTTGAAGTAGCAGGAAATGTCAAAGCACATGTACTAGCACAATGATAGAACAACCAAGGTAGCACAGTTGAACAATGGACCAACAGAATGGGTACCATTTACGGTACATAACATACAATGAGAATGCAACAACTGATGGGTAGTGTCACAGCTCTGGTGTCCAGGCGCAGGAGTAGCACGAACCAACCACCCCCTCTGTGGTCTGGGCGCCTGCAAGGTCAAACTTACACAGGCCTCTGAAACCCCGGCGGGGAAGGAGGGTCAGGGATATGTTGTTTGGACAGGCATTGGTATTCAGGATAACCGGAAAGAGGGGCAGGAGAGGGGCGGTGGATTTGCAAGGGAAAGTAGGCAAAATACAACTATTCACAAAAACACATACTCAATTTTCAGAAAACATGTTCAGCATGCACATTGTACCAAATGAGTCAAATGCAAGCCAAAGACAGTGTTATCTCTGGGGTGAGTGCTGGCCTCCTGCCTGCCCACTCTCAGGTCCAGTAAAATGAACATTTCAATGCTGCAAAGAGAGCGTGAGTTACTAATCTGAATGTGTGTTCACAACACACACACACAACACCATCCATGCCCCAAAGTAAGTGACTTCGCCACAAACTAACACCCCTGTCTGCTGCTTTGTAAACATATGTTAGCTTGGCCCCCGGATGGTTCCTACACTGTCAATGCAGTAAGGCAGGTGCATGTGGGCGCGCGGGAAATGGAAATCCAATGCGTCAACAATCACACATGATAGAATGGTCCCTGGGTGAGCTGCTAGATGCGTATAGCGAGGTGTATCTACATGAACAAGTACTTCATGATGTGTATCAAAAAACGTGAAGCCGGTGCAAGGGCAAGTTCAGGCATCATGTGGAATGTGCATTCAATGGGTTGCATGGCTACAAGCAACCCCCCCCCCCCGAGTGAAAATGCAGGGATGCCTTGCATGATAGCAAAAGGGTGACCAGAGACCTGTGTATTGGCAGACAGTGTTGACTAGCATCAATGGCATCATCTGAGTCAACTGACAACACAGCAGATGATGATGGGACAGTAAGCAGGACACATGGCGAACCCTCAGTAGAACACCCATGTGTGCAGAAGCCACTACACCAGATGGACAGAGTCAGTGGGCCTGAAACAGGGGGAGGACTGTGCCCCACACAGACTGTGACACCCTAAACATGTGTGTGATGCAGGACTGGGCCAGAGTGGGCATGGGATGGCTGAAGACATGCCATGAAATGTTGATCATCCTGGACACGTACTACAATGATCATCCACTCATAGACACATAGGGGCATGCATGGAATGCACATGGAGCATGAATGGGCACTCATGCCATCTGCACAGTCCAAGTGAGACACCCTGCATGCAGGGCAGAGGATGTACCCCACTGCATGTGTCTGGCAGGTTGGCTGTTGGAAGTTAGCATGTACACAGGAGGCTTGAACAGGCCATTGCAGTATGCCAAGATGATGCACACCAGTGCAATGGTGTAATTGGGATGCAGGGGGGTGGAGGGGCAAGGGGGCATGACTACGTGGAGTACCCACATGCAGGCAGAGGACACATGTAGGTCAGACATGCAATGACATAGTCCCAGTGCTGAGAGGAAAGACATCCCTGGCTACATGCAGAAGGGCCAGTGAGCTGGAACATGGACCGTAGGGGCATCTAGGTGACTGGCATGTGAGTAGGGTGCAAGTGTGGTGATGAGGACAGTCCCCGTCTGCTCTACATGTCCACCATCCTGCACAGCAAGCATGCATCAGTGAAGCATTGCATGACTAGCACATGAGAACCATGTACACATAGCATGTAGTGGCAGTCAAGCACAACACATCACACAGGCAAACCAGACATGGGCTGGACACACACACAACAACACTCACTGGACGGGGCATCAAAGTCCTGCATCTCTCCCACTCCTTCGACTGATTCTGCTGGTATGAACTCTACAATGAGTGACTTGTGCGGAGTGAGGTCACCCTTCTCAGGTGGTGGCCCACCGCCAGTCACTAGAGTCATGCTGTAATTAGAGGCACGCTTGGCCTTAGCGCTGAGTTTGAGGTCATCCCAACGCTTCTTGCACTCGGCACCTGTGCGCACCTCATGGCCGAATGCACTCACATTATCTGTGACATACTTCCAGTGGGTATTCCGATGGGCAGCCATAGTTTGACAATTGGGCCCCACTAGCATGTCACGCCTGTGGGCCCGCACGTAGTCCACAAGGGAGTCCAGTTCCTGCGCACAGAAAGGCTTCTTCCTTGACATGCAGGAGGCTGTGGCTGTGTCTGGGGTCCCAGCATGTGCTGCAGATGCAACCTTCCTCCTCTTTGATAGTGGCGCGGACCCTGCTGGCGAATGCCGCCCTGATCAATATGGGCAAGATGTTAAAAGCACCCCTGCACCTGCATGGCTGTATGTGACCCCGGTGATCAAATGACAGGTCACGCAACACTCAGGCACCCCAAAACTGCAGTAAAACTGTGCGCCCAACCCCGGTAACCCACGTGTGTGGAATTAACCTCCCGCAGTACGCAGTGGCACTCAGAGACACGAAAAACACATACGCGTGGGACACGCAGGCTAATATGACCTCGAAAACGGGTATGCGATACACAGGGGCACCCGCAGTGGGAAAAATAGCGTGCATGACTCACTGTCAGACTAGCGTGATAATGTAAAACACGTGTAGCCAATACCCCAGCCAAAAGAAGAGATACGTCCTTGATCCGCTGTGAAGTTGTGATGGTGCGCAAAACAACACAAAGTAGCAACACACACGCCGGTCTCCACGAAAGGCACGTACAGCGAACTGCTGGCCCTGCTCACCTTTAACCCGTGCTGAGGGAAACGCCTGCGCGCGTCATGTCACTTACGCGCTTAGGCCCTTTCCTCGGATTACACACATTAACACACGGACGTGCTGTTTTTTCACATGCTGAATCACTATGCACCCGTCACGAGGGAAACGCTGCGTGCGTAAGGGCCTTTCCTCGAATTACATCCTGACGTGCACTTTTTTCACGTGCCAAATCACTCCGTATCAAGCTGGCCATGCGACAACACACGGAAGACCACGCTCCTGCCCAAAAGGCCATTTTCCTGCCCCCCAGAGCCCGAGCACGCTCCCACCTGCCATCTGCTGCTGCCTGTCTGCCTGCTGCCCACGTGCCCTGCTATTTGGTGCCTGCACGTCAGCCATCTGCAGGGGTCCAGTTGCTGTGTCCACCCCTGCTGGAACAGAAGACTCCCCACTGGGATACCATCGCTCCACAGCCTAGCCCCAGGACCCAGTTGCCCACTCACACCTGCCTCGGGGGTCACCATGTCAGGGCAAACACCATCCGAGACCACTGGCGACCCCCAGCTAGAGAGGCAGAGGGCTACCAGCTTCAGCGATAAGGAAGTTGGTACCTGGTGGAGCAAGTTCTGGGGCATTATGATGTCCTCTTCACACCATTGCGCGCCAACAAGTAAGGACGGGAGAGGATCTGAGAGGACGTAGTGGTTGCCATCAACGCGGAGGGGGTTGCAACCCACGACATCAAGCACGTCCGTAAGCGCTGGGAGGACTTCAGGGCCAGGACCCTCAGCAAGGCCCGGCGCCTCTTGAAGGCAGAGGATACAGAGGGGTGCCGGGTCAGCCTGAGCAACATCCAGATGAGGGTCCTGGAATGCATAAACCCAGCACTCCATGTTCAGATCCTTCAGAGGCAGACCCGTCTGGAGTTGAGCGGTAAGTGCCCATGCATTGCTGTGTGAAACAGGGCATGTTGCAGTGTGCAGGTAGTCAGCTACTTGCCTGTATGTGTGACATAGGTCATGTATGGATGTGTGTGTGCAGGGACATCATGGTGCTGCATGTGAGACCAGTCATGCGTGAACCACATAGATGGTGCATGTGTTCCAATGCAACGTGGGGAGCAGCATGCAGAATTCACACATGAATGCATGCCTATCTCTGTTCTTGGACATGGATGGGGTGTGAGAGATGGATGCTGCTGTCATGTACATGTATGGTGTACATGTCTGTGTGTCTGAGTAGCGTGTGTGTGACTTTGAAACACCATGGATGCAGGACACATGTGACGATGTGTTGATTCACTTATGCAGTCTAGTCATCCTTGTATCCACTGTGTCTGTGATGTACGAGCCCTGATGCATGACCCTCCGGTGATGTGTGTGCATGGGATCAGTATGAGCCATGATGCATGTGGGTTTGAAGACAAAATTTATGTCAATAGAGGCCCTTGTACATGGATGCCGATGTTGATTGCATGCGCCGTGCCTGTTTCTACATGTGTGTTGCCTGCATTGACCCATGTGTTGTGGAGGGTGAAGGCGAGCATCCCCAGCTAGCAAGATCCTCCCCACAATGAGAGACAATAATGGACTCTCCCAGGATGGGAATAAGGCCAAGACAAAGTGCGGGTGAGCGTAAATGGGAGTTTATCAAAATAGGGCTTGCAAAGGACTCTGCAAACTCCGAGAGCGCTCTGTCTGACAATAGCAAAGACAGGCGTATATATTTACAAAAAACGTCATAAGAACCTACACACTATAGGGGGCACAAGTTTGTGGGGATTGGGTGGCAACGACTAGCTATAGGTGCTGCTGCAATGTGGTTTGCCGTGGCTGGAGGACGTCACTGGTTACCCTCATGGGTTGGGCTAGGCCTGCCAGGTCCGCTAGGTTCATCCGGGCGGTGTTGTTGTGCCAACTGTGGCCAGTGTCAGAGATGAATGTCTTTCCTGACGTTGTGCCCTAGGGCCACGCACACCGCAGTCATTCAACCATTGCAATATTATCTTCTCTGGTAAATCTTCCAATAGGTTATTCTACAGGTTAATGCAACACAGAAGGAATGCACCTAGAGTGGGGTCTGCTGGCGATTCATCAATACATGGTTACCATCGTCCTGTTGATCGGGTATCGTAGGGCGTGGGGTTGGGTCTCAGGGCATGGGACAGGCGGTCCATGTCATCATGTCTTGTTAGGAGCCATTATGGATGTGTTCCTGTGATGTTGCCATAATATTAGGTGTCCTCATTTTACAAGGGGCCTAAGGTGAGCCAGTGGGTCATGGAGCCTAAGAAAGGGCGCCTCTGGATCTGTGTTTTCAGGCCGGGGTTTACTGCTGGGTTGTAAATAATTCAGGTGGCAGGCCGTGGCCTTGGGTGCTGAAATCTTTGACGTGGCTCCAGCCGAGTTGGGGGAGGTGGAGCAGCACGGCACATGCCTCTGTTTTTCATCTGGCAGGCTTCACTGGGAGGAAGGGGGAATGGCCTTGCATGTGCTCACAAAGGTATTTTCCTCGTGTGTTGCCGACTTTAGGTGGAAGAAGCATAAACATTCAAATAATATACAATACTCATTGAGTCTTTCCAAAGCTCACGTTTTAACATCGCTAGTGCCATCTATATGGCCAATTCGAGCACATCACTTGTACACTATGTTTTTAACAACTACAACATTTTGTTATATGCTTATACATGCACGGTAAGTGAGGTAGTAGTAAGGTTGGTGGAGCACGCAGAAACAACTCGCCAATGAGACTGACGGCAGCGGCACATAGTGGGCCTGGACACACACACATATGGTGCATTTGTCTTTCTTTGCACTCTAGTAGCATTAGTTCGGTTATGGTGCGGGACCGTGGGGTGCAATCTGTTCAACGAAACACATAACACTAAAACCCCAGGGACGCTTTTACTATCTGTGCATAACTGCAGGGATGTGGGTGCTTCATTCCTAATGTCATATTAGCACACATTCTGCCATGTTTATACATTTTACAGGTTTTTTTTAGTCAGAGAGGTTGTGGAGAGAACGCTTTCATCACAGGTGGTTTTCTCATTAGTATTTGGGAACTTTGCTTTTGTCAGAGGACCATTTTACAGTTCTTTTTTCCACCCAGGCCCTGCTGGCCGGGTCATGCTGGGAACAGTGATACACTGCGGAAGGTGAAATGTTACAGTGTTGGTATCTAACACTAGCTCATGTCCGTCTTGTCCGTGGGAATGGGCTCTCAGCGGATCTGCCAGAGAGCTGTGGCCACAGGAATAATTGAAACTCTCCAAAGGTGGGGGCCGTGCTGCGGTGCACAGGGCTCAAACCATCTTTATTAGACAAAATGGTTTCCGAGGCCTAGCTAAATTCAGCAGGTTTGGTCAATGTCTTCGGCCAGTGACCCATCCACCACCTGGGCCCTGGTGGTAGAGGGGGGGGCCCTGACGAGCCATGGGCCTCACCGGGAGAGAGAATGCAGGGGAGGGGAGTCTTTTGGACCAATCCTCCCCTACATTTCCCCCCTTTCGAAATCACCCACTGGCATGCTTATCAAATTCTTTCATCTCCTGCATTCTTCCTCATCAATTATTGCGTCATCCCATGCAGGTGTGCCTTTTATGGGCATCCATGCTCTGCACACCCCTCTCAGGCTCTCCCCTCTCCTAGCATATTCATCTGGGGTACAAGTCAGGTATATACATCCGCTCTCCCCTTCCAAGTCCACCCACACCTCCTCGTACCATTCCAGTATACGGGGCTCTTTAATGGTAGTATGCCACAATTTATCTACTATATCCTTGTCGTGGTACCTAGGCACTAGCTGATATCTCGGCGTGTCATCTGTTCCTGTTTGTACCTGTACTTCCTGCATAGCTTGTATTGTACCGCGGGCGTTGCCCATTGTCACCATCATCATTGCACCGTTCGGCACTGCGTTAGCACAACATCGAAGACCCACCTGGCACAGGCAAAAAATGAAAAGGAGGAACACTACAGCCGGCATCAAGAATTTCACAGTCATTCCCAGCCACGATGGAACCCAGGAGAAGATATTGTCGAACCATGTGCTTTCTTCTGCTCCACCTTCCATTCTCATTCTTTCTCCTAGGTTATGTACTGCTTCGATCACATGGGACAGGGAGCCGTTGTCTGCGTCTTCGGAAAGGTACGAAAGTGCAGCAGGCACTTCCGATTTTTCGGCAAACACCTCCGTCCATCGCTGTCAACAGGTCCAAGACATACCTGTTTTGCATGGTCATTAGCCGTAGTGCTCTCAGTTCCACTTTTATTACGTTAAACCCTTCTTCAGTGTCATTTGCCAGCTGGATCAGCTGCCAACGTGTGATTTGGAGCCACTTTGGATTTGCTCGCGCCTGGATACTTGGGATGAGTGAGGCGAAGAACGTTTCTGCAGAGCTGAATAATCAATATCTATTCGGGATCTGCGCCAGCAATTCCGATGATGCCTTTGATATATAGTTCGATGATCGTTTGTTTCAGGACAGCACCCCTTCCTTGTTCCCGGCAGACAGGACATATACTTGTGACTCTGCAGTTGGCTGGGCCGCACTCTGTTGGGTGTTTCCTCGCGTCTTCTTGCTCCCATCAATGTGGCTTTTCGGGATTACCATTAGTGCGGAGTGTAGGGTGGCCAATGAGCAGCTGCCACCCCATGATTGTGGGAGGTGTAGGTATGCCTGGTTGCCACATACCCAATAGATGTCCATTAGGGCTGCTGTCCCTTTTCTCAGATCTGGGATGGTGAGGGTCTTGTTACAGTTCTTGTTTGCCCCCATAGAGGTTTTCCCTTCTCCCTCAAAACACAGTTCATAGTTTATTTCCTTCTGCAGCTTGAAGGGTTTTTCAATGGCCGTTACCCAAGTCAGTTTTGAGATGTGTTCCTTCCATACTGGTGTGCATGTTTCTTCTATCCATTGCAGTTTCTCTGGTGCCACACCCCTCAGTGCTTCAGCCTTGCACATTATCTCTTCGTCCTTCCACTTGTTGTCTGAAAAAAGTGTCCCTTGTATAATAAAAAATGGCTCTTCCAGACATACCACTCCTACTGTCTTTGGATAACAGGTTTTCTCATTCTGCAGGATTCTAAAAGTTACTTCATGTGCCTGGAAGGTGTTCTTAATTCTGCACAACGTGAGATGAAGGAGACACTGGGCATCGACAATAGGCAACTATTTGGGTAACAATACTTTGGGTGTACCTGAAGCATGGGGAATGAGGGAGCAGACATAACAGCTCTCATTTGTTGTTTGCTTAGCCGTTGCACTCATGTCCGCATACCATTTATTTGTCTGGTGGGGGTGTCGTGGGTCTTCCATTTTGTCTAATCCTAACCCATAATACTCATCATACTTCCTCCTCCCCGCCTCCCTTTTCCGTCTGTTATTTCTTTTTCTAAGGTATTTCCCAGCTTCATGAGCGATGGACAATGTGGGCCCCCCTTTCTCTTTCTCGCCCCCCTTTGCCCAATCATCATATAATATTTCATATCTCGCTGTCATTTCTTCATTTTCTTCCTTTATGCTATTTAGCAGTGTGTTTTTGGTTACGGGAGCGGGCCGGCTGGTGGAGGTGTTATACAACCAGGATATAGCAGAGGGGTTGCGATCATTTAGACTGCGGGCATTGTAATTAGATACTTTTGGCGGGGAAATTGTGCTGTTTTGCATTTTTCCCTGCAGACCTTCATTTTTCGAGATAGCAACATTGGATGGTGTTGTGTAATATCCCCATACCAGTTTAGTTCCATCCCATACCAAAAAATCACCTTCTTTAGTATTTACAACTGCTGTTTCATTTGTCACATTAGTCCCATTACTCCCCCCTCGTTCATCTCGATAGAGATGAACGCTATGAACCAATACGTAACTAGGCCAAACATAATTGTAAAAAATAATGTAATGCATACAGACAATCCACACTCATATGAATATCTACATCTCTCAGCTAAAAAATCTCTATATCTAATAAATCTATCCGTTGCAGGCTGCCCGTTAGTTGCCATGATAGCTCCTGTTTGAGATATAAAAGTGCATTAAGTGCATGCATGTAAACATTTTGTTGGCACTACCAGTGCCAAGATATCATGGAAGGGGAATGGAATTGGGTAGGGGAGTGGGGTTGGGATGTACAGAGAAGGGAGCAGACACTATACATTTTCACAACATTATTATTTACACATAAATCCTTTTTTTTTTTTGAATCTTTTCATCTTTATAGATAACCTCAAATATAATGGTTCTCGTTAACAATTTTATCAGTCAGGTACATTTCATCCACACACATGTTCACATTCACTCATTATTTTCATGAGTATTGTTTGCTGTTGTCTGTGCCCCCTCATCCACCTCTTCCTGCAGACTATTATATGCCTTTCGCACATCCGTCAAATGTACCCAATATTTGAGTCCCCTTACTTTTACAGCCGTAGGCGTACAAAATACTACTTCATATGGTCCGTGGAACCGTGGCGCATTCCACCGGCGGACAGCTGCGGACATAAATGAACTCTCCCGGCATCAGTAGTACCGGTGTTTCATGTTCCATAAGGGACTCTGTAGTGTTCCCTTCTTCCCTTGTGAATGGTGGTGAGAGCTGCTTTGATATTGCGCGTGCTGCCCTAATTAGCTTTTTCAAGTATTCTGTGAACTCATCTCCCAATATTGCGGCGCTTCTGTGTGCGTCTGAGTGTTGGCGCAGTGGGGAGTGTGCTGTGTGCATTCGCCTCCCCGTCACGATTTTGTGTGGGGGCAAATGGTGGTCCTTGCTTGGCTGATTTCTCAGCTCAAACAGCGCAAGGGGCAAACAGTAAATCCATTTCTTCTTTAATGAGCAGCACAATTTCGACAATCTCCCTTTTAACAGTCCGTTCATCTTTTCTACCACGCCATTACTTTGAGGATGATAAATCAAGCACAATTTATGTTTTATTCCCAATAATGTTGTCACTTCTTTGAAGAGTTTGTTCACAAAGTGAGTGCCATTGTCTTAGCGAATTACGTCACAAATTCCCCAGCGCGGAAATACTTCCCTTACTAGGAACTTTGCAGCGCTTTTAGCATCAGGTTGTGCATATGGGCCTGCTTCCACCCATCTCGAAAATGGGCATACAACCACAATCACGTAGCGTGCCCCATTACACCTTTCCCCCATGTCGGCGTAGTCAATGTGTAGTTCTCTTGATGGCCCTATCGGTTTTGGAATTGTTCCCCTGAGTGTACGTAATGTCATCCAGAGTTGTATATCTGGCACGTTGTGCACTCCATTGTCAATCTTAATATGTGCTCCTGGAGACAGGGCACGAACCACTCTTCTTGTATCTCTGCTGCAATGTGTTGTTTTGTGTTGTGTGCTGGAAATTGTAATTGCTGCAATGCTATTTCTAATAGTTTGACCGGCATTACTACCTTCCCTGAGTTGTTCTGCCGCCTTAACAAGTCTGTTGATGATTGGCTGCACCCTCGTTTTTCCCACATCATTTTTTCATCACCACTTGCTCCTTCCTGCAGCTCTAGTATTTGTGATATGGGCATCACATTGTATCCTTCTGGGAGCTCTTCGTTTGTCTTGTGCTGTAGCACGTACTCACCTGTTTCATGTTTCTCAAAGTATGAGGCTTCCTTGGCAGCAGTGTCTGCTGCCGCGTTCCCCAAAGACACAACGTCTGTGTTGGACGTATGTGCTTGGCACTTCACTATTGCTACCACTGTTGGACCTTTTAAGGCCTCAATTAATTCCTTCAGCAACTCTGCATGTTGCACTGGTGTCCCATCTGCTCTCCGAAACCCCCTCCGCCCCCATCTTGCTAGACCTTCATGCACTGTTGTCGTCATGTATGCTGAATCTGTGTATATTGTTACTGCACAACCTTTAGCTGCATGTAATGCTTCTATTAAGGCCATGAGTTCTGCTGCTTGTGCTGAGAAATGTGATGGGAGGCGGTACTGCACTAGTGTCTCATACTCAACTTCTTCTAATCTCACCACTGCCAATCCCACATGTTTCTCTCCCGTGTCCATGTCAATCGATGCTGACCCGTCCACAAAGTACACCTCCCCCTCGCTCAGGGCATTCTCGCACACCACTGTGTCCTCCCCTCTTTCCCCTGTGTAAGTCGCACAATCGTGTTCCTGCATGTCCTCCAGTGTGCATGCTTCTGTAATGAATGTTGCCGGATTCACTGTCCTGCATCGTACCACATGGATATTGGCGCTGGACAATATTATTTCATAGGCAGTTGCTCGCTGTGTGGTCAGTGTACTTTTTGATCTCTCAAGTATTGCAAATAATGAATGCTCCACAAACAATGTGACAGGGCATCCCATTACTATTGTGGCGCTTTTCTCAATTGCGAACGCGGCTGCAGCGAGTGATTGCTCGCACGCGAAATGTCCTTGCATCACCGCATCCAAAGTGCCACTATAGTAAGCCAACGGTTTGTGTCTTAGGGAAGTCTTTTGTGTCAGTACAGCTGTCATGAGTGTCCCCTTGCAGTGTGAGAACAGGTAAAATGTGCGTTCATAATCAGGATTGGCGAGTACTGGAGCACTCGAAATCAACTCTTTTAGCGACTTGAATGAGGCGCTCATTTCTTCTGACCATTCTATTTTCCTGTTCTCTTGTTGTGCCTCCTTGAGTGCGTGCAGTAAGGGTCTTGTGTAGGCTGCATAATCTAATATCCATGCTCTACAGTAGTTACACATTCCCAAGAATTTCTGCATCTCCTTCACTGTTGTGGGTTCTCTTACTGATCTTATTGCTTCTACCCTGTCAGGGATTATTCTTTTTCCGTCTTTTGATATTAGCTGTCCCAAGTACAGGACTTCTTTCTGACAGTATTGTAGCTTTTCCTTGTCCACTTTGTACCCCTTATTTGCCAGCAGTGACAGGAGTGTTACCAAATCTTTTCTGCATGTTTCTTCATTCTGTGCGCAGACGAGCAAATCGTTTACGTACTGAATGATTGTGCTTTCAACTGATAAATTACCCAAGTCTTCGTGTAGTATGCGGTTGAATATGCTTGGGCTCTTACAGTATCCCTGTGGTAATCTGCAATGTTCATATTTCTTTCCCCCTAGTGTAAATGCTGTCAAGTATCTGCTTTCTTCTGCCAAGGGGATGGAGAAGAATGCGTTTTTCAAATCGGCCACTGTGAAATGTGATGCCGTTTTTTGGGATATTGCATAAAATTGATGCAGGGTTCGGGACCAAAGGGAACTCTTTCTGTATGACATCATTTCGGGGGCGTAAATCCTGGATCATCCTCCAAGCCCCTCCCTTTGCTTTTTTGATCGGGTAGATACATGTGTTACATGGGGAGTTTGAAGGCACTATTATCCCTTGTGCTAGCAATGCAGTTATTGTCTCTTTTATCCCTTCCTCAGCTTCGCGGGACAATGGATATTGTTTCACTCGGGGTAGAATCGCCCCTTGTTTGAGCTTTATTATCACTGGTGTTACTCCATGCAACAACCCTACATCATGGGGGCCTGTTGTCCACAGATTGTTTGGCACCAGTCGCATGTCATCATCAAAAAATGACGGTGGTGTTCCCACCACTGCCATAAACCGGACGGGAATTTGTCTAGCCTCAATCAAAATGTCACAAGGCATTGCTATTTCCATTATTATTTCGCCATCACTTTCTAAATTGGAAAAGAGATCTTCATCAGTTAAGTCTCGCAGGGCAATGTTGGCATTGATGCACAGTACTGTGCGCCATTCACACCCGTCTATGTCCATTCCAATCACAGCGATCCTTTTCGCTGATACCTGTACAGTATGCAAGTCTAAGGATACCACTGATCCTAGTGCTATGTCTGGGTGCACTATTGGGCGGAAGAGGAACTCCGCGGGTATTCTCCAATCCAGCTTTTTTAGCTCAGGAACTACTTGGGCCAGTGTTTTTAAACCTTCAATGAACATTCTTTCGTCCACTGGCAGGCCACGTATTTCCGGGGAAGTTGTTTTAGCCTGTACTACCAGCATTACACGTAATGGGCATATTCCTGGTGTCGAACACACTATACCTCTTTCTGTGAATGATATTGTCATGTTGAGTTTGCTAAGAAGGTCCCTCCCTAGCAAGTTTATTGGCGAATGTTCATAATACAGTAAGGGTGTTTTTACAGTTTTACCCCCCACTGTCACATCCAAAGCTTCTGTGTAAGGAACTTTAATTACAGCCCCAGAGAACCCCTGCGTCTCTAACTTCCGGTTAGATAACAAAAACCGGCCCTCCCTAATACATGATTTCTCCACTCCCGAATCCACCATGAATATGAACTGCTTGTCTCCTATCTGCGCCCCTACCAATGGTTCCTCTGCTGCATCGTAGGTGGTAGATAGAACAGGACATGCAAGTGTTCTCTGTGGGCTGTCCTATGCGGGGTGTCTCATTGTCCCCCCCTGGTTGAACACACTCCCTGAAACCACTGATACGCCACTATAGGGGGCTGGTACTGGGGCTCCATTTGCTGTTGTCGCGAAAGGGTAGCCTGGGGTGTAGTGCATAGTGTCATTGTTCTGTGGGTGATTCTGTGTTCTGTATTGGTGTCCCTGCCGTTGCTCAGGGTACCCCTGCCCTGGGTCCCTTTGTTGTTGTCCCATTGGGAGACCATATGGGCTCCCCGGATGAGGATGGCCATAATGTTCTACCTCTGGAAATCTGTTGTTTTGTCTACTTCTGCACTCCCTGGAATAGTGTCCCCACCTCCCGCAGTTCCAAAAACTCCCTTGCGCACCTCTGGGACCCTGCCATCCGTTTCCTCCCATTCCCCCATACCCTTGTCCACCTCCTCTTCGGCCCCTGTACCCACCTCGTCCCCATCGAGGGGCCCACTCCTGCACTGCGGACCTCCACTCTGCTCCTGCTTGTCCCACTGCCGCTGCCCTGCTCCTGCCCAATTAGTTGCCATCCTCCCTTGTATTGCTACCAGCCCCTCCTCCTCCTCATATCCCTCCCTGCTGTGTGGGAGCACGGCCACTGCTGCAGCGACCTTCACCAACTTTGTTTGTACTAGTTTTGCTTCGTCTGCCAATCTTCTCTGCGCCACCTCCTTTTCCCTTTCTTTTATTCGTTTGCAGTGGTGAACTATTATGCTCTGAATTTCGGGCCATCCTTTTGCTTCAATACCTGCTATTTTGTCAAGTGCTTTTTGCACTTCTTTTGGGAGCCCCCTCTTTATTATGAAGTAGAATAATTATGTTGATTGATACCAGGGCGTGCCCGTTTCTGCTCTCCACATCTCTTGGACCCGAAAAACGTAATCCATAGCATCTTCCCCGTCATTCATTGTACATTGCATTACTGATTGCAAATCTGGGGTATCTGGAAATGTTTCCCGCAAGGCATCCCACACCCTGGCACGTACTGTGTTGAAAGAGGCACCATCATGGCGATCGAAATCTAACGTTACTCCCGGGAAGCCAGCTTTTATCCATACTCTGTCAGCCTGATCCCAAACTGCTGATACTAGCAAACTTTTCACGTCGCCTATTGCTAGAGGTACCCCGGCTGTATGTTTCTCAAAGGCGTATATCCACTTGCTTGCCCCTCCTGATAACGGGGGCAATAACTTTAACAAATTGGCCTTATCCATCTGAGCCCAGGCTATGTAATTCGGCCTCCCTCCTCCCCTGTGTATTAGTGGGAGCTGCAACTTTCCCTTTGTCGTTGTATCTGTACTCACCTTCATTCCTGATTTTCCTAACGATGCCATTTTTCCCAATCTGTTCCTTAGTCGCCCTGTCCACTCATCATCCATCGTTCTCATTGAGCATGCGCCATCCAACCCTTCGCTTCCCCCTCCCATTGCCATACTTAGGCTTTCGCTTTCTTCTAAATCATCCCCTATATCACATTGTAGCTCCTCTCTACCTTCTGTGGGCCTCTCTTCGTCATCGGTACACCCCTCTCTTCCCTCTTGTTCAATTATTTGTGTCGGTTCTTCCTGTATCCTAAACAGTATCTCTCCTTTTTTCCACCCTTCTTCAAATGTTCTATTGTCACTCTGCGCTCTGGATGCAGGCTCTGATCTAGCTGTATTAAGTGCAGTCCGCTCACATATGCTTTTTACCCTCGAGAGCTCTTCTTTGGCTATAGAGAGCCTGGATTCTAAATCTCCTGTAAATTTCTATATGTCCACCCTTGGTGTACTTACCTGCTCTTGTTCCCTTTGACTCTCATATGGTGGCGGTGCTGTTGGCCCTTGAGTGGTAGTAGTTGTCGTTGGGGGTACATAAGTTGGGTCACTGTATCCCTCTGCGGGCACTGGCTTATTTAGTATTGGGTACAACCTATTTACCTCTATCGGTGGCTCCTCTTCTGGCAATACCTTATCATCCTTTGGTAACATTAGTGGATTGTCAGTGGTTGATGGTAGATCAGGATCTAATTCCCTTGTCTTAGGCGGGGGTATCTCTTCAAACAGTCTCCATAGGTCTAATATTTCTCTCCTATTATGTAGCTGCTTCCCCTTGTGCATGTGGCTACCATATCTAGGACACTCTTGTCAAACGATCCCCCTTCGAGCTATATCTGAGGTAATCCCTCCCCCTTCAACTCTGTGATCCACTGATCATGATATTTCTCAATCCGTTCCGCGTACCCGGGTAGGTTCTTACAAATATGTGATAAGGGTGTTTCTGCCCCCATACTTCGTACTCGCTCGATACTGATGTATCTCTATATATCTCGATATCTCAATATAAACATATCACCATGTAAGTTTGCGTATTTATGTCTTACTGAATCGTGGGGACCTGCGTATTTTCCCTCCCCCTGTACACTATGAGAATGGCTGCGCACAGCCTCTATTGTATCCTCTTTGGGGGCACATACAAGAGCAAACCATCAGTAATTTTGACAATGTTACCCAACAAATCAAAAAAGTAAACACTCACTTCACCACATTACTCTCTTCTTTGTGATATTTCTTCTGGTCACACTTACCATGACCATACCATAATTATGCATTTCTGACCACTTTTACACACTCATTATAACAAATATGTTCTGACACATACGATGCTTACACACCCATAGGCAGCACTCTATTCACAGCTCAGTTTGTCCTCCCTTTCCTCCCTTGCCAGCTGTCCCTGTCCGTCTTACTCTGATATATATTTGTTTCCTAATTTTAATGTAAAATTGTCTTTCTACTTAGATTATATCTTTGTTTGTACTAACCCACTTTATTTTCCCGTAAACCTAAAGAAAAGAATAGAAAGAATAGCAGTCACTAATGTATTCTCTGTGTCGTCCTTTACCAGACACCTTTATCTCATTTTCCACTTCTTCATATATTCCCAGTACTAGTCAAGGTAGCACTATGCGGCGCCGCCTTCCACCCCCTCGCGGAGCTAGGTTCCTGTCTCTTTATCTCTGTTTACTTCTTAATCCTAATGGCCATATGCAAAGAAAAAGCAAAGAAAGTTTAGGATGGTCCTTAGTAGACCCAAAGTGCCCCCCTTTCAACCAGCCTCGTTCCCTGTCCTATATTTCCTCCCCTACTCCCTTTATGGTCACTCGCACTTAATACTCACGTGCCCGTCTTGAACCGAGAGTCTCTGAAACTGGGTCCGTCCAGGCAGTGTTGCCGTACGCTCAACGGTCAGCCCCGTCTCCGGCGAGAGGTACTTGTAAAGACTGGTAGGGGGTGGTCTGTACTTCTGCTCTCTATATGGTAGAGGGGAGGCACAGAGGACCCCAGCCTAGATTCTCTATTCTGTAGCTATGGTCGAGCAATCAAGGCCTAGCTTCTCAGGAGGTGATGCAGGCTGGTTCTTAAGTACAGTGTAGTCCCCAAGCCCCACAAAGGAATGTCCACACACTGTATTGGTTAGAACACAGTCTTTATATAATCAATATTCAAGGTTATGTACACTTATCATAATAACTCACTTTGTACTTAGGAAAATCAACAATGGCAAATATATAAAGTGGTACCACCCTTTGTATTAGATCTCATTAAAGTGCATCAACAATACTGTAACAATGTCACACAGAACAATAGAGTGAAACCAGCAATAGAGAGAGGAGAGAAAATAAGATGGTTGAGCAATAGGCAGAATACTGGCCCCTACCACTAGACACAGTCCTGTGTGGAGATCCCCCCACCTGGGCAACCTGTAAAATAAAGATATAGCACAAGCCCAGTCCATATATTGTTCTGCAAGTCTTATTCCCTCCTATAATGTTTTTACCCCCCCAATGTACCTGGTGGAGTCGAGTTCTTCGAAGAGGCGTCGACAGATCCTTCTTGAGCGACCCCCTTTCAAGCGGGAGTCACGGATCGTCGAGAGGCGTCGAGAAGCGTCGAGGAACTCGGCGTTCGGCGGCGGGGAATCGACGGCCCTTCTTGAATGCCTTCCCTTTCAAGCGGGAGACATGGGGCGTCGAACGTCCGACAACAAACAGGGTAGAACGG
Source organism: Ambystoma mexicanum (assembly GCF_040938575.1). NCBI lineage: Eukaryota > Metazoa > Chordata > Amphibia > Caudata > Ambystomatidae > Ambystoma > Ambystoma mexicanum. The sequence goes on along the minus strand of NC_090929.1, from coordinate 1,318,678,327 downwards.
CGTCAATGAGGCTGCAGCTTCGATCCAAGCGGTGCTCGTCGACGACGGAGCGTCGGCATCCTGCAAGGCAGAGGCGTGCGGGGCACCTCGATGACAATTGTTCTGGACCGCAAAGATTGTGGAGACGGGGGCCCAGCAAGGGCGTCAAGTCGTTCAAGTCTTTGTGGTCTTCGGGGGGCGGGAAACCCACCGGTAGGTTTCTCCTCGGCGCATTGGTCGTCCTCGACTTTCTCCGGCAGGATGAAGCGGTCGACGGTGCGGACGAGGGAGTCCTTCGATTCAAATGTTCTTAGGCAAGGAGCGGACGGCTCCGGTCGTCTGCGGCACGGCGTCAAGTGGTTCCCACGGCTGGGCAACACAACTTCGACGGGCCTCCAGCGGTTACACAGACCTGTGAACCCTGGTCGATGGCAATGGACTTCGACGGCGGCGATGTCCGGGTGCTTCACTTCGATCTCCTCGGCGGTCCCGTCTCGGGTCGGCAGCCTTTCGAGGGTCTGACTTCCAGGGGGCTTCGGCGAAGATGTAGCGGTGCTCGATGATCCCTCGGAGCACGGGAAGAGGGCGCCTTACCAGGTCCTCTCTCGGGTCAGTCCTCGACGAATTCGGCAGCTTTCAGATCGGTCGAAGCAAGTGCAACAGCAAGTCTTCTTCTTCCAGCTGGACGTTGAGGATCAGCAGTTCCAGTTACTCTTAGAGTGGAGAATCAGCTTCTGAACGCTTCTGAACAATTACCAGTGGTGAGAGGTCCCCAGATATACTATTCTGTCTCTCATCCACACTGCTGGCACACACTCAGCAGCCAATCATACAGAAGGGCATTCATGGAGTCAGTCAGCCAATCAGGCACACAGTGCATTCAGGCCACACTCCTCCCTTTCAGACACTCACAACAAGGAATGTGGATTGGGACAAGTACCCAGCCATTCAACACTACACACTGCATTCAGGCCAGTTTCGGGCAGGGCTGTCTCAGTCTTTGTCTCTCATGCCAGAAACCAGACAACCACAACAAGGAGTGTATATTGGTCACACACTCCATTCACCCAGGTCCCACCCACAGGAGGTACCCACAACATACAGTCACTGGGAAGGCTCCAGTCAGTCTAGCTGGGCCTTCAAAACAACACCATATATGGAACTTCCACCCAACAGCCAGTCAGGGGGAAAGGACAGAGTCAGGGCTTCCCAGGACTTTGGGAAAACAAGGTAACAGGCAATAGAAAGCAAGAGGCCACAGGGGCCAACTTGTTTCCTATCTGATCCCAATGGCAGGGCCTGGGTATCCCAAAATGGAGGACACCCAGAGCACCTGGCAAATTCAGCATGGAGCTGCCACCAGCCCATACCCTGCTCTGTGGGCCACCCACAGGTGCCCAAAAACATACACTAGGGGCACAGGGTTGTACCCCTACCCATGGGTGCCATAAGGGTATCCCATGGGTCTGTTCACCAAACCAAAAGAGAGAGCTGCACTGCCAGGAGTCCCACATGGACTCCTGGGCAGAAAACACGACAGAACACACGATAAAAAGCAGTAAAGGACATAGATTCAGAGGCCCTGTCCCTCTGATGCATTTCCAGCATCACAGTCGCCCCCCCAAGACTAAGGTGGAGGGTGTCTAATCTCCCACAGGATAGACACCCTCATCCAGACGGTCAACATACCTTCTGGAAAGGCCATCTGCATTATCGTGACTCTTCCCTGGTCTGTTCTCTATGGTGAAGTCTAGCCCTTGCAGGCTAATGGACCACCTGAGCAATTTCGGATTCTCACCCTTCATCTGCATAGCCCACTTCAGGGGCTTATGATCTGTTTGGACCTTGAAGGTAGACCCCATAAGGTAGGGCCTAAAATGCCTAAGGCTCCAAACTATGCTAAAACACTCCTTTTCAACAGTAGCCCACCTAAGTTCTCTAACCTTGAGTTGTCTACTGATGAATATGATAGGATGTTCTCTCCCTTTGTCATCTAACTGGGACAAGACAGCTCCAATTCCGGTGTCGCAGGCATCCGTCTGGACGATAAAGGGTCGGCTGTAGTCAGGCGCACACAACACAGGTGCCCTACACAGACTTTCTTTCAAGCCATCAAAGGCCCTCTGACAGTCTTCGGTCCAATTAACCTTCCTAGGCTGTTTGGGTGAAGTTAGAGCTGTCAGGGGTGCAGCTATGGTTCCATAGTCTGCCATGAAATTGCGATAGTAGCCAGTGAGGCCCAAAAAGGCTCTCACCTGGGTTTGAGTAGTGGGAGTCTCCCAGTTCTGTACATCCTGTACTTTACTGGAGAGAGGTTGGATTTGACCCCCTCCTACCTCATGACCAAGATAGGTAACTTTCCCCTGAGCTATCTGGCACTTGGTGGCCTTGATAGTGAGGTTAGCCCTTTTGAAGGCCTGCAACACCTTATCCAGATGTGTCAAATGTTCTTCCCAGGTGGAACTGTAGACGGCAATGTCGTCTAAGTAAGCCACACAAAAGGCTTCCAGCCCACTGAGCACATGGTTGACCAATCTCTGGAAGATGGCAGGGGCATTCTTCAACCCAAAAGGCATGACCCTAAACTGGTAGAGTCCCTCAGGTGTTGAGAAGGCTGTCTTTTCCTTGGCATGGTCCATCAGAGCTATTTGCCAATAGCCTGAGGTAAGGTCAAAGGTGCTCACAAATTTGGCAGCGCCTATGGTGTCCACAAGCTCATCAGCCCTGGGCAATGGGTGCGCGTCAGTTTTGGTGACGGCATTGACTCCTCGGTAGTCCACACAGAACCTCCAATCCTTGGTACCCGCCTGGGAACTTGCCTTGGGGACAAGGACCACTGGACTGGACCAGGGACTGGTTGAGGGTTCAATAACACCCAGATCCAACATCTTGGCGACCTCAGCCTGGATGTGGTTCTTGACGGTATCTGACATACGGTAGCACCTGCTTTTGACAGGCACACTGTCACCAGTGTCAATTTCATGCCTACACCATGGTGTAAGGCCTGGCGTCAGTGAAAACAGAGAGGCATACTGTTGGAGCAAAGCCCTGCAGGCCCTCTGTTGCTCTGTTGTCAAATCCGGAGAGAGATGTACTCCCTCCACTGAGCCATCCTGAGGGTTGCTATGCAGCAAATCAGGAAGGGGCTCACTCTCATCCTCTTCTTGCCCTGAAGCTAGCAAGAGACATGATACTTCTGCTCGCCGGTGGAAAGGCTTGAGCCTGTTGACATGGAATACCTGAGGGGCTACCCCAGAGGCTCCCATGTCAACCAGATAATTGACTTCGCCCATCTTGGAGATGATCCTGAAGGGTCCAGTCCACTTGTCTGCCAAAGCTCTAGGCTTGGTAGGCTCCATCACAAGGATTTCCTGTCCCGGAGTCCAATCCACTTGCGAGGCTTTAAGGTCATGCCAGTACTTATTCAATTCCTGGCTGGCCTTGAGATTTGCTGTTGCCTGACCCATCATCTGTGTCATCCTCCGTCTGAGGCCTAACACATAGTCCCCCACTTGCTTGGCGGGACCTGGAGGGGTGGCTTCCAAGCCTTCTCTGATCAAGGCGAGGGGCCCCCTCACGGGATGTCCAAAGAGTAATTCAAAGGGGCTGAAACCAACACCCTCTTGAGGTACCTCTCTGTAAGCAAACAGCAGGCATGGCAGGAGGAGATCCCATTTCCTCCTTAGGGGTTCTTCCAAAGCCCCTAGCATGCCCTTGAGAGTTTTATTAAATCTCTCAACCAGACCATTGGTCTGGGGGTGGTAAGAGGTGGAGAACTTGTACGTTACCCCGCACTCTTTCCACATGGTTTTCATGTAACTAGACATGAAGTTGGATCCTCTGTCAGAGACAACGTCCTTGGGGAATCCAACACGGGTGAAAATGCCCAGGAGAGCCCTGGCAACCACCTTGGCAGTAACAGTCCGAAGGGGTATTGCCTCAGGGTACCTGGTGGCATGATCTACCAAGACCAGGATGAACCGATGTCCACCTGAAGTGGGAGGGTCAAGGGGACCGACAATGTCGATGCCCACCCTCTCAAATGGTGTGCCAACCACTGGCAATGGTTGCAGTGGGGCAATGGCACTGCCTCCAGTCTTGCCAGACAACTGACAAGTTGGGCAGGTCCTGCAGTGGGACTCCACCTCTACTCCCATCCGTGGCCAGTAGAAATGGGCAGAGAGCCTCTGCTTAGTCTTCTTGGTCCCAAGATGACCAGCCAAGGGCACCTCATGCGCCAACTGCAGTAGGAAGGGTCTGTAAACCTGGGGTACCACCAACTTCTTGAGGGCACCAGGTTCAGGCTTAGTGGGCTCACTAACAAGGAGCTCACCCTCCCAATAAATCCGGAATGTCCTAGGCACTTCTCCTTGTGCCTGGGACAGGGCCTGTTTCCTCAGTCCCTTGAGAGAGTGGCACTCTCTCTGTCCCTTACAGAAGTCTGCCCGGGAGGGTCCCCCTTCAGCTAACAAGCATTGAAGGTCGGGATGATCCTCCGGGTTGAGAACCTCTCCCACAGGAGAGTCTTCTGTCTCTTCTCCCACAGGAGTTGAGTTTGGGTTTTCCACTGGACCCAGCCCCTCCGGAGCATGGATCCCAATGAGTGCTGTCGGAACAGCAGGAAGAGAAGGTGTTCCCTCCACAGAGGTGGCCTTCTTGGTCTTCCTTCTTCTTGCCTTAGGCCTCGGCTTTGGCTCGGGTAGCTGACTCACAGCCAGACCCGGTGTCACCTGTGACCTGGTGACCTCAGCAGCAGTCACGGGAAGACCATCCGAGATCAACCCCAACTCTACTAGATAATTTCCTAACAGAATGTTAGCAGGGACATTGTCCTGAACCAGGACAGGAAGCTTTGCTGTCTTGTCTCCAATCATGAGTGTGACTAAGGCTACAGGTGATAATTTGGGAGGCCCACCAGCTAACCTGGTGGTTCTCAGAGGAGCACCTACATAGTCCTCTGGCTTGAGCAGGGTCCTGTCCACCACTGTCATGCTTGCCCCAGTGTCTCTCAAACCAGTAGAAGGCTGGCCATTCAAGAGGACACTTCTCAAAAACCTACGGGTATTCTGTGGGATAGCCGCCAGTACTTCTGCATACTGGTCCCAGGCCCCAAGGGACACTAAGCAAATCTCTACCGGAGCACCAAATGTGTCCCGGTAGAGGAGGGGAGGACAGTGGCCTCCACCTCAGACACGGGGTAAGGGTAGGTCAGGCTGACAGCCTGTACTCCAAGTGCCTTACCTTTACACTTGGAGTCACCCCTTCTGTGATCCAGAGCCCCACAGTCCCAACAAGTGCCAGGAGTGCGGGGTACGGTACTGGAACCACTGGGAGCCTGCTTTGTAGCAGGTGGACCACTACTCTTATTCCCACCCACAGATGACTTATCCCCACTAGATTTTTGGGTCTTGGGAGAGGAAGGTTTAGGTTTACCCGACTGTGACTGCTTGTGGGACTCCTCAGCTTTCTGAGAGGCCCCCTTTTCTTTGTCCTTGTCCTTCCCACTGGAGTCCTTAGGGGACGCCCGGTGGGAGACCCACTTGTCAGCCAACCTAGCCAGTTTAAAGGGGTCCAAAATGTTCTGGTCAGCCACATACTGACGCAGCTCTGGTGAACAGGCTTCAGAAAAATGCTCAAAAAACAAGAGGTGGGACAATTCAACAAAAGTCTTAACCTTGTATCCATCAATCCACCCGATCATGTTCATGTGCGCAGCACTCACCCAGTCAACCCAAGACACATTCTCCCTTTTCTTAAAATCCTTGAACTTTTTAAGGTATTGGGTAGGTGTCTTGCCAAACTTGGCAATCAAAGCAGACTTGATACACTCATACTGACCCCTTTCTTCCACACTCAGCTTCACAATACAGTCATATCCAGTTTGAGGCACTCTGCTTAACAAACACTTAGCCCAATCTCTTTTATGAACATCATGAATCGCACAAGCCATTTCAAACGATTCAATCCATTGGAGGATATCTGAACCCTCCACAAATACACCAATCAAATCTTTCATAAACTTGGTGGCTGGGGACCTGACACTGTCACTGGTTTTAGCTGAAGTCTCCACTCTAGCTTTCTCTAGCTGGATTCTCTGACATTCAGTGTCCTGGCTCTTGAGTTCAAGGTCCTTATTTCTGAGTTCAAGATCCCTATTCTTGAGCTCCACTTGTTGAGCCAACTCCTCTTTCTTAAGTTCAGCATCTATTTCCAACTTGCGGTATTCAAAGGCCAATCCTTAATAACTCAAGCTCCAAGGAATTGCTGGGGTTTGGAACAGAGGCAGCAGGAATGGCGGCATTCCCAGAAACAGATTCAGCAGAAACCCCAGGGGCAGAGTCCTCATTGGTTGCATTCCCCCCCTCATCAAGAGTTTCACCATCAGTCTGGTAGTCCACCAGGGCAGCTATCAGCTCAGCCCTAGACTTATCTACAAAGTCTAACTCCCTGGCTTCACAAGCACTCTGGAGAGCCTCCAAGCTCATCCGAGTCAATTTGCCATTTGCAATAGACTCCATTGTTTGTAATGCAGTTATCTTGTACACAACTAAACCTTAATTGAATAAAGTGCAGATATTTTGTAAGTGGCACGGTTATACACTGATTCTTAAAACCATAAGCATCCCACCGCTGCCACCAGTGTAAAGACTGGTAGGGGGTGGTCTGTACTTTTGCTCTCTATATGGTAGAGGGGAGGCACAGAGGACCCCAGCCTAGATTCTCTATTCGGTAGCTATGGTCGAGCAATCAAGGCCTAGCTTCTCAGGAGGTGATGCAGGTTGGTTCTTAAGTACAGTGTAGTCCCCAAGCCCCCACAAAGGAATGTCCACACACTGTATTGGTTAGAACACAGTCTTTATATAATCAATATTCAAGGTTATGTACACTTATCATAATAACTCACTTTGTACTTAGGAAAATCAACAATGGCAAATATATACAATTCTAAAGTGGTACCACCCTTTGTATTAGATCTCATTAAAGTGAATCAACAATACTGTAACAATGTCACACAGATCAATAGAGTGAAACCAGCAATAGAGAGAGGAGAGAAAATAAGATGGTTGAGCAATAGGCAGAATACTGGCCCCTACCACTAGACACAGTTCTGTGTGGAGATCCCCCCACCTGGGCAACCTGTAAAATAAAGATATAGCACAAGCCCAGTCCATATATTGTTCTGCAAGTCCTATTATTCCCTCCTATAATGTTTTTACCCCCCCAATGTACCTGGTGGAGTCGAGTTCTTCAAAGAGGCGTCGACAGATCCTTCTTGAGCGACCCCCTTTCAAGCGGGAGTCACGGATCGTCGAGAGGCGTCGAGAAGCGTCGAGGAACTCGGCGTTCGGCGGCGGGGAATCGACGGCCCTTCTTGAATGCCTTCCCTTTCAAGCGGGAGACACGGAGCGTCGAACGTTCTTCGAGGAACTCGGCGTTCGGCGTCGGGGAATCGACAGCCCTTCTTGAATGCCTTCCCTTTCAAGTGGGAGACACGGGGCGTCGAACGTCCGACAACAAACAGGGTAGAACGGCGTCGATGAGGCGGCAGCTTCGATCCAAGCGGTGCTCGTCGACGACGGAGCGTCGGCGTCCTGCAAGGCAGAGGCGTGCGGGGCACCTCGATGACAATTGTTCTGGACCGCAAAGATTGTGGAGACGGGGGCCCAGCAAGGGCGTCAAGTCGTTCGAGTCTTTGTGGTCTTCGGGTGGCGGCAAACCCACCGGTAGGTTTCTCCTCGGCGCGTTGGTCGTCCCCGACTTTCTCCGGCAGGATAAAGCGGTCGACGGTACGGACGAGGGAGTCCTTCGATTCAAATGTTCTTAGGCAAGGAGCGGACGGCTCCGGTCGTCGGCAGCACGGCGTCAAGTGGTTCCCACGGCTGGGCAACACAACTTCGACGGGCCTCCAGCGGTTACACAGACCTGCGAACCCTGGTCGACGGCAATGGCCTTCGACGGCGGTGATGTCCGGGTGCTTCACTTCGATCTCCTCGGCGGTCCCGTCTCGGGTCGGCAGCCTTTCGAGGGTCTGACTTCCAGGGAGCTTTGGCGAAGATGTAGCGGTGCACGATGATCCCTCGGAGCACGGGAAGAGAGCGCCTTACCAGGTCCTCTCGCGGGTCAGTCCTCGACGAATTCGGCAGCTTTCAGATCGGTCGAAGCAAGTGCAACAGCAAGTCTTCTTCTTCCAGCTGGACGTCGAGGATCAGCAGTTTCAGTTACTCTTAGAGTGGAGACTCAGCTTCTGAACGCTTCTGAACAATTACCAGTGGTGAGAGGTCCCCAGATATACTATTCTGTCTCTCATCCACACTGCTGGCACACACTCAGCAGCCAATCATACAGAAGGGCATTCATGCAGTCAGTCAGCCAATCAGGCACACAGTGCATTCAGGCCACACTCCTCCCTTTCAGACACTCACAACAAGGAATGTGGATTGGGACAAGTACCCAGCCATTCAACACTACACACTGCATTCAGGCCAGTTTCGGGCAGGGCTGTCTCAGTCTTTGTCTCTCATGCCAGAAACCAGACAACCACAACAAGGAGTGTATATTGGTCACACACTCCATTCACCCAGGCCCACCCACAGGAGGTACCCACAACATACAGTCACTGGGAAGGCTCCAGTCAGTCTAGCTGGGCCTTCACAACAACACCATATATGGAACTTCTACCTTACAGCCAGTCAGGGGGAAAGGACAGAGTCAGGGCTTCCCAGGACTTTGGGAAAACAAGGTAACAGGCAATAGAAAGCAAGAGGCCACAGTGGCCAACTTGTTTCCTATCAGGAATCAACTGATCCCAATGGCAGGCCCTGGGTATCCCAAAATGGAGGACACCCAGAGCACCTGTCAAATTCAGCATGGAGCTGCCACCAGCCCATACCCTGCTCTGTGGGCCACCCACAGGTGCCCAAAAACATACACTAGTGGCACAGGGTTGTACCACTACCCATGGGTGCCATAAGGGTATCCCATGGGTCTGTTCACCAAACCAAAAGAGAGAGCTGTACTGCCAGGAGTCCTACATGGACTCCTGGGCAGAAAACACGACAGAACACACGATAAAAAGCAGTAAAGGACAAGGATTCAGAGGCCCTGTCCCTCTGATGCAGTTCCAGCATCACAGTACTGAAAGGGGATTTTTCAACCGGGATCCCGTACCCTCTCTCTGTTGAGTGCGCACTTCTGAGCGTACCGGTTGCCGTTGGCGGGCAGCCTCCCGGAGACGGCGCACCGTGCGTATCCCTTTTTGACCGGAGATTTTCGTGCCAACGGGGACGGTAGGGATATATATATTTATGTTAGGAGAAAAATAATAATCACGCTTTCGGGTTCACCACTGAAGGCGAGCGTCCCCAGCTATGAGAGACAATAATGGACTCTCCCAGGATGGGAATAAGGCCAAGACAAAGTGCGGGTGAGCGTAAATGGGAGTTTATCAAAATAGGGCATGCAAAGGACTCTGCAAACTGCGAGAGCGCTCTGTCTGACAATAGCAAAGACAGGCGTATATATTTACCAAAAACGTCATAAGAACCTACACACTATAGGGGGCACAAGTTTGTGGGGATAGGGTGGCGACGACTAGCTATAGGTGCTGCTGCAATGTGGTTTGCCGTGGCTGGAGGACGTCATTGGTTACCCTTGTGGGTTGGGCTGGGCCTGGCAGGTCCACTGGGTTCATCCGGGTGGTGTTGTTGTGCCAACTGTGGCCAGTGTCAGAGATGAATGTCTTTCCTGACTTTCTGCCCTAGGGCCACGCACACCGCAGTCATTCAACCATTGCAATATTATCTTATCTGGTAAATCTTCCAATAGGTTATTCTACAGGTTAATGCAACACAGGAGGAATGCACCTAGAGTGGGGTCTGCTGGCGATTCATCAATACATGGTTACCATCGTCCTGTTGACCGGGTATCGTAGGTCGTGGGGTTGGGTCTCAGGACATGGGACAGGCGGTCCATGTCATCATGTCTTGTTAGGAGCCATTATGGATGTGTTCTTGTGATGTTGCCATAATATTAGGTGTCTTAATTTTACAAGGGGCCATTAACCTAAGGTGAGCCAGTGGGTCATGGAGCCTAAGAAAGGGCGCCTCTGGATCTGTGTTTTCAGGCCGGGGTTTACTGCTGGGTTGTAAATAATTCAGGTGGCAGGCCGTGGCCTTGGGTGCTGCGGGGGGAACTACAAATCTTTGAAGTGGCTCCAGCCGAGGTGGGGGAGGTGGAGCAGCGCGGCACAGGCCTTTGTTTTTCGTCTAGCAGGTTTCACTGGGAGGAAGGGGGAATGGCCTTGCATGTGCTCACAAAGGTATCACCAAAGGTCCTCGTGTGTTGCCGACTTTAGGTGGAAAAAGCATAAACATTAAAAAAATATACAATACTCATTGAGTCTTTCCAAAGCTCACTTTTTAACATTGCTAGTGCCATCCATATGGCCAATTCGAGCACATCACTTGTACACTATGTTTTTAACAACTACAACATTTTGTTATATGCTTATACATGCACGGTAAGTGAAGTAGTAGTAAGGTTGGTGGAGCATGCAGAAACAACCCGCCAATGAGACTGACGGCTGCGGCACATAGTGGGCCTGGACACACACACATATGGTGCATTTGTCTTTCTTTGCACTCTAGCAGCATTAGTTCGTTTATGGCGCGGGACCGTGGGGTGCAATCTTTTCAACGAAACACATAACACTAAATCCCCCGGGACGCTTTTACTATTTGCGCATAACTGCAGGGATGTGGGTGCTTCATTCCTAATGTCATATGAGCACACATTCTGCCATGTTTATACATTTTACAGGTTTTTTTTTAGTCAGAGAGGTTGTGGAGAGAACGCTTTCATCACAGGTGGTTTTCTCATTAGTATTTGGGAACTTTGCTTTTGTCAGAGGACCATTTTTCAGTTCTTTTTTCTACTCAGGCCCTGCTGGCCGGGTCATGCTGGGAACAGCGATACACTGCGGAAGGTGAAATGTTACAGTGTTGGTATCTAACACTAGCTCATGTCCGTCTTGTTCATGAGAACGGGCTCTCAGCGGATCTGCCAGAGAGCTGTGGCCACAGGAATAATTGAAACTCTCCAAAGGTGGGGGCCGTGCTGCGGTGCACAGGGCTCAAACCATCTTTATTAGACAAAATGGTTTCCGAGGCCTAGCTAAATTCAGCAGGTTTGGTCAATGTCTTCGGCCAGTGACCCATCCACCACCTGGGCCCTGGTGGTAGGGTGGGGGGCCCTGACGAGCCATGGGCCTCACCGGGAGAGAGAATGCAGGGTAGGGGGGTCTTTTGGACCAATCCTCCCCTACAAGGGACAGGATGGAAGTGACGTTTGACAGTACCACTCATGTGTTATTGCTTCTAGTCTAGGGGACTATTGTACAGTACCCTGATGCTTGTGTTCTATGTCTCCCTCTACGCAGCGTCGAGTGAAGAAGAGGGCAGAGACGGTGCTGTGGAGCAAAGCGGCGGGGATTCCTCCACCGGGCGGCGACCCAAGGCCCAGCCACCCTCCCAGGAATTGCCATCATCTGGGAGCGAGGGGACTGGTGCAGCGTCTGCCACTATGGCTGCAGCGGAAGGGCCGCTTAAGCCCCCACAGAGGCTTGCGATGGCAGAAGACGGTGTGGAGCCATCCAGGTTGGTGGTCTACACAGAGGAGGAGGAGGCAGCTACTGAGCCGCACATGGGGCCTGGTGGGGGAAGTACCACTGGTGCAAGTGGTGCAGTCCAGGGCCATGGGCAGGAGGCAGCACAGGTCACCGCGGAGGGGCCTGTGCATTTCACTGTCCCTGACCCTGTGACTGCACCACCATGCACCAGCAGGAATGCCCCGTCCCAGGCCCGTCCGCAGGTAGGGGGGAGGCCCATGTCATCTGGAACTCCACTACCTGGGGACGAGGAGACCCATGACCGTATGGGGTCTGTCCTGATTGGTGTCGCCTTGTGCACACGTGTGATTCGTGATAACGTGCGTGCTTCCTGGGGGAACCACGCACACCATCACGAAGAACTGCGTGGCAACGTGGCACAGTTGGGAGGGGCCCTGTTCGGAGGGTTCCTGCATATGTCGAGTACTCGGTCGGCCCTCTCCTCCTCTGTGGAGACTATGCGCCAGTCGTTCTCCCTGCGTCTTCCAGCCCAGATTACACCAGGGCCCCTTGTGGACCTGGCCTGACCAACACAGCCAACTTGGTGGAGATCACATCCCTGCCAGAGTCGGGAGACAGAGGTCCAGCAGGGTTGGACACCCCACCAACTGGAGACCAGCAGATGGAGGATGTGCCGGCATCATCGGGCAGGGCACATGGACAGTAGCAGAAGGCTCAAGGTGGGAGCGATGATGGCTCGGGGCCTTCAACATCAGAGGGCCAGGCATCAGCCGGAGGGCAGGAGGACCCTGGAATTGGAGTGTCTTCCGTGTGGCAGTGGTTGGGCCAGCGGATAGATGCAGAGCGGCGGCGGGCAGAAGAGGCACTGCTCACCATGGTTAGGGCGGAGTTCTCCATGCGCAGGGCGTTGAGGCAGGCTGAGTGCCTCGAAGCAACTCACAGGGAGTTGGAACAGGCCATGACTGCATCCCTGCAAGACCTAGGGGCCAGGGCAGAGGCCCGCCTCCAGGACATCAATATGGCGTTTGATGATGCCCTGGCCCGGAACATCACAGAGTGAGCCGTAGGACTTGCCCGCCACCATTGTATATAGTTAGTTAGTGTTAGGTTTCCTTTCTGTTTTTATTTCTGTTGGGGCGCTTGGACAACCCCCCACCTTTTTGTATATTGTTCTTCATTAGGTAGGGTTTTTTGTAGGTTTCATTTCAATGGTTGTGCTCATGGACCCTGGATTTGTACTTTGTAAATAGTTCTACACTGGATTTCACTTCTTATTTTTTATTTTTCCATGGTTTTGTCTTGTGTTTTCACTTTGGATTTGTTTTGCTGGACTGACACTTTGGACACATGCTTTTGGATTGATTTGGATTCTGCTTTCCTACATTTTTATTTTATATTTTGGATATGCAGCTTTTTGATCATTATTTCCATTCTTGTGTGTTTCATTTCATTCCCTTGTTTTTGTGTTTAATACATTTTTATTTCCTACTTCAATGTGTGGTATTCTTTCTTTGGTTTAATGCATGTCACGATGTGTGTTTTCTCAATCACATGCACCCATTGTGTGGGTGTGACGGAAATGAGTTGATGTGCATTCTTGTCATTTGGGATGTATCACGTGATGGGGATTTCATTGTGGGGTGGATGTAATACCTTGCTGTGTGTTTGGACTGGGGTGGCGTGAGGTGTGATTTGGGTGGCCATAAAGCCCATTATTGAGGATCGTCATGACGTGTTGGGGGGGACATGAGTCGGGGCCTGCTTGCAGGTGCCTGTCACTGCTGGATGGGTGAGTGGGGGTGCAGGGACATGAGTCGGGGCCTGCTGGCAGGTGCCTGTCACTGCTGGGTGGGTGGGTGGGTGGGTGAGTGGGTGGGGGACATGATTCGGGGCCTGCTGGCAGGTGCCTGTCACTGTGTTAGGGAGAATTCTCTGTTTAGGCTGAATTTCCCTCCCTAGTGAGTCCCCCAGCAGCTTTGCTGGATTTCTGGGGTTTAATTTTTTCTCCTGCCAAGAGTGAGACTCTTTTACCCTCACTCTTGGACATGTTGAACTGTGTTATCTTGGACAAACCTTGTGTTGAATGGGCTATGGGGTCTTTTACTCCATAGGGCCTCATGTATTTTTGTGATGTGGGTTACACAGCACCCTCTGTGCCATGACCCAGGGGTGTCCTAGGGACTCCCCAACATGGACTCCATACCCTGGGACTGACTACTGTCTCCCAGGGCATGTAAAGTCACCAAAGACTTTGCTAGTCTTGAATCCTGAACAGAACCAGTACAAACCATCATATTGTGGACGTACTGGCTGGGGCAATTCGATTGCCCCAGGGTCTGTTAGTCGAGGGGGCACGTCTCCGTCCCCCCTGATCGAGTTTTGGCTGGTGGCAGTGGAAACTACGTTTTATATTCGACCGCGAATATTTTCCTATGGGATTTCCCATTGTTTTAGGCTAACACATTTAATTATTTATTTACGGTAGCCTTAAACATACCACCGGTTTATATATTTATTTTTATAACTCCGGTTGGGACTTTTTGCCAAAACTTGATTCTAAAATGGCGTTGGTGTTCGCCTCTGTAACTCTGACCCAAAGTGGAGCCCTTTGTTCCACTTTTGGCGGGCTTCTCCACAGAAGCCCTCCAAAGTGGTGCCACTCTGTCTGGGGTACTTAGGAGGGGTGGAGGGGGATTTAGGCACCCTGGACTGAGTTACCTTGGTAACTCAAGTCGCACTCCGTCCTGATTGGCCCAAGTGGTGAGCCGGCCGGCTCACCACTTAGCATGTTTGAGTGACAGCTAGGCTGGGTGAGTGGGGGTTTGCTGCATAAAAGCAGGGCTTTGGGGACTGGAACTTCAGAAGTCGCCACAGGACCAAGAATCCGACGAGGGAAGAGCTGAGCCGACCTGCTTCGACGACACCACCCGGTGGAGCCCTGCTGAACCGTCTCACCACTTTTCCCGACGACCGAGGAGAACTCTTAACGGAGTGGCTCCTTCCCTTGACTGGTGGGGACAACCAGTTTTCGCCTTCTTTTCGCTTCTCGAGGTATCTCGTGGCCGCCTTGCCAGTGCCAAGCACCCCGGCAACCGGAACCCCACCACTTTTACCCCAAACCACGAAAGTCGGTACAACCCTTCAACCGGAGGACTCCGCGGCTGGTTTCTTCCCGGGCAGTGCAACGACCCTCTTCTTCTGCTCTTCAGCGAGAACTTCTCTCTCCCCTGACCGACGTCGAGCCCAGCTGCCACTGCCTGGAACAACTGCCACCGCTGGAGGATCCTTTCCGCTTAAGGTACCGTGTTCCGCCTGGCTTCCCTTGCTACCGACTGTACGGGGTAGATTTAGCCCCCGGCTTTCGAACCTGGGAGTGCCTGGAACACCCTGGCTAAACTTTCTAAGCCACTCTAACCTCTTTCTAACTCTTTGCAAGACTTTGAATCCCTAATAACAGTGTGATCTTGGGCACATTTTCGCTCCGGCTACTCTAAGAGTGGGCCCTGCCCAGTGACTTTTGCTCACCTGTGACTTTGTGCTTCTTTGAGCCTAGTGCAAGTGTTCTGGACCTTAGAGTGGTGTGTTTAACCCATTTCTGCTTTTTCTCTCCCTTTCTTGGAAACTACTAGAGTGTCATCTAACGTTAAGCACTCACCTCTGTTTTAATTAAGTGGTGTTAACCTAGAGTTGTCTAGATAGGAGAAAGGATTGAATCTACTTTCGTTATAACTGTGTTTGAAGTGTTTACTATATTTTGCTAGAGTGTTTTTAACTTATGTGTATTTTAAATAAATAACTATATACTTTTGAAACCAAGCTCTGGTCAGTGTTTGCTTGTGCTATTGTGGTTTGGTACATATTGTGTATACTTTGCATACTGCCTAACTCTTCTTGAGAGAAGTCTGACTGCTCAGCCACAGCTACCAGGTAAATCTGGGTGGTACAGACTGCTACCAAAGGGGTTTACTGCTCTACCTGTAGTCTTAAATCTTTTGCAGTGTTCCCCAAGGGAACTGCACAGGTTTCTGCCTAACACTGGTGTACAGCGGTGGGATTTGTATTGAGTATACATTTTATTGTGCTTTAGATACCTTAGTGCAACTAACCACAAAGCTTAGCACTGAAAAAGTAAAACCTCTAACATGTCAGTTATAGAAAGCTATAGTCAAGAGTCCCTTGCAGCCAAAACTGCTGATTGTTTAAGAGTGCTCTGTAAACATAAGGATCTCCTGACTAAGGGCAAGAAAATGGAGCTGATTGAAAGATTGTTAGCTAACCAAAGTCTGGGTGATGGTTCAGAGGAACCTACCACTCCAGCAACTGTAGATGACAGTGTTGAAGTTAACATGGAGCAGAATGTTGATGATTCTGAGGAAGAGTCAGAAGAGGAGGGTGAGGCTGTTGTAACTGTCCCCCCTAGGCCTCTGCCTGCTCTACCTGCTGTGCCTACTGGACCTTTACCAGGTCCCACATTTAGTCCTCAGTACTTTGAACTGGAGAAAATGAAGCTAGAATTGGAGTATAAGAAACTTAATGCTCAAACTGACAAAGAACTAAGGCTAAGGGAAATGGAGCTCAAGTATGACTTAGAAATGAAGAAATTATCTGTTGAGAATGTTTCTCTCTCTGGCTCCTCTAGAAGTTCCAGTCCTAAAAGACCCCGGATGCCTAAAGAATTGGTTGGTATGTATGAGCCTAAGTTGGATGTGTTGGATTGGTTGTCTCTGTTTGAATATAATCATGGGCTCCAGAACATCACAGGAAATGACTTACTCACCTGGTTGTTCTCTAGGCTTCCCCCTGTTGCAACTGATGTGGTAATGGAGATGGGGGAGGAGGATAGGAAGGACTATGAATGTGTGAAACTAGCTTTGATAGCTAGGTTTGGGAAGACCCCTTCCCAGTATCTTAAGAGGTTTAGGAACCTCAAAAAGCATGATGGTACCCCTTGGGCTACCTGGGTGAGTGAATGTTTGAAAAACTTAGAGGGATGGATTAAGGGTTACAAGGTGAACACTTATGAAGGTATGAAGAATTTGTTTATGTTGGAGACTATTTATGATGCCTGCTCTCCTGAGCTCAGACAACACTTGGCTGATTCCAGGGAATTGGATTCCCGGAAGCTAGCTAAGGCTGCTGACTTGTGGGTTGCCAACAGGGCCACTCACAAGGATTCTGGGGTAACTCAGAAGAAGGATGGGGAGAAACAGTCTAAAAAGGACTCCAAAGAGAATTCTAATACTACAAATTCCAAAGAGGGCCCCAAACAAAACTATAAGGGTAAGCCACAAGGGAAACCAAATCAGGCTAGTGTACCTTCTGGTCCCAGACCAGAAGGAGGTCAGAACAAGCCTCCATTCCAGCGAGCCTTTGGCTCATGCTTTGTTTGTAAGGCTACTGACCATGTGAAAGGAGATCCCAGATGTAAGGGTAAACCTTCAGGGGTCCAGCTTGCCTCCTTAGCCTTCGCTCCAGAAGAGGAAGTACAAATGGCAAGTGGAAACTTTCTATTACTAGCTGATGAACCCACTGGAGTCTCAGCTAGTGTTTCTTTAGTCTCTCTGGGGTTGTGGGAGCAACAGAATTTAGATGTCTATAACTCTATCCCAGATAATACTAAAGAGTATTATAAGGACAGTGTCCAGGTGAATGGTCAGGAGACTCCTGCCATTAGGGACACTGGAGCCAGCATAACTGTGGTGGATGAATCATTTTTCAAGGCAGAGGATGTTGCTAAGGCACCCAAATGCCTCACCAAGTTAGCTGGTGGGCCTGTGCAGATGTGTCCCCAGTTACCAGTTCTCATCCAATGTAATGATATGGCTGTAAAAATACCTGTCAGTGTACAATGTGAAGTGCCAGGTAGGGTTCTGTTGGGTAATGACCTCAAAGCTCTTGGAGTTGTATCTCATACCCCCAGACCTCCTAGCAAAAGGTTCCAGGAACTCACAAAACCTGCAAGGGAGAAAACCCTGAGAGGGTTATCTCAGGAGATGATGACAGAAATCACTCCTCTACCACTGGAGCAACTTACTGCAGTAACTACCAGATCAGGAGCAAGGGGGCAACCCAAGACTCCTAGGAAAAAGCCAGCAGCAAGCACTCCAGTGCTTCCAACAAGGACTTCCCCTAGGTTGTCCAAAAGTACACCTGTAACTCCACCTCCAGCTGAGGCTGAGAGGGAGGTACAACCCTGTGTGGTTGAGCTAGACTCTGAGGAAGAGCTAGAAGGAGGCCCCAACCTTATTGGAGATTTGGACCCTGAGGACCATCCTGAGCTGCAGTCTTTACTGGCAGAAGGTGGGCCTAGCAGGGCAGCTTTTCGTAAGGGGCAAAGAGAATGTCCAACTCTGGAAGGTCTCCGCCACCAGGCAGCTTCTCAAGCTGATGGGCAAGAGCCTGGGAAGTATAGGTTGCACTGGGAAGATGGCCTCTTCTACAGTGAACCCACTGAGTCTGAACCTGGAGACTACAAACGCCTTGTAGTCCCACAAGAAAACAGACAACAGTTCTTACAACTAGCCCATGAGATACCTTTGGCTGGCCACTTGAGTTTCAAGAAGACCAAGGAAAGGCTCTCACTCTACTTTTATTGGCCAAAGATGGGGGCTGAAGTAGATAGATATTGTAAGAGCTGCCATACCTGCCAGACTTCTGGTAAGGTTGGTTCCAAGAATGTGGCACCTTTAGTGCCTCTCCCAGTTGTGGGAGTCCCATTTGAGAGGGTAGGGATTGACATTGTTGGTCCCCTTGATCCTCCAACCTCCTCAGGCAACAGGTTTATCCTTGTTGTAGTAGACCATGCTACTAGGTACCCTGAGGCCATTCCTATGAGGACTGTTACAGCTCCGGCTGTGGCTAAGGCCCTCCTTGGTATTTTTACCAGGGTTGGGTTTCCTAAGGAGGTAATCTCTGACAGGGGGTCAAACTTTATGTCCCACTACATGAAGGCCATGTGGAAAACCTGTGGAGTTACCTACAAGTTCTCAACCGCCTACCACCCTCAGACAAACGGGTTGGTTGAAAGGTTTAACAGAACCATGAAGAGCATGATAGGTGCTTTAGAAGAACCCCTTAAGAAAAAGTGGGACCTTCTACTACCATGCCTTCTCTTTGCTTATAGAGAAGTCCCTCAGGAGGGAGTAGGTTATTCTCCCTTTGAGCTTCTCTATGGCCATCCAGTCAGAGGTCCATTGGCCCTGATTAAGGAGGGGTTGGAAGGTGCTCCTCCCCTCAAGCCAGTCAGAGTGACTGACTATGTGATAGGTCTCAGGAGGAGAATGTCACACATGATGGCAGAAGCAAGTGACAACTTGAAAGCTGGTCAAGCCCTGGTCAAACATTGGCACGACCAGAAGGCTAACATGGTTGAGTTTACTCAAGACCAGCTAGTTCTAGTTATGCTCCCAACAAGGCAGAGGGCCTTGCAAGACAAATGGATGGGACCCTTCAAGGTTGTGGGAAAACTTGGAGAGGTCAACTATCTGGTGGATCTGGGCAGACCCAGGGAAGCTCCTAGAGTCTTCCACACCAACCGACTAAAAGCATACATCTCCAGACCTGATGTAGGAGCCTTGCTTCTAGCTTCAGCTGCAGAGGAGGAAGAGAGTGAATCTCTCCCTGATCTCCTCAGAGGTGTACCTTTAGATGAAAAAGTTGAAGGAGTCAATCTCTCTTCAGACCTGACACCTGAGCAACAAGAGGAGTGCAAATCTATGTTAAATCAGTTTGCCTCCCTGTTCTCACTGTCACCAGGCTTGACCCCTTGGGGCCAGCATGAGATACTCACTGGTGACTGTCTGCCAGTCAAAAGCAGAGGATACAGAATGTCAGAACATATCAGAGCCCACATCAAAGGAGAGGTCAAGAAGATGCTTGATCTCGGGGTAATAGAACCCTCTACTAGTCCATGGTCTAGCCCAGTTGTGTTAGTACCAAAGGCAGGATCCAAAGACTTGAGATTCTGTGTGGACTATAGAGCTCTAAATGCAGTCACCAAGACTGATGCCCACCCTTTGCCCAGGACAGATGAGTTGGTGGATAAACTTGGTGCAGCCAAGTACCTCAGCACATTTGACCTGACGTCAGGCTATTGGCAAATAGCCCTGACAGACCATGCCAAGGAGAAAACTGCATTTTCAACCCCAGTTGGCTTGTACCAGTTTAAGGTCATGCCTTTTGGACTAAAAAATGCACCTGCCACATTCCAAAGGATGGTGAACCAAGTTCTGGCTGGGATGGAAGATTTCTGCATGGCATACTTGGATGACATTGCAGTCTTCAGCCACTCCTGGGAAGAACATGTGAACCACCTAGGACATGTGTTGCAGGCTCTGGAACAGGCCCATTTGACAATCAAAGCCAGTAAGTGCCAGATTGGTCAAAGTAAAGTGGTCTACCTTGGACATGAGGTAGGAGGTGGAGAAATAAGGCCTTTGCCCAGCAAGATTGAAGCTGTGCAAAATTGGACAACACCAACTACTCAAACCCAAGTGAGAGCTTTTCTAGGCCTCACTGGATATTACAGGAATTTCATTGAGAACTATGGGACCATAGCTTCTCCACTGAATGTAATCTCCTCTCCCAAATTCCCAAAAAAGGTAAAATGGAATGAGGAGTGCAATCAGGCCTTTGAAAAACTGAAGAGAGCTCTTTGCCAAGCTCCAGTATTGAGAGCTCCTGACTACCACCAGCCTTTCATTGTACAAACTGATGCTTCCAATGTAGGTATAGGTGCAGTTCTAAGCCAACTGGATGAGAAGGGTAGGGAGCACCCCATTTGCTTCATCAGTAGGAAACTGAAGGATCCTGAGACAAGGTGGGCAACTATCGAAAGAGAATGCTTTGCTATTGTGTGGGCACTGAAGAAGTTTAGGCCATACTTGTATGGTTCTACTTTTGTTATTCAGACTGACCACCAACCCTTGAGATGGTTAATGCAAATGAAAGGGGAAAATCCAAAACTATTGAGATGGTCAATCTGCCTGCAAGGGTTTGATTTCACCATTGAGCACAGGTCAGGGTGTCACCATCAAAATGCTGATGGACTCTCTAGGATGTATATCATCGACTAGAGGTATGAGGTTCATCCAGGAGTGGATTAAATCCTCCTGTCCCTTAGTCTGGGGGGGGCGAGTGTTAGGGAGAATTCTCTGTTTAGGCTGAATTTCCCTCCCTAGTGAGTCCCCCAGCAGCTTTGCTGGATTTCTGGGGTTTAATTTTTTCTCCTGCCAAGAGTGAGACTCTTTTACCCTCACTCTTGGACATGTTGAACTGTGTTATCTTGGACAAACCTTGTGTTGAATGGGCTATGGGGTCTTTTACTCCATAGGGCCTCATGTATTTTTGTGATGTGGGTTACACAGCACCCTCTGTGCCGTGACCCAGGGGTGTCCTAGGGACTCCCCAACATGGACTCCATACCCTGGGACTGACTACTGTCTCCCAGGGCATGTAAAGTCACCAAAGACTTTGCTAGTCTTGAATCCTGAACAGAACCAGTACAAACCATCATATTGTGGACGTACTGGCTGGGGCAATTCGATTGCCCCAGGGTCTGTTAGTCGAGGGGGCACGTCTCCGTCCCCCCTGATCGAGTTTTGGCTGGTGGCAGTGGAAACTACGTTTTATATTCGACCGCGAATATTTTCCTATGGGATTTCCCATTGTTTTAGGCTAACACATTTAATTATTTATTTACGGTAGCCTTAAACATACCACCGGTTTATATATTTATTTTTATAACTCCGGTTGGGACTTTTTGCCAAAACTTGATTCTAAAATGGCGTTGGTGTTCGCCTCTGTAACTCTGACCCAAAGTGGAGCCCTTTGTTCCACTTTTGGCGGGCTTCTCCACAGAAGCCCTCCAAAGTGGTGCCACTCTGTCTGGGGTACTTAGGAGGGGTGGAGGGGGATTTAGGCACCCTGGACTGAGTTACCTTGGTAACTCAAGTCGCACTCCGTCCTGATTGGCCCAAGTGGTGAGCCGGCCGGCTCACCACTTAGCATGTTTGAGTGACAGCTAGGCTGGGTGAGTGGGGGTTTGCTGCATAAAAGCAGGGCTTTGGGGACTGGAACTTCAGAAGTCGCCACAGGACCAAGAATCCGACGAGGGAAGAGCTGAGCCGACCTGCTTCGACGACACCACCCGGTGGAGCCCTGCTGAACCGTCTCACCACTTTTCCCGACGACCGAGGAGAACTCTTAACGGAGTGGCTCCTTCCCTTGACTGGTGGGGACAACCAGTTTTCGCCTTCTTTTCGCTTCTCGAGGTATCTCGTGGCCGCCTTGCCAGTGCCAAGCACCCCGGCAACCGGAACCCCACCACTTTTACCCCAAACCACGAAAGTCGGTACAACCCTTCAACCGGAGGACTCCGCGGCTGGTTTCTTCCCGGGCAGTGCAACGACCCTCTTCTTCTGCTCTTCAGCGAGAACTTCTCTCTCCCCTGACCGACGTCGAGCCCAGCTGCCACTGCCTGGAACAACTGCCACTGCTGGAGGATCCTTTCCGCTTAAGGTACCGTGTTCCGCCTGGCTTCCCTTGCTACCGACTGTACGGGGTAGATTTAGCCCCCGGCTTTCGAACCTGGGAGTGCCTGGAACACCCTGGCTAAACTTTCTAAGCCACTCTAACCTCTTTCTAACTCTTTGCAAGACTTTGAATCCCTAATAACAGTGTGATCTTGGGCACATTTTCGCTCCGGCTACTCTAAGAGTGGGCCCTGCCCAGTGACTTTTGCTCACCTGTGACTTTGTGCTTCTTTGAGCCTAGTGCAAGTGTTCTGGACCTTAGAGTGGTGTGTTTAACCCATTTCTGCTTTTTCTCTCCCTTTCTTGGAAACTACTAGAGTGTCATCTAACGTTAAGCACTCACCTCTGTTTTAATTAAGTGGTGTTAACCTAGAGTTGTCTAGATAGGAGAAAGGATTGAATCTACTTTCGTTATAACTGTGTTTGAAGTGTTTACTATATTTTGCTAGAGTGTTTTTAACTTATGTGTATTTTAAATAAATAACTATATACTTTTGAAACCAAGCTCTGGTCAGTGTTTGCTTGTGCTATTGTGGTTTGGTACATATTGTGTATACTTTGCATACTGCCTAACTCTTCTTGAGAGAAGTCTGACTGCTCAGCCACAGCTACCAGGTAAATCTGGGTGGTACAGACTGCTACCAAAGGGGTTTACTGCTCTACCTGTAGTCTTAAATCTTTTGCAGTGTTCCCCAAGGGAACTGCACAGGTTTCTGCCTAACACACTGCTGGGTCGGTGAGTGGGGGTGCAGGAACATGAGCCGGGGCCTGCTGGCAGGTGCCTGTCACTGCTTTGAGTGGGTGGGGGGACATGAGTCGGGGCCTGCTGGCAGGTGCCTGTCACTGCTGGGTGCGTGAGTGGGGGTGCAGGCACATGAGTCGGGGCCTGCTGGCAGGTGCGTGTCACTGCTGGGTGGGTGGGGGTGCAGGGGGACATGTGTCGGTGCTCACTTGTGCATGGTGACGTGTGGGCTGGCTGGGGGGCATGGCTAGGGTGGATGGGCTGCCTGCTGGGCATGGCCAGGGGTGCAGGGTAGTCCCCTGTGTTGTGGGCTGCCTGCAGTGCCTGGGGAGGGGGGAGAGGGCACACCTGGGAGGACACAAACTGCCAATTCACGTTGGGACACCCCAGGAATACACGTTCCCCTCCCGCAGCAGCGAAAAACACATGTAAAACATCCCGTGCAAACCTCAGAATACACGTACCACGCTTGCACAAGGCCCATCACATGTGATACTTCACGCGCACCTCCAAAATACACATACCCCGCTGGCACAAGGCCGGTTAGGTGTAAAACATCCCGCGCACCCCTCAGAATACACATACCCCGCTCGCACAAGGCCTATCGCGTGTGATACTTCACACGCACCCCCAAAATACACGTACTCCACTCGCACAAGGCCTGTTGCATGTAAAACATCCTGCATACCCCTCAGAATACACGCACCCCGCTCGCACATGGCCTATCGCGTGTGATACTTCATGCGCACCCCGAAATACACGTACCCCGTTCACACATGCCTGTCACGTGTAAAACATCCCGCGCACCACTCAGAATACAGGTACCCCGCTCGCACAAGGCCTATCGCGTGTGATACTTCACGCGCACCCCCGAAATACACGTTCCCCGCTCGCACAAGGCCTGTCGCATGTAAAACGTCCTGCGCACCCCTCAGAATACACATACCCCGTTCACACTATGCCTATCGCGTGTGATACTTCACATGCACCCCTGAAATACATGTACCCCGCTTGCACTAGGCCTATCGCATGTAAAACTCCCTGCGCACCCCCAGAATGCACGCAGGCACCCCATCCACCCTGGGCATGCCCCACAGGCAGCCTACACCACAGGGGGGTGATTTTTCTATGCTATTTACCTGGCGCAAGCGGGGTTCGTGTATTCAGAGGGGTGTGCAGGGAGTTTTACACGCATTTTGCTGCCGCAGGAGGGGTACGTGTATTCTGAGGGGTGTGCGGGGAGTTTTACATGCATTTTTGTGGTTGGGGGGCTGTATGCTGGTCCACTGGCCTTTGCGCCATGTACTGGATTTGTGCGCTGGTCATGGCACATGGGGCAGGGTTGGGGTTGTAACTGGCGCTGCTGCAGGGTCACTGCACCACTCTGCGCCACGGCTGCTTATGGATGTTGAAATCCATGAATACGCTGTACGCTGAAATGGGTTTTGGCGCACGTGGGTGGTGCAGGCTGCCGCACGCGCACACTGTGCACCAGCCGCGTGCGCCACTTGTGCGCCGAATTCTATGAATTACCCCCTAAATCTACAACACAGCATCTTAAGCATAGTATCCGCCACTTCGCTGAACACCCACCGCTCTGCGCCATTATATTGCAACCTTTCACTACTCACACCATATTTAATTCAAGCTGTCTAGCCATGATCTCAAAAACCATTCTTGTGCATCTTTACCAAATATGTTCCCAGTGCTTGGCAATCAACTGCTTTAGGAGTGAAAACAACAACTCCCAGAATGCACCTGCCAAATGTTCCTGGTACCTCTCTAGACTTGTGCCAAATAGACACGCAAAGATGTCCGATCCCTCTGAAGCCCTCATTTAACTGTAACATCACCTGTGTTACCATTACAATCCAGACACTTGATTTCCTTAATTGCGATCCTGGAACAATACCATCTTCAATAACACAAGCCATCCCATCATCCGTTTTCACACAGCACATGTTTATTTTTTATAGTACCATCTAGGCAGCACATGCATTGTACATTGGGAGCAGGAGATCTGATGCCCACCTACCATCTTGTCTCAACTGTGTGATCTAGGGAGATAGAAATACCCCCAAAGGCCAAACAATTAACTGGGTTCCAGCTGTTCACAAAAAATGTCCATCTCCTCTCACCTTACACACCCACAATCAACAAACGAGCACACACTAGCACAATAATGCATTTGGTGACCCATATACACACACACACACACATGTATGCCTCCACCAAACATAATACATCAATACATTACATATATGGACAAGCTTGCACATGGTCGGCGATATACATATTTCAACATATAACTCTGCATATGTACGCAAATGTGTGCCCGCACACACACACACTCACACACTCTTTAAAACTATAGATGGGTGCTTGTTTCCTCACACATATGGACTTGTAGGGCTAAGTGGGGGCTGTGAGGTATAGGGGTTGAGGCATATGTAGTGGTGGTGGGTTTATGTAGAAATACATTTATCATAGGTGGCAAATGCAGCCAGTGTGTGCACCTGATGGGAAATGTACAGATTCCAGGAACAAGAAAAGCACATGTTAAAATGATTTATTTTCTGAGTAATATACCATATGAGTGAATTTGCACCAAATCTAATGACTAATATACTGTAGAGGAGGAGCCAAGTACCCCTGACTCAACTGTGCCACCCCTTTTACCTGTATGTTAGAAACCAGAGTATGTAACATACACATAACAGCTGAACCAACAAAGAGCAGAGTATGGACTCCGTACTGTATCAGTAAAAATACAGACAACAAAGAGGCTCCTGGAAGCAAGGTTCCCATTGAGAAAACCATACCCGAATACAAGAAAATATGATGGCCATTTCAATTAAATCCCTGAAGAAGCAGAGCCAATAAACGGCAAAGAAGAATGGTAACGTACTAACCATCGCCAGTATACGTCATGCAGAGCTGAGATGACGTACCCAGAAGAGGTGCAGAGACCAGAGGATGCAGATATTCTATAAGGCAAAAAGAAAGTATCAAGGATAAGTAACATCTTGGGATCGAGGTGAAGAAGCTTATGCCACAGAAACAGGTGAAGACATTGAGTCATTTTACATGTGTACAGATGCAAAAGAAACGCAACCAGGCAAAGTAATCTTGAAAGCTAGCCTCAAGCCTATAGTGAATAGATTGCGGCAAGCGCCAACATATACATACATTCCTAAGAATAAATAAACGATGGATGTTTCCACTACGCATTATAGCAGTGCTGGACATTAGCAGCAAGAAGGCCTAATTTCTAGTGTATTGCAGTTAAAAATCAAATTGAATTACAAAGAGAATCTTAGCAGACGAGGCTGGAAGAGCCAAGAAGCCAAGGTCTTATCAAACTGGAGTGAACTGACATTGGATACAAAACCTTGTGAAAGAACAAAACCTCTGTTCAGAAGGCATGAACATGACAAGGAAGACGACAGAGGTCTATTAAATATAGTATTAAATGCACCAAAAGGCTTGATTCCATAGTCTCTAGTCACATGGAAGCATGAAGTTGGGCAAACAAGATGGCCACACCTACGCACGAGTGCACAGCATGCCCTCACTCCCTAAATTTCTCAGAGCTAAGAGCAAACTCAAGGCCGAGCTTCAAAGCCTAATTGTTAGTAGACCACTGAGGTGATGATGGATTGATATGCTAATTGTTGGGAAGCAATGGTTAAGGCAAACTAACCAGCACCTGGATGGCCAGCCTGCAGGCTGGTATACTTAGATGTAAAAAGTACTGACGGAGGTTAGAGTGCCAACCAATTGTAGAGGGCCATTTAATTAGGGGTCCTATAGTTTGTGTAGCCAATGGGACGTTGTGTATTTAGTGACGTTCATAGTGGTCATTTTTAGGGGAGGGCTCAGTTGCCCCACCTGATGTTAAGTAACCAATCACATATTCACCCTTTTTTAGACTAGTATCGATCGTATACTTATATGTTCGCTCAGAGCCAATCACTCATACTCGTAGGTTTTTGTAGTTTGCCACGTAGGATGACGTTGGTTCATACGTAGGTTAAAGTCATTGATGACCATTTTATCTTATAAGATCTCAGTTTTTAGTAAGAATGTTTGAGTAAGAGGACCGAGCAAGTTCGTTGATGTTCGCTTTTGTCAGAATGAAGGGTTATGTAACTAGAAGGCGCGTTATGTGGAAACGATGAGCAAAAAACGACATTTCCCAGTAGGCAATGGGATATTGTAGTTCAGTTTTCGCGCCAGCCCTCAGCTGTAGATAATCAAGGGGTGGGGTTATAGCCGCCAACCGCCATCGCTCCGGTGCTGTTGATTGAAGTTATGAAGCACGGGCGGCGGCGGCGGCATCGGCAGCGGCAGCAGGGAGACCTGACTAGGTGGTGAGGCGCACGTGGCAGGATCACACCTTGGACCTTGTAGAAGACTCTGTGTGTGAGGAGCCGTGCTGGAGATTACCTGGGTCGCGGCAGTGAGGAACAGAGGCGGCCGGGTTCACCGCTACATCCATTCGAGCTCGGATGGCTTCAAGAGGCATCCGAGCACTGAGATAAGTGCTCATTTGCATTTTGGTTGCTAACATTTTCGCATTGCATAGAACCTGGGTCGCCGCGGTGATTAGGAGCGACCAGGAACACAAAGCTGCATGTTTTCAGGCTCAGATGACCTTATGAGGCATTGGAGCATTCAGGTAAGTGTTGAGTAATATAATTGCCACAGTATATGTATCAAGTGGACTGACTGGTGATTTAGGGGTCTGGGCCATTGAGTTTTCTGAGTATACGGAAGCTGATGAATAATGCTTACAATATATGGTGTTCTGAGATATGCACAAGTACACACTTGGTTCACCAATGGCCAGCTCAATCTCCTATAGCATGTGGAATGGTGATTCAGAAACTTTATGTTTAGTGTAATACATTTCTGTTCTTGTGTTGTGACTTACGCTTGCCCATTTTGAGGCCATGTGTCTATGTTTACGTCATGACAGGGAATTCCCTTGTTTGTGCCATTCTGCTTCTGCACTTTATGTCTAGGATGAGTGGGTGGAGTGGGCTATGTCAGTCAAGGTGTAACCAATAATCCTCTTTGGTCAATGTTGGGTATGCCATGTGTAGAATTCCAGGTGTAGGTTATAGGAGAGTGTAACAGGAACAGGAGTGTAGGAATAAGGTCTGTTGTATCGATATGCATGTTTCTCTACCCTAACATTCCTTTGTCAATCCATCCCCTTTCCCTAACTCCGTCTTCCCCCCATTGGCTGCCATGTGGTTCCATGTATTGTTAATATCAGGCACCCGTGCCAACCACGGTGGGAGGGTCAATCTATTCGGCTTTTGTGGTTCGGGAGAGGGTATTGAAACCCTCATCCCTTTTGAGTACTTTGACAGCTATGTTCCCTGTTTTAGATAATTCATATTAAAACAGTCTTCCTTTTGCCAATTACCTCAGTCATTTTGATTATTGATGTATGAATACAAATATGCATCCCCATCCATCTCCAGGGTAATTGCTACTCATCTTAAAGGGCTGGGCTATTCAGTTCACTACATCAACATATCCTAACCTAATGGTTACCATTAAACAAACTGAATCCCATATCCTTATCATGGCGTGCTAATCAGTTTACATGGAAATTCATGTTCTGAATCCAAATTTGAAATGCATGTGGTTTCATTCCATGAGGATTTTTAATGTGCAGCATGGGTTTGTTTACTAGGCTGAACTATGCAAAGAAGGGCGTTGTTACAGAAGGCCATTGTGTGTGCAGAAAGTGATGTTACATTTGCAGTTAGCAAAACTGTTGTTCTCAAGAGGAAAAATACTGCGCTGAACAGATTAGGTGACATGAGCTAAGCAAGGGGAAGGGTTATTCTTGAGTGACAGCGGGAGATTTTATAAAGAAGCTGGTAGAGGGTGTGAGTGAGACATGCAGGGAGACGGGCAGGAGTCACTTGAGAGACACCCACTGACATCCAGGTGGTCTCATTCTCGAGGGCTTCCCAAGAGCTGGGCTGAGGCAGTGCTGACAGGGCTGGGGTTGTGACATTTCTTATCAATGGTGATCAAGTGAGAAGGTTTTCCACAGTCAGCTGTGTTCGGAATTTCGCCAATTTCTAGGTAAATATGGTTCTTAAGTGAGGATTTTCCGCATGAATGCATGGCAGGTAGCCAGGTAGGGTTAGCAAATTGTTTTCATGTATAATGGTTATCAATGTTTAAAACAATATCTTTTCAAATGTTCATTAAAAAAGTTGCTTTGCTACTGTGATTTTCTCTCTCTCAAACTGCATTTCCTGCCAATTTCTCTGCATGCAAGGACATTGGGTAAGATAATGTTCAGGGAGCCTTTGATGGGTGCAACTTTGTAATATAATTTATCATCTTCGATGTTTTCCTTTTGTACACATGGTTTATACTGCACAATGTATTTCATCTGAATAACTGAATATCATTAGCATATAACTGAAAACACGGGCTTCATTGCATGACTGCACTCATTAGCAGAGAGACTGAGAGTTCACAGGGACTAGCCCTATTTTTCTATATGTGTTAATTCATTTTACCACAGGTGGTAATACTAGAAGTGAGATTTTGGTTTTCCTAGTAAGTGAGTTTAGAAGTGTATGATGTGTGTGTATGCAATCACCTGTTCATAATGTAATATGTTTTGCACTTTAGCTGCTAGAGCATAACTCAGCATCGTAGATAAGCTGCTGAGAAGAAGTGATACTGTCACATACTAAGCCTAATAAGTCCAGTAGCTGGTACTATAAATGACATGGGGTAAAGAGGACATTTGTTAGAACATATTATGAGGGGAGTGGCAAAATTATAAAAGGGGATTATCATAAGAGATTATATGCTACAATAACTTCCACTATTTACCACCGAATTAGGTGTAACTCCTAAAGAAAATACATCTAACAGACTACACATGTTGGGCACACCTATCCATATACGCAAACAAATACATACTCTAACATCAAACTTGTACTATACGCTCACATATAACGATGTGCAAACACATAGACAGACACAAATAAACCAACATATAGTTAGCCATATACTTCACGCATCCGCATTGAGACAAGCATTTCAAAGAACAAATAACTGCATACCCACAAACGCACACACAATGCACATACGTGCACAGGCATATCCACGGGCTCTCAACTCCTACCCGCAGACTACAGAGAATGTTGTACACAGAGGTATTCACACGGAAAATCATGCATGATGAATTAGTATTTTACGTGCATATTTACAGAGAACTGCCAACCCTGATAGGATGAGGCACCACTTAAAATTAAACAGATTAAAATGTCTGCCCCTAAGTGATGGCTTTGTTGCCCTTATAGCAGTGATGAAAGGAGCAGAATTGGCAGACGATATTTTAGTGTTAGCGAATGTCAATAAAGCAGAGATGGATTCATCAAGCTCTATGTGCAGCATCTCCCACATGCCATGTGAGCAGGGAAAAGTGGCCTGCGCCTAGGAGTTCATGAACATTTTAGAGTGCTAAACTCTTATCCTACTTATCTGTAAATATTGCCATGTCCCCTATGCACTTCCTTTACAGACTGCAATATGTGATCTTCTGACTTGTACTACTGCATCTGATATGCCTTAATTGTATAATTGTAGTACTATATTACTGTAACTTACTTTAATGCGCCCAGATATGTCCGGGTGAAGTGCGCTATAGAAATAAATAAACAAATAACAAACAAACAAACATGTAACGCCTTCTTTGCTCGGATTTCTCGTTGGAGAAAATAACTAGCACTTGTGATTTGTTTAAAACCAGTCTGTCTTTGCTCACCTTCATTGTTGTACTGTGAGCCGTGGGCATGCTCAAGTGAGAGGAAAGGGAAGGAGGAGGGGAGCGAACACTGGTGGGACCCTCATCTTGCTTCTGCAGCCTCCCCTTGGCTCGCTGTCCCCATTCCTGCTTCTCTAGGCTGCCGGCAAAAACATATCACTCTGCACACTTCAGCGTTAACAGACATGTGACCTGTTATAGTACTCCCGATTTGGAGAAAATACATTATACAAGCCACTATTGGATCACTTCCGCGTACTACAACAGAAATGAACACTTGTTGCACTGGTCATTGTAAACTACAGAATTTTCAGTTGTCACGACAATCAGTAAGACTGCCTCTTTGAACCTACTTCTTCTAGTAGCAATGTTTTGGCAAAATGCGGTGGATTATGCAACCATAAATCGCCAAAACCAAAAATGGAGCAGTCAAGACAAAATGCTAATGGCAACTCATTGTAATATGGCAGTCACCTCTCCATAAGCAGTACCTCACAAACATTATCTGTTTCAGAAAATCAAGCCCCACTAAACAACAAGCTGCACTGTTCAGTGTTTGACACAAAGCAGAGAACTCTTCATAATCAGTGCTTATTTATGGGCTATATATAGTTGTCTACTCATTTTCCTTTAAATGATTCATTTTAATGACTGATAATTGTTCAGCAAAAGCTACTGAAAGGTTGCACCTGGGGTCAGACATAAGAGCATCTTTAGTAATTTATACCTGCTCAGGCTGTATACAGTCATGGGGCAGCTTAACCTTTCTATGACAACTCTCACAAGTGCTGCTGGCCAGACAGACCATTTACTGAACTAGTATTGTAGTGTATACCCATGTGGGATGTGTACAGTATATCAACACCCAACATCTCAGCTGCCAATGGTCTGCTCTTTATCCTTTAGGACTGCTGCATTGCATAGTGAAAAGTGTATCCCACTGGCTCCCTCACAGTAGGTGGTTCCAGTGGTGTAGGTGACGAGCATTGCATTTTCTGGTAAAGGAAACAATATTCTTAACATCTCCAGTACTGTGTTGACCTTGGGGAACCTGACAATTTGTTTGTCCATCTCTTCTCAATGTGACTACTCTATAATCCTCATTATGAGATTTGCCATAGTGGCAAACAAAACAATATTTCAGATATTGTCATGAAAGGAGGTTCATGGAAGATGTGGTCCCGGTGGAAACTCCGCTAGTCCTGTTTTTACCTCTCTGCAACTATGAATCTCTTCCCCTTTAAATGCAGGGAAGCCACGCCCCCTCAGTGCGTTGCAACTGTGTTGCGGTTTCCTCGCTCTCTGGATCTCTCGTAGTTCCAGCTTTCCTTCGTTTCTTCCTGAAAGCCCTCCGTAGCGTTCCTTCCAGAGCTATTCCTTCTGCCTATCTGTCTACTGTTGTTTCCCTTTTCCACACGCAGCATTTCTAGGGTTTCGGTCTTTGTTTACTTTCACTTTCAGTCGCGGAGCTCGCCGCCTTTTTTACTCTGCTTCATTCTTTCCCTTTGTTTTCCTTACTTTCCTTACAGGTGTTCCCAGGTGTTCTGATCACTTAGCTCCCGTTTCGGTGTCTTCATTCTGCGGTTCCTCTTCCTGTTTCAGGTACTCTTTCGCCCACCATTTTTTCTTCAGAACTACAATTCCCAGTTTGCAGTGTCTATTCTTCGTCCGCTGGATCTCCATCATTCTTTTTGGATCTGGATTGCAGAAAGAACAGTTACTTTCAACGTACCTGATTTATCCGAATCATCCTACGGGATCGGACAAGCCATATCCTTCACACCTTCTTGCCATTCCATCTATAGGGGTTTTTTGTGCCACAGGCTTTTTCCCCTCCGTGGTCTGCACAGGGGGATTGTCATTTCTGTCTGTGACTGTTACTCAGCACGACAATTGTGGCGAGCTCCCGGAACAGACCTTACCTCTTCACAAAAAAAGGAACGCCTGATCTCTCGGCGACAACTCTTTCCGGATCCGACCTCTCCTCCGGCGAATCGGACCTCGATGCACAGGTGAGCTCCACTTTGATGACAGTTTGCAACGCCCAAAGATGGCTACGGCAGAACAGGTTCAGGAGTTGCTGAACGCAGTTCAGACCCTGTCTATGGAAGTGCAGGGAGTTAAGGCTGAAAATGCAACTCTTCGCCAGATAGTAGCTGCCAGAGAAGCCCACCAGACTGATCTTCCACCCTTGTCTTTAGCAGTTGGGAAGTTTGATGGAGCACCCAAGAGAGTCAAGGAGTTCCTGGATGCCTGTATGGTATATTTCACATTTAGGCCGGCTACCTACGCTTCGGATCGCACCAGAGTGGGGTTTCTCGTCTCTAACATGATTGGAAATGCCCTAGCATGGGCCACCCCATTGGTTACATCCAATAATCCGATTCTACAAGACTACCACGCCTTCACTACACTTTTTCGACAGACTTTTGAGAGACAAGAGATCGGAATTGCTGCCGGCGAAGCCTTGTTTGATATTAAACAGGGTACAAT
The DNA here is from genome assembly GCF_040938575.1 of Ambystoma mexicanum. Classification (NCBI taxonomy): domain Eukaryota; kingdom Metazoa; phylum Chordata; class Amphibia; order Caudata; family Ambystomatidae; genus Ambystoma; species Ambystoma mexicanum. The sequence goes on along the minus strand of NC_090929.1, from coordinate 1,318,645,139 downwards.
GGATCTTTTGTCATATATCTCAAGTTTCAAACGGCTAGCTGCAGAAGTAGATTGGCCTGAACCTGTCCAATATACAGCGTTCAGACGGGGCTTGCATGAGGATCTGAAAGACGAATTGGCGCGAGTACCCAGACCTACTACTTTGGCTGATCTTTTTACGCTGGTACTTCAAATCGAATACAGGATGTCGGAGCGTAGATCCGAGAAGAAGAAGAGCCGAAACCCAGTGTTACCTGTATCCGGATCTCCTTCATCCCTACCACAATCATCAAACCGTACTGGTGACGAACCGATGCAAGTCGGCACGGCCAGGGGACCTTTGTCATCTACAGAACGAAGCCGACGCCGGGACAAGGGTCTATGTCTTTACTGCGCCTCTGATTCTCACCTGTTGAGGGATTGTCCTGAAGTGCCTCCACGGCGTCGGGGAAACGACGGACCCCGGTTTTAGAAGGAGCCACTTACCGGGGTTCAGTCAAAGGCTCACCTTGTGCACAAACTTCAGGAGAGGACTCTCGCCTCATGGTTCTTCAAGCAACAATATCCAAGAAGAATCAACAAAAAAAAAAAGTCTTAGCCCTTATTGACAGTGGAGCTGCAGGAAACTTCATTGATATCCATTGGGCCAAACAAGAAGGCATCCATCTTGTTGATAAACCGGAAGAACAGAAGGTAGAAGGTGTGGATGGCCGTCCGTTAAGTTCTGGACCCATAGTTCAGGCTGCAGTGGACCTTCAGCTTTGTATCTCTCATCATCACGAAACTCTCACTTTTGATGTTATAAGAGCAGCCCACTTCCCAATCATTCTGGGAATTCCGTGGCTTCGCAGACACAACCCGACGATCAACTGGTCTCTTAACACCCTGAAATTTGAATCTGAATACTGTGATCAACGATGCGGTGTTTTCCGAAGCGAAGTTTTCAACAAGACGAAAGAAGCTGTGGTGACCTTTCCGTCCTTATCATCAGATTCATTTTCAGTCCATCATATCCATTCTATCTTCCAAGAGTTTGTAGACGTATTCGAAGACAAGTTACCTAAGACTTTGCCTCCACACAGACCCGAAGACTGTGCAATCGAAATTCTGCCTGGCTCTTCGGTCCCATTCGGGCGTATGTTTTCATTAACCATTCCTGAAAAACAAGCACTAAGAGAGTATTTAGACCAAAATCTTCAAAACGGCCTCATACGACCATCTAAGTCTCCAGCTGGGGCGTCTTTATTTTTCATTTCAAAGAAAGATTCGAACGAATTACGTCCTTGTATTGATTATAGGGGCCTGAATAAAATCACAGTAAAGGACCGCTACCCAATGCCTCTCATAAGGGATATATTGGAAGCCGTAGAAGGATCTCGTGTGTTCAGCAAACTAGACCTCAGGGGTGCCTACCACCTTCTCAGGATTAAAGAAGGGGACGAATGGAAGACAGCGTTCCATACTCCTTTTGGATTGTATGAATACCGGGTGATGCCCTTTGGCCTAGTCAACGCCCCGGCAGCCTTTCAGAGGTTTATGGATCACCTTTTCGCTGACCTTCTGTTTATCTCAGTTATCATATACTTAGATGACATTCTGGTTTTTTCGCGAAACCCTCGCCAACATCAGGCTCATCTCATGGAGGTCATGCAGCGTTTGAGACGTCATCAGCTGTTAGCAAAACCGGAGAAATGTCTCATTGCAGTATCCTCAGTACCCTATCTAGGTTTTATACTATCCGAACAAGGAGTTGAGATGGATCCCAAGAAGGTTTCCGCAATTCTTGCCTGGCCCTCTCCTTGCAATGTAAAAGAGGTACAAGCCTTTTTAGGTCTTTCCAATTTTTACAGGAGATTTATTGCCAACTTCTCAGAGCGGGTACTACCTATCACAGCCTTGTTAAAGAAAGATGTTCGGTTCGAATGGAATTCTTTAGCAGAACAGACATTCTGCGGGCTTAAGCAAGCCTTTTGTTCTGCACCCATCCTGAAACAACCTGATCAGAGTCGACTTTTTATCGTTGAGACTGATGCCTCTGCGGGAGCCCTAGAAGCCGTGCTTAAGCAAGAACATAATGGAGTGGAACATCCGATCGCATACCTCTCTCGCACTCTATGTCCCAGCGAGATCAATTACTCAGTAATCGAAAAGGAATTGTTGGCCATTAAACAAGCCTGCACTGAATGGAGACATCTTCTCCAAGGATGAAAACATCAGTTCGAGATACGCACTGATCACAGTAATCTCAAGGTGCTTCAAAACATGGAGTGCAGGAATTCCCGCCAAGCCAGATGGGCGTACTTCTTTGCCCAATATGATTTTTACATAACATACCTTCCAGGAAGTAAGAATATCCTAGCCGATAGTTTATCTCGCAGTCCTAATTCCTTCAATAATCCACCTTTTGAAGGTGAGGTGTTGTTTCCCAAAGTCCGTTTTATACAGGTCATTTCGAAATTCTTGATAGACGTCAAGAAAGCCTCTCCAGAAGCCCTACTGCCGCTTCCTAGAAGTCTATCAAGCCAATTAACTACCAAAGAAGATCTATGGTTTTACCAGGGAAGACTTTTCATTCCAGACACTAGGTTACGAACACAAATCCTTCATTGGGGTCACGATTCTATGATAGCGGGACATAGGGGTGTCACCGCCACATCCGAACTCATAAGTCGGATGTTCTGGTGGCCGAAGATGTTTACTGACATCAAACTTTATGTTCTTTCCTGCCCTATCTGTGCCAGAAGTAAGGGATCCACATCTAAACCAGCGGGTTTGTTACATCAACCAAGACTACCTTTGACGCCATGGTCTCATGTCTCTACTGATTTTGTGGTGGATCTTCCCAGGTCAAAGGGATTCACAGCGATCATGGTCACAATCGACAGTTTCAGCAAGATGTGTCATTTTTCTCCCTTAAAAGGGATTCCATCTGCTCCCGAAATGGCACAAGTATTTTTGAGAGACGTGGTACGTCTCCATGGTCTACCAGAAACAATCCTGTCAGACAGAGGTTCACAATTTACCTCAGCATTTTGGAAGACGTTATGCGCTCTTTTAGGAGTAGAAAGAGCTCTTACTTCCGGATACCATCCTCAGTCCAATGGCCAAACGGAGCGACTCAATGCAACCATGGAACAATATCTGCGTTGCTTCGCCAATGAACAACAGGACAATTGGGCATCTCTCCTCTCCATGGCAGAATTTTCGTACAATAACACTGTTCATTCGGCTATCAAGATGTCGCCGTTTTTCTGTGTTTTTGGCCGCCATCCTCGTTCTTTCCCTTTGAGTAACATCCCCAGTTCTTCTATTCCTTCGGTGGACTCTCTTCTTGATGACATTGCTAGGATACAAAAGCATTCCATCACTAATTTACAGGAGAGTCGTCTCCGATATAAGCTCCAAGCAAATGCTCACCGCACTCAGACTCCAGGATGGCAAGTGGGAGATAAGGTATGGCTATCAACAAAATACTTACCTAGATGGACTCGTCCTTCCAAGTTCAGCCCCAAGTTTTTGGGTCCCTTCTCCATTACGGCCCGCATCAATCCGGTGGCTTTTCGGCTGAGACTACCTTCTCAGCTAGGCAGAGTTCACCCAGTCTTTCATTCCTCCTTGCTAAAGACCTATCTCCCGGATCCCCACCATCGGAAGAAGGTCTTCAAATTGCAAGGGAAGAAACCGGAGCCAGAAGTCTATGAGGTGGAACGAATTCTGGATTCTCGCTACCATAGAGGTAGACTACAGTACTTGGTCCATTGGAAAGGATATTCTCACACGGAAGACTCTTGGGAACCTGTCACCAACATTTCCGCTCCCAGATGTCCAAGACGGTTCTATGCCCTTCACCCGGGTAAACCCGGGCCCGTCCCCCCAAGAAGGGGACATACTGTCATGAAAGGAGGTTCATGGAAGATGTGGTCCCGGTGGAAACTCTGCTAGTCCTGTTTTTACCTCTCTGCAACTATGAATCTCTTCCCCTTTAAATGCAGGGAAGCCACGCCCCCTCAGTGCGTTGCAACTGTGTTGCGGTTTCCTCGCTCTCTGGATCTCTCGTAGTTCCAGCTTTCCTTCGTTTCTTCCTGAAAGCCCTCCGTAGCGTTCCTTCCAGAGCTATTCCTTCTGCCTATCTGTCTACTGTTGTTTCCCTTTTCCACACGCAGCATTTCTAGGGTTTCGGTCTTTGTTTACTTTCACTTTCAGTCGCGGAGCTCGCCGCCTTTTTTACTCTGCTTCATTCTTTCCCTTTGTTTTCCTTACTTTCCTTACAGGTGTTCCCAGGTGTTCTGATCACTTAGCTCCCGTTTCGGTGTCTTCATTCTGCGGTTCCTCTTCCTGTTTCAGGTACTCTTTCGCCCACCATTTTTTCTTCAGAACTACAATTCCCAGTTTGCAGTGTCTATTCTTCGTCCGCTGGATCTCCATCATTCTTTTTGGATCTGGATTGCAGAAAGAACAGTTACTTTCAACGTACCTGATTTATCCGAATCATCCTACGGGATCGGACAAGCCATATCCTTCACACCTTCTTGCCATTCCATCTATAGGGGTTTTTTGTGCCACAGGCTTTTTCCCCTCCGTGGTCTGCACAGGGGGATTGTCATTTCTGTCTGTGACTGTTACTCAGCACGACAATTGTGGCGAGCTCCCGGAACAGACCTTACCTCTTCACAAAAAAAGGAACGCCTGATCTCTCGGCGACAACTCTTTCCGGATCCGACCTCTCCTCCGGCGAATCGGACCTCGATGCACAGGTGAGCCCCACTTTGATGACAGATATTGAATGCCATAATTACTGCCTGGCTATGAGGCCAAATAGGTCATATAAATGAATAATTGTTTTACATGCAACTTTTAGATGGCGATCCAAATTGGAAGATACACTCAGATGTTTTTCTGAAATTATATGATATGATATGGCATTTGTAATATGCATATATTTTTTTTTTATTTATTTTTTTTTTTATTTGTAACATCTAGTTTTTACAAACTTTTATTACAACTCATTTTCCGGTCATTGGTGACATTTTTCCTTGTCGATTTGCACTTGTGCCTTTTAATTTAGTACTATGTCCAAAAAATTTATCACTGAGCAGGTTAGGAGTATCGAACTTCCGCTCAGTATCCGAAGCCACAGATCTTCCATCTCATCGTTTGCGGGTTTAAATTTGTTCAGATGGATAGATCTCAACTCGTTTATTGCCACACATTCAGTTGTTAGATGTTTTAATGACTCTGCATGCAATTTACAGTGCCGACAAGCTTCTTCGGTAACAGGCTTCATTTTTCTTAACACCAACATTTGGTTAGTTTTCAGAAGGTTCAATCTGAGTCTAAGGAATTTATCTCTGTGATACCTCGACGGAAATTTGCACAGATAATTTGGCATTTTGTCTACTTTATTCTTTGTTGGCCCAATATCTAATGCTGTCGGCAATGTTGCGAGTTTGTCCACGTTGTCGATCCAAAGCCATTCTTTCAGTTTTATTCTGGCGATCTGAGGCCGATTAATCAATGTTTCCATTGAAATATTTGCGCTGTACATGATGGCTTTCACTTTCTCTGACCATCTTAAGAGCAGGCCATTGTGAAGATGATTTTCTCCTGATTTTAGTATTTGATAGGCCGGTTCAGGATTCGGTGTTTCCATCTTTCGTAGTAATGACAAAGATTTCCATAGAACTGATCCGTATAAGCTTTCAAGTGCCAATTCATGACGTATTATGGTCATTGATAGATATTTTGGTAATCTCAGGACTTGGCGCCAGAATAAGCCTTCTAACTTAGACCAGATCTTTAGGTCAATGTTCCATCCTGCTTCTGCCCCAAATGTTAGTGTAGGGACGACTTTTTGGATATAAAACGTACGTAATGGCAGTACAGAAAATTTTCCATATAAGGTATGCAAACGTGCTCCTTGTAAGGCAAGGATTCGGGTCCGCTGGAATAGATCTTGAGTCCAGCACCATTCACGAATTGAGGTGTTCATCAGGATTCCTAAATAGCGAATTTCCGTGACTTCTTCAAGAAAATTGTTGTCGATTCGCCATTTAAAGGACTTTTTTTTTGCAACCCGGTCACTGCCAAATCTCATGATTTTTGTTTTATTCACATTGATTGATAAATCGTTATCAATCATGTAGGTTTCGAGCTTTGACAAAAGGCGCTGCAGCCCTATCTGGGTCCTGTCAAACAGTACCACGTCATCTGCGTATATCACATAGCTTATAGGCTGTCCATTGATTTTTGGGGGGAAGCAGTTAACACTTGCCAATGCTGTAGAGATGTCAACAATGTATAGTTTGAACAAGGTGGCAGCGAGTGGGCATCCCTGTTTCACCCCTCTGGTGGTAATAATGGGTTTAGACAGGTCTCCATTTGCATTTAATCTTACTCTAATTGATGTGTTAGAGTGTAGCGCCTTTATTGGTTGTAGCAAGGCGTTTGGGCAGTTTTGATTTTCCAACTTTTCCCATAATTTCTTTCGATTAATTGAATCGAACGCTTGCTGTAAATCGATAAATGCCATGAATAGTTGATCTTTCTTGTTTAGAGCGTCGAGTTTTAACAGATTTACCAGGGCAAGGTTGTTCTCTACTCCCACGCCCTTTGTAAATCCAGTTTGTCTGACATCAAATTGGTTGACTTCTTTTGCCCATACCGATAACTTTTTTTGTAAGAATGTCGCCAGCACTTTACCAATAGTATCCAGTAAGGCAATCGGTCGATAGTTTGCGGGATCGTCTCGGTTGCCCTTCTTATATATTGGTACTATTATTGCCCTGGTCCATGAACTCGGTACCTGTTTTCTTTCCGCTATCGCCGCAAAAAGTTTAACAATGAATAAGGACCATGCGTAGCTGTGCTCTTTTAGCAGTATGTTGCTGATGCCATCGGGCCCAGCAGCTCTCGAGGCCTTTAATTTAGATATGGCCAGAAGAATGTCTTCGCTGGACTCAGTTATATTCCAAGCTGTGGTAATGTTTCGGCTGTCTACATTGTCTGGTATTTCCTTTCCTGAAAAAACACTTTGGAAGTGCCTTACCCAGTCACTTTCGGACACTCCATTTGACATTAAGGCGTCCTGGTTAACCGTTCCTTTATTCAAGATTTTCCATATTTCCGTAGAGTTGTTTTTTATGATCAAAGTCAACATTTCTTCGCCACGCTCTTGATCTCTCTGATAGGAGAAGGATTTTAGCCAATTTCGATATTTTGTTTTCTCTGTTTTGATTCGCTCTGGGCATTTACTCCATGCTGTTTTTTTATTTTTGATAGGTCATTCCTGAGCTGCTTTTTTTGGGTTTTCACCAATCTGCTCCATTTGTGTTTGTGATCCTTGTTATTTTCGCATGTTTTTCCAGAAAAGCCTGTTTTCTGGCTAGGTAGCAGCGGTATGTAATTTAAGGGATCAACGTTGTCATGAATGGTCTCCTGTATTTTATTGGATAATTTGATGATTTGATAATTATTTATTCTTAATCTGTTTCGCCCATGATTTACTTCTAGTGCCTGACTATGAATAGCGCCTTTCTTTTTACACTTTAACGGCCAGGACAATACAAGTGGGTAATGATCACTGTTTGTAGTAGGTATGATTTGCAGATTGTTGATAGTTGCAAACACGTTTCTTGAAGTCCAGAAGTAATCTAGGGTCTTTTTGTATCCCATGTTCGCCCAAGTGAAGTTTGGTGGTATGTCCCCTCTCACTTGGCCGTTTGCCATCATACAGTCACGGGCTTCTAGTTCTTTACTCCATTGCTTTTGTTTTTTGTTTCCTGAGTAGCTATCTGACGATTTGAGTTTGATAGGTTTCATTTGATCGTCAAACCATGAAATGTTCAGGTCTCCACATAAAATTATTGCAAGGGCCGGACAAGTCCGTTGGTGACGATCGATTATTTGCATTACATCAGTTATAAAAACATCAGCCGAGATTTTTAGCGGGTTCCAATACACGTTCAGAATTAATAGATGTTCATTGTTATTGGGACCGTTCGTTGTTTGAAGTAAAGTTCCTTGAACATAACTATTTGGATTCGTTTTTTCGATTATTTCCCAGTTTGTTCCTGATTTTATCATTGTAATTAAACCAGAAAATGGGCGTCCCTTGATGTTTTTTCCAGCCGGATTGCATATACACAAGTGTTTCAAGGCGCGACGAGGCAAGGAAGTGGGACAGAGGGAGGACAGAGGAACGATCTTACTAGGCCAAGCGACATTGAGATCACACAAGTGCATGGGAGGGGGAGGCGAAAAGTGCCTGCGGAAAGGGGAGGGGACAGTGCTGTACATGGGATAAAAACAATAACAAGAAGTGCGGCCAGCAGGTGGCAGGTGCAAGGGTAAATTCAGACAGCAGGTGTCCAAAAGTGCAGTAGGGAGACTGTAGGGTTACAGATACTGACCCAAGTGCAAGGGTTGCCGGGAAGCAGTGCGGGTGTGCAACTGGGTGGGAAGGGACCTGGGCCCGAAATCAGAGGGTAGCAAGGTGACCAGTGCAGTATCAGACAGGAAATCAGCAGTGGAGCGGAAGAGAGAAGGCAGAAGCAGTGAGGAAGGTCTCGAGGTGCTTCTGGAAGCACCCACAGATTTTGTTTTACCACCTACTATCTCCTAAAGTTTCAGAGAGGCATGGAGGCTGTTCCAGAGGGAGGCCCCAGCTGAGGAAAGAGATCTACCACCAACTCATTGCTTCGAGAAGCGATTGACCCTGAGGGAGATGAAGGTGGAGGAGCGAAGAGCTCAAGTAGGAAGGTATTTACAAAGAGAGAGCTGGAGGTGTTGAGGACCCAGGGCCCAGAAGACCTTGTGGACAATGCAGAGGGTCTTGAACTTAATACTTGCAGCCACTGGGAGCCAATGCAGAGATTTCAGTGCTAGAGAGATAGCATCCACGGGCTTGAGGCCAAGGAGAAGTCTCGCAGTCCTGTTCTGGATGAGTTGCAGATTTAGAAAGAGGCTGTTGCAGTAGTCCAACCTTGAGAGAAACCATAGCTCTAGAGACAGTGAGATTCTGGGGGAAGGAGAGGAAAGGAAGAATACCTCTGAGGACATGCAGTTGGTAGTTTGACTTCTTAGAGATGTTAGAGATGTGAGGAGAAAAGGAGAGTGTGGTGTCGAAGATGACCCTTAGGTTCTTTGCCTCACAGGTAGGAGCAGGAAGAGGGCCAAGGGAGGGCGGCCAGAGAGTGACAGGAGAGGAGAGTGCAGGTGTGCTGATGAGGAGAATCTCCATTTTACTGGCATTAAGGCAGAGAATGTTGGTGGCACACAACTCCTGGATAGCAGACAGACAGTCAGAGATGAGAGAAGGAGAATAGGTGGCAGAGGGAAGCCTGAAAATGAGCTGAGTGTCATCCGCATGGCACTGAAGTTGCCATCACCCATCAATGAGAAGAAGGGATGAGCTAGAGTATCCCCTAAACATAAGTGGAACACAGGTTGGGGACCACCAAAGAAGATGAACAACTCGTCATCTCAAGTGTTCACCTTCTGGCCTCCATAAAATACAATGCAGGAAGTGGGCATTACTTTGGTGTAGAGTTAATAGCAGGGACATCATTTCACCAAAATGGCAGGGGTAGTGGAAGTGACATCACATGACCCTTGACCTCTGATGACATCACATTCGTTTGACCCCACCTTCAGATGACAACATGGAAAGCGATGGGACAGGACCATTCACCCCTTGACAAAACAGGAAGTGGCATCACATATACATTTCTTACAAGAATGGATCACCATATGCATTATTAATATCAGTGTGTATAGGCCAATATTACCAAATTAATGTGAATGCAAGCAGAAGTCCAATGATAAAGATCTGTTATTATATAGCACATATGCTTCGGTGCTTCATATAGAACAAATATGCATACAATATCACCCTACCTGTGTTGGTACTCATTTATTAACCTCAGAAGGAGGAAAGGCTGAATTGGCCTTGCCGTTATTCGAACCTGCAACCTGCAGATCACACACAGATTGTGGCAGCCAGCGCACAAACCACTGAGCTGAGCTATCTTAGTGGCTATAGTAAAATGAGCAATTACATGTCTGAATGTTATGAAAGTTGGACTCTGAAAGCAGCGCACTCACACGTCATTCTGTACTCTGGCACTCGTTACCTCATTCATGCAAACAAACATCTTGAACAACATGTCCTGGAGATAGGAAAGATAGACACATTACGACAACGCATTGAGTTTGGCACAATGAAATCAAGGGCCAATGTATCTGTTATGGTCGAACATTTCCTTTTACGCATAAGGATTTTGCAAGTGACCGAGGACACCGAGATGGAATGTCTTGCATTGATCGTAACAGAGACAACGGCAGGATAAAACATGATATAACTTGCAAAAAGCAAAATACATAATCCAAAATGGATGCTTATTCTGCTCTGAATGCTTTTTTGGAAGTTTGTGTCTGCATTGTGAATTTGCGGTGTTTAAGAACAGACTAAATCAGTGACTCACCACCTGATGTGTGCCTCAAATAAACCTTGAGTCTAGCAATTATTGTATAGAATTCCAGAAAGACAAATTATGTGTTATTCCTATTCTCTCTTATTTAGGGTCACTACTCAAAGTGTTACACTTGTGGAACCCCCTGTTTTTTTTGTTTTTTTTTAAGAGGTCTGAACAAAAAAGCCAGCCACTCCAGAAAGAAATAGCCACATGGTGCTGGCAACAGCGCAGCAACTTCCATTTAAAAAAAAAAATACTTTTTAAAAAAACATTTTGAATTGTTTTATTTTTGTTAGGGGTAGCAAAGCAGACCATAGGGGTAGCACGGGAGACCCCAGGGGTGGCAGGTCTGACCCCTGGCGACACCCCAAAATGATGTCCCAGGTTAGTACCGACTAATTCACAAAATGTATTTCCATCGTAAAAACAGGGAAACAAATGGATAAGATTGGAAACAAAAATTACATATGCATTTTCTGAAATAATGAGGGGCCGATGGAGTTGTTTGTGTACAAATAGAAATGTGTTGTTCCAATCAGGAACAACCCATTTCATGAACACATCATATTCTGACAGAATGTGGTGTTGTGACATGAAAGCCTCAGCTTTTGCATATGCCTGATTTATAGCCTGAGGACAGCTCTGGTAACCATCAAGAATGCAAAACAGGGATTGGGAGGGTATTCGTCTCCTGCAGAGACCTGTTTTTGAATGTCATAGAACAGGGGTTAAAATACAGCAGCTTGGAGGTGCTGTTAACATTGTCTGCACATTCCCCCTGTTACTTAAGGCCTTTCCCAGATCAGCACCACTTTTCTAATGTATTGACCGCTTAAGGACACTTTCGTAAATTATAAAAGTTGTGGTCTTTTACGAAATGTGTGCAATGATACTGCTGCACATGCTGCCCTCACAACAAGGATTTCAGCATATTTTACAGCTGCAAAGCAGGCCATTTGTCCTCCAGTCTTTCCACCCACCTCAGGATGGTGGTGCTAAATAATGGAGGGAACAATGTCGGCTTTCAACCCGAGCTCAGAATCGGCCTCTAAGTCGTTATCCATTACAGTCATAATGTTGTTATTTCCATAATGAAGCATATGCCCACCATTTACACGCATGCAGTGTTGCTATTTACAACATGTGGCAATCCTGGCAAAACAACTCTGCAACATGCATAATGAGGACCTACATTGCATATTTTATGATGAACTTCAAGGCAACCGGGAACAACGAATAGCAAAGTGAACCCCCTTAGCTGGGTTCCAAGTATGTCTTTAACTTGTATGACTAAAATGTTTGCATTTTAACCCCTTTTATTGAAGACATTTGTTATGTGTTTAGTTCATTTGTAACACACTGGGACAACACCCAAGGGCATAGAAGTGCAGAGACAAGACAAACAACAGAGAAACAGATTTATAATAAGAACAATTAGGTCTGCCAAGGCGAGGAAACCAGGAGGGAAGCAAAACACTGAAATCATTCAAATAACAGATTCTTTAGCCTGCGCCTGAAAGTCGAGATTGCCCCACACACTCTAAGATCCAGTGAGAGGGCATTCCAGAGCCGAGGCGCACCCACTGAGAAACTGCCATTCTGGACATGGAAGAGTTTGGATATCAGGGTTTCCACGGGGCCAGTGTTGTTGGTACGTAAAACTCACCTAGCTGCCAAAAAACTAATACTTTTGGTTACATAGGCTGGACTTTTGTCATACAGACAGGCATTCATGCTGCATATAGTCCTGAAATGGTTTTGCCTCTGAATTGGCAACCAATGAAGTGATCTTCTTGTTGAAGACACATGCTCAGTTCTACACAAGTCAGTGTCCACCCTATCTGCATTATTCTTGACCACCTGCAACCAATGTATCTCTATTTTTCCATTGCCCTGCAGAAAAGTGACACAGTAATCCAGACGTGATCCAATAATTTCATGGCTCAGTGCTTCGCTGTCTACCTTATCAAGAAATGGTCCCGCCTGTACGAGTAGCTTGACATAAAAAGAAGGACGAGATACCAAGCTACTGACGTGTGCTTTCATAATAAGCTCTGAGTCCAGCATGAGGCCCAGTATTTTAACTTTGCGAGTGTTAAGAGGCAATCAGAGACTTGAGAGCCACACACTGTATCCAATTTACGTAAATTTGGAGGCTGTGCCTACCAACATAAAATCTGTCTTCCCATTGTTCAGTACCAGGCCATTAATAGTAATCCAATGACGGATGCGATTATACATGTTTTTAATGGCCTGTGAATCAATCTCATGATTTCCTGAAAGGGCAAAGAGACACTGGGCCTCAATCCGAGTATGGCGGTAAGGGATACCGGCCACCGCTAACGAGAGCGGTGGCGGTAATCCCTTACCGCCATACTCCGAGTTCCCTTTGCGCCATGGAGGTTTTAACACCTGCTTTTAGCAGGTGTTAAAAACCATGGCGCTAAGGGACCTTGATGTTAATTACGCCACCGTAATTTACGGTGGCGTAATTAACGCCTTCCCCACTCCCATTATGCCCTATGGGGCAAGAATGGGAATGGGGAAGGGTAAATGGGGATTGGGGAATTACCGCCCCGCCAACCTTGGAATGGGGCGGTAATTCCACCATCCACCAAGGCGCTGCCGGTCCGGGTACGGCATCAACCAAGGCGTTAATAGCGCCATTGGTTAGCGCCGTACTCGGAATGAGGCCCACTGAGTATCATCCGCAAAATTTGCATAATCAACCCCTTCCGCATCGAGGCAGCTGAATGAGGCAGAATAAAAATGTTGAACAGTGTTGTTGATAGGCGAGAATCCTGTGGCACCACACACTCCAGGACATATTCTTCAGCCACAAAGTCATCAAAGAAAACTCTCCCCATCCGCTTGGATAGGAACGAGAGCACCCAACTGGCCGCCTCAGTAGAGAAATGGTCAGCGCCATGTAACCTAGTGGTTAAGATGGTGTGATCAACAAGATCAAACGCTACGGTAAGATCTAATAGCATCAAAAGTGACGCTTTACATTTGTCTGCATGTTGCAGAATAGAGGTTTTTAGGTCAAGGAGAGTGGTTTCTGTGCTATGGTTGTTTCTGTAACTGGATTAATTGGAACCAAGAATGTTATTAAGCTCCAGGAATTTTTAAACTTTTTGATAAACCACTTTATCAAGGATCTTCAAAAGAAAGGGTGAGTTGGCCATTGGACGTAATTTGCCTGGGATGTTGGGGTCCAAGGAAGGCTTTTTTAGGAGTGGTGAGATCCAAGCCTGTTTAAGCGAGCTTGGAACAATATTCTCCCTAAAAGAGAGATTGACAAATTTGGTTATCAAAGGCGTAGATCAAACATGTCAGCTTTGAAGATTTCACAAAACCCAAAAGGTGGTGAAGAGGAGAGTGCATGTTCTATGCTGACTCTGGTGGATGGGTCCTGGTTGACAAAAGGCATGGAACGCTGTCTTTCCCTAATCTTAGCAATTTTCGGCCGCAGAGAGTTCTGAATATCAATTCACCAAAGGGTGTCTTTTGTCACTGGGAAGATCCCAGGCCAAGGGTCCTCAAACTCACCAAGTACTTTAAATAGCTCTTTAGAGCATGAACAGGAGTCCTTAATTCAGTGCTTATAGAATAGTTTATTGACGTCCTGTAGTGTGACTTTGTAGGATTTGGCTGCTTCAGAATATCTAGCTGTGTCCACCAATGAAGATGTGCTTCTCCACCTCTTCAGTGCCAGATTTTTTTTTTTTGCACTTCAAGGTTTGAATCTCTGGAGTAGGTCATTGTTTAGAGGTCTGAGATTCATCCAGCCTTGGCTTAAGAGGGGCTAAGGAGTTGACTGCCTCTGTCATTACAGCATCATAATCCGACACCAATTCAGTTGATGATTCAAAGCTCTCAAGGGTCTTAAGTAGGACTTCAAAGAATGGGCACATAGATGCAGAGGTAAGTTTGTGCAGATTCTGACTTTTGTCGGGACGCTCTCATCTTCTGCCCTGGTATAGGAAGCTCTAATTGAAAGTGTATAGATAAATGATCTGACCAAGGGCATAGCATGGTCTCCACTTTTTCTACTTGCACCCCGTGTGTAACTACCCAATACAAAATCCTGCCTGAATTATGTGTGTGCTGCAAGATGTTCTGAGTAAAGCCCAAACTTTGGAACGAGGTTTGGAGGGCTGTGGCAAGTGTATCAGATAGATCATCAAAGCCTAAATTAGCATCTCCAAGCATAATGGACTTAGTGCCAGGCTTCACATCTATGGCCATCCCCTCACACAATTGTGAGCAGAACTCTGCCATGTTATTAGGGGGGCGGTAGATTAGAAGTACATTACAGCTATTGTTGGAATCAATGGTTCACTTCATTTGTAGGCATTCACAGTGAGACATTTTCTCAGTTTTGACCTGCCGAATATTGAGGGAGGAATGAAAGATGAGAGCATTATCTTGGATAAAGTCACAGATCCCATTGCATGTTTAATCAGAGATCTAGTATTGATTAGACCAAAGCACACAGGCTTAGGACCAGCACCCACAGATTTTGTTTTACCACCTACTATAGCATTGCTGGATGATGCATCTGGACTAGTGTTACTCCCTAGATTTATATTAGGCCTAATGGCAGTGATAGATGTCATAACAGCAGTTAATGGATGTAATATGTTAGAGGCAACTATCGAGATGCATGAGTCCGAAAAGACTGCCGTCGTAAAACTAACACAGGAGAGAAGAATAATGCCATTGATTGGCCTTGTCAATGCACCACTGCTGCTTTGGCTCCTGGGGCGTTGAATTGTAATAGTTTGCTTGCCTGCGAGGCATTTTATAATCTGGAAAGGCATGCAAGCCATGCACACCCTCACTCTCATATCTTTTGTGTAAATGGTTGTAATTTACGCAGGATTAGACCAGAGTGCATGCAAACTTTTGACCAATTAATTTTCCAGAGGAAGAGTGAACTTTATAGCGTTCACATCTATTCTAAAATGTTTTAGGCTTTGCAAGGGAGAGCGCCTACATTTCATATTAAATCTCTGGCTCAATTGTAATGTAGTACAATGTGCTGTATTCGTGGTTTGCATGAATGCATTATGCATTTATTATATAGGCCCACAAGTTACTCTGTGATGTAAAAAAAGATATTTATATATATCTGCTGGCAGCCAAATTTCTTTCTATCTGTTTGTGCATGTAACTCATCTTCCATAAACACACAGCACCGCATAAAAATACGTTATTGTAAGCACCCCTGTTATATTTAGAGCAGAACTTGACGACTACACATCTCGCCATGGTGAGTCTTGCAACATATGGCGTGCTGTTAAAAATATGAAAATAATTGTGCAGAAAGTATCTTCTGCATGATGGATTGTAAGCGCTGAAGGATTAAAAAAAAGAAATATCATAGCCATACGGATACTTGGGACTGAGAGATGGTAAATTACAATTGAATTCCAAGGGCATGTGGTTTCTAAATAGTTGGACATATGGGAGTACTGACAAAAATGCTTTGAATATGTGCAGCAGTTTCTTCTGAGCACTCAGGGGATTTGGAATGTGTTTTTTTTTTTTCTTTCAGGGACGTCTTTGGAAAGGCGAGTAAATAGTTATATGTTTTTTAGCAACACGGTGTTCCTAAATACAAAAAAAATGCAAATATATATGCAATTACCTACATCCGTTTCTTTAATGATGTACTGCATTTTCTAGTCAATCCACTTTGAAACGTTATTGGCAAAACCGATAGGTTGGCAGATGCAGTTTACTCTACACGTGTGAATTAAAGTCGTTCGGGCCTCATTACGACCCAGGCGGTAAGTTACCGCCTGGGCCGTGACTTTACCATCATGGTGTAAACTACGTTTACACCATGGTGGTTGGCGGACTTACCGCCCCATTCCGACCTTGGCGGGGCGGTAAGTCCCCAATCCCCATTTACCCTTCCCCATTCCCATTTTTGCCCCATAGGGCATAATGGGAGTGGGGAAGGCGTTAATTACGCCACCGTAAATTACGGTGGCGTAATTAACTCCATGGTCCCTTAGCGCCATGGATTTTAACACCCGCTAAAATCGGGTGTTAAAACCTCCATGGCGCTAGGGGAACTCGGAATTGGCGGTAAGGGGTCGGCGCAGCTAACGCTGGCGTTAACCCCTTACCGCCAGGGTCGTAATGAGGCCCAGTTGTTTTGTGGTGATGTTTGAATATTTTTGCGTATGCGTTAGTGTATGATTGGAGGAATGAACGGCTGCATTGTTATGTGACGGTTTATGTCACTGTTGCATTAACAATCGTTCCATATGCTCCGTGTGAACAATTAGTACCATTATATGGCCACGTACTGCATTCGTATAATACCAGGCACAACATCGTATGCCAGAAATGTCCATGCTATGGCAAGGTGCTTAACATCATCATCCAGGAACTGTCATCACGGGATGCTGGTAGTCCCGCTGGTTAAGTAGACAATGGAAAATAATAATAATAAACAAAATGGCGGGCCGATTATGGGGACAGGAACGAGTACGAAACAAAGATGAGGAATCAAGGTGTTTCCTTGGTAGAAGAAGTAAAAGAAAAGGTTGGCTGCCCTATCATGATTTCACCCCTTGGAGGTAATCATGTTTCTTTGAATCTTAGCGGTTATTGGTTATGTCGTCCCCGTTCCTATTGGTACACGGCATATCTGGTTATTGTCATCTGGACTGAGCATGTGCACCTAAACTTGCCTGAGGTGACTGGGGCAAGGCCACAGACTCTGTGTCAGTGGATTGTGCGGTTTGACCCCGCCCCAACAAAGGATATTCATCCATGCTGGACATCATCATGAGGGTGGAGTGCCCAGAAGAAGGTCAGCACCAGCTTTTTTCTCCAAGAAGTGGTTCCCGGGGTGATGCTTTGTGGACATTGACATAGAAGACAAACTAAACCCTTGAGACACTAACTACCCTTGTTCTACAGAAGGTGGAAAGAGTGTGCCAAAAGATCTGTTAAGTGCCTTTCAACAGCTTGGTGTCAAGCATCTGTAGTGGATTTAAGAAGTGGGCTTGGTTTTCGGAGTGGGTTAAAAATGGGTGAATGCTATGAGGCTGTGCGTTTGTCTTCAAGAGTAACTATAATAAACCTTTTTGCACACCATGTTGCTCAAAATGAAAACACATATTTTTTGACATTTTGTCGTTCACAGTATAGCGAACTATCTTCACCATATATCATAAATCATTATATGCTCGAGTATTACTGTCATATGGCAGGTATTGTTCCTTATCCAAAAGTTATCATCTAAAAGAGGGTTGCGCTTCTCCCCAAAGATGAACTTCCTAGGGTTTTATCACTCAGTTTCTATTTTTTATTTTCAAATGTGTAACACTCCCTTTCTATTTCCCTAATCCTAATTCCATGTATTGTCTAATAAATATGTGTGTGGACTTTTGGTGGTTTATAATTTTTGTTAGGTCGACCTTTCCCAGTCTTACCTTAGTTTATTACTCTTTTGGAAGGTGGCAGTTCTACTGGTTTGACATGCTGAGGGACTGACATGAAATGCCACCTTTACCAACACATGCCCCAGGTCCAAGCACCATCTGCCAGAAACCTCAGTCATATTCCCAGCTACTATCACCATACGCATGGCATGGGCAGAAAATCACTACATTAGAACTACTACGAATGTTTTCATGATCATTGTGGTATTAAGAAAGGGCACATTTTCTGGCTATGCTGGCAGCAAATGTTTCCACAGCACTCATACATTCAGGTGGGAATTGTTGCACAGATTATCTGTGCATTGCACGCCAAACTAAACACATTGGGCCTCATTATAACTTTTGCGGTACGGGTTAACGGGCGCCGCTAATGGAGGCGGCACTGTTAAACCCGTCCCGTGAAATTACGAGGTCGCCTCGCGGGACCCGGTAAGGACACCTGGTAAAGTCATTACAATGGTAAAACCAGGTGTCATTACCGGGTTCCGCGAGGGGAAGAGGGAGCTAACAACGGGCCCGTTGTTAGTTCCCTCTCCCATTCCCATTGAGCTCTATGGGGCTCAAATGGGAATGGGGTAGGTCCCGGGCCGGGTTCCCTGAGGGAGGAATTACCGGGCCCTCCGTACTCGGAATGGCCCAGTAATACCCCATTCTGGGAACCCGGTAAAGGAGCCCGGTTTGGCGGCAGCCATGGAGCTAGTAGCTAATAGCTCCATGGCTGCCGCCAAACTCGTAATGAGGTCCATTGTGTTGGGCAGAACGCATGCATGGCATGCAGTGTGTTAAACGGCGTAATTGGTCACCTTTTCTTTAGTCTGTGCAGTAAGGATGATTTTGCACTACATACACACTTTCTTTGAAATACAGTGATTGCAATAGCTTTCTGCCATTGGTACCTGAGTAGTCTATATTTGACTAGATATTTGCCTCATTTGCCAGGTATCCCACTCATTGGGCATACAATGTCATTGAAATACTTACATGTAGAGATGAACTGGCAAACACACACACGCAGGCACATGTCCGAATATCGGCAGAACCATCTCAACCATCCATGTATAAATAGATAACATTAAACAGGACAATACAGCACATTTGTATTTTCGAAAGGAGGCACAAAACAAGCACTTTGTAAAGCACAAGGAAGTATTATATCATGCCTTCACTGTTATGAATGAGAAGAGCTGCTAAAATGTCAATATCATGGGAATTATTCAGTGCCACTGCCATTTGCCTGCCTTCCTTTACCGCTGCAGTATCTAAATGTTTGCATTTGCATCCCAGCAAGGACATATAGGTGGCTTTTGCTTCGCAATGCTCCTGCACTCCCCACCTCACTGCTCCCCACCAGCACAGCCTTCCCTTTCATGGAAAGGTGGCGCCCGACTTTAGTCTCTGTTCGTTGCTACCTCGACCCCCAAATGGCATACCCTCCACTCGCTCTATTTCCGTGAATCACATGCGCACATGTCCTCCTTCCAATACTAGTACTTATACAGCGGGCAGATTTGCAAATCATTGTATTCATTAACACCCTGGCCCTGATTTACAAAGAGTTTTCTAATGGGATTGTGCCATTATAAAACGCTTTTGAAAATCAAGCCCCCTTATTTTTACCGCAGCATATTAAAATCTCCAAAGAAGGCACAAACACGCACATTGAAAAATGACCTCTACAAGAATCCTTCTAGAAAATAAATGAATACATACATAAGTACATGGAAAATGGGCGTTTCGAGTGTTGAACATTAATGCATTTGCTTACTAACAATAAACAGAAACAGCCACAAATCAATGATGTTCATGGCTCAATGTGTAACTGTTAAACTTTGCCAACAGAGCAAGTGGAAGGTGGCAGGCGTTAGGTTATCCACAACGAATGTGGAGTATACTTGAGAAGCTGTGGCCCCATTCTGTTTCTGCCTTCTGCTTCAAAAAATGTTATGTGTCGTATTACTCTTTCAATGTGAGCATTCCACAATGGGAGAGTCAGCAATTTGTGGCACCTAATCTGAGTTCATGGTATTGGTGGTAGCCTGATGCTTGATATTGATATTGATATTTTATTTCTATCGCACTCGTACACAAGTGTTTCAGAGCACGACAAGTCAAGGGAGGGGAACAGGGGAGAACAAAACTGCGATCTTACTAGGCCCAGTGACATTGAGAACGCTCAAGTGCATGAGAGAGGAGGAGGGGAAACGTGCATGGAAGGGGGAGAAGTGGAAAGTGCGAAGCAGAGGAGAAACAGATAAATAACAATACAAAAATAATAAAGGCAACAAACAGTGGCAGTGCAGCCAGCAATTTGTAAGTGCTAGGTTTAAGGCAGCAGACAGGGGAGGTCTGATAAGTGCAGTAAGAAAAAGGGGGGGTGGGCTGTACGGTTACAGACCCCAGTGCAAGGGGTGGCCCGGAGGCAGAGCGGGAGGGTAGCAGGGTGAGCAGGTACCTGGGCCCGGAGGAAAGAGGGTGGCCAGGTGCACAGTGCCAAGAGAGAACAGATCAGCAGGGGAGAGGGGAGTAAAGGCAGAAGAAAAGAGGAAGGTCTTGAGGTACTTCCGGAACCAGAGATGGTTCTCCTCAAGTTTAAGAGTGGCAGGGAGGCTGTTCCAGAGGCAGTCCCCAGCCGAAGACAGAGATCTACCACCAGCTTGTTTCTTTGAAAAACGACTGACCATGAGGGAGTTGGAGGTAGAGGAGCGAAGAGCTTGAGAGGGGAGGTATTTGCGGAGGGATAGCTGAAGGTATTTTGGACCTAGGCCCCAGAAAGCCTTGTGGACAATGCAGAGGGTTTTGAATTTAACCCTTGCATCCAATGGGAGCCAAAAAGAGATTTCAGAGCTGGAGAGATATGATCCCAGGGCTTGAAACCAAGGACAAGTCTCGCAGTCCTGTTCTGGATTAGTTGCAGAGGGCGGAGTCTAGAGGCAGGTAGATTTAGAAAGAGGCTGTTACAATAGTACAAGCTAGAGAGAACCAGAGCTTGGGATAACGTGAGCTTCGGGGGAAGGAGTGGAAAGGCAGAGTACCTCTGAGGAGGTGCAGTAGGAAATGTGACTTTTTAGAGACCTCAGAGTTGTGGGCGGAGAAGGAAAGGGTGGAGTCAAAGATGACCCCGAGGTTCTTAGCCTCTTAGGTGGGGGTAGGAGGAGGGCCAAGGGAGGCCGGCCAGAGAGTTAGGGGAATCAAGCTCATACCCCAAATGATTTCAGGCTAATCAAGCCCCCTTAATACACATTGGCTACCCCAGACCACTCTGTACACATTGGCTACCCCAGAGCTGGAACCATTTTAAGCTCATCTTTCCCCGCCTTCCCTGACCCCTTAGCCAAGGGAGAAACTACTGTTGAAATCATGGGGGTGGGATAGCACAGATTTGGACAACCTATATTTTTCCCAAGCAGTCGTGCGTTTATATGTGAGTTTATCCTGCCACATGGATGGTCAGTACAATTGTAGGTTCATTGAATTAATGTGCAGGAGAAATTAAAGTAAACCTCAAACTCACTCTCTGGATCCTAAACAGACAGCTTCTATATTTCAGGAATTCTTCAATGATGGTGGGCTTTTAAATGTGGCTCATCTGAGAACAATTATCTGACCAAAACTGCCTAGAAGTTCTTGAGGCCTTCCAGGAGCTTAAGGAGAGATGTAGTGGCTATAGTAGTGTGAGACATTAAATCCCTTGTAGAAGTCTTAGGTTTGTCTGCTGTAAAAAAATACAATCTTGCAAGGGTGTAGAAGTACTGGCTTTTTCAATATTTTTAATTAAAATGATGCAAGTAATCTGTCTCAATCTCCACAACAAAAGCACGACAAAAGCAGTATACTCATTCTCTCTGATAAATCAGTATCCTGATCTGCAGTGCCTGCTCTCCAGTGGCACAAAGCAGGTTCAGGGGTCACAGGTGCCCTCTTGACAGCTGCAGTGACAGACAAGCCACTTCAGTAAAGCGGCTGCATTCAAAACATGAACCTCCAATTCCAAACCACATAACTGTGATGTTACTATCCTGGTGGCAGTTGCAAACCTTAAATATAAGCTATGTCTAAGTCTGAAGATATTGTGGTTAGTATCTCTCATTATTATTGAGGTCACACCAGATTGGTATCATACTTGTGTCAGCACTGTGAGCCTAGCTCAGCTGTAGAATGGTTATGTCTCTTCTGGTCAGACAGCCATGCACTGCCACTAGCAAGAGAAAGAGACTGAGACTTGTTCTATGATAACTTGTAAGGTTGGTTAACACCTCCCTACGGGGATTGTCCTGGGAAAACAGGCTCAGAGGGCACATCCTATACAAAATGATTAGCCTCACATTACAGTGTGACACACCAAAAAGGCCTTTGATGCTATGGACAAAGGAAGGGGCAAAGCTATTGCAGAGAGACGGAGTTTAGCATAGTTCAAGTAGTTGAAGAAGGATTACATCACCTTGTTTCTCTCTAAACCTCCCTTTCCTCCTATCTCCTCTGCTTCCTTTAGCACAGAGCACTTTGGGTATGATGTCAGAAAGCAATGACCACTAAGCTCAAGAATAAGGTTTGGACCTATTAAAGCAGGCTTCCGTTAGTCGAAACAGCTGTGGACTTTTATTTATAAAATAGGGGGTCTCCCACCTCTTTTAGTAGAGTTTATCTTTCCAAAGCCCATCTATTGATGTGAAGAGGGAGCACTTAAATGCAGAGGCAATCTCTTCTTTCAACACACTCAGAGCCAGTTTAGGCAAAGCTCCCGGTTCTGCTCCATAAAACCAGTTTTATTTATTTATATATTGGACATTTGTATGGCATCTATACACATATACACAAGTGTTTCCAGGCTCCACAAGACAGAAAAAGGGGGGGGGGGCAACATAGGGAACAAACAACAATAATGGTCCTAATAGGCCTTGCAACATTTGGACCGTGCAAGTGCAGAGACAGAAGTGCAAGGGCAGGGGGAAGGACATGTGGAAGGGCTGGTAGAAGGGGGAAAGGGCAAGTGCAGGAGGCAGGTACCCAAGGGGCTGGGTAATTGTTAAGGTGAGCCATTGTGGGCAACTGCCATGGGAAACCAGGAAAAAGGCAATGCTAGTGCGATGGACAGGGTGGACGAGGTTCAAACTAGTCTGGGAAGGATGCCCAAAGGCAAATGCTGATGAGGAGTGCCGGGGTGGACTGGTTGAGGAGGGCCTGGCCCCTGTAGGACTCATAAGGAGCAGGCACCAGTTACAGGGGCAGGGGGACATTAGCACTGGAGGGCTAGAGGGAAGGAGGAGGATAAAGGGAAAGCCTTGAGAAGTTTCCGGAACTTAAGGAGATCTAGCTCAAGTCTGAGGGGGCAGGGAGGCCAATCCAGAGAGAGCTCCAATACTGTGCTAGACCATCCGCAAGTATGAAACAAGTGACTAATGTTTGTGCTCCACCCCATGCAGGTGACTCTGGATATCCGCAGCTGCCATAGCTGATGACCCCTGTGCATGACACACGTACAAAACACAAGACTGCCTACAACCATGCCCACAGCCGGGCCTGTGTGTGCATTGAGCGTAACTTCGGACTCCTCAAGTCAGGATTCTGGTGCCTATATCGTACTGGCGGTGCCCTAATGTACGCCCTGACAAAGTTGGGAAGATCGTTCTAGTCTGTGTAATTCTACATAACATCTACCTGAGGAGGAATTTGCCACTACCTGCGGATGCAACAATGACACACCCAGAGGAAGGCGCAGATGAACAGCATGAGGTAAGAGCCAGAGAAGTCACTCCCAGGGATGATGTTGTTAAAACTGATATAATATTGTTTCGTCCTCATTGTATATGTTGGCCTATGCCCAGTCGCTTTGCGAGGAAATCCGTATTGCAAGGTTGTGACCTTAGGTGAATCAAGCCTCCGTTTTAGGTTAAAGCCGCCATTTTAGTTTATTTTACAAAGTCACCCTGTGGCCTAAAATGGCCGACCTGTGTTCTCTTGTTCTTGCTTTAACCTCTTCAACCTCTGTAGGAGAGTTAATGTCCAACCTGCCTGCAGGCTACATGTTAGGGTCATGTAGACCTTGTACTTTGTTGACCTCGGGATCAGGGGATTACTTGAATCGGCGATGTTAACCTACAAGTATACAAGAACAATAACGCTATCTAAACACGACAGGTGAAACATCTGTTTGACCTGTAATAAAGCAATGTGTAAAAAGTGTAAAGTTAAACCTAGAGAATAATAATAGCAAATGTATTAAAAAGTAAACCGCATGCATGAGATATGTAAATTAGGAACAAACCTAGCGCGACCCTAGCCCAGTACATGATTAACTTGTAGGAGGCTGGACATCGTTATAAAGAAACTGTATAAATACGCTGATGTCCAGCTAGCAATTCCTGTTCACTGCTCACATTGAACCCTGCTGGTGGTCTCTGTGATGTATTGATGGCCCAAATAGCTATTTGTGTACTTTGTTTTGTAAACTGTACAGAATTGCAATAAAGATTCTGGGAATCTTTACAAGCCTGTGTCGGTGTATTTCTCTTTGCATGGCGTAAAAGCCTTAATATTGTATTTTCTGATTCCACAGATGGCGCCCGAGTAGGGACCCTCAAGATCGACTTCGTATCATTGAAGGTTGGCTGGCTATCGGACCGGAATCGGACGGTGCCAACAGAAACGGCCCCTCTGGACGAGAAGTGAATTCCTCGACAGAACAGCACGATCCGATCCCTGAACAGTGAGCTGTAGCCCGAGACAACGTCTTGACGAGGGACCATATACTGAGGGGGGTAAATTTGCCGAAATCACCAGACACGTGGGTCCTTAGAATTGTCATTAGTAACCTGATCGGGCCTCCCAGTCCTTTGGTCAGGTGAATCGTGACCCGATTCTTAATTTAACCCTGACAATTTGAATTTGGCGCATTGTACTCGTGAGCACAAATATTTAACCAGGTAACACCAGAACTCTGATATGACTGGGAAATTGTCTGCCTGCTTTAGGGCATTATTGCGCAGCGACAGACAATCTTTGGAAGATAGCCGTCCTGCACCACAGGAGGAGTCCCCGGCATGTACTATGTACTGTAAGAAAGGCTTTGGTAGTATAGCATTTAATGACATTTGGCACAGACAGACCAGACATAACTCTAATCTTCGGTGGCCAACCAATGTTAGCTTTGAAATCTCTTGTATAGAATATCTAGAGTCTGTATTTGTAAAGAAAAAGGCTAGAGCTGCAACATTTGATGCATTACACAGTTGGAAAACAGAAGCTTTGCAGCAACAAAAGAGTAGAGAGAAACATATGCGTCGGCATATGACAAGTGTCGAAAAGGCACGTTTATATGATCAAAATAAACAATTGGAGTCAGTTAGGAACACGGACAGAGCGTTTCAATTAGGCATTCAAAAAATGTACCCTTCAAAAGATTTTCATACGTCAGACGAATTGATTAATAAAGTTTTGCATGAACGAAGGCCAGATGCCTCCGCGCCACCCCGTATGTCCCTCCTCCTGGCGCTTTGCCCCTTCCCGTTGTTATTCCTCCTCCTATAGTTCCTCCGGTCCTCCCTGTTGTACTTCCTGTTGTTCTTCCAGCCGTCGCTGCCTCCACCTGTTGATATTCAGAATGTGCCTACTCTTCCTCTTCCAAGTGATTCCGCATCGCTTGTAGTAGACCACAGAGCGGGATCAAGGGTTGTGACTCGTAATACTGGGTCCCCAGATAAAAAGAATGAATTGACTGCTTGGGCTAAATATTGTATGGAGAAGGGTGAACAAGCTGATGTGTTTTCCACACTCGAAAATTTAAAAGGTATTCCTGAGAAAAATGTTTTTATTGAAGGATTGGGGATTCATTTGAGTATAATGTGGAATAGATTAAACAATGTGGAACTCCGAAAAGGGTTACGGGATTTGAATGCCTTAGCGTTGTCCAGAGATACTGCGGAGAAAGTATATGAGCATGTCGAGAGGATTTTTGTGTATAGGAAGGAGAAACGGTTTTCTCCTCGCCGTGAATTAAAAGGTGAGGAAGCACGAATTTGTACAAAGGATGCGATAAGATGGATTTCGGATATGTCGATAACTCCAGATGAAGTATATGACACATATGGTCAGTATATGTTAGAAATGCAAAAGAAAGTGATACAGGTTATGGTAGAATACCTGCAGAATGAGTGTGTAAAAATAAAGATTTGTTGTCCCGCAGAATTGTTGAGTATTTATAAGAGAGCCTTTTCGATTGATACTTCTTTGACTGCCTTAGCACTTGATTTGGCTCTGTTGCTTAGTAAGCGTTCGGAGCTACCTACTTCTCAGTTGCCTATGAGAGAGGTCCCTCCGACATTTGTCCCAAAAGTTGAGATTGCGGCCGATGCTGCACAAGGAATACTCACGGTGGACATTCCTGCACATTACGTATCGCAGTTTGTTCACGTCCCGTTTTCAAGACAGGAAGTGAACACCATAAAGCAATCTATTCCCGATATAAGAAAGAATCCAACAGGGTTCTATAAAGAAATAGAGTCGGTCTTACAATCATCGGTATTCACCTTAAGTGATATTGATTTATTATTTCCCGTACTCTTGCCAGTTGATTTGTGGAAACAGATTAGGACTGTAGATGATGTACCTGGGTTAGGAGATACATGGGATAAAATGGTTAGGCTCGACAGAGAAAGACCAGCTGGCGAGTGACCGCCTCAAGTGATATTAACTTTGCCTGATAGGATTATTGTAAAATTAAAAACTATAGTTCCTGAAAAAAGAATCATTTGGGACAAGCTTACGGCCTGTGTCCAAGGAAAGTCTGAGGGTGCTACCGAGTTCTTCAATCGGTTTGAACAGGTATTTTCAGATTTCAGTGGACAAGACTTAGGCACAGAGTCAGGGAAAAGGCTGTTTGTCGACAAATTTGTATGTGGATTGCTGCCTGACATCCAGTTACAGATTATGTCTTCTGAAAGCGCTTGGCAGGCGAAGTCTCAATCAGAAGTACTGCACATGGCTCAGTACTATGAAAATCGTGTGAATAATGAAAAGGAAAAACTTGAAAAAAAAAAGGGTGACCTGAAAACAAAAGTCCTATTACAACAGATTGTTAGAAACCCTAGAGGGGGTAATCAATTTAGAGGTCAGTACGTTCCACAGGGAAGTACGCCCCTGGCTCCGGTAACCATTAACCAGTGTGCCTATTGTCGACAGGAAGGTCACTGGGGTGCACAATGTCTGACCTTGCAGCAAAGGTCATTTGGGAACATGCGCAGATGATCCAGAGGTCGCCCAGGGGCAGGGGGCCCTGGCAGAGGTCAGTTTTCACCAGAATCACAGCAACCTTCTTCACAGGATAAGCAAGTTTCGAATGTGGATAATAGAAAAATTTTTGATCACCCTTCTGCCGCGTACATCTCTGAAGAGCTTCCTTTTGACGATATTCTGTTTCGCTAGGATTGCCCGAAGCAGGATTTGGAGCCAATGCCTATTCCCGTTCATCAGAAAGGCTGCTACGTTGAGATGGCGGTGGGAAATAGGAAGCATCTATTTTTAGTAGATACGGGAGCACAGAAATGTTCCATTGACCATTCACGGGTTCCAAATATTCCCCTGTCAGGGCAGTCCAACGTTTCCATAGGGTTTTCAGGCACACCTGTAGTTTGTCCGGTCTCTTTGCCGGTACCAATAACACTGGGTCCCTTCACGGAGCAGTGTCCATTTCTACTTACCACAAACTGTGGGGAGAATTTACTGGGGTTAAATTTGTTGAAGGAATTGCATGCAGTAATACATTGTTCTCCGGACGGAGTTTGGTTAACAATTTCACCTCAGCAATCACTCGCCTCTCAGTTTTTGACTCGACCTTTACCGCCAGAATTCAGTAATATTCCGGAATGCTTATGGGCAATTGATGATAATGATGTGGGCATTCTTCAAATTGAACCTGTTAGAATTATTCTGAAACATGGAGTTAAATTGCCTCGCATCCCACAATATAAGATCTCAGTTGAAGGCGAACAGGCTTTGAAATGTATAGTCTCTGATTTTGTACATCGTGGAGTAATTGAGGAAATTATGGGTAGTTTGTGTAACAGCCCGATTTTACCAGAATACAAAAAAGGTGATAATGCGATTCCCTTTCGGTTTATAATTGATTTACGTGCTATTAACAAAATTGTGGCTCCTCAATTTCCTATTGTACCTGATGTTACAACGATACTAACCATGATTCCGGCTTCTGCCACTCACTTTAGCGTTGTTGACCTCAGAAACTCATTTTTCAGTATTCCCATACACAAGGATAGTAGGTATTTGTTCGCGTTTACCCTAGGTGGACGCTCGTTCACATTCACTCGTGCACTACAAGGGTACACTGAGAGTCAAAGTATTTATAGTAGGGCATTAAAAGAGCAGCTCAATACTCTCTAGTTGCCTACTACTTGCACGTTACTACAGTATGTAGATGATCTCCTCTTGGCTGCTGATTCTGAGAGTGCCTGTAAAGAAGGCACCATGTTGTTGCTTTGTCATCTAGCAAAACATGGCCACAAAGCTTCACTCCAAAAATTCCAATATTGTTGTCAGGTGGTCGCCTATTTAGGCTATCTCCTGTCAAAGGAGGGAAGACGGTTGACACCTGAACGAATAAAAACTATTTCTGGCATGTCTGTCCCAAATACGCAGAAGGAAGTTAGAGCCCTGATAGGTATGGCTTCTTACTGCAGATTGTGGATCCCTAACTTTCCGTTAATGATTAAACCAATGCTGGCTTTGACAAAGAAGGGCATGTCTTTGCCATTGCCATGGACTTTGGAACAAAAGATAGCAGCATTTGACTTGCTCAAAACCGTGCTGTGTTCGGCCCCGGTTTTAGGAACTCCAAATTATGAAAAGGCCTTTGTGTTGTATGTGCATGAACGTGATGGATGTGCTTTGGCTGTGTTAACGCAGGATCATGGAGGGAAGAATAGGCTGTGCGGCTATTTCTCATCCGCGCTTGATCCTGTTGCATGCGCTTTGCCGAGATGTTTGTGAGCTGTCGCTGCTGCTGCTGCGTCTGTAAAACAGAGTGAGGGAATGGTCCTGGGTAACGCGTTATCGCTAATGGCACCTCACGCTTTAGATATTTTATTGAGTAGAACTCAAACTCAACACCTCACTTCCGCACGATTGACAAGATATGAATTGATCTTGTTTGCTCCCCACATTCAAATTCAGAGGTGTTGTGTATTAAATCCGGCTGAACTTTTACCTGTCCCGCGAGATACTGTTGATGGTGACGAAATGTCACACTATTGCCTTTAAGCGACAGAACAAGAGACTAATGGTAGAATCGATTTGAAAGACACGCCTTTGAATAGCCCACAAGGAGAGCTGTTTTGTGATGGCTCTTGTTTTAAACTTCCGAATGGTACATCCACGGCTGCTTATGCCGTCACTACATTAAGCTCGATTGTGGAAACCAAAAGAATTATGCATAGGTCCGCACAGGCCACAGAAATTATAGCGTTAACTTGAGCTTGTGAACTTTCTGAAGGGCTTACAGTAAATATATATACCGACAGTCAGTATGCCTTTGGGGTGGTTCACAACTTCGGTAGACTTTGTAAAGAACGAGGTTTCTTGACCTCACATGGCACAAAAATACTGCATGGCACTTTAATAGTTCAATTACTTTCAGAGCTCGCACTCCCTGTTCAGTTAGCTATTATAAAATGTGCAGCACATCAAAAGGTTACAGATGATATAGTAAAAGGGAATGCTTTCGCTGATCAGATAGTTAAGCAAACTGCCAATGATTTTAGTTCAGAAATGTATGCTGTAAGAGAAACTGTAAATATTTGCACTTTTGGTGAAAGTATCTATTCTGTAAAAGACATTCAAGCAGATGCTACTATAGAGGAAACCAAGAAATGGGTCCAGGGTGCAGGAAGATTGGATGATGATGGGTGTTGGGTGGACAATGTTGAAGGAAAATGGTTACTCCCTGACGCCTACATCACAATGATGGTCATTATGGATCATGGTCCGACACATGTCTGCGCGCGTAAATTGACTAAAATGCTAAACAGTGTATGAGCCAATGATAACATTTTCAAAATTGCGGAGCGCTTTGTCCAAGGGTGCTTGGTCTGCTTGCAGCACAATTTAGGAAAAGTTACCTCGACTCCTAGAGGAAATTTCGCTCCACCTTCTGTTCCGTTTGAGGTTATCCACTTTGATTTTATTGAAATGGAACGTTGCAACAATCTTAAATATGTGTTGGTTGTCATTTGTGATTTTAATAAGTGGGTTGAGGCCTTCCCTGTTAGAGATGCAACGGCCATAACCACGGCAAAAACTCTGTTGAAAAAGTTTTTTCCTAGGTTCGGGCTGCCGAGAGTCATCTGGTCGGATAATGGGCTACACTTTATCGCTGCTGTAATCCTACAAATATGCAAAGGATTACAGATTGATAAACGGTTCCATTCGGCCAGACATGCCCAAAGTGCCGGATTAGTGGAGAGGCATAATGGCATTATAAAGAACAAGCTCGCTAAGACGTGTACTGGCACCAAGTTAAAATGGCCGGATGCCTTACCGATTGTGTTGCTGTCGATGAGAACAACCCCTCAAACTAAGACTGGGCTCTCTCCCTTTGAGGTGGTAATGGGGAGGCCTGCTAATATTTGGGGTATGCCAAAAAGTCGCTTGTTGCGGGATATAGAGAATGTGCTTCTTTCAGATTATTGTAACCAGTTGACTAAAAATCTGTTTTCAATTTATCACCAGGTGCGAGAGGCATTACCTGTACGCTACGAGGGTCGTGGTCACAGTCTACGACCAGGGGACTGGATCCTCACGAAAGTTTTCGAGAGGTTGTCTTGCCTTGCACCTTGGTGGAGGGGTCCCTACCAGGTTCTGCTAGTCACCCAGACTTCTGTGCGGGTAGCGGGATGAAAGAACTGGATCCACACGACACACACCAAACGGATCCCACAGCCCGTGCCATACGATACATAAGACACAGAATCCCTTTCCACTGCTGTAACCAACATGCCTGAAACAGCAACAACCGACAAGAGAGTATCAGAGACCGTTATGATATGATATGATATGATATGATATGGTATTTGTAACGCGCCTATACACAAGTGTTTCAAGGCGCGACGAGGCAGGGAGGGAGGGAAACAAGGGGAAGAACAGACAAACGATCCTACTAGGCCAGGTGTCATTCAGATCGCGCAAGTGCAGAGGTAAGGGGAAAAGGAGAAAGTGCAGGGGGAGGAGGTGGGGGGGAAGTGCAGTACAAGGTAAGTAGCGTAATAAAATAATAAATAAAAAGGGCCAGCTGGTGGCAAGTGCAAGGTAAGTGCAGAGCAAGTGCTGAGAAGTGCTGGGAAGGGGGGCTGTAGGGATACAGTGACAGTCCCACAGTGCAGGGGGAGCCAGGGAGGCAGTGCAAGTGGAGAGTGGCTGGGCCCTGGACCGAGGTCGCTGAGAGTGGCCCAGATGCAGGTTTAGTGCAGAACTCAGTGGGGAGTAAGCAGGTTTAGCAGGGGAGAGGGAGAGAGAAGGCAGAAGCGAAGAGGAAGGTTTTGAGGTACTTCCGGAACCGGAGATGGTTCTCCTCAAGTTTCAGGGAGGCAGGAAGGCTGTTCCAGAGGGAGGCCCCTGCTGCGGAGAGAGATCTACCCCCAGCTCGTTGCTTCGAGAAGCGGCTGACCATGAGGGAGTTGGAGACGGATGAGCGAAGGGCTCGTGAAGGAAGATATTTAGGAAGAGAGAGTTGAAGGTATTTAGGCCCCAGGCCCCAGAAGGCCTTGTGGACAATGCAGAGGGTTTTGAACTTAATCCTCGCAGCCACTGGGAGCCAGTGAAGAGATTCGTAAGGCCAGACAAAACGGCCATCTTGTCTCCGCACCCTCCAACAGTAGTACTTCCGGATCAATCATTTTCTGATCCCATTTCCGTTTACTCGCCACCTCCAGTGGGAAGTGACGACATATTGTTATCCGATGCTTCGGCACCAGAAATTGTGAAATATAATTTACGTCCAAGAAAATAGATGTACAGCACGGTTTGACTGTGCGATTGAGGAAATCATTTGAGGGCTTGCCTTTTGGCCCGACTGTATGAAAGGATTCTGTTGGCTAAGGGTTGTGGGAAAGACATTAAGAAGACGCGTGAGTGGAGCCGCCAGCAAACGAACAATTGGTGTTTTTTCGATTGAAGACTACAATGCCAGAACCCGCTACCGCTCGTACCAAACTTTTAGATAAATATGTGACTAGCAGAGACAGTGATCAAGCATGTAATGGGACCCCGAAAGTGTATTGTTGCCTTTTTGTAATAATAATTGGGTTTTTAGTAACTATTGGTTTTGGGTTATGGTATCTGGAGGAAGCATATCCGCTAGAGGACTTTTTACCTGTTGAAAATGTATCTGTTTTCCCCACTCCTTCCGTGCAATTGCATACCTTGTCGCCTAGAGATTCTTCGCATAGACGGAACTCTTTTGTTAATAATGAATGCCACTCATGCAATTTTAAATAGGACCAATTGCTGGATCTGCTCACATCTACTGCAACATGGGGATAAGGGGCTAGGTTGGTATATTCATTCTTTACCGTTGACAACTGCTTGTTATGCTTCTCTTAGAGCACTATTCTTTGGCCGATGGAATGACAGCATCTCAGGGAACTTTGATGGTACAAATTTGAATAGTTTTGAAAAACGTGTTTTGATGCCCCTGGGATGCTCGCTTATTGCAAATAGGAGTAAGCCAAACGTTGCTTCTGTTAGGCCTCTGATAGATTGTCTCGTCCTTTTCAGTCTTTGATCTCTTTCAAAATGGCTCCTATAGGCAATAAGGATGCACGCCTCGATCTTATTCTGTTAACCATAGCCCCGATTCAGTATCCTTCTGCATACAGTGTAATGGAACATGGTCAATGGGTAATTTTAGAAAATGTGCCAACGTTGCGAATTTGACTAGTGAGAACAGACCTCTGTACATAGATGAACCTGTCTATTTTGTTTGCGGTAAAGTGGCATTTCCATGGTTGCCCAGGGATTGGCAAGGAACCTGCTATTTAGGGATTCTATTACCTGGGGTATTTACTGCCAGTACTGCAGACATTTCGAAGACTCGTCCACAATGAGGTGTGAAAGGGGATACGCCAGTGCAAACTCTAGGAGACATCATGAAATCCTTTGTGCCATTTTTTGGGCAAATTACGAATTCAGAAGATATCAGGGGACTAGCGAGAGAATTGGAGAGAACCATCAACCGGACCACTAACATACTCTATAATATGACGTTATAACAGAAAGCGATAAGATTAGTAGCTCTTCAGAACCGGATGGCATTAGATGTCATTCTGGCTGAGCGTGGAGGAGTATGTAAATTAGTGGGGTCCGCTTGCTGCGTTTACGCACCAGACTCCTCTCCAACGATCTTTAGGGCTATCCAAAATCTACATGTTCTTAGTTCAGAAGTGCATGTTCCTGAGGGAAACTGGGAACTTAGTGCATGGTTTTGGGACCTCCTACGGTCGTTGGGATGGAAGTTGTTTTCGTCCCTGCTGATTATCTTGTGTAGTTTTCTGTTCCTTTGTTGTTGTATACAGTGTCTCTGTGGTATATGTTCAGTATTAGGGGGGTGTTGCGCGCAAGCAACAAGTGTATTAGGGCATAAAATATACCCCCCAGATAAGGTTTCCAAGGAGTATGTATTGAAAGAAACTCTAGTGTCTGATCTAATGGCAATAGATATGTCTGACAATGATTCAGGGTGTATAGACGTTGGAATGTGGAGTTAGTCACAAAGTGATTGAAGGTAGTTTAGCGCTTGGCATAGGCCAAAATGAGGGTTTGTTAAAACTGATATAATATTGTTTCGTCCTCATTGTATATGTTGGCCTATGCCCAGTCGCTTTGCGAGGAAATCTGTATTGCAAGGTCGTGACCTTAAGTGAATCAAGCCTCCATTTTAGGTTAAAGCCGCCATTTTAGTTTATTGTACAAAGTCACCCTGTGGCCTAAAATGGGCGACCTGTGTTCTCTTGTTCTTGCTTTAACCTCTTCAAACTCTGTAGGAGAGCTAATGTCCAACCTGCCTGCAGGCTACATGTTAGGGTCACGTAGACCTTGTCCTTTGTTGACCTCGGGATCAGGGGATTACTTGAATCGGCGATGTTAACCTACATGTATACAAGAACAATAACACTATCTAAACACAACATGCAAAACATCTGTTTGACCTGTATTAAAGCAATGATTAAAGAGTGTAAAGTTAAACCTAGAGAATAATAGTGTTTGTTAGCAAATGTATTAAAAAGTAAACCGCATGCACAAGATATGTAAATTAGGATCGAACCTGGCGCGACCCTAGCCCAGTACATGATTAACTTGTAGGAGGTTGGACATTGTTATAAAGAAACTGTATAAATACGCTGATGTCCAGCTAGCAATTCCTGTTCACTGCTCACATTAAACCCTGCTGGTGGTCTCTGTGATGTATTGATGGCCAAATAGCTATTTGTGTACTGTGTTTTGTAAACTGTACAGAATTGCAATAAAGATTCTGGGAATCTTTACAAGCCCGTGTCGGTGTATTTCTCTTTGCATGGTGTAAAAGCCTTAATAGTTTAAATAGTTGTAAAAGCCTTAATATTGTATTTTCTGATTCCACAATGTGAGGGATGGGAGACTGGCCTGGCAGGCACTGATAGACAATTTCTTCTCGTACAGTACACTGGCTCAAGCCCACTTCCAACACTGTGAATAAAACGGCACATGCGCACAATCAGGAATGTCCTTGCATGAATGATGTTCAACAATTTTCATGTGACTGAATGCAGTAACTATCCCCACTCACCCCACCCACCACCAACTCCCCAGCACTCTAATTCCCCCCCTGCCCACCACCAACTCCCCAGCACATTATTCCCCCCTGCACACCACCAACTCCCCAGCACACTATCTTCCTCCCCCTGATAACCACCAACTCCCCAGCACAACATCCCCCTCTCTCGGCCCACCACCAACTCCCCAGCACACTATCCCATCTCCCCCCACCCACCACCCGCCGCCATCTCCCCAGCACACTAGCTCCTCTCCCGCACCCACCACCTACTCCATACTCCAGGAAAATGTTTGCAGGCCATTCTCTATGTCCCTGGTCTCTTTCCCCCACTCCCAGCTGCCAGTGATCTGGAACACAGCTGTTGCAGGGACAGGTGCATAGGTGTGCTCTCCTGGGAGTCCCCTGTTGGTGTTGATGACCTAGAAGGAATGGAGTTAGCCCCAGGAGCTGTTCGCCTACCTGCTTATTGCTTTGGTGGATGGCCTCTGCAAGAGCAGAGACACCTTCTATCATCTCTCTGACATTTTGGCCAAAAGCAGTCAATACAACTGCACTGGTGGTTGTCACCCTATAGGCTTTTGCATTGTCCCAGGCAATCCTGCGTGTGGCCCCCGGGATACTGTCACATATTCCCTGCAAGTGTCCGGAGTAGGTGTGTCTGATGGCCTCCATCTCCCTCTGTCTTTGCTCCAGTTCTCCCTGCCTCTGCATTAGCATGCCGAGTGTTGCCGTAGGCTGTGTTGGTAAGGGAGTGCAGTGTTGGCGTCGGCTGTCGACAGGGGAGCCAAATGAGGGTGTGTCTGTGTCCGGCTCTGGTGTATGCATGCGCCTGTGGCGTGGTAGTCTTTATGGCTTCTGACCATGCTGTTGTCGATCGGGTGGGCTCTCAGGTCTGGTGGAGGGCTGCCGGCAAAGACTCCACCCAGGAGTTGGTGGCACTACCACATAAGCTTTGTCAGAGTTGCGGACTCCTAGTGTTTCTGAGAGCACTGGACTAGCTGGTGTGTCCTCTGTGGTGGTTTCCATTGACTTTCTCCTGGTGGGTTGTGGAGGTTTGTGGGCCTGGTCCTGCTTTGATGCGGTGCGTCCTGGCATGAATTCTGCCTTTATGTCTCCTGTCTGCCCCTTTGCCATGTGGTGATGGTACTGGTGGTGTCTGAATGCCGGAACGTCACACTCACAGATGGTCCTGCTGCCTCTTCATCCTCAGATGCCTCTGGCATTGCTTGTGTGCCTGTAGAGGACATGGGCGATGTGGCCAGGTTTCATTCCCCCACATGATTTGACATTCATATATTCATTACATGGTGCTGAATAGGACCCTGAGCAATTGGGCTGATGGACATGGTTAGTCACGAGTGTTTGCAAGTGGGTTCAAAATGATGGGAATGGATGTGAATATGTGGGCGTGTCATATGAGCAGTTTGTTTTTGGCCTGTGTGTGGGTGGGTGACAAAAGAGGTCCATGCTGAGGCGGATGTCTGCAATGCATGCTTCTGATACCCATGCACCCACATCACCACCACGGGTGCCATTTGGATTAGGGGGTAGATGGGTACATGGCACTGGCAGGTCCTATGGGGTACTGATGTGCTCCCGCCATGGGTGTGTGCTGGATGGCACTTGGATGGGTCTCTTGGCTGCCCTCCCCACTGTTCTGACTCACAAGGGTGGCCTTGCTGCACTGGCACATGGCTGCTGCGGTAGGTGGCTGCTGTGGCACCCACTCACTGTACCCTATCACAATGCCCAGATCATGGGTCTGTCCACTGGGCTATCTGGTATCTTGAGCTAGTCTGTCAATGATGCATGCACACGTGCTTGGGGTTGACCCAGTTTCTGCATCCTGGCACCTGGCACCTCCAACTCCCTTGATGCCCTCCATGTCCAGCACCAAGCTACACTTCTCCTCCAATGCGGTGAGTAACAGTGGCTCTACAGTCCCTCATCCGGTAGCCATGCTCTCCTGCCGGTGCTAGAACACAATTATTCGGACCCTGACCCACAGGTCATTCCAGGGGACACTGGACACCACTGTCACCTTCTGGCTGATCATATGCCAGATGGATGTCCTGAGCTGGACGGGTGTTTTGCATTGCCTGGCCCCATAGAGTTCATCATGGTATGCAACCACCTTGTCAGCAAGCACCACCAGCTCTCCCTCTGTGAATTTTGGTTTGCGGATATGATCTTGGGCATCCTTGCCAATGGCCCTCTCCTGGGACATTCTGTGTAGTCTTCATGTCTGGATGGCCACAGGGAGCTGTGATATTTTCTGTATTTAATGGATAGGGATTTTCAAATTGGCTGCCACAGTGCTTCCTGTTCTGGCGCTGGCAACAGGCGATATTGCTATTTACGTTGGGTCTTTTCACTGGCAGCCCTTGTTTCAGTGCTAGTTCTGCCGGGCACAAACAGCGTCATCATCGGAGCAGGATACACTTGCTTGCGATGCTGTGATCCAGTGCTATTTGGAGCTATCAGTGGAGTTTGAAAAAAAAGAGAAAGAAACAATCATATAGTTGGGTCAACAGGTGTTAGAGATGCCTATGTTTGAGTTACAAGACAGAGACTAAAATGCAAGCAGTTCAGTAAGGCAACAGAATTTAGAAAGATGCCTAGAGTTGAGTCTCAAACAGGACACTGAAATGCAAGCAGTTAAGTAAGGCAGCAGCATTGAGAAAAATGCCTAGATTTGAGTCTAAAACAGAACAATGAAATGCAAGCAGTTCAGTAAGGCAAAAGAATTAGGAAACATCTATATTTGAGTCTCAAACAGAACACTCAAAAGCAAGCAGTTCAGTAAGGCAACAGAGTTTAGAAAACGCCTAGAGTTGAGTCTCAAACAGAACACTAAAATGCAAGCAGTTTAGTGAGGCAACCGAATCTAAAGGGTGCCTAAAATTAACAATTAAACTTACACGAGGATGAGAACATTTAGAGACCAAGCAGAGGTAGCAGAATGAGAGAATCCCAATCAGTGCAGAGGCAGATGCATGGGAGAAGACCAAGCTGGCCACGAAAGTCAAGGATCCAAGAATAAATGAATGATGGGAGGAAAAGCTCAGAAGGTACATGTAGAATACAACCAAGGGGCTCAACGATCTCCTGGAGAGTCAAGGGATCAACGTTGTCAGTGAACAAAGAAGGGCAATTAAAGAGGGGAGTAAAATATAGACAGAGGATATAGGACAGAGTTGGGACCAGGGACTGCAATGTAATGGTGAAAAGGAGCACAAGCTCGGGGAGGCTTACAGTGAAATAGAGGGCAGTTAGAGGAGCTGGACAGGGGCTCAGAGGAACAAGAGAGCTGGGATGCAGGAGAGAGCAGGGACTAGTGCTTGCTAAAAGGAGAACAGATGATCAAGTTGGAATGCCCAGAGATTGAGGGTGTGCTGGCAGGCAAACAATGAGAATGGTCCTGAAAGTGTTCTGGCATCACTGCGGCATGGCCTGACTGGGGAATTAGTGTGGACCTTTGTGAACGAGGACGGCTCAAGGCTGCCAGCTCCCAGGTTTGACTAAGTTCTTCAGAAGACCAATAGTAGTGGAGAACATGTGGACTCTGAGCTCACATTAGAGACATTCGATCAGCATGTGATGGCAGTGGCCATCTTTAAATGTGGCAAAGCAAGGCAAACACAAATCAAACAGCCCACAGGGCATACCTTATAAAAGCTGGTATCTGCATCCTAGGAGTTTTCCCAGCAACTCCAGATGTGGATGGAATGTGAGCAGCCAGCCTTCAAGCCTACTGGTTCTTGTTTCAGGCAGGTTGAAGTAACAATGAGGCCAGCGAGGGGCCTCATTTGGGCCTTTGTGAAGGGGGCCAGCTCAAGCATGTCGGCTCCCAGGATTGGCTAAGTTCTTCAGAAGGCCAATCGTAGTGGAGAAAAGGCAGGCTCTGGGATCACATCAGAGGCATCAGATCAGCCCCTGATAGTGGTGGCCATCTTTACATGTGGTAAAGCAAGGCAAACACATATCAAATCGCCTGCATGGCTTACCTAATAAGAGCTGATATCTGCATCCCAGGAGTTTGTCCAGCAATTCTGGCTGCAGGTGGAATGTAAGCAGCCAACCTTCATGCCTGCCAGTTCTTGTTTCCAGCAGGTTAATGTAATGCGTTCAAACCATATGCATCTCACATGAACCAGAGGAACTCGCAGAAACTGCTGTTGGCACGACATTAAACTCAAACTACCACTGAATTACACCTGTCAAACTGGCTGACTGCTGCACTTGTTTGGCGCAAACAACAAGCTCACTGCTGCAGACCAAAATCAAACCGCTGCCCCTTTGATCCCTGCATCTAAGCACCAAGACACCTCATCGAACCAGTGACAGATTTCAACCCAAACCACTCGAACATTGCATCTGACCCTGCTGAACCATCCAAAATGCACGACTCAAATGCGGTACTCAAAATGCACCAAGCGCCTGACCCTAACCGATAGATGTCACCCACCACTTCACCCATCACAACTTGCTGCACCCGAAACTGGTTCGACTCACAACACAGCACAACTCGAAGCCCGGTTCACCACTGTCAAACTGGCTGAGAGCAGTGGAAAGGGAATTTTGGTCCATAGCTGACCTTTAGACCATAGTCACTGGTTTGGTCAATTTCGCACCATTTCCACTATAAAACAAATCCTTTTAATTATTGTGGATGCTTATTGCCTTTTAAAGCC
Source organism: Ambystoma mexicanum (assembly GCF_040938575.1). Lineage (NCBI taxonomy): Eukaryota > Metazoa > Chordata > Amphibia > Caudata > Ambystomatidae > Ambystoma > Ambystoma mexicanum. Next base: position 1,318,605,712 of record NC_090929.1, on the reverse strand, counting down.
TGTTTCATGACCCATGGTGCTGTATCTTTCTATTGTATATTCTATGTTTTCTCTTACTGGGTTGAGCTTTCATAGTGTTTATAGTTAGTTGTACATGTGTGTGCCTGATTAAAGTATTTATATTCTTATAGAAACTTGACAGAACTTTCGTTTTATTTTGAACTGTTAAACTCTGCTGTTGGGGATGCTACTGGTTCACACATGGTAAAGTAGGTATATATCTTGATTGTACCTGTTTTTCCTTTATGATAGGGATCACTGTTGGTTTGTAGAAGCTTGGGGCTGAGCAATTTCATGGCACTCTTCTGGACACTTTCCAAATTATCCAGTCTTTACTCATCGTCTTCAAATGGGATGCAGCAGGGTGATATTGGATCAGTTGGGGGTGTAACATCAGCTTTCCAGATTACTTTTCCAGATCTGTGTGGTTATTAAGCCACTGAGTGCCCTTTTATGTGTCTTATTTCTTTGTGCATTTGAGAAAATGTAATAACCCAAATGCAACTATGCCTCATTTGAGGAGTGAGTGTGCATCCTTCACTGTCTTTTTTCTTTGCATTATCGTACTTGTACTTGTAGTTTTGATTTTCCATTAGTAAAAGGGATTCAGCAAGCGGCAGAATGCAAAGCAAAAGGGCATGGCTGAATGCTCCACTCTCAAGTGAAATGGGAAAAACTTCAGATACCTCTGAACATGTCTTAGGGTGGTGGAAACATCAGCTGTTTCTATAAGTAATGGAACAGGTCTGAAGTTTTTTTTAGGGATTATGTGAATAAAATGGACAGTGCTCCAAAGTAAAGTGTTTTTGCTTTTGAATCTTGCACATCGCTGAAAGCATTGAAGTTAACTTTTCATTTAAAAAAGGATTAATCATCTTCAAGCCTTGCCCGGCAGTTCGCATTTAAAAGTCAGATGGCCCCTCGCAGTCTTAACAATATGAACATTAGCAGTTTTTCATGAAGAATTTGATTGATGTGTTGATCATTGACCCATTGATCATTAATTGCTGCCTGTTGGGAAACCGCTGACTGACACAAAGCTGCATATTACACAACATACCTAATGAAAAGGTGATTGAGGAGACAGCAGGAAGCTTTGATGGAAGCACTGGTAATGATGAGAGCTCTGGTCCTAAGACAAACTGCAAACTGACAGGAATGCCTTCAGCTTTCATCAGAGTGTACAAAAGGGGGTGGAGGAAGATGACTGCACGTTGATGAATTGAAAACATGTCAGGACCCTAGAGTTCGTTTTTTAAACGGATGTGATTGAGCATGCCCACAGAGGAGTAAGGTGGAGGGTAGAAAAGCAGGAATACTTCAAGAAACTCCTGTTTCGAGCCTCCCCCAACCCGCACTCACCCATCGCTCCTCTGGCTTCTTCTGTTTCTCTCCTCTTCTTTCTGATATGGATAGCATTACTTCCTACTTTGTGTTTGGATAGCCGGTTATGGCTCAGCAGGTTAAACGCTCGTTGCTGTAATGTGCGTTTGATCTGCAGGTGGAAATCCGTCCAAGACCAACTCAGCCTTTCATCCTTCCAAGGTCAATAAATGAATACCAATTTCAATTGGGTAGTAATGTATGTAAATATGTCCCATGTGAAGTGCTTTAAAACACTATATAAAACACACATTATTATAATCGTTTCTGCCCTTTTCCTTTCCCATTTTTTCAGCTTCGTTTCTCTCTATTCCACTGCCTTTTCTATCACATCTTTCATGGCTTTCCCTTACAGTTCCTCTTCTATCTCTGGCATGTCCTTTCACATTCTCCCTGCCATCTAGCCTCTAACCTCAAATATTATAAAACCAGTATGTAGTAAAAAGAAACACACTTCCTTTGATTCCTCTACAGTGACAAAAATCCCATATATAGCCCCAAAAAATCATCTCACACGCTGTCATTTTCCACCCAAATAGTTTTAAGCCTGTCCCTGGAGGCATGGACGTCATTTGGGGGTCACTTCTGCAACCCCCTTTTTACCCCTTTGGTCTCCCTTGCGACCCCCAATAAAAATAAATATATATTGTCGACCAGACCTGGGTGTCCTATATCAAGTCCAGAATGTTTGATTATCGAGTATGGATTCGAGAATAGCTGAAAGAGCACAAGCCTGGGCCTTGCAATTTAGCCTTGAAAGTGTGAGGCAGCTTATTACGAAGCTGAAAAACTCAAGGGCGCCGGGTTTGAATGGACTGCCTTCCACGGTACTGAACGAAGATCATGTGCTTTGCTCAAGAGTTCTTGTAACATTATTTAGGGGGATGTTTTGGCACCTAAATTCTTCTGCATTTTCATTAACACTGTCATTAGAAAGCTGTTGGCCATGCAGACTGATGCCCGAGTGCTAGCGGGTGATAAGATACCAGTGTTGATGTTTGCGGATTACGCAGTCCTCCTCTCTCTAACACCTGTGGGAGTGCGTAGGCAATTGGTTGCAATTGTTGCTTTCTGTGGAGACAATGGACTAGGACTAAATGTAGCTAAGACAAAGTCGATGATCTTTAAAGTCAACCCCACTGGAAAGAAAAAGGGTCTCAAGCTGTCTCTGGAAGAGGGAGAGATTGAGCATGTAGCATTTTATGACTACTTGGGGATAAGGGTTATGGCCACTAACAGCTGGTCCATTCAGATGGAGAAGGCACCGGCCACTTTGGGCAGATATGGGGGTGTGTTAGCCAGATTCACAGGTGAACAGGGTAATGTGGCAATACGCGTCTCTCTTGAAGCCTACAAGGCCAAAGCAAGACAGGCTGCCATCTACGGGGCCGAGCTGTGGGGGGAATTAAGTATTAACACACTGGTGATAGCAGAAAATAGCTATTTAAAGACCATGCTTGGCATCACATCAAGCACACCTACTATGATGGTCCTCCTGGAGACAGGCATGCAGGGCATTGAGTTTGTTTTCTGACTTCGCCCAGTGCTGTACTGGGTCCAACTCTGGGCCAAGGCGAACATGGTTAAATTTAGGGATGCTTTGATGGAAGTTCTCTCGTAGCAGGGGTATCATCCCTGAAATGGGTTACGCATGTCAAGCTGTTCTTCGAAGCTATGGATCTTGGGAGGTACTGGAGGAACCCGAGTTTAATCACCATGCAGGCAAGAAACATTGTGAAAAGAGCTGCTTCTGTACAACTACAACAGGATATAGCTGCAAAAGCACTTGGCTCGTCAATTTTGATGTGCTGCAAGCATTAAATCCCAGATGGGATATGAGGAATATCTTGACTATGTGAACCCGAAGTGGGAATGATCATTATAGATAAAATTTGATTTGGCACATTGCCAGTTGCAAACATGACGTCTAAGTGGCTGGGAGGCATCTTCCGTGTGCCCTTTATGTAAATGTGCGAATGAGGACTACATTGCTGCCAAGGAAGTGCTACCTGAAGCCATTCCTGCGTTTGCAGGGTTGCAGGACCATTTCAGATGCCATGATTGCCTGCCCTAATTCCACTTATACTCCTGCTGTATTCGCAACTTCCAGGAATTTGTGGTGGGCTTGGAGCGATTGAATTAAGAAAATTGGACTGTGATATGGAGCCCTGGGTGTATGTATGGCCGGGGTGCTACCATATGATAATGTCTTACCTATTGAAGCAATGAGGCCACAGAGATCATTATGGATAGTAGTAGAGGCTGCACGCATGCTCTCCTCTAAATTGGTGATTGTTTTCATGGCTCCATGTTTTAATCTGTCTTTTTAACTTGTGCCTATCTTTTGCTCATAATTTGTTTATTGCTCAAGACAGACCTGTTATTCCGGCATGTTTTAATTTGGTTGTATTCAACATCCTAATGTGCATGAATTACTTTTACTGTGCTTTTATCTGTATATGCTTGGCTTTTGTGTTGATGAATTGATCGAAATGAAGCTTAACCAAACAAAATGATTTTTAGTGAAGTATGTGACACACGTCTGATTCTGGCATTGTGGAAAAGGTCCATTTTGGCTGCGGTATACAAGTCAGGCGATTGATTACTCCCGAGAATTACCGATTGCTTTCACTCCTAGATACTACCGGAAAGGTATTCTCCTCCTGTGTCCCGGACCATCTTCAAGCATGGGCTAACCAAAACAACATTCTATACCCACTTCAATCCGGGTTTCGTCCTGGTTCTGGCACCACATGTCAACATTCGATTATTAGATACCTTTATATCTCGTGTGAAATCCAGCCAAAATTCATCGTTGTACATTGTCTTTGTTGACTTTCGGACAGTGTTCGACCAGGTAGACCACAACGCCCTATGGATTACATTGAGGGGCATGGGTTACCCAAATTGGCTGTTGCAGATAAGTAAAGCCATATATTCTGATACTACGGCACAGATTCTACTGAACGATGCGGGGCTACACTCTAAACCAATGAGAAAAAATAAATGAGTAAAGCAAGGGTGCTTAATTTCAGTGTTGTTCTTTAATGTATATGTTGTGGGTCTGCCACTCTGACTGGCCCTAAAGGCAACATGTCCTCCTAAAATTGATTACACCCCTGTGTCTTCTATGCTTTATGTCGATGATCTAGTTCTCTTCAATCAGTTGTTTACAGGCATGAAAATAATTCTGGAGGAATTGGTTCAATATGCAGAGGATAATGGTTTAACAGTAAATCTAACAAAAAACAAAACTATTAGTATTCTCAACAAAGGCTTACAGCCAATTCTAAATACAACCTGGGGGACAAGGGAATACACGGGCACATATAGATATCTGGGACTAGGAATTTCAAATAGTTCAGGATACAAGAATATAATACAGGACAAAACAAGGAGGGCAAAACAGATAACGTTATTAGCACGAACATTTGCAAATCGATATGCTGTTTTTTCACTAGGGGTATACTTGTCCTTTACCAACAGTGGTTATGTCCGTCAGCATTGTATGGTCTGGAGGTGTTTGGCCTAAATGATGTGACCACTATCGAGGATTTTTCCTCGCGCACTATTGTGGGCTTACCTCGATCAACTCCAATAGAGTATATCAGTCTTAAGTGAAGCTTGCTTTCCTTGAAGGCCTTGTCACTAAAGCGTAGAGGTGAGGTCTTCTTGAAAGCTAAACCAACTCCACTGTGTCACCTTTTAGGGAAGCTAGGAGTTAGTTTCAAATTGAAAGTCACAGGTAAAACCCATGACCCATTCACCATGCTATGAGAGATTTGTGTGATTTGTGTGAACTGGTTGTCTGATTTTGAACAGTGTAACAACTACTGCACATTAAGGGGGGCATTTAAGAGAAGGCTTTCAAGATGGGATTGGGGAGAAACTATGAACATCTGATGAAGTTACATAATTGCCCACAGGTGGCGCATGTTGTACATACGTATATGAAACCTCAACTTTATTTACAGAAATGCCCAGATCCAGCGGTGCGTACATTTCGATTGCAATTGTGCAGTAACCAACTTCCTGTAAAAGCAACCTCTGAGACTAAATGGAAGTTACCCCTAGATTCAGGTTTTTGCAGAATTTGGCAAGTACGGACCAGCAAAGAAACCACCAAGCAAATTCAAACTAAATGCCTCTGCTAGTCCCTGTTTATATGACTATCCTAGGTAAAATGATGCATAACTATGATTCAATAAAATCGCCAGAATTTTACGCTTACTGTCATAATATCGAATTTATTGCAAAGCACATAGCACTTTTGAAATATTTAGAGTAACATTTTTTTATGATTTTTCGGTATTGTACCTTTCTTCTGATGTAGTACATATTTGACTATATTTTAATGGACAAATGATTAACATTATATATATTTTTTAATTTTTTAATGTTAAGTGGAAGCTCCTCAGCTGTGGCCAGCATCATGTGGCTCTTGTTTCTGGGGTGGAAGGCTTTCTTGTTCAGGCCTCTTAAAAAAACATGGGGTGCCACAAGTGTAACACTTTGAGCAGTGACCCTAAATACGAAAAATAGGAATAACAAATAATTTGTCTTTCTGGAATTCTTTTATTTCAGGCACACTTCAGTGGGTGAGTCACTGATTTAGTCTGTTCTTAAACACCTCAAATTCACTGTGCAGAAAAAACGTCCAAAAAGCATTTAGAGCAGAATAAGCATCCATTTCAGACTATGTGCCTCATTCCGAGATTGGTGGTAGTCATGGCACTATTTGCACCATGACTGCCACCAATGACGGGTCCGGCACCGGTGTAGTTCAATGGGGACTTTTCAGTGTAGTTCGACCCTGGCGGGACTGGCAAGTCCCCATTGAACATGCCATTCCCCATTCCTATTTGAGCCCCCATAGGGCTCAATGAGAATGGGGAGGGCACTAATAACAGGCTCGCGACTTGCAAAGGACCTTGGAATAGGGTGGTAAGGGATTACCGGCACCGGTCTCCTTATCGGTGCCGTTAATCCCTTACCGCCCAGGTCGTAATGACCCCCAATGTATTTTGGATTTTGCAAGTTGCAGCTATAGCATGTTTTTTTCTGCTGTTGTCTCTGTTAAGATCATCACAATACATTCCATCTCGGTGTCGTCAGTCACTTGACAAAATCCTTGTGCCTAAAAGCTTGTGTACAGTGTAGAAATATTTGACAACAGCACATAAAAGTGGCCCTTGATTTCATTGTGCCATAATTAATGCTTTGTTGTAATGTGTCTATTTTTCTTATTCCCCAGGCATGCTGTCCAGGACGTTTGTCTGCATTTATGATGTAACGAGTGGCCAGAGTATGAGATGCTGTGTGAGTGTGCTGATTTCCCTGCGCTATTCTAAATTCTTTAATATACATTTATGAACCCTCCCAGTGTTATGTATTTTGCCAACCTCTGAATCATGAAAAGTAGATGCACACAGGCTTGAGATGTGACCAGCTTTGCACCAGACCTGCAGATGAACTGGCCTGTTGTTAAATCTCAGTTTAATGGTATCCTCTACAGTGTCATTTGCTTTCTGACTTTGAGAACATTCAGACATGTAATCATACATTTTACTATAGCTGGTAAGATAGCTCACTGGTTTGGGCCTTCATTGCTGTGATGTTTGTGTGTTCTGCAGGTTGAAGTATCAATTCCCGGCAAGGCCAACTCAGCCTTTTATCCTTCTGAGGTCAATAAATGATTACCAACAAAGGTTCAGTGATATTGTATGTGTATTTCTTCTATAGTCAGTGAAAAAACGTTGTTTTGTTACAGGGATGTTATGGTTCACTTGCCCTAATAAAAAGCTATCACATTCAGTGCAAACGCTTCTTTAGAGGAACATTATAGTTACATTGCACTAATAAAAACCTATCCATGTTATGGTTACTAGTAAAACCGAAAAACCCCAGGAATTCACCAGTTATGGTAAACTAAGCAACCACTGTGCATCATGGAATTTTGGAAATAATTGAAATTGAAAATCACATGTGTAAAACTTTGCAGAAATGCAAATTCCTGCCTAAAATTCACTAAATGGGATGTAGCTAAAGGTCTTATGTATAAGTCAGAGTTGAAATGAAGTCTCTAGCTATTAAATTGAGGGAGTTATGCAATGTTGCAATGTTGAATGAGAGGCGTTTTTTAAAGAAAATAGAGCAGAGAAAAACAGAAAATTGTTTTTAAAATGACAGGTTAATTTTACTTATACTAGATTTAAGGGCTACGAAAAAGAAAATGCCACCCGTGAATCTCCACAGTTACGCGGCCGTTGTAACACTTCATGTGGTGGATAACCCATTTTCTTTATGGAAATTACTTTATTTAATCAAAATCACTAATGGGTTATGTTCTAGAAAAACAAAAATGAAGAGAAAATCGGCACTAACACTAGGAATCATCGACAGGGTTGCAAGAATGGTTGTGACAATATTACAGGTTCTTAAGGTAAAGATAGGATGGTTTAGAGATTGGGATAGGGCAAGGCAAGATATGGTATGGTTTACTAAGATTTTGGATCGTCAAGGGTCCTGGTCATCATACGGATCGGGTCTAATAAAGGACAGCAGGGCACATATGCCAGAATTGGGTCAGAGGAGCGGTTCCGGTCACCTGGACTGGCACCTCGGACTGGAGACTGCACTGGTTACTGGAGACTGGAAATCAGTGGGATGTCGAGTTTGTAACAGGCACGCATTTAGTGGTAGCAAGCCAGACTGGATCAAAATGCTTACATTAAGTTTTGGGATGGCTTTAGAATTTGGATTTAGCTGATAAGGACTTTCAGCAATGTTGAAGCCTTGGCTTTGTAAAGAAATCTGGAATCAGGAACACGAAGGAGAATTCAGGAACAGGGCGCCATGCAGAAATCAGGATGCAGTCAGGAATCAGTGTCTGTGTTGTGAGGTTCCCTTATTTATCATGCCAAATGACATCACTAAAGTTTATGGTAGGGGAAGACTTACCACCCACACCCACAATGCTATGATTGGGCAAGAACACAGTTTCTGCCTTGCTTTTCACTGATTGGATGACAGAAAAAGGATGTTATGTTTATGAGCTGATTTTTTACAATGACTAGAACCTCCCCTAGCCACTGCAACCAAAATCTAACTTTCCCACAAATACATATGTATGTAGTTATGCCCTCTAAGAAAATCAGATGTATAAGTTAAATATTTCGTAGGTCACATTCCAATCCAACTCCCAAGTCGGTGGGACCTGGTTTAGTCTTTTTGTTGAATTTTGGCAATGTTAACCATGAAAGGTTTGGCCTAACCTCTGTCAATTCTGTACATATATGCGCAATTACACCTAAAATATGTGTACACAACGTTATGTTTGCAACATTAATAGTTTCTACGCAATTGGTCATTCTTTACAACTTCTGTTCCTTATGCAGTAAGAAATTCTACCAAGTTTTCAAATGAATAGCATAAATTCAGATTTAGATGTATGTACTTTTCATATCTTTTCTCATTCTTGCTGCCAAGTTAAATAATGTCTTGAAGTTCAGTGGCAAAATACGCATTTTAAACCCAAAAGTCACATCTGCAGCGCATGCACATTTTAGTCAGCACTAGTTCTTCTCTTGGGTGCTGGAGTTGTTTGTAGCATGACTAAATGTATCGAGTATTTGTTTATAGTCTTTCTCTGGACAGCTTTTTCCTGATACTTGTTTCAAAGAAATGGCCATGTTTTCCAATGGAAAATGAAAACAAGAGTTCCTGGGTTGCTTTTTCATAGATACATTTTGTACGAGCAGTCATTTCAAAGAGGCCCGGTTGATCTGAGCCACACTGGATGATCCTGGGCATTGCAGGGCCTTTTAATCTCAATGATTCAGTAGAAATGAATGGATTTGGCATCAAAGCAGAACTTTTTTAAGATTAGGAAAATGTCATTTTAACTGGCATTTTTGGGTTTTCAGCAAACTAATATTGTTTCATTCACTTTGCTCCATGTTGACTGTGGCAGAGCCCACTGGCATGCTCCTGCAATGAGGACCATGTTTTCACCCCCCACCCCCCTGAACTGTGTGTGGCAGGGTATACAACCTTTTTCTGGTTGTGACACAAACGTAGTTTTGAAGATTTTGATGCGCACAGGAGTCAGAGTGGTAATTTTGTTTCACCCTTGCAGTAAAGTGATGTAGTGAGGCACCTTGGAATGGGTCAAAATATCCCACAAGCACCTTAAGGCTAACGTTCCTTTAACATTGTGTTTTCAGTTAAGGTGATAGGTTTTTTGCAGCTCAACTTAACCATAACATCCCTTTAACAATGTTTTTTCACTGAATTTCAAAGGTTTTTTACCAGGATACCCTTAGTTTGTATAGATGTACTGTACAGCATACTGAACCTTCTGGCTCTATGTTAATAGGCATAGTGGGGCACACTATGCATCTGTTTGCAGTCATTGTGTGGCATCCAATGTGTTGAAAAAGGCAGCAGTTCTCTTACATAATGGGACCATGCAGCAAAGACAAGGAACATATAGAAATAGCGCCATGTATGTGAATTGGAAGGGACAATAGAGGTCTGAAAACTCTGTACTTTTGAAACAAACAGAGCAAATGCATAGGGTAAGTAGCATAATGTAATGCATCAACAATAGAAGTGATGTCTGCCTTCCACAATGTTACGGCAGTGCTTGTTTGTTTATGTAGGAACGTAGAACGATGTGTCAAAGTAAGTACTGCAAAGAACTGAAAGCAGAATGTCAGTATAACGTGGTAAGTACACCAAATTGTGTCTTATAATTGCACAGGTCGTGCAGTGTACAATAGTACAAGAGCATGATTTTTTTTTGTATGCAGCAATGGCAAGCACCCTAGAATGGCTGGAAGAGAATTTCCCACATGACGAAATGAGTGACTGTAATAACCCCATTGGTAGGCACTGCATTGTGAAAAGTAAGACAATTATTATATATTGCTTCATGTATATCCAACACCATTTTTTTTCTTTATTCTTTAACAGAACCTACTGCAAATGAAAGGAATGCACCAAAAGTGGCACCTCTTCCACAGCAGCGTAGGGCTACAGCAACTGAAGGAAACACTGTAAATAGCAAACTGGAGAGCCTGGATGCCAAAATGGAGGAATTGCTGAACTATTTTTCCACCTTAATAGATTTCGTACAAGGACATATCATGGAGAAAATAAAATACCACTGCCCTACATGCATGTGTACCCCTTCTCCATTTCCCAGCCCACCCTTCCCGCAAATTCCGTGTCATCAGAGATGTTTCGATGAGACCTCAATCCCTTCTTCCCCTCACAACCAACTTGTGCAAATCCCCAATTCTCATGTATATATATCCATTTCTGGTACCCCTTCCCTTTCCTAATAGTAACTATGAAGGTGTTGAAATAAAGGTTGATATGTAAATTGTTGCTGAGTGTGCATGTGGCTTTTCCTTTAAAAAAAAAAATCCTGATATGACTCTGCGGTTAAAAGTACTGGTGGGGATGACCATAAATAAGCAAAATGGAGGTGTCCAATGGACACTGCACCTGCCCGGCATATCCGCAATCACAATGGAGGCATCCGTAGGACGCCACTACGGGTCGCATGTCCGCATTTCGTGAACCACTTGTAGTTACTTACATGAGTGCACATTTGGCTGTCGCACATCTTCGCGCATGCATATCTCTCCCTCTGTGTCCTGGTAACATCACCCCTGTCTAACATTTGCAAAGAAGTGTGTGATATACGTTTAGTAGATCGAGGCTACCACCCACTTCCTGTGGGTAGCTGTGCACCTGAACATCCCACCTGATGTACCCTACAAACACCCATCTTGGTAAAAAATGTTCAGGACACTTGTATTAGTACTTTTAATTAGTCTGGGGATCACAATGGTGTCCGTAGGGCACCTATGCACATGCACACAAAGTATTCCACCCAATAAGCGTGCTGCGGATAGCGGTCCCAATCGTGAACATTGGTGACATCACCATGGGACCACACCTACCGTGCGCGAGGGCCCCTATTTGCTGGACACTACCTGGGCCCCTGGGCATCGAAAAAATGCTATTTTCTACAAGGTATGCAGTATTACTGTGAAAGTGCACCCTTACAGAGGTCATACAGTCCGCCCTTGTACATCTAACAATTTTTGGAAAAGATTTAGGTACGCTTTGCAGTTGCAAGTATAGCCCTATAAAAGGCCACACCCCAGAGGTGCTCTCCATTCTATGTCTGGCTTTTCAGAACAGAGCAACAGTGCACATTGCTTCATGTTGAAATTGCTTTGTGACCAAATCTGTTCCGCTATATAACCTTTTCAACTAATGGCAACCATGGCTATTGCTACTGCCTCTAATGCAGCAGCACCCACATTCTCACCCTTACCACCACCACCTCCATCCAAAGGGCCTGGAAAAGGGATCAGGCATGGTAATGTAGATAGAGATTAAGAGGCGAAGGAGGATCAAGTAGAGCGAATCCCCATTGCCTGCAGCCAGCATGAGTCATGGGTGTGGAAATTATTTACCACCGTAGGAGATGTGCCCAAATCCCGTGCTAACCAGGTGAGATGCACTGAGTCCAACATAGTACTCAGTTATGGAAAACCGGTCTTGTACAGCTACGGCACCACCTCCATGCGGCGGCATCTCAAATCGAACCACAAGGCAGCAGTTCGGAGAGTTGTCCCCTTCAAACAAAGTAGTAGGTTAATTTCCTCTACAGCATACACTGCATCTGCTCCTGCCAACACTAGGGACACTCCACCAGCCTTGCAGGCCATAAGCACTGCATCAGACCCGTACCTTTCAAAGCTCACCATATTGTGATTGTACTGTGACGCGCTACTCTGGATAGGAGAGCCACATTGAATTGCTTTCGAGGCTTTGGTCGGGGAGCATGACAAGGAGTGCCCCCTACCTAAGTAAGGGCCACCCAACATCTTACTCTCTCCACTTGACCTTTCTTATCCCAGTGGTTGGTGCCCTTTCCCTAACCTCCCTTCCCTTCCTTTCCTTCTGTGTCGTGTGTTTGAAGAATAGGAAAATGCAAAACTACCTGAAAGGGGGTAGTGGGGTGGGGCTCTTTCCAGAGCCACCTTTCACAGTTCAAAAAGTAGAATTCCAATGAAAGGATGCAGGCTGTTACACATCTTATAAGCTCCATGGACAGCGCAGTAAAACATGTGAGGCGTGGCTTCGTCACAAACATTGCACACATTCCCAAAAGGAAGTGGTGGCTCTGAAAAGAGCCATTTTGTGCTGTTTTTGTTTGAAATGGTTGAAGTGGTGAACACCCACGAGGGAAATGCTTTCTAGACTTGCAATAAGCGCTACACTGCATTCTAAATATTACGCAGAAACAGCTCATTGCCAGCATGAGTGAGATGGAGTCCATCTGTAAGAAAAATGTTGGTACTACGAAACATAATTTTTTCATTGTGGAAGGAGAACATGACAACATCTCTCAAAAAGGCTCTAACAGCCTTGTTCACATTGCAGCGTGCTTTCTCCATTGGTGTCCCAAATAAGGAAGAACGCAGCCACATCTGTCTCTGGGCAATACAAGAAAAAATTACGCGTGACTTTGGAAACATTTCCTTGACTTGCTGAAGTGTTTCATTCATCGTAAACTGCAGTGAGATGCCCTCCACAATGAATAATAATAATAATGTCTGGATGATAGAGGGTCACCAAAGTGACACAAAGAGGACCGAAATGCAGACACTTCATCCCACATACTCCATACCAGCAGACATTCAGTGAACATCCGCATTATGGAGCCCAAGGTGAGCAGCCACTCCACAGTGTTCTGCGTACACTTTCACCCAATGTATCCAGGAGTCACCCAAAAGCCATACATCTGCCTCCTGAACACCGGCACAACCATAACTGTAGCCATGTGGACTCCTATTTGCAAACACACCTTCTGGCACAATCTGTCCCTACACACCACAACAGGAAACCTTATTGACCAAACCCCACGCCTGCACAGTCCCATTTCCATGGCAGCTACCCTAAAAAGACCCGCATGTGACAAGTGCACACCTTGAAATGACACGGTGTCCGCGGACATGTTGTCCATGGTGCACAGGTGTGGAAACACATTTCAAGTTCAAGCAGGGTAGAGGATCTTCGCTTTATGGGTAGTTGTGGAAAGTATTATTATTTTTTTTTTGTAAGGCTGCTTGTAAACACACACCTTGGGCTGCTTGTAAACAAACACCTTTTTTCTTTTTGGGGATTGTTCTTTTCTTCTCCTCCTTACATTATTAAACAAGCTTCTCCAAAATTTCTTTTAGATTCTGGAACACAAGATCATTATCAATGGGGGACACAAAAAAATCTTCTCCACTTAAAAATGTCACATTGGAAGCACTATGATTCTCATGGGCACAGAAAAACATCCCAGCATCAAATAGAAAAGCAGACATGCCGCCGTTTACAAGACATCTTTCCTTCTTTACCTCTGAAGAAAGTACATTGGGATTGTTCCACACTAATCTGGGTGGTATGCATGAAAAAATCACTGTTGCAGGGGGAGAAATGTACATCACTGCTTTTAGCACCTCTTTCAGTTCAGCGAGCAAACATGCAGCAGTGTGAAAAGCCACATGCAGTGCTCCACAATCCAAAACTAGTATGTCAACAGTACTGCAAGTGGCCACATCTCTGCACTCTGCAATGATAGCTTGCAAACTCGGTAGAGCCTCACTGTGCCACAAAGCGTGCACTCCTTGAACACCAAAATGTTCTTCAACGCTAATACCCTAGGCATATGTGTGCAGGTCACCCACAAACAAATCACTGGAGATGAGCACTTTCACTCTCTGCATCTCTGCCATCGTCATGATACAAAGCAATTAAAAAAAGTATGACCACCCCTTCCTGTTAAGCACACCCTCAACACCTGGTTGGATAATTCGCAGTCCCATTTCCATGCCACGCATAGTGAGAAGGACAGCATGTAGCACATGCGCTTCCCCAACTACCGCAAGGGCCGCGTATCAGTAAAGCAGGGGCAGTCCTTCTTCCCTTTCCAGAACTCTTTTTGCAGCACTCCCTCATTGGCTACTGTTAAATAGTAACACACACATCCACCAATGACATCCAAGACCTCTACATCGAACATTGTCATCTCTGTTGAACACTCCATACTAACCGTTAAACACTCAGTGTACAAGTGTCCTGTTATTCAAAAGCACCTCCACTGGAAAGTACTGTAAAACTATCTATGATTTATGCATTTCGATTCATCCACATTGCCACCCATCACCACAACCTGTAGGTACCAATACTTTTTGTACAGTACAACTATGTTATAAGTTCCTCGCAACAGGGTACCTGGCACTGAACCGCCATAATGTACTCAAAAAGCATACTGTCATTTCTCCCATCACCTACCATTAAATGCCACTGACAGTGGTACGGGCTTGCAAAGGTGGCATTTACCCATAGCAGCCATTGTAATATCAAAATGGTTACTCTTTTCTTTCAGTTAATTTTACAATCTTTTCCCCCATTTTCACACCTACTATAAAATTCATAAACATAGCACACAAACGGATCAGTGAATGTACCTACCAGTGAATGTACCTACCAAATTTAGCCAAGTGCATACATTGCATGCATAACAACAGGTTGCCAGCCACTTACGGTACACACTTCATAGAATTCAACATCACTTTAAAAAAGAAATGTATGTGTGCATTCACAACAGCACCATTAGTAAATGTGCATAAATAAATGAAAGAACTGAAACAATTGCTCCATTCATGTGGCAAGTGTATATATATATATATATATATATATATATATATATATATATATATATATATATATATATATATATATATATATATATATATATACAGTAAAGTAAATGTAATTGCACACACAAAAAAATTCTCCTTTGAAATCTGTACATCTTTCCGAATCTTTTTCTGACCCTTGTACAATGAGAAGTAATCACTTTTCAAAGTAAATAGTCCTACACCAATACACACACTTGCCAAACAGCACGTCATACAACACACTTCCAAATTACCCACTTACTCCCTTAACAAACATGCTGATGTTCCCAAGTCCCCATTCATATAATAATACATCCCTTTATACACACACACTAACTCTTCCTGCCATGACATCCCCCTACACTTTTAAAGAATGTATTCTCCAAATACAACCTACAACAAACCTACTCTCACCAACCAAGAAAGTAAGTACAATACCATCTTAGTGTTTTAAGTGTTAAAAGAGAGTGCAGTGTTCTTGTCGTGTAAAATACAGAATTGTGTCAACCCACCGGTATGTGCTTCATTCTTACTCATGGCACCTCTACAGTTTCTCACTGTATATTATCATATCGCCACCATTATACTAACCCCCCGGATAGTAATATATAGCGTTCCAAACTGACAGTTACAGCCCATTAGACAGTGAGACACTACCATTTATATGCCTTCCCTCATATTCAACCACTCATGCACATTGTACACATATACATTTCAAAATCTGCACACCCACACTTTCCTTTTTTCTTCAACAGCTACTACAGAACACCTACCAAACAGCAACTTTGCAGAAAACAACACAGAAATAGACCAGCACAACCTAAAAGCATACAAAGTAGCCATCCACCCCTAGCAGAATTTGTACAGAAAGTTCAAAGAGAAGAGCTAAAACAGTCATTAATGAAAAGGGAAGCACCTACCAGTAAGGACACTGTAATTCATCTATCAAAATGTGGAAATGAAAAGAAAAGCAGTAAAAAGAGTGCAACCCGCACTACTGCTAACAGAGCATGTACACAAGGTAAAGTAACGAAAAGGAAGCATTACAAAAAATGAATTTTACAAAACTTTTTCCACCACAGAGTCTTTCAAAACCTTATAAATATAGTCTAGAAATCACACTCAAACCCTAAAACTTACTGAAGAAAAGCAATCCTGGAAGCTCTTGTAGACAGTGCAATGGTCCTGAAACGGAAATTGTTCATATTAATTTTAAACAGAATTAAACCACTAACAAAATTAATTGGTAAACTGCAACCACTACTACGAAATAAACGCAATGTCAACATAGAGACCTTTGGTAACATCTGTACAGGAGAGTGGAGTCACACCACCACCACAGAGCCATACTTCAATGAAGAATCATACAAACAAGAGCAAACAAAAGAAATTGCTATACATAGCAGTGGCCGAGGGTATGAAAAGGTAAACAATACCATAATGGAAAAAGAAACACTGCTTCCACCAATATCGTCATAAAACTTAGATACTACTCTCCATTCGACTGAACCAATACACCTCACCTACACATCAATTTGTAACATTTGCCAATACTCTATCAAATCTTTACCGCAGTTCCTCAATTACTATGTGAAAGTCAATGACAAAAGAAAAATGAAAATACTTCAAACTATTGACTTCTGTTCAGTCCGCAAATACACACAACTATGAAGACATTCCTTAGCCTCTATTTCTGGACCTACTTGTAACAGCACCTTCCACCATATCAAAATGTTAGCAACACACCATTCTACTGTAAATAAATCTCATTTACAAACTACACTATGCAAAAAGTCCAGCTTTAACACTGCAACATTTAAATGATATTCTCTTACACAGTACAGCCAAACATCTGCTCGAAGACATAGAGCACATTCAAAGGAAACATTTTGGAACTGAAGAGCACTTACAAACTCCAGCACTTTTAGACAACAGCAGTGACAACTTGCAGATGTCAACTTTCTATGTCCTACATACAAAAAAGAAATTCGAAACTTCAGAAGCACATCTGCTGAAGTGCCAAACCAAGTAGGTGTGTGTTGTCGCAGAACTTTCTATAGAAAGAGCACCAAAACTATAGATATAATGCACAAAATAGAAGACAATTAGGAATCCCAATGTACCTTATAGCTGAAAACAAATATGAAATTACTAACACCTCCATACTGTGCACATACTGCACTGCAAAACTTTACAATGACCAAATGCCTTCATGGGCTATCAGTAATAATTTTGAAGTATTTCCACTAAAAAATCACTCCAGTAGCGTAATTTGTATGAGAGCATTATAATCCAAACAGTACACCCATTTCAAGCAATAATATGACTTCAACCAAAAACTGCAAAATTGCCTCCCACCGAATTACTACGAGGCATTCAGGGGAAAATAGTTTATTTACCATTAGATCTCAAAGAAAATGTAGACAGTCTACGAGTGCAAAGGCCAATAGAACAATCTCTGTTTATCCTGATAAATGGTGTACCTACAAAAGATAAAAAATATTGTCAGCAACTATGGGACTTAAACAAAGTTAGGAAAGCCTTGGAATACCTTAAAGAGAACAATGAATACTACAAAGAAATAAACATTGAAGTAAACCTAAGAGAACCCACTGAAATATTTCAGGACTCCTCAACAACTGGCCAATTTGAACTTCTAGATCCTACTGCAGCCTCCATTATTTTTGTTCACTATTCAATTCACCCACTGCACTCCAAAGACACCATAGATGTTGCACTAGAAACATATCAAATGCGGCAAGCCAAAGGATCACCAATCAGTATATGGGAAAAAAGTGTAGAAGCACAAGACTTTCTTCTAATATTCTGAACTGGAAAAGGTGGAAGATACGATGAAAGATTCACAGAAATAAGAGCATCAGAATACCGCTCTTTACAAATGTAGTCTGAAGACCCTAGATTTAGACAAAATGTTGAATGCATATTTCCCCTCCTCTTTGAAAGTGAACTAGCAACGCTATGTTATGGCATTGCATACACATTGAAAACAGGTTACCATTTTCAAAACATGTCTGATACACAGCTACTTCAAAAGGTGCAAGACAACAACAAAGTTTTACAGTCAAGTATTACAAGTCTCTTGGCAAACATGCTTAGTACAAAAGAGTACTGGTTCCGATGGCACACAGATGTATGCATGGTTTGTCACTTTAAGTTGTGTAGAGTATGCGTGGGAAGACTTACACACTTTCCTACGCTTAGCAAACAAAAACAAAACAGGTGTAGACATGAAAACAGGAGAACTTTGCTCTCTTGATCGTGTAAATGTATCCAGGTACTTCTATCATCGCTTCATTACCATGCTGTACTTCATTTGCAATAAAGCACTTCCTCCCCTTGGACAAGGGGAACACTTAATTTGGTGAAAAGAATATCAAGCCAGAGGAGCCCCACACATCCACATGCTTTTGTGGATTAAAAATGCTCCTAAATTTGGTGAGGACAGTGATGCAACTGATTTTCAGTTCATTCACAAATATGTCACTTGCGAAATCCCTCCAGAAAGTACACATAGTGACCTACTTGCACACAATTTGCATTTTCAAAGACTCAAGTGTGGCAAGCATTGCCGGCACAAATATAACAACAAAGGCAAACACTACACCAAATGCTGCTTTGGTTTCCCTAGACCAGTTTCTTCAACAGGGCAGGTAAAAAGCTTCATGCCTTCAGTTATACACAGTGCGAAAGGGAAATCTTCTAAGAACACATACTGCATAAAAAGAACTGAAGCATCAAAGTACATCATTTATTACAATGCAATAATTTCCCCCCTATGGAATGCAAATGTAGATTTACAGTACCTCTGGGGTGACATATCATCTGACAAAACAACGTCACAGAAATTGTACAGCTTTAGCATAAAAATGCTGTCCCATAGAGAATGTGGCTGCTACGAAGACGCAGAACTTTTAACCAGCACCGCCTTATATGGGAAATCTGAAAACATACGAAGACATAGAAACAATAGCCAAAAATGATCCCACCAGCCAGGACATTTTGAAAAACAACTTATTATGTACATACTACCCAAACAGGAGTATTACTTTAGAAACCATGTGCCTGTACCACATAGCCCAAAACTTCTCATATAAAAATAACACCAGAAGAGAAAAAAGGTAGATACACAGTCAAAAAATTGTGAAGGCAGACTGTCGAAACTTACCAAATGCAGCCTGATTAATCATAGAAAATTGACATTAAAAACTCTGCTCAACACAAAGATCTGTATTACATGGCTCTACTGCAGTTTTTCAAACCATGGAGTAAAGAAGATTTATTAGCCACCCATGCCTCCTATGAAGATGCTTTCAATGCAAGTGAAAGTACAATAACAGATATAAACATTGACGGTACAAAACAATATTGAACAATGAACGCCAACAAGAAGAGGAACTTCAAGCACAACTAAAAGCAGTGAACCTACTTTGACAGGAAGCCAAAAAACACTTGGACAGCCACTGATAGCAAGTGAAGCAGAATTAGCCATGACGGAATTAGAGACCACCATGTGTTAGTATGGGCAATCTGCAGAAGATTCTGCTCTACTAAAATCCCACTTATTCAATGAGCAGTGTACCATTTTTTAGAAGTAAGTAAAGACATTGAACATGGTATACAGCACAAAACTAAAACTTGTACCTGTGAAAACTACAGGGAAAACATTCTTAATAAAAATGATCAGTAAATTCCTCCAAAAATTAACAAACAACAACCTTTCAGCTTTTGTAACCAGCCCCTCAGGTTTAGCTGCCTACAACATCACTTTACACTGATTGCTACTCCTTTCAGGAAAACACCAAAACAAATTGGAGTACTACAAACCTTCAGCAGAAGCTGCTATGGAGCTATGGAGAGTTTTGAAACAAATTAAAATGCTCCTAATAGATGAGGTGAGCATGGTTTCCAACCTAATATTAGCTTTGATTCACCTCAGATTGCAAGAGGTCCTCAAAACAGACAAAGAAGAATTATTTGCAGGAAAACATGTAATTGTTTCAGAGATCTCCTTCAATTAACACCAGTGAAAGGTGAACCTATCTTTAAAAACCTGGGACACAAACTGTGCCATAAAAGTCTTGGAAGCATCGGGAATGTAAATCTCTGGCAACATTTCCAATACAGAGAACTAACTGAAAACATGTGTCAGTGTGCAGACCTCACCTATGCCAACATTTAAAAAAAACATGTGGATTGGTATACTATCAAAGGAAATGCAGTATACCCTAAATACCAGATGCATCCATGAGATGTACAGGCACACCACATGTGCTACTGATGTTATGGAACAGTTAGCACACAAAAATGTCAACTGTATGTCCTTAATGCCAACTCTATCAAGCTGTGCACAATTCAATGCAACAATGCTGAAAAAAGAAATGCAACCACTAGTGGAAATTTGCTCCACAGACAAACTGGACGTACACAGAATGACAATACCTATGTGGCAACAAGCCAAAGCACAACTAAATACCTTAGAAAACTATCTCCGACACAGCAGTTTTGGAGAACATGTTAACATTATGTGTTAACTGTAGAGTCATGCTAAAGTATAACCTTGACATAGAGCAAGGTTTAGTTAATGTAGCACTTGGTACAGTTATTGGCTTCCAGACATACCCACGTGACAACAGCACTCAGTTTGTCAACATCCAGTTTGACAAAATTTCAGAAGTTAAAAGTACAGGATGCACAACAGCTCGATTCTTTCTTTTGAAAGCTGTGTATGTACGCAGAGAACAGTGTTCTCTGTTGCTAGCTTATGCAGTGACTATTCACAAATCACATGGTCTAATCAAGCATTCATTGATATTGGCAGCACAGTCTTTAAAGAAGACAAGAGTCACATAGCACTGTCATGACTAAGTACACTTAAAGGACTATATCTAGTCAATTTTGATCCAAGTACAGTCAGCACTGACATTCCTTGTGTCATAGAGTACAATAGACTATGTGCTGTTAGCTGATATTGTATGAAATAAAAATCAAAAATCAAAGATAACTTACCGTATAGTCGCTGTGCACATGTTCTGCCAAGGTAGTTTGCAATTGTTCAATACGCCGTACAGAGCAATTTCCCATCCACGCAGTGTAACCATGGCATTTGCAGAAGTTATGTAAGTACAACTTTACATTAAATGTTTATAGGGATTAAAATTTAGTAGGATACAGTTCTGTATGCATCATTTTGAAGTTACCATACCATAGACTATGTCTGTGTGCACTGTACTGGGGTTTGTAACAGCAGTGGTCACGCTGCGTTAGAGTGCCATTTGACCACTATTCAGCGTAAATGACAGCTATGATTGTTGTTGTTTTTGGTGACATGCTTCTCCAGCCCATGGAAACCTGTACATAAAGCACAACACTGAAAGTGAACACAACTCGTGCACTGAAACAGCACCCGCTATGTTCAATCGTGTGCTGCTAGATTGCCTGTATTGTCCTTACAATGACCTTTCAAACACTTAAGAGTTGTGCCTTTATTCTATTAAAATGAATAATGCCCAGAGGCCCATACACCACTCGGCCAGCACACAAATGTCAACATGTAATATTGTAGTGTTGCATGGTTTGGCAAAACAGTTCCCGCATTGTTCTGCAATCGGATTGAAACCTCATGAGGATTTTTTTTTTCTATGTTTGTTTGGACACACACACAGAGAATGTGCCGTGGGTCTGACAACACTCGCTGGCACTGACAAGGGTGTGTTGGCAACGTTTGAAAGACAATTTGCATGTGTGTAGCTATAAAAGGAGAGTGGCACCTACACAACAGAGAGCATGGTACTGGGTGAACTTCTGATGCTACTAAATAACACATAGTAGATCACCCAAATGTCCATGACCAGGTCACCTAGAACCCATTTACGACATCCTTCCCACAGACCCTTGTCCTTTACGCTGCCACTGATAACGGCTACTTAAATGTATTCTTATTCCTCTTTATTTGCAGATAACCTGCACCTTACTGCCTGTGTCACGCCTTCCACTTCCCAACAGTCGGGTGGTGGTGCAATCATTACACGATTACCATGAGCTGTGTGTTTTCGATCATTGTTATCTGGGACGACAGCTATGGCCCTCTATGTCCATTTGAGTTACCGGCAATAAGAAATAGTGAAATGGCCAACCGTCCTGTATTTTGCAGGATTTACCCGCATTGATGGTTTTGTCCAGTGAATTGCTGACATTCTCTGCAGACCTGTAAACATGCCGAATTTGCCTTTACCCCTTGCCTGAGTAAAACATTTTGTGACCTGAGCTCACACTTCTGGGTGATAATTGAACGCCAGAGCAGAAAAGTGGTAGGGGAGCTCTCTCAGGTTGTGAGCCATTTGAAGATGTTGCTCTTTGTATACAGAGCACTGAAACGGCAACAGATAAACATCAATAGGGGCCAGAAGGGGATATTGGCAAGGACGTTTCTCCCTTAAGAAATGTGCACTTCGGAGTGATAACAAGCGGCGGTGCAGCATGTTGTCTGGCAAGTAAGACTGTAATTTTCAGAGTGAAGTGTACATTCCTTCTCCCACAGTAGTGTGTCTAGTATTGCTGTAACTTCCATGCTGGATGGGGGAGAAAAGAATAACAGCATGCTGATTTTGCTTAACATATTTCTTTGACCAATGATATAGTGCAAAGTCACTGTGAAATGCTTCTTTTCTTGTAATGGGATATGTTTTCTTTCCAAAGCATTTCTATAAAGAAAACATTTCAAACATATGTATGTGAAGTAGACCTTCAATTATATGTGGGTAGCTGCATACATTATCCATATTTTAAATGTGTGATGCTAACTAAGTCGCTTCATGTCACAATCTCTTACTTCACTCCCTAATCAAAGGGCCTGATCAGGGGCAAAACATACCAAACACAAATGGTGGCATGTCACTCTGTAAAGGCCAACAAGTCTAATGAAGTACACCACATGCAAGTCCACACATTTCAGGTCACCTCTGGTGCTCTACCAAGTCTACAATTTCCTCCACAACCATTATGTAATGGTGACCACCCTATGAGAGATGCATATTTGAAAGTGTGCATGATGGAGCAACGTATGTTTATAACAACGTACCCAAATGAGCAAAGGAAAATAAAATGCACTCCATGAACATATTTGCAGAATCCATATACGAGTATTACAGTGTCTG
The DNA here is from genome assembly GCF_040938575.1 of Ambystoma mexicanum. Classification (NCBI taxonomy): domain Eukaryota; kingdom Metazoa; phylum Chordata; class Amphibia; order Caudata; family Ambystomatidae; genus Ambystoma; species Ambystoma mexicanum. The sequence goes on along the minus strand of NC_090929.1, from coordinate 1,318,582,395 downwards.
CATGCATGGCTGCATTACGTTGTTGTGGGTGAGGCCAGGGCCTCACCACTTGGATGAATGCGGAGGCCTACTGCCTTGGGCCATGCACCCAAGAGGCTATGCCTTGGCCACAACCACCACAAAGTAATGCAGCCATGCATGCGAACATCTGGCCAGTTAGCACAACCCACAAATATAATACAGCAACCGGCAATCCAACCGAACCTGCACAACATAATACATGCATGCATGCATACACACATCTAGCCAGTTACCAGAACCCACAAACATATCACAGACTCCGGCACCCCTACCCACTTCTGTTCACATACTATTGTACTTCTTCCAACGATTGCCCCTGCACCCAAGACTGTATTACATACTGACAACCAGTACATCATAATACAGTAAAGTACTCAGTCATCTGGCCAATGGGCACAACCCAAACACATAAACCATCCATTGCAACCCTTTCCACTTCTATACACACAGATTACAACACTTCACCCAGTGGACACACTGCAGGACTATTGACTCCATCACCTCCAAGCATGGACCGAAAAACTGTAGGACGTGCTAACAATCACCACAAAATAAACAATGTGTGCACTGTGCACACACCACCCACACAAGCCAACAGTGAGAAACCTACTTGCAACCAGTGGGCATACTCTTTGGTGCAAGGCCTCCAGCCATGCACCCAAGGCACTAGGGGCTTGGCACACACAACACAGCATAGTACACCCTATGCAAAGATTTTTGTATCATATGTAATCTCCTACCCATCCCCAATGGAGACTGCCGGCAATCACTGCAGAAGGTAGTCACCTGTGGAGCTACCCGAGAATCAATTATATGTGGGTAGCTGCATACATTTTCATATTGTAAATGTGTGAGGCTAAGAAAATCCTTTCATGTCGCAATATCTTACTGTACTTGCTAAGGAAAGGGTGTAATCGGGGCAAACTATTGTAAAAATAAATGGCGGCATGTCACTCCGTAATGGGCACCAAGTGCAATGATGTTCAGCATATGAAAGTGCACACAGTTCAGCTCACCTTTGGAGCTCTACCAAGTCTAAAATGTCCTCCACAACCATTCTGTAAAGGTGACTACCCTCGGAGAGATGCATATTTAAAAGTGTGTACGATGGAGCAACATATGGTTACACAACTTACCCAAATGAGCAAAGGAAAAGAAAATGCACTCTGTATACATATTTGTGCAATCCATATACCAGTATCACACTTTTTGCATGCATGATTGCATTGCGTTGCAGTGGTTGTGGCCAAGGCCTAGCCTCTTGGTGGCATAGTGAGTCTGATGGCCTCCGGCCATGCACCCAAGAGGCTAGACCTTGGCCACAAAAAATGCAAAGCAATGCAGCCATGCATGGGAACATGTGGCCACTTACCACAACACACAAATGTAACACAGCCACTGGCACCCCTGCCCAACCCTGTAACATAATATAGCCATGCATGCAATCATGTAGCCTTTTACCAGAACCCACAAAGCACAGCATCCGGCATCCCCACCCACTTAAAATCACATACTACTATTCCAACCAAACCACAAAATCTTCTGAACACACAGTATTGCAACACTTCACACACTGGACACACATCAGAACTTTTGACTCCATCACCTCAAGGCATGGACGGAAAACTGTAGGACATGCTAACAATCACCACAGCCATGCAACCAAAAATGTGTACACTGCGCACAAACAACACACACAACACACACAAGCCAACAGTGTGAAACATACTTGGAACAAGTGGGCATACTCTTCGGTGTAAAGCCTCCGGCCATGCACCCAAGGCGCTAGGTGCTTACCACACTCAAACAGCATACTACACCCAATGGAAATATCCTGATATCATCTGAAATGCACTCTGCATCCCCAATTGAGGCTACCTGCAGTCACCACAGAAGCTAGTTGCCTCAGGAGCTACCCGCGAATTGCTGCAGTACTCGCGGACACCGCTCGCACACCACCGTCTTCTTCTAACGAAACAAATATATCATATGAACTACTTTTCACACCCACACACTTTCCATCCCCTCTTCCCACCACCAGATGCCGCAAAGCATGTTTTCTAGCCCCTTTCAGCACTGCACTATCCTCTATTATAACATGGCGGCATTACCCAAAATTGTGACACACATTGCGCTTCCTCCAGACAACTAACAGGCACGTCCAATGTTTGCCGACATCACGCCAAACTCCAGGCCAATCAGACTTTTGACCGCGGAGCAAACAGGGAAATCGGACCGCGGAGCAGAGGCAGATATTACTATTTATTTAGATGTACATTTTAGCTGTTTTAAAAAAAAGTACTGGACAGATTTTCACCAAATTTACGAAGGCACACTTTCAGGACCAAACCACCGGTCCTGGCGCAAATTTGGCGAAAATCCATCCATCGGTTTGGGCTGTAGGCGTTCGCAAAGTTTCTGTCCACTCAGTCTATGGAAAAAAAAATTGTGATCCCCCCTATAACTTTGCCCCTTCACGAAACCTCACCCAACTTCCCCAGACCTCACCCAACTTCCCCAGAAAAAAATCAGTGTGTGCCATATACTTTTTTTGCAAAGTTTTATGAGAATGCGTCAAGGGGTGCAAAGTTATAAGCCTGCTAAAATGTGGGCTTCCTATAGGTTGAGCAACTTAACCATAACTCCACGCCCACTACCGCGGGCCATGTAATATCATGGAAAAAACTTTCTGGCAAGAATCTGCCCACTGGCCATGCCCACCACAGTAGTAATATGTTTATAGTCAATACAGGTAATGTAGGAGTATGGCCAGAATCATCACAGTAAAAATATGTGTATAGTAATTACAGGTAATATAGTGGCAGTATAAAGTGTTTGTAATATGGTGGAATGATAAAATTTAACTGTCTATGGTACTTATGATTATAGTACAATTGAGGATAGTGCTTATAGAATATTTATTTGATTATACTTGGTATGGTTACTTAGTTCCATCGTGTTATGAAGCTGGAATGTCTGGTTTATTTTCTGTGGAGAAAAGAAAATGTATAATTCGTTCAGCAGGATAGTTTAAAAGCTTTCATTGAATTCAATTTTGCATATACGTTTACTTTTTTAGACTCTCATAAATAGTGCATTCTAAGTAGTATGTTTGGTACAATATTAGTGTATGACACACTGTGGTTGTATTGACTTTAAATAATCATTGGGTCATTGGGATAAAAACTCCACACTGGATTTTAAAAAAGCGATTACAATAATGTGAGTGTAAGTGTGATAGTATGTTTGTTTGAATTATGTTGCAATTATGGGAATGTTTAAAGTAGTTAGATACATGTTGGCATATTCTAATTAAATTAGAGTTTAGAAGATTTTTTGTCATATAAGAATTGTGTTCGTGTATTTGAAGTGTTTTGAAATGGAGCATATTTTTTAAGTAGTTGAGGATAACTTGGATACCTTGCCTTTTTAAATAGATGAAACAAGTTTGTATTTTCCACACAGGTTTTGTGTTTTTGTTGACGAACTTGGCGGCAGAACTGTTTATTTACTTGAGAATCACCCAGAAAGTATGAGGGTGGGGATCTTAGTGTGCCATGTGGTCAGCCGACACTTGTTTTGACCTGAAGGTCTTTCTCAAGACTAGGTTTGTTCGGTCCGGTGACCCCTGTGGGGTCCTGTTTTCTATTCTTGGTCCTGCATATACAGAGGCTCCTATTGGGCCCTGTAGTATGATCTTGTAGTCCGTGTTCGGTTGCCGAACTCTCTACCAAACAAAAGAGGTGTGGGCTACACCTCAACCACAACCTGCGACCTTGCTGCAACAACTCAAACCAAGGAAATCCCATTTTTAGAGCCCAGCAGGTTGGTTCCAATCTAGAGCTCAGAAAAGCCACCCGTTCCACATTTTTTAAGTACTTAGATACCTGTTGGCGTACTCTACCTATATCGACTAATAAAAGTACAATTGCAGTATTAAGGATATACTTAGATACCTGTTGGTGTAATCTAACTGTTAATTGTGGTACAGTTTAGTGACTAAATTAGGGTTCAAGGAATATTAAGTAGGCATTTGTTAGATTTGCCGGTAACATATGTTTTGGAGTAATGGTGGTGTTGTTACATTCAAACCAACCACTTATTTTTTTTTTAAAGATAAGTATAGCATGCTGAAGTGGTTGTGGCACCAGTGTGGTATATTATACCTACTGTTGTGAATGTTTTCTTTTCAATAGATACTTGGCAGTATGTGAAGCCTGTAAGTTTACAGTTATTTTTGGTACCATCTGCATTGTACCTTAGAAGCATTAGTAAGGCATATTGGCTATGCAAGTTAATTTGTATTGTGGAACGATTGTCCGAATTGCAAAAAGGGCATGATATGCCATGATTTGCATCCCGCAGAAGTTGGTGAAATGCAATGGATTCAGAATTTGGTATGTATACATATATAAATCATTCATTAGGAATGTGCACTTGTGAAACATGCTTGCATATAGTGCATGCATGTTTCCATGTTTATGACATCTGGAGGATTTCATTTATAGGGATGTTATTAGTTTCCAGTACTTGTAGTAAATACATTAGGAATTCTTGTGGATCTTCCTGTGTGTGTATGGTAAATATTACCATTCCTGCACATTAGTCCAATGATTGCCTTATACCCGAGATACTTTAAGTGTTGTCATGATTATTTGTGGTATTTCTATGAAGAACGAGTATTTGCAAACATAATTGGTCTGAGCCATTTAAGTAAATGTTGTGAACCATTTGTGGAAATTGAAAAAGAATATTGATTGTTGCATTAGCATAACAATGTACTCAGTTATGTCACTGAATTTAAATGGGCTGGACAGTTCTGTTTGCAGATTTGTGTGGAAAAGAGACATGAGAGTCTTTGTTTTCTGATGAACTTGTAGTTGACTTTGTACTAGACAGTTTTGTGGTTATATTCCTTGATGCAGAAGGAGTTGGTTGTTGTTTCTTTAGCATTATTGTTGGGAGATATGTTATAGATTCTGTTTGTATAAATTGTCTTTTTAAAGGTTTCCTTTTTTGAGGTACAGTGTACACATCTAGATCAGAAGTGTATAGTATATGTAGCCTGTTGTGTTTCAGGATTCAAGGAATGTCAGTGGTGACTTTGTTTGCATCAATGGTAACTAGGAATAGACCACTGAATGTATGCAGACATGAAAGTGTAACGCAATTCACATCTTCTTTAAAGATTCTGCTGCCAATGTCAATCTGTGCTTGCTCTAAGGTTAGTTAGACCTTGTGATTTGTGAATAGTCACAGCATATGCAAGAGATAGAGAAAAGTGTTCTCTGCGTACATGCATGTCTTTGAAAAGAAGAAAACATGCAACTGTGCAGCCAATTATTTTAACTTCTACAAGTTTGTCAAAGTGGATGTTGACAAACTGAATGTTGTCATGTGGATATGTTTGAAAGCCAACAACTGTACCAATTTCTCCATTAACAAAACCTTGTTCTATGTCAAGATTACGTTTTAGAATTCCTCTGCAGTTGAGACACAAAGTCAATATTTTCTCCAATTCTGCTTTTTTGGAGATGCATTTTTCTAAACTATTTAGTTGTGCTTTTGTTTGTTGACATATAGGAAGTGTCATGCAGTGCCCCTCTATTTTGTATGTGGAGATGATATTCAGTATGTGTTGTACTTTTGTTTTCAATATTGTCTTGTTCAATTGAATACAGCTTGCAAGGGTTGGCATTAAGGACATGCAGTTTAGATTTTGGTGAGTTAATTGTTCTATGACATAAGGAGCAGATGTGTTTCGCCCATATAGCTCATGGATTAGTCTACTATTTAAGATGGATTTTACACCTTTTGTAAGCAAACCAGTTGTAATGCTGTTTAAAATGTTAACAAAGGTGAGGTATGCAGACTGATGCATGTTTTGAGTTATTTATTTTTAGTGAAAATGTTGCCAGAGATTTACATTTCCAATGCAGCTGAGCATTTTGTGGCATTGTTTGTGTCCTGTTTTGAAAATAGGTTGACATTTTACTGGTGTTTACTGTAGGAGCGCTCCAAAAATGATAACATGTTTTTCTCCAAACAGTTCTTCGTAGTTGTTTTTTAGGACTTCTTACATCCTGAGATGAATTAAAGCCAACATGAGGTTGGAAACCATGCTTGCTTCATCTGTCAGGAAGACTTGCATTTGTTTCAGAGTTCTGCGTACTTCAGTAGCAGCTTCTGCTGATAATTTGTAGCATTCCATTTTGTTTTGGTGTTCTATAGGGAGGATCAGTAAACTGTGTAAAGTTACACCTCCATTGTTGTAGAAATGTTCTGATTATTTTAATTAAGAATGTTTTACCAGAACCAGCTTCACCAATTACATACAGGAACATAGGTTTACCATTTTTACAGCTACATGTTTTAGTTTCATGTTTAAAACCATGTTAAAATTCTTGAGTGACTCCTAAATAAATGGTGAGTTGTTCATCATTTAGCTGTGATTTGAGCACCAACAAGTCTTCCTCAGATTGTTCATATTGATAAATGGTATTTCTACCTCACTCATAGCCATTTCTCCTTCATTTAGAATTAGTGGTTCTCCAGTTGGTTCTTGCCTTCCAATTTCATCCTCTCGTTTGCGTTCGTTGTCCAACATTTTTTGTATTGTTTTAAGTTGTCATTTGTTATACTGCTTTCATTTGCTTTGAATGCAGCTTCAAATGAGTTACAGCTACCAAATAAGTATTCTTCTTTTTTCCAAGGTTTAAAATATTGTAATAGGGCCATCTAATACAGTTCTCTTTGTTGTGGAGATTCAACTGATAACTTCATATGATTAAGTAGACTGAGTTTCATGAGATTCAATAGGCTTCGCTCATACGTTGAGACTGAATATTTCTCATTCAGTGTGACATGGTTTTTGTAGGTGTAGTTTTGGGCAATGTTGTACAGACACATGTTTCCAAAGCACCACTTTATTTTGGATAGTATGTGTCAATAACATAGTTTTTTTAACATGTCCTGGCTGCTGGGATCATTTGTGGCTATGTTTTCTATGTCTTGCTAGGATTTTAGTACTCTTTTTCGAGATGAAGTTGAACCAAGGACAATGTGTTCAGATTTGCCATTTAAGGCTGCACCTGTTAAACGGTCTGCAGCTTTGTAGCACCCGCATTCTCTATGGGAGAGCATTTTTATACCAAAGCTTTACAATTTTTGTGATAATGTTTTGTCAAATGATATGTCATCCCAGAGGTCTTTTAGCTCTGTTTTCTCACCTTTGACTGTGACATATCTTGCAACTGCAGTGGAATTGTCTGCAATATACTGTCTGTCTATGTTTGCATTCCACAAAAGGCAATGATTGTATCATAATAATTGATGTACCTGGATGCTTCGTTCCGTTTAATGTTGTATGTGTTTTTAGGGGTTTGCCTTTTACGATGTGTCTAACAGAAGACATCAATCTATTTGCTTTTCCTTTTGTGCAAACTGGTCTACGGAAGCCAAAGCGACATTAGGTATAGTATTTCCCCTTGTTTTTATATCTAAATCGGCGGTATTTGCCACACTTATAATTTTAGAAGCGTAAGATTTGTGTATGTACGTCACAATGTGTGGTTTCTGAAGGAATGTCGCAGGTAACACATTTTTCAATAAACTGTAAAACAGTGGTGTCACTATGATGGCCAAATTTAGGAGCATGTTTTATCCACAAAAACATGTGGGTGTGTGGCGCTCCTCTGGATTGACATTGTTTTCTCCAAAAGAGGTTTTGCACTTTTCCGAGCAGAGGGGTAGTTATATTGCAGATAAAGTGCAGCGTGGCAATGAAGCGATTGTGAAAGTATCTTGATACTTTGACAGGGTCAAGAGAACAGAGTTTTGGTGTTCTTATATCTAGTCCATCTTTATTTTGGTTGTCAGTGCATAAGAAGTTGTGCAAGACATCCCATTTGCACTCTGCACAACTTAAAGTGACAAACAATGTGGGTGGGCCTAGGTTCTTTAGCATACAACGTACATTATTGTGACATTGGTACCAGTATTATTTTGTACCACACATGTTTGCAAAGAGATTTGTGATACTTGACTGCACAACATCATCATTGCCTTTTATTATTTGAAGTAGTTGGGTAGCGGACATGTTTAAAAAGTTAGAGCCTCTTTTTTAAAATCTGTTCAATTCCATCACATAGAGTTGCTAGTTCACTTTGAAAGAGGAGGTGGAAAATGTGTTCGACATATTGTCTGAATCTGGGGTGTTCAGAATACATTTTTAAAGAGAGATATTCTGATGCACTAATTTGCATGGAGCGTTCATCATATCTTCCTCCTTTTCCTGTAGGAAGGAGTAGAGGAAAAGAATGCGGTTCTACACATTTTTCCAATATACTCATTAAGGATCATTTGGCTTGATACATTTGATATGTTTCTAATGCATTGTCAATTGTGTCTTTGGAGTGCAGTGGGTGAATGGTATACTGGTCTAAAATGTTGGCTGCTGTAACAGGATCTATATGTTCAAATTGTCCAGTTGCTGGTGAGTCTTTAATTATTTGGGTGGTTTCTCTTATGTTTTCCTCTATGTGTATCTCTTTTTAGTATTCATTCTTGTGTTTCAGATATTGTTGGGCTTGTCTAACTTGGTTTAAGTCAACAAATTGTTGCCAAATTGTATTGTCTTTTGTTTGTGCACCATTAATTAGTACAATCACAGATTGATTACTGGTCGCTGTACTCCTAGAGTTTCTACATGTTCTGTTAGATCCAATGACAAATATACTACTTTGCCACAGATACCCTTTAGTAATTTGGATAGATGCAATTTGGCTGATTTCGGTTGAAGGCATATTATAGCTTGAAATGGGTATACTGTTTGGATTATAATGCTCTCATACACGTTAAGTTGTTGACGAGCTTTTGAAAGTCGGAATATTTGTGTTGCAGTATGTGCAAACAATTGCAGTGTCAGTTATTTTGTATTTAATTTCTGCTGTTAATAAAGCTAATTGTAACCATTGGGATTCCTCATTGTCCTATATTTTGTAGGCTATATCTAATATATTTGTGCTGTTTTTATAAACAGTTTGGTGAAAACAGACACATACTAAGTCTGCTATTTCAGCAGATGTATTTTGAAACTTAGCTATTTCTTTTTTGTATGTCTTTGTTAGGACGTTGGTGTTTATAATGTTTTAGGTAATGTTTTCTGAAGTTATAGAATTTTCAAAGTCAACTTCATTTCCAAAGTATTTACTTTGAATGTGTTCTATTTTTGAAGCAGTCCATTGGCTTTTCCATGTAGGAGAATGTTGTGTACATTTTGCGGTTCTAGAGCAGGAACTTTGCATAGAATAGTCTATGCACAAGATTCTGTATAGCAGAATGGAGTGTTGCTGACATTTTGATGTGGGGCAAGGTGCATTTTGCAAGCAGTTCCTGAAGATGCAGGCTAATGAATGTCCTTGCAGACCAGGGTGGCTGCACACTGGAGAGGAGTCCATAGTTTGTAAAGTTTTCATTCTACTTTTGTCTTTTAGTTTTACACACAGTAATTGAGGAATTGTCATAAATATTGAAAGGTTTATTGGCATATGTTACCCATTGAGCTTCCTGTCCATTTGCACACTGGACGGTTTATTTGGGTGATAGGAGCATTTGGTTGAACGTTTGTTGGGCACCTTTTTTCTATAAGGGTTTATTTAGCTATAATAGTGTCTTCTACCATGTCATACCTTCGGCCATTGCTATTGTTTTTTTTCAATTCTTGTTTATAATCTTCTTCATTGAAATATGGTTCTGTGCTGCTTGCGTGAATCCATTCACCATCACAGAAGTCTAAAAACATCTCTATATTGACACTGCACATGTCTAGAAGAACCTTTTGTAATGTAGTGACACATTTAGTTAGTGGTTTTATTCTGTATACAAACTATATGAACAATGGTCTCTTTGGTAGATAAGCCATGTAAATTAGAGCTTTGAGGATTAGTCTCCTGCAGCAGTTTTTAAGTGTAGATTGTGACTTTTAAACTGTTTATATAAGTTTGTGAAGACGTCTACAGTGAAAGATTTTTTGTACATACATTTTTTGGATTGCTTTACCGTGACTATGTTAACACTGGTAGATACAGTGCTAGGTTTGTAAGTATGTTTGCTTTTCTTTGTACATATTTCTTTTCTTTTATTTTGCGAGAGTGGCCTTACCTTTTTAAGTAGTGGCTGGTTTTGTTTTTTTTGAGTGAGGTTACTAGCTCTTCTGTTCTAATGTTTTCTATACATTGTTTTAGATGTGGGTGCCAATATGGTTTGGTTTTATTCTTATCTTCTCTATTTTTCCTTTCTTTTCTACACAGTTGCTTTTTAGTAGGCGTTTTGTTGTGTCTGTTAGAAAAGGAGAAAGTTTGTGCAATGTATGTCCATGTTTTGTGAATGGGTGCGTGTGCGTGGTTGAAGAGCTTAATACAGTGCTGTTTGTTTGTGAGGTTGGAAAGGTTTTGAGAGTAACAGTCTGTAGAGTTGTGATGGCATTGGGGAAGGGAGTGGTGGTGTTATTGAATCAGTTGGGACACTGCTGCTTTTAGGAAAACAGTGGGTGTTGCAATGGTGATGTTTAGCTGGGAATAGCAAGAGCAAGAGTCTGAATGGTGCAGCATAATGAATTAGAGTGAAAGAAATGTTGTTTCGAATAGAGTAGTCTGTGGTAATATTTAATGGAACTGTGCTCTTGTAATTACATACATACACATGTTACATTAATGTACTTACTTTGTAGGATGTGAAGGGTGTTCTTTTTTTGGTTCTTGCCTTCGGCAATGTGCTTCTTTTCTGTAATTGGAAAATAAGGTTAGTGGGGATATGTGGTAATATTGAAGTACTTTTAGTAAGCAAGGTTGTTATTTATGAAGGTAGGACGAGTTGTTGGGTAAAACAGTTAATGAAATTGGTGGATGTTTAAAAATGCTTGTTTTTAGGAGCATTTTCATGAATGTTAAGACATGCATATGTGCTTTATTTGTTTTGTTTGTTTATTTGTTTATTTTATTTATATAGCACGCCTGACCCAGGGGTATCTGGGTGCTTTGAAAATACAATTACATGATCATGGAAAACAGTTTGGCTGGGGAGAGCGTACATACATTCATATTAGTAAGCAGTTGGCACTGATAGAGTAGATACATCAATGACACAATAGTCAAATTCAGAAAGGTATTCAGCTACACAGAGATTACCATCTTGTAGTGGCATGCAGTAGTTATTTAATTCTTACTAAGAATCCAGGAGATAACACTTGTCCTCAAGTTGTCAAATATTTGCATAGCCCTGATGTTAGCTGGGAGGGAGTTCCATAATTGGGATGCTAAAACCAGAAAGCTAGATACCCCGGTTCTTTTTAAGTTGTATCTAGGGACTGTTAGGCAGCAGGTATCGGTAGATCTGGTAATTCGAGTGGAGGATCTACGTGTGAATTTTTCAGTTAGATATGGGGGCGCTGTGTGGTTCAACGCTTTGAAAGTGAGACATAGGCCCTCATTACGAGTTTGGCAGTAACCATGCCGCTATTGGCGGCAAGGCTGCCGCCAAAATCGCGTCGGGGTCCGGGTCCTCGGAATGAGGACTTACCGGGCCATTCCGAGTTCGGAAGTGTCGGGGGGGAAATTCTGCCGGGGTCGGCCGGGCCGTCCGCAGACCTCCGGGCAGGGAGGCCCCAACTCCTCCCGTATATCCCAAAAGAGATAGAGTATGAGACACACGCAAGAAGCAAGGTGACTCTGCTGTTTATTAGACAAAATGGCAGGGATGGGTCAAGGAGCGTACGCGTCCGTCCTGACATCCACACAATCGTGGGGCTCGCAGGCCCTTTTTACCTTAGTATGACGCGCTACTTGCGTCATCTTACAAAGTTTAGTAAAAAACCTATTTCCACTCTGGATTGGTTTCTCGAGTGGTAGGGTTAGTATAGTGCACATATAGAGAACGGTGTTAGTGGCTGAGGGTTAGTCAGGTGGTATACCTGGGCTGTCCCTTCAATTTGATACATGAAAATTGTTACATGAAGACCTCTGAGGATTGGTCAATGTTAATGGCGTCAGTGATAAGAGCCCCATGTTCTGATTGGTCCGCTCGCGAGCCTCCCAGTCTGGGACTATCGCTGTTCCCAGCTCGCGGTGCACCTGTAATTTGCAACAATGTTTTAATATGGGTAGGTGTAAACAATGTGAGGATTTATTCATATGTTGGGAGGTCGACTACTCCCACTGCTGCAGATGTCCAATGAGTCTTTTAATTGTATCTGCCTGTGTCTTGAAACGTGGGATTCAGGCGTCTCCTTCCTCCTTGGCTTGGCATCTTGTCAGGTTTGGCTTTGTCACTTGAGGTGGGACCGTGTTTGAGGCAGAATTCAACATAATTAATATTGTTTTTCCTACTGTGTGCCTGGTTTAACTTGCAGGTGCGACCTTGGCGTTGGCTTGCAGCGTGCGAGATTGCAACATCGTGCCCTTGGCGGTGTGCTTTCGCCGGGCTCATTTTGCAGGGTCAGCAACCCAGTTCTTGCTCATTCAATGTTCATGGAAGCTTTTGTTTACGGCCTACTTGGGCCTGGTGCATAGGTGGAACCATTTGATGCAGAGCGCTTTAGGTTACGGTATCATATTGCTTTATCCTCAGTATCGTGTCCCCGTTATATTCTTCATTATGGTACATGGCTCTTAGAAGAAGCGTGAGCAAGCCTTTTTAGATAAGTTCATGATGCGTCTTGCGTTTCTGCATTTTGAGAGCCTATGTGGAAAATAATAAAGATGCACGTCCGTGAGTATGTCTGTCGCCTACGTCATAGCACTGAGTATATTCTTCGTGTGGATTGGTGTGGGAGTGTCCAGTGCGTATATTTGCACAGGTGTGCTGACCGTGGCTAGGTCGTCATGGCATCTCTAACGACATGTAGGTTTAGTCGAGTTGATCCGTGCCGCAGGTGTCGGCATGGACAGGGCGGGCTGCTGGGCAGGAAGATGGGCACATCCGTATGTTCCTGTACCAGGGTATTTGGTCGTCTGGTAGATAGGCAAACTCCTCTCGTGGCGGGTGTCTAGGCCGTGATCCTCTAGGCCAAGCGCGAGGGGGGAAGGGCGGGAGCCTGGTCAGTCCCCCCTCTGGTCGACTTGTTGACCACAAACATATCCTTTTCTTTATCTCCTCTTACTCTCCATATTTTAGTTATTCCTCCCAAATGTCCATAGTGGTTAACATGGTCTTCAAATGACCAATACATATATTCACAGGTTCCTCCAGGAGTGCAGTATACCCATTTCCCTATGTAGCTCCTTGGGTTTCTTGGGTTTTCAAGCTTGACAGATGGTGGGTCCAGGTGGTTGGTGATGATCTGGTTGCGCAACTTCTCTCTCTCTTTTATGATTGTGCCTGTGTGTTGGCCGTCATCTGTTGGCATCAAGAGGTGTATACCAACCATTTCGATCATCTCGTCTGTGGTGCGTGCCTTCCGGGCTTTCCAAAATCTTATTATGATCAGTGTAGCTCCAGCCAAAATAGTACATCCAACTATAATCTTCAGTCCATCTGACAGCCAAGATGGCATCCATGACCATAATATTGAAAACCAACTCTCATCCTTTTTCACACCTTTACTTTCATCCATCATTTTTGAGTGCATCTGGGCCAATTGTGATACAGCTTCCGTGAGTGTACCATTGTCAGCATCGTTAGCAGGAATGAATGTGCAGCATGATTGTCCTATCTTTGCGCAAACTCCTCCTTCCATTGCTGTGAGGAGGTCCAGTACATATCTGTTCTGTAGTGCAACCATTCTTACTGCTCGCAATTCCTCTTTTATTGCGTTGAATCCATTTACTGTAGAGTTAATTGTCATCATTAGTTCCCACCTAGTTATCTGGAGCCATTTCGCGTTTGCGTAGGCCTGCAGTCCAGGATGTATTATTGAGGAGAAGAACATAGCTGCTCTGCTGAATAGTCTGTGTTCCAGCGGAATTGAGGTTAGTGCTGTTTCCGACCTTCCCCACAGGTAATTTCCTGTCAGAGGTTCTCCTTGTCTTTTCCTTCTGTTGAGGACAGTGTTGTTGCCGTTGAGTCTGTTCTCTGGCCCTTTCCAAGGCTGTGCAGATCTCTTCTTCCTTTTGTTCCCTTCATCCATCTTTGGGAAATTCGCCATATTTACATGCTTCTGGGGTACCACCAGTGATGGTACATTAACGTGTACTATAGTGCATACACCATTCCACAAAGGGGGCAGTGTGTGGTACGCCTTGTCTCCACAGGCCCAGTAATGGTCCATTACTACTGCTGTTCCTGCTCCCCCCTCAGGTAGCTCCATCAAGCTTTCACAGTTGGTATTGTATCCTACATCCACCTCTCCCTTATGTTGGTAGCATACCTTAGGCGCAGTTAGCGGCAATATTGTTATTGGGTCTTCATCCTTCTCCATCCATGTGAGCATGGGTACGTACTTAATCCAAGACATCCAACATCTATGGTTATGTCCATCAATAGTTGAAATGTTTTCTCTTGTTACCATGTTACTGCCAACCACTCCTATGTCCCATTTGTTGTCCATGTACACCTTCCCTGTTATTATAATCAGTGGTCTTTCCCAACATCCGTTTTTACCAGGGACTTCAGTGGCGTACCAATCACATGGTAGGTACTGCAGTGTTACCTTCTTTGTTTCTCCTTTTTCAGGACCACTTGTTATGTATCTGAATCCTTCAGCATGTAAACTGCTCTTGTGGTAACTCAAATAAGTCTTGAGGAAGTTGTTTTCATATGGATATGTATCTCGGGTCTGGAGTTTGTAGATCTTTACGTCGTGTAGGTGGTTCCAAGCACGTTTGTCCTGTAGCTTTACTGCTCTCGTTGATACCTCCTCTACCAGATGGGGGCCAGTGAATCGTGGACTGTTCCACTTTCTGTTGAAATTGCGAAGTGGTATGTGGTCACCTTTAGCAACTTTGCACAGTCCTTCCTTTTCCAATTCTTTATCCACGTCTTCTTGTTGATCGCTGTTAGACCCGCCCCGCGTGCGCTCGAGCTGTTGAGACACAAACACTACACTAGTAATCAAAGAAGACACATATTGGTACATTTCATCACCAAGAACACTCGCAGTACTCTCGTGGTCAGTAAATGCTCTTGATGTTGGCGTTAGGGGAAGGCGCATTTGACGTCTGGTAACCACCTCGTGAGGGGTGAGGTGGTGGTCGGACCCTGGTCTATTCCTTAGCTCAAATAGGGCTAATGGAAGGCAATATAACCAACTCTTCTTTGTTGTTTGCTGTATCTTTGCAATTCCCTCCTTTAATAGGCCATTCAGGCGTTCACATGTACCGTTGGCCTGTGGGTGGTATGCACATGCAAACTTATGCTTGATGTTCAGCAAGGATGTGATGTGCTGGAACATTTCGTTTGCGAAATGTGGGCCATTGTCTGACCTCAGTACCTCGCACACTCCCCACCTGGGGAAGACCTCCCTCACTAGGAATTTAGCTGCTCTAAATGCATCTGGGTGTGAACAGGGCCCTGCTTCAATCCACCTCGAGAATGGGCATACTACTACAATCATATACCTATTTCCTTGACATACGTTGATCATATCAACATAGTCAATATGGAGATGCCGGAAAGGTCCCTCTGGCCGGGGTATAGTACCTCTTATCACCTTCAGAGTATGACCGGCCGTAAACTGTTGACATGTGAGACAGTTGCTGATAAAATTTGACACATAAGAATTTAACTTGGGACAGAACCAGTCTTCCCTAATTCGTGCTGCAATTACTTCCTTGCCTGTGTGGGCTGGGTAATGTAGTTGGCCCAGGGCGGTGTTCAATAGTGCCAGTGGTATCACAATATTTCCAGTGTCACCTAGGCGCCATAGTGCGTCGGTTGGTGACATTGCGCATCCTCTTTTTAGCCATATTTCTTTTTCGGCCATTGGTGCAGCCGCTTGTAGCTCCATAATCTGTGTGGCTGGGAGATGGGTGTACCCTTCTCTTATCAACATCTCCTTAGCCATTCCCCTCCCTCTCCCTCTCCGTGACTATGGGGGGTTCCATATCTCACCAAAGTATGCAGCATACTTCGCATGTGCATCTGCTGCTGCATTCCCTTTTGAGATGTGGTCTTCACCATTGGTGTGTGCGGTGCTAATTCTTGGGGATCATTTATTGCTTCAATTAGTTCAGCCAATAGGAGGGCATGTTGCACTGGAGTGCCATCAGCTCTCCTAAACCCTCTTCTTCTCCATTTCGACAGCCCTGAGTGGACAGTGGATGTAACATATGCGCTGTCGGAATATATGGTTACTCTTTTGTCAAAGCTTTCCTTCAACGCCAAGATCAGTGCAACTAATTCTGCTGCTTGAGCGGAGTAATGCTGTGGTAATTGTAAACATTGCATGGCCACACACACCGGTACCTCCATCATTTTTACCACTGCTGCCCCAGTCCTCCTTACACCATCTCTTTGGTCGATAGTTGATGACCCATCAAGGAACAAGAGCTCACCTCACTCTAGTGCGTTTTCTTCAACCTTTCTAGTACATGAGTACATGTCAGTTATTTGCGTACAGTCGTGGGCATAGTCTCCCTCCTCAATTACTTCTGCTAGGAACCTTGCAGGGTTGACCGTGCTACATCTAACAATTGATAGTTCAGCTCTGGATAAGATGATCTCATAACCTGATGCCCTTTGCGTGGTTAGGGTGGACTTAGGTTTATTCAATATGGCAAATAGTGCATGTTCCACAAACAGTGTAGTTGGGCACCCCATGGTGATTGCTGATGCTTTCTCTACCGCAAAAGCAGCTGCGGCGAGACCTTGTTCGCAAGGGAAATGGCCTAGCATCACAGGATCTAAGTGGCCGCTGTAAAATGCTACTGGTTTGTAGCCCATGCTTGTTTTTTGGACCAACACTGCTTTCATTACTGCTGAGTCGCAATGTGAAAATATAAAACATTGTTGCTCATAGTCTGGGGATGCCAGTACCGGAGCAGTTGATAGCGCCTCTTTCAACTCATCAAAAGCCTCTTTCATTTCCATTGTCCACCCTAGCTTTTTCTCCCCTTTATTAGCTTCCTTTAACGCCTCAAGCAGGGGTCCTATGTATGAACTGTAATCAAATACCCATGCTCTACAGAAGTTGCACAGACCCAGGAACTGCTGCAGTTCCCTCACTGTTTGTGGCACTGGTGTGTTTGAAATGGCCTGTGCTCTTTGTGGTGCAATCTTTCTTCCAAGTTGGGATATGAGCTGACCAATGTAAAGTACCTGTTCTTGACAGTACTGTAACTTTTCCATGTCTACCTTGTAACCTTTCTCAGCTAATATGGTCAACATCTTTAATGAGTCCTCTCTGCATGTTCTTTCGTTTGCACTGCAAATTATTATGTCATCGACATACTGCAACACTGTGCTTTCCACTTCAATGTTACCCAAATCCATCTGTATTACTCTGATGAAAATTGAGGGTGATTCGCAATACCCTTGTGGCAATCTGGTGTGTTTCCACTTTGTGTTTCTGTAAGTGAAGCTTGTCAGATCTTGTGAGTCTGGGTGCAATGGTATTGAGAAGAATGCATTTTTAAGGTCGATCACTGTAAATCGTGATGCTTCTGCTGGAATGCCACACAATATTGTGGCCGGGTTTGCTGCTATGGGGTATTCTGCTTCTACTATGTTGTTCAAGGGCCTGAGATCCTGTATGAAGCGCCAAGAACCCCCTTTAGCCTTGCGCACTGGGTATACAGCCGTGTTACATGGTGATTCTGAGGGGACCAATATGCCATTATTTATAAGGGCCGTTATGGTTTCATATATGCTCTCATTTGCCTCTTTTGATAGTGGGTACTGTTTCACTCTGGGGAGTATTGCACCTTTTTTCAATGTTATCCTTATTCCCCCTATACTTTTTATGCACCCCACGTCATAGGGGCTAATAGTCCACAATGATGTGGGTACCTTTGTCATATCCTCCTTAAAGAAGGGGACTGGGGTGCATGCGGGTGCCTCAAGTGCCATTGCAATTTTCTGTGCTACTTGTTTGTACGCCACTCTTAGCCATACTTCCACACTCATCATAAACACCATTTCACCTTCCTCCTTTTCTTCTGAGAACAGCTCCTCATCTGACACCTGGGTCAGTCTACATCCTTCTGCTAGTGCTATCACTGCCCTCCATGCCCTTCCTTCTCTGTCTTGGGCATGTACAGCAATGTAATCAGCTGTTGCTATAATGCTCTCAATGTCCACTGGAACCATTCTGGTTCATTGACTGGTTTTTCTGGTCTGAACAGATAGGCTGCTGGCCTCCTCCATATTTTCCCTCTATCCCTGGCATCCATGCAAATGCCATGTCTGTCCCGTACTGGAAGAGTTCGCCATCTACTGGCTCCGCCCTAATCGCTGTCTGTCCGCAGTATGCTTGCATAATCTGTTGTGCTGTGAGCATGTTAATCCCTGGGGTAGAGCAAATTATACCGTCCTCAGTAAAGGAGATCGTCATATTCAACCTGTTCATTATGTCTCTCCCCAGTATATTTACTGATGAGGCACTATAATATAGAAGTGGAACTGACAGGTCATAATCTCCTATAGATAAGGGAATGTTATCAGTAAAAGGAACCAACCCTCTAGCCCCAGAGAAACCTTGGGTGTTCATGGCTTCGCCTGACATCTTAAATTTACCTTCCCTTATGCAAGACCGGGTCGCCCCGGTGTCAACAAGGAATGATAACTTTTTGTCACCTATCGTTACCTCTATGCGTGGTTCCTTCGCACTATTAGGTGTTACTGACAGGATGGCACACAACAAGGAGTCTGTGGGCTGTCCTATTGAGGGTACAATGATTGACCATTTCCTGTGTAAGGGTTGTGTCCCAGGACCGTCACCCTACCCAATTGTGTTTGTTGTACTTGGGGTTGTTGTGTTATTGCTACCTGTTGTTGTGGCAGTGAATGTGTCTGTGGCTGTTGTTGTGTTATTAGTTGTTGCTGTTCATTTCCCTGTTGCAACGTCTGCTGTTGCTGTATGCCCTGCTGTTCCTGTGTGGGCCTTAGTTGTCCCTGTTCACTCCATGATGGTGTTCCTGGTCTTACTCTACAAGTGCGTGACATGTGCCCTAATAATCCACAACTCCAACACACTGGTGGTTCCCTACTCTGCCATGGAAAGCTCCCTGTGTTGTCCTGGTATGCTGGTTGCCCTGTGGGGTAGGAATTTCTAAGTCCTCCCACCTGCTGTTGGGTATTATATCCGTATCCTCTCCCTCTCATAATTCCTCCTCTCCCCCTATTGTAATTATAATACCCAGCTCCTGGCATTGAATATCCTCCTCCCATGTTGGTCGTGTATGTTGGAGTGGCGGCACCTGTTGTGTTATAGTCTGTGAAGGTGGTATTTGGGAGGGATCTTGTGCAGCCACTACTTGTGTGGGGCTTTGGGTCATTGTTGTAGGCGTAGTTATTAGTGCCCCTTCCATTGTGTATTTAGTAAGCTTTTTCTGTACTAGTTTAGCCTCTTCCGTTTTCCTGTCCTCTTCCTTTTGTTTCATTTTTCCTTGCCATGTCCTGCAATGATGCACTATAGTCAGTTGTATTTCTGGCCATGCTTTTGCTTCCATTCCCACTACTTTCTTCAATTGTTTCTGAACTCCTTCTGGGAGCCCTTGTACTAGTATATGATAAAATATTGCTGGTGTTTTATCCCATTGTTCTCTAGTTTCCATGCGCCACTTCTCTTGGATTTCCTGGATATAATCAACAGGATCTTCGTTCTCACGCATCTTGCGTGAGGTAATTGCTCCTATGTCTGATGTGTCTGGGTACTGTACCCTCAGTGCCTGCCATAGTGCATGTCTGCAGTTTGCGAATGGTGCCCCATTGTGCGATGTGTTTGCTATTGTTACCCCAGGGAATCCCGCTCTCTTCCAAATGTCATCCGCTGCATCCCCTAATATCGATATTAGAAGGCCCTTTACATCTCCCACTGCCAGTTTCTGTCCTGCGGTGTGTTTTTCCATTTCATATATCCATTTACCCGCACCTCCACTTAATGATGGGAGCCTGCACTTTATATTTTCTTTGTCTGTATGCTTCCAAGGGACGTACTGTGGTCTAACCCCTCCCCTCTCCAGAAGTGGCATTAATTTATGTCTCGTTTTACCCTTTATGTTCCATAAAATCAAGTCCTCACACCCTTCCTCTTCTTCCCTCTCTTCTACATCGTCAATTTCGTCTGTATTTCCCCTGCTCGTAACTCTTTCTTCTCCATCTTTTCCCCTTCTTCCATCACTTCCTGTATTTAATATGGGCATGTGTATTCGTCCTTCCTGCCTGCGTCTAGGGAGGTTTCTAAGCCGACATGCATAGGGTGTCAGTTCGTCTGTAAAGGGCGCAAGTTTTATTGTTCGTGACGAGCGTGAGGTGGTTGAGCATATAGGGTGGGACGGGAGAGGGCGTGATGGGGACGGTGTGGCCTCATGTGTCTGTCTTTCCACTATTCATTGCACTTCCTCCTCACTTCTCTCCAGTTCATCCTTTCTCCTACGGATCCATGGTGAGTCTGTGTTGGTCCGGGTGATGTATAGTTTATCTAGGCTTTCCCTTTCACTGTTTCTTCCTTCCTTCCCCACTCCTTCCTCTTCTTCACTACAAAAGTCAGTCATAAACGGTAACCCCCACTCGGTCTTTTTCCCCTTGATTGTTACTGTTTTTAAGTCTATTAGGTCCAGTCCTCCTTTTTCTCCTTTATCAACCGCTCCCCCTTGCGCTGATGTTGTTGCTACCTCTGTGTCTCTATATACATCCCCCCACAGTTCACTCTCCCTTCTCCTATCTTCTCTTTCTCCTTCATTTCTCTCCTCCATCTCCCTACCATTTTCCTCCCTTTTCCTTTTTAATTCCTCCATTACTTCACTACTCACCTGTTCCAATATTCTTTCATCCTCTTTCTTCCTTTCCCATTTCACCCTTTCCCTTTCTAATATACTCTCTATCACCCTCCCTTCTTTGTATTTTTTAGTCGTTTCTGATAGTAATCTCCTCTTCCACATTGCCATTTCTTTTTCTTTCTCTTCTTCTTCCCTTTTCTTTTCTGGCAGTACTGCTCTTGATACCCTTTCTGCTGCTGCCTTTACCCGTTCAGCTTCTCTCTTTTGCTCCTCAGTTCGTTCCCTTATTTTTTCCAATTCGTTCTTACCTTCTTTCCTTTTCTTCGCTCTCTCTCTTTCTATCAGTACTGGCAATATTGGCTACGGGTTTAGCTAGGTGATCAGCTATATCTTCGTCTTCACTCGATTTGTAACCCTCCCCTGTCTCTTCCTCCTCACCTGAATAGTCCAGTTTCTTCCGGCGGGTAAGTCCTGTGTACGGCTTCTTCTTTTTTAGAAGATATGGTCTACCTCGGAAAGAAGCCACCGTGACTCTCAGACAAAGGAACCCCACGGTGACTCCCCTCCGCGACAGCCAGAGGGGAAAAAGCCACTGGAACGGCAAAAAACCCCTGGATCCAATATAGACGTGAAGATTGTGGGCGCAGTCAGCGCAGTCGTAGGTTGAATGATCCTTTGCCGAAGACCCAGATGATAGGTAAGGTAGGCGATACCGCTGATCGAGGGAATAGGAGATGGTAGATTTCAGGTAGGCACCCCTCAGGGTGGAGGACAAGAGTGAACGGAGTAAACCGAGGGCAGTGTCTCTAGAGCAAAGAAATACTCAGCAGAAATTCAGCACGAGAACAGACACACAGGAGAAGGCAAACAGGATACAGAGGAAGGGGGGGCCCGTAAGGAACGGGAGGTGGAGAAAACAATCAGGAAAAATAGCAAGTAGACTATCCGAAGGGAAAACTAGCGCAAGCAACAGGGCGATGAGTAAACACAGATTGCAACGCGCCGAACCGCCGGCAGCCGAGTGGTATATGTACAAACGGCGGCGGCCATCTTGAAAACAACTAGACCGCGTCTGATAGACGAGGAGGAACGTAATGGAACATTTTAATGGCGTCCTCTCGTCCACCTTCGCCACAAACGCCAGTCGCTGGCGGCCGTGACAGTATGCCCCCTCCGAAGGCATCTCCCACCCGGCCTTTCCGGATGTAGTCGGTGGAACCTGTGTAACAGTTGAGGAGAGTGAATATGGAACTGTGGTTCCCAGGTGTCTTCTGAGGAAGGATATCCTTTCCAATGAACGAGATACTCAAGACGTCCCCGATGATAACGGGAGTCCCGTATCCGGGAAACTTCATATTCCTCGGAAGCTGGAACTGGCAAAGTACCCAGTTTGGGGGATGCTTGTTTCCGGGTATCTGGCACAAAGGGGCGTAAGAGTGATGAGTGAAACACGGGATGAATCCGCCTGAGTACCTTTGGCAACTTGAGGCGGAAAGCCACCGGATTAATCTTTGAAGTTATCTCAAAGGGTCCGATGTAGCGCGGTGACAGCTTAGAAGGCCGAACCCATCGAGGAAGGAACTTGGTGGACAGCATGACCTTGGACCCTCTGTCCCAGGCAGGAACTTGACTTCGGTGTTTGTCCGTTTGCTCTTTGTAATGACTGCTAGCCTTAGAGAGGCTCTGAATGGCTGTGTTATGGGCCTCCTTGATCTGCGCAAGGGTATTCTCCAAAGTAGGAACGTTAGTTTCCTCCCAGAAACACGGAACTATGGACTGCGGGTTGTATCCGTAGGTACAAAAGAACGGGCTAGTACCTGTAGCCGTGTGGATAGCGTTATTGTATGCAAACTCTGCTGTGGGAAGCAGGTCCACCCAGTTGTCTTGCTGTTTATTTATGAAACACCTTAAGTATTGCTCTAAGGTACCGTTTAACCTCTCGGTTTGTCCATTTGTCTGGGGATGAAACCCCGACGAAAGAGCTCTCTCCACGCCCAATGAATTACACAATGCTGCCCAGAATCTGGAGGTATACTGGCTGCCCCTGTCTGATATTATCTTTTGAGGAAGCCCATGTAACCTAAAAATGTCCTTTAGGAATACGTCAGCCATGACCGAGGCGGATGGGATCTTTGTCAATGGAGAAAAATGTGCAAGTTTCGAGAAAGCGTCTACTGTTACCATAATGCAGGTACAGCCTCGGGATACCGGCAACTCCACAATAAAATCCGTAGAAATGCATTTCCAGGGGCCAAGTGGAACCGGCTCCTGTTGTAACAGCCCCATAGGTTTCGAGGTGGAATATTTGCTTTGTAAGCATACCATACAGGATTTAACATAGACTTGTGTGTCAGCCTTCATGTTCGGCCAGATGAACGCCCTTTGGAGAAGTTCCAGAGTACCTCGTACTCCTCGGTGACCAGCGGTCTTGGAATCGTGGCACCACTGAGTGACTCGTCTTCTAAGATTACTGGAAGGAATAAACAGTCTTCCGTGGATAAAGTGCAACCCGTCCTTAGTGGTGACCGGTTGGTTTCCCATACTGAGAGCAGGTTCTTGGAGGCAGGCTCCTCGTACTTCATCCAGGAAGTTAGACACTGTAGATATGATCCGGGTACGAGGAAACATAAACTCCTTTCTGTAAGGGACGATAACATCGTCTCTGCGGGAGAGAGCATCAGCAACTAGGTTTTGAGAGCCAGGGATGAATGTGATGACAAAATCAAACTGGGCGAAAAAATGAGCCCATCTGGCC
The DNA here is from genome assembly GCF_040938575.1 of Ambystoma mexicanum. Classification (NCBI taxonomy): domain Eukaryota; kingdom Metazoa; phylum Chordata; class Amphibia; order Caudata; family Ambystomatidae; genus Ambystoma; species Ambystoma mexicanum. The sequence continues at coordinate 1,318,558,749 of NC_090929.1, read as the reverse complement.
TGGCGGGTGTTGTAACACTCTTGCTGCTTGAGTATTTGCAGATTTTTATGGTCTGTACGTATCTGGAACGGGTGTAGGCTTCCTTGGAGCAAATGCCTCCATTCCACACAAGCCAATTTCATAGCAAGTAATTCCTTCTCTATGACTGAGTAGTTTCGTTGGCTAGGATTTAGAGTTTTTGAGAAATACGCCACCGGATGCTCTAGGTCCTCGACTCTCTGAAGAAGAACCGCACCTACGGCTGCTGCAGAAGCGTCAGTTTCCAGGATAAAGGGTAGTAGCTGATCTGGTTGTTTCAAAATAGGAGCTGCACAGAACTTGTGCTTTAAGCCGAGAAAGCTTTCTTCGGCCTCACTAGACCAGATGAAAGGGCCTGTGGATTTCTTGAGAAGGGATGTAATAGGAAGAGTGAGTGAGGAAAAACTTGGAATGAACTTCCTATGGAAATTCGCCAGCCCTAGGAAACGTTGAATGTCCTTCACCGAAGAAGGCGATGGCCATGACAAGATGGCATCCACCTTCCTGGGGTCCATAGTAACCCCCTTGTCGGATAGAATAAATCCCAAGTAAGACAATGAGGATTGAGCAAATGCACATTTCTCAGGTTTTACCAGAAGACTGTGACGTTGTAGTCTGCGCAAAACTTCCTTGACATGTCGGGTATGTTCCTCCAGGCTCCGTGAGAAGACCAAAATGTCATCCAGGTATACCACTGTGTTAAGGTTAAGAAGGTCGGAAAACAATCGGTCCATGAATCTCTGGAAAATAGATGGTGCATTGACTAGGCCAAACGGCATGACTTGGTACTCAAACAACCCATAGGGGGTGCGAAACGCCGTCTTCCACTCATCTCCTGTTCTTATGCGGAGTAGATGATACGCATTCCGTAGATCAAGTTTAGTAAACACCACAGAGCCTTGGACAGCCTCTAGGATCTCTGATATAATGGGCATAGGGTATCGGTCTTTTATGGTCACTCTGTTTAACCCCCGATAGTCGATACAGGGCCGCAGCTCCTTGGTGTCCCGTTTGGGTATGAAAAACAGAGAGGCCCCAGCGGGGGATTTGGAAGGTCTTATGAGTCCGTTGGCTAAATTATCATCAAGATAGCATCGGAGTACAGCCTTCTCCGATACTGAGAGGGAGTACATCTTTCCAAAGGGGACCAATGCTTGTGGCACTAGGTCGATACCACAATCCTCTGGGCGATGTGGAGGGAGTCTAAGGGGGGTCTGCTCCTGAAAGACTTTGTTATATTCTGAAAGACATCTTGGGATGCAATGGATTGTACTGCCTTCTACAGCAGACATGGTCTTTACAGTGGTGAATGTTGGTTCTGGAAGGCATTCTCTTAGGCAAAAGGCGGAATGGAAACTTAGTAAGTTCTTAGACCAATCCACCGTTGGGTTGTGTTTCCTGAGCCAGCCTATTCCTAAGATGACAGGGAAATGGGCCACCCGTATAATATCAAACTTGATGATTTCAGAATGCTGGTGTATGGACACCTGTATCTCCTCAGTGGTGTGGGTAATGAGTCCAGAACATAAGGGTGTACCATCCACTCCTTCAACCTTTTGGTCCTCCTTTTTCTCAATTCTTAGCAGACCCATCTTTTCAGCCCAATAAGTGTCAAGGAAGTTTCCAGCCGCACCACAATCCAGTAGGGCCTGCGTCTCTACCTCTCTATTCCGGAAGCGGAGTTTGATGGCTATCACCATGAGACGCACATCTTCGCTCATCTGAGAAGAGGCCACAGAAAGTGTAGTGTAGGAACAAGGCGTAGCCCCTCGATAGTCCGTTCCACTGACTATCGAGGGCGTTCGTTTCCCGATCTCCTTGGGGGCACGTTGGGACAATCTCTCAGCAAATGGTTGGCTCCTCCACAATATAAACAAAGGTTCCCTTCACGTCTCCTCTTCTTTTCTTCGGCAGTCAACGGAGATCTGGTGCTTCCGATCTGCATGGGTTCCTCTCTGGCGTGGCGCGATACAGGCGAGGAGGAGGCGGGGGGTATATCCAAGAAAGATTGTGGACCTCGGACCTTCTTCCTTTCGTTTCTTCGTTCCAACAGGCGGAAATCGATTCTTAGAACTGCAGTTTGAAGATCCAGAAAGGTGTCTGGGCGCGGGATCCGGGCAAGCTCATCCTTGAGCTCTTCTCGCAAGCCCCGGCGGAATATGGTATACTGGGCCTGCTCTTGCCAACCTGCCTCTGCAGCAAGTTTCTTGAACGTGGAGATATAGGATAGTAAGTCGGTACTCCCTTGACGTAAATCCAGCAGGTCTTCGCTAGCCACGTGTGAGCATTCGGTTCGCAAAAAGGTGTGTCGCAGCAGTTCCTTAAAGGCCGCGTAGTCCTGCAACACTGGGTCTGATAGGGATACCAATGGAGTAGCCCATGCCAAGGCGTTTCCCGTCATGTGCGTGATCATGAAACCCACCTTGGAATGATCTGTGGAAAAGGCGTTTCTGCGGAAGGTGAAGTGAATATTACAGGCCTCCAGGAATTCCTTAACCTTTCTTTCCGAGCCGTCGAATTTACCTGACACCAGGGGTAGTGGAGGTAAATCGGTTGTCTGTTGTTCTCTTGCAGCTACTCTTTGTTGGAGCGCCACGTTGTCAGCCTTTAGTGTTTGGACTTCTACGTTGAGGGTTTGGACAGCTGTCACCAGCTCTTGCAGTTGTTGTGGCGTAGCCATGTTTTCTGTTAGGCGTTGCAATCTATCAGTACTGGCAATATTGGCTACGGGTTTAGCTAGGTGATCAGCTATATCTTCGTCTTCACTCGATTTGTAACCCTCCCCTGTCTCTTCCTCCTCACCTGAATAGTCCAGTTTCTTCCGGCGGGTAAGTCCTGTGTACGGCTTCTTCTTTTTTAGAAGATATGGTCTACCTCGGAAAGAAGCCACCGTGACTCTCAGACAAAGGAACCCCACGGTGACTCCCCTCCGCGACAGCCAGAGGGGAAAAAGCCACTGGAACGGCAAAAAACCCCTGGATCCAATATAGACGTGAAGATTGTGGGCGCAGTCAGCGCAGTCGTAGGTTGAATGATCCTTTGCCGAAGACCCAGATGATAGGTAAGGTAGGCGATACCGCTGATCGAGGGAATAGGAGATGGTAGATTTCAGGTAGGCACCCCTCAGGGTGGAGGACAAGAGTGAACGGAGTAAACCGAGGGCAGTGTCTCTAGAGCAAAGAAATACTCACCAGAGATTCAGCACGAGAACAGACACACAGGAGAAGGCAAACAGGATACAGAGGAAGGGGGGGCCCGTAAGGAACGGGAGGTGGAGAAAACAATCAGGAAAAATAGCAAGTAGACTATCCGAAGGGAAAACTAGCGCAAGCAACAGGGCGATGAGTAAACACAGATTGCAACGCGCCGAACCGCCGGCAGCCGAGTGGTATATGTACAAACGGCGGCGGCCATCTTGAAAACAACTAGACCGCGTCTGATAGACGAGGAGGAACGTAATGGAACATTTTAATGGCGTCCTCTCGTCCACCTTCGCCACAAACGCCAGTCGCTGGCGGCCGTGACACTTTCCTCCCTCTCGAGCTGTTTGATCAGTTCGTTCTGCTCGTCCCTTAACTCTGCTAGTCGTTCCTCCAAAATCTCTTCCTTTTGCCGTAACAGCTCTTCCCCTCTCATTCCACTCTCCCTGGTATTATCCTCATCTGTTTTCCTTACTACCTCCTTCTCTTCTCCTGTTAATGAACCTCGTAATTTTAATAGTATCTGTGCAGCTACCCACTCATCATTTCCTATTTCCACAGTTTGTTCTTCTCCAGTCCTCCCCTCCCCTGCTGGCATCTTCCTATGAGCAACATATGGTGGAGGGCTGTATGCCAGATTCCAGTACCCCTCAGCCGCCCTTAACTGACCTCTTTCTATTTCTCCTAACTCCCTTAAATGGTACAATCCCCCTCCCTCTGCTTTCACTCCCTTTGCTAGGGGTATATCGGTGCTCGGTTGCTTTTTTATTTCATTTGATTTAGTATTCTTTTCTCCTCCCTCTTGTCCGTTCCCTGTGTTCTTTGGGTCTTCACTCCCCTTTTTCCCATCCTCTCCTTCCTCCTTAATCTCTTTTTCTTCCGGTATTTCCCCCACAGTGAACATTCCATTTGGTCCTGGTCGGGACCCTTGGAACATCCTCCATAAGTTAAACACCTCCACGTGGTTTGCCAACTTCTTCCCTTTGTATGTATTATGCAGATGGTTTAGTAGTGAATGTTGGGCATATGGGTCGAAGCTACCATTAGGCGGCCACGGTGTTATCATTTTGTTGTCTGTCACCTGGGTCCATTCTATGCTATACTTAATCAGTTTCTCCCTATGGGGTGACAGTGTGGTACATATGTGTTGTAGTGGGGTAGTGAGGGTGTTCCCCCACCCTCCCGATCCTGTCCCGTATGACATAGTAGCGCTCTACTTGTTACCCTTCCCCTATTTGGTAGCGGTTATCTCACTAGCAGTTTACAATATACAGCCTTATATCGTTACCTGGCCCCGTAAGTTTGGGGACTTGCGATAGTCCGCTAAGAAAAATTACTAATTTACATTTATATATTTTCTTCTTTCTTTCTTCCTTTACACAACACCCTTACAGCCCCCTCCGGCCGAGGCACATGTAGCCCCCTTCGGCTGCGTACCCCTTGTGACGTTCTTATACAGTCGTCCTATTTTCACTTGCTCCTCCTCCTTCTTCTACACTTGCCGTGGCCGGAGTTCTCCGTGCGCCACCACGTTCCCCGTTTCGCCTTTCCTTGATCAATTCATGACCGTTTATCTCCGTTCCCACTCCCTTACCACAGTTCTCTTCCCCACCACTCTCAGAAGGAAAGATGCCTTGTGCTCGGGATATCCTATGAAAGCCCTATTGGTGACGTCACCGATCTCTTCGAGCTACTGGTAAGTTTTTCATATATTCTTTAAGTTCAAAATACACTTGCAATCTACCCCCGTTAACCTCACAGCTGTCTTCCTGTCACTCCTGGAACAAGGTAATCAATAATATAATCGGACTGCGCACGCTGCATCGCCTCGCGTGTGATACGCCCCTCGACAGGAGGGCTTAACCAGCCAATTATCTTCCGTATTGGGCAACTGACTAGCTACCGCCTACAGGGAAACGTCATCTACCTATCGAGTTTCTTGCTCGAACAATAGGGATCCTCATCTACTCATTGATCAATAAATGCCAAATCGTAGGAAACCACACACACACACACCCTTACACGTAGTCGCGACCTCGGCCAATCAGTGTCTACGAGCGGCCGCACGTGATGTTTTCGTGCTCCGCCCCCCTCTCTCGCGTAACGTAGCCGACTGCTCTCGCACTCGTTCGGCTACCATTCATGTCATTGCCAACACTAAATTGTCAAAACCTTCGCCGCGCACCTGTGCAACACCTCCCACCTCCCGTATTTTAATTCCTCCCCCCTCCCTCACAATTTCACATTGCTTGTTGTGCGTGGCATGCTCACCAAGTTCTCTTGATGCGGGGCCGCTCGACTGCGTGCACCCCTCCAAGCGGCTCGCCACCTCCCCTCGTCTGGACCACGTCTGGACACTTGCCAACCGCGGGCGGGATACTTCTCAACCGGCTCCCGAAGGCCAATATCCGGATTGCGCTGTCCGGTCTTCTCGCAGTTCCGCGATGGTCCTGTAGTCCTCAGAAGGGGGCAACGGCAGAGGGGGCCGCGCCGCCGGGCCTCCTCGCAACAGTAGTACCTGGAAAAAAGTAAAAATAAAAAAGCAGATCTTAAACAGATCTCAGCAGTGCCTCCAACTTGTCGGGGGGGAAATTCTGCCGGGGTCGGCCGGGCCGTCCGCAGACCTCCGGGCAGGGAGGCCCCAACTCCTCCCATATATCCCAAAAGAGATAGAGTATGAGACACACGCAAGAAGCAAGGTGACTCTGCTGTTTATTAGACAAAACGGCAGGGATGGGTCAAGGAGCGTACGCGTCCGTCCTGACACCCACACAATCGTGGGGCTCGCAGGCCCTTTTTACCTTAGTATGACACGCTACTTGCGTCATCTTACAAAGTTTAGTAAAAAACCTATTTCCACTCTGGATTGGTTACTCGAGTGGTAGGGTTAGTATAGCGCACATATAGAGAACGGTGTTAGTGGCTGAGGGTTAGTCAGGTGGTATACCTGGGCTGTCCCTTCAATTTGATACATGAAAATTGTTACATGAAGACCTCTGAGGATTGGTCAATGTTAATGGCGTCAGTGATAAGAGCCCCATGTTCTGATTGGTCCGCTCGCGAGCCTCCCAGTCTGGGACTATCGCTGTTCCCAGCTCGCGGTGCACCTGTAATTTGCAACAATGTTTTAATATGGGTAGGTGTAAACAATGTGAGGATTTATTCATATGTTGGGAGGTCGACTACTCCCACTGCTGCAGATGTCCAATGAGTCTTTTAATTGTATCTGCCTGTGTCTTGAAACGTGGGATTCAGGCGTCTCCTTCCTCCTTGGCTTGGCATCTTGTCAGGTTTGGCTTTGTCACGTGAGGTGGGACCGTGTTTGAGGCAGAATTCAACATAATTAATATTGTTTTTCCTACTGTGTGCCTGGTTTATCTTGCAGGTGCGACCTTGGCGTTGGCTTGCAGCGTGCGAGATTGCAACATCGTGCCCTTGGCGGTGTGCTTTCGCCGGGCTCATTTTGCAGGGTCAGCAACCCAGTTCTTGCTCATTCAATGTTCATGGAAGCTTTTGTTTGCGGCCTACTTGGGCCTGGTGCATAGGTGGAACCATTTGATGCAGAGCGCTTTAGGTTACGGTATCATATTGCTTTATCCTCAGTATCGTATCCCCGTTATATTCTTCATTATGGTACATGGCTCTTAGAAGAAGCGTGAGCAAGCCTTTTTAGATAAGTTCATGATGCGTCTTGCGTTTCTGCATTTTGAGAGCCTATGTGGAAAATAATAAAGATGCACGTCCGTGAGTATGTCTGTCGCCTACATCATAGCACTGAGTATATTCTTCGTGTGGATTGGTGTGGGAGTGTCCGGTGTGTATATTTGCACAGGTGTGCTGACCGTGGCTAGGTCGTCATGGCATCTCTAACGACATGTAGGTTTAGTCGAGTTGATCCGTGCCGCAGGTGTCGGCATGGACAGGGCGGGCTGCTGGGCAGGTAGATGGGCACATCCGTATGTTCCTGTACCAGGGTATTTGGTCATCTGGTAGATAGGCAAACTCCTCTCATGGCGGGTATCTAGGCTGTGATCCTCTAGGCCAAGCGCGAGGGGGGAAGGGCGGGAGCCTGGTCTTCCATTCTCCCACTTCAGAAGGCCCGGTAATTCCTCCCTCCAAGGACCCGGACATGGTCCTTCCCCATTCCCATTTCAGCCCTCGTAGGGTTGAATGGGAATGGGAGAGGGAGCAAACAACGGGCCATTATGAGATGGCCCGTTGTTTGCTCCCTCTTCCCCTCGCGGGACCCGGTAAGTACGCCTGGTTTTCCCAGGCGTGCTTACCGAGTCCCGCGAAGGGAACTCGTAATGCGGCGGTACGGAGTGAACGGCGCCGGCACCTTTTACGGCGCTGTTCACTCCGTACCGCCAGGATCGTAATGAGACCCATAAGTTTGACTTTTTTGTTGATGGAGAGCCATTTACATTGTTTTCATGTTGCTGAGATATGTTAATTTCTCAGTATGTTTAAGGCAGCTCTGATAGCATTATTCTGCAAGGTCTGGAATTTAATGATTATTGTTTTGTTGGCACCTAAGTAGAGCCTGTTACAATAGTCCAGTTTGGAGCCTATAAGAGCTCTGGCTAGAGTGAGACTGCTTTCAGACGACAGCATGGTTCTGCAAGCTTTTATCAGTTTTCTTGTGTAGGGGGCGTGGCCTGGAGTCGATGGCGAGCAGAGGCTGATTCGCCGGGCTCCGGCCGAGACGCCGTTTTCGAATCATTCATCTCCGGCTTCAGAGGGTTAGCAGCCCCCTGGAAAGAACGCAGTGGTGTGTGAGGCGATCCCGCACAGAACCAGCTCGAGGGGTCGGACCCTCCGGCCTCCCAGACGTCGGCGCAGATCACCGAACGCACTCCCTCCCCCCGCCGCGCCTGGATCCAAGATGGCGGCTCACGGAGCCTAGCGATGCCTACGTAAAGCACCCCCACCAGCACACCCAGGCGGGGAACATCGCGGAGACGCACCACAGCGGAGCGGGCCTCATCCCAACACCCGACTGTGGCCGACATCCGACCCTCGCCCTACTCCCCCATCATCACGACGGAAGGCCCTGGTTGACATTACGCGCCGGAGTTGCCCTATCTTGGAGCTCCGCCGAGGCGCAAAACTGCATATTGGAGACGGCGGCGAGGAGCTCACCTGCCTCCAACTTTCTCCCCACCACCGGAGACCTGCTCGGAAACATACACGCCGCGTATTCCGGGGGACAGGAGCACGCGGCGACATCATCGGCCTCCCCTTACTGGGCCTACACTCTTTTACAGGGAGGCAGCCGCCGGGTGGCCGAGCCGGAGGAGCTGCTGGGGCACTGGGCTGCTGTGGCCCGTTGCCTCGCCCGATGTCCCGGAAGACCACGAAGAGGCACCAAGCTGCGGAGTGATCGTACGCACAACCCCGGCTGCACTCCCCACCCACGGCCTGCATCGTCCATTCAGCTGGGCCGCCCAACTGGACTTCTCCGCCGAGAGGAGACAGCCTCGGCCCCCCCCTCCTGGGCCTACACTCAATTACAGGGAGGCCACCGCTGGCCGGCAGGGTCGGAGGAGCTGCTGGGGCACTGGGCTGCTGTGGCCCGTTACCAGGACCAAAGGCCCGGAAACTAGAAGCGATCCGGAAGGCAGTGACGGTGCGCAAAGCCACGAAGCAACAGTGAGTACGGCCCCGACCATCCTCCCCAACCACAGCCTGCATTGTCCCCAGCTGGACTCCCTCACCAAGTGGGGACAACCTCTACCCTAAGCGCCCCGGCTCCATCACCCGTAAGCCCAGGGACAGAGACAGAGACACGGGCACCAGGATAGCGGTCAGAACACCTGGAGGCACGGAGAAGTGCCCCACCTCATGCGCCCCACCTCATGCGCCCTGGTCAGCCTCTAACTATCGAAACAACAACTCCCCTGGGCACAACCCACCCTAGAACACCACTCTGGGCTATATAAGAGAGCGGTCTTGAACTTCACCCCTCCAGACTCAGGACTCCGGGGCAACCACTATTACGCCCCCAACATGGCCGCAAAAAAAACCAGGGCCGCCACCATGGACTCCTTTGTCTCAGCCAGGGCAAAGACTCCCACCCAAGCCAGGGCCAGCTCTACCGAAACCATTCGCTCGCAAGAGACTGACCCCAAAGATAACCACTCCCAGATAATGGATGCAATTGCCTCATTAAAGACCCACATCGACTCCAAGATAGACGAGTTTAAAATTGACATACAACTCATCCGCCAAGATGCCCGCAACTTAACGGAAAGGGTGACGGCCATGGAGAAAACCACAGGGGTGGGGTCCGCGGCCGCGGCGACCCTACAATCTGAAGTTTCGGACCTAAAAAGGAAAGTCACATTCCTAGAAGAGAGGGCGGAGGAGGACGAGGGTCGGGCCAGACGAGGGAACATCAGAATCTTAGGTATCCCGGAGGGGAATGAAGGCCTAAATACCACGTCCTATGTTGAAACCCTGCTGCTACAGGAGGTTGGGGCCGGCAAGCTGACCCAGGGGTTTTCGGTGGAGAGAGCCCACAGGTCCCTACAGAAACGACCCCCCCCTGGATCACATCCACGGCCAATTATAGCCAAGATACTAAACTTCCAGGACAGGGAAACTATACTAAGATATTCCAGGGAAACTGGCCCTATTGTACAGGGCGAAGCTAAGATTTCCATATACCCGGACTACACCCAGAAAGTACAAAGAGAGAGGAACTCGTTTGTTCCGATCAAAGCAAGGCTTCGCCAACTGAACCTTAAATACAGACTGCTGTACCCGTCCCGCCTGAAAGTTATCCACAAAGGGCGGGCAATCTTCCTCGAGAATCCGGAAGCGGCCAACATGTGGCTAGAGGACAATAACCTTGCAGACGGTGCAGATAACCCAGGTGGGGAAGACTGAACCTCGGGGGAGCAGAACCGGACCTCAGGGACCCTCCACACCGTCCACGTACGAAGCATAAATAGCCGGACCCAAGCAGGTAACCCAATTAACAGTATATCGTATGGAAACGACCCTCGTTTGGCCTCGCCGCCTCGCAGCAACCCCGCCCCCAGCGAAAGAACCACCGGGCGAGTTTCTGCCCGACCCAACTCGCGCCCGACTCCCGGATGGGCACAGACGGCGCGAGAGCGCCTGAGCACCGCGACACAGTTGTAGTCGCTGGGCGCACCAGTTCGAGTTATGTTATTAGTTTAGTTAGCACCATAGTCTTTGTTCCACTGATGCTTGAAAATACCGAGATGGCCACAGGAAACGCTTCAAGAACCGACGAATCAGAGGCCTATCACTTACGACTTACCAACCACGCTCTGATGCCACACTGGGCAGCCGCGCCTGCCCCTCACGCCAAACTCAGAACACCACACCAATGGCATCACAACTCAATGTCATGACGTGGAATGTAAGGGGAATGGGCTCGTACCTCAGGAGGAACCGCATACAGTCCTACCTCAGGAGGAAGAAAGTTTCGATAGCGATGTTACAGGAGACACACCTCACCGAGGACGCTCTATCTAAACTGGCAGACCGATGGGAGGGAACTGTGAGGGGATCCCCATATTCCAAATACGCAAGGGGTGTGTTAATATGGATAAACCCAAATGTGCCCTTCCAACTACATGGATGTGAATCTGACAAGGACGGCAGATACGTAATAATGTGGGGAACTATGGAACAGACCCCGATCTGCTTGGCTAACACATATTTCCCGCAACACGGAATCCCGTCGTACCTCAACACATTGTGCTCCAAGCTGGCACACCACCGAGGCCAAACCTTCCTGTGGGGAGGAGACTTTAACTGTGTTATGGACACAACCATGGACAGATCGCTTCCTCCCCCCCAACCAAGCAACCCTGCAACCCGTGCCATGGAGGAAACACTAGACCAACTCAACCTAGTGGACATCTGGAGGATACAACACCCATCCGATAGGAGTTATTCCCATTACTCAGCCCCACACAATGTCCACACAAGGATAGATTACTTGTTTGTTGACCGTGACGAAGCCCCGCTGGCGGTAACCACAGAGTATCTGGGGAGAACTATTTCCGATCACTCCCCGTTAATCATGCAATGGAGGCAGAGAGGACCCAGACCCCCGATCCCCATGTGGAGAATGCCTTCCGCGACACTAGAGGACCCACAGTTCAGAGAGGACCTTGCCGAGAAACTAGAGGAGTACGTCGATATCAATAAGGGATCCGTCTCCACTTGGAGCACACTGTGGGAGGCCATGAAGGTGGTCACCAGAGGAGAAATTATATCTAGAGCTGGTGGCACCCGCAGGCAACTAAAGACATCACTTGAGGCCCAGGAATCAGAGATCACCCGCCTGGAGTCCACTCTTGATACCTCCCCAGGAGTCGAAACGGAACTGAAAACGGCCCGAGAGAAATGTCAACTCTCCTGGGACAGACTTGAAAAATTTGACTTTGCCACGTACACCGCTCGATCCCACAGGGAATCAGACAAACCGGGTAAGCTGTTGGCCTGGCTATGCAGAAGGGAGCACCCCAAACACTTACCAACAGAGATAATAGATGCAGATGGTACATCCCACAGGACGCAGATGGGGATCAACAAAGCATTTGCCGAGTTCTACTCAAAACTATATGCTCATGAAGCCCGAATCCCCACCACTGAAATAATAGACACCCTGGGTGAGATTGACATACCCCAAATAACCAACGAACAGAGAACCGAACTAGACATGGACATTACTCCCGATGATGTAAGATGGGCCATCAGGTCGCTCGCCACCTCCAAGACCCCAGGTAGCGACGGACTTACGCCGGAATTCTATAAAGCATACGAACCCATTCTCACCCCCATCCTACACGAAGTCTATCAGGAAGCTTACACAAATGGGATCCTCCCCAACACCATGAGAGAAACCATAATCATCCCCATGCTTAAACCTCATAAACCACCCACTGACTGCGACTCATACCGACCCCTGGCCATGCTCAATTATGATAGCAAGATCCTCACCTCAATACTGGCCAGCAGACTTGCTAGAGTGCTAGGGTCCATAATCCATGAGGATCAGAACGGATTTGTCCCAGGTCGCAACACTACAGCCAATTTGAGGAGGCTTCAACACATCATGGCCGAAACTCACGACTCGGAGGAAGATCTAGCGATACTGTCACTTGACGCCATTAAGGCTTTTGACTCCATCTACTGGGAGTGGCTGGTGGAGGCCCTGCGGGCTTTTGGCTTCGGAAATGGTTTCATCAGATGGGTCCAGGTTCTCTACAACTCCCCAGTGGCCAGGGTCAAGACAGGCGGCACAGTCTCAGAACCCTGGAAAATACAGAGGGGCACGAGACAAGGATGCCCACTCTCGCCCATGCTGTACATACTGGGACTGGAACCGATTGCCTTATACTTTCGACAGCAACTCTTTGACGCCGGCATTAAGGTGGGCAACGCCTATAACATAATATCACTGTATGCTGATGACGTTCTCTTGTACCTAAAAGACCCTGAGTTCAATGCATTAACAGCACTGGAGGTACTCGACAACTACGCGAGATACTCCGGAATCCAATTTAGCAGACACAAATCCTCAGCATTCCCCCTGGCCGGATTGAGAGACATCTCAGCGGAGGACCTTCCGATCATAGGGATAAAATGGCAACTCGAGAAGTTCAGATACCTGGGGATTAATCTCAGCCACACCCCACAGCTCACACATGAGCACAACACAGAAGCAGCCGTCACCAACCTCCGACGGTCCATAAAATTCTGGTCTAAACTCCCACTGGCAATGGTGGGGAGAGCGGCGATAGTCAAAATGATAATCCTCCCTCGCTTCTTATACTTCTTTGTGAACATTTGCCATTACATACGGCCCCCCTTCTTCAGGAAATTGGAAGCTATTATCAAGGACTTTTTATGGGGACCCCACAGGCATAAGCTGTCACTGGCCACATTAACCCTCCCACATAAAGAGGGTGGAATCAAACTTCCAGATCTCCAGCTCTACTACTTGGCCGCCCAGCTCAGTCACATCACAAGATGGCTGTCAGACGAACCTTCAGCCGAACTGGGGCTGCTGAAGCAACACCACACCAACTTAACACCCAAGGAAACCCTGTGGGATCCCCTCTGCCGCTCTCCGGAAACCCCCATGGTTGTCGGGCTTGGCAGACAGATATGGACCAGGACTTGCCACATCAGGAGGGTACAACACCCATACTCTTCGGACCATCCCATAATGGCAGATGCGTGCAAGAAGGAGGCAGACCTCCCCATAGCAAGGAAGTGGGAGGAAGCCGCGATATACACATGGGGAGACATGTTTGAAGATGGAGTGTTCAGGGACTTTGAATCGATCCAAGAAATCGAAGGGCTACCCAAAGGTCAGTTCCTTTGGTACCATATGCTCAAACGTACCGCCAAGAATCAGTGGCCCACCTGGCCAGAGGAACCTACCTCGGACCCTCTACTACAAGAAATGTATGACCTCTCTGATGGATGGAGACCAGTCTCCAGGTTATACAACAGGCTCATTGACAAACCAAACCCTAAGGGAGCGACACTGAGGGCGAAATGGGAAGCAGACCTCGCAGCCCCGCTCACTGATAAAGAATGGGAAAGAGCACTAATATTCCCCAAGAAAGTCTCGAGAAACTCCAGATTTGGCCAGATACAATTGAACGTCCTTCATCGAACTTACATGACCCCCCACAGGGTTGCCTCGTTCAACGCGAAGGTTCCACCGATGTGCCCATGGTGCGGGAACGACAAGGCAGACATGATCCACATGTTCTGGTCCTGCACCAAAGTGATGACACTCTGGTCGAAAGCCAAGCAATCCTGTAGAGACGCCGGCATGGAGCGATACGAATGGTCACCAGGAGAGTGCCTATTGGGTACATACCCTAGACCGAGTAAATTCAAACACCTCGTGAAATTAATGGACATTTCATGTATACTTGTCAAAAGAACTATAGCGATGGCTTGGAAGACACCAGTGGGCCCCAGACACGAGCGATGGTTAAACGAAATGGCGAGGTGGACGACGGCAGAGACCAGAGCCTGGCAGGAAGGAACTACATCTAGTGGAGAAGCCACAGGCGGCTCCTTGGTCGCTTGGAGGGCCCTTCTGACGGGCATGCTCTTCGACGCGGACCATAAGCCCCCTTGAACACCTGTTGCGGTTCCCAGTGACAGGCTCCCATCATTACAAAGTATATGCCTCTTGCAGCTGTTCCCCTCCACTTCCTGAGAAGCCATACTCTGGACTGAATCACCATCATGGACCTCACTTACTACATTACACGAAGACTATAGTTGTTTAGGATAAGTTTCCTTTTGTTCTTTTCTTTTCTTTTCTTTCTCCCCATCTTATTCTCTCTTTCTCTCTTTTTCACTTGTTTAATTCACGAGTTTGTAATGTTTTATCATATCACGAAACCAATAAAAATACTTTTAAAAAAAAAAAAAATCAGTTTTCTTGTGTAGGCAGTGGCTGAGGCGGTTATATTTACTTGTTTGCTGAGGTTGGACGTGGCGTCAAAGCAGAAGCCAAGCGTTTTAACGGCTTTGGCGATTGGGATGTTGTTCCCGTCTATGTTGAATATGTTGTAGCTGGGGCTTAGTTTATTTAGATTAGCTGTGGAACCTACTAACAGTAATTCTGTTTTATCATCATTCAGGCATAGGCCATGGATGGCCATCCATGTCTGAATGATGGTGTATATTTTGATCACACGCAGTACATCTGTGTCGTAAGTGCCTGTGAGGGGTAGAAATATATGGGTGTCATCTGCATAGTTAGTGTAGGTGACACCCAGCTGATCCAGTTGATTAAATAATGGCTTTGTAAAGATGTTATACAAAGTGGGCGAGACGCAGGACTCTTGGGGCACAGCGCATGTCATAGGTATGCAGTCAGCTGCTGAGGTAGTGGAGAAGACCCTCATGGTTCTATTGTTTAGGAACGATTATATCCATGTAGTGTCTGAGTTGGAGAATTGTGTTGCTGTCGCCAGGTGATCATATAGTACCTTGTGGTCAACCAAGTCAAAGGCGGCTGACAGGTCCAGAAGGAGCAAGACAGTGAGTTTTCCTTTGTCTTTATGGTCATCAATCCGGCTTTTTAGGTCAACAAGGGCGGTTTCTGTCCCATGCTGTGGTCTAAAGGCAGACTGTCGAGAACCCTAAAGTTTGTTGGCCTCAAGGTATTCCTGGATTTGCAGGTAAGCAACCCTATCCAGGATTTTTAACAGAAATGGGACTGTGGTAATTTGTTTATAGTTTGTGGGAATGGTAGGGTCTAAGGTTTGTTTTTTGAGTAATGGGAGTACCCAGGATTCCTTCAGGTTGCTAGGTACTACACCACTAGAGAAGGAAGCATTAATGAGTTTGGTGATGAATGGGGCTAGGTCCCTGGCTGCATCTTTAATAGTCTGAGCTGGGCAACTGTCACCCTGACACTTGGATGGTTTCAGAGAGGCGATGATTTTTTGAACCATAGGTACTGATAAGTTAGAGAATTTAAAACCGTGAGGCTCTAGGGTGGGGGAAGGGTGGTTCAGTACTTCTGTAAGTGGTTCAGTGGCAGCTTGGTTTGAGATTAGTCTACGTATGTCCGCTATTTAGGTCTGTAATCTGGCAATTTTATTAGTGAGGGCGTTTTGAATGTTCGAACACCATGGTTTGTCTTTTGTGCATGCGTCCATTGGTTGGTTGGGTTTCTCCATTTCAGGCAGGATGGTGAAGAGTTCTATGGTTCTGGAGCCTGCTTGATTTATTCTGGTGTTGTACGTGTCACGTTTGGTTCGGATGATTTCTTTTTTGTATTTAGTGGAGAGGGAAACTAATTTGTTTTTGTTCTCTGGTGAGGGAGTGTGTTTCCAGAGAACTTCAAGTTTTTTTTTTACAGAGCGGAGCACTTTGAGCTTGGGGGTAAACCATGAGTTCACATGGGCTCTTGGTTTCTCTTTACGCATTTTGAGAGGTGCTACTAGGTCAATAGCTTTTAGCAAGGAGGAGTTATAAGAGTCTACCTGTGATGGTCATCAATATGGATATCCATCACTGCCTGATTCCAACATGGCCACCGCTCCAGCACCAAACTGTAGCACAATCCGCAGTCTAGTTGCTCTATCCGCGAGCCTCTCAGAACACTTCCTGTTTACTTGCATATTGCTAGGCAATGCCAGAGGAATGACGCATTGCTACTCTCGTAGGAGCAGGCAGACACTACATGAGTTCGTGATCACGATTTTGTTTTCTGACTTTCACTAACACCTTCCTTGTGCTATCCTAAATACCGCTTTTCTCTTCTCTTGTTTAAACCTAGGAATCAGCCATGTTCATTAAAGTTACTGCGCTGGACTCATTCTTTTGCAGACAGCGTCAGGTGAAGCGTAAGCCCCGCCCACTAGAAGCACGGCTAGCGCTTTCTTTCAGGGAACCTTTAGGTAACATCTCTTACCTGCATTATTCTTTCACTGTGTTGTTCTTACCAAATAAAAACCCACTTTTAACAAGACACTTATCTATTAGCTAGGACCCTCGACCAATATCCTCGACAGCTGTCTCGGAAAAACAGACGGGTAGGCTAAAACTCCCGGTAATATAACTTTTTCCATTGATTAAGACCTCAGTTCCTCTATAAGCTGATTCACTCTATCTTTTCTATTTTCCAGTTTTCTTCTACATTCTATACATCCTAAAGGCCATTTCATAACAAGAAGCCTTCTCTATTTTCATTAATGGTAGCTTAGGATTCCATTCTCTTCAGTTAGGTTGCAAGGAGTAACTTTTGTGTATTTCTCTTTCACATCTCGGCAGTCTAGCCTTGGATAATATACTCTAAGCCTGCCAGAATTCTAGACGGACCAACCTTCAACACCCGGTCAGCACAGGGAGACAACACACTCTAGCAACTCTTCCAAGGGTTTTATTCCCCGCAAGGGTACCCTGGAAGCCTCCCGGTGGTCAATCATCGGCACTGGTCTATTGGGGGGTTCTCAGGGGGATTTCATATTACATCGGGAGACGGTACAGAGTACCTACAGTTAACAGGCACATTTCCGGCACCAGTCATTCCCGTTCCTAAGCCCATGTAAGTGATTTTATGGTTCTTCCCTGTTAATATTTGGGACAAATAGTTCTTTAATCACAACACTACCAGAATGTTAGGGTCACTTGAGTTTGGTAGTGTGCTAAGGGTCGAGATTACAAGGGGCGTAATTGCCTCATCCGTAATATTCCATTTATTTCTCGTAGGGCACGGGGGTGCTATGGGGCAGATTTTGTTATGTGTAATATAATATTAATATTGAGCTCAAATACAATAAGGTAATGGTCAGTCCAAGTTTGCGGTAGGATGTCATTTACTACGATGTTGCAGTTTAAATCTGCTACCCAGTCGAGGATCCTACCTTTCTCATGAGTGGGTTGGGACATTTTTGGAGACAATCCATGTTCGGCAGGGTGTTTGCTAGAGATGTTGCAGGCTGGTCATTGGGGTTGTTGTAGCCCAAATTGAAATCTCCTAGGATTAGGACTTGTGAGGAGGTTTTGATATTGTCAGAAACTAAGGTCATTATGTCCTCGTCAAAGGCGTTTAATGGCCCAAGAGGTCTGTACATCTGGTGGATGGTAGTGGTACTTTTGTGTGAAGTTTGGAGTTTGGCTGAGTGGATTTCACACGCAGAGAGTCGTGGTGAGGGGGCTAATCTCATATTGAGTGTGTCCCTGAAGATGAGGGCGATGCCTCCTCCTCTGGTTATAGGTATGTCTACTCTGATGATAGATTAGTTGTCTGGGATGGCTAGTAGTAATGAGGGCCCTGCTGCTGCATGCAGCCAGGGTTCAGTTACAGCTAGGAAATTAAAGCTGTTGGATAATATGATGTCAGCTACGTCAGTGGTGTGAGCCACTAGGGACCTTGTGTTGATTAAGGCTCCTTTGAGAGGGGTGACTTGCATGGTGTTGTCTACTTTGGCTTGTCTCAGAGTTTCTGATTTGGTTGACACAGTGAGGTCAGTTTTGGCTTGTTTCATGGTTACATGCTTGCTAGAGTGGGAAAGGTTGATGGCTAGAAGACCCTGAGGGAAGTTCCCTGTGGTACTCGGGCAGTGTCTGGTGTGGTATCTGTTAAAGGCAGGTTGAGGTTGTGAAAATAACCTTGTGCAAAGTCTGAAGTTTTTAAGTTTAGGGCTAGGGTAAGTACATACAGGATCTGAGGTGCTTTTTATTGTGCTTTTAGTGCTTTTAGTAATGGTGTAAATGGGTGATATGTTGGTGTTTAGTGCTGGCATAAATGGGGTGGCTTTGATTCTACAGTTGCCATTTTTGGTGGGAGACATGATGGTGCTCAACTGTGCTCCGTTTGGTGTGGGCCTGTGAGCGATCAGTAAGAGAGCAGGTAATAATAGGGGTAGCGTGATTATGATATGCATAGTGCACAGAAAAGCCCACAGGGGTACACAATGTAGGCAATGTGAGTAGAGGGCTAGACTCGCGTAGTGAGCAGTTATAATAGTGAGCGTGTTACCTAGCTAATTCAATACAGAGTAGGCAAGTCTAGCATGCATATACTGGTGATAGTTCAAATTTAAGTAGGCTAATCCAACAGAGAAACCCTGGGCTGATGCAGTGTACTAGGCCAACAAGGTTCACTTAGGGTATTGCAGACAAGATATGTTTGGTCGGAGCTAGTGCAGAACTAATGATAGTACTGAATAGGCAAATTCAACATACATTCACGTGTACTAATTCAAGCAAAGGCTAATCAGGCATAGATTCACTTGGCTAATGCACTTGGCTAATGCAGTCAGAAGGGACTAGGCTAGCAAATGCTTACTTGACAAATACTTGGATAATCAAAAGGCTGTTCAAACATTCATTCACTTATGTTTATACAGACAGAATGCGCTGGTGGAGCTTGGCATCGATTAGGCTAATGTAGTCAGATATAGGAGGGCGACCGGCATGAATATTGCTAAGATAAATCTGTTAGTGAAATTTAGGACACGGGCTGACGATGCTTAGATACTGGCAAATTGACAATATCCATATATGACTTAAGCAAGGAATGTGGACGAATGATTATACATACAGTATCAGTAATATCATTAGATACAGTGAATGGTGAGTGTTTGTTTACGGAATTGAGTGCATTAGCATATGGTCTTAGAGCAGGCATTGGAGCGTGCTCATTCACATGCCTGCCGGGTTAGGTCCAAGGTGCATAGGGTTCAGGTTGAGCTGCTTGCTTCAGGTAAGGGGGTCAGGTCCATTGGGGTACTTGCATAGAGTGGGCCAGGGTGTGAACAGGGGCAAACAGGGGCGAACAGGGCCTTTTGCAGGCCTTCTGCGATGGCCGGCGTTTCTGCCTGCTGGCGGAACTCGGCAATCAAATAGCTTGGATGTTTCTAGGTAACACGGGAAAGCCAGCCTCGTCCTGGTGCCGCGTTGCGCCCGACATCTTAGGGGCAGGCACCAGTAGTGGGACAATGATGGTGTGCATGGCTCCGTTCTTTAGGTCGATCATGCAGGCAAAGAAAAGTAGTAAAATGTGGATGTAGGTGACCACTCATACAGGGGGCCTGGGCATGTAGCCTCACCGTGATGTGTTGTAGCTCGATGAGATGGGGCAGGCCTCAGCGTTTTGTGCCACACGGTAATGGCGGAAGATCCAGATGCAAATGCTGGAATGGTGGGGGCTCCTGCCCTCTCCACCAGAGGAAATGATGCAACCAAGTGGGGTCTGGGACAAACAAGGCCTTTTGCAGGCCCTCTACAATGGCCAGCATTTCCGCCTGCTGGCGGATCTCGGCAATCAAATAGCTTGGATGTTGCTAGGTAAAACGGGGAAGTCAGCCTCGTCCTGGCGCCGCGTTGCGTCTGACATCTTAGGGGCAGACACCAGTAGTGGGACAAAGATGGGATGCACGGCCCCGTTCTTTAGGTCGATTGTGCAGGCAAAGACAAGTAGTAAAATATGGATGCAGGTGACCACTCAAACAGGGGGCCTGGACATTTAGCCTCACCCTGATGTGTTGTAGCTCAATAAGATGGGGCAGGCCGCAGCAGTTTGTGCCACGTGGTAATGACAGAAGATCCAGATACTGGAATGGTGGGGGCTCCTGTGCATTTAGAGAAGCTCTTTGTGTAATGTTTTGTAAAACAGAAGAACAGTTGATGTAAAAGGTTTTTAGCAGACTTTGAAATGGAAGTTGGTGTGTGGAAGTTTAATATGTTAGGAATATATGCATTCACTGGTGTGAACCCTTTACCTCTTGCTGGATTAAAGTGAAGTGAACTGCTGCAGCAGACACGAGCTGACTGCCGCCGCTCATTGACAATACCTACCCGATAATTTACAGCCAGGAACGTTTTGTAAGAGATTAATTTGTTTAGTCCTTTAAATAAAATTGTCATAACCCTTTGTGAATTGTGTATAGGTGAAAGAGTGCGCCCCTGAAGAATTTCCCTTGATTTGTCTGTGATAGTAATGTGCGAGGACTTAAACATGTCAGGCTGAATGGGAGTGTGTGATTTATTGGACAGTCGATAATTTAAGTTTGGTCTTTGGTCAACCCTGTAATTTCTAGGTTTGACCTCAGAGTGTGATTTATCACATGTCAAATTTGTAAACCCTCTTTATTTTTGTTTACACATTTTTTTATTGCTGTGTGTGCTTTTTCTCTTTCTGTATTTCAGTTTGCTGTTTACTTTATGAACTTTAACCAATGCTGAACGTTCATTTTAAAAAAAAATGTACCATTATGTTAATGAATGTGAATTATTCTAATGAATATGATTTGTATTTTTCTACTTTGAATGTGATCTAGTGGTTGATTTTTTTTTTCCCCCCATCTGGATTTGTTTAAACTTACAGTTGAGGGTTGCAGTACCTTAAACATCGTACTTTGGATTAGGAACAGCAAGAGGAGGGTTCCCACCTGAGATCAGACACTAATCACCAATTTTTTTATGTGTGAAATTTATAAGGTTGCCTATTTTTGGGGAGCATAATTGGTGCAGCAGTATACATATTTTCCCCACACCTCCCTTGTGTTATAAGGTATATGCAAACCTGCCAACATTATGCATTATAATCTGTAGGTGTTTATGTAGTCCTATTTTCTTTTGTAGAATAATATATAATAATATTTTTTTTTAAAAGTATAAGAAAATACCACTACTCTATGTTATAGAGTTATACTGGGTGGTTGCAGCATAGAGGATGGGGAAGGTTACGTAAACTTGGAGAACAAGAGAGAATAGGGTGAGATATTAACAATCACAAAGGTACAAACACTAGTACTGTCATTTTTGTAGCATTGAAGAACACCACAGATATTGATGTCTTGCCTATGCTACACTTTATTTGCAGGGACGTTAAGGTCAGAACTTAACACAACAAAACCCTTGAAATGTGTGCCCCTGTTGTGCAGCCTGTGACAATAATGGTGACATGACAGATCACGTTTTTTTAAATAATGTATTTCTTACCTTAATATTCCTGCATGCGCTGTTAAATGCGACAATGACTCTGAGGTTTTACCAACAGCTTCCACAGGGGATATTGGCAGCTGTAAGGAAATACATAAGTATATGTTGATTTTTTACACATACTGTATAGAAAGGATCAATTAAAGGTCTTTGATCCATATGCACAATATGTGTTTTTATTGTCTATTTTTATAACTGAAAGGTTGGCCCAAAAAAGGACCATTTTGGTAGATAAGGAAATAAGAGGTAGGAACTGGGAACGGAAATACAATAGGATTCATACATATATCAAAAGGTGTTTATATTTAGTACATTTGTGTTTTTTTTCTAAAGAATAGGGTAAAAAAACAATTGACACTTAAAAATACACCTGCATTGGCAATTAGCTGTATGCTAATCTCAATAAATAAATCTATGAGCTGAAAGAGCATTGCCCAGAGTGCCTACGGTACTACCTCCCACCTCAATGAAGCTGTGAAGGGTTTAGCACATCACACTAAAGTAACAAAGATCAGGTACACACATGATAGACTGAGGTTAGGTGTTAGTTGGTGAAAAATAGCTAGTAATTGTGTTGGCAATCTGTGACACAGATGATAAATAATGTTCTGATATGCCAGAGTATCTTGCAACCGAACAAAGACACTATTATTACCCCGGGATAAAGTGGACGAAGACCTCCAGCAGATTCATTGCATCAGAATTAAAAGATCCTGTGAAAGCCTATTGCTTTTCCAGGTGGTGCTGCTGGAGCAGCAGATCCGTAGACGCTTCATGAAAACCCTCCTCTCTGCACCTCTCTAGTATTTCTGATAACTCTTCAAATTAAGTGCTCCAGTTCTACAGTTCTTTCAAGGCTCTAGGCCTCATTACAGGGTTGCTTGTAAAACCAGCCAGCATCCCTGTAACACTGTTTCCACTGCCTGACTTCCCGGTAACACAGGGATATTATGGTAAGCGGCAGAAACGGTACATACTCATTCCTATGTAGTCCGATAGGACTCCATGGGAATGGAGTCACTGAAGCACTGGCACCATTGCTAACGGTGCTGGTGCTTTAGTGAACACTGCCTTTAGGTGCCTGAACTCCCAGCAGATCAGGCCTGCCCCTACCAGCAAACTCTTAGTGTGTCGGTCCAGAAAGGGTGCCAGTACGTTGCTACTGGATGTGTTGGGACCAATCACAAAGATACTATCAGAAAGAAAATGGACTCAGAAACTCTCATTCATTTCTAGTCATCAGAATGGAAGCCACCAACAAAAATAGCTTTTGTTTGTTAACTCAACATCAAGCATATACAAGTCATTGTACTCCAATGGAAAGGCCAAAGCGTTTTTCATCTTTCCAATATCTATAAGCTGTTACCAAATGTGTGTATGTTTAGTGGCAACAACATTTACTAAAACAACGACTCTGCAATGTCACACTTCACTCCCAGAGTCTTGACATTTTCTTCCAAATTGAGAGGTAAATACACAACTTTGCCTCCCACACTTTGCACTAATATATTTTATATAATGATAACTTGGAAAGGATGAACAGTTTGCAATGCAATCACTTAAAACATGTGCATTGTATATTTTAATACACTAATATGGCACACACAATAGACTTTGTCCTTCACCAGTGATATTATTAAAATAAACACCATGGATATCTCAAAATTGCATTGGACATTGCCACTTTCATAGGAAATTTGCAAATCACTTGCTCACACCTTACAGGGAACCTGTTCAGCGCAAAGAGGAAAAGGCAATTATAGAAAGATATTAAGATGTGCATGGGAATGCTAAATATTCGCTTTAACTCCATAAAATAATCAGTTTGCCCAGAAAACGTTCACTAACAGCTTGCAGTATTTCTGTATCAAGTAGCATTGGAGAAAGAAAGACATTTAAAAAGTTCTGTGTGTTTCCTGTTGTATGCTATTGCAGATGGAAGCTTATGTAAGGAACTCATGGTGGTAACAGTAAGGACACACACAAGTGATCACAGTTCAAAGGTGTTTATTAAATTGTACAGGTAGGTTGGAAAAATGCCTCATCTAAACCTAAATCTAAGATGGGAGCAAGCCTCGATCATGAAACAATAATAAGTAATTCAGAGTTGCGTCTTGTCAAATAAAAGGGCCTATACTAAAAAACTATTGCCAATCCTTACCCTTAATACAAAAAGAAATGTGGGATAATGTTCATAAGAAGAAGGAGGTGTTTACAAATAATAATTCAGGATGCAGTATTCTGAGTGTCCCTTCCCTATGTTTTAAGCGTGTGACAAGGTAGGATTCTGGAGCACAGCACACTTTCAAGCGTTCCCACACAAGCCAACTGTTCCGCACTCAGCAATCAGGACCTTTGGTGGTTAAGTCTCTTTTCTACCTAAAGTCTCTTACCTCTGAGGACCTGATGTCTTTCAAAATAATAAACAAAAGTTCCTTTCTGCTTGTACTATGGGTGATGCCTTTTTACCCCTGAGTTCCCCTTTTCCAGGCTCAGACTCTTCTCAAAAGGTACCTTCACTCCATGGGGATCACTACTGCTTTCAACACAATTTCACCTGCGACATTTGTGAATCTTAATGTCTTTTTAAACATTTCACTGTGGACATCCCTCTGCTGGGTTCACTTTTGTCAACACACTGTATATGTGACTTTAGACATTTCCCCCTGTTTATCAGCATCCCTCCTTCAGGTTTACTCTTGCCAACTTGGTCAATCGCACATTTTCTCAATCAGTTCTTACAATGCGGGATTCACTTCCCTTAGCTTCACAATCATCTGTCGGTCAAATACTTTCGACTGTACAGAGGATTTTACTGGGTCGATGTATGACCACTTTGACACCTTTATTGACTTTCACAAGGCCTTCTGGTAACAGTACTTTCAAAAATCAGGTAATCGGCCAGAGTTTCCTGGGTGACCATCCACATGGTGCCTGACTCCTCTGTTGCTGATTTTCCCCCTTCTAGTTTGCTACTTTTATTCAACACAGTTCGGTTTCTTATCGGTTCTCCCCTCGACTCACCGGCTGTGATGTACCGCTTGGCTTTTCATCTCTCTGGAGTCAAGGTTGGTACCACGGAGACAAGAATCTCTCCCCCGGTTGGTTATCAGCGAAGGAGGGCCCAGTATACAGTTGACATCTGCTGCAACACACGCTGGCTATTACTTGCGGTCTTACGATTCCTTCTGCAGAAGTTTCACGTGCCTTGGTCGGAAAAGGCAAGGTGGCTCTCTCCTGGTCACCCTCTCAGTTTGTGTCGTCTTTCTCCCCCCTTGAACTGCTGTGTGGAGTTAGCTCTCTCGTTGTGCGGTCTGCCTTGCTTGTCAAGTGCACCACAGTCTTTATAAAAACCCTCACGTTGGTTAGACATGTAACTCTGAGCATGATAAATATTCACTTTAACTCCATGGAAGAACCAGTGTAGAGGAGTAAACTGTCATTCACAGCTGTGAATATGTCTGTATCAAGTAGCAGTAGAGTAACAATAACTTTAAAACAAATCAGTGGGTTTCCTCTTTTAAACTGTTGTACATGGAAACATCTAATAAACCATCCCAACATTTTATAACTTCTAATTTGTGTACGAAAATTGGATGCTAAGCACATACTGCACCTGAATTTATTAGGGCAATATTCACCAGAAAATCCATTCCATTTCTATTTAACAGAATAGCACTTTGTGCAACTAATACCATTCATATATTTTTTATGAATATATATTTAAAAGTAAAACCAATCACACATATATTTCATGAAATGAAACACCAGATTTCACAAAACAATAAATACATGACAATGCTTTTTCTCTTATAACCACACAGTAACACAATTCAGCAAACCATATCTTTTTTAAAGCATACACATTTTCAAATCACCCCACACCAGCAAAACACATCTTTTTAAAACAAACACATGTTCATATGACCCCAAAAAGCACGTTAACACACACCATAAGTGATTATAAAAGCATTGTTGATAAAATCACATTTCTACTGCTCTGTGATCATTCTTTCATTTTGAGGGCAGGAAGTATACTTAATGATTCTATATCATGCTCCTCAAAAAACAACAACATAGAATAGGAATCGATACAAAGTTTTAAAAATGCAGATCATTACACTATAGCATTTTATCTGCAAACAAACTAAAGATTACCAAACCTACAGTAGTTGAATCACACAAAAACATCAATGCTCTCAATTAAAATTACAGCCCAAATTCATAAAACAAACAAACACTAGGATTCATTAAAAAAAAATAAAAAAACAGACTAATCGTTGCAACCAAAAATCCTAGTGGATAATATATAAAATTATACCAATAGCAATATACAAATACTAAAATTCATAACAACATTGAGCAGCCTATTTATAGCAAATCAAGGACACAATGCGTTAGTGTTCTTCTTTTCCACTAACCTGATAACATATTTAAATACTACTCAAGGCCACATTCTATCTTCAGAAATCTTACAACTGCTAATTGCAAAAGAATACTTTTATCAAATAGCATACATTTCCACAAAAGGTCCAGGTCCACATGTGATGCGTTTTAGACAAAACAATCAAAATAGTATGTTCTTTTTTGAGACAATACTGGACACTCAATCAGCAAATGTCTTAATGTTTCTATTACCTGTGTATTTTTACAATGTCTGCACAGTATAGGAACTGCCAAAAATGTGGCTCTTTCTGTAATGATTTCACCTGTTAGCAATGCATTAAATTGAAATCTCATGTATATATTTCTCCACCTTCTATTAGGGAAGGAGGTAAGGTATGGTTCTGGATTTCCCATATACTTATAATAAGAGATCACATGAGAGTCCAATCTATAATGGGATAGTTTTTCCATTGTGCTTGCCCAGTCATTGTTTTGGAGCAGTTGTTTTACTCTGTTTGGATTATACACAAGAGTGCTCAGCTATGGTCCGGAACAACTCAGTTTATTCTTGCAAATTTTCATTATTTTCTCGAGAAATATCGAATTAGGTGCGCCCTGTTTAAGCATACCAGACAAATCACTATACAAGTAATTTCCTGAATAATTTATGAGATTTTGAAATAGAAGTATGCATTTCCACTCTACCATACTTTTAAGCGACTAAAGACCCAGTTCATATCGTATCGCTACTAATGTGATGCATTTCGGTAAACAGAATAACGTTTCTCTAAAGATCCTTGCCTCAAGTCTGTTCACATCCAACTTGCCACTTATAAATTGCATTTCAATGCCATATAAGATTTTAGGAATTACTTTTAGTTTGTAATATCTTACGTACGGGAAGTAAGAGAATGTGCCGAATGTACGATCCACTGTGCGGATTTGAGTAATGCCTGCCTTGAGTTTCATCAGATGATGATTTAAAGGTTGCGCAGTATTCGGTTTATCGCATACAAACAGTCCCAAATATATCATTGAATGTTTTATTCCTAATTTAATGTCATTCAGGAACCAACTTTTATGTGGTAACTTTTGTTTTCGACTAAAGCAAAATATATGGGACTTTGTGCATTTACCACTAAACCATTTGACATCATGTATGTTGCAAAAGCTGTTAACAAGCGTTGGAGCCCCACAGGGGTCCTATCAAATAATAAGAAGTCATCCGCATAGGAACACCAACACAGCTTTTGACCTTCCAGTTTGGGTTGAATGAAGGAAGCATTCAATAAGAATGGGCCTATATCAGATGTATACAGATTGTACAATGTTGGAGCAAAAATACAACCTTGTCTTAATCCATTAGACGTTTTAATAGGTGAAGAAAGAAGTCCTTCATTATTTAAGCAGATTTGAATCGTCAAACCTTCATGGAGATGAATCAGCATAACCAGAAGATCTTCTGGTAAGCCTAAAAGATTTAATTTCCTTCATAATATGTTTCGATCCACCAAATTGAAAGTAAGGATAAATCCATGCTAGCTAAATAAACTGGTGTGAACCCTATTTTCCAACCCATTTCTTGTAATAGAGAAATCAAAAGGCACCCTGCCATAGTCCCAATGCCCTTCCTAAATCCGAATTGAGCTGGTGAAATAATCTCCTTCTCAGTTGACCACTTTTCAATTTTTTGAAGAAGGAGACCTGCAAAGATTTTAGAATCCGAATCTAGTAAGGCAATTGGGTGATAATTTGCCGGTGAGTGTCTATCGCCCTTCTTATAAATTGGGATAATGTAACACAAATTCCAAGAGTGAGGGATGATCTTTGGTCGACTTATGTTTTCAAATAGAAGAAATAGGGCTTTTGACCAGGTATTCGGGTCACCCTTAAGCAGAGCGTTTAATAGACCATTCGGCCCTGCCGCTCTAGACTAAATGGACAAGACTATGCTCTCCCTGATCTCAGCAATTGAAAAGTTACATCCCCACTGAGCTGTTAGCATTGACTTAGTTGGGCAAAATAAAGGGTCCCTACTTGCATATAAGTTCGTAAAATGCCCTGTCCAGACCTGTTCATCGAGAGGATTGAGGTTGTGATCGGGTGGTCGTTTAGCAGTCCTATTTATGAGGTGCCAAAATTGTCTCACTGAATTATGAGTAAGTGAGTGCAGCATTTCCTCATTATTGCCTTGAAGCAACTTGCATTTATAGTTTCTTATCCAATTTGTATAGATTTGTTTCAAATGTTTGGCCCCTTCTCCCCTCGATATTTCAGACATTTTTAGTGATCTAAGTTTCCTTAATGAGCTGCTTAATAATGGTTTGCTAGTCCGAACAATGATATAATATTTATGGATATGCTGTGTGTTTAGCTGTTTTTTACCCATCGTCTTTATTTAACTTTTAATGAGTGATTTTACATAGGGGTCAAATTGAACATGAGTGAACCTAATTTGTTTTTCTTAATATGGTGTTTCAGTATAATCTTTATGAAAAAGATTATTGCATAACTGAACATTGCCAGGATGCCAAATGATCCTATTGTTCCCGGGATTCATGGTTAATTCATTAGACATATATTCACCCACAACTATTCCTCTAGGGATGAACAGGTAAAGCTCATGCATTCTATGATCGCTCAGCAGTGTTGAGCATATAGAAAATGTTTCAACAAAAATTAAAAATGGGTTCAGATACAAAGATGTAATCAATTGCGGAAGATCTGAGCCCCAATGACCAAGTTATATAAGGCTCATCCTGTTTCATAATTTGATGAACTGATCTTAATCCCCAAACTTTACATAGCATATTCCACCACATCGAATCACATTTTTATACACCAAGATCTATGACTGAGCTTTTATATTACCAGGTTGTACTCCTATAACTTTCAATTGAGCTACAAAACCCTCTGCCTCATCGAAAAAGTGTTTCATATTAGTATTTAAATCTCCCATTACAAGAAACTGGATTCCTTTATATATTGAAAAGGCTATTTGCCATGATTTCTTCAATTTCTTTAACTAGCTCGTATAAATTTGAGCCCGGTGACCAGTATATATTCCAAACCAACAAATAAGAAAACTGGGTATTGCCATCCACCTTCAACAATGCCCCCATTGCGTGGGGCGGAATCATGAAGATCTCAACCAAATGTGAGCCCACACCCAGCTTTATGGCTATGAGAAGGCCTGCAGAGGGCCGGCCTTTCCGGCCCTTCGAGGCTAGCAGATCTAGCTGGGCCGGGGACATCATCCATGTTTCCTGTAAGCACAATATGCTTTTGGTTCGTAATTTAGAACATAGTTCTGTGGAGGAAGAAAGATGCAAATTCCCTTGTGAATTCCAACAAAGGATGGATAGTGTGTTTCCCAGTTCTACATTTGCTGTTTTAGAGATTGAAGCTGTGAGGTCGAGTCAAATCCCAACAGCGAGATCAAGTGCAAGGAGAACAGCAGTTGATGATGCCTCCTATATCTATATGCCAGTATTTAAACCGGTACGCAACCACCAGTAGTATAATAAAGTAGTGAAAAACCCCTGTTCTGTAACCCTCATTTA
Source organism: Ambystoma mexicanum (assembly GCF_040938575.1). Taxonomy (NCBI): domain Eukaryota; kingdom Metazoa; phylum Chordata; class Amphibia; order Caudata; family Ambystomatidae; genus Ambystoma; species Ambystoma mexicanum. Next base: position 1,318,529,102 of record NC_090929.1, on the reverse strand, counting down.
CCCTACGTAGCGATCAGGGTTTGTGGCAAGCACTGCTGTCCCCAGATTCAGAGAGCATGTTGCCTCCAGATATGTTGCACAGCATGGATATTCATGTTCTAAATCCCCTCTGGTGTATAATGGTTTAATGGTTCAGTGGTACAGTCTTCTGCTATAAAATATGCAATCACTCTCTGTATGGGTGCGTATCAGAGTAGGGACGTCCCACAACACCGTAAAAAGGAAAACAGTACAAAAGGTTGCAGTCCCCAAATATTTGACAAAATTACCCTATTCAAATAGAGTGCGTAAGTTATCCTGAAAGAAAATGTAGCTATACGGTTCCTACCTGTGACCACAGGTCAGGCTTAACGTCCCACCTTCATTCACATTCAGGTGGGGAAACCAATGGAGAGGGTAATCAGGCACTATAAGCCCCTTTCAACAACTGACACGGGGAACCCCGCACTCACCGCACACCCGAACAGTCAAACAGCTTCACTTGGCATCCACTTGGGTGCGCGCGGGTGCGCGAGCCCGCACCAATTGTAGTGCATGATCCAAAAAGGGGGTGGGGCCAAATGCACGCGTATGACATTGTCGTCTCTAGCTCCAAATGCCGAGTTTTGCTGCTAATACTGCAGGAATCCTTCCTCTTGCCGCCTCGAGGGTACAAAGGTATCCAGACCAAGAGAAACATGGGGAACAGCCAAACAGCTTCAATTGGTGTCCACTGGGGTGCGCCATCAAAACATCGAAATACATACAAAACCCTGCCCAGCATCACTAGTAGCCGCAAATTTTCAAGGCGGCTACAGATACACTTTCTACAAACTAAAAACCAAAGTAAACCAACCATCAAAATTTCAAATAAGACAAGACAACACCTAAGCACACAACATAACACGCACAGATAAAATTATGTGCTATATCATCCACATAACAATATGATAATTGCCAGAAAACTTCTGAGTATATATGTGGCTATACATATAACTGTGCCTATGGACACAACCAATAAAAAGATGAAAAGCATTGCTGCACCTACTCACATGCTTTTTATACACGGGTCAAAGAAAAACCATACATGAGCGTTTGCTGACCGCCGCTGTTATTTGCAGCGACTTAAAAAATATATTTCCACTCCCACAAACAAGTGTCCCTAACACACATACCAGCCCCCTTCGACTCCCCATGGGCATCCTCCAATCCCTTGGTCTCTTCCAATCCCCCAAAACACTCAATGCACCTATGATGCTACTCCACCCAAAATGTCAGATAGCCGCGGCAACAACACGTCCACAAACACACACTGTTTCATTTGCCCAAATATAGCCACAGATGCACAGGGAGCCACACCTACCCACGGGTTGCAATGCTGCACACCGAATGGCTGCTGGATAGCCACGTATTGTTACAGTACCATCAACTGATTAGAATCTCTACACTACAACCTACTAGAAATTCAAACTAGGATTCATTTTCATGGAAACAGAGAGACAGAGATAGTTGGCTGTTTTGGTTGTTGCCTTTTTTAATAAATATATACATAATAGATCAGTCTTAAAAGGGACTCTTTTGGGTACAAGCAGTGTACTTTTATGCACATTGAGGCCTATATGAGTATGGTCTAATAAACCTGTGGCTATGACCCTCCCAAGTCATTGCTGTGATTAACCGCGCCTCCAATATTCAATAGCCAATTGGGCTACACAGTAGCCACAGTTATTCGTCTATGTTTAACAAAAAATTATAATATCCTTCTATCTGAAAAAAAGAAAATACAATTCGTTAAAAAACACACACTCTTTAAGAAAGACTGTTTAATACATATGTTTTTTTACCCTCGTGTCTTTTATGCAATGCATCACATGCACTATCTAAAATACAACATTTGTGCATATAACACTGTTGTTCTCTTTCCACATACTAATCATTGGGTCATTTTGAAAAAAGATCCAACTTGGATAAAAAACATAAAAAAGATAGGTTTTAGCAGTTCTTGTGCAGAATCATACTCCACACACTGAAGGGGCTGCCACCAACAACCGGAGACTTGAAACACCTGCAGCACTCTGTTTCAACAATCATCAGAAATGCTAGAGAAGTTCAAAAAGAAGGCTTTTCATGAACTGTCTACACATATGCTGCTCCCATCTCCAGCTATACCACAATGTTTTGAATATAGGTTGACCTTTCAAAGAAGTTAACTATTCAACATCTGGTGCAAATCCACTGGGATGATTAGAACGATACAGCTAAAACACAATACATAAATACAAAACGGCTAAAATGAACTTACATAACACCATAAATTGTACTTCCTCAAAAAAAAACTCAAAACAACTAAGAATACTGCATTAAAATTACAAAAAATACAATCAAATAAACCTTCAACCTCATTAACATGAATACAAAAACTAAATGCCTACATATAAATGCCATTGATTGACACATCTAATTGTGTAGGTCCATGTTAGTGAAAGTGAAAAATACATTAATACACAATCAAAGCAGATGAAAACAATGATAATAATCACCATCTGATAGCAGTAATTAATATAACTAACACATACAACACTGCAAATAAATATTCAAACACGTTACTATTTAATAACACTTACTTTCACATCAGCCACACTCCTGCTATGTGCACAGTGAGAGTTCTGGAATCAAAATGATACAACTGCAGAAAATGGTGGCTTTTATGCTTTTCAAAATTAATACTAAAAAAGAGGACTACATACCAATAACACAACTGAAATGGATGACACATTTTAACTACAACCAATCACAAAGAGCTAAACAAATATAACAGTAACAACCACCAATAACAAACAATGAAACTCACAGAAATATATTTTTCCCCACCCAGCCTCTTTCATAGCTGCAACTATTTGATGCAGCTGCAGATCTTCCTCTATTTCCGCAGCTAAACTTACATTTTTCTGCAAGCCCATAACCAAACTAAATTGGCCTTCAAAACTTCAAATCAAATAAGTGAACAACTAAGTACACAAAATAACACAACCAAATAAAATGCTGTACTGTATCATCCACATAAAAATATTATATTTGCACAGAAAATGTATGTTTACAGACGCAGCTTTAAATCCCGGTTCCAGTCACAACTAATAAAACGCAGAATAGTATCAACGCACCTACACCTGTGCTTTTAATTGACGTGGCTAGAAATACACAATGTCCTACTTGTCATAATGTAGCCGCGGCTGCAAAACATTCCTACATTTACCCACGGGTAACAACGCTGTGGACAGAGTGGCTGCTGCATAGCCCCGGTTAAGCACAACAGTACCATCAACCAATCAAAAACCTCATAACACTCCCATCAAACCCACCCTGCTCATACAAAATATTAGAAAATGCAAACTAGTAATCATTTTCCTGGAAACAGAGAAAGACTGGAGATATCATAGCTGGTTTGAAAACTATTTGGCTATTTAGAGACAGTTGACTGTTTTGGTTGCTGGCTTTTTGTGAGAAACTAAATATTAACATGAACCTACGCTTGAGAGATTGTACAATTAAATGGTATGCATTTTGGGGAATGCGTTGCTTCCAGGTTTTTTCAAAATTGTTATGTCTGAGCAGTACAGGGCTGCCAGAAGTCATACTAATTCACTGTGGAGGCAATGATGTGTGCCCCTTACTTTAATTATGAAAGAAGACATGGGAAAACGAATGCAGCTACACCATCTTTATTTTTTCCAATCTGACTCAGAGGCAACCATGGGATGGAGCACCAGATTTAATGGCAAAATTGAAAAAATCCCAGAGAAATGTTAATAAAGCAGTTTCAGAATTCATGAGAGACCACTCTAATTATGGATTCCGAACCAAAACATACAGTTCTACATGGCAAATGTATTTAGACATGACGGAGTGTACCTAACCGATGAAGGAAATGAAGAGTTCCTTTAAAACATCAAAACAGTACTCCAGATGTGCTAAAATACTACTCTCAGTGTACCCCAAAACAGTCATTTAAAGGACTACCTGTGACATATAAATTCATGAATACAATTAAATAAACAAAAACAAGTTGTTTATTATATCCGTGTCTACAGTTTATTGACTTTTATCATAACTGTGTTATGAATATTGTTTAAAAAGGGGACTCACTTTATTTTTTATACTACAATAGAAAGTAAAAGGTCAATACAGTAGAACACTACTCTGTACTTATGTAAAGTAGCTGAAGATAAAGAAAGCGGAGAATAATACATAACAGTAAACTGACAAGGCAAACCTTTCACAGCCACACAATGTAATACCATAAGTGAGTACACAACCTAAAATACATTGTATGGGGCATCTAAAACTAGAGTATGATTTCTCCTTTTTATATTAATTTTGTTAAACTATTTGCTTCTCTTTTTCTCCAAAGTCTCACATATACAAAAATCTGAAAACACACAGCCAAAATAAAAAAAAGAAAACACTCCCAAATACCTACAAGGTCCCTGACGATGGCCTTTGGCCATAGCCAGTGATTTTTCACCACCCAACATCACTATACCTATACAAATAACTTTCAAAAAGAAATGAAAAACTGACACCACTAAATATATAGCCACGGGCACGCAACTACTCTTACCCATGGTTATCTGTAGTCTTATCGTAAGCCTTGCATAATGGAATAATTGCTGAAAAATAAATGCTTTCCTGCCCCCAAAGCCCTCACCAAGTGCCCTGCTCATCTGTGCCAGCTCCTGCCACTCCCCAGATGACCTCCACACCTCTTCTGCACTCTCCCTATCGCCCACAACACACAAAGTTTCTGTAACACAGTTTGTTTTCAGATATCTGCTATTTGTGGCTGTAGCCGAGGCTACAGAAAACCTTGTCTTACAAAATTAGTCTCTGGACCTCCTATACCATAATTTCACTTGCTGTCCTCAACCAACCTCCCCCCCAATAGCCTGATTTCATTTGCATGTTATTGCGCTGCAAATAGTTTTTTTTCTGCGTTTCATTTGCCCATATCCTCAGCTATAGCCGCAGATATCTATTGCATTGAGAGAAAAACAAGATGGCAGTCATTTCATTTCTTAAAAAACCCTGGTTTTGGGTAAATCCCTTGGATATCTCTATCTATTTTGGAGAAGAGGGTACCCACTTCTGCATCAAATATTTAACTACTGCTGGGAATAACCCCAAACCACGCATGAATCGCAAGTCAATGCTTCATACTCCGTTGTTTCAGACTGGTCCAAATCCACTCATCGGTTTGGCCGGACGCTTTGGCAAAAATTGACCTTGTTTTTCTATGGGAAATGAATGGGAAGTAGGCCACACCTTTGGAAAAAATTAATCATTTTGACGCTTAATAACTTTTAAAATTTTTAACTAATCTTTACAAAACTTTAGAGTCTGGAGTGGGTGCATAGGTTTTTAATCACTTTCAAGATTTCGACCAAATATATGTACACTGAAAAAACGTTGTTAAAGGGGCATTATGGTTAAGTTGCAGCAATAAAAATCTATGTAATTCAATGAAAAAACATTGTTAAAGGGACGTTATGGTTACAAGTAAATCCAAAAAACCTCAGAAATTTGCCAGCTATGGCAAGCTAAGCATCAGAAATTTGTCAGTTATTGTACGATAAGCAACCATATTTCATGCCACCACCATACACTGCTAAAATGAACACCCAGGGCATGTCATTGATGACATCACTTATTTGGGCCACTTGTTTTTTTTCACAGACACATCTCGGCCAGGTGGTTTTGTTCACTGGCAGTCATAATATTAAAATTCAAAAGCTGCTATATATCTAGACTTTAACCTTGTTGTATGTTTTTAAAATACTTTCCGTAGGTTTTGGTCTCAGCTCATGGTGCACATACATGGGGCAATAAGCAGGCCTCAAACACACAATTAATTTGTGTACATGAAGATGGACTTTAATGTTATTAACATTTTCTGGTGATGCTGTTTCTTTCTTCCTTACTTTACTTTCCCTTTATGTGCCTCTGATTTGTATGCATTGTCGATCTTCATATGTATTGTTTGTACTAGCACAAGTGTGTAGTAAGTCTTGAATTGTTAGCTAGTTATTACATGTTTAACATTACTCAAAACTCTGATATGGTAGCATTCATTATTGTACTATCCAAAATTACAAGATTATAAATAGTGTACTTCTGTGGTGCATGCTGCAGCCATTTCCTATGTTTATGCATGATTAGGTTCCTGTATCAATAACAACACTCTGATATAATGTTTTGTTTAGATGATTACATTCTTTAATAGATTAAGCAGTTCATGATAGGTCTCCCGATCACCTCTGACATCTTGTTACCATCAATATAAACACTTGTCGGGACTTTTTATCAAAATTAATTTCATATGTGAAATCATCAGTGACGTCAACAATGACATTTGTGATGTCATCTTTCGTGTCCCGGATATTAGTCTTAGCAGTGCAGAGTGGTGGCGCGAGTTATCGTTGCTTAGCTTTCCATAACTGGTGAATTTCTGAGGTTTTTTGGTTTTACTTGCAACAATAATGTCCCTTTAACAAAGTGTTTTCATTGAATTTCACAGGTTTTTATTAGTGCAATTTAACCATAACATCCCTTTAACAAAAGGTTTTTTCAGTGAATTTCATAGGTTTTTATTAGTGTAACTTAACCATAATTAAAATGCATGCTAATTTCCAACAACTTACTAACATCCTACTTACCCCAATATAGCAACATTTCCATCCAATTTACAAAGTTTCACCTCCAAACTCCCATTTCCCACAGTCTAGCATCATTTTTAACACTTCTATACACAGTTTTTGTGTCTATCGGCGTTCGCGAATGGCTGACGTCGTTGCAGACTTTTTTGAACAGTGTCGGGTGACCGCACACGCGAGCATGGCATGATAATGTGCTTGTGAATGGGTCCATGCTTCGTGAACAGCTGGGAACTGAATTTTCTACAGATCTAGGAACTTTCAAGCTGAAAACGTTCCCCTTGCACAGCTCCCACACCTTTTCTTACTCATTATACATTAACAATCTAGTACAGAGCACGTACTTGGAAGAATATTAGCATAACTGCTATTTATCTTAAAAATGCATCAGCTATTGCCATCCCTCCTCCCCAAGAGCCACCACCACTACCATCATCAGCTGGAGGAACTCAACAACAAAAAAAAGCACTGTACTTCTAAAGACAATGAAGTGAAACAAAAAGATGATGTAGAGGAAGTGCCTACCTCTAGCACTCACAGAGAATCATGGGTGTGGCAGTTCTTTACCACTGTTGGGAATGTATCAAAGGCTAAAGCTACCAAAGTGAAATGCACTGAGTACTCAGTCGCGGACTACCTGGAGAGTACTCCTACGCGACCAACTCCATGTGCTGCCACACCCAACACAACACAATGCTCTCAGAAAGGCTGTTCCTTTCTTTCCAACTCATCTTCCTCAACCAGTACTGTAACCAGACAACCTACTTCGGTTGGACACAAAATCCCACCAGCTACATTGCAAGCAATAAAAAAGGCTGCTGATCCATATCTTTTGAAGACAACAGTCCTCTGTATATACTGCAGCACACCACTCTGCAGGGGGAGCAATTTCAAAGTGCTTTTAAAGCTGTAATAAAGGAGTATGCGAAACACTGCCCCTTACTTTAGATGTAACACACGTGCAACATCTTTCCCTGTCCACCTGGCCCTCCATATTAGTGCTTGGTGCCTCATCGCTAATTTTCGCCCCACCTTACATTCTAACCTCTCCTGCAAAAAATAAAAAAAAGGTTCTGTTTCACTGTTAAAAAAGAGAACTAAAAAAAATCTTATAGACTCCATCTACTTTACATTTCTCAGTAAAGTACATTGACTCAATAAGATTTCCAACATTTCCATTAGCATTTTGTGTTATGCTAATAGGAATAATGGGGCATACATTCCTTGTTCCAGGGACTGGAACGGGGGATAATGGCCAGCCAGTCCAAGTTATTGGACCAAGCAAAGTGAGGAGGGCTCTGGACCATCATCCCCATTCCAGCCTCTGCAATGAGGGATGAAAACCATTAGCACCCCGGGTTGCCAAAGCCCTACCCTGAAACGCATGTGGCATCCCACTGTAGAAAGGGAAATCCTTTTCCAAGATGGCCACCATGGAAAGGGAAGGCAGACCTCCGTACAAAGCCCCTCTTCCCTTTCCATGGCAGCCTGCAGAAGCCGAAGAGAGAACTCTATGACCATATTACCCCAAGCACATTTTTTTTCCCTTTCAAACCTATTGCAATTTTGAAAAACTTTACCACATAGTCTGTCCTTGTGGGACATGGCCATTGTATCCTCATTGGTCATCCCGCGTGGTCATGGCCAGTAGCCAGATTGTCCAGGTCATGACCTTATGCCATGACCTGGACAATCCGGCCACTGCCCATGGCCACAGGCTATATACCTCAGTCACCAAAGGTATATCACTATTTTATGAACCTACATTATGACATTTGTCAAAAAATAAAACACAGACACATTTGCAAAACCATGCTTTCAGTACCTTGACAATGCTCCCTACATTGTGCATTGTGCCCCAATTGTGTGGAACAACATTCTGCTAAACTGTTCCTGTGCCAAATTGTTACCCTCAGCACCTACATTTGTTGCCCATAGCCCCTGGTACTCATCTAATTCTCTGCTGCAGTCTCTCCATGTATCCCTCCTTGGCTCCACTAGCTCAACTTGCACAACAGCACACACACCACACCTCCCTCACCCGATACCTCCTGCTTGTGCTAGCATTCACCACTGCCTCCTACCTGAATCTCATCCAGCCAACCATGGTAACCTCTAACTCAGCCTCCCAACCACTACCACACCTCAGCCCACATCACCAGATAACTGGTCCTCTCAAAGAAGCACCTCTGCTACACTATGCCACCAGGATCACCTAGCATCTAGATTCACCAGGCTCAGGTCCCACACTACACCTTCCAGTCCCCCATGCCTTCTTAATATCAAGATCAGAAGGAACCTCAGGCTAAGCTCTTGTACACAACACACTTATGCTACTAAGTAGACCACTACAACTAAAGACTCCCAAGTCCCTCCAAAAATATCATCCCTGACACTCCTCCAAAGGCCACCAGCACTCGCCCATAAGACCTTTCACTTATACACAGCTCAACCCATCTAGCCCCCCCCAGATATCCCTTCTCACCCCATCCACCAAGCCGCCACTGTCCGCGACCAGTGTCAAAAAGAATTGTCTCCCTCCCATTCTTAAATGTGCTCTTGCGCCAAGATAGACTGGTATCTAAAGGATGAGGCGTAGCCCTCATCACCAAAGATGCACTATCTATCAGGCTCTGCAACCACCCATGGGAAGGCAACATACTCTTAGCCAAACTATCCCTGTCCCCCAACTGCACCATCAATATTCACCTTATGTACCAGCCCCTGGCCTAGCATCAGAGTTCCAAGGACACCTCCTCCTTGTACTCGGTAACAACCTAAAAAGCTCCACCAAATATACCCTACGCAGCGACCTTAATCTAGGCTTGAATGATCCTAAAGACAAAGCGGCCTTAGCTATAGCCAAAGAAATAAAAGATTTAGGGTTCATACAAAAAGTTACTAACCCAACCCACTGCAAAGGTCACACTCTCAATTGGGTGGCAGACCACAATTGCTCAACCTCCTTTATCTCCAACTCTGCCTACCCGTGGACTGACCACAACTGCATCCAATTCACCATCCCCACCACTCCCTCCCCTAAAGTTCTCACCTATGCCCCCCCAGCACACGTCAGAAGTTCAAATAACCACGGACAACCTTTGTCCTCTCCTGGATGTCTCTGAACTCAAGCCCCCATTCTTGAATGACCCTAGCATACTCACAGACATCTACGCCGACACCCTCACCAGAGCTGTCAACACTATACCTGTAAACGTAACGCCCTAACCAACTGGCAATCTAAGCCCAGCGACTCCATTAAGGGATAATTTAAAAAACTATCCTCGCAATATCAAGACGCCATATTCAAAGCTAAATCAAAATCCCTTAACCACAGGATTTCCAAGGCCAACTCACAGTACAAGGACATTTTCTCCATATTCAAAGACCCCATCACCCCTTCCACTAGCCCTGATGATATCATCAAGGTCGAAGCATGGTGCGCCAGCATTCAGGCAGCTCTGCTCAACAAAATTGAAAAACTCCAAGATAAAATACAAGCATAATTCAAAGCCCTGCCCAGGATCGACCACCCCCCATGCCTAGCCTCCCTTCTCAAACTCCCCCTAATCTTTTCTTCTCATTCAGTGAGGTCTCAGAATCTGAAGTCCTCGAAATCCTCCAAAAACTCAGATCCTCGACCTGCATTTGTCCCCCAAAATCATGAAAGAATGTGCTGATACCCTGGCTGCTCCCATCACAGCATTCATTAATGCTTCCTTCAAACCCTGCACTGTCCCCTCTAGCCTCAAAGAAACCTAGGTTCACCCTCTTCTAAAAAAACATCCCTAGATCCCTCCTCTCCTAACAACTACCGACCCATTACCACTGTCCCATTTCTTCTCAAAATCCTTGATAAAGCAGCTCACAGCCAGATCCAACACTTCCTAGAAACCAACGCCATCCTTGGTAAAAGACAATCAGGGTTCAGTAAAGGCCACGGCACTGAAACTGCACTTCTGGATCTAAAAAATCAAATAACCACAATGAAGGACAAAGGCAAACCTGCCCTCCTCCTACTCTCGGATCTATCAGCTGCTTTTGACCTTTCTGAATCACAAGACTCTCACCTCCCAGCTAAAGTATGTAAGCTCACTTCACCACAAGGCCTCCTCATGGATCACCTTCTTCCTTCAAGGAAGAGCCATGAAGGTCAACTCAGACTAGGTGAACACTGCTCCCTTCACCATCCATTGCGGTGTTCTTAAGGCTCCTGCACAACAGTGATAAAACCGATATCATCATTATGGGCCCTAAAGAAAAACTAGCCAAACTCAGCCAACAATACTGCAACTTTTCTATCAATAGCTCCATTATCCCAGTCTAATCAGCAGTCAAGACACTTGGGGTCTTCTTAGACTCCATGCTGTCTATGACTTGCCAGGTCAGTGCCATAGCCTCTGCATCTGCCAACACCACCAAGCTTATAAACACAGTCAAACCCTTCCTCTCCGACCAAAACTGCCTATCAATAGCGAGAGTGACAATTGGGGCTAAATTAGACTACTGCAGTGCTCCCCTAGCTGACACATCCTCTAAAAATCTGAGTAAACTCCAAACAGTCCAAAATAATGCTCTCAGAGCAGCTCTCAGGATCCCGAAAAGAGACCACCTAACGCAGGCCAGGCGAGATGCCCATTGGCTCCCTGTTAAGGAGAGAATTACCTTTAAGACTCTCACTCTAACACACACATGCCTAAGCCTCTCTGGTCCTTCTTACCTATCAGAGACTTATCCAGAGACATTTCATCACGTCCTAAAAGAACCTGCCACACAAACAAACTATGCATCCCACCTATCAAAATAGCTAAAGCAGGTGGGATTGGATTCCCACACCTAGCACCCAAACTTTGGAACACTCTACCTAACACACTCAGAACCGAGACCTCCCTCACAGCCTTTTGGAAAAAGCTAAAAACAATACTATTTAACTAACACATCCTTCCTCCACCCTCCATCACCCTCACTCCACTTGTAACTAAGTATGTACCTTGCCTTCTTCTTGTAACTCACTGATTTTCCACGTTGATGTAAGTTGTCTGTAACTCAGTGAGTCTCCACGTTGATGCAAGATGTCTGTAACAGCGCCACGATTCCCTTGTGCTGCTGCATGCTTTAAAAATGTTCATTATGAATAAATACATAAATAAAATATGTTTGCTGGAAATCAGCCCATTTTTTATATTTTAAAAAGTGTCAAAATGTACGTACATACAATAGTCATACAACTCAGACAACCCTAGACAAAATCCCACCGAACTTTGCAGATACATTCATTTCTAGATCTAAAACCTTTTCGCAAATATTTGTGCAGATTCGTCAAATGGCACCACATTCATAAGACTTTACAATATTTTGGGTACCCCCAGTCTAATTTTGTTTTCTCTTAACAAAACAGCACCACACTTGGCATAACCTTTCAGAATCAGGCCTTGAATGAAATTCCGAAATTTCATGCAGTTTCATGGAGTGGCGCCAAAGTTATAAGCCATCCAAAAACTGTTTTTTACCAACCCTGTAATTCACAAATAAGCATAAGTGCCCCCGAACATCTAAGATGTTCGCGGACATCACAGGACTGTCCCTGACTGTGCGCGGACATAAGAGAAGAAAAACGCCTATTTTTTGGCTATTTAAGGCCATATCCCATCACATCCTCATCACCACTCAGCTTCTCAAAGATTGTTTCATTAGTTTGACAAGTGCAATGTTGTGTTTTTTAACATATTTACTGCAATGTTCGCGGACAATGGCACCTGGCCGTGAATCCAACATGGTGGGTGTTTCCCAAAAATCGGACACACATTACATTTTGTCTTGACCAATCAGCCAGTGCGTCTGAGGTCTGCGGACCTCACGCCGGCCGTTGGACCAATCGTAGGCCTGTCCGAGGAGTGAACAGGGAAGTGAGTCTGTGGACTGAACCCGGATATCACTCATCTTTTTTTACTGACTTTTTGGTAATTTTATAAGAAAATACTGGATGGATTTACACCAACTTTACAAAAGCACGCTTTCGGGCCCAAGCCCCCACTACTGCCACAAATTTGGGGAAAATCCATCCAGCGGTTTAGGCTGAAGACTTGAGCAAACATTCTTCTCCATTACGTCTATGGGAAAAAACACCCATTTTGCGACCTCTGTATAACTTTGCCCCACCCCTTGACAAAACCTCACCAAACTTCGCAGGATCAATCTGACGAGCCATATACTTTTTTGCAGAGTTTTGTGAGGACTTGTTCCGGGGTCGAAGTTATAAGTCACCCAAAAAGTGCTCTTTCTTTGGGTTGAACAACTTATCCATAACTACACGGACGATACCGCAGGCCCTGTAATACATATGGTTGCAAAATCAGTTCTTTGAAGCCACCAGGTCCAAACAAAGTTTCTAATGCTCTTTTTAAGACCTGCCAAGAAATTTGGTCTCAGTGTTGACCTTTCTACTGAGACTAACTCCTTTTCTGAGTCTTGGAGAGTAGCATACATTATCCTAATGTATAAAAAAGGGGATATAAAAACCTGAAAACTACAAACCGATCGCCTTTTTGGATGCTGCTTTTTTTACATTTTTGCATCATTCTTGAAAGTTGAGGTATTGAAACGGTTAGTGTAAAGTAGTGGAAGACCAGGTTTAGGAAACACATATAGACCTCACTGCATGGGTTTGTTCTGAAGTGCGTTCATTCACTGGCCTGGTCAAGAAAATATGAATCTGTGTTTATTGCTTCTATCTTAATGCTGCGTTCGACTCAGCCAACAGGAGTCTTTTGTGGTCAAAGCTACAAGGATAGGGAATTCCGCATGATTTTAAAGACTAATTGTGGGACTCGATGTGCATTCTGCTGTACGGTGTGATTGAATAAGAAAGGAGTACTGTCAAGAAAAGTCCCGACTTTTGGAGGTGGTAGACAGGAGTGCATGTTGGCCCTCTGTCTATTTAATCAGTATATGGCAGCTATGGGAGATTACTTGGAACCTGCATCATTCATATCTCCTAAACAGAATACTCTCGAAGTGACCTGAATAAGGTACACCGATGACTTCCTCATCTTTGACTGCACTGAAATAGGCCTTCAATGTTTGAGCACTGCTTTTTTTTAAATGTGTAACATGTCATTCTCTGTTGATCAACTCATAAAGGTCAAAGTTGATGCAATGTGCCATGAAAAAGAGAGAGGCTTTATTTCAATGGTGTGTTTTAACAAAGCCTTAGGAGAGGGTGGATGAACTTATTTACTTGTGATTTCCCATTCTCGGCAAGCCCCAAGCATTTCAGATGAGGGAGTGGATGAGATCTTGGGCAATAACTTTGTCAAGCCCGATGAGTCAGGTGGATTATATAGATTTGTTTCCTTTGACTCTGCAACTATCAGAGTGTTTGTGTTATGCTGTCTGGGTTTGGGGGTTACACCCAAAGCAAATTTTGGGCCCAGCCCTGGTGGGCCCATTTCTCTTCTGGGAAGGCTTGACACCACTCCAGAGGAACAGGACAACCCCTGAAGTGGCAAGGTGGGAACTAGTGTCTCACAGTGAGTTCTGCCAGCACAATGAGAAGATCACAGCAGGGGGATCATCATTAGAGTTGTTTTTACCCTAGTATGATATAGCTTAGTATAGGATCTGAGTCCTGTAGAAGGGTCCTTTCATTTTGAAAATGCCTTTACCCCACTTCCTTCCTGTGAGTCCTCCTAGCTTCATGCAAACAAGGCACTCTGGGTGCTTATGTCAGAAGGCAAAACCCTTGTTACAGCTAGCAAGCTGATTCTATATCGGAATGGGAATCCCTTCTCCCTTAATTGAATCACGTCTGGACTCACCCTAAAAAAACAACCCGAAGAATCTTCACTAAAGAACATTTCACTGTAACCTTGTGAAAATACTTCCCAAATTCCCCAGCCATTTGGGAGAAGATAAAACAACTTCAAGGAGTGTGCAGGGGAATATGTAAAGCAACCTGCCCATTGGAAAGCATGCCTTTTTCAGAAACACTGGGGCCCTGGACTCTGCCTGCCATAGAGGGAAGCCTGCAAATGTTCCTGGCAGCCTTACTGGCTGAGAAGGGTAGATGAAGGACCTACTGTTTTCTCAGAGACCTTGCTCAGAGCCCCACTGCACCTCAAGATCAAAGAGAGCTGCCTCTGGCTCTCCCTGCATCTTCAAACCACTACTAGCCGGTCCAAGCACCTTTGAGACACCAAGCCATCACAAGGTCCCAAAGCAGCTGCTTTTAACATGCCGGGATTTCAAACTGCTTCGAGCATCTTAGAGCTGCCAATTCAACATTGCATGCCAATTCCCCAGCTTCTTTGAGCTCTGAGATGATTGCACTACAGAACTTCATCACAATGTTGGGCCCAGTGAGGCCTGTTTGCCGCTGAAGTTGAATCGTGCATGTCTGCAATTGAGCCACTGTCAATCATTCAAACTGCATGGATTCACACATCACTGTTTGTTCCAAACTTCTTCAAGCCTTGCTAACCATTGCTGCTTGTTGAGTTACCCATGTTGCTGTATCCCATAAAAACAGCTTGATCGACTCAAGTCTGATTCGAATCACCAGAACACACCCACAAGTCTGGATTGATGCTGTTGATGCCATTGAAAAAGATTACGGTACCAAACAGTGTTTCTGTCTCTCTATTATAGCTGCACACAGATGTTACTAACTGAAGGTACTATGCAAAGATGGAACAACACATTAGCTCTTAAAGTCGGACAGACATCTTCACATTTTGCAGAGTGAAATGATTAGTAAAAGAAAGCCAAAGCACGGAAAATTTTCAAATCAAAGGGTAAAAAGGAACCTTTGACGTGTAATTGGCTGAGGAGCAGTATGCATGGAATGTGGGTCTGGAATTCGTGTTGTATCTAATGGACCATTGCATTCCTGCAAGCATGGAACACATAATAGTGTGGTAATAATACACATTCTGAGAAAGAAAAACACAAATGCTTTTCCCATGAAACCATTATGTTAGGCCCAGGCAGGCTTAACGTACTCCCCGCTAGTTTCCTAACATTACTGATGATATTTTAAAAGATGTATTCAAGAGAGAGGTTTGAAAACACATAATTGGAAACAGGGTCAGTGTTGAATTTTCCTCACTATGTGTTTTTCAGGCTCCATGCAGTACCAGGATCGTAGTGATTCCAATGGATATGCTAGGGATTCCTCGCAAAAAAAATGTTTCCTTCTTTTTGAGAATGTTCGCTGCTCTGGTTTTCTTTTACTAATCCTTTCACTCTGCAATATCTGATCAAGAAGTCTGTGGGACTTCAAAAGCTAATGAATTGTTCCATATCTGCATAGTATTTTTAGATAGTCCAGCAAAGGATATCAATATCTGCATCTTTTGTAATAGTAAAACTGGCCTAACAAAACAGCACATTTTTCTTTGCCCATTGTAGCTTAAAAGACATAGGGCCTTATCACAGGTTGGGCGGTATCCCGGCGCTGATAGCGCCATTATACCGCACAATGCAATTAGCGTTACTGCAACTCGGTCTAGCGCAATCCGAATTGCGGGGCGGTAAGTTCCCATTGCCATTGGGTCCATTCGAATGGGTTTGGGGTAGCCCTATTAATGCTGGTGCAATTAGCGCCACGCTAATAACGCCAACATTGGGTGGAAAATGCTGTTTTTTACAACCAGCAAAAAAGCTGCAGGTAAAACCACATTTTCCGCCACCAATCATTTTTGGTCAGACACTTAAATGCGGCAGTAATGGAATTACCGCTGCATTTAACAGCTATCGCCCGACTTCTGATCAGGCCCACATTCTTGCATCAAAGCTTACTACAAAGACTCCCTGTTTTTCATCTGCATAGTGACCGTTTTGCACAAACGTCTGCGTTATATTTGTAGTCACTTACATGGGAGGTTTGCTAGTGTTTTTAATAATTCGTTTGTAATTTCTGTATAATTACAATCTCATATTATGTAAAGAACCTTCATCAAATTTCTTTTTTTATTTTGGTTTCACAATACTATTGTTTTGGGTGCTTCCTTGCTCAATCACACCCCTCCTGAACAGCATAGCATGCCATTGGCCTTTGAGACCGTAAAGAGCTGAAGAAAGTTATCACTTTCTCCTATCCTCCCACCTCACCTTCCCTATCCCACAGGCAAAACCACCCTCATCACTGCCACCCACCTTCACGGTCATCCGACTCATGAAGCGCGGGTCAGTTGATCCTTTTGCTTCCACCTTCTCGCCCTCCCTCCCCCTTCGGCTGACTCCCACCCTGACACAGCCCTCTCCACTCTCCACTCTGCTATATCTGATACCATTGATATCCTTGCCCCTGTCATGAGAATCCGCCTGAAGCCCAAAGCTAAATGTAACTGCTGGTATGACTCGGATCTCGTCACCCTTAAACGCAAGTGCAGGGTGGCAGAGAGGAAATGGTGTGCTTCATGTTCATCCTCTGACAAACTGGTCTGCCGCCTGCTCCAAAGGCAATACCGGCTCTCCGTTCTCACTAAGAAGAGAGCCCTTATCCAAGCCTGCATCTCTGCGGCATCTAACAATTCGGCCGAACTCTTTAAAATCTGCAAGGAGCTGGCCAACCCTGCTGCAGTCTCCACCCCTGTTGTCCCCTCCCAGGCCCTCTGCACGGCACCGGCCTCTCACTTCAATTCAAAAACTCAGGACATCCTGTCCTCACTCTCCTCCTATCACCTCCGCTCCTCTATTCCCTGCTCTCCCTCTGGCCCTTATGCAGCCACCCCTCGTCCCTCCTTCTCTGCCTTTCCCCTTTTTTCTGCTGATGAGGTTTCGAGACAAGTCCGATCTATGAAAGTCTCGTCAAAACAGGTCCACCCCTGTTCCTCCAAAACTATCAAGGACCACATCGACTCCCTGGCTCCTGCCCTGGCTGACTTCTGCAATCACTCCTTTGCCTGTGGAGTCTTCCCATACCCCCTCAAGCACTCCCTTGTGCACCCCCTTCTTAAGAAACCCTCTTCCGACCCCTCCTGCCCAGCTAAGTATCGCCCAATCTCTATCACTACCTTCCTGGGCAAGCTTCTGGAGAAACTGGCCATCTCCCAGCTTAATCTCCATGCTGAATCTGTTGGTAGTCTTCATGACCATCAGTCTGGCTTCAGAGCTGCCAGAAGCACAGAAACTGCTCTCCTGAACATCCGTGAGGACCTGCTCTCAAACCTTGACTCTAACACCCCTTGTGTTCTCATTTTGCTCGACCTCTCTTCGGCCTTTGACACTGTCAACCACACCATCCTGCTGACCCAACTCCGCGATATCCTGGGTATCACTGGTCAGGCTCTGGCGTGGCTGACCTCCTTCCTCTCCAATCGACCCTCCCAGGTCCAACTGGGTTCCTTGCTCTCTGACATCTTTTTCTCTACCTTTGGTGTCCCCCAGGGATCTAACCTCTCCCCCTGGCTGTTCAACCAGTACCTGGCACTTCTTGCTCACCACATTGCCGCTCTCTGTCCCAACTTTCAGTGCTATGCGGATGATACCCAGCTCATTTTCAGGCTACTCTCGGCCCACTCTTCCCCTTCCCTCATCTCTGACTGTCTTTCTGCTATCCAGGAATGGTGTGCTGCCAACGACCTCTGCCTTAATGCCAGTAATTAAGGCAGAGGTCGTTGGCAATTCTACTTATCGGCACACCCACTCCCTCCTTCCCTGCAGCTCTCTGGCTGGCCTCCCTTGGCCCTCCTCCTGCTCCTACCTACAAGGCAAAAAACCTGGGTATCATCTTCGACTCCTCACTCTCCTTCTCTCCTCACATATCTGACGTCTCCAAGAAGTCACACTACCAGCTACACCTCCTCAGAGGTATTCTTCCTTTCCTCTCCTTCCCCCAGAAGCTCACTGTCTCCAGAGCCCTGGTTCTCTCGAAGCTGAACTACTGTAACAGCCTCTATCTAAATATTCCTGCCTCTACTCTCCTCCCTTTGCAACCCCTCTCCTCCCTTTGCAACTCATCCAGAACAGGACTGCGAGACTTGTCCTTGGCCTCAAGCCCAGGGACCGTATCTCTCCAGGACTGAAACCGCTACACTGGCTCCCAGTGGCTGCGAGGATTAAGTTCAAAACCCTCTGCATTGTCCACAAGGCCTTCTGGGGCCTTGGGTAAAAATACCTTCAACTCTCTCTTCCTAAATATCTTCCTTCTCGAGCTCTTCACTCATCCACCTCCAACTACCTCAGGGTCAGCCACTTCTCCAAGCAACGAGCTGGGGGTAGATCTCTCTCGGCAGCAGGGGCCTCCCTCTGGAACAGCCTTCCTGCCTCCCTGAAACTTGAGGAGAACTATCTCCGGATCCGGAAGCACCTCAAAACCTTCCTCTTTGCCTCCGCTTTCTCTCCCTCTCTCCCCTGCTAAAATCACTGAACCTGCACTGAATCCGCAACTGGGCCACTCACCGATCTCAGTCCTTGGCCCAGCCACTCTTCCCTGCACTGCCTACCTGCACTACGGGACTGCACTTTCCCCTCACCGCTTCCCCTTGCACTTTTCCCAGTCCCGCTACCCTTGCACTTGCGCGATCTGAATGACACCTGGCCTAGTAGGATGGTTGTCTGTTCTCCCCTTATTCCACCCCCGCCTCTTCACGCCTTGAAACACTTGTGAATAGGCGCGTTACAAATGCCATATCATATCATATCATTAATGGTGTGTCTGTTTCCCTTTATGATTGAGATCACGGCTGGTTTAGTGGTGCTGTAGGGCTGAGTAGAAGTTTAGAAAATGCTACTCATCCCTACACTCTGCAGAACTGTTGTCCTTTGTAACATCACTCGGCAACTCACCTCAGTTACTCTCAACTTCAAAATTGTCTTCTTCACTGTAGACATCAATAATCTCCTCCTGAAAATGTGTATCACATCCAGCTGTTTAATTGTGCCTACCTAGCAACACCATCTCTATCTTCTAGCATCACTATACCAGTAGGTGTAATTGGAATGAAGTGTGTTCTTGTTCTAGGGCTCGTGCACATTTCATAGTGCACGGTCTGCTGTCTGTGTGGCCTTCTTTGTGATACCCTTCGGAACGCTTTGGGATTTTCACACCTTCTTTGGCTGGTAGACTGGTGTGGTCAGTGGCCACAAGCAGAAATAACACAAGGAAAGTGAATGCATACTCAGTGTTCAAAGGAATGCAATAACTCATGTTATCTAACGTAAACAGTGTATACAGTAGTCCCCTTAACCAAATTACACAGCACAGAGTGGTTGAATGCTTCATTTTCCATTATAATGTGTGTCATCTTCTACATTGATGTGCACTCTGGATCATTGGATAGGCCGTCTCCTGTGTTTTTCATCACATGTTTATCTGCAACATTTTTCTGATTACCTTTCCACTTAAATCTTACCATGTTTTTTTTTAGGTCATCAATGGAGCACATATCTATGGATATACAGTTTATTTGACCAGGCATTGTTTTTTAAATCTTCTCCTTGGATTGCAGTGCTGTGCAATGAACCTCGGTGTGAACAAATCCATCTCGTCCTTCATTACTTCCAATAGGATGTAAAGAGCAAAGTCAGAACCGTACGTGTCCTCTTCCTAAATGTGGCTGATACAGCTGTTCTCCTCCGCTGGAAATTCTATTTGAGGAAATGCTTGTGAAAGTACCATACCATGTGTCTCTTTTCAAAGTGTAGGAATATCACCTTATTGTGTTACTAAAAAACCCTTGATTTAGCGACACAAATCTGCAAATACAAGACGCACTGGAATATCACAAGAAAAAATAAGCAGGGATAATACTCCTTTTTTGTTTACACAGTGGATGGCGTGCATGGCTATAACACAGCTGTTCATGCATATTATAATGAAAATGTCCATCACCAAAGACACTTTCTCAAACACTACTAGGCAGCTAGAAATATATAAAGGACGGTTGGATGTTTTATGCAACAAAACGATTGATTATTCCTAGAATATCAGAAACAGCAATTCTGATTGGTACAGTCAAAATGCATCAATGTTTATGAAGTATGTCCTAGTAATTATTTATAAGGTCCCCTTTGCACCCTTTAAAGAACACAAGATGGCAGTGGACACATCTGATGTATCCAGTTAACCGTTACAGATAACAAATATCTTCTTTCTGAAGTGACAGATGATCTCCTCTATGTAACTCATTTGGCCAGCAAGAGAAAACCAATTATAGCTTTTTACTTTACGCACTCGTAGCCACAGTCTGTTTACATCTCCTCTGGGTAGATACAAAAGGGGCAATATTACAGATCTCTATGGATGCTAAGAACTGAAATGATTATGGAATGTATATGTAAATCATGTGTGTTAACATAACGCTAATTGCTAGCACACGTGTAAATCTCTTTCTGATTACATCTTTCAACTAACACATTATCCGTGTATGCTAGTTTTGAGTGAATAGACCTTGGTAAATTTAAAACATGTAGGGTTTATAATACTGATTAATTGTCACATGATGCCATGCTCTCCAGTAAATAACACAATGTATAATTAGAAAATGCAACGAAACAGTGCGAATGGGCAACATAAATTGCCCTCTTTTTTTGATATTACTGCTGTTTGGTGAGACTTGGTGCAAATCATTTGGGACGCTGTAAATTGGAATGTTATAGATAAACGCAACTGCGCCAGCGCTCTGGAGATGTTCAATTTTCTTTTAAAACCCTTTGCTGAAAGGAGCTGCACTAAGATATATAAATGGTCTGAGAAAATTCAAAAGGGAAAATAATTCTACCAGTCTAGAATCTTTTGCTTTTCTTGCTATAGTTTCCAGCTTTTGTTGAATCGCATATATGTACGTATCCCTCTATAATTACCGTGCTCCATAGCTACAGCGTTATCCTGACCTTTCTAAAAGTGGAAGGCATTCATTATGTTAACGGTGATAAGCTTCGTGCATCAAGATGTTACCTTGGGTGCAGATGAACCTGTGTGTCTTTCACACAGAGAAAAAAGGGACAGTCACATCAAGATGTTACCTTGGGTGCAGATGAACCTGTGTGTCTTTCACACAAAGAGAAGAAAGGCACGGTCGCAATTATCTCAAGAACGAAGGATTCACCAGATTTTAATTGCAGAATTGTATTGGGAGGTTTGCTATCTTCTGCTGTGAAATTCCCTAAGCACCTAGGTGGTTAGGAAACAACCGAAAGACGTTAGATAAGATGGTATTTGTCTTTTGCGAGACGAATTAAACGTGCATCAAATCGTAGCTAAACATTCGAGTAGTCTGAACAAAAGGTCAAGCATGGGGTGAATGCAAAATTAGTGCCAGGCTAGTTAGGTCACGTTCTTTTTTAAACAGGACAGGTGGATGGCGTTCCCACTCCCAAGAACGATTGACATGCTAATAGATGCCAAGCAAGGTGTGGCCAAGAAACCTGTTACATCTTTCCTATTACAGAGCTCTTAGATAAGATTACATTTTGAAATGTTTGCAAGCTTAATCATTATCAAAACAAAAGAATGCAGCACTTCTAGTTTGGCAACCTACTCAACAAGATGGCATTTTGGCTGTGCTCGTAATATTAACTATGCGGCTAATATTATTTTGTGGTCGTTTTATCATAACACACATTTGTTTTCGTAAATACCGTTATTCAAAATACCATGCTGATGGTGACATCGAACATTGCTACAACAAAGCTAGAATGCCTATCAGAAAGGTCATCTTTGTCAGAGTGAGCTATTGAAACTGATGGTGTATTGAAATTAAGGCTTGTAGGGTATTTTGTGGAGATTTGGGGCCTGACGGTATTTTATTACCGCCGAAAAATAACTTAGCAATAATCACTCTTTGTATTCAGATTTGGCCATGTGCAACAATAATACAATGGACATGCATTATTTCAGCACCCAGACCTGCTTATTTGGTATACGTGGTTGGTGGTATTTTGGTGAGCATAATTCCATTGTTTTATTTGTGGCCCCAATGTCCAGAATCCCTTATCTTCGCTTAGATTTTTCGTGTGATCACTAGAGAGACCTCAGACCTGCATTCTAGGGATACCACAATTTCCAGTGATAGTGTTGGTGCGCCACCATGGGCAAACTCACTGACTTATTTACGACAGAGAGCTATATGTGGTAGTCTTGTGGTAATTTCCACTACCTTATATACGGTAGGGAGCTATGTTCAGAGAGTCTCTCTTCCCGTTGGCTCATGTACCTCCAACAAGTTATGCTACAGTTACTCACAATTATTCATACTGATTCTGACATACACACATCTGTCTTAAAATGACCATTGCACTGTTTAAAAATCTCCCCACATCATTGGCATTGTAA
Source organism: Ambystoma mexicanum (assembly GCF_040938575.1). Classification (NCBI taxonomy): domain Eukaryota; kingdom Metazoa; phylum Chordata; class Amphibia; order Caudata; family Ambystomatidae; genus Ambystoma; species Ambystoma mexicanum. The sequence continues at coordinate 1,318,506,140 of NC_090929.1, read as the reverse complement.
TGGTAAATAGAAAATAAACCACCCGTCTGTTTTCAAATATTTTCTGTATTATAAAAGTTGCATTTAGACATGATCTCATTCTTTACAGCAATAAAATGGAACAATCAAAGCATTTTCTATGACACACTGCAATTATAGTGGCGGAGAACAGAACTTAAATTGCAACATTAGCACTTGATTAAGACACGCACGGGACTTTCATTTTTCTACACTGACTGCATATTTCCGTGCACACACACAGCTCCCCCAGTTAGGTAATTACCTTATCTGTTCAGAGGCTTCTCTCTGTGAATGTGGCTCTCTTGGATTAACTCCAGCAAAAAGGAACGCTTGCCTTCTCAAGCCGGGGTCATTGCCTGGAATTCTCAGCTTTTTCAGATAGGACTGCCTCAGCCAGTGGACAGGTTTTTCTTTCTGCTCTCCCCAATGTCGACTGCAGCAGGACACCGGAATTTGCATTCAGTCAGGACCCCACAGCCAGGTCTTCTCCCCAGTAGTGCAGAAAGATGTCTCCCTGTCTTTTTCCCTGCTACTGCCCACTAAAACTTTCCTCTCATCCCTCTTTATGACGTGTCCCAATGAAATCCATCATCTCTCATCCTCCTACTCTTCAACAATAGCTTCGCTTATACATTTGCAATTGTTGCAAATCTGACTTCCTCCTTCCTGCCGTTACTGTGCACAACAACACGGATAATCAGGCAGAGAAGAGAAGAAAAAAAAATCTGCACACTCATTTAACTGGTTTTCAGAGTATGCCTAATTCTGCAGTAGAGAACACATTTTATTAGTGGGTTATATTAAAATAAGGTTTTATTAGTCAGGTTAATGGTTAATAGGTTAGCTGTTAATTTTCAAATGTGTCTCTAGCAATATAGGCATTTCAGGTGAAAAATAGTGTGCATTTTTAAATGAACACGTGTGCTTTTAACTGCAAAAATAGATTTGCATCTTATATGTTAAAATCGTTTTTTACTGAATAGTCTGTCTTTCCTTGTTAATCTGCTAACCCATATAGCAATGCACCGCACCCTTGTGGTGGTGGTGCTGCAAAAAAAATTGTGCTACTTGTGCAGTATTGCTGTACTGTGTACTGTAACACGCCAAATATCCTTACATATACCCTCCTTTTTTTTTTAGAACTTGGCTATAATCCAAGCCAATTCCTAAAAACAACTTGTTCTTTCTTTTTCTCTTAAAATGCATGTGTATTGGGATATCTTTCTCTTCCTGACGTAGTCAGTAAAATCAGTAACATTTTCATTTTTACTGATAGCACAATCAACCATCCACCCATGATTAGCACCAGGATAGCCAAACCCACTATTGAGCGTTCCCCCCAGGTTCCCCAATTAAATCTTTCCACTTCGATTATGCCCAGATTACTAATTGTAATATTGTTTTTTCGCAAATTCATTTTCATAACATGTCTTTCTTTATGATTCAATAAATATTCCACATCTGGATCTATTGGAAAAGTATCCCTTTGAAAAAAATCGATATTTTCCACTTGGCTTTCCCAAACATCATTTGTTACATGGAACAATGTTAATCCCCCAATTGACACAATTGCATCCTTTGGAACCTGTAAATAAAAAACATTATATTTTACCTGTTTAACCACGTATGTTCCATGGTTTAAATGTACTACCGTCATGTTCTTTAAACAGGTGCTGACCAACCATTTACCTCTGACCATCTTAGCCTGTGCCATTTCTTCACTCCCCATATTACTAATAATCACTTCACATCCCTCTGATATATTTGGGTCAGATTTCAATCCACAAATAGCATCTGTGGCATCAGGAACAAACGGTTTACCTGGACACATATAATTTTGTTCTTTAAATGTTACACATGTTTCCAGGTTTGGTATTAAATAAACTTCAGGTTCCCATGACTGAAATGCCACCACTTCTGGAGTCTTAATCTTAATGAATTTGTCCTCTTGCCAAAATCCCACGTTGTGTACCCACTTCGTTTGATAAATAAGTTCAGGGGCTACAAATGGGATGCATAGCAAAAATCCGATCTCTAGTCTTTCCAAGTCCACATATAACGGCATTGCATTCCCCATTTCGAATGCAATTTTTATCTGTATAAGGTCAATTTCCCTCCTGGTCAATCTTTCTATCATTTGACGAATGATATCCTGCGAAACAAAATACAAGGGAATATGTCCTTGAATCAATTGTGAAACTGCAGTTTGAACTTCTCTCATATAATTCGTTAATAGTCTATCAACAGGACTCATTATGTTCAATATTTCATTTAAAGTTCTGTCATGCTTAAGTATTATTTTAGTCGCCCGTTGCATCACATCCGCTTGTTCATTTAGAATGATTGCAGTTTCATTTATGAATCTTACTTGTTCATCCAGTCCCCCTCTAATTCCATCTAATGTCTTTTGTATTATTTCTAGGTCAATACTCAGTTGTTATGCTTTAGTACTCAGTGTTCCTACCGAAATAGAATTGGCTGTTGATATTGTAGTACCTATTATTGCTCCAATTATAGACATTACCATTGATATCGCGAGCATCACCGCACCTCTCTTTCCTCTCTTCTTCTTAATGTCTGCTGAATTCACGAATGTTTTTTCCAATTGCATTAATATATCTCTTATTGACTGCTTAGTGTCCTCTTTTCTTATTTCCAGCCACTCTTTAGTCTGTTCAATCTTAATTCCGGTATTGTTCAAGTGTTTTTCAATCAAAATCTCAGGATTTAATGGAATGTATATATTTTGGAAAATCATCCTTCTATCACTCATGATGAATCCTGGTGCCTCTTCCACCGCGATACCAGATGCTGGTCCAGGTTCAATGACAACCTGTGCTTCTGAATTCTTGAAGATCCCTCCAAATATCATCATCGTTAAACATGTCATCGGTATCATCTTCAATGCTGATCGCTTTGTAGCCTTGGTCTTCACCCCTCTTTGGGGCTTTCCCGGAATCCGTCCTCGCGGGCTCCAGGACTCCATCGTCTCCCGTGGCCTCTGGTCCCAGAACCTCCGACCAAATAATGTTAATTGTCTAAATCAAAATAGAAAATAAACAGATTAAGTACATAGCACAATACTAACTTCATCCTTTTGCCAAAAATAAAACATGCTTGGTAAAAATACTTCGTTTTTTTTTTTTTCTTTTTTCTGAAATTAAACACAAGTTAAAAGAAAACAAACACATATAAAACAGCATTCAATATTTAATACACTTTCTCTCTGCACACCAACCACGAGCTTCCGTTATATGTGCATTTATTTATTTATTTATTTATTTATTTATTTATTTATTTATTTATATTATATATTTTCACATATATTACAGTGTTTATGTGCCATCATAACAATCAACTTTTTTTTAACTTCTTTGTCACTGCCTCCTGATCACACCCATTTATTTTCTCAAGGGACTCTATCCGTTTCCACATGCTCAAGCTGCCTGATCTCATGTCTGGGATGGCATGGTTTGATTTGATTTACATGGACAAACTGCTCTATTGCTGTTTCACCTTCATTTTTCAAAATTTTATACACTACAGGAGAGACTTTATCTATAATTCGAAATGGCCCCTGCCAGGCTGCCAGAAATTTAGAATTTTTCTGTTTACTTTTTCCAAAATGAAACTTGTACACCTGATCCCCTACATTGTATTCCTTTACTGATGTCTTTTTGTCATAATATGACTTAGCACTGTCAGCAGCTCTTTCCAGATTTCTCTGCACAAAAGCAAATGCATGTTGCAAATGCCTCCTCAGTTCATCAATATATTCATGAACTGTGGATGCACTCACTAGAGTTTGCTCATGTGTTCTGTATAGTAGGTGTTGTGGTAACACCATTTTCCTACCTGTTAAGACCTCATGGGGGCTAACACCTGTTGCTTTGGCAGGAGTCGACCTGATTGCCATCAAAACCAATGGTAAACGCAAATCCCAGCTGGAACCTGCTTCTGCCACAAATTTCTTTAAAATATCCACAACAGACCTATTGCTTCTTTCAACTGTACCTGAAGACGCCGCCCGATATGCGATATGTAGTTTCCTTTTCACACCTAGTATTTGCCATACCTTACTCATTAGAGTACTTGTGAAATGACTTCCTCTGTCTGACTCAATTCTTTGTGGCAACCCAAACCTTGAGAACACATGGTTCACCAGCAATGTGGCTGCTGTTTGCGCACTACAATCTGGTGCGGGAATGCACTCAATCCACTTTGACATCAAACATACCACACTCAAAATATAGCGGTGTCCCCTGCTTGACCTTTTTAAAGGACCTACATAGTCTATTTGCAAATCTGACCATGGGAGAGTTAGGCCTCTTTTCATCAATGGTGCTCTATGCATTGGTGAAGCAGGTTTAAATTGGGCGCATACTAGACATCCTCTAGTATATAATTCCACATCTTGGGACATATGTGGCCAGTAAGCATAATCTTTTAGTATTTCTAATGTCTTTTGTGAACCTCTATGGCCTGCAGTTATGGCATCATGTGCATGGTGTAGCATTAGTCCTCTGAATGAAAGGGGTACTACCCACTGTATTTGCCCTGTTATGGACTCTCTAATCATGAGCCCATCCTGTAATCTAATTCGTGTTTTGTTCTTTAATAACACCCTCAACTCTTCTTTTCCCATACAATCATTTTCTGTTAAAGGATTTTGTTCAGGATCTATCAAATGATTATAATAGATTCCCAAAATTTGATCATTCTTTTGTGCCTCAATCAAATCTTGGTCTGGCGTGTCATGACTCCACTGCACCACCGGTTGATCTACCTCCTTTGGTGCTTTAGAACGTGTGACTGCATCAATTTGTATTTCACCCATTAAATAATCAATAGGTAGCAATTCTCCCATCACAGCCCCAATCTTAGCCAGATGGTCTGCCTTATCATTTCCCTCCTTATCCTCTCCTGGTGTTTTTAAATGCCCACGAATTTTTCTCCAGTATATTGTTAAATTATTTTCTGACACCAATTTGTCTATGGCTTGTATCATTTTTCCATGTTTAAGTGGCTTTTTGTTGTATGTAACCATGCCTCTTGCTTTCCAACCAGGCAAATACTCCACAAAGCTATTCCGTGCATAGTCAGAATCAGTCACCAGGACAATTTCACTGAACTTTTTATCAACTGCAGTAGCAATTGCTTTATAGATGGCTGCCAATTCCGCCACCTGACTGCTCCTATCTCCAATCCTCATCCCTATACTAGGAACGCCTTCACATTTCAACCAGACATTTCCTATTCCTGCCACTAATTGTTTATTACTGTCATTTTCAATGTGAAAAGCACAACCATCCACATATACAGTTGGCAAATCCTTGCATGTTTTTTCATCAAAAGCTTTGTGTGGTGATTGTTCAAATTCCTGTAAACCAGCTTCCACATCCATTTCATTTGTTATTTGTTCAGCTGCACAGTCATGTAAGTCAGCTAACCCTTGAGCAATTGGGCTCTTTTTATTTTGTCCATATCTTACTTCTACGGGAAAACCTTGTAATGCCAGCGTCCATGAAGTGATTCTGGATTGTGCTAGATTGCCTGATCTAATTCTTTTACTCTCTAAAAATTGCAAAGGTTGATGATTTGTTTCAATAATCACCTTTTCTCCCTGAACAATGGGGCGGAAATGTTGTAGCGCCCACACAGTGGTTAATAGGGCCTTTTCGCATTCATTAAATTTCATTTCAACTTGGGAAAATGCCTTACTTGCATATGCAATGGTTTTGTGATTCAAATCGTGTTTTTGTGATAACACTGCTGACATACAATGTTCAGAAAAGCCTATTTCTATAAAGAAATCCCTGTCCTTTATGGGGTATGCTAAACATGGTGCCTTTACAAGACATTCCTTCAATCTAGCCACTGCATCAGACTGCTCTCTTTCCCATCTCCAGGGAGTATTTAGTTTAAGCAGTTTAGTCAATGGTTGAGTGATTTCTGCATAATTCTCAATGAACTTTCTGTTATAGCCTGTCATCCCTAATAAACTTTTTACTCCTTTCTCATTTTTAGGATCTTTTAATCTTTGTATGGCCTCTATTTTCTTCCTTTGTGGATCTAGCCCATGTTCAGTCACTTCATGCCCTAGAAAGTTCACTTTTTTCTTGCACCATTGTGCTTTTTGCAAAGATACTTTGGCGCCTGCTTTCTGCAATTGGCCAAGCACATGTCTTATTTCATCAAAATGGCTTTTAAGGTTTTCATTTTTTATCAAGACATCATCCACATAAACTATTGTCCCTCTTTCCGCTGCATCCGGCATGGCCTTTCTCAAAAATATGCCAAATTCACTCCCACTATTGATGTACCCGAACGGAGCTCTAAGCCAGGCATATTGAGTCCTGTCAAATGTAAAGGAAAATAGGTGTTGTATCTCCTCTGCCAATGGCACACACCAATATCCAGATGTGAGATCTAACGTGGTAAATACATTTGAACCATGTATCTGAGCTAGGCCCTGATCAATGAATGGTAGTGGCCATCTAGATACTGGTACTCTTTTATTTAACTCTCTTAAGTCTGCACACAGCCGCCATTGACCATTTGGCTTTAACACACCTAAAATAGGCGTATTGGATGTGCTATGAATGGGCCTAATTATTCCCCGTGATTCCAAATTTTTAATAATCTCTGCCAATGATTCTAAACATGCCAGCGGTAGTCTATACTGGCGTACAAACACTGGATTTCTGCTACAACCTTCTGGTAATGTGGCCACATGTAAATCAGTTAAACCACAATCATAAGCATCTTTTGCAAATACATCCTTAAACTCCATAAATATTTCCCTCAGATTGCGTCGATCCTCATCGCTGTCACATGCATCCGCTAAGGAGATCTGCTCTTCTACCATTCTGGAAAATTCTGGAAACTCTTCTGGTAAAGGAATCTCAGCGCTTTCCTCTAACTGTGTGGCTGTGTCTTTTTGTAGAGCTGCCACTTTCAAATATTTTGGCAGATCAGCTTCCACTTCAATGGGCTGATTTCCTGTTTCATTTTCATTTAAATTAAATATTATGCAATCCTCTTGATGGCAGCACACTGTCTCATTTGAATCATAAGGATACACAGAATGAATTTTAAATATTCCTTTGGGCTGAGAGTCCAGGTGTTCTGGCAACTCGCCCTTGGCATCTACATATTTTTCAGGAATATTCCCAATCACCATGTTATTTAAATGTGCCGTATAATGTGATTTTTGTATGGCCATTCCTAATGGGGAGTTTTCCTCTAAATGAATATCCTGACAACCTTTATTATTTACCATGATTTTTACAGATCCCTCACCAATGTCTACCAATGGAATGTATTCATAATCCAGGCCTTGCTGTTTTATGGATTCATTCAGGCATACAAATGCATCAGAGCCTTTCATCTGCTGTCCATTTTTGCATTTCAGTGTTATTGCAAACTGTTTTGTAAATGCAGGAACAATAGTATTTTTCCTCATCTGTAATTCGACTGCATAAGGAACTAGTTGTGCACAATGATAAGCCCTTCTTTTGTCTTCAAATTCAGGCGCCGGCCCACCTAGGCGTGACCATATTTTTTGATTAAGGAAATCTAACACCATACACATTCTGTGCATGATGTCATTGCCCATGTAAAATTCATTTTGTGCTCCACTCACTATCCATACATTATGGTAAATTGTTTTCTGCCCAATGCTAATTTTAAGCATGCATCTGCCTGTAATTCGGTTTTCAAAGTCTGGACTGTCCAACCCAGAAACATATTGGTTTTTAATCCTAAATTTCGGGATTTCTTCCCTCTCCATAATTTTTTGCAACAATTTCTCATTAATGAAACTCCTTTCATGTTCAAGCGCTAAAGTGGCTTTTATTGTTTTAAGATAATCATTTATACCAACGTGAACCCATGGTTGCTCATCTTCCATGTGTATCTCTGCCAGAGTGGTAATGTGTTTTTCTGAATCTGTTTTAGGAACAATATTCTGTTTGCATGTATTCTCTTTTAAGTAAAAACGTAATGTGTGCTCATCTATAGCAGTCTGCCAATCTTTCCTTGGGTCCAAGTATATTTGTACAGGTAGTTTTTCATTGTCGCTCTGATCTTTGTCTTGACACATTAATATAACAGTGACACTAGGTATGCAGCTATTCTGGAGATATACCTCCACAGCATCATTTGTTTTGGCAACGGTGTGACATTCTTTTATATTGCTGTTTTGTGATTTTAGTTTCTTAGGCCTCAATGGTTTTTTGGTTAAGGACCACAGCACTCCATTCACCCCATCTATGAGAGGAGACAATCTTTTCAGGCAATCTGTCCCCATCAGAAATGGAATTTCACAAATAGATGTGATCAATACCTCTTGTTTCATTCTGTGCTTTCCTATTTTTATGTCAACCTCAGTTACACCTATGATGGGCACCTCCTCCCCATTAAAGTTATGCACTGGGCCTTGATTTGCCTTCACTGTGATCTGACTCTGTGGAGGCCTCCCTTCATTGATACTCTTTACCAGCTCCTCTGACATAATTGTGGCCTGTGCGCCAGTGTCAATCATAGCAAAGGTGTGGCATTTTTCTTCTACAGTGATGGGTGCATAATATCTGTCCTCAACTTCCTCTAATACACATAAGAAATGTGAATTCTTACTGATTTCAGGGCTCACCTTTCTCAGGTCTTTTTCACTTTTGGTTAAGCACATTGGTAAATGAAAAGACATTTTTCCCTCCTTTTTACCCATTTCTGTGCGAGATATTTTATTCATTTCTCCATGTTCAAAGGTTTTTTGGAGTGTGGCCACCGTTCGCCCATCCATCTGGGTAACATCAGAGACCACATTACAACCTTCCAACTGAACATGTGTAACAACATCATTCAGCAATTCGTCATTTTTTAATTCTGTGCATTTGTGATCATTTAGTGTAATACCAGCCCTTTCAGCCTCTTCAAAAATATGTGGCTCAAAGAATTTTTCAGGTGATTGACTTGTACCCTCCTTGTGAGTATTTCCTTTTTCTGTCTGTGTTTGGTCATTGTTTTGCTTGCCCAGGGAAGGAGCTATGGCATCCCCACTTACTCCCTGTTCACTGGTATTCCCCATGCATGAGTCATTTTTCTTAAATCTGTCCCTTTGTTCTTTTGGAATTCCTAATGTTTCTTTTTCATTTGTGCAAATCTTTACTGTTTTATTTAGCTCTAAGTTAAACCGTACCTCTTTTTTAGAAGTATTTACACTTTCTATCACAATTTCATTTACTGGTACTTTCATTTTTAATCCATTAGTCATCTCAGAGTCGTTATGCAAAGTTATATCAGAGCAATCTGTCATTTTGGCACTGCAGTTATCATGAGTACTTAGTCACTTTTCGGAAGCCCCCCGGTCATTGCTATGGCCATCAGCCCCCTCTTTGGAAGGTTGTTTTTGCGCTGTATAGAGCTTTCCTATTTGCTCAGCTAACATTTTCACTTGGGCCTCAAGGCATTGGAACCTTTCCACCTCTCTAGGATCCTCTTTCTGTGGCCTAGGTCGATATTGGTTGTTTTCCCCCTGATTGGATCTATTCTGATACCTCTCAGGTGATTGATACCGGTTGGGATGGTTTCTGAACTCTTGATTCATTTGTGGAGGGGAGCGGGTTGCACCCATCCTTTGATTATAGTCCCCTGGTGGGGAATCATTGTACTGGCGTGGACTGTAGTTCACGTTTTGCCTCATGTCCTGTCTCTCAGATTGTGGGTACTGGCCCCTATGTTGATTTCCATTATCAGTAAATCGATCCACATATCGGGGCCTATCCTGATTACCATATATCATGGTGCTGGGATCAAATCTGCTCTGTGTCCCCAATGACTGGTAGGGACCATCATTTCTTTGATCTTGATTTTGTCTCTGGTTATTGTTCATACCTGCCATATCAGACCGGTATCTTACCCGGGGTCTATCTCCTAAATATCTAGGGCTGATGTAGCTCTCTCTATTACTAGGATCATGTGATTGGAACATTGGTACAGGAAATGGCGATCTTTGTTGATTACCCCTTTGTTCAGGTGTCACATTATTTTTACCTTGGCTTTGAGCAGACTCAAGGGACATTTTGGCTGACCTGATTTCCATTACTGTGGCTGAGGGTTCTTTAGATTTAGGCCTAGTATCTTTCATTTTATCACTTTCTCTACCCTGACAATAGAGTACCTCATATAGCTTGGTGCTTTGATGTACAATCCATTCAAGGGACTTGTCACGGTCAAATTCACGGACCAATTGGGATATGATGTCTTTCTGTAGCCCATAGAAGTATGCAGTTTTAAACTCATTGGAATTTGAGTCAAAAGATACATCAAAGCGAGAGAATGCTCTTTTTAAGTCTTGTAAAAATTGGCGAGGTGATGTATTAGGTCCAGCAGTAATAGTGTACGCGACTTTCTTTGCCTCCTGCAATGACTGAAAAGGAGAAAAATGACGCCTAATTTCTTTTTCAAACTCCAGCCATGTCATATTCTGCTGTTCATTTAATCCCCTTATGATGCTGGCCGTCGGGGCATCTAAAGTTAAATGAAAATATTGTCTGTACTGTTCCTTAGGTATCTGGAGCGCTTTAAAAATGTCATGCACCGCTTCTAAGTGATCCTCAATGCAGCATTCACCTCCCTTTTTAAATGGTTTGATCAGGGCTTTAATGGATTTCATTATTTTTATGGGGCTACTTGTTGCAATGCATGGAATTGCACTATTTTGTGATTCAATCCTGTTTTCAGGTGTATGAGATTGGTGGCTGCCCCCAATGGGAGTATCAAATCCCCCAAGGGCGCTGCAACCAAGTTCAGTCACCGGCCCAGTCACTGGGGCACTAGCTCTTTGGGCAGAGCTAGAATTCACCTCCACTCCATTGAATGTGGTACCCTGCCGCCTCTCCTGGGACCTGGGAATGCACATTTGCTGTTCTAAGTCCTTACACTTTTTAAGGAGTCTGTTGGCTTCATCATGCAAATAATTATTTTCATCACTCATTTTATTAATTGCCTCCTGCATATCGCACATTTGCATTTGGCATTCATTGAACTCTTTATTTCTCTTGTCTCTTTCTTGGATCATTTTAATCATTTCTTGTTCTGCACTCTGGAGATCACCTTCTTTTTCGCAATGTTCTTTTTGTAAAATCTGCATTTCTGAAACAACCTCATCTTTATCCTGCCTAATGTGATCCACTAAGGCTTTTAAGTGTGTCAATTCTTGCTCACTATCTTCAAATTGTTTCTTGCTTTTGGATAACTGAGTATCAAAGTCTCTGCATTTTAATTGCATGTCTTTTTGGCATACATCCAATTCTGCTCTCAACATTTCCTGATTTTTACTTGCCCCATCTAATTCAGTCTTTAACCTGTTAATTAGCTGAGTATCATTCTCTTGCATTCGCAGGGACTTGTTTAAAATAAACCATATTTTGCCGCATAGCCGTATTAAACAGTCTTTCTCTGCACTTTTATCGGCTGCATTCAATAATCTTGTAAGGCAGACCTGAATTATGCTGCCTTCTGCAAAAATATTGTCTAGTTTTTCTTTCTGCACCTCACCCTGAATGCGGTTACTCCATTCTAAGGTACTGTTCGAAGACCAATTCCCATGTGCAAATAACTTTGCCTCTAAATATTGCACTAGATCTGAGAATGTGGTTTCCCTTTGTGACATTCTGAAATTCGTTTTTAGTGGCACACTGCTATTATAAAATGGGTTCCCTTTAATGTGCAAATGGCAGTGTGAGACACACTTGCCACGCCCAGTAGGTACTCTGTGATCACTTTCCCGGCCTGCAACGCACCATAAATATGTAGGGTATTTTGTGGAGATTTGGGGCCTGACGGTATTTTATTACCGCCGAAAAATAACTTAGCAATAATCACTCTTTGTATTCAGATTTGGCCATGTGCAACAATAATACAATGGACATGCATTATTTCAGCACCCAGACCTGCTTATTTGGTATACGTGGTTGGTGGTATTTTGGTGAGCATAATTCCATTGTTTTATTTGTGGCCCCAATGTCCAGAATCCCTTATCTTCGCTTAGATTTTTCGTGTGATCACTAGAGAGACCTCAGACCTGCATTCTAGGGATACCACAATTTCCAGTGATAGTGTTGGTGCGCCACCATGGGCAAACTCACTGACTTATTTACGACAGAGAGCTATATGTGGTAGTCTTGTGGTAATTTCCACTACCTTATATACGGTAGGGAGCTATGTTCAGAGAGTCTCTCTTCCCGTTGGCTCATGTACCTCCAACAAGTTATGCTACAGTTACTCACAATTATTCATACTGATTCTGACATACACACATCTGTCTTAAAATGACCATTGCACTGTTTAAAAATCTCCCCACATCATTGGCATTGTAATGGTAAATAGAAAATAAACCACCCGTCTGTTTTCAAATATTTTCTGTATTATAAAAGTTGCATTTAGACATGATCTCATTCTTTACAGCAATAAAATGGAACAATCAAAGCATTTTCTATGACACACTGCAATTATAGTGGCGGAGAACAGAACTTAAATTGCAACATTAGCACTTGATTAAGACACGCACGGGACTTTCATTTTTCTACACTGACTGCATATTTCCGTGCACACACACAGCTCCCCCAGTTAGGTAATTACCTTATCTGTTCAGAGGCTTCTCTCTGTGAATGTGGCTCTCTTGGATTAACTCCAGCAAAAAGGAACGCTTGCCTTCTCAATCCGGGGTCATTGCCTGGAATTCTCAGCTTTTTCAGATAGGACTGCCTCAGCCAGTGGACAGGTTTTTCTTTCTGCTCTCCCCAATGTCGACTGCAGCAGGACACCGGAATTTGCATTCAGTCAGGACCCCACAGCCAGGTCTTCTCCCCAGTAGTGCAGAAAGATGTCTCCCTGTCTTTTTCCCTGCTACTGCCCACTAAAACTTTCCTCTCATCCCTCTTTATGACGTGTCCCAATGAAATCCATCATCTCTCATCCTCCTACTCTTCAACAATAGCTTCGCTTATACATTTGCAATTGTTGCAAATCTGACTTCCTCCTTCCTGCCGTTACTGTGCACAACAACACGGATAATCAGGCAGAGAAGAGAAGAAAAAAAAATCTGCACACTCATTTAACTGGTTTTCAGAGTATGCCTAATTCTGCAGTAGAGAACACATTTTATTAGTGGGTTATATTAAAATAAGGTTTTATTAGTCAGGTTAATGGTTAATAGGTTAGCTGTTAATTTTCAAATGTGTCTCTAGCAATATAGGCATTTCAGGTGAAAAATAGTGTGCATTTTTAAATGAACACGTGTGCTTTTAACTGCAAAAATAGATTTGCATCTTATATGTTAAAATCGTTTTTTACTGAATAGTCTGTCTTTCCTTGTTAATCTGCTAACCCATATAGCAATGCACCGCACCCTTGTGGTGGTGGTGCTGCAAAAAAAATTGTGCTACTTGTGCAGTATTGCTGTACTGTGTACTGTAACACGCCAAATATCCTTACAGGCTGGACAAACCTTTGCAGACTTGATCCTGGGGATCCTGCAAGCCTGCTAGTGAGATTCGGGTAGGTCCACTTGTTTCTATGAATTTTTTTTCCAGCCTGAATCTTCCAAATTTCCATCAATAGCCGTACATCTTCAGGAAAGTTCGGGACAAGTTTGGGAGGTTCGGACTCATTTGTGGTTGTAAAACATGCACACAATATTTCATGAAGGGAGAGAAAGATTCACAGGAGGTTAGCAAGAGGAAATCAAGACCTGTGCATCTGTAAAGGCTATACAGGTAGGAAAGCACTTTTAACTCTGGACTAAGATATATCAGTAGAGTAATGCACCTTCTGCAGAGATCTACGTCAACCTGCAGGTCCCATGTATGATTTGGAATAATAAGAACGCAGCCTTTCATCCATTTAAAGTTGATCCAATAAGTAATGTTGACGTAGGGAATTGTAAAATTGCATGACGGAGATGCAGAGTCTGTCACACATCAGGCATGACTGGGTCTGCTTTCCATCATTCAGACATCGGCACATGGGGAATTGGTGAGATGTATACAATTATAATAGAGGGATTTCATAACAAACATGGGCCACTGAAAAGCCTGTATGGTTGTGGAAGAGGGAGTCATGCAGTATTGTTACATGCTGTTTCATCTGGCTGAGTTTCCTTCCATGTGGACTACAGAGGTTATTTATTTAATAATATGGAGAGTGAATGGGTGCAGAACAATAACCTCCAAAAAGCCAGAAGGGCCAAGTCACAGACAATCATATGTCAAGCATTCATAATGTAGACTTTCCCTAATGGAATGCCCATTTGTAAGGTGGAACTGCAATGATATGAAAAGAACAAATAATATTATTAAGAGGCCTATGCCTGCTGGAAGCACCAAAACCATTCCCACTGTAATGTACGCTAGGATGTTTGTAAGCACATCATTTGTGCTGGAGCACATCACCCTAAGGTGACCTGCAACATACCACAAAGTGATACAAATAAACAAATGCATCCTCTGTACATTCTGTATTCCATTACTTTATGTTAATCTTGTTCTATCTCGTTTTTAAAAAACACATGTTTTTTGGTCTCTTGTCAGCTACAAAGAAAGAGTTAATTTTTGTTTCTTTGTGAAAAAAAAAGCCAGGTGCATGCCATTAGTCATTTGCACATGCTTTCTTTGAGCATCCCTGGCAGGAAATGTTCAGAACTATTCCATTAACTTTGAAATGTGTTTACTTTGCAATTGTGCTGGCAGGAAAAGGTCTGACTTCTTCAACCCAATGTTTATAGTAACATTTTCATTAGGTTAAGCTGAATCTGTCACCTGAATCCCTTAAAGGTTCAGCAGAACACAAATCGCTTGCATAGAGAGAACCTTCAGGTGATTCACGGTGTATCCACATGTTTAGTCCGGTGTTAATTAAGTGATATGCGTAAAAGAAGGTAATTAGCAGAAAAGTATGGAAACAAGCATTACAAAGCCAGGGGTTTTTTTCCGTTCTCCATTGCATTTTATATTTAAAGACATGAATATTTGTTGTCCCTAAACAGAGCGGGCCTAGCTCCAACAACACTCAAAATGAAGTGCTAGTCATCAAAACTTCATACATTTTACATTGACAGCTGAGACACAGACCCTACTGCTTACAAAGATTGCTATAGTGGCTTTTAAAATGTTTTACATGTTTTTATCATGCAACTTGTCATTATATAATGCTAAACCACACCATCAAACGAAAATTACACAGAGCCATACACCATGTTCAACACAATGTTGTAGCCACTTACAATCCATTCACTGCAGGGACAACAAGTAGGGCCTACTATTTCAAAACACAAAAGGCATACATGATATATGAGGTTTTATTGATAACCACATGTAATATTTGATATTTGTTGTTTGCCGTAAAATGAGAATATTGTGTTATTCTAAGACCCATCACCAATTTACTAGCCATGCATGTACAAAGCGAGCCATCAGCATTCACGTAAAATTGCTATAAATAAATGAAGTAAAGAAGAGCCATTAGCTTGATGGTCATACAATTATTTCTTACTGAGGAGCATGGAAGCAGCATTCACACCTTAAGATTTATCTCTACGACAAATGAAGAAGGGATTTTGCCTGCATGTTTCATTTTTAAAAACAGAGCTTAAGTCCTATGCAATTTTAGCCCAGACACATATTGTAATTGTAGTCGTCATTTATATAGCACCTTTTACCATTACTATGTGGTGGGCATTCCCTCTGGCACCACAGTAAAGAGGATGGGAAATTCTCATAGAGGTTTAGAATGCCTGTGTGCATTTTGGCCAAGATAAGGAATTAGGTGGGCTGGCCGTGCTCCTGTGAACAATCCAAGAGTTCAGGGATGTGGGTGGGTGCTGAGAGAGATCACAAATGTGAGAAAGTGCAAGAGACTCGTTATGTGTCAAGCTAGACCGAATTTTGACATAGGTTGTCACTGTTTCCCAATGGCAGAGGTGGCAGAGATGTTGAGGCAAGCCTGGTGCTTAAATTTGTTAAGTGTCCAGCTAGACTGAATTTGTCATAGGAAATGTAACAGGAATGGGCTAATAACTAATTGAGCCTAATACTTTACTTTAGGTTTAATATTTTTTAACTTTAACCGATATTGGGGGTACAGGTGTGATCAGCATGCATTGGTCAAGAAGAATGACACTAGCCATAGATCATAAAGAATTGAGATATAGACCATTTGCGCTACATCCTTATACTTTTGACACATCATTTTACACAGAGTCAATGCTCAACACTTTTATGGTACATTTATATGATGTAAACCCATCAGAATACGCTTAAAATAGCCTCTACACTGGAGGTGTTCCTTCAATCTAGACGCCTGTGTGTTGCAATCCAGAATCCCGTGGCAGAATGCCATAGATCAAGGTAAATTTGGTGTGTTCTGGCCCGTGAAACATCAGAAAACAGCATAATGAATCCACATATCTATTCACACCACAATATCGAAGCGCTTTGCATATAACAGCATTGCGGAGGGTATTCCAACTGGTTTACATCACTATGAATGAATATCAAATGAATATCAAGAGAAAAATGTCCTACGAAAATTAAGTCGTCTGGAGTGCATATGTAGTAATCATGAAAGTTTCGAACAAGCTCCAACGAGCTGGAGTATCCACTTGTAATGTGTAATATGTAATGCGAGAATGCCCACCCTTAAGATGGACGCCATAGAGTTACTCGAGAGACATCAGTTCACATACTAGTTAGGATACCATAAACATGCGAATGCATCGCTATGGCAACCCTTTACGAGGTGTACACGTAAGATTCCGACCGGAGCCTCGCTGCATCACACACGTCTCTCGGAACATCCACAAGGATTCATACATTAAAAGCGAGTGTGAGACTACGAATATTCCATACATATGCACCAAATTTAGTTGCTGCATTCGGGCATTTAAATTATATGGCGGTCAGATGCAAGATGGAGAAAGCGTGATGGGAAGTCATTGTAATTGCTGTTTAAATTTAAAACTTAGAAAGCCTCTGATAGATAGGGCATATGTCAGAACGTCACCGTTTCAAGTATCATTAAAACTGTATTTTGGGACACATTAACTGGTTGCTAGCAGTAGTACATCTTTGCACCAACAATGAAGTTTCCCAATGTACTAAAATATATATTACTCCTTTTCTTTCCATGTGTTGATATAGCCATTTAACTCCATCAAGCCAACAAAGACTGATCTACAAAAGGGACCGCCATGATAACCTGCATAAAATGTCTGCAAAAAATACAGACAGGCGATAAGGTAATCTGATGGTGATGGTTTAACAATCAAATATGCCTTTAGTTTAAATGTTTTATTCGAAGGGCCCAATAACAATTAAAAACACTATTGGAGACCCTGTTGCAGAGCATATTGAGCTTTCCACCTGCAAAACAAAAGAGAGTGGGGAGGGAGTCAATCCGTCTGATATGAGCCCAGTATGTTGGGGCAGTGCCAAATTGTTTGATTGATCACTGTCTTCGAACAGTTATATCAGCATATAGTGCTTTTCTGAAAAATAGTTCATGACGCAATTCCTGGCTAAACAATGGTCATTTCTGATTTTATTTCCCAGGCTGGGTTGGATGCCACACCATATCTGATGGGTAGATGACTGGCTGCATTTCGAAAAGAAATTGGTCCTGAAGAAGATGACTAGTGTGAAAATGTCATTGAAACCGGTTGACCATACAATTCTGCTGATAGCTCTGAGTGATTCTTGAGATACAGAGTGCAAATAACACCTGCAAAGCCCAGTGTATATATGGCATGTGATTGGTTGTTTTCATTGATTGTAAAGATGCAATTATGTTCACATTTTTATTATGAGGAAGACCTCAGAAAACTTAAATTATGAGGAAAAAATGAATAAAGAGATTCTAGGGTCTTCTTATTTTTAGAAGAATTATTTTTCCTGCACGGGTTGAACACACTTCACAGAGGGTGAATAAATTATCCAGCCTAGGGTCAGCACACTCTGCAGGGATACGGTGTGCTTATAGTTAGGGATAGCGCCAGGGAACACATTGACTGTGTCAAAATTGTAAGTAAAAATGTAGTGATCTGTACCTGTCCATGTTTGTATGTGATACCTCAATGTATATTTAACAGGGCGGTCTGTATCCCCATATGAGATGTATCTATGAATATATTTGTCCCTTTAGTGGCTTATGAAGTTGTGTGTAGACCTCCACTTAGCAGTCCTGCAGATATCCAGCAGGGGAACACCAGAGACAACACCACCATAGATGTGATTGCTCTGTTGGAATGGGTCCGTGATTTGCATGGCAATGGCTTGATGGAAAGCTGATGGCAATGCATGAGGCAGCCAGATAGTCATCTGGAGACGGACACTTTAGATAGGGCCTTCCCATGACCCACAAGTCTAAAGTTTACAAAAAGCTGAGATGTCTTTTAAAAGTTCTTTGTGAGTGCAATAAAGAATGTAAAGGCACACTCCACGTCCAGTGATGGCAAAGACCTTTCAGCAGGCATAGAAAGGTTTCAAAGAAAATGGGCAGTACCAAAGGTTCATTTAGATGACAGTCTGATGGGACCTTGGGCAAAAAGGAAGGATGAGTCCTTAGAATGACTTTCGCTGAGTGGAACGATAAATATGGAGACTTACATGTGAGAGCCTGTATTTCATCAACCCTCCTGGCCGAAATGATAGCCACAAGGAAAGTAGTTATCCAAGAAAGAAACTTCCAGGGGGCCTAATGCATAGGGTCAAACGGTGGCCTCATGAGCTTGGAGAGTACCACATTAAGCTCTCAGGCAGGAGCAGGAGCCATCATTGTTGGAAAAGTCCTGAAGATGCCCTTGAGGAAGTCTTTGACAATTCTGTGTTACCACAGGCAGACCACTGCAGTTATAGTCAATATTGTCCTTCCAGCTAAAAAGTCTTTCCACAAAATATTTCCAGTTGTGTTCAGTTGGATATAATCAAACTTTCTAAAGTGCTGTATGTGTTTCCCAGCCAATGCTGAGCAAATTAACAGCAGGTGTTTCAAGTTCTCAACCATATCTGATAAAAGACAATGGCCCTCATTACAACACTGGCGCTAAACCATGGCGCTATTAGCACCATGGTTGGTGCCGGTTTTGTAACGGGTCCGCCATGGTTCAATGGGGAATTACCATCCCATTCCAGGGTTGGCGGGGCGGTAATTCCCCATTGAGCCATGGCCATTCCCCATTCCCATTTTCGCCCCATAGGGCTCAATGGGACTGGGGAAGGCGCTACGTACGGTACCGCAAATTGCGGTACCGTACTTAGCACCAAGGTCCCTTTGCGGGTCCCTACTTTAACGGCTGGTCTAGACCAGCCATTCAGGTCGGATCCCGCAAAGGGACCTCGTAGTAAGGCGCTGTGTTTAACGGCACCGCAGCCTTTTAGAGCGCCGTTAAACACTTAGCGCCAGGGTCCTAATGAGGCCCAATATCTGCAGATTGAGGTCTCTATCAAACACTTTCCATATCTTTCCATTATTTTTCTAGTGTGATACAAGTTCCATCAAAATTTTAAAAAAGATCACCTCATTGGACAACTTGGGTGAATGAATACATATGGAGCAATAGTACCTCATTTTTTATGATCCAGAACTATATGATCAAGGGATGTATAACTGTTCATTTTGTCTAATGTATCAATCCAATCATTTTAGTACAACAATAGTTTGACCCTTAGAGGGTTCCTAATCAATTCATCAATAGTTATATTGATCTCCCTTAATTTAGTCTCACAGTACTTAGTTAGTTCCAACAGGTACTGTAGATTTTGCATATCTGGCCAGCCTAGCAAGAACAACGTACAGGGACTCTGGTGTTGGTTTCATAACATTTCTATAGAAATGTAGGAGTCTCCAGTTGGCTCTACTGGTTAGAGAATTTATATCTAACTCAAATAGAATCGCAGGCAGTGGCCCTGACATCTGTATATTAATAATAACTTGTTGCCTGAAACTGCCTTCCAACTTTGGTAAGATCTACAATACCCCAAAAAAGTGGATGTCAATTCCATATAAGATTTTTGGGAGGACCTTGCCCTCAAAGAACTTTAAAGCCGGAATCAGTGAGAACCGTGCAAACCTTCCATCTAGCCCAGTTGTATGATTTGCTAGAGCCATTACTTGTGAGCGCAGCCACTCTCTTATTTGTGTTTTATGTGGGTTGGAACTTATAGGAAATCTCAAATAGACAAAACTTTCAATGCTTTCTAAAAGTTCCTCTTGAATTGACCAGTAAAATGTGGACAACTGCCTCTTTAGGGTGCACTGCATGACTGTTTTTAATGGATTAATTTTTAGGGAGTGGTTGGTAGCAAAAACATTAGAAGCTGTTAAAAGGTGTTTTAATCCAATTACTGAGCAGTCAAATAATACAAAATTCATCTGTGTAACTTAACCAATAAACTTTGAGGTTGTCTAATTCTGTAGAAACTAGGGCTACAGGCATAGGAATGTCACCTATATCAGACATATATAAGTTAAACATGTATATGAGGCAAGCACACCCCCCTGTCTGGCCCTGGATGTCAATATTTCTTCAGATAAGCCCCCTTCTACGTTTAACCAAACTTGAACTTTTGTGCTTTGATAGAGACCAATAATTAGGCACAGACAACTTTCCGGAAGGCCCCATTTTTGATGTTTGGTCTATAACAGGTTATTTCTACAGCATCAAATGCTGCAGACAGATGGATGGTGCTAACAAACACTGATTTATATTTCAAAGACTAGGCCATGTCTTCATACATTTCAACACCATATCATTAAGGGTGGTGTTCATATTTTTATGAACACCAATCTGCATTTTTGGATTCTACCAGACAGCGCTACCCATGACTCTAAATGGCCAAGAGTCAGGGAGGCAAAAACTGTGCTGTCTGTGTCCAATAGTGATATTGCTCTGTCATTTTTTGGGTCAGACCTAAGACCTTTTTTTATAGATCGGGACTATGTTTGCAACCCTCCAGAATTCTGGAAAATTATAACTTAATACAATCTACTCAAATAACATTAACAAAACAACCACCCATTCCCTTTAAAAAGTGTATTTGAAAGTTTATTAGGACCGATGCCCTTGATTGTCTCATTTTAGCAATGATTTATTTCTTCTATGATCTCTTGATTTATTACTATACAATAGGGCACCTCAGAGTAACAAGAAATTAATGATGGAGCATAGTCCTGAACCGCAGTTGAGAATTTCTTTGAGTAATGAGATACCCTATCTGTTTCCAATACTGAGTTAGTTTGCATTTCCACCTGGAAAACCTCCAGAAGGCTGAGGAATAGTAACTTTGCAGTCCCTTGGAGGCTGGCCAAGGTGAGCCAGGCTTCTCCTGCTATTTTGGACTTCGATTCAGTTCAAAATGCAGCAGATACTGTAGTTGAGTAGTATGCAGGTTTTGAGGTGTGTTAGAACGGAAGGATACTGTGGTTTGAAACATTAATAAAGTGATTCAAATTGTGTAGGTCACCAGGTTCAGTTCAGTGGTCGAACTGGTGAAAGGATTCTGAGCTGAGTCGGTTCGATGAAGGGGCTCAAAGAATGTGGTTCGGAGAGAACACCAGAGTCAGTTTGATCATCAACAGGGGTGATGACGAGGGGACAGTTGGCTCACACAACTTGCAAGCAATGAAAGGGAAACAATGCTTCTTTTTTCAAGCCGAGAGGTCAAAACGCTTGAGCTGGCACAGTGAGGAGTCTGCATGGTTTGAACGGATGGGACTGTGGTTAGAAAGTTGGTGAGAGAGCACGGGGAAGGTGGCACACAACTTTAGGGATCCTTGAGCACAGTGATGTCTTGGGCAGTAGCATGACCAGCAGAGTTGCAGATCTTGATCCAGCAGCAACTCACCTCCAATGTGCCATAGCAATGCCTCTGTCATCTTGAACTACCATCTTCACATCACAAATGGAGAACATTGGAATGGACTTCTCTCCCATTAGGGCCAAATAGAATCTTCTTGAAGGTTTGAAATCCAGAGATAATTCAATGAAAGAATGGGGACCCCTTATTTTAAAGTCAATATTCTACAGGTGAATGGTGAAAGGCAACCCTGCTTTAAGGTTCCATTACCTGCCATTGGATCAAGAGTAATCATTCTGCTGACACTGCACACAAAGTGCTTTCTGCTTCAGGAAGTGGAAGGGCTTGAAGGAAAGATAGAGGCAGATAGAGGCAGAGAGAAACACGATGGTGGAACCTTCTGTTAGCTTTAAGGAGCTACCTCTGAGTACACTAACCCTGCTGTCTTCCCATTACAATAGAACCACATGTCCTTGTGATATGCAGAAACCTGGTGTAAGGCGACTCCTTTTGTTAATGGGCGTGCCCTTAGATTCCTGTTTCCACTACAGCATTCAATGGAGTAGCTATATATTTAGATATAAGATATATTTGCGGCTATAAACGAAGTAATGGGAAAATGATTTGCAATCAAAAGCTATTGGCAGTTCAAAAACATACAAATGCCATTAGGGTGGATGTGGGGGGATGGCTAGAGGGCACTGAGTGAGAATTGGGAGTTAGAGGGTGCCCAGGGACAGAGTTTGCAACACAAAGCTTTCTGTTGCCTCGGCTATAGCAGCGAATAGCCAACATCTGAAAACAAACTGCATCAAAGAAGCAGGGTGTGTTCGCTGTGAAAGGGAGACAGCAGGGGACGCGAGGATGCCATCTGGGGAGTGGGAGGAGCAGGCGCAGATGAGAGGGGCACTTGGTGATGGCTTCAGGGGCAGGGAAGCATTTTCTTTTTCGGTCGGTTTGCCGGTATTCGTGACTATACCCAGGGCTACGATTCAAGGACTACGGATACCACGGGTAAGAGTAGTTCTGTATTTGCAGTTATATTTTGGGGGGTGTCTGTGTTTCATTTATTTTCTAAAGTTATTTGTATAGGTATAGTGACGTCAGGGGTGTAAAATCACTGCCATTGCCAAAGGCCATGGTCAGTGACCTGGTATGTATTAGAATTACTTTTTTTATTTGGATGTGTGTTTTCAGACTTTTGAGCATGTGAGATTTTGGAGAAAAATAGAAGAAAATAGTTTAACAAAAATAACATAGAAAGGAGCAATTGCAGTTTAGTTTTAGATGTGCCATACAATGTATTTTAGGTTGTGTATTCTCACTTATGGTATTATATTGTCTGTGGATATATTCCGGCAAATGACATGTCGTGTGTTTGTGGACATGTGGTAGCTGGAGCCATCTGAAATTTTGGGATGGGTGGCATCTTATATGTATTGAGTGTTTTGGGGGATTGTAAGTGACTAGGGGAGTAGAGGAGGACTATGAGGAGTGTGGGGGGTTGGTAGGCATGTTGGGGATAGTTTTTGGAGGTTAATGAAGTGGAAATGGAATTTTGACTCAATCGTTTTTGCGATTAGCTGCGGTTATCAGCAAAACTCCAGGATGGGCTTTTTGTATAATCACGTCTATGAAAAGCATGTGCATAGGTACGTCAATACTATTCTGCGTTTTATTTGTTGTGGCTGGAACCACAGGTATATTTAAAGTTGCATCTATAAATATTAATTTTCAGTACAATAATCATACTTTTATGAGGATGATATAGTACAGAATTGTATTTGTGTGTGTTATTTTATGTACTTGGTTGTTTACCTATTTGATTTGAAGGTTTGAATGCCATTTTAGTTTGATTTGGGGCTTGCAGAAAAATGTATGTTTACCACGGCTACACATACGTTTTTTAGCTGTGTTGGATATCCACGGCAACTTTTGATGCTGGTCAGGGTTTTATATGGGTTTTGGTGTTGCTAATTGGGTAGTGTTAAAGTTGTTAAGTGAATATGTTGGCCATTGTATTCGTTTTCTTACAATATAGTCCTCTTTTGGTGGTTTTGATTTTGGAAAGTATGAAACTCCCCATTTTGTCTACTTTTCTCATTTTTGACTGCAGAACTCACACTGTGCAGATCATGTTAGCTGTGATAAAATAAGATTGGCATTAATCAGTTGTTTGTTCTTGTTTTGTTGACGTTTGATTTGATAATATGTTGATAATGGGGTTCTGCGTTTTTCTTTCTGTATTTGTTAACAATGAAGTGGTGCTAATGTATATGTTGAAAATGGGTGGGAATACTTATTGAAAGTTATTAGGAAATAATTAGGAAATAAATTGAATTTTAGTGAGATGCATGATATAAAATCATGAAGTATGCTTGTTGTTTTCAAAATAAAATATTTATCACAGAGCAGTAGAAATGTGATTTTATGTACAATGCTTTTTTAATCACGTATGGTGTGTGTTAAAGTGATTTTTTGGGTGATATACAAATGTGTTTGTTTTAAAAAGATACTTTTTTGCTTGCGTGGTGTGATATTTAGTGTACCCATAGTTATAGGTTCTGACTAATGTGAAGGCTTCAATAAAGACTTTGTGTCATGATGCCTACCCCCGGAGCACCAGGCCAGGCCCAGCACCCCCGGAAGCAGGCATCATGCCCTCGGGTAAAAGCCCAGCGGCCCCTTATAGGGGCTCTTTGGACTCAGTCCTGGCGCCTTTGGCGCCAGGCTCATGTTGGACATCAGTCCTGGCGCCATAGGCGCCAGGCTCATAAAGGGAGGTGTTTTGTGCACTTACCTGATGCAGACCATGCTGCACGCTTCAGGCCTCCCTGAGACCTGAAAGGGACTATTTTTTCATAGGGACTATTTTTTCACTCGGGCGTGGCCAAGGAAGGATACATACCTAGTTGGGGAAGGATACATACCTGGGACTTCTTTGGAGGCTATTTAAGCCACGCCCAGACAGCAGCTCATGCTTCGCGTTGTTCTGCTTCCTGCAGCTTAACGCTCACCGTGTCTGCTCCTGCTCCTGGACTCCAGCCACGCCCGCCTCGAACCTGGAAGACCTGCAAGGAAGGAAGAGAAGAGAAAGGTGAAAACCAAGGACTATTTCAAACTTCTTACCTGCATCCGGAATCTTCTCGCCAGCATCCCTGAAGAAAGACTTCCATTTAAAAGCATTGCGTTGCTCGCTGCAGCGCCACGCTTCACTCACCTGTCCTCGAGACATCTCCCGGCTCCATTGCGGCTGTCAGCATTGGACGCCACATCTCTGCGCCTAGGGGAGAGAGGAAGAAACAAAAGGTGAGCAGAAGGAACACAGAAGAAAAGCCTGATTAACAGCCATAATACTTACCGGCTTTTCTTCCACATTTCGGGTCGGCGCCGCCCCGTTGGCAGGTACCGTACCCCGGCACTACTCACCTCGGCAGTTTAACCCCTCGATGCATCGCCTTCATTCTGCACCTGAAATAAAGGACAGATCACAGGTTAGAAAGACAACATAAAGGGGGCCTCACTTGAACTTTGAACTTTCATACTTACGGTGCATCGCTCAGGAAAGTCAAGTGGATTTTGCCAGCGCCATTCTGAAAACCAGTGAAGTAACTGGACGAACATGCGCCCCTGCACCAGAAGCAGGATGGAGAGTTCATCCTTCCAAACCATAAGGTGAGCTTCAACCGGGGTTTGGAGGAAGTTAGAGAGGAACGAAGGGGTAAGAGGGAAAGGGGGGAGCTAGCACACTATTCTGCAGACTGTTAATCCCCTTTCTCATCTGCAGAAGGATATTCCTACGGGCCAAGCAAGCACGATTTGGAGGTCCTGTCCAATCGGTGTTCCGGGTCCTGCGCATCACGCTAGAAGAGGCCACAGCAATCCAGACTAGACCAGCGCCCCCGTGGGAACCAGGTGAGCGTTACAGAATGCGAAGCCTTCCTACAAATTCCCACCCAGGCGCTATGGAAACTTCCGAAACTGACCAGTTGGCCCAATTACTGGGGGAATTACGGGCCGAAGTACACGCCACTCATCAAGAGACTAGTGCCCTCAGGAGGGAAGTGATTGTAATAAAGGATAGAGCTGATGACCTGGCTAGACAGCTTTTGCAAGGTCAAGCTGGACAAACTCCTTTACCCGGTTCCGGGGGGAACCCCGCTCCTGTGGTTTCCAGTAACCCGGTGCAGATTAACCTACCTGGAAACATGCCGCTGGCCCCACCTGAACACTTTGCTGGGGACCCCAAACGATTCGCCGTATTCATGAATCAGTGTCATTTGCACTTCCTATGCAGACCTGGGGCCTTCCCTAATGATCAGACCAAGGTAGCCTTTGTGTTGTCATATCTCAGCGGCTGTGCTGCCGATTGGTCAGTCCCACTGGTAACTGAAGATGACCCGATTCTTCGTGATTTTCAAGGATTTCAAACAAGCATGGAAAGGTTATTTGCTCAACACTCCCAGGGACAGGCTCTGGATGACGAACTTCTATCT
The DNA here is from genome assembly GCF_040938575.1 of Ambystoma mexicanum. Taxonomy (NCBI): domain Eukaryota; kingdom Metazoa; phylum Chordata; class Amphibia; order Caudata; family Ambystomatidae; genus Ambystoma; species Ambystoma mexicanum. The sequence continues at coordinate 1,318,479,793 of NC_090929.1, read as the reverse complement.
CTGCGACAGGGCAATCAAGACCTTCTATCCTACATTGCAACCTTCAATAGACTAATTGTGGAAACTGGTTGGCCAGAGGATAAAAGAATCACGTTATTCTATCGAGGTCTACGCGGAGAACTTAAAGATGTCCTGGCACAAGTTGTAAATCCGCCCCAAGAATGCACTGAATATATAGACTTAGTGGTCCAATTGGATCACAGGCTGCAAAACAGAAAAGCAGATTGGTCCAAGTTTGAAACCCGGGTGTTGGCCAAGACCCATGCTAACCCCAAGGGGGCTGATGCCTCGGAGCCTATGCAAATCAAAGGTGTTAAAGGACCCCTAACTCAAAAAGAACGGGAAAGAAGACGACAGATGCAATTATGTCTTTATTGTGGGTCCCCTGGACACTTTCTACGAGATTGCCTGGTTAAGCCGCCCAAGAAGGTGGTAGGAGCCGCTGATAAAATCCATGGAAACTCTGTATGGGAAACGACCACGCCCGGCAAGCATAGGGGTCCGCTTGCCGAGCTTGAAAACTAACTCTCAGACCTCGCATTTCATTGTGCCAATGGTCCTCGTAGATCCGGAACAGCCTAAACGGTTGCATGCTATAAAGGCATACATCGATAGCGGGGCTATAGGAAACTATGTGGATCGAGAATTGGTCTCTAGGATACACCTCCCTCTGCGTCCTAAAACCAACAAAGATGTCATTACCACAGTAGATGGAACCGAAATTGCCTCTGGACAGGTAACACATTCCACAGCTGAGGTGACACTTGTAGGTCCGGATGGCCATCGGGAGGCAGTTGTGTTTGATGTAATCAAGGCTCCACAGTTTCAGCTTATTCTCGGAATCCCTTGGTTAGAGACACATAATCCTCGAATTGATTGGCGAGCGAAGAGAATAACATTCCCGGATTGTGCACAAACCTGCTACCCAGAAAATCCAAAGATTAATCTAGCATCAGTAACCTCTGTCCCTGTGCAACTACTTCCAGAGTACCAAGACTTTCAGGACGTCTTCCAAAAGGAACAGGCCAACATGTTACCTCCCCACAGATCGTACGATTGCCAAATCGATCTGGTGCCCAGTGCACAACCCCCTTGTAGCAGGATTTACGCCCTTACTGAACCAGAGAATCTGCATTTGAGACAATATTTAGATCAATACCTCGCCAATGGTTTCATTCGCCCGTCAAAGTCCCCGGCATCCTCAGCTTTCTTCTTCGTGCCTAAAAAAGAAGGCAACCTTAGAACTTGTATCGATTACCACGCATTGAACCAGATAACTGTTAAAAATCGTTACCCTCTGCCTCTGATCCCTGAACTCCTTGACCAGGTGAAGGACGCTTGCGTATACACCAAATTAGATCCCTGGGGGCTTATCATCTGGTACGAGTAAAAAAAGGCGACGAATGGAAAACGGCCTTCCGTACAAAATATGGACTATTCGAATACCAGGTGATGCCTTTCGGGTTGTGCAACGCGCCTGCAGCCTTCCAATTCTTCATGAACGATGTCCTTCGGGAACTCATCGATGTCTGTGTTGTCGTGTATATCGATGACATTCTTGTGTATTCCTCTTCGGAATCTGATCACAGAAAGCATGTCAGGGCCGTCCTAGAGAATCTGCGCCAGCACAAACTGTTTGCCAAGCTGGAAAAATTTGTTTCCCATACCACTGAGGTTGAGTTTCTCGGATTCATCGTGACACCTAAAGGGGTCCGAATGGATTCACGGAAAGTGGATGCCATCCTCAAATGGCCATCACCTAGTTCGGTGAAAGGTGTCCAAAGCATGCTTGGTTTTGCCAACTTTTATCGCAGGTTTATCCCGTAGTTTTCACGTGTGGTGCAACCCATCACTGCACTCTTGCGAAAAAATAAACGTTTTGAATGGACCGAGGAAGCCGAACAGGCCTTTCAGGAGTTGAAAGCTAAGTTCACGTCCGCACCTATTTTGAAGCACCCGCATCCCGATCTCCCATATATAGTCGAAACCGACGCGTCCAGCTTAGCCATGGGAGCTGTCCTGTCTCAGAGAGACCCTGAAACCAACCAACTGCACCCCGTAGCATTTTGGTCCAGAAAGTTCTCGCCGCCGGAGATAAATTATGCGATCACCGATAAGGAACTATTAGCCATTAAGTCCGCCTTCAAGGCTTGGCGGCATTATCTCCTCGGCGCCCGGCATACCATCACCGTGATCACTGATCACCGAAATTTACAATATTTAAAAACTGCCAAGGCTCAATCGTCTCGACAGCTCCTATGGGCTTTGTTCTTTGCTGAGTTCGATTTTGTAATCACCTACGGCCCCGGCTATAAGAATGGTAAGGCGGACGCTCTATCCCGAATTGGAATGGAAGAAATTGACACAAACTCAGAACCTGTGCCGATAATTCCCGAACAAATAATTTTGGGGATAACCACTTTACAAACCCTTGAAGACATTCAAGCACGAGTGAAACAATTCCTGGACTCTTCAGCCTTGCAGGATTGGATCAAAAGGGGTCTAACTTTTCAGTCAAGGATGGCTTACCTTACTTCCAAGGACGCTTATTTTTGCCAGAAAAGGAATTGCAAGAACTGGTTATTTCCCATCATCATGATACCCTGATGGAAGGACATCCTGGCATTGCCAAAACAGAGGAAAAGGTTAAACGACAATTCTGGTGGCCTTCCTGGCGAAAGGATATTAAATCTTTCGTGATGTCCTGTGGAGTTTGTGCCCAAAACAAAGGTCAAAAGACAAGACCCGCCGGTCTTCTTCAGCCCTTAGACATTCCACCAGCACCTTGGCACACCCTGTCACTAAATTTTATCACGGACCTGCCCTCTTGTAATGATTACAATACTATTCTGGTCGTGGTGGATTTATTTTCCAAAATGGCCCACTTTATTCCGTTGAAAGGATTACCTTCAGCCTTTGTTCTTGCCAAAGAATTCCTCGAAAATATCATCTGTTTGCATGGATTCCCGTCCATACTAGTCTCCGATCGGGGAAGCCAGTTTATTTCTCATTTTTGGAAAAAGTGTTGTCAACTGGCACAAATCGACGTAAGACTCTCGACCAGCCACCACCCACAGACCGATGGTCAGAAGGAGAGAACGAACCAGACCCTTGAACAATATCTACGATGTATGTTGCACCAATCGGAGGGTAATTGGAAGGACATTTTATGGGTGGCAGAATATGCATACAATAACTCGATACACTCTGGAACTGGTCAGAGCCCCTTTTATATCCTATATGGACATCACCCTCGTACTTCAGACTTGGACTCACCTCTGAGCCTTGAAATGCCCACAGTGGACCATTTGCATTCTACGATTACTCAAGCCTTCAAGGATGCAACTGCACATTTGCAACATGCGAAAGGGAAATACAAAAAGAATGCAGATCTGCATCGAAGAGAGGCGCCTCCATACCAAATAGGGGATCAAGTATGGTTGGCTACCAAACACCTATCACTCAAGGGGCCTCGAACTTTTAATCCAAGGTATTTAGGCCCTTACTCGATCAAAGCTATAATCAACCCAGTGGCAGTCAAGCTCGATCTACCAACTAACATGCGGATTCACCCCGTTTTTCATGTTTCACTTTTGAAACCAGTGCACCCAGGAACCAGAATAACAAAGCCACCAGAACCGATTCAGATAGATGGGGAGCCTGAATTCGAGGTGAAGAACATTTTGGATTCTAAGATCTCAAAATCAAAACTTTTCTATCTAATTGATTGGAAAGGGTACGGGCCTCAGGAAAGGTCTTGGAAACCCAGTGATCACGTACATGCACCTCGGCTGGTAAAAAGGTTCCATCGGAATTTCCCAAACAAACCGAAACCTCCAGAAGGAACAACCTTGGGAGGGGCTTTGGGGGGGAGTGCTGTCATGATCACTACCCCCGGAGCACCAGGCCTGGCCCAGCACCCCCGGAAGCAGGCATCATGCCCTCGGGTAAAAGCCCAGCGGCCCCTTATAGGGGCTCTTTGGACTCAGTCCTGGCGCCTTTGGCGCCAGGCTCATGTTGGACATCAGTCCTGGCACCATAGGCGCAAGGCTCATAAAGGGAGGTGTTTTGTGCACTTACCTGATGCAGACCATGCTGCACGCTTCAGGCCTCCCTGAGACCTGAAAGGGACTATTTTTTCATAGGGACTATTTTTTCACTCGGGCGTGGCCAGGGAAGGATACATACCTAGTTGGGGAAGGATACATACCTGGGACTTCTTTGGAGGCTATTTAAGCCACGCCCAGACAGCAGCTCATGCTTCGCGTTGTTCTGCTTCCTGCAGCTTAACGCTCACCGTGTCTGCTCCTGCTCCTGGACTCCAGCCACGCCCGCCTCGAACCTGGAAGACCAGCAAGGAAGTAAGAGAAGAGAAAGGTGAAAACCAAGGACTATTTCAAACTTCTTACCTGCATCCGGAATCTTCTCGCCAGCATCCCTGAAGAAAGACTTCCATTTAAAAGCATTGCGTTGCTCGCTGCAGCGCCACGCTTCACTCACCTGTCCTCGAGACATCTCCCGGCTCCATCGCGGCTGTCAGCATCGGACGCCACATCTCTGCACCTAGGGGAGAGAGGAAGAAACAAAAGGTGAGCAGAAGGAACACAGAAGGAAAGCCTGATTAACAGCCATAATACTTACCGGCTTTTCTTCCACATTTCGGGTCGGCGCCGCCCCGTTGGCAGGTACCATACCCCGGCCCCTATGGGGAAAGGACAAGAGACATTTCTGGGGAATGATAAGGACATTTAGAGGGATCGCCCTCATCACTACTCACCTCGGCAGTTTAACCCCGCGACCCATCGCCTTCATTCTGCACCTGAAATAAAGGACAGATCACAGGTTAGAAAGACAACATAAAGGGGGCCTCACTTGAACTTTGAACTTTCATACTTACGGCGCATCACTCAGGAAAGTCAAGTGGATTTTGCCAGCGCCATTCTGAAAACCAGTGAAGTAACTGGACGAACATGCGCCCCTGCACCAGAAGCAGGATCGAGAGTTCATCCTTCCAAACCATAAGGTGAGCTTCAACCGGGGTTTGGAGGAAGTTAGAGAGGAACGAAGGGGTAAGGGGGAAAGGGGGGAGCTAGCACACTATTCTGCAGACTGTTAATCCCCTTTCTCATCTGCAGAAGGATATTCCTATGGGCCAGGCAAGCACGATTTGGAGGTCCTGTCCAATCGGTGTTCCGGGTCCTGCGCATCACGCTAGAAGAGGCCACAGCAATCCAGACTAGACCAGCGCCCCCATGGGAACCAGGTGAGCGTTACACCTTGGAGCATTATCTGATGAAAGAATGACACCTTGGCTTTGGGCTTATTGCTATGCTAACTCCTATAATGTGAACAAGAAATGGAATGTGTTTTTTGGTGCAAATTGCCCCAATAAATGCAGACGCAGCATGTGATAAGGAATGCTATTTTAGTAAACAAAGTAGAGGTTGTAAAATGTTGGGATGGTTTATTTTAAGTTTGCATGTGCAACAGTTTCAAATAGGAAACACAGTTTTTGTTTGAATGTTCTTGTTGCTCTATTGTTATTTGCTATGGAAGTACTGGCAGCTGTCAACAGCAGTTTACTGGGCACACAGTCCCGGACAGTCCTGTGATGTTGTGAACATCTTAGATGTTTGGGGCCATTTATGCTTATGTGTGCATTACAGGGTTGGTGAAAAGCATTTTTCAGATGGCTTATAACTTTGGCGGCACTCAATGAAATTGCATTCTAGACTTGATTTTGAATTTATTTTCAAAGTGTGGGGCTGCTTTGTCAAGAGGTAACAACATTATATATTGCAAAGGCTTGTAGATGTGGTGCCATTTGACAAATCTGTAGAAACATTTCCAAAAAGATGTTAGATCTAGATATAAATGTTTTTGCAAAGATTGGTGGGATTATGTCAAGATGGGGCAAAATTAGAGAGGAGGTCTCAACATTTATAACTTTTTTGCCAATTGACAAATGTGGACAAAAGCTTTTAGAGCGATTATAGAACCAACCTTGAATGTTAGTGCAAATCGGAATGTATTGTGTCAAGTGGGGGCTACGTTATATGACTAATGTATGTACGTACATTTTGACACTTTTGAAAAAATAAAACATAGGTGGATTTCCAGCAAACTTGTGTAAGGAGCATTGGCAAGGACCTGAAACTGGCTACTGGCTATGACCACGAGGGATGACCAATGGGGTTAAAATGGCCATGTCCACCGACTGGCTAGTTGGTAAGGTTTTTAGAAATTGGAATAGGTTTGAAAGGGAAACAAAATGTGCTTGTGGGTACCGGTTGAGGTGCCGGATGGGATTGCAGCAAATATGCACGTGGAGGGTTCAGCAAGAACTGGAAAGCATGATTTTGCAAATGTGTGCTGTGATTACTTTTTAAAGTATAAATAGTAAGTACACAACACAGTGATATAAGTTTGGTGACTGGGAAATGGGCCAGGTAGTCAGCCAGGAGAAATGTGTTCTGTAATTTGCTTATTGGGGCATGTGGCATGGCCAAAGTGGTAGGTTTGAATGGGAACAAATATTCTGTTTGGGGTTACAGCCTGAATTGGTGTACTAGATTACAACACACTGGTGCGACAAGCATTAGCAAGGACCTTCAGGCATGTTTTTGGAAATATGTGTTGTGTTTTATTTTCCCAAAGTGTAAGAAAAACGAATGATATACATTTGGTATATGGATAGTGGACCCGGCCGTCGGCAAACACAAATGTGTTCTCTGATTTGCTTATTGGGGAATGCAGCATGGCCGATGCCTAGGCCCTATCGGTTTGTAGACTGGCCATGGCTGCAAGCCCTGGCCAGTGGCCATTGTTTACATTATTATGGTATAGTGGACATTAAACGAGGATGTAGGGTAGGTACAGTCAATAATAGGGGTGGTTTGGTTTGACTGGGGCATTGTGGAGTGTTATGCCATAGGCAATTGAATAATGATGTCCAGCCCCAGCATGCACTGCTGATAACAACAGACATAAGTATGAGTTGCAAAAAATATGTTTCTTAAAGGAGCTTTATAGTTCTTTCACATATTTGAATAGTGGCCCTTCTAATGTTCTGCTTTAAAGCTTGGAAACATTAATTATGATTAATTATGTGGTGCAAGTTTCCTGAGATGATGTGGAAAATGCATATTGGAAATTGCATGAGCACAACAACAAAAGAAAATGCTTGGGGCTCATGTGTTATGTGTATGGAAATCGGCTGCACATTGAGTAGTTGATTCTACCAGTGTGATACCACCAATAGTTAATGAACCGTTAACTTTGACAATAGTGTGAACTCCAGATGTTCCACTTTTTCCATCTGCCAATGTCTAAGTGTTCTGAACAATAAAAGTCTTCTCTTTCAAAACTGTGCTGCATGTTTGAAACCTTTAATCCAAAAATAAATGTACCCTAAAAATAGCACAATCTTCTAAGACTACACCCCACTCTCATGTAACAAAAATGTACTATTTAGAAAAAATCTTAATAGAAGGATATAATATAGTCTATAGTTTTATTGGTATATATAACAATCACGCAAAATAATACATTTTCCAATAAGATCAAAGATTCAACAGCATCTGACGAACTTGACATGCGATTGGTAGCTACCCTCGACATAGAGAATGACTCAGAAAGTTAATATAAGTATTCAATGATCTGTTCTCATGTACTGTTTTTCTATTTCTAATTCCAGTTTTATAGTGACAAGCCGCAGCATTATGTGTCGCAGGAATGCCCCCCTCGCCCCTCCTCTGGCTGTGGGTTTATTGTTGTTAAGAATTTTGTTCCATTAGAGTGGAATGTTAATAGTATCTTTGTTTGCTCGGATGCCAGACTGGAATTTTGCAACTTGGAAAGATTTCTGACATGGAATGAGATAGAAAGTGTGTTTTATTTATGTATTTATTTATTTGAATTTGTATAGTGCACATTGGTCCAGGGGCATCGTGACAATGTTACAGTAAGCTCATTTGGTACATTAATACATTAAAGCAGGTAAGTACATTCATTACATTGCATTCATTACATTACATACAGTGAATATGTAAAGGATGGGTAGCAGACTGTTAGTTGAACAGAATGGTTTGCAGCTGTTTGCGGAACGCGGTGTAAGATTTTTCATTTCTTAGTGCTGTGGGTTCGAGCTGCCAGATTTAAGGTAGAAGGTGTTGAAAGCTGGAGCCGCCTTCTTTTGAAAGTGGATACGTAGATCTGGTTGGACAGATGGGCTCTAGTATATCTGGTGGAAGAGTTGATGGTGATTCTTTCGGATAGGTAAGGCAGGGCTTGAGCAGAGAGGCATCTGTGTTTAATGGCCAGGGTTTTAAAAAGGATGCATTCTTTTACTGGAAGTCAGTGGGCCTCTTTCCTGGCCTGAGAGATGTGTTCCCTTTTGGGAATACTCAGTGCAGCTTTCAGGGCATTGTTCAGTGTGATTTGCATTTTGTTTATATTTTTTGCAGAGGTGCCAAGGAATAGGGCATTGCAGTAGTTCAGTTTGGTACCTACTGTTGCTCTGGCTATTGATAGGCAGTTTTTGGTGGAGAAGAATGGTTTAACCCGAATTGATTACCTTAGTGGTGAGTGCGGCAGAGGAGGCTATGGCATTAACCTGATGTGACATAGACAGAGTTGAGTCAAGGTAGACTCCTAGGGTTTTTACTGTTGGGTAGACAGTAATGGTGGAGTTGTCAATATTGAAGGTTTTGCATTGCGGTAGGAGTTTGTTGAGGGTTTCATTAGTGCCTACTATGAGGTTCTCTGTTTTGTCTCCAATTAAACAGAGGCCGTAGGCTGCCATCCAAGCTTGGATGGCTGTGTAGATCTTGGTTAGCGCCTCTGCGTCTTGTTCATAGATGGCTGTGAGTGGGAGTAGGACTTGAGTCTCGTCGGCATACTTGGTGTAGGCTATGTCACGACGATCCAGATCATTGAAGAGTGGGAGGGTGAACATTTTGTTTAGTGTGGGAGCTGTACATGAGCCTTGTGGGACTCCACAGTGGATGGTGGTCGGCGTGTCGCATGCAGAGTCTGAGAATACTTTCATGAGTCAACCCTTGAGGAAGGAGGTAACCCAAGCGATGGCTTGAGGAGAGAAGTGGGCTTCGTTTTTCAATTGCATACCTAGGATGTCATGGTTGACCAGATCAGAGGCAGCAGAAGCAGAAGTGCCGGTTTACCTTTGTCCATGATGTCGCCTAGTTGTATTTTGAGATCGAGTAGTGCAGACTCAGTTCCGTGTCCTGGACCGAAGCCCGATTGTCTTTTACCGAAGATGTGATTTTTTTCCAGGCATTGTTGGATTTGCTTGTAAGCCACTTTATCCAGGTTCTTAAGCAGGAAGGGTTCGGTCGTGATAGGTCTGTAGTTGTTGACATTTTCTGGGGGTAGGATTAATTGTTTGAGAAGTGGGTGGACCTAGGCTTCTTTTAGGCTTTCAGGGCCTGAGTTTGAGTTGAAAGAGGCATTGATAAAAGGCTTGAGAAATGGAGAAGTGTTTATACACAGTCTTTAACTAGTTTGGCGGGGCAGGCGTCGCCTTTGCAGATTTAGGGCTTAAACATGTTGACAATTTCTATTACTTCTAGTTCAGAGATTTCTCTGAACTTAAAGGGTGTAATTGGGTCTTTTGTGGCATGTAATTTAGTCTCATCGTGGGAGGCTGATTTGATGTGCTGAATGAGGTTTTAGTGGTGGTCGAGAATTTTATTTTGGAGGAGCACATTTTTTTTTTGCAGGGCGGACTGTATGGTGTTGCGCCAAGTTTGATCTTCAAAAATCTCTTGGATCTTGGTGATTGGTTTGGAGAGTTCATTGAAAATGGTCAAGAGTTCTTTAGTTTCAGAGCTGGCATTAGATGTTCTGTCATTGTATGACGAGGATTTGGCTGTGATGATGGCCTTTTTGTATTTAGTAGCCAATGATTGTACAGGGCTAGAGAAGAGGTGTTTTGGGGAGCTTTGCCAGTTGTTCAATGCTTTATGTTTTATGGTGCACAGTTCCTTTAGTTCAGCACAGAACCAAGTATTGGAATGTTTGATGTTTTTAGCTTTTTTCTTTTGGAGGGGGTGATGATGTCAATCGCTGTACTGATTGTAGATGTCCGCCAGTACCGCTGGGTCTGAAGCGGGGGGGAGGTTGGTGGTGAGTGTGTCTAAGTGTGGGAGAATCCTTTCTTTGGTGAGGTTCCTGGCACTTCTGGACATAGTTGGTGGTGTTGGGCTGGGTTTTTTAGCTGTGGTTGCGAGTTCACTCTTTGAATGGTTTGTATTAACGGGCCCATTGTTAGCATCCTCCCCATTCCCATTTTTACTGGGTCCAAGAAAAGGGCAATTACCAGGTCTGCCAAGGTAGGCAAAACCTGGTTATTGCCCTTTTCTTAGACCCGGTAAAAAATAATTATCAGCGGTAGCCTTGCCATTAATAAGGGTACGACTACCGCCAGGGTTGTAATACAATACAGAACGGGTAATCGGTGGAGAAGAAGGACAAATCTGTTAGCCAAAAATATAAAAATCCTAACTATGCTGATGATGAATATGCACTTTCTACAGAAGCTCCAGATAATGTGTATTTGGAGCAAGCACTTATGGTAGAATTTCATCTTGTTATTGCTTAAGGACACAATAATTTGTTTAGCAACGGTGCCAGTGCTAGCGAGTCCCAATTATGGGACTGCACAGGAATGGGGACTTACCATATCCGATGCCTGACTTCCTGCACTGCCAGGACTTGTAATGTCCAGGTGGCACCAGGAAGTCAGGCACAGGAAACGTTGTTTCGGGGGTTGGCGGAAACCCCTCGCTGTCACCGGCGGGTTACCACTGACCTCTTGATGAGGCCCATAGCCTTTTAACAGATATTGTTTCGATTTCTTGTCTTTCACCCCTGATATGGTACCCAGAGTGCTTGCTACATTATGAGTTGTCTGTGTTTCATTCCACAGGGTATGTTACTGCTAGTGTTTTCTATAATAAGTTATATTCCATATTGTTGTGCTTAATTAAAGTAAATATATTGTTTATAGAACCTTGATTGGACATTACTTAAGCGATAAGCCCCGAGCGGGGAGGACATTACCATTTCAGGTAATGCACTGGGGGTTATAGTTAATGAAGGCCATTATGCATTACCTGAATAGGTAATGCCCCCCACCCACCTGCGAGGGGCATATTGCTATTACTACCTTGCCCCATAAGACTTGGGTACTAAAAGCATTTTTATTTCTGTTCCGAAACACTCTGGTGTTTCTGAACAGCAAAAAGAAATGAAACAATTGACTCCCAAATGAATGTACAGATTGCAGAAAGTTTCTGCTCTTTCTAGACACTACTGAATGAAGACTCATTTGGAAGGGATTAAAGTTCAGGTATCAAATGTTGTCTCTCTCACTATGAAAGCTTACTAACATCAGTTTACATCTAACATTTTATGGATTGCTCTTTAATTAATATTCTATAACTTGGCATATCGCATGAGATTTTTTAAACTGTGAAATGTCCATTAATTAGTGTTCACATTTATGAAAGGTCAGAGCAGAATAGAAAACAAGGAGCACAAGAACAGAACTCGCCTCACAAGAGTGGAAGCTGGAGACCATGCATGGGTGCGTAGACCATGTGGTGTGATGAAGGTGGAGGGTCAATTTGTGGGGCCTTTGTTAGTGAGGAAGGTGTTGGATGAGGCAATGAGGCAATAGATGATGGTCGGACGTGGAACAAAAGCAGAATACCTTTGAAACCGCTCATGAAGTTGTGTAGTAGCAAAGGTACCCTCATGTATGGGAGAAAGGTGTGTTATGCATTGCACTTGTGTTGTTTACAGTTGCATAACCTTTATATATTTCTGTGTGTTATTTATAGCTGATTCAAGTACATATTTCCTGTTAAAAGCATCACATGTTTGCATGTATCCATGGAAACCGGGAAACATTCCACGTTCCAGGCAAGCAGCTATGAAAGGCCTGGTGAATATTCAGTTAGGAGTTGACAGTCTGGACAGTAGTACCTCCACGTACATGAAGCAATACTTAAGTGTTGCAACTTACTTGAAGTCCTGTGGCTCCTTTATAACAAAGCATGAGTAGGACACTCTCATGGAGGACTTAGCCAACAACAATTTCACATGACCCAATCTACCTCAAATCAATCAGGAATGACAATCACTACAATTCCTATGTTAAACAATCCACACAGAATCTGAAATCCTTCAGAACCATTACAACATTTTAGAACTAGAGCAATGTCCTATCTTCCATAAGCAAGGAAACAAGTCATCTTGAAAAGTGAGGGAAGCAGAGAGAAAGGGATCTATACAAGTGAGTGTGGTGCCCACAAAGCGGGAGGTGGTCAATTAGGCAGCAGGGCATCAGCAAGAAACTGTATGAAGAACATGGGGGAACAGATTCTCAAATCACAGTTAAAGCGTGGAGTAGAGGTTGTCTAGACCTATGTGTCAGGGAGGAGTCAGTATTTGAAGTGCAGGTTCTGTAGCAAATTACTCAAATGTAGAATACAGGGGGTTAGTCTGATGTTGATTGTGATGTACCAGAGTCTGGCAGGTGCAGAAAGGGAAGTCCTGACTTTTGATTCTGCATTTCCCTCATTGGTGGAATACAAGTCTACACACCAGCTTTGTATTCTTGAGACAGGAGTGAGAAGCAGTGATGGCTGGTGAACTTCGTGGTGTGGCACAAATATTAGTTTAAATAAAGTGTGACAACAGTGAGTGCACCGGCTAACATAAGGAGGGTTTGGGGGGTCTCCCAGCAATATTTTTTGAAATAGGGAGTGGGAATTGTGCATTTTCCAGCAGTATTTTCAAGGAAAGTTGTAGAAAAAGGTTTTGGATGTACAGCAGTTTTCTGATAATAACCCACACAATATTCTACTACTGGAGGTGTCATTTAACCAACAATACACATGTCCATTTTGTAGCACTAAATACTGTATGTGCCCATTTCCTACAAGGACACAAATATAAGGAAAGTGCTTGGTACAGTCTGACACTCCAAACCTTGAATAAAAGCCACTTGTAAACCATATGCCAGCAGAAATTGCAATTTCCTTAAACATTGTTGAAGGAGATTTCATAATGACCATAACTCTTCCCTGGTTAGGTAGTTGAAAAGCACAATCGAAATTGGCTGCAACACTTCAGGATACCACCACAAAGTATATGCAAGTGCTGCTCAAATACTCAGTGAGTTGCTAATAGGATATGCAATGTTTAATTTGCCTGGGAGGGTGCCTACATAACCCAATGTACTCCCAAATGTGTCCAAAGTCCACTCAATTCACCAGTTTTTATGTAAAAGAATTGTTGTGCACCTTTTTTAATTTTCTAGCCAGTTTAAACTGTGCCAGCCCAGTTGGTCACACATTGTGAATTACATAGTCATAGTTAAACACTGTTCCCATGTTAGTGCTACCCCAGATGAGCATTGTCATTTTTATTGTTTTTTTAAAAGATTGTTTTATTAGTTTATTACAAACCTTTTCCACATTTGGGACACATTGCCAAACATTACCATTATCCACACCACACCAGCCAGTCACAAACTTTAGATCCAAATATTTCCCAATCCACTATGACTGGTCCCTCCTTTATTAAATTACATCCTGTCCTCACTAAAAAGTTAATTTTAAAACTTCACCATTACGAATACTAACAACTGATTTTCAACCACTAAAATCCTCAACCACCACTCATCCACAGTTAGTGTGGGAGCCATTCTGATTAAAGATCCCAAATAATGGGTTTGGGGTGTTGTGAGTCCTAGGCAAGATGTTAACGGGTGTTTCAGCATTTCTGGCGCCCCTGCTTTTAAACAGAACCTGCAAGTGATAGAGCTTTTTGCAATTTGCTTCTGTGCCACCAGCACCTCTTTAGTGGGATAAATATTTAAACACATGTGTATAACGTATTCTCTAAATGCTGGGCACAGGAACTTCCTTAAATATTTAGGGACCACTTTTAAAGCCTTACATTCCCCTGAATAGTCTTTCATCAGCGATAACTGTTTTTTTTTTCTCCTGAGTCAATGTCCTATCCTGTTGTTGGAGTTATTTATTTACAGCCGTAGGATTGGATATCAGGAGGTCCATATAGGAGTTTATTTCTGTCAGACAGCTAACATATTTCTCCTACCAATAAGAAAAAGGGCCTGTTCTTGTCACCAGTGCATGATCACCCAGGATGTTCTGCTGGGGGACAGTGTGGGACAACATGGCTTACCAAAACAAGGTCAAGGACTTCCAAAGTGATGCAGAATAAAGGGACAAGAGAGCCAATTAAAATATAATGCAGACCATTGGAAGGCTTCTCTGCAGCTTGAGGACTCGCTTCCAGAAATCGCCCTCCAAGATTTCCCATGTTCCCACGATAGATTAAGCCCAGCCTCTGCCCCACATGAAAGAAAAATAATTACTTTCTGGTTGTAAAAGGTAAGCTGGGGAATCATGGAGAATTTCCCAAACAGCCGTTGTAGAATAATTCCCTGTATAGATAGTTTCTTTACCATAGATCTTCGTACATTAGCCCTAGAGGTCGTCGCCAAGCTCTGATTAACACACACTCCCAGCTATATGTGATAGAGTCAATGCACTCCAGCAGTTCTTTTCCCCATTAGCCATCTTAATTTCAGTTTTCTTTTTTTTCTGTTGCTGTTCAAAACTATGATTTTTGATTTTTTTACATTAACTTCTGGGTCATGTACATGTGAAGGGCCCCTAAGGGCCTTTGCAGTACAATGGGGGTTCTATCTATCAAGATTAGGCTGTCTTTGTAAATAATACATTGAACCGGAATCCCATTGATGTTAGGAGCGAATTACCTTACCAGATTTTGGTTTATTTCCATAACCCAAATATACCAATTAAAGAGGATAGGTGCCAAGGAGCAGCCCTGCTTTTGTCCCTTGTTGATTTTAATCGATATAGACAAAATCCCCTTGTTGACTCAATCGGACTTGCATCGTGGTTCCTGTGTAGAGTTCTCTCATTGCCTCTATTAGGTCCATTGGACAAATCTGTTGCTGTTCAAAACCATGATTTTTGATTTTTTGACATTAACTCTCAAATCATTCTGGGTCATGTACATGTTGAGGGCATCTAAGCGCCTTTGCAGTCCTATGACGGTTCTATCTATCAAGATCTGGTTGTCTACATAAATTATACATGGAACCGGAATCCCATTGATGTTAGGAGGGAATCGGCTTACCAGATTTTGGTTTATTTCCATATCCAAAACATACAAATTAAAGAGGATCTGTGCCAAGGAACAGCCATGCTTTAGTCCATAATTGATTTTAATCGATTCAGACAAAAGCCCCTGTTGATTCAATCAGACTTGCAACATGGTTTCTGTGTAGAGTTCTCTCATTGCCTTTATTAGGTCAGTTGGACAATATCAGCCCCACTGCTCAATCCATAATCTTTATCTGTTGACACTGTCAAATGCTTGTTCCAGATCCACAAAGGCTATATGTAGTTTAGTTTGTTCTCTAGGGGTTTGGAGCTTGAGCAGGTTCAGCAGGAAATGATTCAAAGCGGTAACTATGCCCTTAACAAAAATCGTTTGAGGGGGATCTTGGTGGCCTGAGTCGATCTGAGTTTGACAGACATTTTAGTATAATGGAAGCAACGATTTTCTGCAGGGTGTCAAGGAAATCTATCGGGCGGTCAGTTTTAGGGTCAATTCTTACACCCTTTTTAAAGATAGAAATGATAACAGCCTTTTTTCCATGATGGAGAAACTCTTTTTTTTCTTTCAAGATTTGCGAAATAGCGAATATCCTAATTCTGTCCACTACCCAGGGGCGTGTTATTAGATAGGCCCTCTGGTGCCCAGGCCCTAGAAGAACTCAGGTTCAAAATTAGATCTAAAATGTCCTGCTTATCCATTTCCCAAGCCCATGGGGTAGAGCCTATTGATAGTAGCTACATTTCCTGATTCTTCTGTACAGAAACAAGAGATCCAAAATGGTAAACCTACTGTTGCTCCTCAACCACTGAAATCTATAAGACTCCCTGTGTGGTGCCCACCTTGTTAATACACTCCCACGTTAGCCTTGAATTCTTCTTACTGAGCACTTCTGGCATGTTCTCGCCTTCAGCTTCCATACGTTCTGCTCTGAAGCTATGCAGCCAGTTCTAATATTGTTGCTTGAGTTTTTGTTGTTTTTTCTTGGATCAACTAACCAGGGGAGTATAATTTAAAGCTTTCATATCTGCTCTATATTTCCATTACACATCGGGATCACTCGCAGCCATGTTTCTTGAAGACATATGATATAAAATGGGGACCAATCCATGTTCTCCTTGTTGAGGAGATGGGTAAATCCTCTTGAATTCCAAGAGCCCATCTGAAGTATGGTCCTCGTCTCTGTATCCTTGCACTAATGGTTTTTTGAAGGAGCTAACGCTTTTCTGGATCCATGGCCAGTCTTCACCACTTGATGTGTCTATGGGAATTATCATATTCTACCATGCTGTCATCTTTTGTCACCCTAGAGAAGGTGATTTTCAAAGGGGTAGCTTTTTTGGCCAGGTTATTGCAAGCATTCTCTTCAGCTCCACAGATTTGCACAGTTGCTCCCCTTAAACATTTAAGTTTTGTTTTTTGTTACACCTCTGCAGATCTCTTGGTTCATATATAGGGTCACATGTCCCTATGCAGTTTCAGTCTTGTGTTAGCTTGTACCCCAATGACCAAAACATGTTTTCTTTAATTGCCTCTGATCTTACATGTAGTAACACCCAGTCAGTTTGTGTTTCTTTAACTAACTCCACAACTAAAATGTCATCTGAAGTTAGTGAACGTAGTGTAGTTATATGGTGTAGTCGGATCATTACATTCCTCCTGTTCAATATCAGGTCATCATTTCCTTGGGACCGACGCTCTAGAGATATGGTATTGCCTCTGCATTATTTGTTTTTACTTTACTGGCTTATTTTTTTTTTAATTTATTTTTTACCTTTATGGGGCATTTTTTTTTCACCATCAATCTTTTTTGGTCCAATGTTTGAAACATCTCTTCCCATGGTGTGCATATAGGACCAAACCTAGTTGGCTTAGAGACCAAAGGCAGCTCCAGTCTGTTCCTCTGCAAGCTACCAACCCACTGCGGACCTTCAGCCCGCTTCTAATTCCTTTGTAGTGCCTCATTGGTTGATTCAATTGAGTAAACTGAGAATTCAAGGGAGGAAATCGATTCAATACAATTCTTCTCACGACTGGAGGACCTTGCCTCCCTCGATTATAGGTTTCCGGTCTGGGTGATCGGCCGTATTTCATCTGGGCATGGCTCCATTCTTCTTATGCTGCTAATCATCTCAGACTTGTTCAATAAGCTGGCCGGTTGTGGGAGGGTCTTGAAGTTACGTATGAATGTCCTCGACGCAATAGATTTAGTCCTTCTAATAGAAGCTACATTTTTGCATCTCCTTTGTTGGATAGGCAGTTCCAAATGCATTGGCTTCATCTTTTCGCCAAATATAGGAACAACTGGCTCTGGGTCATTGGAATTGCCATTTTTTGAACCTTCCTTCTCAGACTGAGCTGTCTCTATGGTTCCTTGTTGGAATCTCCCTGGAACTTTCTTCACAGTTGGTAGTCAATTGGTTGCATCACTAAAGTCTGAATATTATTTTGCAATAAGAGGCTCATGGATTCCCACTTCAGGTTTTTGCAGGGGTGTACCTTCCACCCTTGTCTCCTCTGTGTTGATGGTAATATCCCTGGGCAGGACGGCAGTCAGCTTTGATTTTTTTGGGGTATCAGCCCTGGATCCTTTGTGAACTGAGGCTTCTATTCATTTCCAACATCCATTTTTAATGGGATTATGTGCCAATTGATGGTTCTTGTTAACTCCCGTTTGCATCCCAAGTCAGTCATTACCAGGGTAGCGACCATCATTGCCATTTGTCCGCTTGCTCTACTCTTGCTATGTCACAGAGCCGATGTTGCCACTTGTTCGATTACTCGGCTTCATAGTTGGGTCTGGTTTGGACTGTTCTTGTAAATGCCTCAGAGTAAAGCAATTCTGAATGCACCATCGCTAGGAGGATAGCTTGATTTTGAAGTCTCTGTTGATAGTTTCATACAGTTTGTTGAATGGAGCCAATGAGATTGTCAGCACTGACATAATCATGCTTTGGATTTGAGACGGCCATGCTCCTCTTTGGGACTCTTGGACTGGGGTTTCTCGAGAGAAAACCGAATCATTGAGGCTTGATGCAGGCGAAGCCAATGTTGAGTTCGATGGAATTACTGAGGGCAATGGGGAACGTCGCGAGGCGGCCCTCTGGATGATAGTGGCCCCTGATGGTGATGAATTGACAACCCGAGGCCCCACCTCCTCCACCACACCGGAAATCACAAATGAGCTTCTTTCACACCTCCAAAGTATCCCCTGCAAGGTTGTCTCCCTTGGGTAACATAAGAAGCAATCTCTGTTAGTAGGTTTGCGACCTGCGAGGAGTAATTATTAATTTTCCAGTTGGCTTTGTTGTTTAAAGAGGCTTGGATGAATGCAATGTTATGCACTAGTCTTAAAGCCAACATGGAGCTAGATGTTGCCTTAGGAGTTTCCTCCCGATTTTGCCCCGTGAATTTCGTGGGGGGGTACACCATAAGTGTTTGAGAATCCTAATCAGGGAGTTCCTCAAGTGCCGCATCTCAGCTTGCTTCTCAATATCAAGTCGATGTAAAGTGTCTTTTTCCACCCTAGATGATTAATTCAAGGGCTCAGTTATAGATTGGTAACGCACTTCTGCTGATTCCATTGGGAGTGTGGTGGCTGGTTCCTTCACACTTAAGCGTTCTGTAGTAACAGCCCATCCCGGTCTAGGTGGGGTGTGCGGAAGGAAGCCCCCCTCTACTTCTAGCATCTCCTCATCTGTAAAATCTAAGCAAGAAGTGATGGTCTTCTTAAAAAGTTCCAAGGGTATAAACTTGTTAAGTACCATAGAAGGGAGGGGGGTTAAGGGTGGGTCTCACCTCTCTTGCCAGGTCAGAGACTAAAGCTGTGACTGACTCCTCAATTTGGGGCATAGATGTATGAGCAGCCACCTCCTCTTGAATGTGCATCTGGCGCCACATCCAGGCTTGCAAAGCCTCTATCTCTGTCTCCGTCATGTCCGTTTCTCATTGATCAATGCCACCAACGGACGCAGTGGTTGGACCAGAGGCTGCCACCTCCCGCCACAAAATGTCACTAACTGCAGAAGACTCTGCAGTACACTCCACGGTGTTCCATGCCTAGAAGGAGTCTTTGTATAGACACAATTGAGTAAGGTCTTGTGGGGAGCCCAAACAGCAATACACAACATTCAATCCTGAATTTTGAGAAACCAAACAGTTTGAGATGAATGCTACTTTGTTTCTTATTTAATATAAAAGTAGCATGTGTTACATGTACATTAGTGGAGACATAGGATACACAACAAAGAACATGAATACAAAACATGGCATGGTACATAAGTAACATGGCCCAAAAGTACATTTTGGGTTTAGATTTCCAACAATTACAAACCCTGTATTCCCTATTAGGGGTTAAGAATAAGAGTATGGAGAATGTAATTGGGGTACATATTTAACAAGTGTGTAGAGACTGTACAATGGTGAAGTGTTTACAACACAAGTGATATGGGTCAACACAACTGTGTTTCGGCCTAGGAGCTATCTTTGGTTACAGCCTTCATCAGGACGGGAAACGTGATGCACTTAGGAGAATCCTATGTATATCTGTCAAAATATGGACAGAGAAAGTAATCAGGGTGATGTGCAGGAAAGGCTCTATTTAAAAAAAGGTTGTTTATCAGGCACTGAATGCATGGTTTAGCAGGAGATTATCAAACAGTCACAGCTCTTACCGTAATCTAGAGTCCAGTGACAGAGCTACTGGTAATCCTCGTCTGCAGCGAGGGAAAGGGGACATGTGTCATCTCAAGCATGCCAGGTCAGTGGAAAATGACCATATATTAAAAAAGGAACCACAAAAGTGGAACATTGGTTATAAGATAATCATGTGCCCGAAAGGGAAGAAATGCTTACCAGCCTGTAGTCTGAACACAGGTCCGGAAAGACAAAGTTGGTCCGGAGTGGTCTGGCCGTGGGAACTAATTCCCTGGTACGCGGTTAGTAACGAGAAGAGCTGTACAAAAAAAAAGGAAAGGGAATTCATCAGCTGTCCATTGTGTGCTTGGAGTCAAAAAACGTGCAACACACAAAGTAATGGTTGATCTGTGTAATCTTAAAAAAGGTTATCTTTATATGCCGTATTAGTCAATGATACACTCGCAAGTAAAGTGGGGTTTTCAACAGGCAAATTATCTAAATCAAAGGGAACTATTATGCTCATGTCTGGCGGGAGCAGAGCAGATCGGCATTTAATGGGGAAGTAGTCCGACAGGAAAAAGCTGTCTTATCTCTAGTGAAAAACGTGGTCTCCCATGACAGTTTATCACACAGTGTCGAAATTACCTGATGTGTTCATTAGAAGATGCAGAACTCTGTCGTTTGGGGGCCTGAGCGGAACACAATTCTCCTTGTGAAAAACAGTACGTGGTCGCCATGGCAACGGCTAATATATACACCAGTGGCCAGTTTGTTTTGCATACGTGGCAGACAATAAAATTCCCCTATGTGTAATCTGTCGGAACACATGTGTCTGATGTTGTGGAGTCTCCAGAATTTGAGAGTAGCTAGCCACAGTTGAGACTTGAATTGTGGTACAAGGAAAAGCAGTTGTTAGAATGGTTGCATTGGCAACCAGGTGCGATCGAGACTAATATTGGGATAGCGTGCAACTACATTGGGGTGAGATATGAACAATGTCAGAAGGTGGCTCACCAAGAAAAAGGCTGGCGATATGATCTGCAGGCCGGAGAGGCTATTGGTCATAGTCCCTGATACGGCCCAGAAGGCACTCTCAGCTGCTGTTTGACTGCCATCTTTCGAATAGGTGACTGATGTCTAATTAGAATACCGGTACCGTAGTTAGAAAAGGACGAGATACGTGTGAGGTTGGAGGTTAGTGTTATGTTGTTAGTGATCAGAATATAGTGGTGTATTCCCATGTAGGCAAAATCATTCAGTTAATGACAAGTAAATATTGTACAATTGTGATAATTCACAGTTTGATTTTGTGCTTACCCATCAACATACTCGTTCTAATTGCTGACAGATTGTAAACAAAGGGGAAGGGTAAAAACATACACATTTAAAATTAGTGCACATACCCCTGGTGTTGGGGCAGTATTCGTGGAAGCATATGTGTCAACAGTCGGAGTGTTGTTGGATCTTCAACAGACAAAATAAAGGGGCTTGTGTTTCCATGTATACATATTCATTCAGTTGTTGACAACTGTGAACCAAAGCATGTTGTGAAATTGTAGCACCAAAACATTCTAACCTCTCACACTTTGAGTTGGTGCTGCCCTGTATATATATTAATTCTATTTGTTGACAGAAATACACAAAAAGCATATGCTTGAACAAATTATTGGGAGCCCATGATGTAGTCCCACATCGTGGGAAATCTTAGGGAATGTTCAAGGTGTAGTGTATCTAACAAGTTGGTTAACAATAGAGTGTGAAGTCACACATTTGTGTATAGTTCCAACAGTGTCTAACACAGGGTGTAGCGGTCGCACTGAATCACATTAAGTGCTTCCATTCAACAATGATGTTAAGTCCGTCTGTTACAGTGTTGCGTCTGTGGACCCACTTTTGTTCCAGTTGAGTTAGTGCTTTGTCGGAGTCTCCTCCCCTTTTAGTGGGGGATAGTTTCTGTAGGACAAACCATTTGAGGTCCATGTTGGTGTGGTTTGCACGGATGAAGTGTTCGACCAGTGGTTTCTCAGGCACTCTGTTTTTAATGCATGATCTCTGCACAGAGATACGTGTCTTGATTGCCCACCGGATCTTGTCCACGTATAGTAGGCCAAAGTGGCACTCCATGACGTAGATCAACTGTTTAGTATTGCAATTGGTATGATCCATGAGTGTCCAGGTGATGTTTTTGTGTTTGAAGACTTTCTTAGTATCTGTAAACTGACAAGCTAGCCAATGTCCACATCTAAAATGGCCTTTGTACTGGTTGAAGGTCCCACAATGTTGACTGTTGTTTCACTGGTTCAATGAACATGTGAACTAGGGATTTCTTGAGGTTAAGGTTCTTCTTGAAAGTGAAAAGGGGTGTATTGTTCAGAGTCCTGGTGTGTTTTATAAGGTGCCACTGTTGCTTGATGGATTGCCTCACAAGGTTGCTCAGTGGACTGTAAGTTGTAATACACACCAGTCTTTCTAAGCCTTTCTTGGCTATTTTGGTCAAGTAAATAGTCCAATCGGTGTTAGCAGCGTGTTTCTTAGCATTTCTTATTGCTCTCTTCGGGTATCCTCTATGTAGGAGCTGTTGTTGTAAATCGGCGGCATGCTAGTTGTAAGTCTCAGTGTCAGTGCAATTCCTCCTCACCCGTAAGAACTGGCTGTAGGGTAGATTGTACTTGAGGCCTTCTGGATGGCAGCTGTCGAAATGCAAAAGTGTGTTGTGGTCAGTAAGTTTGCGGAAAAGTTCGTTTTTCGCATGTCGACTTCCACAGGGTTCAGCAGGTGTTCATCCTGCAACTGGCTCTTCCCAACTTCAGGCCCCCACACCCCCTGCCTATGGTGCCTTGGCCCAGACAATGGTTGGCAAGCTTGTATAGCCAGTGAAGAAAGACTGTAGCGCAGACACATCAATTCCTCTGCCGGTAACTGCAGAAGTCTCTGCAGCAGACTCTGCAGCGCTCAGTGCCTAGAAGGTGTTTTTACTGCCTTGTTGCTTCAATAGGCAGTGAAGAAAGACCATAGCACCAACACACCAACTTGTCTGCCACTAACTGCAGATGACTGAACATTGTCATTCAATTTCACCAATGCCCGCTTGCCCAATGTTGCCCCAGTTAGCACACTATTATGTGAGTATCCATCTTGAGCCCAAAAATGTTGATGTTATGCCAGTGTCAACCCCAGTAAAAAAGATAATATGATATTGCTGTCCTCCTCTGATCTGCATTAGTTCCTTTACTGTATCAGCATTCCAAAGTGGAAACAACAAGAGCCTATTCCCATCTATAGATAATGTGAAATGATTCATTTGCTATTATTTAACTTATTATTGCTTGTGACCAGGATGTCATTGGTGGTTGCCAGGGGTAGCAGATGCTACCTCTGGTCCCCCCTCTGTTACCCCTAGACCTGTCCTTGCTACTCCATAGCCACTGCGCAAAGAGGCAGTGCCAAGAGCAGATATCTGTGTTGCACCTGAAAAAGGCAGTTGTAAATGCAGCTAAATGTGCCACAGCTTTTTTAACCTGGAATCTCAATCTTGTTAGCTGGAAAAATAACAGGGATGTAGGAAAAACCATGGAGTTGCCATCACTAACAGGTTGGCAGTCCATTAGTGAAGAATGCCTGCATGGTTGGGTTCAGATGTGGGGCTGTCTGTGCAGCTCATACCTAGTGCTGTAGCAACAGGAAGGGTATGGGGGTTAGGTCTAGCTAGCTGAAAATAACAGCAGCCTGCAGTACACAGTGACAGCACAGCATGAATACAAATCCCATCATTGTTTCTCATTGTCTGCTTTGCACATGCAGTGAGCCACTGGGTCTGTGATGAGAGATGTGTGCCCCAGTGGCTTCTGCCACCAATCTTGCCTGGGCACTGTGTCACCTGACCCAGAACTGGCAGACCTGTTTCACAGGCACACTGTAGATAGATGCAAGGTGAGATAATTAATTCACATGAAGTTTCCCTCCGCCTTTGAAATGAACCATTTGTTGCTTCCTCAAGCAAACAAATATATACATTTGGATGGATAGCTCAGGGGCAACACACTAGCTTTGGGAACAAGAGGATGCAGTGCCACATGGGTTCAGTTCCTGTTTCAGTGCCTAGAAGCTGGAAAAGGCTGACTTTAAGCAAAATATAAAGGACCAAAGAAAATAATTAAATTATCCATTTCTAGGGGTAATATCATGAAGCTGCTTCTGCTGTTTACATTTTTTTTTTAAAAACGTGACCTGCAACACATCCTTCCCCTTTATCTCCCATCTAACAAAAACACTGGGTTATTTGCCAAATAATGAAAACAAAAAGGTGATGGCTGGAAGGTTTAAAATCATTCATAACCACTGCCACAGCTCTGGGCACTCCATCAGACCATCGTTTTTCAGTCTGCCAAGCCCCTACAGAAGGGTAAAGACCATTTGCAAATCATGCTCGGTCCCACTCCAAAAGGGACAGTCCAGCCTGAACTGCTAGGTCACATCCCTACTGCACGAGACCACAAGCATCCACAGACATGTTTCAGACTCACTGGGCATCATCAGCGATAAGTAGCCTAGGTCTGTAGGCCCAGCAGGCTTTTCTAGGGGAGCTGCTGCTGCTTACATTTTAAAATAAAAGTAAACTGCTATTATTATGACCTGCAACACATCTGCCCCTCTATCTCCCATCTAACAATAACAACTGTGGGTTACTTACCAAATAATCAAAACAGAATGATGATGGCTGGAAGGTTTCAAATTATTCATTACCATTTGCACAGCTCTGGGCAAACCTCCAGAACATTATTTTCTTGTTGGACTTGTGTTGGTCAGTTGCTGATTCCAGTTTGTTGCCAGACACTTGGAAGGCACTGAATGTCTGCAATTTGGGGGTTAGGACTCTTCGAGATGCTCTGTTTGTTTACAGTATAGCCCGAGTGATCTGCAATAGTCCAGGTTGTTGTGTTGTTTGGTTGGATGTCCGCTTACATTCACATTAATTTGGTAATATGGGCCTATACACACTGATATTAACGCTACGTATAGTGATCCGATCTAGTTTGAAATGTATATCATATCACAGTGATATTTTAACCATGATTTTCTTAGTGTACTGAAGAACAGTGCTATGTGATGCAACTTCCTGTTTGTCAACGGGTGAAAGGTTCTGTGCCATCCCTTCATGTGATGTCATGTGGAGAACGCGGCCAAGTGACATCACTTCCTGTGATGTCATTAGAGGTCATGGGCCATGTGATGTCACTTCCACTACCACAGGCATTTTGGTGAAATGATATCCCTGTGTGTGGATTATGCCAGAAATTGTGAATAAAATCCTTATTTCTTATCAAACTTGTTTACTTGTTCTAAGATTCAAAATTACAATGTAATAAAAGGAGATCTATACCTAAACTGTACCATAATATGAAGACAAAAATCAGAAAACAACATATCTTATTAGATATTTTAGCAGACTATGGGCCTGATTACACAGATGGCGCTAAGGGATTACCAGCACCGGTAAGGGCACCGGTGCCGGTAATGCCTTAGCGCCATACTACGAGGTCCCTCAGCGGGTCCCGTCCTTAACGTGTGGACAGACCACACGTTAAGGAAGGGGCCCGCTGAGGGACTTCAGGGCAAATAACGGTACCGCTAATAGCGGTACCGTTATTTGCTCCTTCCCCATTCCCATTGAGCCCTATGGGGGCTCAAATGGGAATGGTGAAGGGTCTTGGTGAATGGGGAATTACAACCCCGCCAACCTTGGAATGGGGCGATAATTCCCCCATTCAACAAGAAGGAATCGGTAAAATACCGGCGGCAACCATGGTGCTAATAGCGCCATGGTTACCGCCGTCTGTGTAATGAGGCCCTATATGTACTAGTTGAGAACATAGATGCACAACAAAAATAAAACATTTCAATGTAGCTTAATAAAAAAATCAGTTGTTTAAAGTTACAATTTCAGATTACAAACAATATCAAAGTACAAAACCTGACCACAGATACAAATACATCAACACAACCCCCCCACAATTACCTGTTAAACCTCTCAGTTGTTGCAAAGTATAAAGTTTCAGTATGCAGAACATATGTTCAAAATGGGACTGTAGAGGCACACCGACAATCATCAAAAAAACTCAATATAGCTTAATAAACTTTTCACTTTTTCAAAAGTGCAGTTTCAGTTTACAAACCTTATCAAAGCACGACATTTGACCATAGACACAAATCACAAATCAATACAAAAACCACACAATTTCTTATCGACTTCTTATTTGTTTCAAAGCGCAAGTTTGAAGTTACAAAAATAACTAAACCTAAAACTGGACCGCAGATACAAACCAACCAACAGTCAAAAATACCCTTCTTGTACATTTTTCAAAATGATGCAGTATTTTCATGTATTGTATGTATATAAATGCAAATGTGCCCATATATGCATTTGTAACACAGAGGTAGACGTGGAAGAATACTTAACTGCTAGTGATCATAAATAAAGACAGACACAGATCTGTATATGTAGAAAAAACTTGTGTCTCAAGTACGTCTCATTACCAAACCGATTGAGCTCAGCAAATGCACCATCAAGTGACACACAAGTAGGTTGATCCCTCAAACAGAAATTGTGCACATGAATTCTTTAATAGTAGCAAACTTTCAAATATGTCCCTTATTTAACAATGGGATCTATTTGAGATTCTTTTCCATGGAGATAATTACCTGCGCTCTCCTGTCGTTGTGTTACTCAGAGAAGTTTTCATCCTGGTAAAGCACCACAAAGTCTCAGTTTTTGTCTTGGGTGCTCTGATAACTGCTTTCAATAAATGAACGATCTCTAAGAAGGTGTCCTCTATATTATTGTCTAGCAATAACCCATATATGAATGAGCACATTTGGCACGCTGGAGTTCAGGCCTACCAGACATCATTGTTAGTATGCAGTTTTCCTATTTTTTAGCATTCGACATGCTTCTATAGTTTTATTCAGTGCTTCCACTGGAAAAGATTGGTCATGTTTTCGAAACGGGTCAGCCTGCAACAACATGCCACTAGGTAAACGCTGTGTGAACATAAAGCGTTCATTGGTGTTCACAATGATTACATCAAAAAAGTCCTTTGCTGCTTGACTTAGTGTGGTGTTTAGCATAAAAGAGAAACCCAGGCAATGCACACTTCAATAATGTGCAAATCATACAGACCTAACCCGGACTTAACTGATAAATAATACAACTATTGACTAAATACCAAGTTCTTTGGGCTATGCTACAACTCACGTTTGAGTGTCAGTGTTTGCTTTTAATGTCCAGCAGGTGTATATGATTGAACTATAGATGTATCTCCAGTAATCTAATATCAGATGGCTATTGAATGAGATTCTCTTGATGAGGTGGAGAATAAACTGAATTGATGGAATGTTTTTAAACATATTGTTTACATCGTCATTAGTAAATGTTCTATTTTTGTACAAATAAAAAGAATATTTGTATTTGATACGTTGTGATATCCCAATAGTTCACATGACTATAGTGATACATGCCTATAGTTCTATTATGCTTGATTTAGAGTCTCCAATTTAAGTCTTGGGTTAACAAAAGAAGGTTTCTTTGGTAGTCTGAAACTTAAATGATCTGTGGATTCCTGCAACTTGCTGATGCTACTGACAAAATTGGCAGATGCTTTTTGTTTGTACACAGAATCAATGTCTCACTTTTGTAGCTGATTGTAAAAAATGTCAACATGTGACATTATATCAAAAAACAAAGAAAAGGTCTCCCAGTGTTCAAATAAACTCACCAGATCCAACTACAACATTGAGCTTAAACTGATCTGTTCAAATAGTTTCAAAGCATTTCATCACATCTTCTCTGTGATCATATCAAATAGTGATCCTATGAATGTTAAGGTTTCAGCAAGTTGGAGCCCCCCGGAAGTCTTCTTGCCACTGTTTCCTGAAGAACTTATGTCCTCTTGGGGGAACGTGAAAACGTGTTGGACAGACTGTCAGATCTCCAATGAGAACTCTAACAAAGGAATACCTAGTATAGGGCCTGATCCATGATTAAATGAAGCTGGTGAGCATAATAATTGATGAAGTATGCATTTGGATAAAATCCATGATCTCTTTTTCAGACTCTTCCACATGCTACACTCATCACATTGGCACCATCATAATGTTGAGGCATAACTTTGGTTGTTACAGTGCTATGTGAAAACAAGATTAAGTTCTTTAGCACATCTGTAGAGATTGTTTTTGGTGAAAGATACTTTATCTAATTGAAACAATCAAATCTTTCAGCTACTTTGCTTTTACCATTAATATAGCGAACGAATAACACTGACTGCATCTTAGTGGAGACATCAGTTGTGTCATCAGCTTGAACAGCAACATGTTCTGCATTTTATAAATCTATTTGCATTGCACTGTCTATACTGTTTACACAATCCACGAGGCCTCAAATACTCCTGAGTCTAAGGAACCTTCATTTTCATCATGACCACATAGTGCTAATTCGAATGCCCCATGAAAAGGAACACAACCAATTAATTTGTGTAGAAATTACCAGCTTTTATCCACTTCATCATTGTACCGTTTTATTCCTAAAGGACACCTTTCATCTGTGTGGCCATAGTAACACGTCCGAACATAGCAAGCCTAGAGAGTTGTCCAAGTGAGATTTACACAACTCAGGTTGTTTATTTTGTAAGACAGGAACTGAGCATTTTGTCCAGGGCACTGAACCACTATAGGACAAGCAGGGAAAGCAGCACATAGCATGTTGTATTCTGCTAATAGGAAAGATTGTATTTTTATCATACTAGTTATTGTGAATTTTCTGGTAAAGTCATTGCCCCGATCTTCTGCAGACTGTTTAATTGTGATTTTAGGTCTATCTGCTCCTAATTTTTTAACCTCTTTGAATTTTTATCCCAAGAATGGCTTGAACAGTAGTATGAGGTGCTCTCACACTCTTTCTCTCTCTCTCTCTCTCCCTCTCTCTCTCTCTCTCTCTCTCTCCATCTCTTTCTCTCTCTCTTTTCAGACACATTATCATTCATGTATGTCTTTCCTTGGTTTATTTCTC
The DNA here is from genome assembly GCF_040938575.1 of Ambystoma mexicanum. Lineage (NCBI taxonomy): Eukaryota > Metazoa > Chordata > Amphibia > Caudata > Ambystomatidae > Ambystoma > Ambystoma mexicanum. The sequence goes on along the minus strand of NC_090929.1, from coordinate 1,318,450,890 downwards.
TCAGTTATGTCAAGTATATTCGGATGTCAACAGAGATTAACGCAAGTGCAGGACACTATGGAACCAAATACAGAAGAACATTACTTTTTATTTCACAAAGGAGAAGAATACTGCAATCAAAAGTAATGAACAAAAGGCCTATTGGCAGCCAGAGCAGTCCAATTGCTTCTGGCTGCTACATCTATTTATGATTTCACATGCACAGGTGTAGCATCCAACATGGCACTAGAGGTCAAAAGTAACTGCTAGTAACAGTTGTGGTTAAGGCTAACATGCTCTTCTGGGCTAAAATCAGGAGCTAAATGCCCCCTGCAATTTAGATCTCAGATACTTTGTCCCCTTCAAGAGGACATTCAAAAATAATTTAATTGTAATGCCTTGAGCGGTCGGTTTTTAATCAGCATGTGACTGTTTCCTGAGTCATCAAATGTCTCAGCTAGGTCCAGACAAAGCTGTGTGACTTTCACGTTACACCCAGATCACCCCAGCACTCTTATTGTATGAGCAGGGAGTAGGCTATTGAGTGAATGTTGGCACAGACTGTGTCACCTGATCTAATTCCTGCTAGTTTCAGGGCTCACAATTACAATTGGAGATCAAGGCAGCAGACTCATTTGTGATAACAATGCTGTTCTCAATACAATTATGGAATGCAGTGCAGAATAACGAAATGGCTGCACGTCACCAGGGATTCTGAGATACCAAGTTTCCGCTAATCACATTTCTTGTTATCTTGCCTTTAGCGAAAGCATCGCTACCAGTGCTGTATCCATGACAGGTCCTCACTTCATTGACTACACAATGGCTGCTAGCTAAATTCATCCTCACCTGACCCACCCATTGACTGTCCCTTTATTGCCAATACTTTCATTTTTTATGCTGCCTGTTTGACCAATGGCCCACCCCTTCATTGACTTCACTCTTGGCTCTCCTGTCTATTGCCTGTACCGTGCTAGCTCCCTTCAGGGCTGTCTCCTCTAGGCTGTAACCTTCCTTGCTCACATTCATGGTGCCTCTCTTAATTCAATGGCTGAACACGCTTGTATGCCATTCATTGCCTCTGCTTTATCCCTAGATCACCTGTCTGGCCTCGCCTGAGACCTGCTCTTTGTCACTTGCCTTGTTCAGTGCACCTTTGTCCTCTTCTTTGCCTGGACCCTCAATTACACACGCTTAATGATCTGCCTGCAGACATGGCACAGCACTGCACACCCACCAGCACTGCCTCAAGCCCCACTATCTCTCTGGTTGATAAGGTTGAGAGTTGACATCCCTTCACCACTTTTCCTCAACTGTCTATAGTGCCTGCATCCTAGGTCAGAATGCAGCCACATCCCCAGTGCTGGTCCCTCAAATTAGTTCCTGCTATGCCATAGGAATTAGGAATAAAGCTTAAATCTAACAACTGGAAAAGACAGTGGGCCTCATTACACGGATGGCGGTAAGGGTTTACCGGTACCGGTATTTTACCGGTACCGGTAAATCCTTACCGCCTTACTACGAGGTCCCTTTGCGGGTAGGGGAATTTAATGCCTGCTTTTTGCAGGCATTAAAAACCAACCCGCAAAGGGACCAGTGGAGCTAATTACGGTACCGCAATTTGCGGTACCGTAATTAGCGCCTTCCCCATTCCCATAGAGCCCTATGGGGCAAAAATGGGAATGGGGAAGGGCAATGGTGGAAGGGGGAATTATCGCCCCGCCAACCTTGGAATAGGGCAGTAATTCCCCTTTCCACGAAGGTGGTGCCAGTATTTTACCGGCATGAACCAAGGCTGCTAATAGCGCCATGGTTCACCGCCATCGGTGTAATGAGGCCCAGTGTAAATAAAATAAAAGCTATCATTATGTCCGAAGTTGAGGAGGGAGTTGGAAGGAGTCACTGTCACCGCTAAAGCATTTACAATTGTAATATGCAGGTTATGTGCCTACCATGTACCAATCTCAAAAAACCCTTTAGACGTGAATATGGGATATGAACTTGTCACTTCTACATCAGATACGCATATTTGTGAAAGGCATACACATACACCCTGTGAGCTTTCTTTTTATCTGACCGGAAGGTACAAAGCAATCTCTACAGCAGGCACAGTAATTTAACTTACTGACTTTCACAGGGCTAGCGTTAAAAAAATATAGGTCACATTGATTAGCTTATGAATTTCACGTTGGAAATGGGAAATCAAGGGGACATGTGTAGCTGACAAGAGAAAAAAAACAGTTTTCCTTTCTGTTGCATAGCAATCTGCATGAAAAGTAGTTACTAACTGTGGAGTTGGAAAAGACGCATTACAACAAATATAGTAACAAGAACTGAGGGTGTTGAGTTTCCCAACAATTTGAATTAGGAGTAGTAGAAAATGTGACTTATTCCTGCACTGTCATGGATAGAAAAATATTTAGGAGACTTATTTCACCACCTTTTTCCAGAATAAGGAAGTTTTGTGAGTTAAAATGGACAGGAAAAGCGCCAGAATTCGATTAGAGACAGTGACATATTTGTATGTCATCAGAGAAGACAAAAGCAATATGGACATTTAGAAATAGAACCACATATAGCATTGCTGCCCCTTGTTTATTTGGATTTATACTTATTTTTTAGATGCAAATCCACGGCAAGTGGTTATTTGTGTGCCTCATATGTTCCTTTTAAAAGTGTAGGACTGTATTTTTATAGTGAATATATGCAGGGGCTTGGCTTGCACCTCCTGCCCCCATAAACTATCAGTTGGAAAGGGACTTTCAGCTCACTGGACCTAGTCCAGCGCACTGCAGTAAGATTAAGGATTGATGGGGTGGAGGGCAAAACTGGACGCTTGTAAGACAGAGTGAGTGAGTGTGAGACTGGGTAAGAGAGTGAGTGTGAGAGAATGCCTTTCGATTATCACAGTGGGTGGAGGGCTAAGGCTTGTTTTCGTGTGAGCGACTATGAATGTCACAGCAGGTGGGGGTTTAGGCTGAGTGCATGCAAGAATGCGAAGCAGTGTATGTGTGATTGAGTGTCAGGGTGGGTTGTGGCCTGAGGCTGAATCCATGTGCAAATGAGTGAATGTGTGCAGGCCAGGTCAGGTGGGGACTGAGGCTGACTGTGTGTTATCTGATTCAGTGTCAGGGCAGGTGGAGGACTGAGGCTGAATATCTGTGTCAGTGAGTTTCAGTGGGGGTAGGGCCTGCCTTAGTGAGTGATTGTGTGAATGCCAGGGCAGGTGCGCAGGTTTCTGTGAGGCCTTTGCAAAGGACTTGAGGAAAGGATGCTCTAGTTTAGGGTCTGCTTTTATGGCACAGAAGATCTGTTGCAGAGTGATTGGTCTTGGGCCACAGCAATGGTCACTACCAATGTTCCCTGGGAGTGGTTAGGGGAAAGACCTTCCACCTGTATTGGACAACTCCTTCACATCCGGCGGAGGGCTTTGGACTGTGCAGCTGTCCCAAAGGAGGTCCAGGTGAGAATGTTCAGAACATCTCTCCAGCCTTAAAGGATCCTATCGGTCCTGAGGGAATTCTGCTAAAGGGGTTCAAGACATGCTCTTTTAAAGGCACAAGTCCTCAGGTGATTGGTCAAAAACTAGCCTGCTTTAGGGGAGCAAACCCTGCTCCTGCCTGGAGTGGACTTTGCCCTGTTGATCTTGCACACAACGTGCTTTGCTCCAGAGTAAGTGGAGGAGACAGGAACGGGAAAGAGAGACAGTGAGAAACAAGATGGTGCAAGGCTTCTTCCACTGTCCAAACCACTCCTGCCTATCCTACTCCGGACCCCTTCCCTCCCACTGACAACAAAGGCATTTGTATATGCAGGGTGTTACCGGCCCTCGAAAAGAGAATCCCTTTCACAGCAGAGCTGACTCACAGGAGCTGACATATGTGCAATATCAATAGGAATCAGGTGGCCATGATCATTAATATTGCCATGCACTATACCAAAATTCAGGCACAGCTTATTCTTAGAGATTACCCCGCCACCAGCATGGAGTACTCATGATCTTTGTTTGGGCACAGGGTGCATATCTTAAATGTTGCACCTGTGCTGCAGTAACTTTTCTGAGGCTTCGGTGCAAGCATGCACTATGCTTTTGGCATGGAGTTGAGACATAGGGGATCTGGTTAGCAGAAGGAATCACCCACACCATTTTATGTACTAAAACAAATTTTAAAAAGCCAGGGTTTTGCACCCTTGCCAGATGGCAATTCCTCACACTGGGTTTGGGTGGGTTGTGACCTGTGCTTGATGATTGATATGGTGCACTGGAATGACCCTGTGGTATTAAATCAGACTCCTACACTTTAACCATGTACAGGAATACACAAGGGAGAAATGTGGACATGCCATACACCGCCTCATCTGCCATTCCGAATATTGTGGTCTGGATGTGGTAGATCTTCAGCCTCCTTCTCCTCCTCCTTTTGCCATTATGTGCCAGCACATCTATGAGCAATGTTTGATCCTCTAGTGTCAGGAGGTTTGATTACGCTTGTATGGCGCATTTGTACTTTGACCTTGTTTTTAAGTTTTGCTGGTGCCTTCCTACCCACTGTCATCATGCTCCCCTTTCTTACTATATGGTGAGGCTTCATGCATATTCCTCCCCATTCACCACTTTTGCGTTAGCCCTTTCTTTGCGCTAATGTGTTGCTATGGCGATAGGGTGCTGTGTACTTAGGCAAGGGGTGCTGTGCCAGCATAAAGTGTCTTTTGTGAATTGCAGTCAGACTTTTCAGTGCAAAGTCAATTTGCATTGTTCAAAACGTTTTGTGTCTTAGACCCATACTGTTTCTGTGCCTTATTTATTCTCTCTTTTGCATATGAATAAGTTAGGTAATATACTTTGTATTTCAAAGGATTCCTAAACAACTTCCAAAACCAGGATGTAAGTTATGTTTAGTGCTGATCAGCAATTACATCAGCTACGCCACCAGGACAATTGGAATATTACCACTACTGCAACCACATAAGGTCGCCTGGCACAAAAACAGCACCTTTGCGCATAAAAAAAATTCTGACCCCCCATTACTGCACCTATGGAAAGCAGGGGTTGTGGGGGTGTCACCCGCTCCTCTAAGTAGTGGCAATTGGGCTCAAGGGTTGCGTGGGTGTCCCCTGCTTCCGTTAAATGGAGAGCAGCGGATACGAAAGTATGAAGAAAAAAAAGGTCCCTGCAACACTAGCGCCAACCTCACTTAAAAGGGTGGGAACTAACGCTGTAAGGATCGAGGTGAGTTGGCTGCACACTTCCGTGTTTGCTGCCGTTAAGGTACAAGTAGGGGGGAACGTGGGGTAGGAGCATGTGGGCCAAAGTCGTGTATCTGATCATTGTGCTGAGCTGTAATGGTCACCAACATTTTCGTAATCGGAATTACAGGCGGCGCAGTGATCACATAGATTTGGACAATTGATGTATTCCTTACTGAGGGATTGTATCCAAGGCCATACAATGGCTCATTTTGGAGAGCAGATCTGAGAACACAGAAGCCAGCATATTAAATACCATGCTCAGTAATCAAATGCAAAAATTCAAAAAGACCGTACAATACAGCCATAAAAATAGCAATTAAAAGACGATCAACTTTTTCAGTAGAAGCATTTTCCAGAGCACATATTTCACATTATCTCAATTAGTCTTTAATATTTCTTTTGATAAGTGGCCATCACACCCACTGCATAATCTGTGCAATTGTCTTTCATCGTCTTTTTCGTCCTGTGTTGAAACTGTAATGGCCCCATTTCAAAACCAATGCTCCATAACTAAACATTAAAACAAAAATCCTACGTACACATTTTGACTCAGGAAAAATACACTATTTGATTGTATATCATTCATGCATACAAATGGAGACAGGATAACTGTGGTTGATTAGCCATTGAAGGCATGCAACAGGCTTAATTGATTTTATTTAAATACTTATAGCCAGATGGACTTTTCCTGCACATGGTTGTTAAACATTATGCCATTAAACTTTTGCACTTAACTATGAACTGTTCAGTTCAGTGTATGTCCTCATTTTAAAATAGTGGCAACAGTTTTGCAATGAACACAACAATATAAACATGTGACACATCATCAGAAGGGTCAATTCATAACAAGTGGAAATTGCAGGCAGGGCACCACCACTGTTAGCACTTATTGGGGTTCAATTTTGGAGTTTCGCTACTAAACACAAAGGGGAACTGCTACGTTTACACTTTGTTGTACACAGTTCCCGCATAAGTTTCAACATTATTACGTCGGAGTGCAAAAGAGGAATGCAAAATGGTGACGTACTCGCTTGTACACCATCCTTTTGGATTCTGACGCGCAAATGGAGTAAACTGCAGCTGCATGTCTGCAGTGCAGGCAGTGTTTACAATGGTCTCCTGTGGAGTATGCTTTTTTTTCTGGTGTAAAATGCGGCAGACACCATGGGAAACCACAACATTTGTATGCATGCTGGCAGAACTGCGTGGAGTATGTGTATGGCAGAGAGGAAGGTAAGGGGGACTTATAGTTTATGATCCACCCCAAGTCTCTGCTATACAAATGAATGAAAATGAGATGCACTGCTAATTGAATGCATAATAGTCCTATGCAGGACATTTACGCATTCAATTAACAGAAAGCCAGGAACACAATGCACTCTGTATCCTTTTTTGGACCCCATCATGCAATTTTAAAGATGTGCCAAAAAGAGTTTAAAAGGGAAAAGTTAAAACATTCAATTTTTGTTTTTAAGCAATGTTTTGTACCAAATTTAACAATGGATTACTACGGGATCTGACAGCTTTTAGAAGGTGCTAAATGGAGACAGATTCCATAGGAGCCCATTCTTTTTGTGCCTGCAGGCTTAAAACAAGCTGCAGTTTAAAGATGGAGAAGGGAAGCACAGGAGAAGCCCTAATTCGTCCATGTTGACCTTCTCCACCCTCAAAGCGACTGACCAAGTCCTGGAACAGTAAAACAAGGAATAAATATATTATACCTTGCTTTTTATTGACTGCTCCAGCAATTTTAACAAGATCCTCATGGTTTGTGTCAGGCTACACATAAGGGACATTAGTAATTTCCATACCTGCCACAGGTTCTGAATGACAGCACTCCCGTCATCAAAAGGGGTTGTACAAATGGATATACAGATACTCATTTTTTCATTAAATTGTTCTGCATCCTATCATTTCCACTCAAATATCCCCAGCACAATGGAACATCGTTGACGTGGGTGCAACATTTCTCTACTGAAATGTTCTTAAAACATCTCACCAATGGAATTGTGGGTATGACCCAATTTTAGGATGATGCTTGCCCACATACTGTTCATAATAAACATAGCCCATGTAGTTTAATATATGTAGCGCCTGGTCAAAATAAAATCCAAAATATACATTTTCCTTCCTTCTCCATCAAAAAGTGTATTTTTCGAAACCACGCTATGTTGTTACATGCTGTGACATTCTGAATCGATATGTACAAAACTCCAATGCGCACTCATCAACGCTTGCTCCCTACCAGCTCATGTGATGGAGATCCATGAGCTCATCACTGATCTAGACCCAGACATACTAGCCATAACTGAAACCTGGCTGCATGACGCCTCCGGACCAGCCGTATGCCAAACCTTACCACCAGGGTATATCATCCCGTTCCAAGACATAACATCTGGTTAAAGAGGAGGAGTCACCCTGATTCTCAAGGAAACCCTCAATGCTAGGCAGCTAAAGACTAATGAAGCTGACAACTTTGACTTACTATCAGCTAAAATATCTCCCTCACCAAACGTCACCATAACAATACATATTGTTTACAGCCCACCAGGCCCAACCCTCGACTTCCAATCTAACATCACCCATATCCTAGGTGACAACTTCAAAGCAAACTCTAAATTCATACTTTTAGGTGACTTCAACCTGGGCTTTAAAGACCAGAAAGACAAAAAAAGCAAAGCTCTCGCTAAAGCCCGCCTAGAGCTAGGTTTCACCCAATGAGTGAATGAACCTACCCACACCAAAGGTAGAATCCTAGATTGGATCGCCGACCACAACTGTGTGACCGTCATCAGCTCGAACACCCCTAGACCTTGGAGCAACCATCACTTACTGCACTTCTTTATACCACTAAAAACAGGAGGTAACCCATACCCACCTGCTCCAGCCACAATGGCAAGATCAAAAAAACTGCTCACAGCAAATAGACAAATCCCCCTCCTGGAAACATCAGCACTTGCTCACCCTACAGCTAACAAGCCAACAGCACTAGTTGAGATTTACAACAACACGCTAAAAACTATAATAGAGGTTATAGCTCCACTGGAAAAGAAAAAAGCCAAAAAGATACTCCATGCTAACTCCTGGTTCACACAAGTTTTCAAGGATGCAGGTACTGTCAAAAGAGCAGCACTATCTACCTGGCAGGCCAATCCTTCCCCTATCACAAGGGACACACAACTCACTCTCGCTAAACAATATAAAAAAGCCATTGCTACAGCCAAAACAGCAACCTACAATGCCAGAATTGAAAAAGCTAACTCTCAATCTAAAGGGTTATTCGCCATCTACAATGAGCTTACGATTCCCACCACCTCAGCAAAGCCCACTGAGAAAAATGCCACATGGTGCAACAACATCCAACATGCCATGCTAAATAAAATCAAAACACTGAAAAATAAAATCAAAACTCAATTTGACAAATTGCCCAAACCCAGCTTCTCACCAAAGTCACCCAAGGACAAGCCACACAGTAATGCCAAAAATAGCAGAAACCCACCCAAATCATTCACATTCAGAGAAGTAACTACTCCCGAAGTCCTCCAAATCATGAAGAACATCAAATCATCACTATGCAAAGGTGACATCTGCCCAGCCAACCTGATCAATGATTGTGCAACAGTACTAGCCCCGTTTGTCACCACCTTCAGCCACGCACCCTTCGCCACCAGCACCATCCCACTCACCCTAAACGAAGCATGGGTACCGCCCCTACTAAACAAACCTTCACTCGCCACATCACCACAGTGCCTTTTCTGTTGAAAATTCTAGATAGGGCTGCATACTTACAGATTCAATCCTACCTAGAAACACACAACATCCTTGGAAAAAGGCAACCGGGCTTCCGCCCCCGCCACAGCACAGACTCAACCTTACTAGACCTCAAGAACCAACTTCTTGAAGCTATGGACAAAGGCAAAACCTCCCTCCTCTTATTCTTAGACCTCTCGGCAGCCTTTGACTTGGTTGACCACAAGATCCTATGTAAACATCCTACTGACATAGTCCACTTCTCTAAAGAAGCCACCACTTGGATCACCTCCTTCCTTGATGGCTGAGCTACAAGGCTCATGCACTTCCCCCACACTCTACAACCTATTCACTCTTCCCCTATTCAGCGACCTAGAAGAATTCGGCATAGCCTTCACCAACCATGCTGATGACACACAAATTCTCATTCCCCTAACTGGCAACTATGAACAAGACATCAAAACCCTCCAAGACATATACGCCCGCACGCTTGGCTGGTGGCTAATGTCCTATGTCTAAATTGGGAAAAAATGGTAATACTACTGGTTGGCCTCAAAGAAGCCCTAAAAAGACTTGACAACACATACAGCTTCTTCATCATTGAAGACACAATCATTAAAACCTCGGCCTCGGTGAAAACCCTAGGGCCCTCATTACGACCCTGGCGGATTTTTTCCGCCATGGACGGACTTTCCGGCCATGGCGCAAAGTCCCTTTACGCCATGGCGGATGGCGGACTTACCGCCCCATTCCGAGGTCGGCGGGGCGGTAAGTCCCCATTGACCCATTTACCCTTCCCCATTCCCATTTCGGCCCCATAGGGCTCAATGGGAGTGGGGAAGGAGTTAATTACGCCACCGTAAAATACGGTGGCGTAATTAACACCAAGGTCCCAGAGCGCCATGGATTTTTCCGCCCGCAAAAAGCGGGCGGAAAAATGACCATGGCGCTCCAGGAACTCGTAGTTGGCGGTAAGGGGTCCGCGCAGCTAACGCTGGCGCAGACCCCTTAGCGCCAGGGTCGTAATGAGGCCCTAGGTGTCTACTTAGATTCCACCTTATCTATGGGTAGGCAATCTCATCAGCAGCTGCCTTCACCTCAAAAATCATAAATGCTGTGAAACCCTACCTATCACCAAAGAACTGCCTCAACATTGCCAGAGCCACAATAGGTGCAAAACTAGACTATTGCAACATCCTATTTTATTTATTTATTTATTTAACATTTATAAAGCGCTCACACAGCCCGCAGGCAACGAGGCGCTGTTACAGGGATTGTTTGTTTTTTCTTAGTTGCGTAATTGTGTTTTTTTTTTTTGTCTTACTTGCGTATTTATAACGCGCTTAAACACCCAGAAGTTTTTAAGCGCGGACCCGGGGATCGAACCTGTTGTTGCTTCGTGTCGTCTTGCTTCCAAGACACGCACGCTGCCGCTGAGCTATCCTCCCGGGACTCCTTGGCACGTCCACAAACAACATTAACTGACTGCAAATAGCACAAAACAATGCCCTCAGAGATGCACTCAGCATCACTAGGAGAGAGCACATCACTCAGGCAAGAAGAGATGTCCACTGGCTCCCAGACAAAGAGCATATAACATTCAAAGCACTCACAATTACACAAAGATGCCTCACCCAAACTGCTCCAGTTTACCTAGTGGAAAGAATACACCTAGCACCAACCCACAGACCAAAACGCAACAAATATTCACACCAACTTTCAGTCCCAGCCTTCGACAGAGAAAAAGCTGGTGGTACCAGCTTTGAAGTTCTAGCCCTGAAAGCATGAAACTTGCTACCACCCTGTCTAAGAAGCGAAGAATCCCTCTCTTCATTCAGAACATCCCTGAAAACAAGGTTCTTTAACTAAATTGTTTTATTACCCTGCACTTCCTCCAACACTGTTCCCCTGTAACCATGGAACACCTGTTTGACAATGTTATACATACCTGCTTTAACAAATTTTGTTAACATGCACTAAATTGAATATTCTGTAACAGTGCCACGAAGCCTCCTTTCCGCTGGGCGCTTGATAAATCCCCAAAAAATAAATAATAATAAATAAATGTGAAATTAATTGTTCCACATATCCATGTAATGCAACCAATTATTACATACTTACATATCAATAATAAGAATTGGGAGAATTTAAAGATGCTGAATTTCTAAGTTTAAGATTATTTCTATTTAATAAGGTTTTGGAACAGCCAGAAGAGAAGCAATTTAAAGCATTGCCTGCTATGCTTGCTGTATTGTCTAAATATAAACTTTTGCATTGAAGGGGTATTGCATGTCCTTTCGGGGTTACAAAATAATAAAATAAAAAATATAGGAGATTTTCAGATAAATTGCAATATAATTTAGAAAAAGCTACAGAACTTTCTTTAAGATGTTCAGAAATTATCCATATGGCAGGATTAAACACTGTGGCAGTTATCTAGAAATAATAATTAAACCATTCTGTACCTCAAAGAAAGATGCAATATAGAAGAAGTGCATACCATAAGAATGGAACCTATTGATTCTGGGGTTTGGTCCACATATTTGGTTCCCTTTGTAAGCATCCAGATGTGCAATGGTCCCATGAAGAGTATACAGTTGTTGTATGGCATCTGGATACATCTATATTGAATATCAAAAGATTCATTAAAACATCTAAGCCCACCTCCCCCTCCAGGTACCAACCATCTGTCATATGCCAATTTAAAAAGCGAAATTGATTTGTGGTCTAAACTTTTGCATTCATTTTTTGTGGACATTTGCAGAAAAAAGAAGATACCAAATTATTGTACTATATCATATTTATTGTTGTTATTCAAGAAGGGTGATCGCCTTTGTCCCAAAGACTATCCTCCAATCACACTATTGAATGTTGAATCGAAAGTTTGTGCGGCAATTGTACTCGAAAAACTCATCATTTGGATTGATGACAACAGTGTATTACATTATAGGCAGATAGGTTTTCGCAAAGCTATCAGGACTGATGCTGGTGGACTTTTGGTGGCACAATTAATGAGTGCAGTCAAACAAAAAGCATTGAAGCACTTACATATTGCATCTATGGATTTAACATCCGCATTTGACCTTGTAGATAGACCAACATTGTGGAAAACCATGTCCTTGTTGGGCATTGATAGGGCTTTGCTTGGTGTTATTATTCACCTATATACAGAATCAGCAATTAGAGTCAGCCTTAACAATAACGGTCTCCTTTCCAATACTATACCAACCGGCAATGGGCTTAAACAAGGGTGTAGGATGGCTGCAAAACTTTTTAACCTTTATGTTTCGAATGCAGGCAAGTCACTAAACACAAGTGGGCTCATTGGACCGAAGATTGGAGGCATAACCATTAGATGGGATGCCTATGCTGATGACTTTTTGTTAATGTACTTCACAAAAATAGGCCTCCAAAGATGAATTAATGACTTTGGTTCTTTCATAGAAGAAAGGAAACTGAAAATGAATCCAAGCAAAACTATAATCTTTCAAGCAGGTTGCAAAAGTCTTACTCCATCCTTTTCTTATTGGAGTTGTAGCGGTGTTAAATTTAAAAGTCAAGCTGTTCTACGCTATTTGGGTTATGTTTTTACTAGTAACTCATGTGTGCTGTTAAAAAGCAATCTGATTCAAAAAGCTAAGGTGGCTTTGAACCAAATAAGGGCCATAGAAAGGATCAATAGAAAATGCACACTAGCACCATGCATTCTTTTCTATAGGCTAAATGTGATTCCAAGACTAGCTTACGGGAGCAAATTCTTCCCTGAAACCATGTGGCCTCTTTTACGCCAACTGGAGGCCATAATCTGGCGGAAAATATTATATTTTATCCCGAAATGTGCTCCATTAGAATTGCTCAGATATGAATTTGGTCTACATTCACTTACCAGCATTATGTACAACAAAAATTTGGCTCTTTTGAGAAAATGTCTGGTTGCTGAAAGTAGTTCATTATACTCTTACAAGGGTGCTGCAACAAATGGTAATTTCATGCATAATTTGAAATCTGATTGTGAGAAAAAATTGCTTGATCTGGGATTGTCTGTAAAATCTTTACTTAGGAAACCAGCAAAGGTCAAGGAGATAGTAAATGTCCATGACTGGTTGGATAATAATGTAGTTTTGTTAAACTCTAAGCTCTACCATGAAAGTGTTTCCTATTTGAAATGTCTCCCTTACCCGAAGGAATATCTGAAGAAATATCAATCAAGAAAAATTAGATATTCTTTTATGCGTTTCAGATTCAACGTTTTGTATACAAAAGAGATACTGGGTCTCATAATAACGGGCCCGCCATTAGCGGGCCCGTTATTAGCTCTGAAGTCCCTTAACGGGTCCCTTCCATAACGCCTGGTAAAACCAGGCATTGAGGAAGGGACCCGCTAAGGGACCTCGGAATATGGTGGTAAGGGATTAACGGAACCAATGCTCTTACCGGTAATCCCTTACCACCTACCGCGTAATGAGGTCCACTGTCTATTTGTGGGCTGAGTATTGGAGGGAACGATGAATGTCTGTTTTGTAAAGAAAACGGTGTTAGCGAATCTCAGCATCACCTATTATTGGTATGTCCCCTATTATTGGAGAAGTGATTAGAAAGTTTTTCAATGTTTGTAATGAACACAGCATGCGTTGATAGAAACAAACTTTGATATGAAATGTTTCACGGCTCCTCTAATACTCTAATAATAAGTGAATGAGTTTCTGAAAAATACTTGTTCTCTTACATGAAAAAGGTTGCATGTTGTTATATGGCATATGCTAGGCTTTGTAGTTTTGCTCTATCTTGTGTACCATGGCTGGTACTCACCTAACCATGTTGATTTGGACTAAAAAGTTAGGTAAATAAACGGCTGCAGGCCTGTATGTGGGGAGCATAATGTGTTTTAAAATGGTTGCAAAAGAGTGTATTATGTGGTAATGTCTCACAAAGTGGAATTTACTCTCTTCTTTTATCTTTTTAAATGTAAATGTAAACAAAATGTACTGTTGGATTAATGCTTAATTGTGATTTGATTATGATTTTGTTATTGAATATTTTTTGTAAAGTTTTGAATAAACCAAAATAAATAATAAAAAAAGAATGGAACCAGTGGAGTAAATAACAGCATCATTAACAGGGCGTGCAAAATTGAGGTTGTATGAAAATGACAGCTGCATTTCTAGCTGAATCAGTTATGTATTGCTTCTCAAAAAAAGTCTGTAATGCTATAAACAATTAAGTAATTGCCTCTGGGTGCATCACTGCCTACTGTAGGGTATTTTGTGGAGATTTGGGGCCTGACGGTATTTTCTTACCGCCGAAAAATAACTTAGCAACAATCACTCCTTGTATTCAGATTGGGCCATGTACAACAATAATACAGTGGACATGCATTATTTCTGCACACAGACATGCGTATTTGGTATGCGTGGTTGGTATGCATGGTTGGTATGCGTGGTTGGTGGTATTTTGGTGAGCATAATTCCCTTGTTTTATTTGTGGCCCCAATATCCAGAACCCCTTATTTTTGCTTAGATTTTTCGTGTAATCACTAGAGAGACCTCAGGCTTGCATTTCAGGAACACCACATTTTCATTTTTAGTGTGCCACCATGGGCAATTTCTCTCTGTTTTATCTACGGCAGCGAGCTATCATGTGGTATTTTCACTATCTTATATACGGTAGTGAACTATGTCCCGGGCCTCCCTTTTTGCTGACTCATAGACCTCCGACAAACTACAACACACACAGTTAGTTATAATTGCTCATATTGAATTAGATTGTGCACCCGGCTTCAGCAAATTTGACGTTTAGCTACCTTGAAACTGACAATTGCACTGTCTAAACATCTCCCCACATCATCAGCACTGTATTGGTAAATATAAAACACACCACCCGTCTGCTTTCAAATAATTTTTGTGTATTATAAAAGTTGCATTTAAACACGATCTCACTCTTTACAGAAATAAATAAAATAGCACAGTAACAGCATTGTCTGTGATACACTGAAAAGAGAGTGGCGGAGACAAGAACTCAATTTGCAACATTAAACATGTGATTAAAGCACAGGAATCTCCTTTCCTACACTGACTGAATATTCTCATACACACTCAGCCCCCACACTTCTGTAATTACCTTATCTGTTCAGCATGAGTTTTCTTCAGTTGTTCTCTTTCTGAATTTGGCTCCCTTGAAGATTAACCCCAGTGAAAACAAGCGTCTTTCGTTCTCAAACCGGGGTTATTGCCTGGAATTCTCAGCTTTTGCAGCAGGAATGCTTCAGCCAGGAAACAGGTCCTTCTCCCAGCTCTGCCAAATCCCGACTGTCCTCCCCCTCTCTTCAAGCTCCCCCAGCAAAACTCTCATCACTGCCTCTAGCATGATACTTGCTATGACGCTGCTCCAATCAGAAATCAATCATGCCATCTCCTCCCTCACTACACAATGGCTCATTTCTAGAGTAATTATTTGTAACCAACTGATTTCCTGTTCCTTCGAGCCCTTTTGCTTCCTGTAGTTATGTGGACAGAGCAGCAGAGAAAAAGAAAAAAATGAATGTGCGTTTAAAAGTTCACTTTCAGAGTAGGCCTAATTCTGCAGTGGAGACACATTTTTATTAGTGGGTTATGTTAAATGCAGTTTTATTAGTCAGGTTATTTATTAATAATGTTAGTTATTAATTTTCAAATGTGTCTCTTGCACCATAGGCATTTCAGGTGAAAAATAGTGTGCATTTTTTGAGTGTGCACGTGTGCTTTTAACTGTAAAAATAGATTTGCATCTTATATGTTAAAATCGTTTTTGACTGAATAGCCTGTCTTTACTTATATGTCCATGTTAATCTGGCAACACATATAGCAATGCACCACACCCATGTGGTGGTGCTGCATCAAAAAAAAAATTGCTACCTGTGCAGTAGTGCTGTACTCTGTGCTGTAACACGCAAATATCCTTACATACCCTCCTTTTGTTTTTAGAACTTGGCTATGCTCCAAGCCAATTCCTAAAAACAACTTGTTCTTTTTTTTTTTCTTTTAAAATGCATGTGTTTTGGGATATCTTTCTCTTCCTGCACCAGGACAGCCAAACCCACTATTGAGCGTTCCCCCCAGGTTCCCCAATTAAATCTTTCCACTTCTATTATCCCCAGATTACTAATTGTAATATTGTTTTTTCTCAAATTCATTTTTATAACATGTCTTTCTTTGTGATTCAATAAATATTCCACATCCGGATCTATTGGAAAAGTATCCCTTTGAAAAAAATCGATATTTTCCACTTGGCTTTCCCAAACATCATTTGTTACATGAAACAATGTTAACCCCCCAATTGACACAATTGTATCCTTTGGAACCTGTAAATAAAAAACATTATATTTCACCTGTTTAACCACGTATGTTCCATGGTTTAAATGTACTACCGTCATGTTCTTTAAACAGGTGCTGACCAACCAATCACCTCTTACCATCTTAGCCTGTGCCATTTCTTCACTCCCCATATTGCTAATAATCACTTCACATCCTTCTGATATACTTGGGTCAGATTTCAAACCACAAATAGCATCTGTGGCATCAGGAACAAACGGTTTACCTGGACACATATAATTTTGTTCTTTAAATTTTACACATGTTTCCAGGTTTGGTATTAAATAAACTTCAGGTTCCCATGACTGAAATGCCACCACTTCTGGAGTCTTAATCTTAATAAATGTGTCCTCTTGCCAAAATCCCACGTTGTGTACCCACTTCGTTTGGTAAATAAGTTCAGGGGCTACATATGGGATGCATAGCAAAAATCCGATCTCTAGTCTTTCCAAGTCCACATATAACGGCATTGCATTACCCATTTCAAACGCAATTTTTACCTGTATTATATTGATTTCCCTCCTGGTCAATCTTTCTATCATTTGACGAATAATATCCTGCGAAACAAAATACAAGGGGATATGTCCTTGAATCAATTGTGAAACTGCACTTTGAACTTCTCTCATATAATTCGTTAATAGTCTATCAACAGGACTCATTATGTTCAATATTTCATTTAAAGTTCTGTCATGCTTAAGTATTATTTTAGTCGCCCGTTGCATTACATCCGCTTGTTCATTTAGAATGATTGCAGTTTCATTTATGAATCTTACTTGTTCATCCAGTCCCCCTCTAATTCCATCTAATGTTTTTTGTATTATTTCTAGGTCAATACTCAGTTGTTGCGCTTTAGTACTCAGTGTTCCTACCGAAATAGAATTGGCTGTTGATATTGTGGTACCTATTATGGCTCCAACTATAGACATTACCAATGATATTGCGAGCATCACCGCACCTCTCTTTCCTCTCTTCTTCTTAATGTCTGCTGAATTCACAAATGTTTTTTCCAATTGCATTAATATATCTCTTATTGACTGCTTAGTGTCCTCTTTTCTTATTTCCAGCCACTCTTTAGTCTGTTCAATCTTAATTCCGGTATTGTTCAAGTGTTTTTCAATCAAAATCTCAGTATTCAATGGTATGTATTTATTTTGGAAAATCATCCTTCTATCACTCATGATGAATCATTAACCATATCATCGGTATCATCTTCAATGCTGATCGCTTTGCAGCCTTGGTCTTCACCCCTCTTTGGGGCTTTCCCGGAATCCGTCCACGTGGGCTCCAGGACTCCATCGTCTCCCGTGGGCTCTGATCCCGGAACCTCCGACCAAATAATGTTAATTTTCTAAATCAAATAGAAAATAAACAAATTAAGTACATAGCACAATACTAACTTCACCCTTTTGCCAAAAATAAAACATGCTTAGTAAAAATATTTATTTTATTTTATTTTATTTTTTTTGTTTTTCTGAAATTAAACACAAGTTAAAAAGAAAACAAACACATATAAAACAGCATTCAATATTTAATACATTTTCTCTCTGCACACCAACCATGAGCTTCCATTATATATATTTATTTATTTATTTTATATTATATATTTTTACATATATTACAGTGTTTATGTGCCATTATAACAATCAACTTTTTAACTTCTTGGTCACTGCCTCCTGATTGTACCCATTTATTTTCTCTTTTTGTGTTCAAGGGACTTTATCTGTTTCTACATGCTCAAGCTGCCTGATCTCATGTCTGGGATGGCATGGTTGGATTTGATTTACATGGACAAACTGCTCTATTGCCGTTTCACCTTCATTTTTCAAAATTTTATAAACCACAGGAGAGACCTTATCTATAATTCGAAATGGCCCCTGCCAGGCTGCTAGAAATTTAGAATTTTTCTGTTTACTTTTTCCAAAATGAAACTTGTACACCTGATCCCCTACACTGTATTCCTTTACTGATGTCTTTTTGTCATAATAAGACTTTGCACTGTCAGCAGCTCTTTCCAGATTTCTCTGCACAAAAGCAAATGCATGTTGCAAATGCCTCCTCAGTTCATCAATATATTCATGAACTGTGGATGCACTCATAAGTGTCTGCTCATGTGTTCTGTATAGTAGGTGTTGTGGTAACACCATTTTCCTACCTGTCAAGACCTCATGGGGGCTAACACCTGTTGCTTTGGCAGGAGTTGATCTGATTGCCATCAAAACCAACGGTAAACGTAAATCCCAGCTGGAACCTGCTTCTGCCACAAATTTCTTTAAAATATCCACAACAGACCTATTGCTTCTTTCAACTGTACCTGAAGACGCTGCCCAATATGCGATATGTAGTTTCCTTTTCACACCTAGTATTTGCCATACCTTACTCATTAGAGTACTTGTGAAATGACTTCCTCTGTCTGACTCAATTCTTTGTGGCAACCCAAACCTTGAGAACACATGGTTCACCAGCAATGTGGCTGCTGTTTGCGCACTACAATCTGGTGCAGGAATGCATTCAATCCACTTCGACATCAAACATACCACACTCAAAATATAACGGCTTCCCCTACTCGACCTTTTTAAAGGACCTACATAGTCTATTTGCAAATCTGACCATGGGAGAGTTAGGCCTCTTTTCATCAATGGTGCTCTATGCATTGGTGAAGCAGGTTTAAATTGGGCGCATACTAGACATCCTCTAGTATATAATTCCACATCTTGGGACATATGTGGCCAGTAAGCATAATCTTTTAGTATTTCTAATGTTTTTTGTGAACCTCTATGGCCTGCAGTTATGGCATCATGTGCATGGTGTAGCATTAGCCCTCTGAATGAAAGGGGTACTACCCACTGTATTTGTCCTGTTATGGACTCTCTAATCATGAGTCCATCCTGTAATCTAATTCGTGTTTTGTTCTTTAATAGCACCCTCAACTCTTCTTTTTCCATACAATCATTTTCTGTTAAAGAATTTTGTTCGGGATCTATCAAATGATTTTAATAGATTCCCAAAATTCGATCATTCTTTTGTGCCTCAATCAAATCTTGGTCTGGCGTGTCATGACTCCACTGCACCACCGGTTGATCTACCTCCTTTGGTGCTTTAGAACGTGTCACTGCATCAATTTGTATTTCACCCATTAAATAATCAATAGGTAGCAATTCTCCCATCACAGCCCCAATCTTAGCCAGGTGGTCTGCCTTATCATTTCCCTCCTTATCCTCTCCTGGTGTTTTTAAATGCCCACAAATTTTTCTCCAGTATATTGTTAAATTATTCTCTGACACCAATTTGTCTATGGCTTGTATCATTTTTCCATGTTTAAGTGGCTTTTTGTTGTATGTAACCATGCCCCTTGCTTTCCAACCAGGCAAATACTCCACAAAGCTATTCCGTGCATAGTCAGAATCAGTCACCAGGACAATTTCACTGAACTTTTTATCAACTGCAGTAGCAATTGCTTTATAAATGGCTGCCAATTCCGCCACCTGACTGCTCCTATCTCCAATCCTCATCCCTATACTGGGGACACCTTCACATTTCAACCAGACATTTCCTATTCCTGCCACTAATTGTTTATTACTGTCATTTTCAATGTGAAAAGCACAACCATCCACATATACAGTTGGCAAATCCTTGCATGTTTTTTCATCAAAAGCTTTGTGTGGTGATTGTTCAAATTCCTGCAAACTAGTTTCCACTTCCATTTCATTTGGTATTTGTTCAGCTGCACAGTCATGTAAGTCAGCTAACCCTTGAGCAATTGGGTTCTTTTTATTTGTCCATATCTCACTTCTACGGGAAAACCTTGTAATGCCAGCGTCCATGAAGTGATTCTGGATTGCGCTAGATTACCTGATCTAATTCTTTTACTCTCTAAAAATTGCAAGGGTTGATGATTTGTTTCAATAATCACCTTTTCTCCCTGAACAATGGGGCGGAAATGTTGTAGCGCCCACACAGTGGTTAATAGGGCCTTTTCACATTCATTAAATTTAATTTCAACTTGGGAAAATGCCTTACTTGCATGTGCAATGGTTTTGTGATTCAAATCGTGTTTTTGTGATAACACTGCTGACATACAATGTTCAGAAAAACCTATTTCTATAAAGAAATCCCTGTCCTTTATGGGGTATGCTAAACATGGTGCCTTTACAAGACATTCCTTTAATTTAGCCACTGCATCAGACTGCTCTTTTTCCCATTTCCAGGGAGTATTCAGTTTAAGCAGTTTAGTCAATGGTTGAGTGATTTCTGCATAATTTTCAATGAACTTTCTGTTATAGCCTGTCATCCCTAATAAACTTTTTACTCCTTTCACATTTTTAGGATCTTTTAATCTTTGTATGGCCTCTATTTTCTTCTTTTGTTGATTTAGCCTATGTTCAGTCACTTCATGCCCTAGAAAGTTCACTTTTTTCTTGCACCATTGTGCTTTTTGCAAAGATACTTTGGCGCCTGCTTTCTGCAATTGGCCAAGTACATGTCTTATTTCATCAAAATTGCTTTCAGGCTTTTATTTTTTATCAGGACATCGTCCACATAAACTATTGTTCCTCTTTCCGCTGCATCCGGCATGGCCTTTCTCAAAAATATGCCAAATTCACTCCCACTATTGATGTACCCGAACGGAGCTCTAAGCCAGGCATATTGAGTCCTGTCAAATGTAAAGGAAAATAAATGTTGTATCTCCTCTGCCAATGGCACGCACCAATATCCAGAGGTGAGATATAATGTGGTAAATACATTTGAACCATGTACCAGAGCTAGGCCCTGATCAATGAATGGCAGTGGCCATCTAGATACTGGTACTCTTTTATTTAACTCTCTCAAGTCTGCACACAGCCGCCATTGACCATTTGGCTTTAACACACCTAAAATAGGTGTGTTGGATGTGCTATGAATGGGCCTGATGATTCCCCGTGATTCCAAATTTTTAATAATCTCTGACAATGATTCTAAACATGCCAGCGGTAGTCTATACTGGCGTACAAACACTGGATTTCTGCTACACCCTTCTGGTAGTGTGGCCACATGTAAATGAGTTAAACCACAATCATAAGCATCTTTTGCAAATACATCCTTAAACTCCATAAATATCTCCCTCAGATTGTCCCTATCCTCATTGCTTTCACACGCATTCGCTAAGGAGATCTGCTCTTCTACCATTTTGGAAAATTCTGGAAAATCTTCTGGTAAGGGAATCTCGGCGCTTTCCTCTAACTGTGTGGCTGTGTCTTTTTGTAAAGCTGCCACTTTTAAATATTTTGGCATATCAGCTTCCACTTCAATGGGCTGATTTTATGTTTCATTTTCATTTAAATTAAATATTATGCAATCCTCTTGATGGCAGCACACTGTCTCATTTGAATCATAAGGATACACAGAATGAATTTTAAATATTCCTTTGGGCTGAGAGTCCAGGTGTTCTGGCAACTCACCCTTGGCATCTGCATACTTTTCAGGAATATTTCCAATCACCATGTTATTTAAATCTGCTGTATAATGTGATTTTTGTATGGCCATTCCTAATGGGGAGTTTTCCTCTAAATGAATATCCTGACAACCTTTATTATTTACCATAATTTTTACAGATCCTTCACCAATATCTACCAATGGAATGTATTCATAATCCAGGCCTTGCTGTTTTATGGATTCATTCAGGCATACAAATGCATCAGAGCCTTTCATCTGCTGTCCATTTTTGCATTTCAGTGTTATTGCAAACTGTTTTGTAAATGCAGGAATAATAGTATCTTTCCTCATTTGTAATTCGATTGCATAAGGAACCAGTTGTGCACAATGATAAGCCCTTCTTTTGTCTTCAAATTCAGGTGCCGGACCACCTAGCCGTGACCATATTTTTTGATTAAGGAAATCTAACACCATACACATTCTGTGCATGATGTCATTGCCCATGTAAAATTCATTTTGTGCTCCACTCACTATCCATACATTATGGTAAATTGTTTTCTGCCCAATGCTAATTTTAAGCATGCATCTGCCTGCAATTCGGTTTTCAAAGTCTGGACTGTCCAACCCAGAAACATATTGGTTTTTAATCCTAAATCTCGGGATTTCTTCCTCTCCATTATTTTTTGCAACAATTTCTCATTAATGAAACTCCTTTCATGTCCAAGCGCTAAAGTGGCTTTTATTGTTTTAAAATAGTCATTTATACCAACATGAACCCATTGTTGCTCATCTTCCATGTGTATTTCTGCCAGAGTGGTAATGTGTTTTTCTGAATCTGTTTTAGGAGCAATATTCTGTTTGCATGTTTTCTCTTTTAAATAAAAACGTAATGTGTGCTCATCTATGGCAGTCTGCCAATTTTTCCTTGGGTCCAAGTATATTTGTACAGGTAGTTTTTCATTGTCGCTCTGCATTTTGTCTTGACACATTAATATAACAGTGACACTAGGTATGCAGCTATTCTGGAGATATACCTCCACAGCATCATTTGTTTTGGCAACGGTGTGACATTCATTTATATTGCTGTTTTGTGATTTTAGTTTCTTAGGCCTCAATGGTTTTTTGGTTAAGGACCACAGCACTCCATTCACCCCATCTATTAGAGGAGACAATCTTTTCAGACAATCTGTCCCCATCAGAAATGGAATTTCACAAATAGATGTGATCAATACCTCTTGTTTCATTCTGTGCTTTCCTATTTTTATGTCAACCTCAGTTACACCTATGATGGGCACCTCCTCCCTATTAAAGTTATGCACTGGGCCTTGATTTTCCTTCACTGTGATCTGACTCTGTGGGGGTCTCCCTTCATTGATACTCTTTACCAGCTCCTTGGACATAATTGTGGCCTGTGCGCCAGTGTCAATCATAGCAAAGGTGTGGCATTTTTCTTCTACAGTGATGGGTGCATAATATCTGTCCTCAACTTCCTCTAATACACATAAGAAATGTGAATTCTTACTGATTTCAGGGCTCACCTTTCTCAGGTCTTTTTCACTTTTGGCTAAACACATTGGAAATGGAAAGACATTTTTCCCTCCTTTTTACCCATTTCTGCGCGAGAGACTTTATTCATTTCTCCATGATCAGAGGTTTTTTGGAGTGTGGCCACTGTTCGCCCATCCATATGGGTAACATCAGAGACCACATTACAACCTTCCAACTGAACATGTGTAACAACATCATTCAGCAATTTGTCATTTTTTAATTCTGTGCATTTGTGATCATTTAGTGTGATACCAGCCCTTTCAGCCTCTTCAAAAATATGTGGCTCAAAGAATTCTTCAGGTGATTGACTTTTACCCTCCTTGTGAGTATTTCCTTTTTCTGTCTGTGTTTGGTCATTGTTTTGCTTGCCCAGGGAAGGAGCTATAGCATCCCCACTTACTCCCTGTCCACTGGTATTCCCCATGCATGAGTCATTTTTCTTAAATCTGTCCCTTTGTTCTTTTGGAATTCCTAATGTTTCTTTTTCATTTGTACAAATC
Source organism: Ambystoma mexicanum (assembly GCF_040938575.1). Lineage (NCBI taxonomy): Eukaryota > Metazoa > Chordata > Amphibia > Caudata > Ambystomatidae > Ambystoma > Ambystoma mexicanum. The sequence continues at coordinate 1,318,427,108 of NC_090929.1, read as the reverse complement.
TTTACTGTTTTATTTAGCTCTAGGTTAAACCGTACCTCTTTTTTAGAAGTATTTGCACTTTCTGTCACAAGTTCATTTACTGGCACTTTCACATTTAATCCATTAGGCATCTCAAATTATGTCAGAGCAATCTGACATTTTGGCACTGCATTTATCATGAGTACTTAGTCACTTTTCGGAAGCCCCCCGGTCATTGCTATGGCCATCAGCCCCCTCTTTGGAAGGTTGTTTTTGCGCTGTACAGAGCTTTCCTATTTGCTCAGCTAACATTTTCACTTGGGCCTCAAGGCACTGGAACCTTTCCATCTCTCTAGGATCCTCTTTCTGTGGTCTAGGTCGATATTGGTTGTTTTCCCACTGATTGGATCTATTCTGATACCTCTCAGGTGATTGAGGTCATTTGGGATGGTTTCTGAACTCTTGATTCATTTGTGGAGGGGAGCGGGTTGCACCCATCCTTTGATTATAGTCCCCTGGTGGGGAATCCTTGTACTGACGTGGATTGTAGTTCACGTTTTGCCTCATGTCCTGTCTCTCAGATTGTGGGTACTGGCCCCTAGGTTGATTTCCATTATCAGTAAATCGATCCACATATCGGGGCCTATCCTGATTACCATATATCATGGTGTTGGGATCAAATCTGCTCTGTGTCCCCAATGACTGGTAGGGACCATCATTTCTTTGATCTTGATTTTGTCTCTGGTTATTGTTCATACCTGCCATATCAGGCCGATATCCTACCCGGGGTCTGTCCCCTAAATACCTAGGGCTGATGTAGCTCTCTCTATTACTAGGATCATGTGATTGGAACATTGGTACAGGAAATGGCGATCTTTGTTGATTACCCCTTTGTTCAGGTGTCGCATTATTTTTACCTTGGCTTTGAGCAGACTCAAGGGACATTTTGGCTGACCTGATTTCCATTACTGTGGCTGAGGGTTCTTTAGATTTAGGTCTAGTATCTTTCATATTATCACTTTCTCTACCCTGACAATAGAGTACCTCATATAGTTTTGTGCTTTGATGTACAATCCATTCAAGGGACTTGTCACGGTCAAATTCACGGACCAATTGGGATATGATGTCTTTCTGTAGCCCATAGAAGTATGCAGTTTTAAACTCATTGGAATTTGAGTCAAAAGATACATCAAAGCGAGAAAATGCTCTTTTTAAGTCTTGTAAAAATTGGCAAGGGGATGTATTAGGTCCAGCAGTAATTGTGTAAGCGACTTTCTTTGCCTCCTGAAATGACTGAAAAGGAGAAAAATGATGCCTAATTTCTTTTTCAAACTCCAACCAGGTCATATTCTGCTGTTCATTTAATCCCCTTATGATGCTGGCCGTCGGGGCATCTAAAGTTAAATGAAAATATTGTTTGTACTGTTCCTTAGGTATCTGGAGTGCTTTAAAAATGTCATGCACCGCTTCTAAGTGATCCTCAATGCAGCATTCACCTCCCTTTTTAAATGGTTTGATCAGGGCTTTAATGGATTTCATTATTTTTATGGGGCTACTTGTTGCAATGCATGGAATTGCACTATTTTGTGATTCAATCCTGTTTTCAGGTGTATGAGATTGGTGGCTGCCCCCAATGGGAGTATCAAATCCCCCAAGGGCGCTGCAACCAAGTTCAGTCACCGGCCCAGTCACTGGAGCACTAGCTCTTTGGGCAGAGCTAGAATTCACCTCCACTCCATTGAATGTGGTACCCTGCCGCCTCTCCTGGGACCTGGGAATGCACATTTGCTGTTCTAAGTCCTTACACTTTTTAAGGAGTCTGTTTGCTTCATTTTGCAAATAGTTGTTTTCATCACTCATCTTATTAATCACCTCCTGCATGTCGCACATTTGCATTTGGCATTCATTGAACTCTTTATTTCTCTTGTCTCTTTCTTGAATCATTTTAATCATTTCTTGTTCTGCACTCTGGAGATCACATTCTTTTTCACAATGTTCTTTTTGTAAAATCTGCATTTCTGAAACAACCTCATCTTTATCCTGTCTAATGTGGTCCACTAAGGCTTTTAAGTGTACCAATTCTTGCTCACTATCCTCAAATTGTTTCTTGCTTTTGGATAACTGAGCATCAAAGTCTCTGCATTTTAATTGCATGTCTTTTTGGCATACATCCAATTCTGCTCTCAACATTTCCTGATTTTTACTTGCCCCATCTAATTCAGTCTTTAACCTGTTAATTAGCTGAGTATCATTCTCCTGCATTCGCAGGGACTTATTCAAAATAAACCATATTTTGCCGCATAGCCGTATTAAACAGTCTTTCTCTGCACTTTTATTGGCTGCATTCAATAATCTTGTAAAGCAGACCTGAATTATGCTGCCTTCTGCAAGAATATTGTCTAGTTTTTCTTTCTGCACCTCACCCTGAATGCGTTCACGCCATTCTAACATGCTATTTGACGACCAAGTCCCATGTGCAAACAACTTTGCCTCTAAATATTGCACTAGGTCTGAGAATGTGGTTTCCCTTTGTGACATTCTGAAATTCGTTTTTAGTGGCACACTGCTATTATAAAATGGGTTCCCTTTAATGTGCAGATGGCAGTGTGAGACACGCTTGCCACGCCCAGTAGGTACTCTATGATCACTTTCCCGGCCTGCAACGCACCATAAATATGTAGGGTATTTTGTGGAGATTTGGGGCCTGACGGTATTTTCTTACCGCCGAAAAATAACTTAGCAACAATCACTCCTTGTATTCAGATTGGGTCATGTACAACAATAATACAGTGGACATGCATTATTTCTGCACACAGACATGCGTATTTGGTATGCGTGGTTGGTATGCGTGGTTGGTATGCGTGGTTGGTGGTATTTTGGTGAGCATAATTCCCTTGTTTTATTTGTGGCCCCAATATCCAGAACCCCTTATTTTTGCTTAGATTTTTTGTGTAATCACTAGAGAGACCTCAGGCTTGCATTTCAGGAACACCACATTTTCATTTTTAGTGTGCCACCATGGGCAATTTCTCCCTGTCTTATCTACGGCAGCGAGCTATCATGTGGTATTTTCACTATCTTATATACGGTAGTGAACTATGTCCCGGGCCTCCCTTTTTGCCGACTCATAGACCTCCGACAAACTACAACACACACAGTTAATTATAATTGCTCATACTGAATTACATTGTGCACCCGGCTGCAGCAAATTTGACGTTTAGCTACCTTGAAAATGACAATTGCACTGTCTAAACATCTCCCCACATCATCAGCACTGTATTGGTAAATATAAAACACACCACCCGTCTGCTTTCAAATATTTTTTGTGTATTATAAAAGTTGCATTTAAACACGATCTCACTCTTTACAGAAATAAATAAAATAGCACAGTAACAGCATTGTCTGTGATACACTGAAAAGAGAGTGGCGGAGACAAGAACTCAATTTGCAACATTAAACATGTGATTAAAGCACAGGAATCTCCTTTCCTACACTGACTGAATATTCTCGTACACACTCAGCCCCCATACTTCTGTAATTACCTTATCTGTTCAGCATGAGTTTTCTTCAGCTGTTCTCTTTCTGAATTTGGCTCCCTTGAAGATTAACCCCAGTGAAAACAAGCGTCTTTCGTTCTCAAACCGGGGTTATTGCCTGGAATTCTCAGCTTTTGCAGCAGGAATGCTTCAGCCAGGAAACAGGTCCTTCTCCCAGCTCTGCCAAATCCCGACTGTCCTCCCCCTCTCTTCAAGCTCCCCCAACAAAACTCTCATCACTGCCTCTAGCATGATACTTGCTATGACGCTGCTCCAATCAGAAATCAATCATGCCATCTCCTCCCTCACTACACAATGGCTAATTTCTAGAGTAATTATTTGTAACCAACTGATTTCCTGTTCCTTCGAGCCCTTTTGCTTCCTGTAGTTATGTGGACAGAGCAGCAGAGAAAAAGAAAAAAATGAATGTGCGTTTAAAAGTTCACTTTCAGAGTAGGCCTAATTCTGCAGTGGAGACACATTTTTATTAGTGGGTTATGTTAAATGCAGTTTTATTAGTCAGGTTATTTATTAATAATGTTAGTTATTAATTTTCAAATGTGTCTCTTGCACCATAGGCATTTCAGGTGAAAAATAGTGTGCATTTTTTGAGTGGGCACGTGTGCTTTTAACTGTAAAAATAGATTTGCATCTTATATGTTAAAATCGTTTTTGACTGAATAGCCTGTCTTTACTTATATGTCCATGTTAATCTGGCAACACATATAGCAATGCACCACACCCATGTGGTGGTGCTGCATCAAAAAAAAATTGCTACCTGTGCAGTAGTGCTGTACTCTGTGCTGTAACACGCCAAATATCCTTACACTACCTTTCATGATGGTGGTAGTTTCTGAGTGTCTGTGGCCAGGGTAGTGAGGAACATTTTGATCTATCCACTGGTCTTACCAAACTCTGGTGAGCAAAGTGGTGATCGATCCGCTGTGAGGCCTGAGTGAATATTGTGTGTATGGCAGTGCTTTTTTGTGTATCTAGTAGGTTCCACCAAGTGCCCTGGACAGCTTTGTGGGCAGGGTTTTGGGAATTTGCCCAGGACCACTTTCAAACCCTTTCCATTTGGGAGCACACTGGAGACTGAAGCTGAGAGCGGAGGGGCTATATGGATTGCCAGAGATTGCAGTTGTTGGATGGAACCACGGTACAGCAGTAATGTGAAGTGGGATATATTTGAGAGTAGCGTACTTAAAGAACAAGTGGCGGCAAAGATCCCACCTGGAATCGGATGGTCAGAAAACGGTAAAACTGAAGAACACACTGCAGATTGAGATTCCTTGGCTTCCCATAGGAGTACAGGCAGATGTGCTTCCTTACATTGTACCTAACAAGGTGACACACTGGCTGCAGTGGAAGATCCCATCTTCGTAAATAATAAATGTTATTGGATTAAGTCAGGGGGGAAACCGCCAAATGATTGCTTGCTTACACAATGTATTAAATAGAAATGTAAGTAGATGAACTGATGAGCACCTTTCACTCCCTCTCTCTCGTCCTTCTCTGGTGCTGTGTCAACAACCAGTAAGTCTATGTGGTTGTGCACACATCCTTGGATGGGTTCTTCGTGGCAGTCCGTTATGAGTATGATTTGACAACAGTGCAGCGGCTATGCCTGTTCCATACACATCATGGCTACAGCATGCAAGGATGGGATATACTGGATTGGTAGACAATGGCATGGTCAACATACTAGACAGGCCTGGTTTTGATTAGAGAGATGGTGACAAATCTGCAGCCATGAATGACTGGGCTCTGCATTTAGGAGATTCCTTTTGGGATTCACCTAAGGTTGAGATTGGGCTCTGCATTTAGGAGATTCTATTTGTGAGACACCTAAGGTTGACACATGTGGGACACTTCTGAACATGCCCAGCGTGTTTCTCCTTATGCATGGACTTGTGCTGAGTTTACGTGTTTGGTCATGCACATGCTAACCAGAAATAGCTTACATCTATCTGATTGGCATGTTTAACAAGGGCGAATGAAAGCAATCACTTTTTGGACATAAAATTTTGCTTGACCTGCACTTGAGATAATGCATGTTGGCATGCATGTTATTTCAATGATACACAACTTCATTTGGTTCACTTTGCTCAGGCCACAGTTTAGTTGATTTGAAAAGGTAGCGGGCATCCATGGTAATTGGCTACCCAGGCATTTCAATTGTATTATGGACTGACACTTCATCAACCATAAATGTGGATTCCATTGAGAGACAGGAGAACTGCATGTCTCAAATGTAGATTTGAATCTTCATAATGCTTCCCACGCAATATGCACAATAGGTACTGTTGTGCATGTAAGTGCAGGACTGTGCAGAGGCCTCTAGGTAAGGGGCACATCGGAACCCTTGCACATTCAAGGGGTAAGACATGACAACCGAGCCTCATGGGATGAATCGGGGTAGGGCTGAAATGCATGTACAGAGGCCTTTGCCATCAAAGGCAATCACTTGTATGAGGTCAGGTTAATAGGCAAGTCTTCAAAATGCTTTGCTTTAGGCCCCCTATGGTGTGCACATAAGCATGACATGTGTACTCTTGTAGTGTGGGTGGGTACCGCCTTTGGTCCAATCAGTTGGGAGAATGGGACATGATTATCTGTACATGCAGCCACATGCCCAATTCATAACCTGCTATTAGTAATGTTATTCAGAAGACAGTGGGGAAATGCACCAATGCATGCTCTTCACCCAGCCAAAGCCTATCATTCATTGCTCCTGCTGTTCATGTAAACATTGGACAGGGTTCAGGGGAGGCACAGACGAGAACGTCCCCTGTGAATCAGGTAACCTGAAATGGGGGTATTGATAACATGCACCCTATTCCCTCCCTATGCAAGCGTGAGATAAATGGAGGGAGGGGGTCTTATAGACAAATCATCAATCACTGCAAGTACGTTATCTAAAGGGCTCAGTGTTTTTTTTTTTTTTGTAAGTAAAAGGCTGTCAAATGTGTAGAGTGAGCCATCTACCTTCTGCTTCTGGGTTATTGGCACATTCTGGCATGTATAAGGTGTCCAATATGAGCGAGTGTTTGTATTGAGGTGTGGATGCTATTGCATATTTGTGTGTAGTTAATTGATTTACTATTCCAGTGACTGCATTCATTTTTCTTTGTGTAACCACAGTGCCTGTATTCCCCGACAGCGCATTCCATGATACAGCAGCACAACCAGCGTGGCTAAAAACTGCTTTGTCGTTAGCTTTGCTCTTTTGCCATCTAGCTCTCTACATAGCGAACTGCATCAACAACACAGGTAGTATCTTCTATCTTGACCCATCTCTTTAGCGGAATGTGTCCCATTGTTCTTCCTGCCTATACTGAAGGTCCCATCTGCTCTAATGAAGCAGACAACTCAGTCACGACTCCATGGCGCTCGTCATCTAGCAACGCTGATGTAATTAATTCTACCCTCAATCTCTGCCTCCTTAACCAAAGATCATTACTTAAGCATGGAACAGAGATTGCTGATTACCTTGCAGAATGTGACACCGAATTGTTTGCCTTTACTGAAACTTGGGTTAATCCCTATATACCCACTGATGCAGCCTTATCCCTCCCTCCTAACTACGTACTCTTCCAGTCTGGCCGACTGAACAACAAAGGTGTTGGGGAGGCTTGGATGTGTAAAAACCACCTTGACTGCCATATCATCACTCATACCATCCCAGATGACAGTGAACCTTTATAGGTCAAGATAAAGACTTCTGCTAACACCTCCTTAAGTATCCTGACCTTCTATAGACCCTCTAGAGATAAGCACTGCTTTGAAGAACAACTCTTGGAGCTTCTCACTCACATCACCAAGGCCAAAACCCTGTTGATTATCATGGGTGACGTCAACCACTGGGCTCATGACCCTTCAGATAAACAGGCATCCTTGCTCATGGACTCCATCGACACTATTGGGTTCACACAATGGGTGATGGAGCCGACACACAGGGGGGTCGCACGCTGGACTGGTTTGCATCCTATCACTCTCACATATCCAGGCTTGTAGTCATGCCCTGTGTGTCGTCAGTTCATTCTTTGGTTGAAGCCATTGTGCACCTCCCTGCATCGCCAGCAAGTCTGAACGCAGTACCAAGAGTTAAAAAATCGCTCAATAAACCTTAAAAATATCACACCTGCCAAATTTACAGCGCATATTTCATCTGGTCTAGAGCCTTTTATGAGCTTTTCTGACTCCACTCAATTGGTGAAATATCTTACTACCACAATAAAACATGTCATTACAGCTCTAGCACTGCTAAAAAACAAAATAACTAAACTCAAGCCACACAAAAATATGTGGTTTACTGACGACATCATCATAGTCAGGCAGACAAAGGAGACATGAGAAAGATAATAGCGTAAGAATCCCAGCCCCCTCTCCTTAGCCCAATATAAACAGGCAGTGAAGAAATTCAAAACCATCATTCCTACCACCAAATCCACCTGCTTTAACAATAGGATCAATAACGCTCGATCTAACACAATTACACTTTTTAAAATCCTGACTGATTGGGGCCAGGGTAAGTCTCACAGTCCTGTTCTGGATGAGTTGCAGAGGGCAGAGAGTAGTAGCAGGCAGATTTAAAAAGAGGCTGTTACAGTAGTCCAGCCTAGAGAGAACAAGAGCTCTGGAGACAGTGAGCTTCTGGGGGAAGGAGAGGAAAGGAAGAATACCTCTGATGAGGTGCAGCTGGTAGTGTGATTTCTTAGAGATGTCAGAGATGTGAGGAGGGAATGAGAGTGTGGAGTCGAAGATGACCCCAAGGTCACAGATGGGAGCAGGAAGAGGGCCAAGAGAGACCGGCGAGATAGCGACAGGAAAGGAGGGCGCAGGTGTGCCGATGAGGAGAATCTCAGTCTTACTGGCATTCAAGTAGAGATGATTGGCGGAACACCACTTCTGGATATCAGACAAGCAGTCAGAGATGATAGATGGAGAAGAAGTGGCAGAGGGGAGCCTGAAAATGAGTTGAGTGTTGTCCACATAGCATTGAAAGTTGGGGCAGAGGATGGCAATGTGGTGGGCGAGAAGTGCCAGGCATTGGTTGAACAGCCAGGGAGAGAGGATAGACCACTGGAGAACACCACTGGTAGGGATAGAGGAAAGGAAGGACCCAAGGACCTGGGAGGGTCGATCGGAGAGGAAAGAAGTCAGCCAAACCAGGGCCTGATCGTGATATCCAGGTTATCACAGAGACATTTAAGGAGGATGGCGTGGTTGACCGTGTCAAAGGCAGAAGAGAGATCAAGTAAGATGAGGACACAGGGGAGTGTTGGAATCAAGGTGGGAGCGCAGGTCTTCACAGATGTTTAGGAGAGCAGTTTCTGTGCTTCTGGAGGCTCTGAAGCCAGACTGATGGTCATGGAGACAACCAACAGATTCAGTGTGAAAATTAAGCTGGGAGATGGCCAGCTTTTCCATGAGTTTGCCCAGGAAAGGAGTGATGGAGATTGGGCGATAGTTAACAGGGCAGGATGGGTCAGCAGAGGGTTTCTTAAGAAGAGGGTGCACAAGGAAGTGCTTCAGGTGGGAAGGGAAGAGACCAGTGGCGAAGGAGTGGTTGCAGAAGTCAATCAGAGTAGGGGCCAAGGTGTCAATGTGGACTTTGATGGTTTTGTGGGAACAGGGATGGACCTCTTTTGACAAGACTTTCATAGATCGAACTTGTCTAGAAACCTTGTCTAGGGAGAACAGGGGAAAAGAAGAGAAGGAGGGAGGAGAGGTGGCCACAGAAGGGCTGGAGGAAGAGTAGGGAGTTAAGGGGGCAGGGTGCAAGAAAGAAAGAGAGGACAGGATGTCCTGGGTTTTAGAGATGAAAGGAGAAGCCAGGGCCGTGCAGAGGGCCTGGAAGGGGACAGGAGAGGTAGAGACTGCAGCAGGATTGGCCAGTTCCTTGCAGATTTTAAAGAGTTCAGCTGGATTGTTAGATGCCGCAGAGACGCAGACTTGGATGTGGGCTCTCTTCTTGGTGCGGACAGAGAACCGGTATTGCCTTTGGAGCAGGCAGCAAGCCAGTTTGTCAGAGGATGTACCGGAAGCACTCTAGCTCTTCTCAGTCACCCTGCACTTGCGTTTAAGGGCGTTGAGGTCTGAGTCGTACCAGGAGTTGCACTTGGCTTTGGGCTTCAAGCCGATCCTCATGACAGGGGCAAGAACATCAAGAGTATCAGAGATAGCAGAGTGGAGCATGGAGAGGGCTGTGCCAGGATGTGAGTCAGCCAAAGCAGGATGTGGGGTGAGAAAGTAGGGGTGAAAGCCTCAGCTGACACACACTTCATGGGTCAGATAACCGAGAAGGTAGGCGGAAGTGCTGGGGCTGGCTTAACCTGAGGGGTGAAGAGGATGATATGGGAGGAAAGGAGAAAGTGATCACTCCAGGGGAGAGGAGTGGTGAGAGTGATAGAAATGCGAAGATCTGTAGAGATCAGAACATCCAGAGTGTGCCCTGCAGAGTGTTCATCAGTTGTTGAGGAGTCCCAACCATCCCTTGTGGTATCAGTGCCTCTGTCACTACATCCTGGCCGAAGCAGCCAGTGGTTGCAGCTCACAGAAAACCCCTGCAGCGTGCCTCCTTCTTTGGACCACCCTTGTAACTCTGCCACACTTTGGGGTGGCCCCTCCGTGACACCAATGCCCCCACCAAGTAGGAACTTGTCACCTTGCTCCCTTAGGCATCTTGCGCTCACCTGCCTTCTCGGAATTCTGAACCTACTCCTCAGAAAGCCCCCAGTTGTCATTGTCATCCCGATGAAACACCAACCTTAGGGAGATCGAATGGATCTTCCTTGCCCAATTTCAAATTCCTGAAGCCAACTCACACTCCAAGCATGTCACCCTCGCCACCCGACTGGCAGGGACCAGTTGCTCATGTCATGCCCCCTATTGGGGGGCCCAATGATATTTCCGGGAAGCAACTCTCAAACCATGTGTTGAGCCCAGCCCCGGACTTCTCTTCTGTTACTTAAATGTACTCCCCTACTTACTTCCGGGTGAGCACGACCTTCCCAGGGCATCCCGCATATTCATGAGCCATAACTGCTCATCCGCACCAGCGGATCATCGCTGGTTCTACCAGCCATTTGCCTTTAGGCACCTCCTCACAGGACATCATGTAACTGCAGCTGCCACCTGGACCCGCTCCTGGCACTCCCGCCTGCTTGCGGTAGACCAGAGTGTTGGGTCGAAGCACCATGCAACTGCTCTCTTGTTTCCCCGACACTTTGGATCACTTTTCCGGGAGGTGCCCTTGCAAACTGTGTGTCTTACCTCACAAGCATGAGCCCACTTTCCCAGTGCTGCTCTACCAACCACTCTGAGCTGTTGCCATACTGCAAACCTTTTCCTGGCAACCCTCTGCCTGGTCCTTTGATACTGTGACACAAAATCCTACAATTAGTAGTTTAGACCTCCCTGCCCCCACAATATCGCTGACTGCCTGGTGCCCAGGAGGTAGTAAAGCGTCCGCGAATGCTACCTTACTACCTATTTCTTCTACAGCACCCTCTGGCTGTATGTAGCCCGTGTTCACATATAATTATCTAAATCCAACTTCCACATATGATGCCACCCCCCCACTGTGTCCCCTTTTGTACCCTCTTGTTCTTTACAATAGTGTAGATCTATGCCTAGAGTAAGTTGTAATTACCTCTTACTCCACCCTTTCAACCATGCAGACGTCCTTTGTGTCACCCACATAAAATGCACACCAATATTGGTGTGTTGTTTCTCAAAACTAATCTGCTTTCACTTGCCATCCCTCAAGTGGCAGGGGAGCCCACCGGGGAACGGCTTTGGCTCTCGGCAAAGTCAACCCAGCCTTTTATTTTGCTCAGGTTTTTAAATGAGTACCAACACAGTTTGGGTGATATTCGATGTATATTTGTTCTATATGAAGCGCTTAAGTGTAAGTGCTATATAATAACACATCATTATCGTTTGGCCTTCAACTTCTGCTTGCATTCACAGTAATTTGGTAATATAGGCCTATACGCGTTGATATGAACAATACTTATGGTGATCCATTCTTGTATGAAATGTATATCACTTTACAGTGATATCGTAACCATATTTTTCGTAGTATACTTAGAATTAATGCTATGTGATGCCACTTCCTGTTTTGTGAAGGGGTTAAAGGTTGTGTTCCATTACTTCCACGTGATGTCACTTTGGGTTGGGGTGAAATGAAATCACTTCCTGTGATATCAGATGTCAAGGGCCATCTGATGTCACTTCCGCTACCCCTGGCATTTTGGTGAAATGAACTCCCTGTACATACTTTGTGGGTCCACAAACGTATTTCACTAAACCTAACCTACAAATAGTAAAATCTTTTGAACCACTATCTCAACCTACCAGCCAAATAATCTGTAGTTGGAAATAGGTACCCGTTACTTAAAGTAGCAGTTACAGCAAAGCAGTTAAAAGCACACGACTCCATTTAGCACAACTCGCATTTCTCCCATCTGCAGCAACGGACACTCTCAGAACAAGTTCAATATACACTGCTGACCTCACTCACATCAACATTCCAGATTTACTCTGCAGGCAGACAAAGCTAGGATAATGCCTATCACAAACCATACATTTATGTTTTGAGCAATGGTAGTGAAAGTCTTCCCACTACACAATTACCTTTGTGGGTCTAGAGGGGTTTTATAAATCAGGGGAGCATAATGAACAAAACATAATATAGCCAAACATTATCTGTTAAGTTAGTCATTAATAAATATCATGCACAGGGAAAAACTATATATAACACGACTTTCACTACAACAAATGTACAGAGGACAAAATTCAACCTAAAACCTATGCATATTGTATAACTCTCTTTTGGAAATGTATCTGGAGATGAAAAAGTAGTCAACTCAAATTGTACCATCAAGACAATCGATGGAGTAGCACCATATATCGTTTCCAAATTACTGGTCAGCGAAATCTATCAATAGTTTGACAGGTAATCTGTGGATCGTTTGTTGAAAATAGGAATGACAATGACGCAAAGCAAAAATGGTGGGATTAAAATTAAATTATGCTGATCCATTGCATTAAACAACTTGGCTTAAAAGGGACCCATATTACAGGCTCACCTACAAATACATCCGGTGGTGATCACTCAGGTACAGGGGCCTTTCCAAGGCTCTGGTCATCCAAAGCCCTTCCCACCTCAGTCTCTGTAAATATTACACTATCACCTAGCAGCCCAACAAGGCCCCCCTCCAGGCCCAGGAGGCAAGCTTCCACAACAATCTCAATGGAATTTAAATGGTGAAATATTTATACCAGTTATCCTAAGTAACTCATTATCCAAGTTTGAATAATTGTTTACAGATTGATGAATAACAAGGGCCAAGATAACATTGCTGTTTTTGGCATCTACTGCAATGTGTATTGCTTCGTATTTCTTACTCTCTTCCCACTCATTCATTTGATAACTTTAAAGTTTCTGTGGATATTTCTTTGATGTTTTGATATTTCTTAGATCTGAGATTTTAAAAGGACCACACAAAAGGGACTGATTTTTCAACCTACCAGTCAAAGATTAAAAATAGATTTTTTCGCAAATGCTTTTGAACGGATTCAATCCCTGTTGAAAACAGGCAAACTAAAGTATTATGAATTTCAATTGCGGGAATTAAACAAAACTTGTGACAAAATGTTTTTTTTACAAAGCAGTAGTAAATAGTCTATTTATATATTCAGGGAAAAAACTTTAGTTACTGGGACGTTAAGGTGAGAACTTAACACAGCAAAACCCCTGAATTTCAGCTAAAGCAACCTGAACTTCGCACCTCTGTTTCGCAGCCTATGGCCACAATGATCAACACACAATGTAAATACCCAAGAGTATATACAAACTCTCATTGAATTTTACTGTTTTTCTATGCAAATGCGATCTCTTTCTATGAAGACAAAACTTTTTATTGTTATCAAAAATATTCTTTATTTTTTATTTTCATATAATGCATGGAGGAAAATATGAAAACAGTGTAAAAAAGATCTCATACCTTAAAAGTACATATCGAAGTCAATGATTCAACAATACATTTCAACAAAACACACAACCAGCTGTGACCAACGCTGTGAGTCATGCAAACCAACCACATTCATTCCCATACATAGTCAATTCATACTGTGCAAACAACGCAAGATAATTAATTTGTTGAAAAACAATAAATCTACACAATTCGACCTCAGGTGCAAAGTGCTGTTCTGACGTTAAATACACCAAATCTTAACAATACTGGCATGTCTCTCTATATAATTCTGATACAATGATTTTCCACAAACGTCATATAAGCTATCCAATTTGTTGTCCAGTTGAGCTTGTGACAAGAAAGTGTCGACTCGGGTTTCGGCTTGGTAATCAGCATGGTTTTCATACCAAAGCGATCTTCAGGACATAAAGAGAACCCATTTATAATCACATTGGTGTGTGTTGCCAATTTGAAAGAAGAGTATCTGCATTCCCAACATTTAGAAGAGAAAGGAGGGGAAAGCAAGAGGGGGCAAAGGGATGAAAAATGGGGAAAGAGGAAAAGATGAAAATACTTTTTCATTAGAGTCAATTGCTGACATCATTACAAGGTATGGTTAACTTAACTACTTAAAAAGCAATGTCAAAAAGGTCAAAAAACATTGTCAACTCATGTGGTGTTTAAGGACATAATTAAATCAAGAACAACTAAAGGAGTCACAGTGTCCCATCACTGACACCCTTATATCTCTCACATACACCACCAAGGGGATGGCACACAATTTGACAATTCCAAAGAGGACCAATTCCTAATCTAAGCACGAATAACACTATTGAAGGTGACTCAACCTGCATATATCCTTCCCACATTCTACGGTGCCAATTGCTCACCCCTCTTTGGTGGATCTGTCCTAATGAACCTAATGCTTGATGGACACATTTGTAGAACCAAATTTTTGCCCTGCTGTAAATGTACATAGATGGACCATAGTAACTACGCAATTGCTAGTACAGGCGGGCCCAAGGATCCAAACCTCTAATTGTCAGCACCCATCTATACATTGTGGTTGATAGGCCTAGCAGATACATTGTATGTGGAGATAAGTTGGAAGCCCAATGGTACCAACATCGAATCTTCAGATCCCAGGGACACCCATAATAACAATTCAAGCCAGCTTACCTAATCCGTGGGCTTGCAGTAGTCGGTGTAAAAATCCCATCCATTCCTGTTTCGTGGTATCTACAGCCACCAATGGTGCTGTCCTGATGTGGCAGTCTCCCTGGTGAACAGTATTGAGATCCTGGCCTTGTCTACATATGCGCGAAGATCCTGGCCTTGTCTACATATGCGCGATGTAATATGCAAACCAACACACATAGATGTGGTGTGAAATTCAAATATACCAAATGCCTCACCAAAGAGAAGGAGGCAAAAGTCGCCTGCCTATTGTTTCACCTAGAGTGACAGTCTAAGTCTCTTTGAAAAAACCAAAACATCGGCTCCTTGATCTGCCCCAGTGAAGATGGCTTGAATAATTAATCAACTGTTTTCCTATCTCAAAGGCATTGACAGACACAGTGTTGAAATGCACATGTGACGATCCCACCCCAAACTCGGGGAACCATTGCATGAATGACATTACCTCATCATTCAATTGCATGCTGCTTGGACATTACACTGCAGCATCTCTCCCAGTTTGTGCCGTGGTGTCTTCACATCTGATGTCAATCATGAACATCTAAAAAGAGAAACACATCCACCTTCATTGAGTGATGTGGGCCTGTGACCCAGGGGAGTCCGGCCGGTATTTAACGAAGATTAACAAACTGGTTGTTATCTCCCAAATATCCCTCCGGACCCCCAAGTCTGAAGCCCAAAGCAAGGGTCTTGCCAGAGAAATCGGCAGAGCACCAGTAGAGAAAACGGCAGCAAAACCACGTTGTCACTCGCAAACAGCCAATGAATGGAAAACTTGTAAAAAAGCAATGTGTGGTTAGCCACGGGAGGTGACCTCCTCATTCCTGTGTGACACAAGCAAACAAACGGCTGTTCATGTGTTACCGTATTCCACATTAATGGAGGCGTGACCATTCCTGCATGTACACACTGCTGCAAACTCGTATTGTGACCATGCAGTGGTGGATTTCCAGGCGGTATTTAATGAAGACAACAAACAGGTTGTTATCTCCCAAATATCCCACTGGACCCCCAAATCTGACACCCAAAACAAGGGGTCTGTCAGAGAATTTGGCAGTGAAACGGTAGCAAAACTGCGTTGTCACTCACAAAAAACAATTAATGGAAAACCTGAAAGAAAGCAATATGTGATTACCGACGGGAGGTGACCTCCTCAGCCCCATGTCATGCACACAAACAAACAAACGGCTCTACATGCGTGACCGTATTTCACATAAGTGGGGGGGTGTCCATCCCCACGTATAAACGAAAGTGCTGCAAACCCATCCAAAGTCATCCTTCCGGACCCAGGTTGATGCATCTGGCTTACCAAATTCATTGTGCCAGTTTTCAGGCAACTAATTCTGCCGCGGCAATCTAGCGCATAGTCATTGCCTCACGAAGTGATAGCAACCACAAACAACCATTAACTTCCTGGCAGGTACTATTTAAAGAAAACTGAAGGCGGAGACAAACAATTGGTCTCTGGGAGCATTCGCCGTCATGTTGGTAAAACCCTCACTAAGAGAGTTTATACGTCAAACACACATCGCTGCCATCATGGAAGGGGCCTGAATAAGGCTGACTTCAATGATGGTAAAAATGGACAATCACCAATGCTCTTAAGATTACCAGCCGGCAATGCAAACTAATGAAAAGCTTGTCACACAACTGAAGTCGTAAAGAGATTATATCTCTATCACTGGACCACCTTCACTATCTGGTGGTAAACTGGACCCAAATAAAATCGCTGGAAGACATGTGTTGGCACCTCTGCCCTAAAATGGTCCAAAAATAAGTAGGCATGGTCCATTCTTAAAAATCTATGCACAGTGTTGGCCATGATTTCAATAAAACCAATATTAAGCTCATCTGCACCTACTGAAAACCCAGATACTTGTGTAACTGGAGTTTTAATCCAAAGCCCCTTAAGCCAGAAAATGTGAAGTAAGGATATTTAGTTACAATGTACATATTACTGTAACAATATAGGACATTGTATTCCAGGGCAAATAATATATTTTGTAGTGAGTAATGACAAGCATCTTGTTTTAATTGGTCAATTACGACCAGGTGCATGTCATCTTCTGTGTGCTTTGCTGCCACGTAGTGCTGTACTAATGGTGCTGAAAGGTTTTTGGTCCTAATCATTGTGTGGTGGTCGTTGATACGCATGACTACTTTTTTTGTAGTCATGCCCACATAGATCTGCTCACATGGTCATCTGTTGACTGTTAGGCAGAATCACATGCAGTACCATTTGGAAACACTACATGCAATTAAGACTACAAGTGTCAGTACAATTTCACCTTTGGTACAAGCCTTCACTACACAGTTATGTGGTAGCAGTGGCTGAGTAGCCAGACTTGTCTCAAGAGTTGAGTGAGCAGTGGAACAAGCTACACAAAGAACCAACAAATACAGTGATTCACAATACACTTACTCAAGGTTTCTTGGTAAAAGAATATACATTTATTTACAGTCAGTTTGAAAACATTACACTAGCAAGAGCAGCTCAATATCACACACTAATATACTACACATACACAACCACTAAGTTACTGAACAAGTTCAGCTCCCCTGAAGTGGGAGCAAAATGGTACTTCCGATACTTTTAAAAGGGGTAAAAAGACAAGGTTATAACAGTCAATAGCACAAACACTTGCATAGGCAGGGCAAAGGGTTTCAGTGAACTACAACCAGCAATTCAATTCATACACCTGGGCCAAAGTCAATGGTCCAGAGTCTTTGTATAGGATAGCACATTTCTGGTAGTAAACGGTTAAGTCTTTGCCACGGATTTTAGAAGAATTTGGCTAGGCGAAATGTTAGATGAATATTTAGGGAAGGACAAGCCTTCGAAGTTGGGAAAGTTCCACGAACTTTCGCAGTGGCCAAAAAGATTTCCAGACCGCGTTTGCACAGTACCTTGTAAGTTAAGAAAAGCTGTAGCTGAGACAGTTGTTCCTGGCAGTTCTAGCAGATCTCGCTGTTCTGAGCTTCAGTGGTGGGGACAAGAAGGAGGACGTTGGTAGGTTCCTCTACTGCCCAGGGATGAGGCCACAATCTTAGCAAAACATTGGAAAAAGTTAACCTTGAAGGGCTTCTCTGTCGATAGAGTTTCAGGCAATTCGGACCTGCAGCAGGGCTTAACCGGTCGTCCAGGAGTTACAGCAGTCCTCTTCCTTCAGCTCGTCTTTGGTTCTTTCGTTCCAGTGGTCGACTCTGCTTTGCAAGTCCCAGAGACCTGAATTTAAACAGTTTTCCTCCATTCATTCCAGCCTGGCTTTCAGTCACACAGCAGGGTGGCTGTCCTTGCCGGACATCCAGCCAGCCAACCAATCACGGCAGTGTGCATTCAAATCTCCTAGGAGACTAAGCACAGGGAGTTTCGGGCACCTCCCTCACATCCTGTCCACCCCAGACACCCTGGCGCCAGAGGAGGGCTTCAGCACTGAAGCTCGCCAAAGGCCAACAAACAAAGGGACCAAATCTAGTTTGGCGCGCAGAGACACACACAAGAAGGACCTTTCCTAAACGAAATGGCAAAAAAAGTTGACCGGAGTGTGTTTTTACAGAGAGGTCCTGGGTGCCATATCGGAAAAAAATGGCTGACCCTATTTTTAGCCACCGTTGTTTGCGGTCGGGAAAAATCATGGTAGTTTGATCTAAACCACTGCCACCAGCAATTGAAAGTAGGAAAGGGTAACATTTGACTGTTACATGAGAGTTTTGACTAGGGGAAGCTAGGCAACCCCTCCAGCACTCTATAGGAAGATAGAGTGTGCTGGGTCTGTAAATTTAAAGAGACTTTAACTTTACATGCTCTGGGAGACAGTAGTCAGTCCCAGAGAAGGTATTTAAACCTCGGGAAGTCTGAAAGACATCCCTGTGTCACTGCACTGAAGGTGCTGTGTGACACACAAAAGAAGATGATGCCTATGTGATGAGTTTTAAAACTCCATAACCAAAGAACACAAAAGTAAAACACACATCAAAATAGAAGAGTGGGAAAAAAAAGGCTCACACTCTCTGCAGGTAAAAAAATCAAATTCTAGAAATCCAGCAAAGTTGCTGGGGGTCCCAAAAGGTAAGGGAAATTAGCACATGTTGAAAATATCCCTAACAATAACAAAAATCACATTGGTGGATTGGCATTAAATTGTTGTAATTGCCAATTGAAATGACCATGGATAAATAAAGTTGTTTTAGCTGTAAAATGACATGCACTACAATTGCCACAGGCATGGTGTCCCAATACCTGTACTATTTCATGATTCCAGGGCATTCGTCAGGTGTTTTTTGCAAAGCTCGCAGTGGGATTTTCAAACGGGGAATATACTAGGCTATCTCGAAGATTCTTTGCCCGTTTCAGAGCAAATAGAAGCAGCTCAGTTGTACATCCTCTACTGATCACCAAATTCCAGTGTTGTTTCATAAGTTTCTTTAGTTGGTCCATTTATTTAGAGAAGGTGGTGACGCACACTATGCGTTCCAAATTAATTCTCTTCTCACGTGGGCATAGCAAATGTTCTCTATGTGTCCAGTGTGCTCGTGTCGCTGATTTTTTTTTATAGGTTTGCAGGGATATCCTCTTTCCAATAATCTGTCCCCTAGCAAGTTGGCATGTCGCTCAAAATCGCTGATGCTGGTACAGTTGCATCGAAGCCGTAAAAATTGTCCAAAAAGGCAAATTGTCTTTTTGAGAATGTGGGTGCTGACTAGAGTACTCCAACAAAGTATTTCAATCAGTTGGTTTGTGGTATAATGAGGTGAAAATATGTCCCTCACGGCGCAATATGACTAAATCCAGAAAGGGTAGATGGTGGTTATCTGAATGGCAAGTGAAAATAAGATTGATGTCATAATGATTCAACCAAACAATACATTCATCCAACTGTTCTTTGGTGCCTTGCCAGATGAAAACAAATATTGTCTATGTAGCGTTTCCAGTTAAATACATGTCTCTTGAAGGGATTGTTGTTATAGATACATTTCTCCTCGAAATCTGCCATGCATACATTGGCCAGACTTGAAGCGAACGCTGCACCCATCACCTTGCCTTGCTTCTGTTAATAGATGTTGTCTAGGGATTGAAAGAATTTGTTACAGTGAGCAATCTGTAAAAGATTCAGTACAAACTTGGTGGGTATTGCCTGTGGCATAGGGTGATTATTTAACCTGTGTTCAATGCACCTCAAGACTTCCTTTTGAGGGATATTAGTGTATAATGTGGTGAAGTCTACCATAACTAATAAGATGGTCTCATGTACAAATGTTAATCCCTCGTAGTAGTGAATGGTGGCCATAGTATCTTTGAGGAAAGCGTGTGTATCTTCGCCAGTTCATGAATGACTTTATCTATGTATTTACTGCATGGTTCCAACACTGATCCGCCTAATCAAGCAATCGGTCTGCCCGGTGGATCTGCACAGTTCTTGTGTACTTTGGGACGTGCATATATAGTTGGTAATCTACACTGTCTCTGTATCAGAAAACATGCTTCCTTTGTTATCAAAAAACAAGATTCAATACTCTGCATACAGAGTTCTTGCAAGGTTTTCATTAGATCATCCGTCGGGTCAGCTGGAATTTTAGAATAATGGTTTTCATTGTCAATTAAGTGACACATACCATCTTCTTGTATTGTTCCCTGTCCATTACCACAATTCCCCCTCTCTTATCTGCAGATGTGATGGCTATTTCTTTGTTTCGGGATAGGGCCATCATGGCAGCATTTTCTTTGCAGTTGAGATTGTTTTTATACCACAGATATTACTGTTGCTGGTATTTTGAGGTAACAATCTCAGAATCATATTCTCAAAAGGAATTATTTCTAGGGGGATGTCTTTAATCCTGGGTGTGAATGAGGATTCTGGTTGAAAACCTGTCAGGGAAGCATCTGGATTTTCTTCCTTGTTCATGAAGAAAGCCCTTATCTAACTGCTCAGAAGTATGTCATGAGTTCAATTTCCATGTTGTTTATCGAGTTGTCGCTTGTAGGGACAAAGCTGAGTCCCTTTTGAGAACACTGTTCTCAGCAGCTGTTAACATGTTTTTGGATAGCTTAAACACCACCGTATCTACCGAGGGTAACCCTGTTGTCTGGTGTTGAATGTTTGCAACCAGCCTACTAGGGGGCTGCTCCCTCTGTTGGGTGGATGCCTGCATTTGTTGGAGCCTCGGCCTAAAATATTCTGACCGTGACATTGGAGGCTTAGCCAGGGGATTGATTACCCGTGTCCTCACCTCAGGAACTGGTGTCTGAGAAAGTCACCAAACGCTTGTTACTTTATGACTTGTGAAATCTTGTGTTCCAGTTTGGTGCTTTGTAATCACTGGCTAGATATGGATACACTTTTTCTTTTGGCTTTACAAATCACATCACTGGTGACAACACTAATTACATTTTATACAACTGATTACATCAATAATGGAATTAGACTTTCCATCATTTACAAATTAGCTCATGAAAACTTTGATTACCTTAATAACAATTTTACCTGTGGACTAGCCCATGACAAATGCTGGGGTTACTGGGCAGCACCAAAGGCTATAGCTAGTTGTCAGTTAGTGTTAAAAAAATACCAACGTGGATGGTTAAAAGCCATACCTAGTAGCACTTCACTGTTTTAAAATATACAGTGGGGAACATTGAAAGCTGTAGTCAGTGACCGTGGCGAAAGGCCATAATAGTGCCCATTAATATGTCAGAATATACAGTCGGCGCAGTGAAAGGAAGTGACTACCTGCTAGTATTGTGTTGAAGACCATGACCAGTGGCATGTTAGTGTATATAATATACAGTGGGCACGGTCACAAGCTATAGCTAGTGGCTGGTTAGTGTTGTGTAATACATATTGGGCACGGCCGAAGGTCATCGCTTATTGCATTTTGCTATTTTAAAATATGCAGTGGATTTGGCCAAATGATATACAAACTGCTCAAGGTCAAAGGCCATGGCTAGTGGCCCATCTATATGTTCGAAAAGATAGTGGGCACAGCCAACGATTATGACCACTGGTCAGTATTGTGCTAAAGTACATTGCTAGTGCCTCACCAGTGTATATAATATACAGTGGACATGGTTGAAATCTGTATCAACTGGTAAATGCTGCAATCTATGGTTGTTATCCTGTTAGTGTTTTAAAATATTCAGTGCATATGGGTGAATGTTTTGACCACTGTCCATAACTAAAGGCCATGACTAGAACCCATTCATGAGTTAAAATATATTTGGCCATGCACACTGACCATGGCTCAAGGTGATACTTAATGCCAATTACTGTTGTAATGTAATTAGTGATGTCATCAGTGACATGATCTTTGATGTCATCATTGTGGTCATAGGCTGGGCAAAAGGGCACAAAGATAAGGTGGGTTTAGCTGAATTTCAGGGTTTTTTTTGCATTAAGTTTTCACCTTAATGTCACCGCAACTAAAGTGTTTTCCTTCAATATAAAAGTCTTTCATACAAGGTATTTATCACCATAATATCCCTGCAACTAAAGTTTTTTATTTTATTGAATTTCAAGGGTTTTTTTATTCCATACATAATTGGGATTAATAATACTATTTGGGTAAACATTGTATCATGTGTACACAGTAAAATAAAAAGCAATTGTGCACCCACAGTCCCCAAAATAACCCTATTCTTAAAAAAGTTTCTTTCCATATTCATTAAAATGTTTGCAATTATATGTATTGTTTACAAATAGAAACTTATCAAAGTGTTACAGTAACTGTGCACAAAGAGTACAATATCTTAAAACACATACATATGTACATGTGTTTATTAAAAAAAAAGTTTTATAGCTGCGTATACAGAGAGTATGACGTCCTTTCATCGTCGGAAGTTTTTTCGTGGGTTATTTTACTGCAAATGTTTTTGCTAAAAGAACAGAATTGAATTCTTTTGGGGGGTTTGAAAAATATATAAATTGGGTATTGGTGTTTGGGTTTTGCTGGGGAACTCCCCCAAAGAATAAAAAATGTCAATGAGTTTAAAAAAAAAATCTGCGGTAAAAAACCCAGCGCAAAAACATCCTGTGATGAAATGACATGGGTCCACTACAAGATGGCCGCCATAAAATATGACGCGAGTAACAGTAACAAAGGACTAAGTAGTGAGGTTGCCTTGACAACCTACAAACATCTATGTACGCGTTAGGCACTGTCTCGGAACAGTTTGCCCGCCGACGCGAGGAATAGCAGCTGGGAGATAACGGTAAGCGAGGACAGGGGATGAGGAGATACATTCAATGTGCGCGGCCCGAAGGGGGTTTTAAGAGTAAGAATATGGCATGAAATAGGGATCAGATACGTGAGATATTTTGCTCGAGCGAGGATTAAGTTAAGAAAAGGCGGGGAAATGGTTTTTAGCGCCAACTATAATGCTTTGTTAAGAAGTTGAACACACTCGCCTTTGTTTTTGCTTCACAGGGATTAACCCATGACTTTTTGTGTAAGTGACTTTTCGGGTAAGCCTCTATTTATTCATACATATATTGAATATTTACTATGTATAAGCAGTGGACTACATTCATCACAAAAAGGGAGTGGAATAGAGGTTACGCAATTAGGTTAATTTATATATATATTTTTCCCAGATGCACAAACGCGGTAAATTATAACAGTGGTGTGTGAATTATACTACAATACTGTAGGTTAAGGATAATATTATGCAGGTGCACTCTGGTTGATATGATTGCTATACTCAACAACAACATTTTTGAAATGATGTTAAAAAAGATTGGTTTAAGTTGGATTGCAATTGAATTATGAGGTTTACACATGTGGACATTTTTGGAAAGTGCATTTCATAGCACAATCTCTAATTTTCTCTTTTTTCTGTTATTTTCACTTTTCTCTCTCCATCCTTCTCCATTTTTTCCTTGTACTCTTTTATAAATCCTTTTTTGTGAATAACTCATTATATGTGACTATTTTTATTTGTGTGTGGTCATTTTTTTCATGATACGTAAATTTGGTGTTATTTTTGTTATTTAGAGAAAAGGAAAACATTCTTTTAGTACAATAACCTTGCCCTTGAGATTAATCTTTTGTTTTGAAAAAGGCCCTTGAGAGGCTGTAACACGTGTCGACAATGGTCAAATGGGCAGTAAGAGCTATCAATGAATAAATCGGCTCAAACTTTACTACAGTGTGGGAAAATTATTTTTCAAAACGACAACAGGAGGTGGCGCAGTCTCGAAGTGTGTTTAAACCCCTTCACTAATCCCGATTGTAACCTATGGTGCAGAAAATGCTCTCGGGTGTCCATGCGAATTGTGGGCCACTATAGATAACACATATTGGTCGAAAGTCTTACGGCTTGCAAAGGGCACGTCAACGGTGTGTATTAGGTATGAGCTTTCTCTAATATCAATCCATGCCAGAATTTGTTGGAAGCTATTGTGTCTATACCAAAAAACTCGCCCAAGAGAACAAATCCCGCAATTTAAACTCCTTCATAGTGCAACTACGAATGGCACTGACATCACCTGGATGTGGATAATGCGCTGCCAAAACCTGTTGATGGAGTATGATATCACTCCAGACGAGCTTCACGAGAATCCAAATGCAGCGAAGCTCAAGATTTGGCGAGCAGATTGGGACCAGACCTCATACAGCGAGCTTCCTCAAAGATGATGGCAGATGTACCAGCAGAAGCTAGGGGCTTCAATAATATACAATGCTATATTGCTTGATTTCTCGACTCAAACGCGAGGAGACTTTTTATGCTGTTCAGATTAAATGCTTTTAGAACTAAAGAGCGTCGCTGTACATGGTCAGAGAATGCTGGTAATGACGACTTTTGTAGGCTCTGTAAAAACGGAAGGGAGGCCCTCAAACATTTGTTGTTGTTTTGTGGTGAATTAAGATCTGTGAGGACAATTCTCTTAGGACCTTGGCTTTCAACACACCCCTCTTTGTGCGCAGATGAATGGTGGCATAGAATGTACAGTGGCATAGATATTAAATTGTTAATTCCTGTGACATTCTTGCTAGCAGAAATCGAAAAACAGCTGGAGCTGGAAACTTTTTAGGACGTATTTCACAGCATATATGAGTTGGGAAAGAGTGGGATGAAATACGAAAAGAGTGGAGGCTTAATGTTGAAAATGGGAAAGAGAGATGTGTTGGGTTGTATGTTTTGTTTGTTATATTTTGTTATATTTTAAAGGTTTTTCTTTGTGAAAACTAATAAAATAAAAAACCCTTTCTTGCATTGTGGACACATATGATTCCACGCGTAACTAATTTCTACATACCATTTTCCTTCACTAATAAATCAAAGACAATTTCCACTTGCAACAGCTACTACATTTCGGATTGACATTGCCAAATGTAAACTGTGTCATTTTTCACCCATAGATATTTTAAGAAATGAAGGTTCCACACATAGCTGCTTCTCTGCTCTGGAAACTATTTCTTGCATCAATGGAGTAATATGAAACAACATACACACAGCTGCATTAGAATAGCATTAAAATCCTGTTTTATTTCTGAATCTGCAATGAGAATCTGTTATAGTTGAACAATTCTGCAACTCTGTTAAATTCTGTGTTGTTTTCGTCTTATAAGGACTTATTTCATTCGAATGTGCTCTCACTGCCTCCTTATGATGAGTGCTTCACAGGTACAGGAATAAGGTTCAAGTGAGGAGCATACAGTATATGCATCCTATTATATTCTTCAATACAAGAAATATCAGCTGTCACTTTTCTTTCATCAAGGTTTATTACAAATACACCTTCTTTGTTTTTCACATGGGACAAAGCTACATATGACATTCCTTCTTTAAACACTGTATAACCAATGTTAATAAGTGCTGCTTTTAAAGTCAACCCTTCTGATTTATGAATAGTTACTGCATAAGCATAGCACAATGGAAACTGTGCTCTTTTCACAAAGGTATACTTAAAAAGCATGAAACATGTGGAGGTCCAAGAAATCAAATGAGTTCCTTTTATACAATCAAACTTAACTTCAGCATGTTCAATATTTGCACTGTGAGGAAAAGTGTAAAATGCAATCACTCTTCCCATTGCTCCATTGACAAGAACAATTCCTACATCCAAGTTCATCTTCAACATTACTCGCGTATTGATGCACAGTTTTGAAACTCCATTCCAGATGAGCTGTTTTAGGAATGTAATTTTCTAGTTGACCTAATCAAGCTGTTGCTCGCTTATCGTACTCTAAAGGCATAAAGAAACCATCTAAAAGAACTAATTTATCACCATAATGTTTTGCTTCTCTGACAGTAGCATTGTACAGTTAAACTTGTTACACTATGCAAGTGTGCATATCAAAGCAACACAAGAAGTATTTCTTCCTTAAGAGTCAACATGACATCAGACGGACTGGAATCTGCATGAAATATGTTAGAAATCAGTCTTCATTTTAAGAATGCTTTCATATTTTCCTCAAGCATACACATACACATCTTATTTGCAGTTTGCCTCATATTAATGGTAAATTCTTGGAATTCAAAACAATTCCAAAGACTAAAAGGACCAATTCTTCCTATATTTTTTTTTACTAACCTGAGATCCTTAGATTGCATCATTCTGAAAACTGTTTGCCCTTTTGTTAATTGTAACAAGTCTCCAAAAACAAGTACATGTTTCCAAAAACAAGTACATGTTTTCCTCCAAACAAAATGTATACTCTACAGGATTTGTATCTACAGATTTAACAAAACTACTTAATGGCTCGTTTTTGTTGCTTTCTTGATGGCATCTTACAAACCAGCTGAGCTGTATAAAAAAATAGGATAGTGAAGGTCAAGCATTGTGTTTATTTATATTTTCCATATATAATATAACTCCCATACCCTGGCTTAAAGGAACAGATGTGGTTCAAGGGACCACCAGCCTAGGTTTTGAAGGGCCAAGCGAAACACGGACCTCAGTCAAGGCCGCAGGACATAAAACTCTGTGGCCACCTTTCATCCCAGAAGTAATAGTTTTTCACAATGAGGAATCTGCCTGAGATGCAAATCATGTTCTTATTTTTTAATTACTGACAAGAGATGTGCTCAAGTCAATCACATCACTCATCAGAAAAAAATAATAATAATTCCATCCACCATTTAAATGAAAATGAGACTATTTCCCTTTTTGTATGACAGCAACCATGAAAAACCTGTTCAATTTGGCATCTGTGATCTAAAAAGGGACCTTCAAATTAATATTTAATATTGCTACTCAACAAAACATATCAGCATGTACATCCTCCCTCCACTACACATCCCCACTATAACTAGAGTTTGAATGGCCATGTGCCCTGGATAGCCCCATAAAGCTACCTACCAAACCCAATCAATAATGCAGTAATTCCATGCCACAATACAGTTCTTAATTAATACCTCACATAATCTACACATAACTTCAAAGTACAATTCCCAAACAACGTCTAAATAGAAGAAATGTTCACTGAAAAACAGCATGACAAACATTGCTGTCATTTCTTCATTCACATTCATAAAGGTGTTCCAAAATAATATGTAACAAATCTTTCCTTTCATATACAAAACAACTATCTATTGATCTCTGTTGTGTCCTCAATGCATAAGTAATGTGATAAGAGAACATAACTCCAAGATAATGCACTGCCACTTAGTTGCTCCACCCAGCTCCAGTTTACTTAACAACTGTAGGGCAACTCCAGGCACACACCATTAAGTATACTACTGGTCAGATAACTCAAGTTTTCACACCATTGAAGCCTCCACTTAACAACGGTAGGCCAAATCCAAGCACACACCATTCAGAATACTGCTAGTCACAAAACTGAGCCCTGCCACACCCGTGAGTCTCCCATCACCCATTGAATGGGTCCTTCTTAGCCACCATCATCAAAAAACATGCACAATAAACCGCCTCACCTGTTTACACTTATTTCAGAATAATAAGAAAATGCACTGACCCACTATCCTGCTTTTCATCCACAATCTAATCACAACTACTGCTACTCAACAAAACACATCAGCATGAATATCTAGCCTTCACTACCCATCCCCACTCTTACTAGAGTTTGAATGGCCAAGTCTGCTAGGCAGCCCCATAAAGCTACCTTACCAAACCTAATCAATAATGCTGTTACCCCATACCACTATACATTTCTTAAACTTCTTACCTCACATACCCTGCACATGACTTCAGAGTACAATTGCCAAACAACTTCTAAATAGAACTGTTCACTGTAAACAACATGACAAAAATCACCATAATTTCTGCATTCACATTCATAAAGGTGTTGCAAAATAATATGTAACACATCTTTGCTTTCATATACCAACCAACTATTCATTGATCTCTGGTTTTTCCTTAATTCATATGTAATGTGATAAGACAACATAGCTCCAATATAACTCACTGCCACTGCCAGTTTTAACACTTTTAAAGCCTATGCTTAACAACTGTAGGCCAACTCTAGACTCACACCATTAAGTATACTCCTGGTCACATAACTGGGCCTTGCCAATCCTTGCTTCTCCCAACACCCATTTAATTAGTCCTCCTTACCCCTCCTCATCAATAAACATACACAATGAACCACCTCACCTGTTTCCACATATTTACAATCATAAGCCAATGGTGTTACCCACTATCTGACTTTCAGCTACAAAATAATTACTACTACTGCTACTTAACAAAACATATATCAGCAGTATGTATTCCCTTCACTGCCCATCTCCACTCCACTCCAAGTGCCCTGTCCGGCCCCAGAAATCTATTTTAGCAAACCTTATCAATAATCCTATTTCCCACATCCAACTATGGACCCCCATTCATTTTACATCTCCCTATGTCAGTGCATTGCATGACAACACATTGCATTAGATAACATGAAACCCAAATAGAATTCTGCCCTTCTGAAGCACACCATTGACAAGCAAATTGTGAATCTGCCAAATATAGATGTTTATAATTTTTTATAAAAGTCTAGCAAGTTCATATTCATCAAATGCACTGCCTCATAAAACTTATCAATTTTAAAATCACATTCAAACTCTTCCACATTTCGAAGACAGTACAAAATCAACTACAAAGCACACACGCAGCCACATTATTGGTCAAGGGTAGAGTTAAACTCTGTGGTTCACACTAGGGTTTCATATCCGCTTACATTCATATCACATTGTCCAATGTCAATGACAAACAACCTTTATTATGAAATATATTTGATGTCACACATAAGCATTGCATAGCATGTCATACGGCTTCATCACTCTCCTAAAAACACTGAGGTAAAATATGGAAAACCTACTTGCAAAACAAAACGTATAAACTTGACTAAATCAGACACCTAAACATACTTTATTTATCTGGGAAATACAACAATTCAAAATGTACATACAATATATAAAAACACACTATCACTCACCTTCAGCTGCTCCAATTAATGAATAGATCTTTACAATAGCCAAACACAGAATATGTGCACTCTCTGAATTCTGGAACCAGAATGTGAAAAGTTTACCAAAAGGTCACTTTCATAGCTTTCATAAATCAATAGCACAAAAAGAGGACTGTAGAAAGTAAACAATTAAAATGTCCAACACATTTCTATTACAACACATATCAATCAATAAACCCAACACAATCCTTCCAAAGAATATTATAGACAACATTTAAACCCTACATATAAAAAAACATTCCCCCCTAATTTGCCAAATTACATAGCTGTGGCTATAACAACATATCCACAATCTCTGCACTGTCTCCCAGTGGCTGCAAGGATTAAGTTCAAAACCCTCTGCATTATCCACAAGGCCTTCTGGGGCATGGGGCCTCAATACCTTTGATTCTCTCTTCCTAAATATCTTCCTTCTCTAGCTTATCCGCCTCCAACTCCCTCAGGGTCAGTCACTTCTCCAAGCAACAAGTTGGTGGTAGATCTCTTTCACCGGCCTCCCTCTGGAACAGCCTCCCCGCCTCCCTGAGAATTGAGGGGAATCATCTCTGGTTCCGGAAGCACCTCAAAACCTTTCTCTTTGCTTCTGCTTTTTCTCTTCCTCTCCCATGCTGACGACCTGGCTGAAACTGAAACTGCACTGGTTACCTGGCCGCCCTCTGATCTCGGCCTAGGTCATCCTCGCCCGCCAGTCGCACACCTGCACTACCTTCCTGGCAAACCCGCACTTGCGGACTGTTTTCTGTATTCCTACATTCCCACTACCAGCACGGACGGACTCGGATCTGGACTGACATCGTGACTGCCATCAACGCGGAAGGGGTGGCAGTCCGCGACTTCCAACATGTCAAGAAGCGCTGGGAGGACTTCAGGTCCAGGACCCTGAACAAGGCCCGGCGCCTATTGAAGGCAGCGGATGCCAAGGGGTGCCGGTGCCACTTGTCGGGAGATCAGATGAGGGTCCTGGAACGCATATCCCCAGCGCTCCACGTCCAGTTCCTTGAGAGGCAGACCCGTCTGGAGTCGAGCGGTAAGTGTACATGCATCCTGATTGTGAGCTGTGCGTGTGGTGATGTTTCAGTAGTGTGCAGGTTGCACATCTGTTTGTATGGGGTCGAGTATGGGTGGGGGTGTATAGGGCCGTGGGGCTAACACATGCGAGGGCTGGAATGTGTGAGACATGGATGGTGCTTGTGTGTGTAGGCTTGCATGCCAAATGCAGTTGTGTGGGCACACATGTTTGGATGAATGTGTATGTAAGTAGACATGTCCGTGATGTCACGCATGTATGTTGTTTTCAGCTGCATGTATCAGCACTGTGTACATGTGCATTTGTGTGTATTTGACAAGGGTGCAAAAGTGATGCAACATGGATGCGTGTGACAGCCAGATGTGGAAGCCTGATTGGCAGATGTGACATGGATGCCCATCTGAACACTGCGACACTTGCCAGAGGTGTACACATGCATGCAAGTGTGGTGGTGTGTGTACATGTGTGGTGCACTTCCTGTTTGCATGTGATGTCTGGCTCAGCTTTGCCTGCTCATGCTGTTGTATGGTTATGGATGGTGCTGGCAGTTGCGATATGGCTGTGGTATGGCTCATGTGTGCGAGTTGAAATGACATGTGTGTTGGGGATTGTGATGACATGTCTGAGGTTTGCCAATGCCACTCATGTACAACTGTCATGTGTGTATGTGTCCATTGTACAGTGCCCTGATGCCTGTGTTTTATTTCTCCCTGTCTGCAGCGTCAAATGATGAAGAGGGCGGAAAAGGTGCTGTGGAGCACAGCGGCGGGGATCCCACCGCCAGCCGGAGACGCAGGGCCCGGCTCCCCTCCCATGTTGTGATCTCGTCGGGGAGTGAGGAGTCCGGTGCTGCGTCCCAGGCTGCAGCTGCCGGGGGGAGGTCCAAGAGGTGGAGGTTGGAGTTGGACTCCTCGGCAGCAGAAGGGGCAGCTGGGACCCCACAGGGCCCAACGGGGGAAGATGGCACGGAGTCATCCAGGTTGGTGGGGGGTTTGGTGGAGGAGGAGGCCGTGCAAGCAACAGAGACGGGGTCTGGAGGTGGGATCCCACTGGTGCTAGTGGTGCAGTGCAGGACCAGGGACAGGAGGCAGCACAGGCTGCCGCGGAGGTACCTGTGTGCAATCCTGTCCCTGATCCTGTCCCTGCATCATCTTGCACCAGCAGGGATGCCTACGTCCAGACCCGTTTTCAGGCAGGGGATGAGCAAACGACAACTGGCCTTCCTCTGCCTGCGGACGTGGCTATCCGGGTCCGGGTTGTGCCTGTCCTGACTGGTGTGGCGTTGCGTCAACGGGCCATGCGAGGTGACCTGCAGTCTTTTCATGAGGAGACTGCACGTCATCTCGAATGGCTCGTTGACCACGTCAGCCTGCTGGGACAGATCACCCAGTCCGGATTCCTCCGTTTGCTGGGGCTTGCTACGACCCCCTCCTCAACTGAACCCCCTACGCGCCAGTCGTCCTCCGTGCCATCTTCCCACCCATCAGTCACTTGGGTGCCCTGTGGAGCTGCCTCTGACGGTGCGGCCAGGCTGGTGGAGGAGGCATCCCTGCCACAGTCGGGAGTCGGACGTCCAGCAGAGTGGCCACATCAACGACTGCACCCCAGCCGGCGGAGGATGTGCAGGCAGCAGGAGGCAGTGCACGGGCAGAGGCACAGCAGCAGCAGCAACGTGGTGGGAGCCATGAAGGCTCGGGGCCTTCAACATCAGAGGGACAGGCATCGGCCGGAGGGCAGGAGGACCCAGGACAGAGGGTGTCTTCCGTGTGGCAGCGGTTGGGCCACGCCATGGATGCGGAGGGGCAGCGGGCGGAAGAGGCACGGCTCGCAATGGTCAGGGGGGAGAACTCCATGCGGAGGGCCCTGAGGCGGGCCGAGTGCCTCGAGGCAATCCGCAGGGGTTTGGAGGTGGACACGTCGACGGCCCTGTGGACCCTCGGGGCCATGGAGGAGGACCGCCTCTGGGACATTGAGCAGGAGTTCGATGATGCCCTGGCCCGGGACATCCAAAAGTGAGCCGTCAAACTAGCCCGCTGCCCTTGTATATAGTTATGTAGGTAGTGTTCGGTTTCCTTTTTTTTTGGATTTATTTTGGACCTTTTGGACATTGGCCACATTTTTGTATATAGTTTATTTTATTAGTTAGTGTAGTTAGATAGGTTTCATTTCTTTTGTTGGGATAATGGACCCTTGCTTGTTCGTATGTACATAGTTCACTGTTGGATTGTATTTTTCTTTCACAATTTGAGAGCAATGGCTTTCAATTATTATTTCCCATTGGATTTTCTTTTGTGGACAGTGACTTTGGACACCATTACTTTGGATTATGATTTTTGGTTTTGCTCTTTTTCACGGACATGCTTCTTTTCATTTTTGTACATTCCCATTTCTGTTTCTTTATTTTTGTTTCCTTTAATACATATTTTTTATTGAACTTCAATGTGTAGTATCTCATTGGCTTCATGCCTATCATGATATGGGTTTTGAGATTCACTGACACCCATTGGGTGTTTTTTGAGGGAAATGTGTTTGTTTCGGAACTTGCAATTGGTGTTCTGTCATGTAATTGCCAATTATGAGTGGGTGGATGCAATACTCGGGTGGGTGTTTTGCATTTGGAGGCTGACCATAGGGACCAGGGATCTAGATTGTGATGACATGTTGGCTGGGGAACATGAGTTGGACATGGGTGGGGGCCTGCTGGCAGGTGCCCCACAGTGCTGGGGGGTGGGGGTTTTGGGGAACATGAGTTGGACATGGGTGGGGGCCTGCTGGCAGGTGCCCCACAGTGCTGGGGGGTGGGGGTGGTGGGAGACATGGGTGGGGGCCTGGTGGAGGGTGCCCCTGCACTGCTGGGGGGTGGGGGTGGTGGGAGACATGGGTGGGGGCCTGGTGGAGGGTGCCCCTGCACTGCTGGGGGGTGGGGGTGGTGGGGAACATGAGTTGAACATGGGTGGGGGCCTGCTGGCAGGTGCCCCACAGTGCTGGGGGGTGGGGGTGGTGGGGAACATGAGTTGGACATGGGTGGGGTCCTGGTGGAGGGTGCCCCTGCACTGCTGGGGGGTGGGGGTGGGGGTGGTGGGAGACATGTCTGGGGGCCTGGTGGAGGGTGCCCCTGCACTGTTGGGGGGTGGGGGTGGTGAGGAACATGAGTTGGACATGGGTGGGGGCCTGGTGGAGGGTGCCCCTGCACTGCGGTGGGGTGGGGGTGGTGGGAGACATGGGTGGGGGCCTGGTGGAGGGTGCCCCTGGGGGTGCAGGGGGACATGTGTTGGTGGGCAGTAGTGCAAGTTGACATGTGGGTTGGCTGGGGGGCATGGCCATGGTGGATGGGGTGCCTGCAGGACATGTGCAGGGTAGGTCCCTGTGGTGTGAGCCACCTGCAGGGGCCGTGGAGGGTGTAGAGGGAACACCTGGGAGGACCCACACGTGCAATTCACATGTGGTGCTCCCCGCGCACCCCTGTAATACACGTACCCTGATGGAATCGCGTGTGATGCTTCCCGCGCACCCCTGATATACATGTACCCTGCTGACTTTGCGTGTGAAACTTCCCACGCACCCCAAGATACACGTAGCCAGGAGATTCGTGTGTGTAACTTCCCGCGCACCCCTGATATACATGTACCCTGCTGACTTTGCGTGTGAAACTTCCCACGCATCCCAAGATACACGTAGCCTGGAGATTCGCGTGTGTAACTTCCCGCGCACCCCGAAATACACTTAGCCAAGAGATTCGCGTGTGGAACTTCCCGCGCACCCCGAAATACACGTAGCCAGGACATTTGCGTGTGGAACTTCCCGCGTACCTCGAAATACACGTAGCAAGGACATTCGCGTGCGGAACTTCCCGCGCACCCCTGGAATACACGTACCCTGCTGATATCGCGTGTGAAACTTCCTGCGCACCCCGAAATACACATAGCCAGGACATTCGCGTGTGGAACTTCCCACGCACCCCTGATATACACGTACCCTGCTGAATTCACGTGTGAAAATTCCCACGCACCCCTGATGTACACGTACCCTGATGGAATCGCGTGTGGAACTTCAAGCGCACCCCTGTAATACACGTACCCTGCTGAAATCGCGTGTGGAACTTCCCGCGCACCCCTGAAACACACGTACCCTGCTGAAATCGCGTGTGGAACTTCCCGCGCACCCCTGAAATACACGTACCCTGATGGAATCGCGTGTGAATGTTCCCGCGCACCCCTGAAATGCACGTACCCAGCTGAAATGACGTGAGGTACTTCCCGCGCACCCCAGTGATACACGTAGCCCACTTGCCGTGCTGGTACAGGGTTAGCGCAGCCCTTTGTGCTGGATTGGGGATTTTGATGGCTTTTCCCTGCGCGAGAGGCGTTCTTGGGGGCGTAACTGGCGCTGCTGCAGGGTCGCTGCGCAACTGTGCGCCACGGCTGGTTTTGGTAGCTGGAATCCATGAATACGCTGTGCGCGGAAATGGGTTTTGGCGCACACGGCTGGCGCAGGGATTCACACGCGCACACTGTGCGCCAGCCGCGTGCGCCACTTGTGCGCTGAATTCTATGAATTACCCCCTTAATATAATAATACCATTGAATCTACAGTTTTATTACCTTATATAAACATCACTCAAAAAATACACCTTCTGATAGGTTCAACAATTCTTATTGGCAGCCACCCACCACACAGACAATGAACAACCAATAAGAAAGTAAATACAAAAATTCTACATTCGCTCCTCATGTACTCTTCCTTCATTGCTAATTCTAATATCTGAAGTGACAATCAGTATTTCTTTCTACCACCCTAAAATTTAAACATACATGCAATGGCTGGAGGAGAATTATCCTACAGAGGAAGACATTAAAAACAGAAGATGCTGAAGAAAATGAACCAGAATATAATACACCACATTCAGGATTGTAAGTCCATTATTTATATTTATTTAAAATGAGACTAAAAATAACATTTTACGGAACACATATCAGTGACCAAACAGATATACTTTATCTACCTATTATCAAATGTGAATACAACCAACACAAATATGTTTAAAGTATATCTTCAATTGTTTAAAAATAATTAATATATTTTCAAACAGATGAAAAAGTCATTCAAGTATTAAGAAGAATCAAGCAAGAAGCACCACAAACATTACCCACACAACTAATCCTGTACTCATTAACATAATTAAAACAACTTTTAATTAATATTGAAAAGGAAGTACAATCAATGAAAAAGGACATTGAACATTTACGACAAATCATGGACAGTAGAAATCCAGATGATTGGGCTAAAGAAGAAGATATATCATGTGTTCCAACTAAAATAAAAATAAAACCCACATCCAAATCCCCCAAATAAATCTGTTTTCAACAAAATATGTAAATGTATATGTATTATTAATGTATAATTTATGTTTTATAATGTTACAATAACTGTTTACAAACAATAGACCCAATACATTTTTTCTACATACATTTTTTTCTCTAAAATTTAGTATAGCCGCGGCTACAAAAAAATCGAATGAAACCCCGTGTTTTATAGCCTTGGCTATAGGATTGTCTGTGTTTCTTTTCATAAACTGAGTATAAATATTAATAACAAAATGGACAGTAAAAGATGCTAGATCCCCCCGGCCCCCCAGAGTCATACCTGTGGTTATCAGCACCCCAAAATCCAACAGACAATTGGACAAGGCCATAGCCACGTTATTGATCTATGTTTAAAAAAAAAAGAATACCCTTCTGTCTGAAAAAAAGAAAATATATTCAGTTCAAGAACATACACACTTTAATAAAAACAATTGAATACTTACCTTTTTTTAAACTCATATTTTGTATACAGTGCATCAGATGCACTATACAAAATACAACATTTGTGCAACAACTCTGTTCTCTTTGCACATACTAATCATTGGGTCATTGTGGAAAAATACAACTTGGATTAAAAATACCTGTACAACAACATATACAAGTATAATAAAATGCCACTACAAGAAACAAACAGGGATATATAAACTGGGTGAAAATATACAAAGGACATTATACTGGGTGGTTGCAGGACAGGGAGGATAGGGAATGTTAAGTAAACCTGGAGAACAAGAGAGAATAGGGTGTGATAATACAACTTGGAGACCAAGGCATAGTAAACTATCACACAGGTAGAACCACTAGTACTGTCATTGTTTTTAAAAAAAAAACACAAATACAGATAGTTGACAATATAGAGGCACTGTCTTTTTAATGTTGTCATTTTTATTGTTTTACATATTCTTCCATGCTTGGACATTCCAACATGTTCACACCATGAGAGTACCAGTAGTGATGTGGTTATTGTTTGGGCTCCCAATCCATTGCCACCCAGGAAGAAAGCAGCTGGATGAAAACCACTGCTGAAAGTTGCTACTTCTTTAAAGTCAAAGAACACTGTTC
Source organism: Ambystoma mexicanum (assembly GCF_040938575.1). Taxonomy (NCBI): domain Eukaryota; kingdom Metazoa; phylum Chordata; class Amphibia; order Caudata; family Ambystomatidae; genus Ambystoma; species Ambystoma mexicanum. The sequence continues at coordinate 1,318,390,573 of NC_090929.1, read as the reverse complement.
CAAAAAAGAGGCAGAGGCGGTACTTTGCACTTTCTGCAAAACAAATCCTACGCTGTGGCCCTTCCCACTGTTATGTCTCAAAATATGGGAACATCTATTATGATTAATCATCTAGTGCGAGTCCATTGGGATGACGTCAATGATGACTATGGGAAATCGCATGAAAATCACTAAAGAAACATCCATGGGTCCAATTCCTTGCATAGATAGTGATCAGCACCACATGCAGCACCTCCATCCACCAGTGCAACAACATTACCAACCACAAATGACGCATCAACTTCAGCAACAGTACCAACTGCACAGCCTCCTATTTTATCCCACACATCGCCTACACATGATGCAAGTCATGTGTAGGCGATGCCTCAAATGGGTAGCCAAGGAAGGTGCCACATTTAAGGAATGGGATAGGTTAATTGCTGAATACCAGATTACCTCTCACCCTTATTTATTATTTGTAAGTGGCAATTTATTTCCCACCCATACCACTGACACACCAGCCACAGTCTCACCCACCACAGTAACCGTCCACCCCCACATTACAATGCATAACAACAAAAGCATATTTTTTACTAATTATACAAGTCAGCAGAAGCTTTCGACTAGCCACAACTGCAAAGTAAAGAAAAAAGAATTACAATCTGTACTCAACCCACCAATAACACATCAAAAGTTTCAGACTGCTATCTGCAAACTTTTAGATCCTTCATCCAGATACAAGGCACATCCCAGTCATCTACCACCATGGAAGGGTGAACTGCACAATGATAGGAAATGGGAATAAGGCCAATGGGCATATGGAAACCCCCACCACAAAAAAAACATTGTGGGGAAGGCATAGTGGCAAACTGCCCTCCCAGGTGAACAGCACTGTTCAGCTGGTATGGGGGCAATGCACACACCAGCAACCATCCTACTCCAGTCCCACCCACCCCACTAGCAATCCGCACCCCCTGTGTAATATACAATGTTGAAAAAATGCAAATCCAATACTTATGTAACAAAGCAGAATCTTGAACTGTACAAGACCTGTAAATAGAAACACACACATTTATTATCAGTGTCAGCCCAGCAAAAACCAAACCACACTGCCAGGCTCCCATCTTCTACTTCCGCTTCTGAGCACTGGGAGATAGTTACAATGTTTATTCCTTCAAAACTGTCAATGCTCACTTACTATGGTGCTCACTTCCCCTGTCTGAATACTGTGAGCAAGAAGTAAGCACCACACCAATGTGCTGTGCCATTGCTAGGCGCAGATCCAGCGATCCGCACTCAGCAATGCACTTGCTTTCCGTGCTTTCCTTGCAAAGCAGCCAGCCCCCTTCCATTCATCATAATCCCTGGTGTCAAATGCGCGGCCAACCCCCCAAACACCAACAGAAAAAAGAAAAAGAGTTTTCTTCTTTTTGTTTTGTTTGCCCTTTTGCCATGGGACTGATGGGCACATCAGTGTGCCCATCTGCACCACTGGTGTCCAAAATGCACTGCCCCATGCATTGGGGGGGGGGGGCTGTGGCATGTTTTCTAATGGCCCTCTCCCCCACCCCAAATGGATGGGGGGCATCTCAAGTAGCCATCCATAGGGTCACATAGGGGCATAAATCTGACCCCAGGGAGGGCTGAATGAGATGCCCCCCTCAGTTTTGGTTGGGGGGAAAGAGCCACCCCTCTTTGCATTACAAACATCTCTGGTGCCCCCCAGCCCCCATCTAAAATGAAACCTAGTTTTTATTTTTAATATTGCCACTTACCGAGGGACAGATGGGCACATTACTGTGCTTATCTTCCCCCATGGTGGCCAAAACATACATCCCCAGCCTTTGGGGGGCCTGTCCCAAGTTTTCTGGTGGCCCTCCCCCACCCCAAACGGATGGGGGCATCTCATGTAGCCCTCCCTGGGGGCAGATAGGGTCAGAAATCTGCCTCAGGGAGGGTTACACGAGATACCCCCATCCACTTAGGTTGGGGGGGCACCCCACTTTTCATTACATAAATGACTGGTGGTATAGGGTGCCCCCCCACACCCCCAAAACCCTGCTTCTATTTTCAATTTTATTTTTTTGTTTTACCTCTGCGCCATGGGGCAGATGGTCACATTAGTATAGCCATCTGCACCCATAGTGGGCAAAACGCACTACCCCATGCTTTGGGGGGCCTGTGTTAAGTTTTCTACTGGCCCTCTTTCCCCCACCCCAAATGGTCAGGGGTATCTCATGTTGCCCTCCCTGGGGCCACATTGAGCCAGAAATCTTCCCCCAGGGAGCGCTGCATGAGATGCCCGTCTCCATTTTGGGAGGGGGGGAGAAGGACACCCCCCTTTCCATCACAAAACTCACTGGTGATTTAGGGTGCCCCCCAGTGTTAAACTGTATTCATATAATACTGCCTTATTATGAATATTGGCCCATTTGCGTTGCTTAGAAAACTGCGGTTGAAATGCTCAGATTTCTCATCAACTTCGCCGTCATTTTAAGAACTATCCACCATTTTGATTTTAACTCTTGCTTTGTGTCCTAAAATGGTGGATGGTATTTTCAACTACAGCCGAGCCGAACGACCTTTGTGTTATGTCATGTGTTATGTCATGCCAAAGGCCATGCTCCCAAAACCAACTTTGTATATAGTGAAATGAGAAGGCACAATGCTTCCGATATGCTGTGGTGTTTCTGGCCAGGACCCAGAGTCTTGACTGCATGCCCAAAGGCCATGCACCCAAAGTCATAAGCAGTGGAGTTATAGGTGAATATGGGTGTGGTGTAATGCGCTAGTTGTGGGCATGCCCTAATATCTTGGCTGCATGGCTGCATACGATGGTCCCAACAGTAAATCTATAAGTAGCTACTTTACAAGGACCCTGGTTTCGATATGCAGCAATGGTTGTGGCTAGGAAATATACTCTTTGTACTTTGGTCATAAGGCGTAGGTCGTAGGTTACACACTGAAGATGCAAGGGCCAGCCTCCAGCCACTGCAGTCTATTACTACCATAGATTAGATGTGTAGATTTGCATGTGTAGAAAATGACTGCCAATATACTTACTCCTTACTTTCTTCAGAATCCACATATATTCTTTCAATGCCTTTCGTACTTGGCGGAAGAATCCCTTTTTTAATTTCTGTGATAAAAGAAAAAGGTATGTTAGTCTTTGCATTTTATGAAAGCGTACTAATTGCATAATAGACAGTTTACCTTTTTTTTTTACCCTCATATTTAGTTTACAAACCAGTGTACTGTCATTGTGCTCAGATTCTGCGTTTGCTTTTCTAATCCTTGGGTCTGGGGAAAAAAATCCTTGTTGGATTAAACAAAACTTCATTTGCTATGGTACTAACTACTTCCTTGTTTCCTTTGAGTGTTTCCTTCATCTTTCTGATTAATGTTATGTTTGTTGCCTTCCTGCCGACTTTTAACAACAGTTACATACCTGTAGGCATATTCTAATTGTGCATTTGTTCCTACAGATCTGTGATATTCATTTATTTGTGTCGTTGTTATATCCTGTTTCCTTTATCTTTCTGATTAATGTTATGTTTGTTGCCTTTCTTATGATTTTTAACAACAGTTAGATACCTGTAGGCGTATTCTAACTGTTTGTAGTCTTTCACATAATTATTTGGCAATCTTGAAGTACACATTATGTATTACATTTTGGCTTTAAGAAGATTAAATATGCATTTGTAAGATTAGCTGGCAAATCTCTGCTTTAGAGTAATGGTGCTATCATTACATTTGAACCATCAACATTTCTTTTTAATGTATACAGTGTAGTGACCTGCATTGGTTGTAGTTCCTGCATGGTAGATTATACCTATTGTTGTAAAGGTTTTCATTCCAAGTGACACTTGACCGTGTGTGAATCCAGTCAGTTTGCAGTTGTTTTTGGTACCATCTGCATTATAACGTAGAAGGATAAGTATTATGTATGCACTATGTGATTGTATCAGTAAGGTGGAGCGATTGTCTGAATTGCAAACAGTACATAATCTGCCATGGTTTGCATTCTGTACAAGTTGCTGAAATGGAATGCTTTCACAATTTGATATGGAATCATACACAAATCGCTCATTTGGGATTTCTTCCTGTATCACATCGCTACAGAGAGTACATGTATGTTTCCACATGTACGAAATCTGGAAGATTTCATTTACAGGTATGCTTTTGTTTTCCAATACTAATAGAAAGTACATTGGAAATTCTTGTGGATCTTCTTGTGAGTTCACAGTGAATCTCACCATTCCAGCACAGTCGTCCAATTCTTGCTGTATTCCATGAACACGGTATGTGTTGTCAGGATTGCTTGTTGCATTTCTATGAAGCACTAACATTTGCAAACACATTTGGTCTGTACTGTGCAAGTAAATATTTTTAACAATTGGTGGCAATTGAAATAGAATTTTCATTTCTACATTTGCATAGCAACTTACCCCACTTTCATTTGCAAATTTGAATGGACCAGCTAGTTCTGTATCTGAGTGCATTTTTTGGAATTTCTGTTCCTTCTTTGCCAACGTCCCTGGATTACATTCCCTAATATGTTCTTCTTTGTTTGTAGTAATTGCTGAAACTTTAGCTTCTTTTCTTTTCTTTGAGGAATTTGCTGTTGGATTCTGTTGCATTTCTGTTTCATTTAGTTTTCTTTTACCACGTTTTACTATAACTGGAACAGGATATTGTTTCAGATGAGGGGTGTACAGTGAACGCAGTGTATTGTATTCTATAATGCAAGGAATATCAGCTTTGACTTTACTTGCATAAAAGTTAATTAGCAATAGACCGTCAAGTGCACGTAAGTGTGATAATGCTACATAGCTCATGCCTTCCTTAAAGACTGTGTTTCCTATATCTATCAATGCTTTGTCTAGGGTAAGACCTTGGGATTTATGAATGCAACTGCATATGCAAGAGTTAGAGAAAATTGCTTTCTATGTACATACATGTCTTTGAAGTGAAGGTATCGAGCATCTGAGCACCCTACCCTTTTCACTTCTGAAACTTTATCAAAGCGAATATTGACAAACTGAATGTTGCTGTCACGTGGGTATGATTGAAAGCCAACAACTGTACCTAGTACTCCATTAACAAGCCCTTGCTTGACGTCAAGGTTACTTTCAGCATTACTCTACAATTTAAGGACAATTTTAATATTTTTTCCAACCCAGCTGTGTTAGAGATTGAATTTTCTAAACTATTTAGTGTTGTTGTGGCTTGCTCACACATGGGTACTGCCATACCATGTACGTCTAGTTTGTCTGTGGCGCTAATTTCCATTATTGGTTGCATTTCTTTATTTAACATTGTTTCACTGAATTTGAAACAGCTTGCAAGAGTTGGCATTAAGGCCATACAATTGACATTTGTGTGCCCTATTTGTTCCATAACATCAGTTGCACATGCATTATTGCCATAAAGTGCATGAATGTGCCAGTTTTTCAATACAACTTGTGCTTCTTGCGATAGTGCACCAATTCTATTACTTTTTAAGATGTTGACATAAGTGAGATCTGCAGATTGCCACATGTTCTCAGTTAATTCTCTGTATTGGAAATGTTGCCAAAGGTTGACATTACCTATGCTACCAACAATTCTCTGGCAGAGTTTGTGGCCTAAGGTTTTAAAAATAGGTTCACCTTTCACTGCTGTCAATTGTAGAAGATCTCCGAAAAATGATAATGTGTTTCCCTTCAAAGAGTTCTTTGTTTTTACTTTTAAGTACTTCTTGCAATCTGAGATGAATCAAAGCCAACATTAGGCTGGAGACCATGCTCACTTCATCTATTAGTTGCATTTTCATTTGTTTTAATACTCTGCGTAATTCCATTGCAGCTTTTGCAGAAAGTTTATAATAGTCTAATTTATTTTGATACTCTACTGGAAGCAGTAGTAATCGGTGTAAAGTGACACCGCCTATGTTGTAGGCAGTTAAACCTGTGGGGGGTATTACAACAGCTGACAGTTTGTTGTTTGTCAATTGTTGAAGGAACTTGGTGATGATTTTGATTGATGGTGCTCTGATCTAAGTTAAGTTTTGCTTGTTGTACATTTAAGTCTTCTGTATCTTCTTGATACTGATACATGGTGTTTTCTACTTCTGGCATAGCTACGTCAGCCTCATTTATTATTAGTGGTTGTCCTAGTGGTTCTTGACTTCCTGTTACAGAAGGTTGACTACTGTCGGAAGAGTCCATATCTAGTTGGGCCTGAAGTTCTTCTTCCTGTTGCTGCTCATTGTGTAACATTGTTTTGTACTGCGTAAAGTTCACATCGGTGATAGCGCTTTCATTTGCTTTGAAAGCATCTTCATAGCAGTCATAGTTTTCTAGTATGCCTTCCTCTTTTCTCCATGGTTTGAAAGGTTGTAACAGAGACATGTAATATAGTTCTTTCTGTTGAGGAGTTTTTAATGACAATTTTACATGATTAATTAAGCTTTGTTTGGTAAGTATCACTAAGCTCCCTTCACAATCAGTCACTCTATATTATAAGTTTGCTTTCATCAGGTTTTACATTATTTGTGTATGCAAAGTTTTGAGCTATGTGGTATAGACACATGCTTTCCAAAGTGCTACTCCTGTTGGGATAATATGTGTCCAGTAGATTGTTTTTTAGAATCTCTTGGCTGTTGGGATCATTTCTGGCAATTGTTTCTATATCCTCATATGATTTCAGCACTCTTTTTCTAGATTTTGCAGGATAAAGACTTAGCCATACTATGTTGTCTGATTTTCCATACAAAGCAGTACCGGTTAAACGATCTGCTGCTTCATAGGAGCCACATTCTCTATGAGAGACCATTTTTATGCCTAGGCTGTACAATTTATGTGATAATGTTTTGTCTGATGCGAGGTTATCCCAGAGGTCTTGAAGCTCTGTTTTTTCTGCTTTTGTTAAGTAGGCTGTAACATATCGTGCAGCAGCAGTTGGATTGTCTGCAATGTACTGCACATCTATGTTTTCATTCCATAAGAGGGCAATGATTGCATTGTAATCATTGATATATTTTGATTTTCCCTTCTTTTTTATATAATACCTTTAACACTATGTCGAACTGAAGACATGAAGTTGTTTACTTCACCTGTTTCTGTAACTGGTCTAGGGAAACCAAAGCGGCATTTGGTGTATTATTTACCTTTGTTTTTGTATTTGCGGCGACAATATTTGCCACATTTGTGTCTTTGAAATTGTAAGATCTGCCCTTGCAGCTCACTATGTGTCTGTTGTGAAGGGATTTCACAAGTGACATATTTTTGGATAAACTGCAAAACAGTGCTATGACTGTCGTGACCAAATTTTGGTGCACCTTTGATCCATAACAGCATGTGAATATGTAGTGCTCCTCTCGCTTGATATTATTTTCCCCAAGAAGAGGAACAGTTTTATAGCAAATAAAGTGTAGCATGGCAATGAAACGATGATGGAAATATCTTGACACATTAACTGGATCTAGAGAGTTAAGTTCTCCAGGTGGTAATATATCTATGTTGTTTTTGTTGCTGTTTGCTATGCGTAGGAACTCATGTAAATCTTCCCATGCATATTCTGCACAACTTAGCGTAACAAACCAAGTCAGTGGTCCAAGGTTTCTAATCATACAACGCATGTCTCTGTGCCGTCGGAACCAGTATTCCTTTGTACCATGCATGTTTGCAAACAAATTTGTTATGCTTGATTGTAAAACCTCATCTTTTTCCTGTACTTTTTGTATTAACTGCGTAGCTGACATATTTTGAAAGTGGGTTCCAGAGTTCAAAATATGTGCAACTCCATAACATAGTGTTGCTAATTCATTTTCATAGAGTAGGTGGTATATGTATTCCACATTTTGTCTAAATCGGGGATCTTGCGAATACATTCGTAAAAAGCGGTATTCTGATGCCCCAATCTGAGTGGGTCTATCATCTTATTTTCCACCTTTGTCAGTAGGAAATAGCAGTGGAAAAGTATGTGCTTCTATACTTTTTTCCCATATACTCATTGGTGACCCTTTGGTTTGTCGCATTTGGTAACTTTCTAGTGCATCATCTATGCTTTCATTGGAATGCAATGGATGAATTGTGTAATGGTCCAAAAGAGTGGATACTGTAGCAGGATCCAGAAGTTCGAATTGTCCAGTTTCTGATGGCTCTTGAATTATTTCAGTTGTTTCCCTTAAGCTTTCATCAATATTTATTTTCTTGTAGTACTCATTATTGTCTTTTAGATATTACAATGCTTGTCTAACTTTAAGTAAATCCACCAGTTGTTGCCAAATGTTTTTGTCCTTTGTTGGTACATCATTTACCAAGACTATTAAAGAATGCTCTATTGAACATTGCACTCCTATAGTGTGTACATTTTCCGTTAGATCTAATGGCAAATAAACTACTTTGCCACAAATGCCTTTCACCAATTCAGAGGAAGGTAATTTTGCTGTTTTTGGATGAAGGTGTATAATTGCTTGAAATGGGTGAACTGTTTGAATTATTATGCTCTCATACAAATTGAGTTGCTGCAGGATTTTTGGTAGTGGGAACAATTCCAAATTATTTGTAATAGCACGTGAAGGAGTGTGGTTGTTGTCTAATTTTGTAGTACAGTAACTGCAACATATTAGGAGTTCAGTTAGTTCATATTTGTTTTCTGCTAAAAGGTAGAGAGCTAATTCAAACCATTTAGAGTCTTCATTGTCTTCTATTTTGTATGCTATGTCTACATTTTTTGTGTTCCTTTTGTAAAACGTTCTGCAGCAACACACACACACATGGTTTGGTACTTCAGCTGATGACCTTTTAAATGTTACTATTTCTTTTCTGTATGTGTGTAATAGAAGGTTGCTATGTGCAGAACTGTTGCTACTATGTTCTAAAACTAGTGCATTTCGTAAGTGGCTTTCACTTCCAAAATACTTTCTCTGAATACGGTCAATTTCTTCTTGTAAGTATTTGGGTGTACCATGCAGAAGAGTGTTATTTAAATTGCCTAATTCTGAAGCTAGAGTTTTTGCATAGTATATTTTATACACTACATTTTTTACATTTGAATGATGCATTGATATCCTTTTGATATCATGGAAGGTGCTTTTGCAAATAGGCCCAGGAATGCAGGCTAATGAATTTCCTTGTAGACCTGTGTATTTGCGCACTGGACAAATATCCATATTTTGCAGCACTTTCATTTTACTTTTGTCTTTACCTTTTACATACTGATTGAGGAACTGACGTAAAGGTTTGAAAGCTTTGTTTGGAATGGCACACATTGATGTGCACCGCCATTTGTATATTGGACGGTGTAGTTCTGCTGAATCGAGAGGTAATTCTATGTTTACAGAGGATACTTTTGTAAGCAGTGTTTCTTGTTCCATGACGGTAGTATTGATTTTCTCATACCCTCGTCCACTGCTATGGATGGCAATTGTGTTTGTTTGATTTTGTTTGTATGCTTCTTCAGTAAAATATGGTTCTATGGTTGTTTTGTGACTCCATTCACCACCACAAACATTTAAAAAAATATTTTTGTTAACATTCCGTTTATTGCTGAGTTTCTTTTGTAGTTTGGTACTTAGTTTTGTTAGTGCTTTCATCCTATTTAACACTAATATAAACAACTTCCTTTTCAGGAGGATTGCACTGTCCACAAGAGCTTGTAGGATTAACTTTCTACGGTAGGTTTTAAGGAGTGAGGATGATTTTGGTCCTCTTCTTAGTAGATTCTGAAGGACTCTGTGATGAAATATTTTTGATAAAATACTTTTTTTACTATGAGTTCTTGTTACACTATCAGGATTAGTAGGAGCATTGTTAGCTGTACTGGTAGCCGATCTTTTTGCTAAAATGTTTGTGTTTTGTGACACATTTTGATGGAGGAGGTAAAGTTTCAGTAGTTGAAGCTTCCTTTTTTTGCTAACCGACTGCATTAGCTGGTTTCTTCCAACATTCTCTAAAAACTCTACAACAGATGGATGCTTAGATTGGGCACTTTTATTTTATTTGCTCTGCTTCTGCTTTCCTTTCTACAGAGTTGCTTTTTGGTAGGCATTCTTTGGTGTCTGTTGAAAAAAAGGAGGCATACTTTGGTCTGTTGTACAATGTATGTGTGCTGTGTGCATGCGTACATGAGTCTGATGGGGAAGCTCTTTGTCATGGGCCCTCATTACGATACTGGCGCTAAACCATGGCGCTATTAGCACCAGGGTTGGTGCCGGTATCGTAACGAGTTTGCCAATGTTCAATGGAGAATTACCACCCCATTCCAAGGTTGGCAGAGCGGTAATTCCCCATGGAACATTGGCCCTTCCCCATTCCCATTTTTGCCCCATAGGGCTCAATGGGACTGGGGAAGGCGCTAAGTATGGTACCACAAATTGCCGTACCGTACTTAACACCAAGGTCCCTTTGCGGGTCCCTACTTTAACGGCTGCTCTAGACCAGCCGTTCAGGTCGGGTCCCGCAAAGGGACCTCGTAGTAAGGCGCTAATGGGTTAACGGCACTGGAGCCTTTTACGGCGCCGTTAACCCATTAGCGCCAGGGTTGTAATGAGGCCCATGGTGTGTGAATGTGCATTGGACTCTTGCAATGATTTGGTAAGGCTATTTTACTGTTTGAATACTACTACAATGTGCTTCAAATGAGAGTACAAAGTGGTTCAGTGGTGACGAGAACATTATTAATAAACGAAATGCCATAAACTTGTAACATAAACTTCTTTTCTAAATCTAACCTTCTAAGGATTACGTATGTTATTTGAGTTCCAAACACACGGGGATTTTTTAGCCATTCTGCCTGTTATTCTTTGTTCAATAAATGGATATTTGTAGGTAGAATGGTTCAGAAATCAATGTTTGCTTTGGTGCCCAAATTAAACAAATAACCCATGCAGCCTCTTTGAGGAGTAGTTACAATATAAAGGTAGTACTGTACTTACTTTTTTTTGCAAAATGACCAGGTTTCTTCGGATATGTCATCTGCAGTGTAGATGCTGTTGATTCTCAGGAGAGTAGTCTTCACTGCAATTCACAAAAACAAAATTAATTACTTTGTGTGTTTACAGCAGTGCTGATACTGCACACATTAATTGTGCATCGTTCGTCAGAGCATTCTCCTTTCATATTTGATCCTAGTGCATGTGCGCATTTCACTTCACTCTGTGCATGCTTTGCATGGTATTTGCAATATGTTACTTGCAAGTCCTTCAAAATTGCTAACATTTTTAAGGTTATGAAAATACCTTGTTTTTTACAAGGTGTACTATCTATAGGAGAGAGGTTTGTAAGCGATAGGGCATAGTAGTAGATGGGGAAAATGTTCTACCTGCAATTTAAAAGCACAATGCCGAAAAATCGGGAGACCCTCAGAAGGAGATGTCACCACAGCAATCGGGAGCGCTTACTTTTTGTCATACGATTACATTGCAAGTACCATTACTATAGGCCGTACACAGTATACAACTCCGACATTTTCTAATACAAAATCGAGTTTCTCCTTAAATAGGCATCCTTGCAACGTTTGTATAGGTTATGCGGAAGGCAGTAAGAAGTCGTGCGGTTTGTCAATGATAAATCGGACATCTTGCACTTAAAAGGGGGAGCGTTGGTATGTATTGCCTATGCACATTTAGCAGCATTAATTTGTTTAAATCATAAAGGTTGCCCATGTTCTCTGATTGAAATATACATACCTGTACTCTATGCACATGCATGTGCACATGCATGGAGCTGTACGTAGAAATTTGCAACATTGCACAGTAGTTTCTGAAGTAGGTGCTTTGCAATGATATGCGACTTCCATTCAGAATTATCGACAGTCATTTTGAAGTGCGCAATGTTGATGACGGAGTTACATTTAGCGATTTCCAATGCGATTGATGGTTGGTTGTGTGACTGCTTAGTTGTGCCCAATGAGGGACTCTATTTGCTACCGCTGTGGAAAGGGTGAAAGGAGGGTAAGAGTTGCGTGCCGCACCTAGGCAACGCTTGTCTGCGGGTAGGGCGTGTCACATACGGGTTTCTACAGCAAATCCTGCATGGAAAGGGGACTGTAGGTATCACCCAATCAGATCTTCACATTACTCTTTTGTGTCAAAAGACGGCAGAGGTGGAGAGGGTCAGGGTTTTGGTGCTTGGAGACATTTTTGTCCATGGCTTAAATCATTATGCAGAGAGTAGGCATGTGGCACACCATTTCGATGTGAGAGGAGTGGAGGTGGTGTGGAATGCTGAGACTGATGCCAATGTTGCGGCAATTCTGTAAGTTTGCAGACACATACGTACGATGACCTCTCCTCATGTGGTAATTTTGCACTACGATGCTTGCCATTTGGGCTATGTGACTGCACGTATTTGTTGGCAGATTTGGGACAGTTGGTTCAAGCACTCATGAATATCTTTCCAACTGTGAAAGTAATTTTTTCTGGTTTACTCCCTAGAGTAAAATGGGAAAACAATTTATTTTTTCTGTCCAGATCAAAGTATTGGGAGGCGTATCATTAATCGCGGCATGCGTGCATTTATGTTACGCGCTGGTATGTTTTTCTGCAGCCACGAAAACATTGTTCCAAGTAATGCGGATTATTTTGAAGCAGATGGTGTTGCGCTATCTTCTTTGGGAAATGCGATGTTCTTTTGGAACGGATGGCGTGCTTTAGAGAATGTTCTGTAATGGTTGTAGGAGTAAAGTAAGGACAGAAAATACCAAAAAATAAACAAAATAACAGATATCTGTAAGGTATTGCACAAAAATAAAATAAAAAAATGGCTCTTTTCAGAGCCCACCTTACAGGGGAAAAAGTGGAATAATATTTTAATGTGCCATTGTCACGCTCTGATCCTATACATGTCCGCAGACATGGTGGTAGTTTACAGCCAGCGCATATCACCAACAGGGATTCTGGGGTGGAGACGCATGCAAATGAAAATGAGCAGACCCAGGGATTGGTCAATAAAGTTCAGTGGGTGTGTTCAGAACGGTGAGATTTAGTAAGACCATCTTCTCCCTGACAGGAGACCACACAGCCATGACTTTGCGTGCTCGCAAACAGATTATCTGGGTTTTGGGAGACTCATGGATACATTGGTTGAAGGTGCATGCAGAAAGCTGCAGTTTGTCTGCAGATCTCGGATTTCCTCATGTGGAAGTGCACTAGCATGGCGTGCGTACCATGAAGTGGCTGTACTTGGTACCTCTCTGTGTTACTTTACTGACAGAGTGTCCTCCAGATATACTTATCATTCATTGTGGAGGAAACAGTTTAGGCCATGTCTCTGGAATTTCTTTGCAATTTGCAATGAAGGAAGGACTTGCGAAGCTCATGCACATGTTTCCAAATTGTCATGGCTGCGTTCTTCTGCTTTTGGTCCACAAATGGAGAAAGCGAGATGCAATGTGAATAAGGCTGTTTGTGCCTTTTTAAGAGATGTTGGCATGTCCTCATTCCACAATGAAAACATTTTGTTTCGCAGCTCTTTCATTTTCAGCAGAGATGGAGTCCATATCACATATGCTGGCAATCAGATTTTTCTTCGCAATGTACAAAATGCATTGCGACCTCTTTTGGATTCACAATACCCTATGTGACAATCCGTTTTCTCCAATCCACAGTTTTTGACCCACACAACACACCACCGAAAGGCTCTTTTCAGAGCCACCACTTACTCCCAGCGTACACTTCATTGTGTTTGCTCTGCTTGCACCGTCCTTTTTTTTTCCCTACGACTGTCCGCAAACCTTTCCACAACTTCGCGGGGGTCTACAATGGTCACTTCATAGTTCTATTGTTAAACCGAGAAAGGCGACTCTGAAAAGTGCCTTTTCTGTATTTCTTGTTGTTTTCACGTTTATTGCTTCTCAGCACACAACACACTAAGAGAGGAGGCCAAAGGAGGGTAAGGAAGGGACACCAGCCACAGGGATAAGAAAGGGTAAATGGACAGAGAAAGATATAGGGTGAGCTTCACTTAGGCAAGGAGCAGATCTTCTGGTGCTCCGTGACCATAGCCTCAAAAGCACTTCAAAAACTCTCCCCCCTGCAGACTACTACGTCACAATACATACACACTATTGTCACCTTTGAAAGGTAAGGGTCAACAGCATTGCGAATGGCTTGTGAGGCAGCTGGAGGGAGGCACTCCCCCACAGGAGTGTCTCTTGTGGTGGGAGGATCGGACTCAGAGGATGCTGTGGAGGAACTCAATCGACTACGCTCTTCACATGGCACCACCTTGCGAAGGTCCGCAGTGTGGAACGAAGTGAGGTGTCGCATCATGGTTGTCGTACCAAAGCTGTATGCACAAAATCTCCCATGACTCAGCACCACCTCACACTGGTTACACCTCACCAGGTTCGCATGTGCTTTTGGTACGTTCCCATAAACGGAAAACAACAGCCACACCCACGACTCCCGGCGAGTGTTCCTAGTGCAGAGTTCCTCCACTTCATTCTCTTCCTCCTCTTCTTTCTCGCTCTCTACATCCTCACCTGTATATCTCTCTGCAGGCCCTTGGGGAGGTGGTGGTGGTGACAGGTTTGGGGGTGGTGCAGAGGCTAATGAACCAAAAGCAGCCATGGAAGCCATACCGATTACTTTCCTTTTGGTCACTACAGCAGTAAAGGCAATACACCTCAATCTGCTATAGCAAGAAGGACAATGAAGATGCGCTCAGGGGTGTGGCCATTTATAGGGGTGGAGGGGTGTGCCTCGTGACTGTCCTCATCCCTGCAAAGCGGTACAAAAATTTTACACAACAAGTCCTCAGGTAAGCTATTGTCTGGGATATGTGAAATGATATTTTTACACTCTACAATATTTTGCCTTGTGTCTACAAGTTCTTTTGTACTGCTGCAGAAGCAGACAAACTGCGCAAATTAGTCCACACGCTCAGTGTGGGTGTGGTCACATGATGATGTCATGAACACATCCGCGACAGAAATGGGAGTCTGCTGGACAGCAAATGCAGAGTAACAAACTTGCGCATGCGCGCAAGTGTCCTACGGACAGTGTTCGGGTTCTCAAACTAATTCAAAGTGCGACACAAGTGAGGCGGAGAGTTAGGGACAGGCGCGATGTTCGCTATACTTATGGTTGTACTGAGCATGTGCATACATGATATGCTCACTGTACGGACAGGCCCAGTGTCCTTAGGAAAACTCCATTTTGTTTGACTACGAACTTGCCGGCAACGGCGCCTGTTCTACGGATGCCACCATTTTGGCTGCGGACGATACAGACAGGTATACTGTCCTTAACACACTCCCAATTTGCTCGTTTACAGCCATCCCGGACACCTGGTGTGTTCTACGAATATGTTTCATCTCGTTTGTAAGCGGCACAGTGAGGTATAATGTCCTTAGGACGCCCCTTTCTGTTTATGTGCGCACAACATGAACAGATATTGCGGTCAAACATCAACTCCGTCTTACTTGACATTAGTAAGGGTAGGTGTACTGCCTTTATAACACCCACATTACATTCCTTGTGGATAGGTCGAACAGGCGTGCTGTTCACGAACATTTTGTCTTTTTATAAAAAAAAATGTTTTCCCCAAAACTCGTATTTATGTATTTATTTATTTATATTTATATAGCGCACAAGCAGCCCACGGGCATTGAGGCGCTGTTACTTGCAAAAAACTTAGTTACACAGGTACAGGCATAGTGCCGGTCGTTGATACATTATGAATACTACAGAACATCATGCTGGTGTTGAGACATTGCAGTTGGTCATAGTGTTACAACTTATGCATTGGGTAATGTGGTGAGTATTCATGATAATGTGCGAGGCCTTATGTGCAGAGGATAGTTTTCATAGCTTTCCGGAAGGTGGTGAGGGAGGCTTCACCTCGGATCCTGGGGGGTAGAGCGTTCCAGTGAATGGGTGCGAGATATGGGAAGCTGGCTCTGCCCGCTCTGGCTTTTTTTACTAGTGGCACTGAGAGCATGTTGGTATATGGTGATCTAGTTGGCCTGGTAGTGGAGACGGGGTGGATTCTTTTTGAGAGGTAGGCAGGAGCGGTGAGGTGAATGCACTTGTGGGTCAGTGTCGGAACTTTAAAGACAATCCTTTCCTTTTTTGGGAGCAAGTGGGCTGTTTTCCTGGCCTCAGAAATGTGTTCTCTTTTGGCAATGCCTTGGGCTACCCTGAGAGCATTGTTTTGTATGACTTGTTGTCTCTCTAGGTTTTTATTGGAGGTTCCTAGAAAGAGTACATTGCAGTAGTCAAGCCTAGAGCCGGTGATGGCTCTGGCTATGTTGGTGCAGTTCTTTTTGGAGAGAAAGGGTCTGACTGCATTGATAAGTTTAGCATGATATGCAGCTGCAGCGGCTATTGCATTGACTCCAAGGGTTTTGACAGAATCTGAGACAGGAATATTGATGGTGTCGATAATGAAGTGGCTAAATTGTGAGTCTAGGTTTTTGAGCAGGTCGGGGGAACCTACCAGGAGGAGTTCACTCTTGTCGGAGTTGAGGCATAGTCCGTTGTCTGCCATCCAGGCTGGGATGTGTTGTAGAGGTTGTTGAGGATCAGGGAGTCGGTGTCATAGTTGCCAGTGAGGGTGAGGAGGATCTGTGTGTCGTCGGCGTAGTTGGTGTAGGAGATGCCCACAGCGTTGAGTATGAAGAAGAGGAGTCGTGTGGAGATGTTTTAGAGGATGGGGAAGAGGCAAGAGCCTTGGGGCACACCGCAGAGTATGATGTTTGGTGAGGCGGAGGCTAGGTCGGAGAATACTTGCATGGTTCTGTCTTGTAAGAAGAAGGTCCTCCATGCTGTGGCCTCTGGGGAAAATTTGGTAGTGGAGGAAAGGTAGTGACATAGGACGTCATGATCTACGAGGTCGAAGGCCGCGGATAAGTCAAGGAGTAGGAGAAGTGCTGGTTACCCGTGTCTCCTGCATCGTCCATCTGCTTTTTCAGGTCAAGAAGGGCGGTTTCAGTCCCGTGTCTGGGGCGGAAACCAGATTGGCGGAGTCCAAGGAGTTTGTTTTCTTCAATGAATTTTTCTTTCTCTATAACTACAACTACTATACAAAAACATTCCAAACACACACACACACACACACTTCAATCCAAAGAAATAGCGGGGGAAGCAGATACTGACACAAATATAGGAGAATTAGGATTCAACACGGGCTGGTTACGAGGAGAAGATTTGTGAGGGGAAGAAGGGATGGATATTTCATCAAAACGTCTGTTTTCTTCTTGAAGGTTTGGGGATGGTTCACTAGGGAATGGAGAGCGGGGCAGATACAGGTGGGACAATGGTAACATACTTTTCCTCTCACACAGTCTTCCACAAACTCCCTTAAACTTTTAAAATTGTCATTCAGTACATCCATTTTCTGCTCAATCTTTTCATCCTGTCTTCTTCTGTCTCGTTTGTTGGCCTTTCCTCTTTTCTTTCCTGGTCTGTACAAAAAAATATACATATGTTAAATGCCTATAAAATACTGATCAGTATTTTGCCTATGCAGAGCAGTGTGTACCATTATTGTCGCTGTCTTCAGACATTTCCCCATGCTGAAAATTCTCCTCCAGCCACTCCAAAGTACTAGCCATTTCTGTGTCAAAACAACAGAAAGAATGTATTATTTCTGCACCATATACTAAAAAAATGACACAGACATACAAAAAAATGACTTTCACTCACTATTTTGATGTAATTTCCCTTTGTCCTACTGCGTCCGTCCACTGTTGGTCCAGGCTGCAGAGTTTATGTGAAGTGCTTGCGATGGAGGCATCCTTTTTTATTTATGGTACCATCCATTTCAGTACATTCAGTAAAAAAACTTTGTCCTGGGTGTTAGTCGTAGCAATGCATGTAGATAGTGCGAGGTATGGTTGCTTAGCTTACCATAAATGGGGAATGTGCAGTATTTTTTGGTTTCGCTGTGAAGTATAACATCCGTTTAACAAAGTTTTTTTTACTGAATCTACATATATATATATATATATATATATATATGTGGCGGGGAACGAAAACAAAGGGGCTAAACATGTGATGTCGTCAGTGATGTCATTAATTACATTTGTGATGCCATCTTTCATGTTCTGGGTGTTAGTGTTAGCAGTGCACAGTGGTGATGGGAGGTATGGGGGCTTAGTTTACCATAACTGGAGAATTTCAGGTTTTTTTTGGTTTTAATGTGAACCATAATGAGGAGGTAGAATTTTTTTTTAATGAAGTACACAGGTTTTTGGTAGGACAACTTAACCATAATGTCCCCTCAACAAAGATTTTTTGTAGTGAATATAAAATATATCTGTCTCAGGATTTTCATACCTCAGACTAGGCCTGCAGCATTTGATGTTATTAAGGACTGGAGAAAGGAAGCTATGCAGCAATTTAAGAGTAAAGAAAAACATGCATGTCAACATATGTCTAACACTGAAAAAGCATTATTGCATGATCAGCAGAAACAGTCAGAATCTGTTAGGTGTATGGATAGGGCTTTTCAACTTGGAGTACAGAAAATATATCCGTCTCAGGATTTTCATACCTCAGACGAGCTAAAAAATAAGCTATTGAATGAGCATAGGAATGTTGCCACTGCACCACCTTCTTATGTGACTCTGCCTATTGTTTTACCTCTTTCCGCTGTTGCACCTCCTCCCGTTGTTGTTCCCTTTCCTCCCGTTGTTGCTCCTCCTCCAGTTGTTGCTCCTCTTCCTGTTGTTGTTTCTCCTTCTGCATCCTCGCCCTTACTGACAGTTGCTGTTCCCTTAATTCCATCTTTACCGCCAGAAGTAGTGTCTCCACTACCTATTGTACAATATTTGTCTGAACTTTCTGTTCCAAATGGTTCTGCTCCACTTATAGCGATTGAAGGGGAGAGTGCTGATTTGAGAATAGTGACTCGTAGTACAGTATATAAAGCTAGAAAAAGAGAAATGTATGTATGGGCTAAGAAATATATAGAAGAAGGTGAAAAATCAGCTGTCCTAACTGTGATTTCTGACCAACGAAGTATTCCCAAACAAAATATTTTGATAGAGGGGATGGGAATGCATTTGGCTGATGTTTGGAGTGATTTGACAGACATGAATGTCTCACAGGGGTTGAGGGATTTGAATGTCCTAGCTCACTCAAGGGACACTGCAGAGAAAGTAAATGAGCATGTTGAGAGGGTATTTGAGTTTAAGAGGGAGTTAAATCAGTTACAGAATGATGAAATAGATGGCAATAGATTAGAAGCCTCATATGTGCAGAAACAATTTCTTCCTTCATGTAAACCAATGAGTGAAGAGACGCGTATTTGCACAAGAGACACGCTTAGATGGATTTCGGATGTTTCAATATCTCCCATTGAAGTATATGACCCATTTAGTCAGTATGCTCCAGGAATGCAAAGGAAAGTGTTACAGGTAATGGTAGAGTACCTACAGGATGAGTTTATGAAGAAAAAGGTTTGTTGTCCCACAGATTTGATGGTCATTTATAAGAGAGCATTTTCACCCGATACTGCTTCGACTACTTTTCACTCGATTTAGCTTTGTTGATTAATAAACGTTCAGAATTGCCTACTCTCAATTGCCAATGAGGGAGGTTCCTTCGACATTTGTTCCTAAAGTAGAAATTTCAGCTAATGCTGCAACAGGTGCAGCAGCCACTACTATTGAAGCACATTATGTCTCACAGTTTGTTCATATCCCATTTTCTAGACAGGAAGTGAATACCATTAGATAAACGATTCCAGATATCAGGAAAAATCCAACAGGATTTTATAAAGATATTGAATCTGTCTTGCACTTGTCAGTTTTCACGCTGGTTGATATAGACTTGTTGTTCCCTGTGATCCTACCTGCTGATTTATGGAAACAGATTAGAACTGTAGATGATCAGGCAGGCTTGGGTGTCACATGGGTTAACTTGGTATGGACAGATGGAGAAAGGAATGCTGGTGAGAAACTGCCACAGGTGATATTGACACTGCCAGACAGAATAGTAACTAAATTGAAAACTTTGGTTCCAGAGAGAAGAATAGTTTGGGACAAGCTTACAGCTTGCACCCAGGGGAAGTCTGAAGGTGCTACCACATTTTTTAATCGGTTCGAACAAGTGTTTTCAGATTTCAGCAGTCAGAACTTAAGTACTGAGTCAGGAAAAAGGCTGTCTGTAGACACATTTGTGCGTGGCTTGTTACCTGATATCCAATCACAAATTATGACTTCCAAAAGTGCCTGGCAAGCTAACTCACAGTCTGAAGTATTTCATATGGCTCAGTATTATGAGAATAGGGTTAATACTGAAAAAGAGAAGGTAGAAAAAAAGAAGGGAGACTTAAAGACAAAAGTATTGTTGCAGCAAATAGTAAGAGGAACCAGAGGTGGGAATACACAGTTTAGAGGTCAGTTTGCACCACAGAGTAATGCGCAAATGGGTCCTGTACACATGAACCAATGTGCTCATTGCCGACAAGAAGGTCATTGGTGAGCACAATGCCCGATCCTTCAGCAGCGATCGAATAACACATATGGTACCATGGGTAGACAATCCAGAGGTCGTCCTGGGATAGGGGGTCCTGGTAGAAGTCAGTTCACTCAGAATCAACAGTCATTTTCACAAGATAGTCAGCAACATATTGTTAATAATGGGAACATTTTTGACAATCCTTCGACTGTTTACTTTTCTGAGGATCTTGCATTCGATGATGTACTATTCCGTTAGGAGAGCCCGAAGCAGAGTCTGGAACCAGTACCTATTCCTGTTGATCAGAAAGGGCCCTATTTTGAGATGAAGGTGGGGGATAGGAAGCATCTATTTTTAATAGATACTGGAGCACAGAAGTGTTCCGTTGATCATTCACGGGTTCCATATATTCCACTGTCAGGGCAGAACAACATTTCTGTAGGGTTCTCTGGTACGCCAGTGGTTAGTCCGGTCTCTCAGCCAGTACCGATTTCACTGGGACCATTCACCGATTCATGCCCATTTCTTTTGACAACGAATTGTGGAAAAATGTGTTCGGGTTGAATCTGTTGAAATAATTGAATGCTGTAATTTACTGTTCTCTGGATGGAGTGCATTTAACGATTTCACCCCAATGAACTTCTGTTTCACAATTCTTGATGAGGCCTTTACCAACTGAATTGGATAAGGTTGCAGCATGTTTATGGACGGTTGATGATAACAAGGTTGGTATTTTGCAAATTGAGCCTGTTAAAATTGTGTTGAAACCAGGTGTTAAACTATCACATATTCCACACTATAAGATTTCAGTTGACAGGGAAAAAGCTTTAAAGAGTATAGTTTCTGATTTTGTACATCGAGGAGTGATTGAGGAAATTTCCGGAAGTTTGTGTAATACTCCGATTCTACCGGTGTATAAGAAAGGGGATAATGCAATTCCTTTCCGTATCATTATTGATTTACTCGCTATCAATAGGATTGTTGCTCCACAATTTCCAATTGTGCCTGATGTGACTACTATATTGACAATGATTCCAGCTTCAGCTACTCATTTTAGTGTTGTGGATCTAAAGAATGCTTTATTTAGTATTCCTGTACATGTTGACAGTAGATATTTGTTTGTGTTCACCCTAGAGGGATACTCATTTACATTTACTTGTGTGCCACAAGGGTACACTGTGAGTCCAAGCATTTATAGTAGAGCTTTGAAGGAACAACTTGAGACACTTGAGTTGCCTTCCACCTGCACGTTGTTGCAATATGTTGATGATCTTCTTTTAGTTGCAGTTTCAGAAGTTGCAAGGATGGCACCGTGTTGCTGCTTATCCATCTAGCAGAACATGGGCATGAGGCTTCACTAAAAAAGTTTCAATATTGTCGAAGCATGGGAGAAGACTGACACCTGAATGGATAAAAAGCATTTCTAGCATGTCTGTCCCAAATACACAGAAAGAGGTTAAGCCTTGATAGGCATGGCTTCATACTGTAGACAGTGGATCCCTAAATTCTCATTAATGATAAAACCAATGTTGGCATTGACAAAGAAGGGCGTTTACCGCGGAACATGAATTGCCAGAAAGCTATTGATCTACTCAAGGCTGCGTTGTGTTCAGCACCGGTTTTGGGCACACCAAATTACGACAAGTCCTTTATTTTGTATGTGTATGAATCTGATGGATGTGCTTTGGCTGTCTTAACGCAGGAGCATGGAGGAAATAATAGACGGTGCGGTTAGTTTTCCTCCATGCTTCACCCTGTTGCATGCGCTTTGCTGAGATGTTCGAGAGATGTTGCTGTTGCTGCTGCCGCTGTTATGTAAAACAGAGTTAGGGGATGGTTCTGGGTCACTCCTTAACCGTGGTGGTACCTCACTCTGTAGACGTCCTACTCAGTTAGCGATAATGAAGTGCACAGCACACCAAAAAGTAAGAGATGATGTGGGGAGAGGAAACGCTTTTGCTGACAGAATAGCCAAACAGACTGCCACCAATTTGCATTCCAAAATGTATATAACGATAGAGGTCACTAACACTTGTGTGATAGATGAAGGAATTGGTTGCGTAAAAGACATTCAGGTTGATGCCACTCCAGACGAACTTAAACAGTGGACTGAGGGTTCAGCAAGTTTAGATGATGGAGGTTGTTGGGTAGATAATGGAAAACAAAAATGGATGCTGCCCGATGCTTATGGAACCGCTATGGTTATGATGGGTCATGGTCCAACTCACGTATGTGCTAAAAAGATTTGTAAATTGTTAGAACCTGTTTGGGTTAATGTAAAAATAAGTATGTTCTAGTAGCTATTTGTGCTTTTAGTAAATGGGTCAAAGCTTTTCCTCTAAATGATGCCACAGCAATGATGACAGCGAAAACCATGCTGAAGGAATATTTTCCTAGGTTTAGTTTGGTGAGAGTCATTTGGTCAGACAATGGTTCACATTGTATTGCTGCTCTTATCCTGCAAGTATGCGCGTGATTGCAGATCGATAAATGGTTCAATTCGACCAGACACTCTCAGAGTACACAGTTAACTCAAAACTTGCATTTGATATCAACAGTCGCGAGAAGCCCTGCGAGTAAAATACAAGGGTCCAGGTCATCGACTCTGACCTAGCAACTGGGTGCTCATTAAATCGTTTCAAAAGAGCCTGCTGTCTCGCACCTCGCTGGAGAGGACCGTACCAAGTCCTCTTTGCCACACAGCCCACTGTACGAGTGGAAGGGAAATGACACTTGATCCACGCAACGCACATCAAGAAGATACCTTTTCCTCTGCCCCATGACAAAAGGGAAGAAAAGGAAATTGTTCACTTTGATGCTCACCACGAGCCTGTTTTGTCTACAGAAATCCTTCCTCAGCCCGTGGGGTCTGGGGAGACTGCTGTTTTGCCTTCAAGTTCTTCTTTGGATCTTTCTTCACTGTTGAGCAATCTTGCTCCCACTTCATCACTTCCTTCAGGAAGCGACAACACTCTGTTCACAGATCACACCGTACCTGGAGTCTTGAGGTACGATCTGCATCCTAGACACCAAACTTATTGCACAGCATTGGCTGTGCCCACAAGGAATCATCGTTGAGTCAGTCTCTTGTCACTCTTTTTGCTGAAAAATAAATAAGAGGCAGGGACTGGCAAAGTTACCATCAAGCAAAATAGGCCATGTGGTCAGGATGCACCGACGGATGAACTAAAAGAGCCTAACGCAGAGGCTACTAAATGGACCCTGAGAAACAATGTCCCTTCCTAAATCCATTCGTGCGGAGCAAGCTATTGGTCTTGTGGCTGACAAAGAATCTGTTCATCAGAGAGCATGGCCCTTGAAGACCCACTGTTTTTTAATCACAGTACTGGTCGGTTTAATAATTATATTTGTGCTTTGGTTCTGGTACATGGAAAAATTGCATCCTCTTGAGACTTTGTTACCCACTGAAATTATCTCCACTGTGTCTCCACCTTTTGTGCATCTGCACACTCTTCCTTCTCCAGACTCCCAACATGGACAGGGTTATCATAATAACACTCTCCTAATGATCATGAATATGACCAATGCGATTCTGAACAGAACAAATTGCTGTGTGTATTCACATTTGCCACAACAAGGGGAAAAGAGACTTGGCTGGTATATTCATCCTCTTCCTCTAACTACTGCATGCTATGCCTCGCTAAGGGCATTATACTTTGGTCATTGGAACAATAGTATTTCTGGGAGCTTCGATGGGACTAATCTAAATGAATTTTAAAAATGAGTCCTAACACCTCTGGGATGTGCTCTCTTTGCAAATAGAAGCAAACTCAATGTTGCTTCTATTAGGCCTTCTGATAGACTAGACCTTTACAATCATTGATTTCAAGATGGCTCCCATAGGCCATGCCTCCTTTCTATACTATTAATCACAGCCCCAACTATGTTTCTTTCTGTAGACAAAGGGAAGGTTATCAGCCAATGGGTGCATTTGAGGGTTGTACTAACATTGCAAATCTAACCAGTGAGGACAGACCTATGTATGTAGGTGATCCTGTTTACTTTGTTTGTGGCAATGAAGCCTATCCTTGGTTACCCATAGATTGGCAGGGTACTTGTTATTTGGGTATCTTGTTACCAGGGGTATAAGTGGCTACTACCACTGAAATTTCTAGAGCTCGTCCAAGGTGGGATGAGAATGGTGACACTCCTTCACAAGTCATGGGTGATGTAGCAAAATCCTTTGTGCCATTTTGTGGACAGATAATGAATTCCGAGGATATCAGAAGACTAACAAGGGTACTGGAGACAACCATCAATAGGACCACCGATATTCTGTACAACATGATGCTGGAGCAAAAGGCAATTAGATTAGTGGCCCTCCAAAATAGGATGGTGTTAGACGTCATCCTAGCTGAGCGTGGTGAGGTATGTAAATTGGTGGGCTCAGCGTGCTGTGTTTTTGTACCTGACTCCTCCCCTACCATATTCAAGGCAATACAAAATCTACATATCTTGAGTACTGAAGTACATGTCCCCGAGAAAAACTGGAATCTTAGTGATTGATTCTGGGACTTACTATGATCATGGGGTTGGAAACTCTTTGAGTCCTAATTATAGTTCTTAGTGTTTTTCTGTTTTGTTGTTTTGTACATAGTCTCCCTGCCATATGTTCGATGTTAGGAGCATGTTGTGCACAAATTATAGGCAAACTAGGACCAATGGTATATACGCCCAAGAAAACTGCTACTGCTTTAGTACTGTTTGGTTTAATAATTATATTTGCGCTTGGGTTCTGGTACATGGAAAAATTGCATCCGCTTGAGACTTTGTTACCCACTGAAATTATCTCCACTGTGTCTCTACCTTTTGTGCATCTGCACACTCTTCCTTCTCGAGACTCCCAACATAGACAGGGTTATCATAATAACACTCTCCTAATGATCATGAATGTGACCCATGCGATTCTGAACAGAACAAATTTCTGTGTGTGTTCACATTTGCCACAACAAGGGGAAAAGGGACTTGGCTGGTATATGCATCCTCTTCCTCTAACTACTGCATGCTATGCCTCGCTAAGAGCATTATACTTTGGTCATTGGAATGATAGTATTCCTGGGAACTTAGATGGGATTAATCTAAATGAATTTTAAAAATGAGTCCAAACACCTCTGGGATGTTCTCTCTTTGCAAATAGAAGCAAATTAAATCTTGCTTCTATTAGGCCTTCTGATAAACTAGACCTTTTTAATCACTGATTTCCTGCAAGATGGCATCCATAGGTCATGCCTCCTTCCTATACTATTAATCACAGCCCCAACTTTGTTTCTTTCTGTATACAAAGGGAAGGTTCTCAGCCAATGAGTGCATTTGAGGGTTGTACTAACATTGCAAATCTAACCAGTGAGGACAGACCTCTGTATGTAGGTGATCCCGTTTACTATGTTTGTGACAATGAAGCCTATCCTTGGTTACCCAGACATTGGCAGGGTACTTGTTATTTGGGTATCTTGTTACCAGGGGTATATGTGGCTACCACCACTGAAATTTCTAGAGCTTGTCCAAGGTGGGATGAGAATGGTGACACTCCTTCACAAGTCATGGGTGATGTAGCAAAATCCTTTGTGCCATTTTGTGGACAGATAATGAATTCCGAGGATATCAGAAGACTAACAAGGGTACTGGAAAAAACCATCAATAGGACCACCGATATTCTGTACAACATGATGCTGGAGAAAAAAGCAATTAGATTAGTGTCCCTCCAAAATAGGATGGTGTTAGACGTCATCCTAGCTGAGCGTGGTGGGGTATGTAAATTGGTGGGCTCAGCGTGCTGTGTTTTTGTACCTGACTCCTCCCTACCATATTCAAGGCAATACAAAATCTACATATCTTGAGTACTGAAGAACATGTCGCCGAGAGAAACTGGAATCTTAGTGAATGATTCTGGGACTTACTACGATGGGGTTGGAAACTCTTTGCAGTCCTAATTATAGTTCTTGGTGTTTTACTGTTTTGTTGTTTTGTACAATGTCTCCCTGCCATACGTTCGATGTTAGGAGGATGTTGTGCACAAATTATAGGTAAACTAGGACCAAAGGTACATACGCCCAAGAAAACTTCTAATGCTTTAGTAATGAAGGATATTACTATCAAGGAACTCATGGTGAATGATATTCCTGAAGAATGTGATTCAGGATGCATGGACATTGAGGCGTGGGGTTTTGAATAAAGTGAATGTTTGAGTAATGCTCTTTGCTTAGGCCAAAAGGAGGGTTTGTTAAACTGTATTTGTGTAATACTGCCTTGTTATGAATATTAGCCTAAGCCTGTTTGCGTTGCGCAGAAAACCGCAGTAGAAATTCTCCGATTTCTGATCAACTTCGCTGCCATTTTAAGAACTATCCGCCATTTTGATTTTAACTCTTGCTTTGTGTCCTAAAATGGTGGATAGTGTTTTCAACTACAGCTGAGTCGAACGACCTTTGAGTTATGTCAAGATTTAGGCTGACTGAGAGCAGTCTGTTTGTTCTGTGCTAAGAAACCTTGTGACTCGTATGAACTGCAATCCAAGTGTTGCCTGCACTCACAAGCCTCATCCTCATATAAATAACAAGACAATGTAGAGCAAACTCAAACCATGTGCTTTAGTTGTAATATATTGTGTTATTTCTTGAAACTAGGCGTACTATGAGCCGGAGACCAAATACGGCCATTGCATCTACATGGACATGTAAACTTGTTAAATCTGTTGAATAATATTGTAACATTTGTCATGTGAACTGGGCACAGACCCTAGCATGTCAATAATTAGTTTGGAGAGGGGCTAGACAATGATTGGGAAAATGTATAAAACAGCTTGCATTAAGATGTCCAGCACTCTGATCCCTCACTGTGTCTGCTGGTACACACTGCAAGGTGTTGGGAGCCAGATAGCTATCTGTTTTGCTTTGAATTCTGTACAGAAATGAAGATACTTGTATCTTTCGACCGGTGATTGGCGTATTTCATTTTGTGGTACTAAGCCTCGATATTTCTTTGGTCTTTCACCCGTGCCCCCTAAAATAAAACTTTTTTTTGTTTTGCCACTTCCCTTGGGGCAGATGGGCACATTATTGTGGCCATCTGCCCCCAGGGGGGCACAACCTACAGCCTGATCCTTTGGGTGACCTGTCCCAAGTATTCTGGTGGCCCTCTCACCCACCCCAAATGGATGGGGGACATCTCATGTAGTCCTCCCTGTAGTCCTCCCTGGGGGCAGAGAGGGCCAGCAATCTGCCCCGAGGGAGTACTACATGAGATGCCCCCATCCACTTGGGGTGAGTGGGAGGGGCACCGCCTGTTTCATTATATAAATGACTGGTGGTTTAGGGTGAACTCCAACCCCCCGAAATCCTGCTTCTGTTTTCAAATGTAATTGTTTTGTTTGCTCCTTTGCAATGGGGCAGATGGGCACATTAGTGTGCCCATCTGCACCCAGGGTGGGCAAAACACACTGCCCCATGCTTTGGGGGGCCTTTGTCATGTTTTCTACTGGCCCTCTCCCCCCACCCCAAATGGTTGTGGGGGCATTTCATGTATCCTCCCTAGGGCCACACAGGGGCAGAAATCTCCCCCCCCAGGGAGGGATTCAAAAGATCCCCCCCCTCAAGCCCCTAAAATGAAACCTACTGCCCTATCCTTTGTGGGGCCTGTCCCAGGTTTTCTGGTGGCCCTCTCCCCCAATATAGATCCCACAATTGGAATAAATGTACACACCCCAATAGCGAATGAGACTGGAGATGGATTGCAAGTTGAACAACGTTTTACAACAGATAAAAGATGAGAACTATGCTGCTCTGAGAGCGCTCTGCCAAACATTACACGAGCAGCACATTATAAGATTGAAACTCGTTACTGCTGACGCTTTGATATAGGTACATAATACTTGAATGTCATAGGCTCAATGTTCAGAAACAGTATGGATACATAAGAGACAGTTGCACCAGATTGGCTTGAGGCTTGAGTGTTCATTTGAGCAGCACGTGGGTCAGCTGGGCTCATCTCTGTGGCGTGAAGTTCACACACATGATGAAACATAGCTAACTAATCTATCTTAGCAAAACAGGTACTGAAGGCATGCAACAAATAACAATTGGAAAAATTGGACAGTCATGGGGATGCTGTGGAGTTCATTTTGTTCGAAATCTGATTGATTTTGCTCTTTGAACCTTAAGGACCGTTAAACTCTAAGATATGGGCAGGATGAACAGTCCCCATGTGGTAGTTTTGCACTCTGGTGCTTTCCATTTGGGCTATGTCATTGCCCCTACTTTGTTGGCAGATTTGGAACACTTGGATCAAGCAGTAATGAACATCCTTCCAAATGCCGAAGTATTTTTTTTCTGGATTAGTACCCTGGGCATCATGGGACAATAGTTCTGTGTTTTGTCCTCAGCAAAACATTGCTAGGTGTGCAATCAACCGAGACATGTGTGCTTTCATGCTTAGAGCTGCTATGTTCTTCTGTAGTAATGAGAATATTGATTCCAGTAATGCTGTTTATTTTAAAGAAAATGGCATTTACTTATCTTTTATGGGAAAAGCCATGCTGTTCTGGAATGTAAGGGTTGTTTGGAGAAGGTTATGTTAAGATTTTAGTAGTAAACTAAGAAAAAAAAGAAAAAATACAAAATAACAGGTGTCTGTCAAGCAGCTGCAAAAAAAAAAAACGTCTCTTTTCAGAGCCAGCTTCAAAGGGGAAATGGGGCACGCTATTTAAATGTACATTCAGCATGCTCAGATTTTCTATATATGTCCGCGGACATGGCGGTAGTCCACGGACATCGTGTATTACATACGGGGATTTTGGGGTGGAGAGGCATGCAAATGGAATTAGTAAAGCAAGGGATTGGTCAGTAAAGTTTAGTGGGTGTGTTCTGTAAGGAGATAGTTTGTCTGAAAGTCTTTTTCCTGATAGAAGAACAGATAGCTATGGCTGTGTGTTTCAGAAAACAGATTATCTGGATTTTGGGAGACTCATGGATACATTGATTGGAGGTGCATGCAGAACGCTGTGGAGTATCTACAGATCTTGGATTCTCTCCTGTGGAAGTGCGCTGGCATGGAGTGCGTGGAATGAAGTGGCTGGACTTGGTACCTCTCTGTGCTAGTTTGGAGACAGAGCATCATCCAGATATAATTATAATTCATTGTGGAGGGAACAGTTTAGGACATGTGTCTGGAATTGCAATTTGCAATGAAAGAAGGATTTGGGAAGGTTATGGATATGTTTCCAAATTCACAAGTAATTTTTTCTCGTATTGCGCAGAGACAAATGTGGCTGTGTTCTTCTTCATTTGGTCCACAAATGGAGAAAGTGAGGCGCAATGTCAATAAGGATGTTTGTGCCTTTCTAAGAGATGTTGGCATATCCTCTTTTTACAATGTAAATATTATGTTTCATAGCACATACATTTTACGCAGAGATGGAGTACATCTTATTTATGCTGGTAATCAGATTTTTCTGAGAGATGTACAAAATGCATTACGACCTTTTTTGGAATTACAGCCATCCATTTTGCAGTAGGAGTTGACCATTTCAAGTTTTCCAAACACAAGAAAAACCACCAAAAGGCTCTTTTCAGAGCCACCACTTCTTCCCAGAGAAATGTGCAATGGTTATGATAGGGCAGCACCCCAAAATTTTAGATATCCGCGAACTGTCCGTGGACTTCTACAAAATGCACAGGGCCCATCTCCATTTATTTAACACTTCTATTTTTAGACTGTGAAAGGTGGCTCTGAAAAGAGCCTTTTTTTGGATTTGTTGTTTTATAATATTTTTGGTTTTTTACACATGCCACATTAGGAGAGGAAAGGAAAGGAGGGAAAGGAAGGGATAGCGATCACAGGGATAAGAAAGGGCAGGTGGAGAGAGGAAGATATAGGGTGGGCCTTATTTAGAGACCTTCTCATGTCCTTGACCGTAGTCTCGAGAGCACTCCAAAGACTCTCCCCCCTGCAGAGTACTGCGCCACAGTACATACACAATATTGTGATCCTTGAAAGGTAAGGGTCAACAGCATCGTGAATGGCCTGTGAGGCAGCTGGAGGGATGCGCTGTCCCACAGGAGTGTCTCTTGTGGTGACAGGAGCAGAAACAGAGGATTTG
Source organism: Ambystoma mexicanum (assembly GCF_040938575.1). Lineage (NCBI taxonomy): Eukaryota > Metazoa > Chordata > Amphibia > Caudata > Ambystomatidae > Ambystoma > Ambystoma mexicanum. The sequence continues at coordinate 1,318,360,085 of NC_090929.1, read as the reverse complement.
GTAGAGGAACTCAACCTACTACGTTGATTACAAGGTACAACCTTTTGAACAAACCCACCGTGGAACGACCTTAGGTGTCACTTCATAGATGTCGTGCCAAAGCTGTATGAACCAGGCCTGCCAGAACTCAGTACCATTTTGCACTGGTTGCAGGTGACCTTGTTCGCACATGCTTTTGGTACGTCACCATGAATGGTAAACAACCGCCACACGCAAGACTCACGGTGAGTGCTGGTAGTAGGGACTTCCACTACCTCATCCTCTTCATCCTCTTCATCTTCCTCTACATCCTCATGCCTGTTCCCCTCTGCAGGCCCTTGGGGAAGTGGTGGTGGTGGTGGAGGGGGTGGGGGTGGTGCTGAGGCAGATGTAGCAACAGCAGCAGGCCCTTGGGGAAGTGGTGGTGGAGGGGGTGGGGGTGGTGCTGAGGCAGATGTAGCAACAGCAGCCATGGATGCCATCAGGGTTGATGAGAACATCTCAGTAAGAGCAGCAAAGGTAGCAAAAGTCAATCTGAAATAACCAGAAGCACAATGAAGATCGGCTCTGGGCTGTGGCCTTTCATAGGGGTGAAGATTGAACACCCCAAAACGCTCAAAAAGTTCCTTAAAGTATGCAGAAAGGCAGGGTCATTGTCTGGAACGTGCAATGATGAATATTTACTGTAAAATACTTTGGATTGTCCAAAAAAAGTACTTTTAAAATGTTTGCAGTCCCGAACAGTGTCCGCAATTCTGGACACACGCTCAACGTGGTTGAGGTAACATGATGATGTCGCGAACACATCCGCGAAGGGAACCCGTGTATGCAGGACACCATATGTACATGAACGGTCGTGCGCATGCGCGCGGGTGTTCTACGGACAGTGTTCGGGTCCTCAAACCAATTAAAAGTGCGACACACGTGAGACTGACAGTTACGGACAGGCGCAATGTTTGTATGACTTATGGGTGTGGTGCGCATGTGTGTAGATGTTCTAGAGACAGTACGGACAGGTATAGTGTCCTTAGAACACCTCTATTTGGGTCAATTGCAAACATTCTGGACACCATATGTGTTCTAAGCACAGTTCCATCTTGCTTGTGAACAGTACAGACGGTTATAGTGTTCTTAGGACACCTCCATTTTGGTTAATTACGGACATTCTGGACACCGAGATTGTTCTAAGAACAGTTCTATCTTGCTTGCGAACAGTGCAGACAGGTATACTGTCCTTAGGACACCTTCATTTTGGTTAATTGCGGACATTCCGAACACCTAATGTGTTCTAAGAACAGTTTCATCTTGCATGCGGACAGTACAGACTAGTATAGTGTCCTCAGGACACCCCCATTTTGGTTAACTGCGAACAACCCGGACATTGAGTGTGTTCTAAGAACAGTTCCATTTTGATTGCGGATACTATGGACAGGAATAGTGTTCTTAGGACACCTCCATTTTGGTTAATTTCAGACATTCCGGACACCGCGCGTGTTCTAAGAACGGTTCCATCTTGCTTGCCAACAGTGCGGACGGGTATAGTGTCCTTAGAACACCTCCATTTTGGTTAATTGTGGACATTCTGAACACCGCCCATGTTCTAAGAACAGTTCCATCTTGCTTGCAAACAGTGCAGACCGGTATAGTGTCCTTAGGACACCTCCATTTTGGTTAATTGCGGACATTCCGAACACCTAGTGTATTCTAAGAACAGTTTCATCTTGTATGCTGTAAGAGGATTCAATCCCGCACTACAGCTAAGTCAACGCCTAGTCTAGAATACTGAATGAAAACCCTTATTGATATATCTTTATGTCCAGTTCATGCGTTCTGGATGACTACCCCTATATAACACCCCTCTCTTGGAATCCTCCTGACCCCACTGAGCCAAGAAGTAGTTCTGTTTTGCAAGTTTAAAGGTTTATTTGATAACTTAAACAATATATATTATATCACGCTTTATAATAAATTGATAATTGGATATCACACTTAATCTGGTATGATAAAGATTAACAACGGAGAATCTGGCACTAGCACACTTCTTGATAATCACTAAGGAGTTGACATGAAATGGATAAGATAGCAACAATACTTTTATGGTTTCCAATGGATGCAATGTGGAATGAAATGCAGTACAGAAAATAACTTGATAGGATTTCAGCAAAAACAATGTAATCACTTTCTTGTACAATTCACCCCCCCCTTTTATGCAATGCAAGGAAATGGAAGGAAGGCACACAGTTCTCAGAAATGCAATTAAATGTGATTCAGTTCACCCAGCAACTTAGACTACAGACGTTGAAAACACAGGCAAAATGCTTTTAAATGTGCTGGAAATGAAGTGAAAAATATGCTAAAATGCTTTTAATTCCCTCTAGAGGTTCAGGGTGAGTGGTATCGAGTTAATATTAGTCCAGGCTCACACTAGCAATGATTCAGGGATGATTAGCAGGTTAAACGAATTTCTGGCAAATGGAAGGCAAGCAGCAGCAGATTTTTACACGTGAAGAAATTTGCAAATCGCGGCAAAATTCGCGAATGCGTGTTCCGCGATTGCGGTAAAACTATAAGGGGTAGGAATGTGGTTCTTGGTGCGATTAAAAGCTAAGATTCTAAGCTTTCAGATGAAAGCTAATAACACTCTCCTAATGATCATGAATGTGACCCATGCGATTCTGAACAGAACAAATTTCTGTGTGTGTTCACATTTGCCACAACAAGGGGAAAAGGGACTTGGCTGGTATATGCATCCTCTTCCTCTAACTACTGCATGCTATGCCTCGCTAAGAGCATTATACTTTGGTCATTGGAATGATAGTATTCCTGGGAACTTAGATGGGATTAATCTAAATGAATTTTAAAAATGAGTCCAAACACCTCTGGGATGTTCTCTCTTTGCAAATAGAAGCAAATTAAATCTTGCTTCTATTAGGCCTTCTGATAAACTAGACCTTTTTAATCACTGATTTCCTGCAAGATGGCATCCATAGGTCATGCCTCCTTCCTATACTATTAATCACAGCCCCAACTTTGTTTCTTTCTGTATACAAAGGGAAGGTTCTCAGCCAATGAGTGCATTTGAGGGTTGTACTAACATTGCAAATCTAACCAGTGAGGACAGACCTCTGTATGTAGGTGATCCCGTTTACTATGTTTGTGACAATGAAGCCTATCCTTGGTTACCCAGACATTGGCAGGGTACTTGTTATTTGGGTATCTTGTTACCAGGGGTATATGTGGCTACCACCACTGAAATTTCTAGAGCTTGTCCAAGGTGGGATGAGAATGGTGACACTCCTTCACAAGTCATGGGTGATGTAGCAAAATCCTTTGTGCCATTTTGTGGACAGATAATGAATTCCGAGGATATCAGAAGACTAACAAGGGTACTGAAAAAAACCATCAATAGGACCACCGATATTCTGTACAACATGATGCTGGAGAAAAAAGCAATTAGATTAGTGTCCCTCCAAAATAGGATGGTGTTAGACGTCATCCTAGCTGAGCGTGGTGGGGTATGTAAATTGGTGGGCTCAGCGTGCTGTGTTTTTGTACCTGACTCCTCCCTACCATATTCAAGGCAATACAAAATCTACATATCTTGAGTACTGAAGAACATGTCGCCGAGAGAAACTGGAATCTTAGTGAATGATTCTGGGACTTACTACGATGGGGTTGGAAACTCTTTGCAGTCCTAATTATAGTTCTTGGTGTTTTACTGTTTTGTTGTTTTGTACAATGTCTCCCTGCCATACGTTCGATGTTAGGAGGATGTTGTGCACAAATTATAGGTAAACTAGGACCAAAGGTACATACGCCCAAGAAAACTTCTAATGCTTTAGTAATGAAGGATATTACTATCAAGGAACTCATGGCGAATGATATTCCTGAAGAATGTGATTCAGGATGCATGGACATTGAGGCGTGGGGTTTTGAATAAAGTGAATGTTTGAGTAATGCTCTTTGCTTAGGCCAAAAGGAGGGTTTGTTAAACTGTATTTGTGTAATACTGCCTTGTTATGAATATTAGCCTAAGCCTGTTTGCGTTGCGCAGAAAACCGCAGTAGAAATTCTCCGATTTCTGATCAACTTCGCTGCCATTTTAAGAACTATCCGCCATTTTGATTTTAACTCTTGCTTTGTGTCCTAAAATGGTGGATAGTGTTTTCAACTACAGCTGAGTCGAACGACCTTTGAGTTATGTCAAGATTTAGGCTGACTGAGAGCAGTCTGTTTGTTCTGTGCTAAGAAACCTTGTGACTCGTATGAACTGCAATCCAAGTGTTGCCTGCACTCACAAGCCTCATCCTCATATAAATAACAAGACAATGTAGAGCAAACTCAAACCATGTGCTTTAGTTGTAATATATTGTGTTATTTCTTGAAACTAGGCGTACTATGAGCCGGAGACCAAATACGGCCATTGCATCTACATGGACATGTAAACTTGTTAAATCTGTTGAATAATATTGTAACATTTGTCATGTGAACTGGGCACAGACCCTAGCATGTCAATAATTAGTTTGGAGAGGGGCTAGACAATGATTGGGAAAATGTATAAAACAGCTTGCATTAAGATGTCCAGCACTCTGATCCCTCACTGTGTCTGCTGGTACACACTGCAAGGTGTTGGGAGCCAGATAGCTATCTGTTTTGCTTTGAATTCTGTACAGAAATGAAGATACTTGTATCTTTCGACCGGTGATTGGCGTATTTCATTTTGTGGTACTAAGCCTCGATATTTCTTTGGTCTTTCACCCGTGCCCCCTAAAATAAAACTTTTTTTTGTTTTGCCACTTCCCTTGGGGCAGATGGGCACATTATTGTGGCCATCTGCCCCCAGGGGGGCACAACCTACAGCCTGATCCTTTGGGTGACCTGTCCCAAGTATTCTGGTGGCCCTCTCCCCCACCCCAAATGGATGGGGGACATCTCATGTAGTCCTCCCTGTAGTCCTCCCTGGGGGCAGAGAGGGCCAGCAATCTGCCCCGAGGGAGTACTACATGAGATGCCCCCATCCACTTGGGGTGAGTGGGAGGGGCACCGCCTGTTTCATTATATAAATGACTGGTGGTTTAGGGTGAACTCCAACCCCCCGAAATCCTGCTTCTGTTTTCAAATGTAATTGTTTTGTTTGCTCCTTTGCAATGGGGCAGATGGGCACATTAGTGTGCCCATCTGCACCCAGGGTGGGCAAAACACACTGCCCCATGCTTTGGGGGGCCTTTGTCATGTTTTCTACTGGCCCTCTCCCCCCACCCCAAATGGTTGTGGGGGCATTTCATGTATCCTCCCTAGGGCCACACAGGGGCAGAAATCTCCCCCCCCAGGGAGGGATTCAAAATATCCCCCCCCTCAAGCCCCTAAAATGAAACCTACTGCCCTATCCTTTGTGGGGCCTGTCCCAGGTTTTCTGGTGGCCCTCTCCCCCAATATAGATCCCACAATTGGAATAAATGTACACACCCCAATAGCGAATGAGACTGGAGATGGATTGCAAGTTGAACAACGTTTTACAACAGATAAAAGATGAGAACTATGCTGCTCTGAGAGCGCTCTGCCAAACATTACACGAGCAGCACATTATAAGATTGAAACTCGTTACTGCTGACGCTTTGATATAGGTACATAATACTTGAATGTCATAGGCTCAATGTTCAGAAACAGTATGGATACATAAGAGACAGTTGCACCAGATTGGCTTGAGGCTTGAGTGTTCATTTGAGCAGCACGTGGGTCAGCTGGGCTCATCTCTGTGGCGTGAAGTTCACACACATGATGAAACATAGCTAACTAATCTATCTTAGCAAAACAGGTACTGAAGGCATGCAACAAATAACAATTGGAAAAATTGGACAGTCATGGGGATGCTGTGGAGTTCATTTTGTTCGAAATCTGATTGATTTTGCTCTTTGAACCTTAAGGACCGTTAAACTCTAAGATATGGGCAGGATGAACAGTCCCCATGTGGTAGTTTTGCACTCTGGTGCTTTCCATTTGGGCTATGTCATTGCCCCTACTTTGTTGGCAGATTTGGAACACTTGGATCAAGCAGTAATGAACATCCTTCCAAATGCCGAAGTATGTTTTTTCTGGATTAGTACCCTGGGCATCATGGGACAATAGTTCTGTGTTTTGTCCTCAGCAAAACATTGCTAGGTGTGCAATCAACCGAGACATGTGTGCTTTCATGCTTAGAGCTGCTATGTTCTTCTGTAGTAATGAGAATATTGATTCCAGTAATGCTGTTTATTTTAAAGAAAATGGCATTTACTTATCTTTTATGGGAAAAGCCATGCTGTTCTGGAATGTAAGGGTTGTTTGGAGAAGGTTATGTTAAGATTTTAGTAGTAAACTAAGAAAAAAAAGAAAAAATACAAAATAACAGGTGTCTGTCAAGCAGCTGCAAAAAAAAAAAACGTCTCTTTTCAGAGCCAGCTTCAAAGGGGAAATGGGGCACGCTATTTAAATGTACATTCAGCATGCTCAGATTTTCTATATATGTCTGCGGACATGGCGGTAGTCCACGGACATCGTGTATTACATACGGGGATTTTGGGGTGGAGAGGCATGCAAATGGAATTAGTAAAGCAAGGGATTGGTCAGTAAAGTTTAGTGGGTGTGTTCTGTAAGGAGATAGTTTGTCTGAAAGTCTTTTTCCTGATAGAAGAACAGATAGCTATGGCTGTGTGTTTCAGAAAACAGATTATCTGGATTTTGGGAGACTCATGGATACATTGGTTGGAGGTGCATGCAGAACGCTGTGGAGTATCTACAGATCTTGGATTCTCTCCTGTGGAAGTGCGCTGGCATGGAGTGCGTGGAATGAAGTGGCTGGACTTGGTACCTCTCTGTGCTAGTTTGGAGACAGAGCATCATCCAGATATAATTATAATTCATTGTGGAGGGAACAGTTTAGGACATGTGTCTGGAATTGCAATTTGCAATGAAAGAAGGATTTGGGAAGGTTATGGATATGTTTCCAAATTCACAAGTAATTTTTTCTCGTATTGCGCAGAGACAAATGTGGCTGTGTTCTTCTTCATTTGGTCCACAAATGGAGAAAGTGAGGCGCAATGTCAATAAGGATGTTTGTGCCTTTCTAAGAGATGTTGGCATATCCTCTTTTTACAATGTAAATATTATGTTTCATAGCACATACATTTTACGCAGAGATGGAGTACATCTTATTTATGCTGGTAATCAGATTTTTCTGAGAGATGTACAAAATGCATTACGACCTTTTTTGGAATTACAGCCATCCATTTTGCAGTAGGAGTTGACCATTTCAAGTTTTCCAAACACAAGAAAAACCACCAAAAGGCTCTTTTCAGAGCCACCACTTCTTCCCAGAGAAATGTGCAATGGTTATGATAGGGCAGCACCCCAAAATTTTAGATATCCGCGAACTGTCCGTGGACTTCTACAAAATGCACAGGGCCCATCTCCATTTATTTAACACTTCTATTTTTAGACTGTGAAAGGTGGCTCTGAAAAGAGCCTTTTTTTGGATTTGTTGTTTTATAATATTTTTGGTTTTTTACACATGCCACACTAGGAGAGGAAAGGAAAGGAGGGAAAGGAAGGGATAGCGATCACAGGGATAAGAAAGGGCAGGTGGAGAGAGGAAGATATAGGGTGGGCCTTATTTAGAGACCTTCTCATGTCCTTGACTGTAGTCTCGAGAGCACTCCAAAGACTCTCCCCCCTGCAGAGTACTGCGCCACAGTACATACACAATATTGTGATCCTTGAAAGGTAAGGGTCAACAGCATCGTGAATGGCCTGTGAGGCAGCTGGAGGGATGCGCTGTCCCACAGGAGTGTCTCTTGTGGTGACAGGAGCAGAAACAGAGGATTTGGTAGAGGAACTCAACCTACTACGTTGATTACAAGGTACAACCTTTTGAACAAACCCACCGTGCAACGACCTTAGGTGTCACTTCATAGATGTCGTGCCAAAGCTGTATGAACCAGGCCTGCCAGAACTCAGTACCATTTTGCACTGGTTGCAGGTGACCTTGTTCGCACATGCTTTTGGTACGTCACCATGAATGGTAAACAACCGCCACACGCAAGACTCACGGTGAGTGCTGGTAGTAGGGACTTCCACTACCTCATCCTCTTCATCCTCTTCATCTTCCTCTACATCCTCATGCCTGTTCCCCTCTGCAGGCCCTTGGGGAAGTGGTGGTGGTGGTGGAGGGGGTGGGGGTGGTGCTGAGGCAGATGTAGCAACAGCAGCAGGCCCTTGGGGAAGTGGTGGTGGAGGGGGTGGGGGTGGTGCTGAGGCAGATGTAGCAACAGCAGCCATGGATGCCATCAGGGTTGATGAGAACATCTCAGTAAGAGCAGCAAAGGTAGCAAAAGTCAATCTGCAATAGCCAGAAGCACAATGAAGATCGGCTCTGGGCTGTGGCCTTTCATAGGGGTGAAGATTGAACACCCCAAAACGCTCAAAAAGTTCCTTAAAGTATGCAGAAAGGCAGGGTCATTGTCTGGAACGTGCAATGATGAATATTTACTGTAAAATACTTTGGATTGTCCAAAAAAAGTACTTTTAAAATGTTTCCAGTCCCGAACAGTGTCCGCAATTCTGGACACACGCTCAACGTGGTTGAGGTAACATGATGATGTCGCGAACACATCCGCGAAGGGAACCCGTGTATGCAGGACACCATATGTACATGAACGGTCGTGCGCATGCGCGCGGGTGTTCTACGGACAGTGTTCGGGTCCTCAAACCAATTAAAAGTGCGACACACGTGAGACTGACAGTTACGGACAGGCGCAATGTTTGTATGACTTATGGGTGTGGTGCGCATGTGTGTAGATGTTCTAGAGACAGTACGGACAGGTATAGTGTCCTTAGAACACCTCTATTTGGGTCAATTGCAAACATTCTGGACACCATATGTGTTCTAAGCACAGTTCCATCTTGCTTGTGAACAGTACAGACGGTTATAGTGTTCTTAGGACACCTCCATTTTGGTTAATTACGGACATTCTGGACACCGAGATTGTTCTAAGAACAGTTCTATCTTGCTTGCGAACAGTGCAGACAGGTATACTGTCCTTAGGACACCTTCATTTTGGTTAATTGCGGACATTCCGAACACCTAATGTGTTCTAAGAACAGTTTCATCTTGCATGCGGACAGTACAGACTAGTATAGTGTCCTCAGGACACCCCCATTTTGGTTAACTGCGAACAACCCGGACATTGAGTGTGTTCTAAGAACAGTTCCATTTTGATTGCGGATACTATGGACAGGAATAGTGTTCTTAGGACACCTCCATTTTGGTTAATTTCAGACATTCCGGACACCGCGCGTGTTCTAAGAACGGTTCCATCTTGCTTGCCAACAGTGCGGACGGGTATAGTGTCCTTAGAACACCTCCATTTTGGTTAATTGTGGACATTCTGAACACCGCCCATGTTCTAAGAACAGTTCCATCTTGCTTGCAAACAGTGCAGACCGGTATAGTGTCCTTAGGACACCTCCATTTTGGTTAATTGCGGACATTCCGAACACCTAGTGTATTCTAAGAACAGTTTCATCTTGTATGCTGTAAGAGGATTCAATCCCGCACTACAGCTAAGTCAACGCCTAGTCTAGAATACTGAATGAAAACCCTTATTGATATATCTTTATGTCCAGTTCATGCGTTCTGGATGACTACCCCTATATAACACCCCTCTCTTGGAATCCTCCTGACCCCACTGAGCCAAGAAGTAGTTCTGTTTTGCAAGTTTAAAGGTTTATTTGATAACTTAAACAATATATATTATATCACGCTTTATAATAAATTGATAATTGGATATCACACTTAATCTGGTATGATAAAGATTAACAACGGAGAATCTGGCACTAGCACACTTCTTGATAATCACTAAGGAGTTGACATGAAATGGATAAGATAGCAACAATACTTTTATGGTTTCCAATGGATGCAATGTGGAATGAAATGCAGTACAGAAAATAACTTGATAGGATTTCAGCAAAAACAATGTAATCACTTTCTTGTACAATTCACCCCCCCCTTTTATGCAATGCAAGGAAATGGAAGGAAGGCACACAGTTCTCAGAAATGCAATTAAATGTGATTCAGTTCACCCAGCAACTTAGACTACAGACGTTGAAAACACAGGCAAAATGCTTTTAAATGTGCTGGAAATGAAGTGAAAAATATGCTAAAATGCTTTTAATTCCCTCTAGAGGTTCAGGGTGAGTGGTATCGAGTTAATATTAGTCCAGGCTCACACTAGCAATGATTCAGGGATGATTAGCAGGTTAAACGAATTTCTGGCAAATGGAAGGCAAGCAGCAGCAGATTTTTACACGTGAAGAAATTTGCAAATCGCGGCAAAATTCGCGAATGCGTGTTCCGCGATTGCGGTAAAACTATAAGGGGTAGGAATGTGGTTCTTGGTGCGATTAAAAGCTAAGATTCTAAGCTTTCAGATGGAAGTTACTGCAAGTCTTTAAGACAAACGGTCGCAGAGATATGAGCAATTTAGTGAAGGTCGTTTTTGGTTTTGCAAATTTTAAACGCAACACTTTTTCAGCTTTAAAAATGATGGCAGAATAACACAATTGCTAAGCTGCAGTTCTACTTAGATTAGAAATGGATTGAATTATATGATTTTAACTAAGAGATGTGTTCTGAGTTTTGCTGAGTACTCACAAGAGATTTTGAACCGGAAAGCGACTTGGTCACGGACTTCAGTCTGGTCAGGTCTTCCCGAGTTCCGCTCACAGCGCCTGGCCTCTGGAACTGCTCACAGCATCGGGGTCAGCACTCCGGATACAATGGCCTGGTCTCTGCTAGGCACCGGTTCTCTGGGTCGGGTCCTGCCTTCTCTTTGGATATTTCTGTCACCGGGTTCTTGCAAAAGTTCTTGGCAAAATTCAGACGGCGTCAGCCGGCTGTCTGAAGAGTTCAGTTGCAAAAAGATTTTCAGGCCTGTTGACAAATACTCTTGCTAGCAGTGGCCTTTTTGGTTAAGGTTCTGTAGTCTCTGTTTATCTTGGAGTCTAAGTGTTGGCTCCTTGAAGGTTGATGGAGGTAAGTATGGATTTTTCCGGCAGAGCGTCCCGCTGCAGATGGAAATGAATGTCTCTACCTAAGTTTCAGTGGTCCATTTATATGTTCTGCAAGTGGGTGTGTGTGTTGGTCATAACTAAACTTGCCCCTCTCACTTGTCATTGGTCCAGCTTTCATTTCTCCCCTGATTGGGGGAGCTAAGTTGTGTCAGAGTGATGTCAGCCATTTATGATCTCTTGAAAAAACTCCCCTGTCATCTGTGCACCCAAATCTATATATGATCAAAATACATATTTCACAGTTACACAGTTGTTTGAAATTACATACCCATGTCACATATCACATGAGGTATACTCTGTCCCAAATCTGCTGTTTCTAAGAGCTTGCATTCAAAAATGGCAACTTTTAGCACTTTTTAATGTGCTAAACAACATTGGATCTTCATTAAATTTTATACAACTGTTCCTCACATATCTACCCACATACCAATGCATTTTCGTTTGTCTAGCTGAAACAGGGAGTCTGTAATATTAATAAACAGCAGGGTTTTGTCCCAGAATATCCCACAATTTGGAGTTTGGGCTTGAATTAAAGGTACATTTTTTTAATTAAGCCTCTCAAAGTTATACATTTCTGTCATTTGATTACAAAGAGTTATCAGTGTTTTTGTAAAATATATATTTTACTTTCAATTCAGTCCTCAGAGTGTTGGAGTCCGCCTCCAAGACTTGGGTGGGTCAGTCACATGTCTTCTGGCAGGCAGGCCTTTGTTGACAGTAAAACAGTAAAAATCAACATATTCCTTTCAGAGGAGAGGGGCCATTGTGTGGTCTCTGGGAAGCTGACATCAGGAGGCCAGGGAGCCACTTTGCATTTAATTAACAGAACCCTGTGATTTCCTGGCTTCTTGTGTTTAGTTCTGAAGTGTCAAGAGTTCTCAGGACAGGCAACCCCTTTGAACTTTTGATGAAATGAGACCCCTTTCTTTGCACTAGACAGTTTTGCAAGACAGCTCTCCTGTCAGAGTTTAGACCGCCAGCGCCACCCTCAGGATTTTGCGGTTACTGCATCCCTCCTTGGGATTTTTTTTAGATTGATTCATTTCAGCAAGTGATATTACATGGAGTATATTGTCCATGTTCAGGACATGGCATTGGTGTGTTTCTGAAGTAAAGTAATTCTGTGCCCATGATTTTGCCATATTTGACATTCAAGAAAAATGAATTCCCCACAATTCTAGGTGGCTTTTGGCAATCAGCATTGCCATTCCCAATGGTTTCAGACTACTGTGCGGGTAGTCCAATGGTGGTTTTAGGCAGTGCCCTTCTGTGCCCATAACATCGGCAAAATGGGTGGCAGCCTATTCTTCCTGCCCTTCCCTGGGCATCTTCTGGGAAGTTCTGGCCATCATGATGTTTTCAACGCCAGTACTGCCCAGTTTTTGAGGTAGGGCTCGGATGCATGGGTAAAAACATCCTACAAGCCCCCCTCTTGCGATGGCCATTCTGTTTCCTGATGGGACTCGCAAGACCTGGGATGTTTCCTCATCTTCTTCCAATAGATGGCACAGTTCAGCATCTTTTCCTCCATCCGGTGGATCGATCGGTTCTCCTCGCCGGTCCTGATGGGAATATTGGGCGGTACCCCGGCCCATTGCGTCGCTGCTCCCGGTCTCCGGATCGTCCTCCTTGGCCCGTCTCCAGGTTTTCTTTCTCCTAGGACGACAAAGGAAGAGTGGCAATACCTACTCATAGACGTTTTTCCACCACTGTTGAGATAGTGGGGCAGCATATGCATTTCATCATAACGAAACATTACATTCTTATTTTGATAAAAAACAGTATAACTAAGAGACAGTTTCATGCAAATCACAATATTTTAGAGACTAGATGTGGTATGTTTTATGATTGGAACTGAATTAGTCTGAGACAGTACCCGCTAGGATTCCAGAGGATTCCTCCAGTTGTTGCAGAGCGTGCCTGGGATGGCAACACTTCAACTGGTTTATGTGGACCCACTTGTCTTCCCCCGCTGCCAAAGGACCTTTGGGGATGTGGATTTTGTAGGCCACAGGGGAGATCTTGTCGATGATCTCAAAGGGTCCCTTCCATGTAGGCAAAAATTTGCGCTGCTTGGCCTGGTTCCTTTGGAAGTTGTATAGATAGACCCGGTCTCCCACCTGATATTCCTTCCTGGAAGTTTTCAGGTCATAATGGGTCTTCATGCTATCAGCTGATCTTTCTAGATTCCGCTGAGCATAAGCAAAAGCATGTTGAAGGTGTTTCCTTAAATTCTCCACGTACTCATGAGTTGTGGAGGCATTTATCAGTGTCTGCTCTTGGGTCCTGTAGAGCAAATGCTGCGGAAGCACCATCTTGCGCCCAGTCATCAACTCAAATGGTGACATTTTGGTGGCAGATGAAGGGGTAGATCTGATGGCCATTAGGACCAGAGGTAATCGGATATCCCAACTTGGCCCAGAATCTGCCACACACTTCTTTAACATGCTCACAATGGTTCGGTTATATCTCTCTACTGCCCCAGAAGAAGCTGGCCTGTAAGCAATATGCAACTTCCTTTTGACCCCCAGTATCTCCCACATCTTTGTCATTACTTCACTGGTGAAGTGGCTACCCCTGTCTGACTCAATCCTTTGAGGTAGACCAAAACGAGAAAAGATGTGGTTAATCATCAAGGCAGCTGCCGTTTCTGCCTTGCAATTTGGGGCTGGGAGACATTCCACCCACTTGGTAAACAAGCATGTCACAGTCAACATGTACTGATTCCCCCTAGCAGAGCGAATCACAGGGCCTACAAAGTCGATTTGTAAATCTGACCATGGCAGTGTCATCCCCCTCTTTTGGAGAGGTGCACAGTGCGTGAGGGAGGATGGCTGAAATTGTGCACACACAAGACACCCCTTCAAGTATTGGTCGAGGTCCTGCCCCATGTGTGGCCAGTATGCAACCTCTCTTAAGATTTCCAGTGTTGTGTGAAACCCCCTATGACCGGCGGTGGCCGAATCATGGGCGTGACTTAACATCAGGCTTCGGAATGAGGTAGGAACCACCCACTGATCGTGGCCAGCTTTGGATTTCCTTACCAGCAAACCGTCTTGGATTCGGAACATTTTTGGACATTTCATCAACACTCTTAGGTCCTCTTTCCCAATGTAATCGGTATCCGTCAGGGGAAAGTTCTCAGGGTCCTCAAGGTGCTGGTAAAACTTACCAATAATTGGATCCCCCTTTTGAGCTGTAATCAAATCAGCATCAGGGGTCTCCTTACTCCATTGTGCACTTGAAAGGTCGTTGTGAGCATTTGTCTGGGACCTAGTGATAGCAGTGACCTGGATTTCCCCCAACAGGGACTCAATCTCAATTAGATCCCCTTGGATGGCCCCAGTTTTGGCCAGCTGATCAGCTAAGTCATTTCCAGTTTTGTCTGGTCCCTCTACTTTGGAATGACCCTTGATCTTTTTCCAATAGATGGTCATCTCATTCGAGGTGACCAGATCATCAATGTTTTGGATCAACTTCCCATGTTTCAAGGGTTTGTTGTTAGCACATAACATGCCTCTGGTTTTCCAATTAACCAGGTGCTCCACGAACCCGTTCCGTACATAATCCGAATCTGTGATTATGACCAGTTCGTGGAGTTGATGCTGGACAGCAGTGAGGATGGCCTGATGCACAGCCAGCAATTCTGCCACCTGACTACTTCGGGGACCAATTTTGTATCCAGCGGAGGGTTCTGGGGACTCATTCACCCATGCATTCCCTACGCCAGCCACCAGTTCTTTCTCCCCGTCGTTGTCAACATGGTAAGAGCATCCATCCACATAGACAGTGGGCATTCCCTCACACTTGTCCTCTTCAAAGACTTGGTGTGGGGAATTAAGGTATGCCTCCATGTTGTCCTTGATTTTTAGACTTTCGTCCTCGAGACAGTTTTCTCTGGCACAATCATGCAAGTCAGCCAGACCTTGCGCGAGGGGACTCTTCTTGTTTTGGCCATATCTGACCTCCACAGGAAAGCCTTGCATTGACAGAATCCAGGAAGTAATTCGGGAATTACTCACATTTCCGGCCCGGATTCTGTCACTTTGGAGATATTGCAAAGGCTGGTGTGGAGTCTCCACTATGATGTGTTCCCCCTGGATAAACGGGCGGTAATTCTTCAATGCCCACACCGTTGCCAGGAGTGCCTTCTCACAATCGTTGAATTTTTCCTCCACAGAGGATAAAGTTTTGCTCGCATAGGAGATTACTTTATTGACCTTGTCATGCTTTTGGTATAATACTGCCGTCAAGCACGTATTAGAGAACCCTGTCTCCTGGAAGAACTCCTTGTTTCTGACAGGGTAAGCTAGGCAAGGCGCTTGTGAGAGGCTTCTCTTGAGTTGTCTTACTGCCTCGGCTTGTTCTGGACCCCATTCCCACTTGACCCCCCCCCCCCTTCAGGAGATGAATCAGGGGTCTGGTGATCTCTGCGTAGCCCTCAATGAACTTTCTGCTGTAATTGGTCAGTCCAAGGAGGCTCCTTAGTTCCCGCAGAGTTGTGGGGTCTTTCAGTTTCTGAAGTGCTTCCACTTTCTTTTCCTGGGGACAGAGACCCTGAGGAGTAATCTCATGCCCCAAGAAATTAACACGGGTTCTACACCACTGTGCTTTCTGAAAGGAAAGTTTTGCTCCGGCGGCCCTCAACTGCGTCAGAACATAACGGATCTCCGCTATGTGTTCCTCCACAGATGAACTTTTGATGAGGACATCATCTACATAAGCCAGGTTACCCCTTGCACCCAGGTCGGGCATGTCCTTATGTAGAAAAATGTTGAATTCATTGCCGGAGTTGAGGTATCCGAAGGGAGTCCGGGTCCATGTATACTGCTGGCCCCCAAAGGTAAAAGCCAGCTTGTATTGGTCCTCCCTACTGACAGGCACGGTCCAGTATCCATTGGTCAGGTCTATTGCTGTGAATACCTGTGACCCCTGGATCTGGGCCAGCCCTTGGTCAATGTAGGGCAGAGGCCATCGGGAAGTATGGACCCGTTTGTTGAGCTCCCTGAGGTCAGCACAGAGTCTCCACTGGCCGTTTGGCTTCAATATTCCCAGCACCGGATTATTGAAGGTGCTGTGGACTAGACGGATTATTCCCCCGGACTCAAGGTTCTTAATTATTTCAGTAAGGGACTCCATTGATGCGAGAGGCAAGCGATATTGCTTCACAAACACAGGAGTCATGCCAGGGTCCGTGGGGATTGTTGTTGTGTGGATGTCAGTGCGACCACAGTCATATGAGTCTACCGCAAAGAGATCTTGGAAATCCAAGAAAACTTGTTTCAACTTTTGCTTTTGTTCCAGAGTCACACAGGCATCAGCTAGGTTGACTCTCTCTTCCACCATCTGCCTGAAGCCTGGAAAGACTTCTGGTTTGGCTATTTCAGCGGCCTCCTCCAGCTGGGTGGAGAAGTCCCTGGTCAGAGTGCTGATTTGGACCGGAGGCTTCAGGTGGGAAAGGCAGCCCTCATGGACCTGGAAAATCACCTCATCCCTCCTGAAGTCACAAGTCACATCTTCCTTACCATAGGGGCAGGAAGTGTACACCAGGAAGTTCCCCCCATGCCGGGTAAAAATCCTGTCTGGTGTTGTATTGTCCTCACTGTCACTGTCAAAACAGTCCTTGGGGATTGGCCCTAACAGTTCATCTACTAAGTCGATGGAAAAATGTCGGTCATCAACCGCCATTCCAATAATGGTGCCTGCGGCTAGAGTAATACTCTTTAAGTCGCTGTTATCCACCTCTATTAGAATGGTGTCATGTTCTATGTTGACTAATGGAGTTGGGTTTACCCCCAACCCTTGCTGTTGGAGAGAAGCATTTAGATGTATGTAAGCATCAGGGTTTTTCAAATGTTGTCCTCTTTTAACTTTCACTTCCAGGGAGAATTGTCGGGTCCTTTCTGGGATGGTGACTTCCTCTTTGATCTGAATTTCAACTGCATAAGGTAGCAATTGAGCTGACCTAAATGCTTTTTCTGGATCATCAAAGCCCATGGGATTATCCGCTAATCGGGACCAAGCTTTGAAGTTTATTAGGTCCAAACTAATGGCAAAGCGATTGAGAATGTCACTGCCTAAGTAAAAGGCGGCAGGGACGTCTCGCACGACCCAACAATTGTGGACTATGCTCTTGTTGCCAATGGAGATTTTGAGCATATACCTGCTTGGCAGGAGATGTTTGGAATAAGGCGCTTCCAGGTCCATTTCCCATTTGTCTATCAGTTTGAATGTGGGAATGGCTGGATCTTTTGGGAGTTGGCGGAACATGGCTTCGCTGATGAAGCTCTTACCGTTGTTCACACACACTCGAGCGAGAACAGAGTCCTTCCCATCATTTAACTGAACAGGGATGAACAACTGCTCTCCAATTTGCTGAATATCAGCCAGGCTCTGAGCTGATTTCACATCTTTCTGGACTATTGGATTGGGAGTTTCTGATTGTGGATTAGTATAGAATCTCAGAGTGTTTCCTTCCAGCGTGGAGTACCACTTTAGACTGGAAGGAAGGTTGATTTTCAGAAATAGAGAGGACCCCCCATCACTAGTCTGTTGTCCTACTGCTATTACTGTCACGTCTGGAATTTGGCTATTCTGGAAGTGAAATTCTACTTGGTCAGATTTTTGCTCAACCATGTGGCAGGTGCCGTTTAAACTAACATGGTTGACACTCTGTTTTAATTTTATGGGTCGGCTAGTCTGGGGTGCCCTCTGGGGTCACAACTATGACCGGGTGTTTCAACTTGTGTCGCCCAATTTTAATGTCCAAATCTGCCGTCCCCTCGACGGGAATTTCCTTCCCGTCAAAGTTCTGCAGTTGTCCAGGAAGAGAGGTGAGAGGAATTTGGTAATTCTCTCCCCTTCCTGCATTCAGTTCATCAAAGGCCCTTCTGGACAGAAGGGTAGCTTGAGATCCCGTGTCCACCAGTGCCAAAATTGTACCCTGCCCCTGTACTTGTACCGGGGCATAGTATCTTCCCTCCTTCTCCTCAAGGGGGCACAGATAATGCACATTTTTGGACAACTGGTGGGCTAACTTTCTGGTTTTGGACATCGCTAGCGAAGAGATTTGGGCAGAATTCTGTGGAGAGCCTTGGGAATCTGAAAGAATAATTTGCCAACTGGAGATCAGAGCCAGTGTGGGTTCCCCTGGCTTCAGGATGCCCTTAAGGGGCCTACTCTCCTGGGGTTCCCCACTAAATTGCACCGTGCTTTGGTGCCCATACCCGGCTGCCCGCCCCTCCATACCTGGGTGGTACTGGCCTATGAGCCCCATACTTTTGTCTGGATAGTAGTCTGCCATCCCGGTGGCCCGGTGCTCATGTGCGCCGGGGAACATGGGGGTGGCAGAGTCCAGGGACTGAGAGGTATGAGGGCCTCTGGTACTAGGGCTCCTGAGGTTATGCTCCGGAGTTTCCCTTTCCCAGCGAACCTCATCTCTATCCGCCCCTGCTCCCTGTTGCAATGCAAGAACCTGCATTTGTGCCTTCAGTTCCTCAGTTAAGGCCTTACTGGACTCTATCAGTCTCTCCTGCATCGCTACCTGTTGTTGGAGCCTATCATTGTGTTGACAGAGGGCCTCATTTTCCCTCTGTGCTTCCTGGTTGGTCCTGGAGAACTGGGCCAGTCTTTGCTGCAGGAGGGTTACCTCCTGAGCTGTGTCCCTATTGGCCTGCTCCTTTCTTGCTAGAGCATCCTCCACCCTTCTGGTGTGCTCTACCAAGTTCTGGTTTTCTTTTTGGAGATCACCCAGCCCCTGGAGGGCCAGGTGATTTTCTTCAATTTCCTTTTTTAAGTGGCAGACTTCCTGGCCTAAAGTGTCTCTTTCCTGACTAAGAGCCTGCATCTGTGCCGCCAGGTCGTCCCTTTGCCTTTGGAAGGCACCGGCTTTCTGGCGCTCCTGATCAAAATCTGCCTGGGTATCCAGGTCTTTCAGGATCAGTTTATTGCTCTCCTCTTTCTCTCTGTCTAGTTGGATTTGCAGGGTGGCTACCTGCTCTGTGCATGCCCTGTTGAAATTGATCTGTTGCTCCAGCTTTTTCTGGCTCTGCAGTAGGGAGTCCAAACTGTCTTGGCGTTCCTGCTGCAAAGCCAGAATTCTGGTATCCCGGTCTGTCTTTTCCTGTTGCAGGATGTCCATATCCTCTTTTATTTTAATGATGTACTGCCTACTATCATCTTCTGACTCCTGGCTCCTCTGCAGCCTCTGCTCAGAAGAGACCAGGTCAGATTGGACCTTCTCTAACGCCATCTGTCGCTTATTCGCCAGATCTTGGCTTTCAGTACATCTATCCTGCATGTCTCCCATATATAGGTACAGGTATGCTGCTATCCTGGCAATCTTATTGTGTTCATCTTTGGCTTTAGGAGCCATATATAGTTCACTCAGGGCCACATGTAATGGACCCTGATCTCTCCATAGGTCTGACCCTGTTTCAGTGACCTGTCGCGTGATGGCCTGCAACCAGGCATCCTGGCCCTGTTCAGTCCATTCACCTCTCACAAACAGTTTATGTAAGAGGTGCTCTCTGGCTATTTTCATTTCTACTAAGGTCGTCATTCTAGAGATTGGTCTCTGTCCTGACTTACAGAAGTTTGTATTTTATTTTTGCAAAGAGCGTTCCTTTGAGGAGTGCTTTACAGCTTAACACAGCGTAGTGATCCGACCGGATATGTGTATCTGGTCAGCTGGCACGCTGTATTAATCTGCACAAATGGTAGATCTAACCCAAACGTCCGGCACGAGCCCCCAATTTGTAAGAGGATTCAATCCCGCACTACAGCTAAGTCAACGCCTAGTCTAGAATACTGAATGAAAACCCTTATTGATATATCTTTATGTCCAGTTCATGCGTTCTGGATGACTACCCCTATATAACACCCCTCTCTTGGAATCCTCCTGACCCCACTGAGCCAAGAAGTAGTTCTGTTTTGCAAGTTTAAAGGTTTATTTGATAACTTAAACAATATATATTATATCACGCTTTATAATAAATTAATAATTGGATATCACACTTAATCTGGTATGATAAAGATTAACAACAGAGAATCTGGCACTAGCACACTTCTTGATAATCACTAAGGAGTTGACATGAAATGGATAAGATAGCAACAATACTTTTATGGTTTCCAATGGATGCAATGTGGAATGAAATGCAGTACAGAAAATAACTTGATAGGATTTCAGCAAAAACAATGTAATCACTTTCTTGTACAATTCACCCCCCCCTTTTATGCAATGCAAGGAAATGGAAGGAAGGCACACAGTTCTCAGAAATGCAATTAAATGTGATTCAGTTCATCCAGCAACTTAGACTACAGACGTTGAAAACACAGGCAAAATGCTTTTAAATGTGCTGGAAATGAAGTGAAAAATATGCTAAAATGCTTTTAATTCCCTCTAGAGGTTCAGGGTGAGTGGTATCGAGTAAATATTAGTCCAGGCTCACACTAGCAATGATTCAGGGATGATTAGCAGGTTAAACGAATTTCTGGCAAATGGAAGGCAAGCAGCAGCAGATTTTTACACGTGAAGAAATTTGCAAATCGCGGCAAAATTCGCGAATGCGTGTTCCACGATTGCGGTAAAACTATAAGGGGTAGGAATGTGGTTATTTGTGCGATTAACAGCTAAGATTCTAAGCTTTCAGATGAAAGTTACTGCAAGTCTCTAAGACAAACGGTCGCGGAGATATGAGCGATTTAGTGAAGGTCGTTTTTGGTTTTGCAAATTTTAAACGCAACACTTTTTCAGCTTTAAAAATGATGGCAGAATAACACAATTGCTAAGCTGCAGTTCTACTTAGATTAAAAATGGATTGAATTATATGATTTTAACTAAGAGATGTGTTCTGAGTTTTGCTGAGTACTCACAAGAGATTTTGAACCGGAAAGCGACTTGGTCACGGACTTCAGTCTGGTCAGGTCTTCCCGAGTTCTGCTCACAGCGCCTGGCCTCTGGAACTGCTCACAGCATCGGGGTCAGCACTCTGGATACAATGGCCTGGTCTCTGCTAGGCACCGGTTCTCTGGGTCGGGTCCTGCCTTCTCTTTGGATATTTCTGTCACCGGGTTCTTGCAAAAGTTCTTGGCAAAATTCAGATGGCGTCAGCCGGCTGTCTGAAGAGTTCAGTTGCAAAAAGATTTTCAGGCCTGTTGACAAATACTCTTGCTGGCAGTGGCCTTTTTGGTTAAGGTTCTGTAGTCTCTGTTTATCTTGGAGTCTAAGTGTTGGCTCCCTGAAGGTTGTTGGAGGTAAGTATGGATTTTTCCGGCAGAGCGTCCCGCTGCAGATGGAAATGAATGTCTCTACCTAAGTTTCAGTGGTCCATTTATATGTTCTGCAAGTGGGTGTGTGTGTTGGTCATAACTAAACTTGCCCCTCTCACTTGTCATTGGTCCAGCTTTCATTTCTCCCCTGATTGGGGGAGCTAAGTTGTGTCAGAGTGATGTCAGCCATTTATGATCTCTTGAAAAAACTCCCCTGTCATCTGTGCACCCAAATCTATATATGATCAAAATACATATTTCACAGTTACACAGTTGTTTGAAATTACATACCCATGTCACATATCACATGAGGTATACTCTGTCCCAAATCTGCTGTTTCTAAGAGCTTGCATTCAAAAATGGCAACTTTTAGCACTTTTTAATGTGCTAAACAACATTGGATCTTCATTAAATTTTATACAACTGTTCCTCACATATCTACCCACATACCAATGCATTTTCGTTTGTCTAGCTGAAACAGGGAGTCTGTAATATTAATAAACAGCGGGGTTTTGTCCCAGAATATCCCACAATTTGGAGTTTGGGCTTGAATTAAAGGTACATTTTTTTAATTAAGCCTCTCAAAGTTATACATTTCTGTCATTTGATTACAAAGAGTTATCAGTGTTTTGTAAAATATATATTTTACTTTCAATTCAGTCCTCAGAGTGTTGGAGTCCGCCTCCAAGACTTGGGTGGGTCAGTCACATGTCTTCTGGCAGGCAGGCCTTTGTTGACAGTAAAACAGTAAAAATCAACATATTCCTTTCAGAGGAGAGGGGCCATTGTGTGGTCTCTGGGAAGCTGACATCAGTAGGCCAGGGAGCCACTTTGCATTTAATTAACAGAACCCTGTGATTTCATGGCTTCTTGTGTTGAGTTCTGAAGTGTCAAGAGTGCTCAGGACAGGCAACCCCTTTGAACTTTTGATGAAATGAGACCCCTTTCTTTGCACTAGACAGTTTTGCAAGACAGCTCTCCTGTCAGAGTTTAGACCGCCAGCGCCACCCTCAGGATTTTGCGGTTACTGCATCCCTCCTTGGGATTTTTTTTATATTGATTCATTTCAGCAAGTGATATTACATGGAGTATATTGTCCATGTTCAGGACATGGCATTGGTGTGTTTCTGAAGTAAAGTAATTCTGTGCCCATGATTTTGCCATATTTGACATTCAAGAAAAATGAATTCCCCACAATTCTAGGTGGCTTTTGGCAATCAGCATTGCCATTCCCAATGGTTTCAGACTACTGTGCGGGTAGTCCAATGGTGGTTTTAGGCAGTGCCCTTCTGTGCCCATAACATCGGCAAAATGGGTGGCAGCCTATTCTTCCTGCCCTTCCCTGGGCATCTTCTGGGAAGTTCTGGCCATCATGATGTTTTCAACGCCAGTACTGCCCAGTTTTTGAGGTAGGGCTCGGATGCATGGGTAAAAACATCCCACAATGCGGACAGTACGGACAGGTATAGTGTCCTCAGGACACCCCCATTTTGGTTAATTATGAACATTCTGGACACCCTCACTTTCCGCGGACACCCCAACTGCCTTTTTAAAAAAATTAAGACACAAAGGACTAAGTTAAAACACACGTTTTATTGTTTTATTATATACAGATATAAAATTTATGAAAGAGACGGGGAAGCAGACACTGACACAAACACAGGGGAATTAGGGGTTTGGAGACGATGGAGGGGAGGGGATGAAGGATGGATTTCTCATCAAAACGTTTTTCTTGGTTTAGGGTTTGAGGGTCGTTGATTGGGACATGGAGAGGGGGGAAAATGTGCATGTGGGACAATGGGCCTCATTATGAGGTGGGCAGTAAGGGATTACCGGCACCGGTAAGGGCACCGGTGCCGGTAATCCCTTACTGCCCTACTACGAGTTCCCTTTGCGGGTCCTCCCTTAACACCTGGTTTTTCCAGGTGTTAAGGACGGGACCCGCAAAGGGAGTCTGGAGCTAATAACGGTACCGCAATTTGTGGTACCGTTATTAGCTCCTTCCCCAGTCCCATTGAGCCCTATGAGGGCTCAAATGGGAATGGGGAAAGGCCCTGGTGAATGGGGAATTACCGGTCCCGCCAACCTTGGAATGGACCGGTAATTGCTCCATTCACCAGTCGGAACGAGTTTGGAGGCAGCCAACCTCGTAATGAGGCCCAATGATATTTATTTTTTTCTTTCATGTGGTCCTCCACAAAATGTTTCAAAAGATTGAAACTTTCCATAAGCATGTCCATTTTCTGTTCCATCACTGCAGAGTATTTTCAAATGTCTGGATTTGGATGGTCGCACAGGCAGTGGTTCTGCTCCGGTCACACACAGGGCTGTGAACTCAGAGGAAGAGAAAGAATATAGTATCTGTTGGCAACAGTTTGCTACTGGGCTTCCGTGAGAAAAGAGCTTGTGCGATGCAGACAGACGAGGAGGTGGTGGGGGGCAGCCGGGCTGGCTGTACACGGCACTGGACAGTGGATTAGATGGCTTTTGGAAATCATTGTGCAGCCTAGTAAAAAGATGGAGTTTGGGGAAGTATAAAATGGAGTCTTTATGTGTCATCTAATGGCTCCTGTACTCTATCTTCAGAGGACAGAACAAGGGGATGTCTCCCGCAAATGGATGAGCGTAAGATTCATTCCATACAGAATTTACAGGGTCAAAAGGACCCTTCCTCCCTTACAGGGGGCATCTCATGTAGCCCTCCCTGTGGGCAGATAGGGCCAGAAATCTCCACCAAGGAAGGGCTACATGAGATGCCCCATCCACTTAGGCTGGGGGGCACACCCCCTTTTTCATTACATAAATTACTGGTGGTTTATGGTGCCTCCCAAACCCCCCATGCTTTGGGGGCCTGTGTTACATTTTCTTCTGCCCATCTACCCCCACCCCAAATGTTTGGGGGTATCTCATGTAGCCCTCACTGGGGCCACATAGGGACAGAAATCTGCCCCTAGGCAGGGCTGCTTGAGATGCCCCCCTCCATTTTGGGTGGGGGTAGAGGTCCACGCCCTTTCCATTACAAAACTCACTGGTGGTTTAGGGTGCTCCCCATTCCCCCTAAAATGAAACCTACTTTTTAAAGTTTTTTTTGTTTTTGTTTTGCCACTTGCCTTGGGGCAGATGGGCACATTAGTGTGCCCGTCAGCCCCCAGGGCAGGCAAAACATACTGCCCCATCCTTTTGGGGACCTGTCCCAAGTTTTCTGTGGCCCGCTCACCCACCCCAAATGGATAGGGGAATCTCATGTAACCCTCCCTGGGGGCAGGTAGGGACAGAAATCTGCCCCCAGGGAGGGCAACATGGGATACCACCCATGCACTTGGTGTGGGGGGAGAGCGCCACCCCCTTCCATTCAATAACTCACTGGTGGTTTAGAGTGCCCCTGACCCCTATCAAAACCGTGTACATGTAGGTTTTATGTTTTGACACTTCCCTAGTGTGTCCATTTTACGCCATCTAACCCCAGGCTGTGCCAAACCTACTGTCCCAGGTTTTCTGGTGGCCCTCTCCCACCCACCCCAAATGGATGGGGGGCATCTCATGTACCCCTACCTGGGGCAGAAATCTGCCGCCAGGGAGAACTACATGAGGTGCCCCATCCACTTGGGGTGGGGGGAGAGGGCCATCCCCCTTTTCATTCCCTCATTCTCTGCTGCTTTAGAGTGCCCCCACCCCTTCACAAAGAGAATATTTCTCTTTCTTTCTTTCTTTCTTTCTTTCTTTCTTTCTTTCTTTCTTTCTTTCTTTCTTTCTTTCTTTCTTTCTTTCTTTCTTTCTTTCTTTCTTTCTTTCTTTCTTTCTTTCCCACTTTCCTAGAGGAAGATGGGCACATTACTGTGTGCATCTGCCCCCAGGGTGGGCAAAACGGGCTGCCCCATGCTTTGTGGGCCAGGGGGGAGAGGGCCGCTTACATAGTAAGTGGACCCCCACTTCAAAAACAGATCTCTGGTGGTCTAGTTGCTTTGCTGGGCACGTATTGAGCGATTTGCACCCGATTCGCGCCCAGCAATGCTTCAAATAAGGAGTTGTTGGAAAGGGGAGAGTCTCCCCTTTCCAACAACACCTCCCTCGAACTGAACAGCACAATAATGCCGTAGCTCGAGGGAGAGGAAGGTGGACACTCACCTTCTCTTTTCACCGAAGCAGCCGATGGTGAAAAGTAATTTCAGTTTCATGTCAGTGCGCATTACACGCACTGACCTGAAACTGAAGGAAATCCAACCCCCGAGCCCTGAGGAGGAACATCCACCTCACATTGCCCGGGGATTGGATTTCACTTTTGCTTTGCAGGGATCGCACAGAGTGCAGTGTCAAAAAGGATGAGGTATCTCGTCCTTGGCACTGCAATGGTAATGTCAAGGATGAGATACCTTGTCCTTGGCACTTAAGGGGTTAAGAGCGTGTAATGTGCAGGCACCGTAATTCTTCAATCCTACACTGCTGTTAGTTACTTCTCTGCCACTACGCTCCCCTGCAGCCCCCAAGATCGAGTGCCTGGTGCTGTTGTGTTTTCCCCCAGTGGACCATGCAGTGCCTTTTGTGTGTTTATACATTCCTCATGGCTGCCGTTCTCCCTGGGCACTGAGTGCTCAGCTGGCTGGCCCACCTCTTACCTAATTGGCCTTGCAGCTTTACTAAAGGCAAATCAGTTACCGGTAGGCAAGGCCGGCCCCTGACACAAAGGCCAACCAACAAGGCCATGGGCCAGCAACCTTTGAATTCATTTCCCAATACCATCGGTGGAAAGCTCTTCCTGCATCTTGCAGGCAGCAGAAGGAGAGGATCCATCACCCTTCCATCAAGGTAAGCCCTTAAGGGCTTGGGGGAATCATCCCTCGCATTAAAAGCTTGCAGTGTGGCTTGCGCTGCAATTCTTCAATCCTACTCCAATGTATGTTACTTCTCTGCTGCTATGCTCCCTATCAACCCCCAAGATCAATTGGCTGGTTCTGCTGCGCTTTCCCCCAGTGGGTGATGCAGGGCCTTTTGTGTGTTTACACATTCACCATGGACGTCATTCTCCCTGGGCCTCGAGTGCTCAGCTGGCTGACCCACCTCTAACCTGATGGGCCTTCAAGCTCGACTTCAGGCCAATAAGGTGCCGGCATGCAGAAGCCAGCCTCTGACACAAAGGCCCGCCAACTAAGGCCCCTGTCTGAGCCTGTCCGGACAGAGGAGGGCACAGAGGGCCCTCACCTTATCTCCCCCTCTACAAACTATGAAGCAGCATCCACTTACAGCCTGCTACCCCATGAACTTGGGCCCCTGCACCTCTATGCTCTCTGCAGATCTACCAGTGAGTGGCGGCTGAGTATTTCCACTGCCTAATCCAATAACAACTTCTTAACACAAACTGTGCATTGCCTCACCTAATCGACTTCTTCTGTCACCCCATTTTGCATCCCGTTTTTAAATTCAAATTTAGGTGTGTGTTTTTAACATCTTTGTACTACATTTTGCATTGCATTTTGTTTCCCTTTTTGAAATTCATATGCAATGCAAAATGCCAATGTAAAAACTGGCTCAAATCGTATAAACATATCATGTTTCAACATGATAGTGAACAAATGGGACGGGCGATGGCAAACAAAAATTCAGCCGAGATATGGCATTCACTCAATACCCACTCCTCCCTTAGGCACGCTGATGCTTAACTAAGTGTGGTTAATGAAGACAAGTGGATTGAGTATTATACTAATATATATGCTGACCCGGTCTTTGACAAATATCACAGTCCTCAGTCTGTAAATGTAGGCTGGTCCCTGAGTTTCTCTCCATCTGATATTGAAGAATTGATATGCTGGGTCAGCTCCTACAGGGCGGCAGGTCCAGATGGACTTATCAACTGCATGCTCAAAGCAAATATACCAGAATGGGCATTGATTTTGAACCAGATCTTTCAACTTGTCATAAAGACGCAAAAAGTGCCGATGTCTTGGGAAACCTCTGTGATCGTACCCATCTTTAAGAAGGGGGATTGCATGTTACCACAAAACTATCGGCCAATTGCATTGTTGGATGCCCCGGGTAAGATATTTACGAAACTTGGGACTTCAACGTGTGGACGCTCACAAATGATTTGCGTGACCCGAATCAGATAGGCTTTGTCCCAGGCATGGGTACTCATATCAACTTAATATGCCTGAGTACAATCAAGGCTCAGTGTCAGGCCACGAGACAGGCTGTATACTTTGCCTTTATGGATTTACACTCTGCGTTTGATTCCATTTCACATGTCATGCTGTTGGAAAAATTAAGAAGAGATCAATGCCCAACAACCTTCTATGAAATCATTTATGTGTTACATTCAGAGATGTCCATGCATGTCCGTCTTTTGCTTGATGGTGTCCTTTCTGCCCCAATCTACACACCACTTGGCCTTAAACAAGGGTGTTTATTGGAATCATCTGTGTTTAATTACTTTATACATGATGTTAGATATCTATTTGCAAAGGTTCCATCTGACTCTCCGAAACTGACCAGCGAACTCATAAAGGCACTGTTATATGCAGATGACCTTGTTTCAATTTCTAAAACCCAACTGGGTCTTCAAAAATTATTAACAGCTTTTCAAGGTTACATTCAACAAAATGAAACTAAGACTGAATACTGAGAAAACACAGATTGTCTTATATGTTCCAACAAGGGTTGGACCGAAGTGCTTTGCATGGACTGTTAACCAGATGCAGCTACAAATTGTAGCCCAATATACTTACTTGGGCATGTGTTTCGAGGGTTCAATAAATGCTAAAAGTCAGATCCATTGCGTAGAAAAGAAAATAGACAGAGCAATATGCTAATAAAAAATAATCATGTTTAGGTTATGGGAAATTTTCCATCAAAACAGCATGGTTTTATTGGAACCAGAAGGCGGTGCCAGCAACATTGTATGGCCTGGAGACTCTTCCTACCAAATCTGGGTTTCAATTTGGTAGGTGGGAAGCTAATTCTGGAGGCAAATCTTTCAATTACCGGTTTGTGTGCCACAGGCTTGGATTAAAAATTAATTGGGACTGGTCTCTCTATATGCCCTATACAACTGGAGACTCTGTTCTTTATTCAGGAAATGTTTGATTTCAACTAATGTTAACATCATTTTGAGGTTGCTTTCTGCCTACATGTTTTCAACCGAACACAGTTTTATGGTCACTTGGGCAAATCATTTGTGACAAATTCTAGCATCTTGTGATATCACAATTGAGTTGCTTATTACCAGTCCTGACAAAGCCAAAGAGAAACTGTATAACATTGATTGGATATGTACGTGTGAACTATGCATGGGTTATACGGATGGTGACTTCTGCAGATTTCCACCCAAAAAATGCTTACACTGCCTCTGTATTTACAGGCCGATTCATGGAATTAATGTGCGCTGGAAATGTCCGTGCAAGCGTGCGAAACCTTGTGAATCGCAGCGCAAGTGCGAAAATCGCAGCGAAACCCACGCACAGCGATTCATGGAAGTCCGTGCACATGTAAATCCATGGATGTGCGCTAAAATCATGCGTGGCGCACACTGGCGCACACATCTTCAAACAGCGTGTGCTATGCGAACAGCGAAAGCGCACATAGCGCAGCGCACACAACAAAAGTAGGCGTAACATGGGGCGTAACACGCAGAATGGGGAACAACGCGTGAACATGTGGGCGTCACAGGGGAAGTACAGGAGGCAAATGTGTGGAACGCCCACACGCGCGCCTACAACACGTATTCATGGATTTGAACGGGGCTAACGCATGCCCCAAAAAAGACGTGTAATCCGGAAACACGTACGCCAGCAGGACGCAGGCGTACGTGGACCCACGCAGCATAAAAGTGCGTGCAAACAACAAACAAGCTCAGATGCTAAGATGAATATACCGTTCCTTGCAGCAGTGGTCGTGGGATACCGCAGGAGGAGGAGGATAGTCAGGACCAGCATTTTTACACCCAGGACCAGACTTTTTGGGATGCCTGATGACCAGGTGTATGGGAGGTACAGGTTTCCACCTCACATAATACTCGACCTGGTGAGTGAGTGGGAGGATGACCTCACATCACCCACCCTGTGGTCCCAAGCACTGAGCCCCTTGGAAAAGGTGCTCAATGTACTGCACTTCTTGGCCACTGGTTCATTTCAGCGGACAAGTGCCACAGTGGGGGGGTGTCACAGGCCACGCAGTCATGCTGCCTGCACCAGGTGTTGGCCATCATGACTGCACGCCCATCAGTCCGCAGGCACATATACCTGCCCAGAACACATGCAGAAAGGCAGGCTGTCATCCAGGATTTTTACGGGGTGGCACACTTCCCCAAAGTGCTAGGTGCCATTGACTGCACCCATGTGGCTCTAACGTGCCCAAATATTTGTAACTGGGCACCTGTGCTAGAGAGACATTATGTAGTTGCCAACTGAAGGGTTTGATTTTGGTGCCTGGATAACTTTTGCATATCATTATTTGGGTTTTGGAAGTATTGATTTGTAGATGATGTAGATCCACATATAGCTCTAGGCCATCCAATAGTTTTTAGAGACCAGTATGAGTTTTTGAAATGAGGATCAAATCATCAGCATAAAAAAGATAGGGAATTCTATGCAAGCCCAAACTGGGAGGGTCACTTAAAATTGTGCTAAGATTAAGGCCCAGGTCGTGTATGAAAAAATTGAAAATTGAGGAAGCTAAAATACACCCTTGCTTCAGCCCTCTAAACATCTGGAATTTTGCAGTCATGTCACCACCTAAATTGAGGCGAACTCGCATAGCGGTGTTGGAGTGAAGGAGTACTATTAAAGATACCAAAGATGGTGGGCATTTCAAATTGACCAATTTATGATAGAGGAGGATTCGATCAATTGAATCGAATGCAACCTTAAAGTCAACGAAAGCCAAGTATAGGGTCTGCTTACGGGTCGCATGATCTGAGAGAAGCATGTTAAGAGTGATTATATTGGCAGTGGTGCCTAAAACTGCCACAAAGCCTGATTGAAATGGATCATTGAGGTGGACTTCTGACATCCACTTTTGAAAGTCTCTCAAAATTAATCGAGAGAAAATCTTCCCTGGAGCGTCTAATAGCGCTATCGGCTGATAGCTGCACGGATCTTCCCTGTTCCCCTTTTTATAGATTGGGACGACAATGGAATGGGTCCAGGTTGGGGGCATCCGTGTTTAACCTCTCTTCAATTGAAGCCAAAAAAGATGTTAATGGCAAGATTAGTTTCATGTCAGTGCCGTTCCACATTCTCATCCAACATTTTTCTGCAATCACAAACTTATGCCCATCATTCCACCGGCCCAGGTGAATTGATCGGGCATCTTTTAGTTCTGGGCAGAACAACACAAGATGTTTAAGTGATTCCACTTCTTTGTCACAGCACCGGCAGGAGGCATTCACTCCTGCGTTGCAGGCCCAATGGCTTGTAGGGTATTTTGTGGAGATTTGGGGCCTGACGGTATTTTATTACCGCCGAAAAATAACTTAGCAATAATCACTCCTTGTATTCAGATTTGGCCATGTGCAACAATAATACAGTGGACATGCATTATTTCAGCACCCAGACATGCATATTTGGTATGCGTGGTTGGTATGCGTGGTTGGTGGTATTTTGGTGAGCATAATTCCCTTGTTTTATTTGTGGCCCCAATGTCCAGAATCCCTTATCTTTGCTTCGATTTTTCGTGTAATCACTAGAGAGACCTCAGACCTACATTTTAGGAATACCACATTTTCAGTGTTAGTGTTAGTGTGCCACCATGGGCGATCTCACTGACTTATTTACGACAGAGAGCTATATGTGGTAATTTTGTGGTAATTTCCCCTACCTTATATACGGTAGGGAACTATGTTCAGAGAGTCCCTCTTCCCGTTGGCTCATGTACCTCCAACGAGCTATGCTACAAACAATCACTCTCAACTGTCCATACTGAATATGATCATGCACACATCTGTCTTAAAATGACAATTGCATTGTTTAAAAATTTTCCCTTCATCATCAGCACTGTATTGGTAAATATAAGACACCACCCGTCTGCTTTCAAATATTTTTCTGTATTATAAAAGTTGCATTTAAACACGATCTCACTCTTTACAGAAATAAATAAAATAGCACAGTAACAGCATTGTCTATGATACACTGAAAAAAAATGTCGGAGAACAGAACACAATTTGCAACATTAACGTGTGATTAAGGCACCGGAATCTCCTTTCCTACTCTGACTGAACATTCTCGTACACACTCAGCTCCCACACTTATGTAATTACCTTATCTGTTCAGAGTTTTCTTCAGCTGTTCTCTTTCTGAATGTGGCTCCCTTGAAGATTAACCCCAGTGAAAACGAACGCCTGCCGTTCTCAAACTGGGGTTATTATCTGGAATTCTCAGCTTTTGCAGATAGGAATGTCTCAGCCAGGAAAAAGGTCCTTCTCCCAGCTCTGCCAAATCTTGACTGCCCTTCTCTCTCCTCAAACTCCCCCCAGCAAAACTCTGATCACTCCCTCTAGCATGATACTTGCTATGACGCTGCTCCAATCAGAATCAATCATGCCATCTCCTCCTTCTCTACACAATGGCTCATTTTTATAGTAATACTTTGTAACCAACTGATTTCCTGTTCTTTCGAGCCCTTTTGCTTCCTGAATTTATGTGGACAGGGCAGCAGAGAAAAAAAAAATGGATGTGCGTTTAAAAGTTCACTTTCAGAATAGGCCTAATTCTGCAGTGGAGACACATTTTTATTAGTGGATTATGTTAACTTTAGTTTCATTAGTCAGGTTAGTTATAAGTAATGTTAGTTATTATTTTCAAATGTGTCTCTTGCACCATAGGCATTTCAGGTGAAAAATAGTGTGCATTTTTGAATGTGCACGTGTGCTTTTAACTGTAAAAATAGATTTGCATCTTATATGTTAAAATCGTTTTTGACTGAATGGCCTGTCTTTCCTTGTTAATCTGGTAACACATATAGCAATGTACCGCACCCTTGTGGTGGTGCTGCAAAAAAAAAAAATTGCTACCTGTGCAGTAGTGCTGTACTCTGTGCTGTTTGCTACCTGTGCAGTAGTGCTGTACTCTGTGCTGTAACACGCCAAATATCCTTACATACCCTCCTTTTGTTTTTAGAATCTGGCTACGATCCAAGCCAATTCCTAAAAACAATTTGTTCTTTTTCTTCTTTTCACAATATAGCAATCCAATAAAATGAATATTCATGTGCATCAATGAAAAAGTTGCAATCAATACAGTATTCATCTGAGTTCATTAGTTTACAAAATGTTCTACATTTGCCTTCTCAGTGGAAGTGGCATTACTCTAAGTTTAGATTTTTCAAGTCAATTAAAACAATGAAATAAAACAACTAACCAAAACAAATAATTAATATAACAAATTAAAATAAATAATTAAAATAATAAATACATGGAACTCCATATGTCAGCACTCTTGTCTGCCTCTGATATGTCCCGACCAGCGATGTTATTTGTTCATTCGAGTACACTTTCATCTTGGCAATCTTAGATCCATAGGACTCATCTTTTTTAGCATTCTGGTTATCTTGTCTTCACCTCCACCTGGAGGCAGGCATCTTTTGGTCTTCATCCAGGGGACTCTAGGACTCCATCGTCTCCCGTGGCCTCTGATCCTGGAACATCCGACCAAATAATGTTAATTTTCTAAATCAAATAAAAAATAAACACATTAAGTACATAGCACAATACTAACTTCACCCTTTTGCCAAAAATAAAACATGCTTGGTAAAAATATTTCGTTTTTTTTTTTCCTGAAATTAAACACAAGTTAAAAGAAAACAAGCACACATAAACAGCATTCAATATTTAATACATTTTCTCTCTCTGCACACCAACCATGAGCTTCCGTTATATGTGCATTTATTTATTTATTTATTTATTTATTTATGTATTTATTTATTTATTTTATATTATATATTTTTACATCTACTACAGTGTTTATGTGCCATCATAACAATCAACTTTTTAACTTCTTTGTCACTGCCTCCTGATTACACCCATTTATTTTCTCTTTTTGTGTTCAAGGGACTTTATCTGTTTCTACATGCTCAAGCTGCCTGATCTCATGTCTGGGATGGCATGGTTTGATTTGATTTACATGGACAAACTGCTCTATTGCTGTTTCACCTTCATTTTTCAAAATTTTATACACTACAGGAGAGACCTTATCTATAATTCGAAATGGCCCCTGCCAGGCTGCTAGAAATTTAGAATTTTTCTGTTTACTTTTTCCAAAATGAAACTTGTACACCTGATCCCCTACACTGTATTCCTTTACTGATGTCTTTTTATCATAATACGATTTTGCACTGTCAACAGCTCTTTCCAGATTTCTCTGCACAAAAGCAAATGCATGTTGCAAATGCCTCCTCAGTTCATCAATATATTCATGAACTGTGGATGCACTCACAAGGGTTTGCTCATGTGTTCTGTATAGTAGGTGTTGTGGTAACACCATTTTCCTACCTGTTAAGACCTCATGGGGGCTAACACCAGTTGCTTTGGCAGGAGTCGACCTGATTGCCATCAAAACCAATGGTAAACGCAAATCCCAGCTGGAACCTGCTTCTGCCACAAATTTCTTTAAAATATCCACAACAGACCTATTGCTTCTTTCAACTGTACCTGAAGACGCCGCCCGATATGCGATATGTAGTTTCCTTTTCACACCTAGTATTTGCCATACCTTACTCATTAGAGTACTTGTGAAATGACTTCCTCTGTCTGACTCAATTCTTTGTGGCAACCCAAACCTTGAGAACACATGGTTCACCAGCAATGTGGCTGCTGTTTGCGCACTACAATCTGGTGCAGGAATGCATTCAATCCACTTCGACATCAAACATACCACACTCAAAATATAACGGTGTCCCCTGCTCGACCTTTTTAAAGGACCTACATAGTCTATTTGCAAATTTGACCATGGGAGAGTTAGGCCTCTTTTCATCAATGGTGCTCTATGCATTGGTGAAGCAGGTTTAAATTGGGCGCATACTAGACATCCTCTAGTATATAATTCCACATCTTGGGACATATGTGGCCAGTAAGCATAATCTTTTAGTATTTCTAATGTTTTGTGTGAACCTCTATGTCCTGCAGTTATGGCATCATGTGCATGGTGTAGCATTAGTCCTCTGAATGAAAGGGGTACTACCCACTGTATTTGTCCTGTTATGGACTCTCTAATCATGAGTCCACCCTGTAATCTAATTCGTGTTTTGTTCTTTAATAGCACCCTCAACTCTTCTTTTCCCATACAATCATTTTCTGTTAAAGGATTTTGTTCGGGATCTATCAAATGATTATAATAGATTCCCAAAATTTGATCATTCTTTTGTGCCTCAATCAAATCTTGGTCTGGCGTGTCATGACTCCACCGCACCACCGGTTGATCTACCTCCTTTGGTGCTTTAGAACGTGTGACTGCATCAATTTGTATTTCACCCATTAAATAATCAATAGGTAGCAATTCTCCCATCACAGCCCCAATCTTAGCCAGGTGGTCTGCCTTATCATTTCCCTCCTTATCCTCTCCTGGTGTTTTTAAATGCCCACAAATTTTTCTCCAGTATATTGTTAACTCATTCTCTGACACCAATTTGTCTATGGCTTGTATCATTTTTCCATGCTTAAGTGTCTTTTTGTTATATGTAACCATGCCTCTTGCTTTCCAACCAGGCAAATACTCCACAAAGCTATTCCGTGCATAGTCAGAATCAGTCACCAGAACAATTTCACTGAACTTTTTATCAACTGCAGTAGCAATTGCTTTATAAATGGATGCCAATTCCGCCACCTGACTGCTCCTATCTCCAATCCTCATCCCTATACTGGGGACACCTTCACATTTCAACCAGACATTTCCTATTCCTGCCACTAACTGTTTATTACTGTCATTTTCAATGTGAAAAGCACAACCATCCACATATACAGTTGGCAAATCCTTGCATGTTTTTTCATCAAAAGCTTTGTGTGGTGATTGTTCAAATTCCTGTAAACTAGTTTCTACTTCCATTTCATTTGGTATTTGTTCAGCTGCACAGTCATGTAAGTCAGCTAACCCTTGAGCAATTGGGTTCTTTTTATTTTGTCCATATCTCACTTCTACGGGAAAACCTTGTAATGCCAGCGTCCATGAAGTGATTCTGGATTGTGCTAGATTACCTGATCTAATTCTTTTACTCTCTAAAAATTGCAAAGGTTGATGATTTGTTTCAATAATTACCTTTTCTCCCTGAACAATGGGGCGGAAATGTTGTAGCGCCCACACAGTGGTTAATAGGGCCTTTTCACATTCATTAAATTTCATTTCAACTTGGGAAAATGCCTTTCTTGCATATGCAATGGTTTTGTGATTCAAATCGTGTTTTTGTGATAACACTGCTGACATACAATGTTCAGAAAAACCTATTTCTATAAAGAAATCCCTGTCCTTTATGGGGTATGCTAAACATGGTGCCTTTACAAGACATTCCTTTAATTTAGCCACTGCATCAGACTGCCCTTTTTCCCATTTCCAGGGAGTATTCAGTTTAAGCAGTTTAGTCAATGGTTGAGTGATTTCTGCATAATTTTCAATGAACTTTCTGTTATAGCCTGTCATCCCTAATAAACTTTTTACTCCTTTCACATTTTTAGGATCTTTTAATCTTTGTATGGCCTCTATTTTCTTCTTTTGTGGATTTAGCCCATGTTCAGTCACTTCATGCCCTAGAAAGTTCACTTTTTTCTTGCACCATTGTGCTTTCTGCAAAGATACTTTGGCGCCTGCTTTCTGCAATTGGCCAAGTACATGTCTTATTTCATCAAAATGGCTTTTCAGGCTTTCATTTTTTATCAGTACATCGTCCACATAAACTATTGTTCCTCTTTCCGCTGCATCCGGCATGGCCTTTCTCAAAAATATGCCAAATTCACTCCCACTATTGATGTACCCGAACGGAGCTCTAAGCCAGGCATATTGAGTCCTGTCAAATGTAAAAGAAAATAAATGTTGTATCTCCTCTGCCAATGGCACGCACCAATATCCAGAGGTGAGATCTAATGTGGTAAATACATTTGAACCATGTACCTGAGCTAGGCCCTGATCAATGAATGGCAGTGGCCATCTAGATATTGGTACTCTTTTATTTAACTCTCTCAAGTCTGCACACAGCCGCCATTGACCATTTGGCTTTAACACACCTAAAATAGGTGTATTGGATGTGCTATGAATGGGCCTGATGATTCCCCGCGATTCCAAATTTTTAATAATCTCTGCCAATGATTCTAAACATGCCAGCGGTAGTCTATACTGGCGCACAAACACTGGATTTCTGCTACACCCTTCTGGTAGTGTGGCCACATGTAAATCAGTTAAACCACAATCATAAGCATCTTTTGCAAATACATCCTTAAACTCCATAAATATCTCCCTCAGATTGTCCCTCTCTTCATTGCTTTCACATGCATCCGCTAAGGAGATCTGCTCTTCTACCATTTTGGAAAATTCTGGAAAATCTTCTGGTAAGGGAATCTCGGCGCTTTCTTCTAACTGTGTGGCTGTGTCTTTTTGTAAAGCTGCCACTTTTAAATATTTTGGCATATCAGCTTCCACTTCAATGGGCTGATTTTCTGTTTCATTTTCATTTAAATTAAATATTATGCAATCCTCCTGATGGCAGCACACTGTCTCACTTGAATCATAAGGATACACAGAATGAATTTTAAATATTCCTTTGGGCTGAGAGTCCAGGTGTTCTGGCAACTCGCCCTTGGCATCTACATATTTTCCAGGAATATTCCCAATCACCATGTTATTTAAATCTGCCGTATAATGTGATTTTTGTATGGCCATTCCTAATGGGGAGTTTTCCTCTAAATGAATATCCTGACAACCTTTATTATTTACCATGATTTTTACAGATCCCTCACTCAGGTGCCGGACCACCTAGGCGAGACCATATTTTTTGATTAAGGAAATCTAACACCATACACATTCTGTGCATGATGTCATTTCCCATGTAAAATTCATTTTGTGCTCCACTCACAATCCATACATTATGGTAAATTGTTTTCTGTCCAATGCTAATTTTAAGCATGCATCTGCCTGCAATTCGGTTTTCAAAGTCTGGACTGTCCAAGCCAGAAACATATTGGTTTTTAATCCTAAATCTCGGGATTTCTTCCCTTTCCATTATTTTTTGCAACAATTTCTCATTAATGAAACTCCTTTCATGTTCAAGCGCTAAAGTGGCTTTTATTGTTTTAAAATAATCATTTATACCAACATGAACCCATGGTTGCTCATCTTCCATGTGTATTTCTGCCAGAGTGGTAATGTGTTTTTCTGAATCTGTTTTAGGAGCAATATTCTGTTTGCACGTTTTCTCTTTTAGATAAAAACATAATGTGTGCTCATCTGTGGCAGTCTGCCAATCTTTCCTTGGGTCCAAGTATATTTGTACAGGTAGTTTTTCATTGTCGCTCTGCATTTTGTCTTGACACATTAATATGACAGTGACACTAGGTATGCAGCTATTCTGGAGATATACCTCCACTGCATCATTTGTTTTGGCAACGGTGTGACATTCATTTATATTGCTGTTTTGTGATTTTAGTTTCTTAGGCCTCAATGGTTTTTTGGTTAAGGACCACAGCACTCCATTCACCCCATCTATGAGAGGAGACAATCTTTTTAGGCAATCTGTCCCCATCAGAAATGGAATTTCACAAATAGATGTGATCAATACCTCTTGTTTCATTCTGTGCTTTCCTATTTTTATGTCAACCTCAGTTATACCTATGATGGGCACCTCCTCCCCATTAAAGTTATGCACTGGGCCTTGATTTTCCTTCACTGTGATCTGACTCTGTGGAGGTCTCCCTTCATTGATACTCTTTACCAGCTCCTTGGACATAATTGTGGCCTGTGCGCCAGTGTCAATCATAGCAAAGGTGTGGCATTTTTCTTCTACAGTGATGGGTGCATAATATCTGTCCTCAACTTCCTCTAATACACATAAGAAATGTGAATTCTTACTGATTTCATGGCTCACCTTTCTCAGGTCTTTTTCACTTTTGGCTAAGCACATTGGTAAATGGAAAGACATTTTTCCCTCCTTTTTACCCATTTCTGCGCGAGATTTTTTATTCATTTCTCCATGATCAGAGGTGTTTTGGAGTGTGGCCACTGTTCGCCCATCCATCTGGGTAACATCAGAGACCACATTACAATCCTCCAACTGAACATGTGTAACAACATATTTCAGCAATTTGTCATTTTTTAATTCTGTGCATTTGTGATCATTTAGTGTGATACCAGCCCTTTCAGCCTCTTCAAAAATATGTGGCTCAAAGAATTCTTCAGGTGATTGACTTGTACCCTCCTTGTGAGTATTTCCTTTTTCTGTCTGTGTTTGGTCATTGTTTTGCTTGCCCAGGGAAGGAGCTATAGCATCCCCACTTACTCCCTGTTCACTGGTATTCCCCATGCATGAGTCATTTTTCTTAAATCTGTTCCTTTGTTCTTTTGGAATTCCTAATGTTTCTTTTTCATTTGTGCAAATCTTTACTGTTTTATTTAGCTCTAAGTTAAACCGTACCTCTTTTTTAGAAGTATTTGCACTTTCTGTCACAATTTCATTTACTGGTACTTTCATTTTTAATCCATTAGGCATCTCAGAGTCGTTATGCAAAATTATATCAGAGCAATCTGTCATTTTGGCACTGCAGTTATCATGAGTACTTAGTCACTTTTCGGAAGCCCCCCGGTCATTGCTATGGCCATCAGCCCCCTCTTTGGAAGGTTGTTTTTGCGCTGTATAGAGCTTTCCTATTTGCTCAGCTAACATTTTCACTTGGGCCTCAAGGCACTGGAACCTTTCCATCTCTCTAGGATCCTTTTTCTGTGGCCTAGGTCGATATTGGTTGTTTTCCCCCTGATTGGATCTATTCTGATACCTCTCAGGTGATTGATGTCGGTTGGGATGGTTTCTGAACTCTTGATTCATTTGTGGAGGGGAGCGGGTTGCACCCATCCTTTGATTATAGTCCCCTGGTGGGGAATCATTGTACTGGCGTGGACTGTAGTTCACGTTTTGCCTCATGTCCTGTCTCTCAGATTGTGGGTACTGGCCCCTAGGTTGATTTCCATTATCAGTAAATCGATCCACATATCGGGGCCTATCCTGATTACCATATATCATGGTGCTGGGATCAAATCTGCTCTGTGTCCCCAATGACTGGTAGGGACCATCATTTCTTTGATCTTGATTTTGTCTCTGGTTATTGTTCATACCTGCCATATCAGGCCGGTATCCTACCCGGGGTCTGTCCCCTAAATACCTAGGGCTGATGTAGCTCTCTCTATTACTAGGATCATGTGATTGGAACATTGGTACAGGAAATGGCGATCTTTGTTGATTACCCCTTTGTTCAGGTGTCACATTATTTTTACCTTGGCTTTGAGCAGACTCAAGGGACATTTTGGCTGACCAGATTTCCATTACTGTGGCTGAGGGTTCTTTAGATTTAGGTCTAGCATCTTTCATTTTATCACTTTCTCTACCCTGACAATAGAGTACCTCATATAGTTTTGTGCTTTGATGTACAATCCATTCAAGGGACTTGTCACGGTCAAATTCACGGACCAATTGGGATATGATGTCTTTCTGTAGCCCATAGAAGTATGCAGTTTTAAACTCATTGGAATTTGAGTCAAAAGATACATCAAAGCGAGAAAATGCTCTTTTTAAGTCTTGTAAAAATTGGCGAGGGGATATATTAGGTCCAGCAGTAATTGTGTACGCGACTTTCTTTGCCTCCTGCAATGACTGAAAAGGAGAAAAATGACGCCTAATTTCTTTTTCAAACTCCAGCCATGTCATATTCTGCTGTTCATTTAATCCCCTTATGATGCTGGCCGTCGGGGCATCTAAAGTTAAATGAAAATATTGTCTGTACTGTTCCTTAGGTATCTGGAGTGCTTTAAAAATGTCATGCACCACTTCTAAGTGATCCTCAATGCAGCATTCACCTCCCTTTTTAAATGGTTTGATCAGGGCTTTAATGGATTTCATTATTTTTATGGGGCTACTTGTTGCAATGCATGGAATTGCATTATTTTGTGATTCAATCCTGTTTTCAGGTGTATGAGATTGGTGGCTGCCCCCAATGGGAGTATCAAATCCCCCAAAGGCGCTGCAACCAAGTTCAGTCACCGGCCCAGTCACTGGAGCACTAGCTCTTTGGGCAGAGCTAGAATTCACCTCCACTCCATTGAATGTGGTACCCTGCCGCCTCTCCTGGGACCTGGGAATGCACATTTGCTGTTCTAAGTCCTTACACTTTTTAAGGAGTCTGTTGGCTTCATCTTGCAAATAGTTGTTTTCACCATTCATTTTATTAATCACCTCCTGCATGTCACACATTTGCATTTGGCATTCATTGAACTCTTTATTTCTATTGTCTCTTTCTTGAATCATTTTAATCATTTCTTGTTCTGCACTCTGGAGATCACCTTCTTTTTCACAATGTTCTTTTTGTAAAATCTGCATTTCTGAAACAACCTCATCTTTATCCTGCCTAATGTGATCCACTAAGGCTTTTAAGTGTGCCAATTCTTGCTCACTATCTTCAAATTGTTTCTTGCTTTTGGATAACTGAGTATCAAAGTCTCTGCATTTTAATTGCATGTCTTTTTGGCATACATCCAATTCTGCTCTCAACATTTCCTGATTTTTACTTGCCCCATCTAATTCAGTCTTTAACATGTTAATTAGCTGAGTATCATTCTCTTGCATTCGCAGGGACTTGTTTAAAATAAACCATATTTTGCCGCATAGCCGTATTAAACAGTCTTTCTCTGCACTTTTATCGTCTGCATTCAATAATCTTGTAAGGCAGACCTGAATTATGCTGCCTTCTGCAAAAATATTGTCTAGTTTTTCTTTCTACACCTCACCCTGAATGCGGTTACTCCATTCTAACGTGCTATTTGACGACCAATTCCCATGTGCAAACAAATTTGCCTCTAAATATTGCACTAGATCTGAGAATGTGGTTTCCCTTTGTGACATTCTGAAATTCGTTTTTAGTGGCACACTGCTATTATAAAATGGGTTCCCTTTAATGTGCAAATGGCAGTGTGAGACACGCTTGCCACGCCCAGTAGGTACTCTATGACCACTTTCCCGGCCAACGCACCATAAATATGTAGGGTATTTTGTGGAGATTTGGGGCCTGACGGTATTTTATTACCGCCGAAAAATAACTTAGCAATAATCACTCCTTGTATTCAGATTTGGCCATGTGCAACAATAATACAGTGGACATGCATTATTTCAGCACCCAGACATGCATATTTGGTATGCGTGGTTGGTATGCGTGGTTGGTGGTATTTTGGTGAGCATAATTCCCTTGTTTTATTTGTGGCCCCACAGTCCAGAATCCCTTATCTTTGCTTAGATTTTTCGTGTAATCACTAGAGAGACCTCAGACCTACATTTTAGGAATACCACATTTTCAGTGTTAGTGTTAGTGTGCCACCATGGGCGATCTCACTGACTTATTTACGACAGAGAGCTATATGTGGTAATTTTGTGGTAATTTCCCCTACCTTATATACGGTAGGGAACTATGTTCAGAGAGTCCCTCTTCCCGTTGGCTCATGTACTTCCAACGAGCTATGCTACAAACAATCACTCTCAACTGTCCATACTGAATATGATCATGCACACATCTGTCTTAAAATGACAATTGCATTGTTTAAAAATCTCCCCTCATCATCAGCACTGTATTGGTAAATATAAGACACCACCCGTCTGCTTTCAAATATTTTTCTGTATTATAAAAGTTGCATTTAAACACGATCTCACTCTTTGCAGAAATAAATAAAATAGCACAGTAACAGCATTGTCGATGATACACTGAAAAAAAAATGTCGGAGAACAGAACACAATTTGCAACATTAACGTGTGATTAAGGCACCGGAATCTCCTTTCCTACTCTGACTGAACATTCTCGTACACACTCAGCTCCCACACTTATGTAATTACCTTATCTGTTCAGAGTTTTCTTCAGCTGTTCTCTTTCTGAATGTGGCTCCCTTGAAGATTAACCCCAGTGAAAACGAACGCCTGCCGTTCTCAAACCGGGGTTATTATCTGGAATTCTCAGCTTTTGCAGATAGGAATGTCTCAGCCAGGAAAAAGGTCCTTCTCCCAGCTCTGCCAAATCTTGACTGCCCTTCTCTCTCCTCAAACTCCCCCCAGCAAAACTCTGATCACTCTCTCTAGCATGATACTTGCTATGACGCTGCTCCAATCAGAATCAATCATGCCATCTCCTCCTTCTCTACAAATTGGCTCATTTTTATAGTAATACTTTGTAACCAACTGATTTCCTGTTCTTTCGAGCCCTTTTGCTTCCTGAATTTATGTGGACAGGGCAGCAGAGAAAAAAAAAATGGATGTGCGTTTAAAAGTTCACTTTCAGAATAGGCCTAATTCTGCAGTGGAGACACATTTTTATTAGTGGATTATGTTAACTTTAGTTTCATTAGTCAGGTTAGTTATAAGTAATGTTAGTTATTATTTTCAAATGTGTCTCTTGCACCATAGGCATTTCAGGTGAAAAATAGTGTGCATTTTTGAATGTGCACGTGTGCTTTTAACTGTAAAAATAGATTTGCATCTTATATGTTAAAATCGTTTTTGACTGAATGGCCTGTCTTTCCTTGTTAATCTGGTAACACATATAGCAATGCACCGCACCCTTGTGGTGGTGCTGCAAAAAAAAAAAATTGCTACCTGTGCAGTAGTGCTGTACTCTGTGCTGTTTGCTACCTGTGCAGTAGTGCTGTACTCTGTGCTGTAACACGCCAAATATCCTTACAGGCTGTATCGCTCTTTGGTTTTGAAGGCGTTTAGGCGAAACAGCAAAAAGAGTCTGCGGGCTTTTGGACTTGGAAATAAGTGCAGATATTTTTGTAGCACATTGTAGCTTCTTGCTTCTGCAGGTGTGTTTGTCATCTCTCTAGTGCCAAGGCGCTCACTACACGTGGCTTCCCAATCTGCCCGCCAGATCTTTACTTTTGCTGCCGTGGGATTTTCATGTGGGGTGTCCAGGCTAATGTTATATACAAGTAGGAGATCTTCACAACGTTTTGACCATAAGGAGACGATATCAGTTCCACTCGAAGGCACGTTGTGAAATATACGAAATTGCAGAATTCCTTCCTGAGCTCTGGATTTCCGATGTAAGGCCAGTTGGTTCCAGGTGATCCTAGCATACAACGAAATTAATGCCAATTCGTATATTATGCATGCTGTCGAAATTCCGATTGGCAGACTTAAGGCTTTAGTCCAGAACATATGCTCGAGCGATGCCCAATGATTTTTTGAGCATCCAAAAGCATTTTCTGCTCCGTAAGTTAAGATCGGCGACACTTTGTGTACGTAGAGGTTTCTCAGAAGTTGCACCGAGAATCTGCAAAATTTTCTATGCAGCAAAAGGCCCTGAAATGCTAATTGCCCACATTTCCTCTTTGATGCTCATGTCCATGGGTCATCACAAATGCTGGAATTTACTATCATGCCCAAGTACTTCACGCTTTTCGATAATCGTAATTTGTCTTGGCCAAGTTTCCACACAAATTTTGTCTCCATTGATCTCAGAGTTGCACTTGAGTTATGAAATATCAGTATTTCACTCTTTGTGGCTTTGATTTTCAGGTTGTTTAAATTCACGTACCTCTGTACAGCTTCTAGTTTGCGTTGTAAGCCAATCGGGGTCAAATCGAAGATAACCAAATCGTCAGCATACAACATCCAATTTATTGGCGATGAATTGAGCTTAGGTGGAAACGCCCTCACTGAAGATATTGCGTCGCCAATATCTGAGATGAAAAGGCTGAAAATTGCTGCTGCCAATGGGCAACCTGATAGGGAACCTGACTGGTCTAAACGAATAGTGATTGATGTATCTGTGTGTAGTTCTTTGATAGCCTTTAATAGACCAGCAGGGCTGTATCACAAAAAGAGACACATTTATGATGCATGAATGACTACCCCCTTGCAAAATAAAACATGAAAATAGCACCATGTCACCCAACCCCTCCCCATCTCCGCCACCCAACACACCATGGCATGTCCTGCAATGTGAAAGCAAACAAAGGAATGCACAACACATGACACAAGTGTCACAAAGTGCACTGTCCCAAATGGAAACAGGCCACAGACAATATGCTCCCAGTAATTAATAACAAACAGCACACATGAACAAATACTTACCAGCAACACAATACAGCAACACAGCATGAAACATTGGCAAAATATGACAGTACAAACTCAAAGTAATGTAAGTCATACAACCTCAATAAGCCAGCACATCGACCCCTTCCAACTCCAGAGTGTTGCTGTCAGGCAAATATGTCAGTGTACTGCATACAACATGAACTGCATCTGCAAAGGAGACAGCCTTGTGAAGACATGAAGAAGGTACCT
This sequence comes from Ambystoma mexicanum, assembly GCF_040938575.1. Taxonomy (NCBI): domain Eukaryota; kingdom Metazoa; phylum Chordata; class Amphibia; order Caudata; family Ambystomatidae; genus Ambystoma; species Ambystoma mexicanum. Next base: position 1,318,315,241 of record NC_090929.1, on the reverse strand, counting down.
GCGAATAAGGAGGAAGACATGGATGCACAAGCACATATCAATACACCATGCAGTGGTCAATACAAAAACAAACCCCACTAGGGATGTCCCCACAATTATGACTACAGACTTCCCCACAGCTCATGGAGCCCAATGTCACTGTGTAAGTCACTGTCACTTCGTCACACCCTTTGCGAGCCCATGGAAACAGGAAGCAGGAGGGGTGTGTGTGTTAGGAACCCAAGCATCTAACCCAAACACAGGACAAGCCTGCATGTGCCCAGCCGGAATACACAGTGGATGCCCACGGGAGCCACACAAGGCAACACACTGTAAAAAATAAAAAAAATAAAAAATAAAAAATGGCCATGTAGGGGTAGGGGGGGGAGGCATCAGGAGGTAGTGGTGCTATGGGAGGCAGCTCACGCAAAGCCCTGGTATGGTCCTCCATGGCAGTAAGCATGCGGGTGTGGAAGGTCTCGTTCTGGAGGATGATAGTACAGAGATCCCCATGCAACACCTGACGAGTTGCCTGCATTTCTGCATGCATGGTCTCCCGTGATGCCCGGATCTCCTCCCGAGTTGCCTGCAGCTCAGCTGAGAGCGAACGTGTGAGCCGCTCCAGCTGCTGTTCTGTCCTCAAATTTGTGGAAGCCTCAAGTTCAACAAGAGTCTCCCTGATGTTATGGTGTTCTACCCTCAGGGCTTCCATGTGGCCCTGTGACTCTATAGAAATTGCTTCCCGCAGAGTCTCCAGTGCCGCCCGTCGGTCCCTGTTGGATGCCAACATGTCTTCCCTGTGTGATTGGCAAATGGATTCGGCGGCGGGCACCACACCTTTTTGGGGCAAGGCGATCTGCACCTTGCTGTGCTGGCACTGCCTGTGGCTGCAGGACTTCATTCCCCCTCTGATCTGCTGGCCCAGGAACAGGATCAGATGATGTGGAGTGTGACCCTGCATCCATAACCGCCAAAGGCGAAGCAACCAACACTGACATCCCCATAGAGGGTTCTACCCCTGGTGCAGGTGGGTTGGACAGAACAGAATCCCTGCCAGAAACACTCACCTGCGATGGCACAAAAGTCTCACCATCCGATTCAGCACCTGAATAGAGGTCTGGGGAGGTGCACCCAGAGACATCCCTGGACAGTATGGTCTGCAGTAACAAAGGGTTTTCACCCACCACTACACCATGTCCCCCACTGGTGCCCGGTGGTGCCTGAGATTCCTCCTGGGTCTGCACCATCTCCTCCACCTCAACAGCAGCAAGTGCGTCATCACCGGCAAAAACATGAAAGAAAACAAATGGAAACAGGTATGAGCACCATAGCACACACATGGGCCTGACAAGGCAGAGATCCAGTACATGAATTACACATGTCCCACATAACTGTAACCCTGGCATGCATGCACTGTCAATGAGTTGGAAGGGGAGGCAAAAAGCACACACTGATGACACCAAGATGGAAAAGCAAGACATTTACTGCATGCAGGGTAGCACTGGCATCACACATTAGCCTGTGATTGGCATGTCCAATACACATACATGACACATGCCATCACACAGATGGCATGTAGCATAGCCATGGTACAATCCACAAGTACAGCCATATGTCAGTGAATGAGTACTGTAAGCCATCCATGTGAGATGGACATGATGAGATGAAAAATGCTACATAGTGTGACAAAATACGCATGTGCCACTCACTGCAACACATCCAGTGTACAAGAAAACAGTGATTGCAGGCAGATGTACACATCAATGGTTGGTCACTTAAACTTGACAGGAAACAACTATCATGTACCACAAACAAACAGGCACCAAAAGTCAATATGAGCAGGCCAATACTCAATCAGCCTGAATGGTCTAATCATTCACATAACAAGGTAACAAATGTGGGTCAATGTGGGGTGTAATCAATGACAGAAGCATGTCACATATGTGACAATAGGGCTGAAAAATGAGTTGCAAAAGTGGGAGAATTGAAACAATCAGCCTGAATGAACACTGAAAAATTCTGAACAATTTTGTTGCAAGATGAAAGTTCAAGGGCAACTGCAGTAATGTGGCGCTAAATGGCTACTGTGGGCAGACGGGATACTGGCATACCCAAATCCAAGGCCAGTGAATGTTTTGGAGGAAGCACATGGGTGACCCATACCACTCAGGTGCACACACCCTCACCTGGCACTCAATCAGAACCCATCACCCACACAACATACACATGGATTACACACACATGCATGGGCACTCACCGGACAATGCATATTAATCTGGTAGGCCTCCCACGCTTTGGATCTGTTCCTCTGTGACTAAGGTTCCAGCAACAGACTCATGTTCAGTGAGTTGGTTGTCCTCTTGTGGAGACCCACCGCCAGTCACCAGAGTAGAAGCATGATTTGAGGCGAGCTTGTTCTTTGCTCTGTGTTTTAGGTAATTCCACCGCTTGTAGCAATCATCAGCTGTGCGCCTCACAAATCCAAGGGCACTAATGATGTCCACGATGGTCTGCCAGTGTGCCTTACATTGACCAGGTGTGGTCTTGCACCCTGCAATCACCACCATTTTGCTGTTATGTGCTGCCACATAGGCCACAAGTCCATCAAGTTCGGCGTCATTAAAGCTAGGCTTCCTTGTGTGTAGCCATGTCTGGGGTCTCAGCCTGTAGTGCCAGAGCACCCTTCTTCCTCTTTTTCAAAAGTGGTGCGGATCCTGAGTGGTTTACGCCGCTCTGGTCAGTAGGGGCTGAAGCGCCGGTGGACTGGGTACTAGGAGTGTGCAAATGCACAATGACCATAGGTCTTGGTGCAGGCATTGGCTGCAGGGTGATGTTGGCAGGGGCAACGTCGGTATGATGGACCGGGGCCGACACTGTCCCAGCTGGGAGACTCAGATCTGGGGTGGATCGAGCTGCAGCTGCCTCTGCAGCCTCCCCACCCTGCCTACTTGGGGCAGCAGATGACATAGCTGCCACAGATCCACGTGGCCTGGTGACACCAACTTGCACCGCCACACGTGGCTTAGACTTGCTGACCTGGAAGTCAGCCTGGGAGTCATCCTGTGCCGGTTCAGGTGCCACAATGGGCTGGTCCAACAAGTGCTGAGCTGGGATGGTGTCAGCTACGTTTCCCACAACCATGAGGGGGGGCATGGGTGTCCCTGATTGCTCCTCCACACATGGGGGTCTAGGGGCACCCTGCAAATCCTGGCCATGTCCCCTACCGCGCCCACCATGCCCACCTTTTGGAGGTCAGCCACCTTTGCCTCCCTTACCGCTTGGTCGCCTCCCAACCATGGCACTGATGTTCTTGTGCATATGGGAGTAGCAGTAAAAGATTGTCCTGGGCAATTGGGGGTGAAAGGGGTAGGGTACTAGATGCAATTCGTACCCTAGCGCTCTAGCAAGGCTGTCTGTGACCATTGGGGGAAGATGACGGGTCACGCAACGCACAGGCACCCCGAAAACAAAAAAATAACGTGCACGCAACCCCTCATAGACCACGTGCATGGAAATATGAACCAGCACTATGCTGTGGCACCCAGAAACACAAAATGAAGCGTACACATAATACACGCAGCCTACAATGACCTCTGAAGGGGTACGCGACACACGGGCACGCACAGTTGGTAAATACGTGTGCGACTCACCGTCTGCCTGGAAAAAGAACATGAAAAAGACGCGCGTGTGCTCGTTGGCAACACCCCCGCCAAAAGAAGAATTGTATGCTGTCTGAGGAGACAGGACAAAAGAATAAGTGAACGCTGTTTGAGGAAACAGGCCCAACAAAAAAATTGAACGCAGTCAGAGGTAACAGGGAGTACGAACTTGAAACGCTGTGAAGTAATCGCGTGTGAAACAACAAGAAGTACAGAATTCACCCACTCGCTCTCCACGAAAATCACGTACAAGGAAACGGCATCCTACACGTACCTTTTAAACCGGCCAACACATACAACGTCACTTACGCATGTACGCGCTAAGACCCTTTCCTCCAATTACACGAGCTGACACTCGAACGTGCAGTTTTTGCATGTGTACGATGAACATGCACCCTTGTTGAGGGAAACGCCCTTGCGCGTCATGTCACAGACGCGAAGGCCCTTGCCTCGGATTACACGCATTCACGTGCGGACGTGCAGTTTTTTCACGCGCCCTGAGCCACTATGCCTGAACCACTATGCCCACGTCACGAGGGAAAAGCCTGCACGCGTAACGTCACAGACACGCTTATGCGCTAAGGGCCTTTCCTCGAATTACATGCAGACGTGCAAGATTTTCATGTGTCAAATCACTCCGTATCAAGCTGGCCACGCAACAACACACGGAAGACCACGCTCCTGCCCAGAAGGTCGAATTACTGCCCCCCAGAGCCCCGAGCACGCTCCCACGTGCCATCTGCTGCTGCCTGCCTGCCTGCCTCCCACGTGTCCTGCTATTTGGTGCCTGCACGTCAGCCAGGGTTCCAGTTGATGTGTCCACCCCTGCTGGAACAGAAGACCCCCGACTGGGATACCATCGCTCCACAGCCCAGCCCCAGGACCCAGTTGCCCAGTCACGCCTGCCTCGGGGGTCGCCATGTTGGGCCAAACACCATCTGAGACCACTGGCAACCCCCAGCCAGAAAGGCAGAGGGCCACCAGCTTCAGTGTGAAGCAAGTTGGTGTCCTAGTGGAGCATGTCCTGGGTCATTTTGATTCCCTCTTCGGGTCATCACACGCCAACAAGGAAGGACGGGAGAAGATCTGGGACGGCATAGTGGTTGCCATCAACGTGGAGGGGGTGGCAACCCGTGACATCAAGCACGTCAAGAAGCGCTGGGAGGACTTCAGATCCAGGACCCTCTACAAGGCCCGGCGCCTTGCAGAGGGGGGCCGGGTCAGCATGAGTGACATCCAGATGAGGGTCCTGGAACGCGAATTCCCAGCACTCCACGCCCAGATCCATCGGAGGAAGACCTGTCTGGAGTTGAGCGGTAAGTGGCCAAGCATTGGTGTGTGAGACAGGGCATGTTGCAGTGTACTAGTTGTCTGATACTTGCCTGTATGTGTGACATAGGCCATGTATGGATGTGTGTGTGCAGGGACATCATGGCCATGCATGTGAGGCCAGTAATGTGTGAACCACATGGTTGGTGCATGTGTTACAATGCAACATGGGGAGCTGTATGCCAAATGCACACATGAAAGCATGCCAGTCTCTGTTCTTGGACATGGAGGGGGTGTGAGGGATGGGTGCTGCTGTCATGTACATGTATGGTGCACATGTGTGTGTGTCTGAGAAGTGTGTGTGTGACTTTGAAATGCCATGGATGCATGACACATGTCCGTGATGATGTGTTCATTCACTCATGCAGTGCGGTCACCGTTGTATGCACTGTGTCTATCCACTGTGTCTGAGGTGTACAAGCCAGGTGATGTGTGTGCATGGGATCAGTGTGAGCCATGATGCATGTGAGTTTGAAGGCAAAATTTTGGTTAATAGAGGCCCTTGTACATGGATGCTGATGTTGATTGCAGGCGCTGTGCCTGTTTCTGCATGTGTGTTGCGTGCATTCACCCATGTTTTGTAGAGGGACAGGATGGAAGTGACGTTTGACACTGCCACTCATGTGTCATTGCTTCCTGCCTTGGGGAATATTATACTGTACCCTGATGCTTGTGTTCTATGTCTCCCTCAGCGTCAAGTGAAGAAGAGGGCGGGGACAGCGCTGTGGAGCCAAGCGGCGGGGATGCCTCCACCGGGCGGCGACGCAAGGCCCAGCCACCCTCCCAGGACTTGCCAGCATCCAGGAGCGAGGGGGCTGGTGCCGCGTCTGCCACTACGGCTGTGGCAGAAGGGCCGGTTGAGCCCCCACAGGGGCTTGCAATGGCGAAAGATGGTGTGGAGACATCCAGGTTGGTGGTCTCCACAGAGGAGGAGGAGCACGCTACTGAGCCGCACATGGGACCTGGTGGGGGTAGTACCACTGGTGTAAGTGGTGCAGTCCAGGGTCAGGAGGCAGCACAGGTCACCACGGAGGGGCCTGTGCATGTCGCTCTCCTTGACCTCTTGACTGCACCACCATGCACCAGCAGGGATGCCCTGTCCCAGGCCCCTCTGCAGGTAGGGGAGAGTGCCATGTCATCTGCCTCTGCACTACCTGTGGACGAAGGGTCCCATGAACGTATGGGCTCAGTCCTGATGGGTGTCGTGTTGCGCACGCGTGACATTCGTGATGATGTGCATTCTTCCTGGGCGGAGAACACACACCATCACGAACAGCAGCGTCGCGACGTGGCACTGTTGGGAGGGTCCCTGGTCGGTTGGTTCCTACATGTGACGCGCACTCTGGTGGACCTCTCCTCCTCTGTGGAGACTATGCGCCAGTCGTTCTCCCTGCCGTCTTCCGGCCCAGATTTCACCAGGGCCCCCTGTGGACCTGGTCAGACCAACACAGCATGCTTGGTGGAGATCCCATCCCTGCCACAGTTGGGAGACGGCGGTCCAGCAGGGCTGGACACCACAACTGGGGACCAGCTGATGGAGGATGTGCAGGCATCATTGGATAGGGCACATGGACAGCAGCAGCAGGAGCAGGCTCTAGGTGGGCGCAATGATGGCTCAGGGCCATCGACATCAGGAGGTCAGGCATCGGCCAGAGGGCAGGAGGACCCTGGAATGGGTCTGTCTTCCGTGTGGCTGCGGTTGGGCCAGCGTATAGGTGTGGAGCGGCACCGGGCAGAAGAGGCAATGCTCACCATGGTCAGGGCAGAGTTCTCCATGCGTCGGGCGTTGAGGCGGCAGAGTGCCTCGGGCCAGGACAGAGGCCCGCCTCCAGCAAATAGACATGGAGTTCGATGATGCCCTGGCCGAAAACACCACTGAGTGAGCTGCAGGACTTGCCCGTCGCCATTGTAAATAGTTTATAGTGTTAGGTTTCCGTTTTTTTTGGGGGGGGGGGCTTTTGGACTATGCCCCATACTTTTGTATATAGTTTTTTTGTTAGGTAGGTTATTAGATAGGTTTCATTTTTTTCGTTGGGCTCATGGAACCTTGAAAATTGGATTGTACATAGTTGGATGTTGGATTTATTTGGACATTTTAATTTAATTTCACCATGGATCAATCGATTTACCTTTTTGCGTTTCACTTGGATTTGGTTTGAGGGACAGAGAGTTTTGGCCATTTTTCTTTTGGATTACTTGGGTTTTTTTGAGGAATTACATTTTTTTTATTTGGACATGCATTTCATTTCATGTTTGCCATTATTTTATGCTTTAAGTACTTTCAATTGGTTTTCATGTTAATACATTTTGATCTTTTACTTCAATGTGTGGGATTCGCTCATTGGGTTCATGCATGTCGACATGTGGGTTTACTCAATCAATGGCAACCTGTGTGTGTGTGTGTGTGTGTGTGACGGACATGTGTTGATGTACATAGTTGACTTATGGTTTGTGTCATGAGATGGGCATGTCACTGATGGGTGGGTGAGTGGGTGGGGGGCATGAGTGGGGGCCTGCTGGCAGGTGCCCCTCACTGCTGGGGGGTGGGGGTGCTGGGGGACATGAGTGGGACATGAGTGGGGGCCTACTGGCAGGTGCCCCTCACTGCTGGGGGGTGGGGGTGCTGGGGGACATGAGTGGGACATGAGTGGGGGCCTGCTGGCAGGTGACCCTCACTGCTGGGGGGTGGGGGTGCAGGGGGACATGAGTGGGGGCCTGCTGGCAGGGGTGCAGGGGGACATGAGTGGGGGCCTGCTGGCAGGTGCCCCTCACTGCTGGGGGTTGGGGGTGCAGGGGGACATGAGTGGGGGCCTGCTTGCAGGTGCCCCTCACTGCTGGGGGTGGGGGTGCTGGGGGACATGAGTGGGATATGAGTGGGGGCCTGCTGACAGGTGCCCCTTACTGCTGGGGGTGGGGGTGCAGGTGGATATGAGTGGGGGCCTGCTTGCAGGTGACACTCACTGCTGGGGGTTGGGGGTGCAGGGGGACATGAGTGGGGCATGAGTGGGGGTCTGCTGGCAGGTGCCCCTCACTGCTGGGGGGTGGGGGTGCAGGGGAACATGAGTGGGGGCCTGCTGGCAGGTGCCCCTCACTGCTGGGGGTTGGGGGTGCTGGGGGACATGAGTGGGACATGAGTGAGGGCCTGCTGGCACGTGACCTCACTGCTGGGGGATGTGAGTGCAGGGGGACATGAGTGGGACATGAGTGGGGGCCCGCTGGCAGGTGCCCCTCACTGCTGGGGGGTGGGGGTGCAGGGGGACATGAGTGGGGGCCTACTGGCAGATGCCCCTCACTGCTGGGGGGTGGGGGTGCTGGGGGACATGAGTGGGACATGAGTGGGGGCCTGCTGGCAGGTGACCCTCACTGCTGGGGGGTGGGGGTGCAGGGGGACATGAGTGGGGGCCTGCTGGCAGGGGTGCAGGGGGACTTAAGTGGGGGCCTGCTGGCAGGTGCCCCTCACTGCTGGGGGTTGGGGGTGCAGGGGGACATGAATGGGGGCCTGCTTGCAGGTGCCCCTCACTGCTGGGGGGTGGGGGTGCTGGGGGACATGAGTGGGACATGAGTGGGGGCCTGCTGACAGGTGCCCCTCACTGCTGGGGGTGGGGGTGCAGGTGGACATGAGTGGGGGCCTGCTTGCAGGTGTCCCTCACTGCTGGGGGTTGGGGGTGCAGGGGGACATGAGTGGGGCATGAGTGGGGGCCTGCTGGCTGGTGACCCTCACTGCTGGGGGGTGAGGGTGCAGGGGGGCATGAGTGGGGGCCTGATGGCAGGTGCCCCCTCACTGCTGGGGGGTGGGGGTGCAGGGGGACATGAGTGGGGGCCTGCTGGCAGGTGTCCCTCCCTGCTGGGGGGTGGGGGTGCCGGGGGACATGAGTGGGGGCCTACTGGCAGATGCCCCTCACTGCTGGGGGGTGGGGGTGCTGGGGGACATGAGTGGGACATGAGTGGGGGCCTGCTGGCAGGTGACCCTCACTGCTGGGGGGTGGGGGTGCAGGGGGACATGCGTGGGGGCCTGCTGGCAGGGGTGCAGGGGGACATATGTGGGGGCCTGCTGGCAGGTGCCCCTCACTGCTGGGGGGTGGGGGTGCTGGGGGACATGAGTGGGACATGAGTGGGGGCCTGCTGACAGGTGCCCCTCACTGCTGGGGGTGGGGGTGCAGGTGGACATGAGTGGGGGCCTGCTTGCAGGTGTCCCTCACTGCTGGGGGTTGGGAGTGTAGGGGGACATGAGTGGGGGCCTGCTGGCTGGTGACCCTCACTGCTGGGGGGTGGGGGTGCAGGGGGGCATGAGTGGGGGCCTGCTGGCAGGTGCCCCCTCACTGCTGGGGAGTGGGGGTGCATGGGGACATGCGTGGGGGCCTGCTGGCAGGTGCCCCTCCCTGCTGGGGGGTGGGGGTGCTGGGGGACATGAGTGGGACATGAGTGAGGGCCTGCTGGCAGGTGACCTCACTACTGGGGGATGGGGTTGCTGGGGGACATGAGTTGGTGATCACTAGTGCAAGGTGACATGTGGCCTGGCTGGGGGCATGCCCATGGTGGATGGACTGCCTGCGGGACATGACCAGGGGTAATGGATAGTCCCCTGTGGTGTGGGTTGCCTGCAGGGTCTGTGGAGGGGGTAGAGGGCACACCTGTGAGAACCTACACTGCCAATCGACGTGTGGGACTCCTCGCGCACCCCCCTGGATACACGTACCCCGCTCTGACAGCGAAAGCTTGTGTGGAACTTCCCCCGTACCCTGTTATACATGTACCCGGCTCACACAGGCCCAGTCATGTGTGAAACTTCCCACGCACCCCAGTAATCCACATACCCCGCTCGCACAGGCCCAATCATGTGTGAAACTGCCCGCGCACCCCAGTTATCCACTTAACCCGCACGCACACGGCCTTCCGCATCTGTGTTCGTCTCTGTGACTCCTAAACCAAAGGTTGAGCCCTTTGTTCCACTTTTGGCGGGCTTCTGTACAGAGACCATCCAAAGTGGTGCCATTCTGTCTGGGTTACCACAGGGGTGTGGGAGGGGTTTTAGTCACCCTGAACCGAGTTGCCTTGCCAACTCCGCTCACCACTTAGCGTGTTTTTGATTGACAGCTAGGCTGAATGAATGGGGGTTTTCTGCATAAAAGCAGGGCTTTTGGGACTGGATCTTCAGAAGTCGCCACAGGACCTAAGAATCCGACGAGGGTAAAGCTGAACCGACCTGCAACAACGACACCTCCGGTGGAGCCCTGCGGAACCGACACACCACTTCCCAACGACAGAGGAGATCTCCCTGCCGGAGAGTCTCTTCCCTTGACTGGTGGAAACAACCAGTCCCCTTTGCTTTTTCTTCGCTCCAGGGCGCAGTGGTCGAATTGCCCGTGCAGAGCACCTCGGCAACCGGATAGCCACTACCCCTGTACCACGACCAAAAGGTGGTGCCTTGTGACGGAGCACTCCGCAGCTGGTCTCTTCCCTGGTGGTGCACCGGACTTCACTTCCCTTCGACGACGAGATCATCTCTACTCTTGGCAAAGACCCGACGTGCATCCACCACCAGGAACAACTGCCCCCACCGGAGCTGTCTCTCCAGAAACAAGGTACCGTGTCCACCTGGCTTCCCTTTCTGCCAGATCGAGTGAGGTGTCTTAATCCTTGCCTTTCCATTGGGTCACCTCCAAGCTTTCTTTAACGTGTTGTTCTGAACTGGTCCAATCTTTCCATAACAATTTTGCGATAAAGACTCGAAGCGCATTTCCACTGAGACACTTTTTGGGACATATCGCCTTGCCTCTCTCCGAGTGGGCCTGGCCTCTGAACTTTGTGATGTGCAGTAGACCCTGCCTTACTTGCCTTGCATTTTTTACGAAAAGTACTGGTACCGAGTTGACTTCATAACCTGCCTTATTTTTCTCCCCCGTCCTAACGAATACTAGTGTACCATCTAGGTTAAAGCATACACCTCTGTCTGCAAATAAGTGATGCCGGTGAACCTAGACTTGTTAAACTATTGTTAGGGGGATTGATCTTTTTCTTCGTATAGTGATTGTGATTGAAGTTGTTTGCCGTATTAGTGCCAGAGTGTTTTCCATAGATGTGTTGTTATAAATAAATATCTTTACACCAAAGCCTTGTTCCGTGTTTGCTTGTTCTACTGTGTAGATTGCCCTATATGGTATGCTCCACATACTGCCTAACTCTTTTTGAGGGAAGTCTGACTGCTCAGCCACAGCTACCAAGTGAATCTGTGTGGTACAGACTGCTCCCAAGTAGGTTTACTGCCAAACACCTGTAGTCCTAAATCTTTTGCAGTGGTCCCAGAGGGAACTGCACAGGTTTCCGCCTAACAATGATATAGCGAAGAATCAGGTGTATATGAGTTATTAATTTATCATCATTGATTTTGTTAATGTAGCTTGTAATTTTATGTATATAGCCATTTTAAAAGTAGATGAATTTATGAATGTTGTTGTAAGAATATTGAAAGGTTGATTAAATTAACTAAAACAATAAAATAAAATAAAAATCAAATTTAGATGTGTATTTTTTAACATCCTTGCCCCCCATTTTGCATTGCACTTTGTTTCCCTTTCTGAAATTCAAATTAAAGTGTGTATTTTTTAACATATTTGCACCCCATTTTGAATTGTATTTTGTGTCCTTTTGCAACTACTAGGCTGCCTGGTGAGTCTGTGCTAGAACTGTGCTGTGAAGCCACTCCTCTTTCCTTCAACTATTCTCTGCCACTCCTATGGAACTCACGATCTCCCCTTTCTTCTCTAACTACTACACTATAACCTATCCTCTCTCTCTCACGAAGTCTGGAGGAAAAAAGCATAAAAACAACATCTCAAACACGAACCGTGGCCTATCCATCGCAGACACCAATGTCAGCACAACTTCCAGACAGGTCTTCACCAATGTTCCCTCTAATTATTTTTCTCTATGTGCGGAACTGGTTGGCTGTTGTGCGCACATTATTTTTCATGTGCACAGCTGACTAATGAGGCAAGCCACATTGTGAGCATGTGTATTTAGTGAACTACCATCGCAAAAAGAGTTTGAAAAGGAATTTCCTCTTCCCAGTCACTGCAATTCTTGACAACTCTTACAACACTTTTTCCAAACACATAGGGCCTCATTACGAGGTTGGAGGTAGCCTTGCCGGCTTTAAAGGCAAAGCTACCTGCATACCGGCATGAAAATCTGGCACCCGTGAATGGGCAATTACCAGGGTATTCCAGCCCCACTGTACCCAGTAATTGACTTTTCACGGGTGGTAGTATATCCCCATTCCCATTTCAGCCCCATAGGGCTCAATGGGAATGGGGATGCCTGTAGCACAGGTACCATTCATAACTGTGCTGGTGCTCACCGTGCCTTTCATTCCTACCGGGCAGACCTGGCGGAATGAAAGGCCCCCGCGAGCACAACTCAGAGTTTGCTAGTCCGGTAACAACAGTACCAGCAAGCATACCAATACCATTGTTACCGGACCGGCAACCTTGTAATGAGGCCCAAAGGCTAAAATAAAATGTGGCATATGTGATTATACATAAAACTCATCAACCAGTCCAAGACTTCAACATCTGCCACAGTACCTTGCAAACGTTTTATGCCACTGAAAAATCACTCATATGTGTACTACAAAACACAAATATCTCGTGTTTTAACTAATGCGGCTGTCAAGAAAATCAGACAGAATACAGCATCTGCCGATTAATTAATGTCAATTAAAAGAAATGGGTCGAAAATATGCTGATATGAGTTCTTTAAGGGCCACTTTAATTAAGTAATTCAAGGGCCAGGAGAATTCTAATAATATGTGTAAGGATGATAATTGCATCAGAATAACTGCACCTCAGAATATGATGATCAGAAATTGTTGTGCCTCTGTTTACTATCCACATTACGTTCTCCTTAGGGTAATGATAACACCAGCCTAAAGCTAAGAGACATATGCACCATCAATTTTTACTCCCTAAAAAATGAAAATGTGCCCAAAAAAATGAGAGACAATGAACACATCGTTGTTTCAACCCCCAACGATCCACTGATATTTTTTCGAATTATTGACCAGTAGAGCTCTGGCATAGGAAGGACTAATGCCAGATCTCAAGAGGAATTGTAAGGGGAAGAACATCTTGCAATTAACAGAAAGTATGCCTATTGGCAAAGCTAATTACTTTTTTACTCTCTGAAAAATCATTTGACTCCAAGTAGCGAGCAAAATCTGATTAGACCCCTCACATAGGAAGTGAAATGACAGGGCACGTAATAAAGTCTCTAGTATTGCCCACCCTCTTGCACCACAGCCTAGACAAAATTAAACAGGGGCCTTACTGAGGTTTAATATGGAGCCCTGCTGAATAAAATAACATCTGTTTGCCTTTTAAGTTAATAGCATCAATTCATCAGAGATACAGCTGATTGAGTGCCTTCTTCAGTAACAATGGATCCCTCTTCTGTAAATCATTATCAGTTAAATAAGATGGAGGGGGATGCTAGAGATGATACCCATAGAACACATGGTTATATTGAAAAGCCCTCAGCAGCTGGGCATAGAAAGAAAAAGATGGTGCCGTTTTCTAGACGGGCACTTGTCTTTCCGATCCTTTAGCAAACAAGCAACACATTTCCTTCAGTGTACTGCTGAAACGTATGACTTGGTTTTTTAAATGTGCAGCTTTGTTCATCACCCAGAAGGAGTGATGAGATGTACGCTTCCACAATGGACATATAGGGTTATCATTCCACCAATTATTGTTTCACACGATTAATGTGCACCCTACCACTAGTGGGTGGTGTGGACAAACCCTGGGTAGCACTGTGGCATCGCCTTTGTAACCGAGAGGGAAACTCACCCTAATTCTACAATGGATACATCACTTAAAAAAGAGAAATAGTTGTTACATTTAGCTGGGAAGCAAAAGGTTTAAGAGGCAGTACTGGTTTCCATGCTGCCTATCTTGGTTGGTCAAGCAGTTCACGTGGTGTGAAATCAGAGAAATAATATGAGGCCGGGAAGCCCAGAAAGAAACACACCAACACAGGTTACAAAGAAACATACAAGTGCTTTATTTACAAGCTACAACAGTTCCCAAGTTAATTGACAAACGGGTAGCTATTCGGCTCTCAGAGTAACATAACGAACTTCAACGAGGGTTCGATGTGTTAATGAGAGAGCGCACATTGGAATACCGGGTCTTCTTATACGATTTGTCCAGCCCTTGGCCAACCCTCTCGCGGGTTAACCATTCTGTGAAACAGGTCTATGGGTTCCTTGCCAGGTCAATCCTGTAATATATGCATTTCGATTAGTTTCACTGATATAGTTGTACATTTACATATAGGCCAACGGTAGGACAAGGTCTCAGTTCGCGACCCCGGCAAGTGGCCTGCAGGCATATTAATTATTCATGTGTACGGAGGTCACAACGGCCAGAATCTTACTCAAAATGTCATTCGGCCTCTATTTTGATGTTCAGGGTGGCTTCCATATAACAAGAGAACCTAAAATGGCGGCTTTATCCAAGATGGCGACTTTCATTATTTTCTCTAAGGTCAAGACCTTGCCGTGGAGTTTGTTCGCATATGATGTTTAGACAACTTGGCGTAGGCCAATACACATACAATTGTTACGATAGGAGGCATAATATTGTTTCAATTCCGACAAACCCTCCTTTTGGCCTATGCCAAGTGCTAATATAATTTCTAATGTCTTTGTAAATAACTCCATGCATTGTCGTCCATCTGTAATATCTATAGCCATTAGGTCGTTCATCAGAACCTCTTGTAACACAAACTCTTTAGATGCTGTCTCTGGGGCATACATTTTGTGCCCTATTGTGCTCACTGCCTGAGCACAACATCCCCCTAGTATTGCACATGTACTAGGTAGACATTGGAAACAGCAACAAAGGAATAGCAGGATTCCCAAAATAACCAGTATAACAGAAAGCACCTTCCAACCCCAGGATCGTAGAGGATCTCAGCACCAAGCACTAATACTCCAATCTCCCACAGGAACATGCACTTCTGAACTAAGGATGTGCAAGTTCTGTATTGCTTTGAAAATTGTCGGTGAGGAATCTGGTACGAAAACACAGCAAGCGGACCCCACTAATTTACATACTCCACCACGTTCTGTCAGGATGACATCTAATGCCATCCGGTTTTGGAGTGCTACCAATCTTACTGCTTTCTGTTCCAGGGTCATATTGTAGAGTATATCCGTGGTCCGGTTGATGGTTCTCTCCAGTACCCTTGCTAGCCCCCTAATATTTTCAGAATTTGCTATCTGTCCCCAAAATGGCACAACTGATTTTGCTATATCTCCCAATACTTGCCCAGGGGTATCGCCGTTATCGTCCCACCGTGGGCGAGCCTTAGAAACTTCCAATGTACTAGCTATGAATACCCCAGGTAACAGGATTCCTAAATAACATGTTCCCTGCCAATCCTTGGGCAACCAGGGAAATGCTGTACTACCACAAACGAAATAGACAGGCCCCCCTACATACAGAGGCCTGTTCTCCCCGGTCAAATTTACAATGTTCACACAACCTTCAAAGTCTCCCATTGACCGAGTGCCATTTCTTTGTACACAAAAGGGGACTGAATCGGGGCTATGGTTAATAGAGTAGGAAGGAGGCACGGCATCCTTATTGCCTATCGGAGCCATTTTAAAGGAGATTAGAGTTTGGAAAGGAAGAGATAGTTTATCAGTTGGCCTAATAGAAGCAACATTAGGTTTACTTCTATTTGCAAAAAGCGAGCATCCCAGGGGAGTCAATTCACGTTTCTCAAAATCATTTAAATTAGTTCCATCAAAGTTCCCCGAGATGCTGTCATTCCACCGGCCAAAGAATAGTGCTCTAAGAGAGGCATAGCAAGCCGTCGTTAAAGGTAAAGGGTGAATATACCATCCTAGCCCCAAGTTCCCATGTTGCGGTAAAAGGGTGCAAATCCAGCAATTACTCTTATTAAAAATGGCATGCGTTGAATTCATTATTATCATTAAAGTGTTATTATGGCACTTTCATCTATGCTGGGAGTCCCTAGGTGACAAAGTATGAAGGTGTACTGAGGGAGTCAAAGCAGTAGGTACAATTTCAATTGGCAGTAGAGGTTTTAGAGGGTAAATTTCTTCGAAGTACCAAAGTCTCACAGCAGTAATTATACAAATTCCAATTACTATCAACACAACACAGCAATACGTTTTCGGGGCCCAGGCACATTGTTCGTTGTGCGAGTTGGTCACCCCCTTATTTACAAGTCCAATGCGGGCAGCAGCGGTGGAGGTGGCAGGCATCATAGTTTCTCAATCGACGACCCCAATGTTCATTGCTGGCAACACTACGGTCGTGCAACTTCTTAGTCCTTCCCCAACCCTAGCCAGCAGAATCCCTTTTTTCCTTTTTTTGCAAGAGAAAAACTCTCAATGACTCTTTCTTTCCAGATGCACAGGCAAAACCCGTGCCGTAGTTCTATTTTCTTCGTCGAAGGTCGTACCTGGTGGTACCCGGCACTGTTTGATCCGGAAATAAGGTACCGTCACTTCCTGAGGGAAGCAACGTATCGGAGGCGACGGAAGTCGCAGAACTTGAAACAGTGTTTTCCGGACCTGACCTTTTCAAAGAGTGCAGAGACGAAATGGACTGTTCCCCAAGCTCCACGGGCTCAGGGAAATTCTCCGACACACTCACAGCGCTATTTGGTACTCCAGGATCAGAGATTGTAGCATCAGCGAGGGGTTCTGCTTCTTCTGTAATGTGTGGCATCGGGTGAGGAAGTTTCTTGACATGCGTTGCATGGATACAATGCTTCTTTCCAGCCACCCGCACTGCTGTCTGGGTGACCAACAGCACCTGATAGGGTCCCCGCCAGCGAGGCGTGAGACAGGAAGACCTTTCGTAGGCCTTCACCAGGACCCAACTTCCAGGCTGAATATTGTGTCCTGGTCCCGTAAACCGTACAGGTAAAGCTGATTGGACCTGATGATAAATGAGATACAGAGTTTTAGTCAACTGGTTACAGTAGTCTACAAGCAATACATTTTCAACCTCCCTCAGAGTTTTGGGCTTTGGAAGGCCCCAAATGTTAGCAGGTCTCCCCATCACTACCTCAAATGGAGAGAGCCCAGTCTTAGTTTGAGGTGTGGTACGCATGGCTAATAATACAATAGGTAAGGCATCTGGCCATTTCAGTTTGGTGCCGGCACATGTTTTGGCAAGCTTATTCTTTAGGATACTGTTATGTATCTCTACCAACCCAGCACTTTGAGGATGTCAAGCCGAGTGAAATCGCTTTTCAATGTGTAACGCTGTGCATATCTGCAAAATTATTGCTGCAACGAAATGGGGACCGTTGTCCGACCAAATTACCCTTGGCAGCCCAAATCGTGGAAAGAATTCCTTTCCCATAGTCTTTGCAGTGGTCATGGCAGTAGCATCCTTAACGGGGAAAGCCTCAACCCATTTACTAAAAGCACAAATAATCACAAGGACATATTTTAGATTGTTACACCGTTCCATCTCAATAAAATCAAAGTGGATGACCTTGAAGGGAACAGAAGGAGGCCCAAAACAACCCCTTGGAGTTACTGTCCCCTTCCCCACATTGTGCTGTAAGCAAATCATACAATTTTGAACATGGCGCTGTGCCATCTTCAAAATTTTATCATTTACCCAGACTTGTTCTAACATTTTAGTGATCTGCTAAGCACACACATGCGTAGGACCGTGTGCCATCGTAACCATCGCCAGCACATATGAATCAGGGAGCAACCATTTCCCTTCAGATGTATCCACCCAACACCCATCATCATCTAGTTTCCCCATCTCTTCGGCCCACCTTTTAAATTCTTCTATTGTGGCATCAGTTTGGATATCTCGCAGAGACCCAATACCCTGATCCATTACATAGGCATATTTTGTTTCTCTTAGAGCATACATGTCTGCGCTAAGGTCTGTAGCCGTTTGCCTGGCTATCTGGTCAGCAAAAGCGTTCCCTTTTCCCACATCATCTATGACCTTACGATGTGCTGCACATTTCATGATCGCTAACTGACTAGGGAGTGAGAGTGCCGAAAGCAATTGCACTATCAGGGGGCCATGCTGAATCTTGGTCCCATGTGAGGTTAGGAACCCTCTTTCCGACCAGAGCCTCCCGAAGTTGTGAGCCACCCCAAAGGCATACTGGCTATCAGTATATATGTTTACTGTATGCCCTTCGGAGAGTTCACAAGCTCGGGTCAACGCTATAATCTCTGCGGCCTGCGCAGAGTTATGCGGAATTCTCTTAGTTTCAACAACCGTACTCAATGTAGTAACTGCATAGGCAGCTGTATATGTACCATCTGGGAGTTTGAAGCAGGAGCCATCACAAAACAGCTCCCCTTCCGCATTGCCCAAAGGAGTATCTATAAGGTCTATCCTGCCCTTCATTTCCTGTTCAGTAGTATACAGGCAGTCATGTGATTCTTCGTCACCGCAAACAGTATTTTGCGGGAAAGGTAGGAGTTCAGCCGGATTAAGAACACAACACCTCTTAATTTGAATGTGAGGGGCAAACAGAATTAATTCATACCTTGTCAGCCGTGCAGAGGTGAGGTGTTGTGTTTGGGTTTTATTCAATAGGACATCTACAGAGTGGGGTACCATCAGGATTAAATCATGGCCTAGGACCATTCCCTCACTCTGTGTTACAGACGCGGCAGCAGCAGCGACAGCTCGCAAACATCTTGGCAAAATGCATGCGACATGGTCAAGTGCAGAAGAGTTGTAGCCGCACGGTCTATTCTTCCCCCCGTGTTCCTGTGTTAACACAGCCAAAGCACATCCATTACATTCATGCACAAACAACACAAAGGCCTTGTCATAATTTGGAGTACCCAGAACCGGTGCAGAGCATAACACAGTTTTGAGAAGCTCAAATGATCGTTGATGTTCCGATTTCCATGGCAGTGGCGAAGAAATGCCCTTCTTTGTCAAAGCCAACATCGGTTTTATCACTAGTGAGAAGTTCGGGATCCACTGCCTACAGTAAGAAGCCATACCTATTAAGGCTCTGACTTCCTTCTGTGTATTTGGGACAGACATGCCAGAAATGTGTTTTATTCTTTCAGGTGTCAATCTTCTCCCCTCCTTTGACAGGAGATAGCCTAAATAGGCGACCTCCTGACAACAATATTGAAATGTTTTAAGCGAAGCTTTATGACCGTTTTCAGCCAGATGAATAAGCAAAAATACAGTGCCTTCTTTACAAGCACTTTCAGAATCTGAGCTAAAAAGTTAGTCATCGACATACTGAAGTAGTGTACAAGTAGCTGGAAATTCAAGGGTATCAAGCTGCTCCTTCAAAGCCCTACTATAAATGCTTGGACTTTCAGTATACCCTTGAGGTGCACGAGTAAATGTGAAGGAACATCCCCCAAGGTGAACGCGAACAAATATCTACTCTCCTTGTGTATAGGAATACTGAAGAAAGCATTCTTCAGATCCACAACACTAAAGTGCGTAGCCATAGCAGGGATCATCGTTAGTATCGTTGTCACTTCAGGCACAATTGGAAATTGTGGGGCGACAACTTTGTTAATCGCACGTAGATCAATTATGAAACGGTATGGGATTGCATTGTCGCCTTTCTTGTATATGGGTAAAATCGGGCTGTTACATAAGCTACCTGCAATCTCTTCAATCACTCCTCGATGCACAAAATCGGAGACAATGCACTTCAAAGCACGCTCGCCCTCAACTGATATTTTATATTGCAGAATGCGTGGTAGTTTAACTCCATGTTTAAAAACTAATTTAACGGGTTCAACCTGTAGTACCCCGACATCATTGTCGTCAACCGCCCACAAATATTCCGGGACAACGCTAAGCTCAGGAGGCAATGGTCGAGTCAAAAACTGAAAACTGGGAAGTTGCTGTGGTGAAACCGTCAGTCGCACTCCGTCAGAGGAACAATGAATTACTGCATTCAGTTTCTTCAACAAATTTAACCCCAGCAAATTCTCTCCACAGTCGGAAGTCAGGAGGAAGGGACAATGGTCCATGAAGGGACCCAAAGAAACAGGCACCGGTGAAGAAACCGGGCAAGCAATTGGTATGCCAGAAAACCCTAAAGAAACATTTGTTTGCCCTGACAGTGGAATGTTTGGAACCCGGGAATGATCAATGGAGCACTTCTGTGCTCCAGTGTCTATCAAAAACGGATGTTTCCTATTCCCCACTAACAATTCAACGTAGGAACCTTTCTGATTAACAGGAATAGGTGAAGGTTCCAAACCCTGCTTCGGGCAATCCTAATGAAATAAAATGTCGTCAGAAGGAAGCTCTTCAGAAAGGTAGGCAGCAGAAGGGTGATCAAATATATTTCTCGTGTCCACACTCGAAGTCTGATTTTCCCGTGAAAAAGGTTGCTGAGGATATTGCGAGAACTGACCTCTATCAGGGCCCCCCACTCCGGGGCGACCTCTAGGTCGTCTACCCATACCCCCAAATGCGTTGTTTGACCTTTGTCGAAGGACGGGGCACTGTGCACGCCAATGACCTTCCTGGCGGCAATAGGCACATTGATTAACATTCACAGGACCCAAGGGAACGTTCCCTTTTGGAACATACTGACCTCTGGTCTGTGAATTACCTCCTCTGGGATTTCGAACAATTTGTTGTAACAATACCTTAGTCTTCAAATCTCCTTTCCTCTTCTCTATTTTCTCTTTTTCATTATTAACACGGTTCTCATAATACTGAGCCATGTGCATAACTTCAGATTGGGATTTCGCCTGCCAAGCGCTCTCAGAGGACATAATCTGTGACTGGATGTCAGGCAGCAATCCACGTACAAATTTGTCCACAAACAACCTTTTCCCAGACTCTGTACCCAAGTCCTGTCCACTGAAGTCAGAGAATACCTGTTCGAATCTATTAAAGAATTCGGTAGCACCTTCAGTTTTTCCTTGAACACAGGCCGTAAGCTTGTCCCAAATAATTCTTTTCTCAGAAATTATGGTTTTCAATTTTGCGACAATTCTATCATGCAAAGTAAGTATTACCTGCGGTGGTGTCTCACCAGCGGGTCTCTCCCCATCAAACCTAGTCATGTTAGCCCACGTATCTCCCAACCCTGGCACATCGTCTATTGTTCGAACCTGCTTCCATAAATCTATGGGCAGGAGTACAAGGAATAGCAAGTCAATATCACTTAAGGTGAACACAGAGGACTGCAAAATGGACTCTATCTCTTTGTAGACTCCTGTCGGGTTTTTCCTAATATCGGGAATTGATTGTCTAATAGTGTTCACTTCCTGTCGCGAAAACGGGATGTGAACAAATTGCGATACATAATGTGCAGGGATGTCCACAGCGGGTGCACCAGTCCCAGCGTTAGCGGGAATCACAACCTTCGGGACAAATGTCGGAGGAACCTCTCTCATCGGCAGCTGAGATATAGGTAACTCTGACCGCTTACTGAGCAACAGAGCCAGGTCGAGCGCTAAGGCAGTCGAAGAAGTGTCGGGCGAAAATGGCCTTTTACAAATACCCAATAATTCTATAGGACAACTAACCTTCTTCCTTACACATTCATCCTGCAGGTACTGTACCATTACCTGAATCACCTTCCTCTGCATTTCTACTGTATACTGACTATAAGTGTCATATACTTCATCCGGCGGTATCGATGAATCCGAGATCCATCGAATCGCATCTTTGGTACAAATTCGTACTTCCTCAGATGCCGATCTACGACACGGAAGGAACCGTTTCTGTACATACATACTGTCGTTGTCACCATCCTCATCCCGGAATCTTTCTAAGTCCCTCCTATACTCAAACAATCTCTCAACATGACGATGTACTTTCTCCTCTGTGTCCCTCGAAAGCGCTAAAGTATTCAGATGCCTTAACCCTTGTGGGAGATCCGTATTATGTAATCTATCCCACATTACACACAAAAGAGTCCCCAAACCTTCAATAAAAACATTTTTCTCGGGAAAATTGCCCATATTTGATAATGTGGAAAAAACGTCAGCTTGATCGCCTCTCTCCATACAGTGTTTAGCCCATGCAAATAATTCCCGTTTCTTTTCTGTAGAAACAGTATTTCGAGTGACAATCTTTGACCCCGCACCCTGATCAACTTCAGTTAGTACAGAACCACTCGGGAGCGGAGCTGCGGGCAAATTCAATGGAGGTGCAACTATCGGCGCAAGAGGAAGAGGTGGTAGGATAGGTGGAGGAACAACAACTAGAGGAATAGGAAGAATAGGTTGTACAGGGGGGACAGGAATAACAGCAGGAATAACAGCAGGAATGGGCAAAGCACCAGGGAGAGGATCATACGGAGGTGGCGCAGAGGCACCAGGCCTGCGTTCGTTTAACATCTTCTCAATAAATTCTTCTGAAACATGGAAATCTTTAGAGGGGTAAATTTTCTGGATACCGAGTGAGAAAGCCCTATCCATATTTTTGACTGACTCTGAATGTTTTTCTTTATCATATAACAACGCCTTTTCGGCATTTGTTTTATGATGGCATGCATGTTTATCCCTACTTTTAAGCTGCTGCAACGCTTCTTTTTTCCAATTCTGCAAAACATCAAATGCTGCAGGTCTGGCCTTCTTTTTTAGCAAGACTGATTCTAAATATTCAATATGGGGGATCTCGAAACTACCATTGATTGGCCACTGAAATTCGGAGGCATGTCTGGTTTGTCTGTGCCAAATATCATTAAATACTATACTTCCAATGCCATACTTACAGTACATAGTACACGCCGGCGACCCCTCCTGTGGTGCCGGGCGGCTAAATTCCAAAGATTGTCGATCGCTGCGGAACAAAGCCCTAAAGCAGCTAGACAATTTCCCAGGCATTTCACAAAAAATTGGTGTTACCTGGTCAATAATTGTGTCTGCAGATACAATATGCCAAATTCAAATTGTCAGGGTTAAATTAAGAGTCGGGTCATGACTACACCTGACCAAACCTAAGGAGGACCGTACAGTTTACCAAAGAACTTACCTAACGAATTTTACCTTGTGTTTGGTGGTTTCGACAAATCTGCCCGGCTCAAAAATGGACCCTCGTCAAGATGCCGTGTCAGACCACACGACTATCGTCCAAGGATCGGATTGTGCAGCGCTGCCGAGGTATACAAGTGCTTTATTTAAAAGCTACAACAGTTACCAAGTCAATTGACAAACGGATAGCTATTCGGCTCTCAGAGTAACATAACGAACTTCAACGAGGGTTCGATGTGTTAGTGAGAGAGCGCACATTGGAATACCCGGGTCTTCTTATACAATTTGTCCAGCCCTTGGCCAACCCTCTCGCGGGTTAACCATTCTGTGAAACAGGTCTATGGGTTCCTTGCCAGGTCAATCCTGTAATATATGCATTTCGATTAGTTTCACTGATATAGTTGTACATTTACATATAGGTCAACGGTAGGACAAGGTCTCAGTTCGCGACCCCGACAAGTGGCCTGCAGGCATATTAATTATTCATGTGTACGGAGGTCACAACGGCCAGAATCTTACTCAAAATGTCATTCGGCCTCCATTTTGATGTTCAGGGTGGCTTCCATATAACAAGAGAACCTAAAATGGCGGCTTTATCCAAGATGGCGACTTTCATTATTTTCTCTAAGGTCAAGACCTTGCCGTGGAGTTTGTTCGCATATGATGTTTAGACAACTTGGCGTAGGCCAATACACATACAATTGTTACGATAGGAGGCATAATATTGTTTCAATTCCGACAGTTGAACTGTGTGTCACAAGGCCAATTTATTTGCCCTCCATGAAGTATGCCTGATCAGCTCGAGAGCGTTTTTAATAAAAATGATTCAGTAAAAGTTGTTTCAATAGTACAATCCGTGCAGTGATCGAAAATAGGAGAGATATGGTTAGTCTCTTTATTTGGATGTCCTGTTTAACATCTTTTTTCAAGATGGATTGTTCTTCCTCGTATATTTTAGCTCCCCCCACTGCTTTATATGGAGAAGTGTAGAGGGTAAAAATGATGCCATAGCTCTACCTAGGGTTTATCCACACCACCCAGGGAGAGGGTATTGTTCTTTTTAGGGCTAGTGATAGGGTACACATTCATAGAGTGAAACAATAATTGGTGGAATCATAGCCCTATATGTCCATTGTTTTGTGTAATACCATTATTATAGTTAAAAAGAAGGGCAATATCCCCCATCTTTGAGGTGAATTTTTGTAGAATAAGCACTATCCCTGTTTTGTTTGGAATGTACGCTTCCACCCATACCCTCCCCCGGCCCCTGTGCTAGCCTCCAATACCAATTGTAAAAAGTGTGTGATTGTAGCAGTAAACACTTGCTGGGATATTTGCAGACCCACAATACTTTGTAAGCAAGGCATATTTAATGCCTCAACATATTATGTGCATTTTAAGAATGTCATAACTCTGCATGTACACATTTATTTTGCAGTGCATACAAGATTGTTTGCAGCATACCCCACCTGCATATCATTGTGAAGGATTACGCAGTGCACATTGAAACCGTTTTTGTATAGCAGCGAGATTCCACATAATGTGTGAAGGTCTATGCCCAAAGGAACTCTGAACACTTGGAAACAATGCAGATTGTGTGAAAAGAATTTTCCTATCTGAATATCTGGTGCCATTATACTATGGACGAGTAATCCCAGGCATAGTCCATATCCATTATCCATTGTAGGCAAAGTAAATGATATTGCAATGTTGCTGTCCACTTATACAGTAATGTTAGAGTAGGAGACGCTGAGCATCACATTTGTCTTCTCAAAATCTTTACAGGGTAAATTAATATTTGAGTTTTACAATGTGTTAACTTGCAAGGTGGACGTTTCAATGCGCGTGCGTGACATATGTACAAAGACGACGAAGTATGTAATAACGTTACACATCTAAGTAGCCTGTTTACTTACAGTCATTATCCGATATATGAGCTAGCAGTTTGATTGTACAGTGTGGGTGACTCTTTTGGTAAGGCATAATGAGTAACATAAATTCTGGCACGTGAACTTTATTCATATTACAAGAAACATAAAACAAGTGGATGTAGATAGACATCTGCTACCTGTTGCAGAGCCAAGAGAGGAAGCGTCAAGGTTGTCTAGTAATATCGTAATAAGTTCTGGGGCAGAAGTTAGAGTCATAAGGTAAAAGTGTTCTAGAGTCAAGTTTAGGAGTCATGGGTGGCGAGGGAACATTACTTGGTTAATGTGTGCAGGCATATCTTAGTAAATTTCTTCTTTTCATGGAGCCAGTTTTTTATATTCGTTTTTTTTACCTCTTATATGTGTATTTTTCTGTTAGGGATTTTAGGTGTTTACTGTCACCTTTGCATAGAAGTGTAATGCAAATGAGCAGACTATTGAGACTAGTTGCTTATTTTAAGAGAAAGAACATTTCAGGTAATTACTGAGGCTTGTGCCTTATTAAATCTTTTTGAATAGGTGAGAATTGTCTGTGTGCGCTGCTAAAAATCTTCTGAGCGGCACCCAGAAGGAAGCTGGGCAAGCGCACAAGCGCACAGCTTAGAGGGAACATTGGTCTTCACTGATATCCTCTTCTCTGTCCCCTCCCCAGATCTATGGACTCCTCATCTCAATTCTACACTCTCGCCTTACACATCATCTCCCATTAATGGTGGCACCAAATGGGAAGTCCTCTTGGTGGGCTTCACACAATACAGGTGTATCATTAATGTCTATCACACTGGCATTATCTTGGTTGAGGGTCCTCAACCCAACCTCCTTCTCTTGGACCGGCACCTGCCATCCCTCATCAACTTTGTTCCCACACCTGCTACTCCTTCCTCCTTCCTCCACTTTCTCTGCCCCCCTCTGCCTGGTGTACTACACCCCTGTACTCCTCCTCGGAAAATCTTCAAAGGTGGAGAACTCTTGCATCTAGTCATGTTTAATGCTCGTTCTGCCATCAAACACTGTGCCGACACCTGCCTCCTTCTCAAAGACATTGACCTCGATATACTTGCTCTTACCGAGACGTGGTTCAGTGCAAGCTCAGTCACTGCTTTTGACTTGCTTCTCCCTGATGGCTATAAAATCATCTCCAAGCCTCACCCTAACCATGCTGGTGGTGGAGTGGCTCTGATCTTCACTGAGTGGGTCCATTCTGTCCTCATACCCACCCAGCCCTACCCTTCCTTTGAGAGCCTTCATACCCACTCAGCTGGACACACTATTGATGCCCGCATCCACACTGACCGTTCACTCTCCTCCCCACTGATCACCCCATTCTCCTGGTCAGACCACTCTCTCCTCTCACCTGGGGCCTCTCAGCCTTCTGACCTCTCCTCCACCAGCCCTGCCAACCTTATCCATGAATATCCATCCAATGAAACAAGTGTCAGCTGATGCCTTTGCATCTACCTTCATTCCCTCCTTTCCCCACACTATTGACTCAACCTCTGACTCTGCTCTCAGAAATCTCCACCTTGCCATTACCAATACCCTTGGCACTATGGTATGACTCTGAACTCAGACTTTAAATGCAAGTGCAGAGCTGCAGAACGGAAGAGGCAGAACATAGACTCACACTCTGACAAACTGACCTGTTGCCTGCTCCAAAGCAATACAGACTTTCCATCCGTGCCATGAAAATAGCCCACATCCAGGCTTGTGTCTCTGGTGCATCCAACAACAGAGCTGAACTCTGCAGGGAACTAGCCAACCCTTCCGCAGTATCTTCCTCACCTCTTCCCTCCCAGGCCCTCAGCAACGCACTGGCCACTCTCTTCACTGCAAAAACTAAGGACATCCTGCGCACCTTTGCTTCTCCACTACCCCAAGCCCCTTTCACCCTCTGTCTTTCTCACCTCCTTCTCTCCTATCACAACTAATGAGGTCACTAGAGTTGTCCGCTCCATGAAGGTCTCCTCCAAATAGGTATCCCCCTGCTCTTCCAGAACAATTAAGGACAATATTGGCTCTCTTGCCCCTGCACTTGCTGATCAATGCAACAACTCTTTTGCTATTGTATCTTTTCCCTCCTCCCTCATGCAATCCCTTGTATGCCCCTCCTGAAAAAAAATTCTACTGACCCTTCTTGACCAGCCACCTACTGCCCCATATCTATCACCCCCTTCCTTGGGAAACTCGGAGAAGCTGGACTTTCCTCAACTGACCTAGCACACTGAACTTGGTGGTTACCTACACAACAATCAATCTGGATTCTGAGCATCCAGAGACAAGGAAACCGCTCTTCTGAACACCTGTGAGGAACTGCTTGCATCTCTTGATTCCAACTCTCCAGCTGTTCTCATTCTACTCGATCTATCCTCTGCATGTGATTTGGTAAACCACTCCATTCTCATTAAACAGCTCCATGATACTCTAGGTATACCCAAGAGCGGGCACTGGACTGGCTGCCCTCCTTCCACAATGACCATCTGTCCCAGGGCTTTCTTTCCTCTTTCTCCTACCCCACCTCTATCTCCACCTGCAGCATCCCCCAGGGCTCCAACCTCTCTACTTGGCTCTTTAAAAACTATCTTGCCCCGCTTGCACACCTAATTTCCACCTTCTACCCAAACTTCTAGTGTTATGCAGATGACACACAATTCTTCTTCAAACCTCCATCTGATCGTCTCACTTCATCTATCATTCCTGACCATCTATCTGTACTCCACTCCTGGTGTACTTCCAATTACCTCTGCCTCAATGCCAGCAAGAGTGAAATCCTTCCTATCGGGACTCCTGCTCCCTCTTTCTCTCCCTCACTCTGGCCATCTTCAATGGGCTCTCCGCCTTCTCCTTCATCTGAAGCCAGAAACCTTAGAGTCATCTTGGACTCCTCTCTCTTCTTCATCCCTCACATTCAGGACCTTGCCAAGAAGTCCCACTTATAACTTCACCTACTCAAAGGAATTCTTCCTTTCCTCACTTGCCCCCATAAGATTAATGTCTGTAGATCTCTGGTTTTCTCTAGGCTAGACAACTGCATTAGCTTTTTCCTTAATGTTATGTTATGTTATGCTATTGGGATTTATAAGGCGCCAAAGCCTGCAGGCATCCAGGCGCCGAAAGACAGGAGAAGGTGCAGATACTCGGACAGTCCTAGCTAAACAGTATGGTCTTTAACTGTTTACAAAAAAGAAGATGATCATCAATTTTGTGTAATCTGGTTGGCAGGGTATTCCAGGCTTGGGCACCCTGAACATAAAACGCCCGCCCCAGTCCGCGGACCCTTTGGGTATGTGGTGTTACTAACAGAGAGCCATCCATTGATCTTAAGGATCTATTTTGTTGGTAGATATTAATCCTCTCCTTCAAATATGCAGGGGCATATAGTAAGCAATTTGAATTGAATACGGGCAGCCACCGGGAGTCAATGGAGTCTCCTTCTGGCAGTGCTGGTAGGTTCATAATTTTTCATCTGAAAGATGATTCTTACCACTGCATTTTGTATTTTCTGCAACTGCTGAACATTTGCCTTATTGGCTCCTCCTAGTAGGGCGTTACAGTAATCAATACGTGGCAGAATCACGGCTCTTACTAGTTTTATGCAGTTTTCCTCCGATATTAATAAAGCTACTTGTGTCAATACCTTAAGATGGTAGTTAGTATTGGTGGAGACAGCGGTGACATGTGCCTTACTGTCAAGACTTTCCTCCATGTAGGTGCCCAAGGTCTTAACTTTCTGTACAATCTTAATTTGATTGCCTTCGATAGAAAAGCAATTATATTTTTGGTTCAATTTTGATTGAGCATGTTGAGAACCAAAGAGCATCAACTCTGTTTTTGCGGCATTTAGACAAAGCCAATTCGTTGACATCCATTGTTTTATAACAAGGTAAGCTGCAGTCAATGTTTGTTGATCTACTTCATAATCCCCTGTTATATTTAATACTAATTGGAAGTTATCTCCATAATTGCAGAAAAAGATCCCCAGGGCTTCCAGCTCAACACATAATGGTAAGATGTAAATGTTGAACAATAAAGGTGAAAGACAAGCCCCTTGGGGAACACCACAAGTTATAGTCTGTGGCTCGGAAAGCTGATCACCCCAGTAAACACAGGATTGGTGGCCCTCCAGGAAGGACTTATTAAGGACTTAATCTACCCTCTTCCTCTCTACGACCCCTCCAGCTAGTCCAAAATAGGGCTTCAAGACGTATCAATGGCCTCAAGCCCAGGGACTCTATCGCTCCAGTGCTAAAAACTCTCCACTGGCTCCCAGCTGCTTCAAGGATCACATTTGAATCATTCTGCATCATCCACA
Source organism: Ambystoma mexicanum (assembly GCF_040938575.1). Classification (NCBI taxonomy): domain Eukaryota; kingdom Metazoa; phylum Chordata; class Amphibia; order Caudata; family Ambystomatidae; genus Ambystoma; species Ambystoma mexicanum. The sequence goes on along the minus strand of NC_090929.1, from coordinate 1,318,286,027 downwards.
AGGCTGTCTGGGGCCAGGGATCATGTTATCTGCAACTGGCTCTCACTAAATATTCTCCCCCTCATCTTTACGTTTCTCCAGCACTAATGCACTGTGTGTTAAACACTTTGCTAAACCTCAAGCTGGTGGCCAATCTCTTTCCTAAGCAGGATCCCCCTATGGAACAGCCTCCCCATTGCTCTTTGTCTAGAGCCGGATCTCCTCAATTTCCAGAAACCCCTCAAGACTTTCTTCCTCCCCCTCTGCTAAACCTCAAAGCTGCTGAGGTTGGTGACGAGGGCCCTTATGTGTCCCGCACCCAAACTATTATGATGATAGGTAACCCACAATGGTGACAGGATAAACTCTCAAATAGATCTATGCCTGACCTTTGGCATAGTGCATGATACTACTCATCATAACAGCAGCCACATCCCAATTGATATTGCACATGGATCTGATGCTGTGAGTCATCTCTGCTGTGGCAGTGATGTGTATTCTGATCAGCAGGGTGTGTAGTCCACCAAATGGCAGGACAGTAGACCATGGAGGGCCAGGCATCCTCTTGGATCTCTTTGTGAGGGCAGATGACACCCTCTACCCAAGACCGCTGCACAGCACATGGCTGTCCTGGTCCAGGTAATCAATTTAGCACAACTATTCAAAAGAAGTAACCTCACCCCAGGTTGCTGCATCTCTAAATGCCTTTGTTCATAGTGAGAAAGGAAGGGGTGGGATTATGATGGGCAGGTGGGCTCTGGTCAATGGAAGTAGTCTTCCACCATTTTGGTTCTCACTAATTCTTTCTCTTTCCATCCCCCTCCACTTCCTCTGGAGCAAAGCACTTTGGGTGTGACAGCAGAACGGCAACGTGCACTCTGTTCAAGAGCAGGTATTGGAACATTAAAGCAGGCTAGCCTTAGATCGATCAACTGAAGACATGTGCCTTTAAAAGAATAGGTCTCCCACCCCTTTTTCAAAGTCCCTCAGACCCTCTCAGTTGCTTTAAGGCTGCATACTCACTCTGAAGAACTCACTGAACTTCCTTTGAGCAAGTTGTACTTTCCAAAGGTCTCAGCCATCGAAGACAGAAGGAAAATATGTTCCCTACCCTCTCACAGGGCACATCATGAGTGACATCTGCTGTTGATCAGGACCTACTACTCTGCAACAGAATCTCCTGAGCTGGGGAGCAGAGCCTGAACGGAAAAATACTATCCTCGAGTCCTCATGAGTGTGCCTCACAGCAACCGGAGGGCCAGGCCAGCCTAAACTACCTGTTCTACGACACCGAACAGGTCTCTCTGCATTCACTGCACCTGGAACAAAAGGCAAGTTGCTGGCTCTGGTTCTTGCGCTTCTCGATCACTTAGCACATGCTTGCAATTTGAACCAGCTTGAAACTGCATTGTGCCTGAGGTAAAGCTCATCACCTGCGAGGCCCGAAGCAACTTTTCAATGGAGGGACCTGAACCGAATCATGGATAGTAACACGCCGACTCTAACCAGATCGACCTATCTAGCTCTTGAACTGCTGCCTCATCAAGCGCACATTGATGCACCCAAGATCACCACTTCGATAAACATCAACCACCAATTCAAACCGCTGGAGTGTCATTCATCAACCCCTTCCAGCGGCTAATGACCAACTCAGTCTGGTCAACTATGAACCATTACTGGTACCGCCCTGACTTGCATCCTTGAGAACCGCCCTACTGCTGCATCGAGCAACCCCCATTCATCCCTATTTGGCATCTGCTTGCAGCTTGGGCCCACAAGATCCACCAAGCCCGAACTGAGCTTGATCTGTTTGCATCTACGTTCGACACCGGGTCTGACTTTGTTAGCCCACCAAGAACCGAATACAGGTACTGTTGACTCTGATCCACCCCTTGGACCTGAGAGACTGGTTAGGTCACAATCGCTCCTGTTTTCATCCAAGATATACTTTTTGTGGTTAGTGGTATACCTACCTCCCCCATGGAATTATGCTCAGAGTGCTACGTTCACCAGTCTGTTGCATATCCTCTGGTCTTCCTTTGGGGTGGGTTTTTGTGCATTACTCTCTTTTTGTTCTACATGCAGGCAGTGTGGAGCCTTGATTGGACTTTCCTTTATTTTGTACCGTGATACTGTGTTATTTGGGTCACTACTGGTTCACCTTCTCACCCCTCTTAAGAACATATCCTTCCCTCAGCCCACGCTGCCACAAAAGGCAAAGGAGGAATATCTCTTAACTGTCCCTGTTTTACCTTCATGGTTGCATTGTGTTTTGGTTTGTCAAAGTGTGAGAGCTGAGTGGGCAATTTTACCCCTACTCACCCTTGTACTCCAGCTGAGCAGAATCCAATTCATCACAGTCGGCTGGTATGTGCTATCAATTTTTGACTCCTGTAGCAGGAGCATACTGAATTTCGGAGAAAAACGTCATGAGGTAAAATGTAGCTTGCTGCCCTTGCACCTCAAAATTTAGAAGTGATTACGATCAGCAATTGCAATAAGTTTCTTATATGTAAACCAGAGTGTGATCCATTAAGTTAAACTAATCAAAAACTATTAACAAATACAAATAATAATGTAAACTGTTGAATTGGCACCAATAACATGTAAAATAAGCGTTAAATGTATTGGGGAGGTACAACTCGACTTAATTAATATAGGTTTACGCATACATTGCTGTGAATTTCTATTTCTATTTTGTATATATAGCTAAATGCTTCGTTTTTGGGAGCAGCAAGAATTGAATATTCAGTCGAAGCACACACTCATTGAGATGCATAACAGTAGATCATTTACTTGATGTAATTCAGCAACAGGCAATCACAAACTGATGTCAACACTACCAATCAGCATCAGGAAGCAGATTTTAATAGTGCCACCATTAAGCACATATTACGACCTGATTTACCATTTATATGCAGATTTAAAGATAATATGGAACCAAAACATTTTGATCACTCATTTATATCTTAGGAACTTATGAATGACCCATATGCAAATGTTTAGAGACTCTATTGCAAGTGTTTGTGGTACCGTGTTAATAACTGCAAGAATGGGCAGAGTTTACAATGACTTCTTACGGGAATTCAGGACGAACATAGATACCCTTACCACTTAATAGCACTTAGCATGAAAATATTATTCATTTCAGTGCCAAAAACTCACCGAGCACTCAGACCTTGTATTCAAGAAGCTTGCATATAACCATATCGACTGTACTCTTAAATTTTGATCAGTAGTTTTCATGCTGTAGGAGCTCATTGTACAGTCTATTTTTTCAAGTGCAGTTGTTCTTCTCTCAACAGCAGAAAAAACGAATAGCAGCACAGATCTCATGCAACATTAATTTGGTATGTAAAGTGACAGTCTGACAAGATGACTACTGCCAAGCAAAGGTACAGAGAAGAGCAATGGCAATCTAAGCATTCATTTCCTCCCAGGTCAGCAGTGATCTGGCTGAACACAGGGCAAACATTGCCACAGTGCAAAAAAGACACATGTTCACTGCATTTTTACAGCAGAGCAAATTTTGTCCTAGTGCTAATATGGAATGGTATTAGCAATAGGGCAAACTGTGTATAAAAAATGTATCCCTTTCGCAGTAGGGCCATTTATGGCCTGGTGCTTCAGCCCAAACTCCACTTGTCATGGTGCAATGGGTTTCAAATATGTGTCAATGTTTTTAAAAATAGTTCAAACTTTGCCCTAGTTCCAATACCATGAAACTTGGCACTTGCACCTGAGTAAAGTTTCATTAATCTGGCCCCATGTGGTCAGGAACATTCCCTCCAATGTGAAGACTGCTATCAACTTTGAATCAAACAAACATGGTGTTAGGAAAGATGTATCTATTATGTAACTTTCCCTCTGTATGCTATGGACCTCCAAACGTTTTGCTTTTGTTTTTGAAATTGCCTTGCCTTTTGTTTACAGGGAAATTAATCCTTCAGCTTCACCCCCCTGGTCTTTTGCTCATTTGTCATAGGGAAACGGATCATTCCTTCAGACTATCATTACTAGCAAACTATGTTTCCTTTTTTTTTTTGACTTTTTAACTGTTTGGGTAATTCTTTTAACAGTGCTCACAGCATCTTACACTGTCATGCAGGGGAGAGATCCATCCAGGGGTAGATTAGTTCCCCCTGTTCTTAGTTTAGTGTGGCAAGTGTTGGGAAGGATTTCTCTTTTATCAACTTTCCCTCCATTTTCCATGGACCCCTACACTTTTTGCTTTTGTTTTTCACACTGACCTGACTTTTTAGAGTGAAGTGAAGCCTCCAACTTCACTCCACTGGGCTTTTCCTCACATGTTGAATTTGACTAGTCCTTCACCCTATCAGTACTGGGAATCTATGTTTCCCTTAGTCCTTTAACGTTGTTGCTTTTTTAAAATAACGTTTTAATATTGCACAATGCATATTAGAATGCAGTGCAATGGGGTTTCTTTGTATGATCCTAGACAACACTCAAAGGGATTTTTTGGTTACCTAAAATGTGCTGAAGGACAAACTGTTGGCTGCATTTACTGCATTTGGCTATTAACAGTGGCTAGTGTCTAAACATGGCTGTGCCACAAGGTTTTTTTCCTTGGCCATCTTGCCTTTCAGCCTTCTTCCTGACCTGTCAGGGAAGGAAAATCCTTTCATGGTCATGCACTGCCTGGGGAAAACATGGCTTTTTGCTGGCTAGTGCAGGGCTTGGGTGTGGGGTAACAGGACATTGGTAGGGACTGTCTGGTCCTAATCCACATACTGTTGACTGAATTTCTGGTGTGCATGATTGCATGAGACCCACAGTGGTCCCTGATTGGACCACTGCTGGTGTGCATGTGTGGAGCAGATCTTTCCATTGGAGTCTGATTACTTACCTGACTTGGAATAAGAAGAGGTGTCCTGCAGCCATTCTAGTAGATCAGAAGATGAGCCAAGTATCATGTGCAGCTGTGAAGACCAAATCAAGACCTGTGAATGATCCCTGACTAGTCTGGCAACCAACTCTTGCTGAAGTCCTGGTGAGGCACTGTCAAGCTGCTGATCCCAGAAGACCCATTTGGTGCTTCTACCCTCTGGACTGGTGGGTAGAACTGGTCTCAACATCTCCTTGTGCCCAAGCCAACTGAAGTCTTCAGAAGAGTCCCTGGGCCATCCAGTGGGCTGACCAACTCCAAATTGGGCTACAGGGATAGTAATGTTGTGGTTCTGCATTCAGGTCTACTTCCTGAGGACCAACATTGAGGCCCGGGTCAGGGCCTCATGCTTCCCATACCTCCCCTCTGCCCACAGCTTCCTCTTCCTCTCTGAAAAACTCCTATTCCTCTCAAACAATCTCTAAGCCCCTCTTCCTACCCCTGTGTGGGGCTGGTTCAGGTTGTCCTTCCTTGGTGCCTGTTATCACTGTTTCTGCACCAACTTTGCATCTGCCCTCTGTGTTTCTTCTGCCCGATCCTTATCGTTCTCCTGTTTCTGCTGACAATGTGTGATGTGCACCTGTTTCTCGGACCATGATTTGGCATCTACCCATCTGCTTGTACTTCTAATGGGAGCTCCTTACGTAACAAGTGGTAAAGAATGACAATGATGTTGTCCCCTGCCTCCCCAGTCTCTAACCATCTCGTCTCTGCTGTATTTAAAGGCTAGGGTCATTATCTGCTCTTATTGTGCCCTGGAGCCTCTATGCACTCTCCTCAAAGTTCCTAATATAGCCATCTAGCAATACGCAGATGATACTCAGTTGTACGTGAGAGTAAATGGCAAGCAGGACCTCATTTGTCTCTGAGATTGCCTAGCCATCATCCAGTCCTGGATGTCAACTGCCTATCTCTAAACCCATCCAAGACTGAATGTGTCCTCATCAGTCTCTCTGCTAAAATACCAGTTGTCCAAAAAAGGTACAATCATATGTGCCTAGAAGGATTTCATCCACAACTCTCAGACTCAGCAAAATCCTAAGGCTTCACCATTGGCAGCAATATGTCCTTCCAGAAACACATAGCCAAGTAGGCCCAAATAGCCTGGCTCAGAATCTCTACCCTTTGAAAAATCAAATCCGTCATGCCGCCACAGCCATTGTGGTCTCACACATCGATGGAGGAAATGCTCTCTTGACAGGGCAACTAACTGCTCACTTGGCTCTCCTAAAAGCAGGCCACCACGCTGCAGCAGGTCTTATTAGGGAAGCACAGAAATTTGACTGAATTACCCCCATCCTGCGCAAACAACATTGGCTTCAACTCCGAGCCAGGATTCTGTTCAAGACTGCATGTATCATCTACAAAGCAGTCAAACAGTAGCACACCAGTGTGCCTGGTAGCTAAGTTCCACATATCTGGGGGCACGCACTCCTCATACAGCGAATCGACCAACCGGTTTGAATACCAACTTTTCCGTGAAGAGAGTACCCGCAAACAATCCTCTTGTCACCACCCTCTGGAACTCGATTCCGGTGTCGGCTCGGAATGCCCCTACAATTCTCAAATTTTGCAAATCTCTCACAACATGGCTCTTTCAACAACACCTGAACAAGGACTAATTCCAATTAACACACATACCAAAGCAAAAACCTCACAGTGCTGCACTACAGTTAAAAGACACCACCCCAAATGCCGGCTACCCACACTATGTACAGCGGTCTGCCGATCTAGAGCAAGGTCGCTAAATTACAATGATATAAAATAAAATAAACTGTTAGGGCCATGATAGAATTCATGTCAGCCTTGTCAGTGTAAATGTCCCTCAATACTTGCCATATGTCCGCTCAACAGTTATTAAACAGAGCACCATCATGAGTGGTGTTGCTTAACGTTACTTGACTGTACCTCACCGTTCTCCATATCTCATCTGCCTGCTCCCCTAGCAGGGAAGCAAACCAAATATTCATGTGCCCATTGCTAAAGTAATGCCTGTTGTATGTTTCTCAAGGGCATTAATCCACTTGCCAGCTCCTTTTTTGACCGAGGGCAGGGCATGGCATGTGTTAGATTTTCCCAATCCATGTGAGGCCAGGGCACATAATGCGGTTGCCCCGGTCCTTTCTTTAAAAACTGAAACTATGACCCCCATGGTTTAACAGCACTTTTCTGCGTTTCCTCGCTAGGCTGGGATCCCCGCACTTTTTTAGGGTTTTGCTAAGGCCATTCGACCAACCCGCGGTCGAAGCCTGTAACTCCATGGTATAACTTCCTCCTTGGTATCTGACTCCCGCTAGTCCTTCTCCTCCTTAAGTTCTCTCTCTGCATATACCGATTCATAGCCTACTATGCTGCCGTGTTTGTTCATACCTTGCAGAACCCCAGTAACGGCCCCTAATTTGGGAGTGGTCTCACTTGGGGACATTGGAGCTAATGGGATTGGGGGTATTGGACAACTTTACTATCAATCTTAAAAATAATCTGTGACCCCCTCCATTGGTCTATGGCTGTGCTGACCATCCCATTGCACCTGCTGTTGATTTTGGCCCTGCAATGCTTGTGCCAGCTGTGTGGCAGTGGCGGGCTATTCGGGCCCCCCCCTCACCCATTCATCTTAAAATGCATCACTTGCATGACCAAAAGTGGGGGACGCTTCCTTTGCCCCTGTGTGCATAACCAGCCCTCGTGCTGACAATGACATAGGAGGAGCAGTTGCAGAGACATTTGGCATCCATTTTTAGGCACCCCCGACTCCATCCTTGGACTAGGCCTCACTGCAATAATATGAAAAGGCATCTCTCCCCTCTGCAGCGCCGCACACAGCATGCTCAAAGGCCCCCACCTTTTCTCCCTGACCCTGAAAGCTTTGCAGCTCTATTCTCACACCTGAGCCGGAGGCAATTACAGCAATATAAATCGCTTCACCCTTCCTCTGAGATCACTGTCCTGTGCGTGAACCGGCTTGAACCAGGCCCTGCAGCCATCCTCTCCACAAACCTGCCCGTGCCCTCGTACCCCTGCTGTTGGAAAATTATTGCCAATATAACCCCATGGCCCCGCTAGGTATTCTCTTGATGTGCCAGGCATGCAACCTTGGTGTGATGCCCACCACAGTGTGCCCCCACCAACAAAAGCCAACCTCTGTCACAGTATATTGCACCTTAGAACTAACAAATGTCAGCATGCCCCCCTAGTTCTTCTGATGTGCTCAGACCTGCCGCATGATCGATGATCCCACCCAAACCAAGACCCCCAAGTCCTGATAAACCCCACAAGCCCCAGTGAATAATGCTGTTATCATAAACCTAGAATTTATAGAGTATAATGATTTGCTCAAAGGAGCCTTAGTGACTGTTATTTAGTGCATGCTCGAAACAATATGTTATGTTAGATTAGTTAGTGCCTGCTCTGCTTCATCGTGACCTGACCCTCACCCCACCCAGACACAGGCAACTGGACCTCGTGGCACACACCCTCCTGCCAACCGAACAACAAATCAGCGGGAGCAACGTCATCAAAGATATATGTAACCAAATGTTTTACCCAATCCTGTGTCCATGCAGTCCCATATATGATGATGTCAGTTGTGCCAATTTTTACCTTCTTAAGCTGCCTCACTTGTAATGTTTGCCAGAGTGCTCTGGGGCAGCAAAGTTCTCTGGATGCCAATTTCACATAAACGACTAAACTCTTGTAGCCTGTTCTCCTAGTCTCATTCCCCGCTGGGGTGTGCCTTATTTCTTGTATTTGGGATGTGTAAGTCAGGGAGTGGGCCTACACAGCTTATGCTCTGCCTTTTGTAATGCTGCCTTTAATTGTGAGCATGCCTTATTCTCAATGTATAAAGCGTCTGAATGTCTAAAATCAATCTGTCTCTGGTTGCGACACCCGGCTTGCCTGGTTTTACTTTCACATCTTCTGTTGGAAGAGTGAACCAGGTTTTGGTGTACCCTATGGCAGGCTATAAAGGATAGGATCCATTTGGGGTGGTGGGGCAGTAGATCTTTTGCCCACCTGGTTGGACACTTCCCCACCATTATCAAAAGAACTGTCCTCTTCGACAAACATTTTCCATAAATCTAGAATGCCCTGCCAATGTTCCAACTCTTTCCCCTTTATAGGTTGATAGTAAGTATGTATGCACATGTTCTAATAAGCTATTGTATATGCCTTCTTCATGCAAGGGTCTAGACGTTTTACTCCTGAACCCACTCATTGGGCCTGTAGGGTATTTTGTGGAGATTTGGGGCCTGACAGTATTTTCTTACCGCCGAAAAATAACTTAGCAACAATCACTCCTTGTATTCAGATTGGGCCATGTACAACAATAATACAGTGGACATGCATTATTTCAGCACACAGACATGCGTATTTGGTATGCATGGTTGGTATGCGTGGTTGGTGGTATTTTGGTGAGCATAATTCCCTTGTTTTATTTGTGGCCCCAATATCCAGAACCCCTTATTTTTGCTTAGATTTTTCGTGTAATCACTAGAGAGACCTCAGGCTTGCATTTCAGGAACACCACATTTTCATTTTTAGTGTGCCACCATGGGCAATTTCTCTCTGTCTTATCTACGGCAGCGAGCTATCATGTGGTATTTTCACTATCTTATATACGGTAGTGAACTATGTCCCGGGCCTCCCTTTTTGCCGACTCATAGACCTCCGACAAACTACAACACACACAATTAGTTATAATTGCTCATACTGAATTACATTGTGCACCCGGCTGCAGCAAATTTGACGTTTAGCTACCTTGAAAATGACAATAGCACTGTCTAAACATCTCCCCACATCATCAGCACTGTATTGGTAAATATAAAACACACCACCCGTCTGCTTTCAAATATTTTTGTGTATTATAAAAGTTGCATTTAAACACGATCTCACTCTTTACAGAAATAAATAAAATAGCACAGTAACAGCATTTTCTGTGATACACTGAAAAGAGAGTGGCGGAGACAAGAACTCAATTTGCAACATTAAACATGTGATTAAAGCACAGGAATCTCCTTTCCTACACTGACTGAATATTCTCGTACACACTAAGCCCCCACACTTCTGTAATTACCTTATCTGTTCAGCATGAGTTTTCTTCAGCTGTTCTCTTTCTGAATTTGGCTCCCTTGAAGATTAACCCCAGTGAAAACAAGCGTCTTTCGTTCTCAAACCGGGGTTATTGCCTGGAATTCTCAGCTTTTGCAGCAGGAATGCTTCAGCCAGGAAACAGGTCCTTCTCCCAGCTTTGCCAAATCCCGACCGTTCTCCGCCTCTCTTCACGCTCCCCCAGCAAAACTCTCATCACTGCCTCTAGCATGATACTTGCTATGACGCTGCTCCAATCAGAAATCAATCATGCCATCTCCTCCCTCACTACACAATGGCTCATTTCTACAGTAATTATTTGTAACCAAATGATTTCCTGTTCCTTCGAGCCCTTTTGCTTCCTGTAGTTATGTGGACAGAGCAGCAGAGAAAAAGAAAAAAATGAATGTGCGTTTAAAAGTTCACTTTCAGAGTAGGCCTAATTCTGCAGTGGAGACACATTTTTATTAGTGGGTTATGTTAAATGCAGTTTTATTAGTCAGGTTATTTATTAATAATGTTAGTTATTAATTTTCAAATGTGTCTCTAGCAACACAGGCATTTCAGGTGAAAAATAGTGTGCATTTTTGAATGTGCACGTGTGCTTTTAACTGTAAAAATAGATTTGCATCTTATATGTTAAAATCGTTTTTGACTGAATAGCCTGTCTTTACTTATATGCCCATGTTAATCTGGCAACACATATAGCAATGCACCACACCCATGTGGTGGTGCTGCATCAAAAAAATTGCTACCTGTGCAGTAGTGCTGTATTCTGTGCTGTAACACGCCAAATATCCTTACATATACCCTCCTTATGTTTTTAGAACTTGGCTACAATCCAAGCCAATTCCTAAAAACAAGTTGTTCTTTTTTTTCTTTTAAAATGCATGTGTATTGGGATATCTTTCTCTTCCTGACGTAGCTAGTAAAATCAGTAACATTTTCATTTTTACTGATAGCACAATCAACCATCCACCCATGATTACCACCAGGACAGCCAAACCCACTATTGAACGTTCTCCCCAGGTACCCCAATTAAATCTTTCCACTTCTATTATCCTCAGATTACTAATTGTAATATTGTTTTTTCTCAAATTCATTTTTATAACATGTCTTTCTTTGTGATTCAATAAATATTCCACATCCGGATCTATTGGAAAAGTATCCCTTTGGAAAAAATCGATATTTTCCACTTGGCTTTCCCAAACATCATTTGTTACATGAAACAATGCTAACCCCCCAATTGACACAATTGTATCCTTTGGAACCTGTAAATAAAAAACATTATATTTCACCTTTAACCACGTATGTTCCATGGTTTAAATGTACTACCGTCATGTTCTTTAAACAGGTGCTGACCAACCATTTACCTCTGACCATCTTAGCCTGTGCCATTTCTTCACTCCCCATATTGCTAATAATCACTTCACATCCCTCTGATATACTTGGGTCAGATTTCAAACCACAAATAGCATCTGTGGCATCAGGAACAAACGGTTTACCTGGACATATATAATTTTGTTCTTTAAATTTTACACATGTTTCCAGGTTTGGTATTAAATAAACTTCAGGTTCCCATGACTGAAATGCCACCACTTCTGGAGTCTTAATCTTAATAAATGTGTCCTCTTGCCAAAATCCCACGTTGTGTACCCACTTCGTTTGATAAATAAGTTCAGGGGCTACATATGGGATGCATAGCAAAAATCCAATCTCTAGTCTTTCCAAGTCCACATATAACGGCATTGCATTACCCATTTCAAATGCAATTTTTACCTGTATTATATCAATTTCCCTCCTGGTCAATCTTTCTATCATTTGACGAATAATATCCTGCAAAACAAAATACAAGGGGATATGTCCTTGAATCAATTGTGAAACTGCAGTTTGAACTTCTCTCATATAATTCGTTAATAGTCTATCAACAGGACTCATTATGTTCAATATTTCATTTAAAGTTCTGTCATGCTTAAGTATTATTTTAGTCGCCCGTTGCATTACATCCGCTTGTTCATTTAGAATGATTGCAGTTTCATTTATGAATCATACTTGTTCATCCAGTCCCCCTCTAATTCCATCTAATGTTTTTTGTATTATTTCTAGGTCAATACTCAGTTGTTGCGCTTTAGTACTCAGTGTTCCTACCGAAATAGAATTGGCTGTTGATATTGTGGTACCTATTATGGCTCCAACTATAGACATTACCAATGATATCGCGAGCATCACCGCACCTCTCTTTCCTCTCCTCTTCTTAATGTCTGCTGAATTCACGAATGTTTTTTCCAATTGCATTAATATATCTCTTATTGACTGCTTAGTGTCCTCTTTTCTTATTTCCAGCCACTCTTTAGTCTGTTCAATCTTAATTCCGGTACTGTTCAAGTGTTTTTCAAACAAAATCTCAGGATTCAATGGTATGTATATATTTTGGAAAATCATCCTTCTATCACTCATGATGAATCCTGGTGCCTCTTCCACCGCCATACCAGATGCTGGTCCAGGTTCAATGACAACCTGTGCTTCTGAATTCTTAAAGATCCCTCCAAATATCATCATCATTAACCATATCATCGGTATCATCTTCAATGCTGATCGCTTTGCAGCCTTGGTCTTCACCCCTCTTTGGGGCTTTCCCGGAATCCGTCCACGTTGGCTCCAGGACTCCATCGTCTCCCGTGGGCTCTGATCCCGGAACCTCCGACCAAATAATGTTAATTTTCTAAATCAAATAGAAAATAAACAAATTAAGTACATAGCACAATACTAACTTCACTCTTTTGCCAAAAATAAAACATGCTTGGTAAAAATATTTCGTTTTTTTTTTTTTTTTTTCTGAAATTAAACACAAGTTAAAAAGAAAACAAGCACATATAAAACAGCATTCAATATTTAATACATTTTCTCTCTGCACACCAACCATGAGCTTCCATTATATATATTTATGTATTTATTTATTTATTATATATTTTTACATATTTTACAGTGTTTATGTGCCATTATAACAATCAACTTTTTAACTTCTTTGTCACTGCCTCCTGATTGTACCCATTTATTTTCTCTTTTTGTGTTCAAGGGACTTTATCTGTTTCTACATGCTCAAGCTGCCTGATCTCATGTCTGGGATGGCATGGTTTGATTTGATTTACTTGGACAAACTGATCTATTGCCGTTTCACCTTCATTTTTCAAAATTTTATAAACTACATGAGAGACCTTATCTATAATTCGAAATGGCCCCTGCCAGGCTGCTAGAAATTAAGAATTTTTCTGTTTACTTTTTCCAAAATGCAACTTGTACACCTGATCCCCTACACTGTATTCCTTTACTGATGTCTTTTTGTCATAATAAGACTTTGCACTGTCAGCAGCTCTTTCCAGATTTCTCTGCACAAAAGCAAATGCATGTTGCAAATGCCTCCTCAGTTCATCAATATATTCATGAACCGTGGATGCACTCACAAGTGTCTGCTCATGTGTTCTGTATAGTAGGTGTTGTGGTAACACCATTTTCCTACCTGTCAAGACCTCATGGGGCTAACACCTGTTGCTTTGACAGGAGTTGATCTGATTGCCATCAAAACCAACGGTAAACGTAAATCCCAGGTGGAACCTGCTTCTGCCACAAATTTCTTTAAAATATCCACAACAGACCTATTGCTTCTTTCAACTGTACCTGAAGACGCTGCCCGATATGCGATATGTAGTTTCCTTTTCACACCTAGTATTTGCCATACCTTACTCATTAGAGTACTTGTGAAATGAACTTCCTCTGTCTGACTCAATTCTTTGTGGCAACCCAAACCTTGAGAACACATGGTTCGCCAGCAATGTGGCTGCTGTTTGTGCACTACAATCTGGTGCAGGAATGCATTCAATCCACTTCGACATCAAACATCCCACACTCAAAATATAACGGCTTCCCCTACTCGACCTTTTTAAAGGACCTACATAGTCTATTTGCAAATCTGACCATGGGAGAGTTAGGCCTCTTTTCATCAATGGTGCTCTATGCATTGGTGATGTAGGTTTAAATTGGGCGCATACTAGACATCCTCTAGTATATAATTCCACATCTTGGGACATATGTGGCCAGTAAGCATAATCTTTTAGTATTTCTAATGTTTTTTGTGAACCTCTATGGCCTGCAGTTATGGCATCATGTGCATGGTGTAGCATTAGCCCTCTGAATGACAGGGGTACTACCCACTGTATTTGTCCTGTTATGGACTCTCTAATCATGAGTCCATCCTGTAATCTAATTTGTGTTTTGTTCTTTAATAGCACCCTCAACTCTTCTTTTCCCATACAATCATTTTCGGTTTAAAGAATTTTGTTCGGGATCTATCAAATGATTATAATAGATTCCCAAAATTAGATCATTCTTTTGTGCCTCAATCAAATCTTGGTCTGGCGTGTCATGACTCCACTGCACCACCGGTTGATCTACATCCTTTGGTGCTTTAGAACTTGTCACTGCATCAATTTGTATTTCACCCATTAAATAATCAATAGGTAGCAATTCTCCCATCACAGCCCCAATCTTAGCCAGGTGGTCTGCCTTATCATTTCCCTCCTTATCCTCTCCTGGTGTTTTTAAATGCCCACAAATTTTTCTCCAGTATATTGTTAAATTATTCTCTGACACCAATTTGTCTATGGCTTGTATCATTTTTCCATGTTTAAGTGGCTTTTTGTTGGATGTAACCATGCCTCTTGCTTTCCAACCAGGCAAATACTCCACAAAGCTATTCCGTGCATAGTCAGAATCAGTCACCAGGACAATTTCACTGAACTTTTTATCAACTGCAATAGCAATTGCTTTATGAATGGCTGCCAATTCCGCCACCTGACTGCTCCTATCTCCAATCCTCATCCCTATACTGGGGACACCTTCACATTTCAACCAGACATTTCCTGTTCCTGCCACTAATTGTTTATTACTGTCATTTTCAATGTAAAAAGCACAACCATCCACATATACAGTTGGCAAATCCTTGCATGTTTTTTCATCAAAAGCTTTGTGTGGTGATTGTTTAAATTCCTGCAAACTAGTTTCCACTTCCATTTCATTTGGTATTTGTTCAGCTGCACAGTCATGTAAGTCAGCTAACCCTTGAGCAATTGGGTTCTTTTTATTTTGTCCATATCTCACTTCTACGGGAAAACCTTGTAATGCCAGCGTCCATGAAGTGATTCTGGATTGCGCTAGATTACCTGATCTAATTCTTTTACTCTCTAAAAATTGCAAAGGTTGATGATTTGTTTCAATAATCAACTTTTCTCCCTGAACAATGGGGCGGAAATGTTGTAGCGCCCACACAGTGGTTAATAGGGCCTTTTCATATTCATTAAATTTCATTTCAACTTGGGAAAATGCCTTACTTGCATATGCAATGGTTTTGTGATTCAAATCGTGTTTTTGTGATAACACTGCTGACATACAATGTTCAGAAAACCTATTTCTATAAAGAAATCCCTGTCCTTTATGGGGTATGCTAAACATGGTGCCTTTACAAGACATTCCTTTAATTTAGCCACTGCATCAGACTGCTCTTTTTCCCATTTCCAGGGAGTATTCAGTTTAAGCAGTTTAGTCAATGGTTGAGTGATTTCTGCATAATTTTCAATGAACTTTCTGTTATAGCCTGTCATCCCTAATAAACTTTTTACTCCTTTCACATTTTTAGGATCTTTTAATCTTTGTATGGCCTCTATTTTCTTCTTTTGTGGATTTAGCCCATGTTCAGTCACTTCATGCCCTAGAAAGTTCACTTTTTTCTTGCACCATTGTGCTTTTTGCAAAGATACTTTGGCGCCTGCTTTCTGCAATTGGCCAAGTACATGTCTTATTTCATGAAAATGGCTTTTCAGGCTTTCATTTTTTATCAGGACATCGTCCACATAAACTATTGTTCCTCTTTCCGCTGCATCCGGCATGGCCTTTCTCAAAAATATGCCAAATTCACTCCCACTATTGATGTACCCGAACTCTAAGCCAGGCATATTGAGTCCTGTCAAATGTAAAGGAAAATAAATGTTGTATCTCCTCTGCCAATGGCACGCACCAATATCCAGAGGTGAGATCTAATGTGGTAAATACATTTGAACCATGTACCTGAGCTAGGCCCTGATCAATGAATGGCAGCGGCCATCTAGATACTGGTACTCTTTTATTTAACTCTCTCACGTCTGCACACAGCCGCAATTGACCATTTGGCTTTAACACACCTAAAATAGGTGTATTGGATGTGCTATGAATGGGCCTGATGATTCCCCGCGATTCCAAATTTTTAATAATCTCTGCCAATGATTCTAAACATGCCAGCGGTAGTCTATACTGGCGTACAAACACTGGATTTCTGCTACACCCTTCTGGTAATGTGGCCACATGTAAATCAGTTAAACCACAATCATAAGCATCTTTTGCAAATACATCCTTAAACTCCATAAATATCTCCCTCAGATGGTCCCTATCCTTATTGCTTTCACATGCATCCGCTAAGGAGATCTGCTCTTCTACCATTTTGGAAAATTCTGGAAAGTCTTTTTGTAAAGCTGCCACTTTTAAATATTTTGGCATATCAGCTTCCACTTCAATGGGCTGATTTTCTGTTTCATTTTCATTTAAATTAAATATTATGCAATCCTCTTGATGGCAGCACACTGTCTCATTTGAATCATAAGGATACACAGAATTAATTTTAAATATTCCTTTGGGCTGAGAGTCCAGGTGTTCTGGCAACTCACCCTTGGCATCTACATACTTTTCAGGAATATTTCCAATCACCATGTTATTTAAATCTGCCGTATAATGTGATTTTTATATGGCCATTCCTAATGGGGAGTTTTCCTCTAAATGAATATCCTGACAACCTTTATTATTTACCATAATTTTTACAGATCCTCCACCAATATCTACCAATGGAATGTATTCATAATCCAGGCCTTGCTGTTTTATGGATTCATTCAGGCATACAAATGCATCAGAGCCTTTCATCTGCTGTCCATTTTTGCATTTCAGTGTTATTGCAAACTGTTTTGTAAATGCAGAAATAATAGTATCTTTCCTCATTTGTAATTCGATTGCATAAGGAACCAGTTGTGCACAATGATAAGCCCTTCTTTTGTCTTCAAATTCAGGTGCCGGACCACCTAGGCGTGACCATATTTTTTGATTAAGGAAATGTAACAACATACACATTCTGTGCATGATGTCATTGCCCATGTAAAATTCATTTTGTGCTCCACTCACTATCCATACATTATGGTAAATTGTTTTCTGCCCAATGCTAATTTTAAGCCTGCATCTGCCTGCAATTCGGTTTTCAAAGTCTGGACTGTCCAACCCAGAAACATATTGGTTTGTAATCCTAAATCTCGGGATTTCTTCCCTCTCCATTATTTTTTGCAACAATTTCTCATTAATGAAACTCCTTTCATGTTCAAGCGCTAGTGGCTTTTATTGTTTTAAAATAGTCATTTATACCAACATGAACCCATGGTTGCTCATCTTCCATGTGTATTTCTGCCAGAGTGGTAATGTGTTTTTCTGAATCTGTTTTAGGAGCAATATTCTGTTGTTTTCTCTTTTAAATAAAAACGTAATGTGTGCTCATCTATGGCAGTCTGCCAATTTTTCCTTGGGTCCAAGTATATTTGTACAGGTAGTTTTTCACTGTCGCTCTGCATTTTGTCTTGACACATTAATATAACAGTGATACTAGGTATGCAGCTATTCTGGAGATATACCTCCACAGCATCATTTGTTTTGGCAACGGTGTGACATTCATTTATATTGCTGTTTTGTGATTTTAGTTTCTTAGGCCTCAATGGTTTTTTGGTTAAGGACCACAGCACTCCATTCACCCCATCTATTAGAGGAGACAATCTTTTCAGACAATCTGTCCCCATCCGAAATGGAATTTCACAAATAGATGTGAGCAATACCTCTTGTTTCATTCTGTGCTTTCCTATTTTTATGTTCACCTCAGTTACACCTATGATGGGCACCTCCTCCCCATTAAAGTTATGCACTGGGCCTTGATTTTCCTTCACTGTGATCTGACTCTGTGGGGGTCTCCCTTCATTGATACTCTTTACCAGCTCCTTGGACATAATTGTGGCCTGTGCGCCAGTGTCAATCATAGCAAAGGTGTGGCATTTTTCTTCTACAGTGATGGGTGCATAATATCTGTCCTCAACTTCCTCTAATACACATAAGAAATGTGAATTCTTACTGATTTCAGGGCTCACCTTTCTCAGGTCTTTTTCACTTTTGGCTAAACACATTGGTAAATGGAAAGACATTTTTCCCTCCTTTTTACCCATTTCTGCGCGAGAGACTTTATTAATTTCTCCATGATCAGAGGTTTTTTGGAGTGTGGCCACTGTTCGCCCATCCATCTGGGTAACATCAGAGACCACATTACAACCTTCCAACTGAACATGTGTAACAACATCATTCAGCAATTTGTCATTTTTTAATTCTGTGCATTTGTGATCATTTAGTGTAATACCAGCCCTTTCAGCCTCTTCAAAAATATGTGGCTCAAAGAATTCTTCAGGTGATTGACTTGTACCCTCCTTTTGAGTATTTCCTTTTTCTGTCTGTGTTTGGTCATTGTTTTGCTTGCCCAGGGAAGGAGCTATAGTATCCCCACTTACTCCCTGTTCACTGGTATTCCCCATGCATGAGTCATTTTTCTTAAATCTGTCCCTTTGTTCTTTTGGAATTCCAAATGTTTCTTTTTCATTTGTACAAATCTTTACTGTTTTATTTAGCTCTAGGTTAAACCGTACCTCTTTTTTAGAAGTATTTGCACTTTCTGTCACAAGTTCATTTACTGGCACTTTCACATTTATTCCATTAGGCATCTCAGAGTCGTTATGCAAAATTATATCAGAGCAATCTGTCATTTTGGCACTGCAGTTATCATGAGTACTTAGTCATTTTTCAGAAGCCCCCCGGTCATTGCTATGTCCATCAGCCCCCTCTTTGGAAGGTTGTTTTTGCGCTGTACAGAGCTTTCCTATTTGCTCAGCTAACATTTTCACTTGGGCCTCAAGGCACTGTAACCTTTCCATCTCTCTAGGATCCTCTTTCTGTGGCCTAGGTCGATATTGGTTGTTTTCCCCCTGATTGGATCTATTCTGATACCTCTCAGGTGATTGATGTCGGTTGGGATGGTTTCTGAACTCTTGATTCATTTGTGGAGGGGAGCGGGTTGCACCCATCCTTTGATTATAGTCCCCTGGTGGGGAATCATTGTATTGACGTGGATTGTAGTTCACGTTTTGCCTCATGTCCTGTCTCTCAGATTGTGGGTACTGGCCCCTAGGTTGATTTCCATTATCAGTAAATCGATCCACATATCGGGGCCTATCCTGATTACCATATATCATGGTGTTGGGATCACATCTGCTCTGTGTCCCCAATGACTGGTAGGGACCATCATTTCTTTGATCTTGATTTTGTCTCTGGTTATTGTTCATACCTGCCATATCAGGCCGATATCCTACCCGGGGCCTGTCCCCTAAATACCTAGGGCTGATGTAGCTCTCTCTATTACTAGGATCATGTGATTGGAACATTGGTACAGGAAATGGCGATCTTTGTTGATTACCCCTTTGTTCAGGTGTCACATTATTTTTACCTTGGCTTTGAGCAGACTCAAGGGACATTTTGGCTGACCTGATTTCCATTACTGTGGCTGAGGGTTCTTTAGATTTAGGTCTAGTATCTTTCATTTTATCACTTTCTCTACCCTGACAATAGAGTACCTCATACAGTTTTGTGCTTTGATGTACAATCCATTCAAGGGACTTGTCACAGTCAAATTCACGGACCAATTGGGATATGATGTCTTTCTGTAGCCCATAGAAGTATGCAGTTTTAAACTCATTGGAATTTGAGTCAAAAGATACATCAAAGCGGGGAAATGCTCTTTTTAAGTCTTGTAAAAATTGGCGAGGGGATGTATTAGGTCCAGCAGTAATTGTGTAAGCGACTTTCTTTGCCTCCTGCAATGACTGAAAAGAAGAAAAATGACGCCTAATTTCTTTTTCAAACTCCAACCAGGTCATATTCTGCTGTTCATTTAATCCCCTTATGATGCTGGCCGTCGGGGCATCTAAAGTTAAATGAAAATATTGTCTGTACTGTTCCTTAGGTATCTGGAGTGCTTTAAAAATGTCATGCACCGCTTCTAAGTGATCCTCAATGCAGCATTCACCTCCCTTTTTAAATGGTTTGATCAGGGCTTTAATGGATTTCATTATTTGTATGGGGCTACTTCTTGCAATGCATGGAATTGCACTATTTTGTGATTCAATCCTGTTTTTAGGTGTATGAGATTGGTGGCTGCCCCCAATGGGAGTATCAAATCCCCCAAGGGTGCTGCAACCAAGTTCAGTCACCGGTCCAGTCACTGGAGCACTAGCTCTTTGGGCAGAGCTAGAATTCACCTCCACTCCATTGAATGTGGTACCCTGCCGCCTCTCCTGGGACCTGGGAATGCACATTTGCTGTTCTAAGTCCTTACACTTTTTAAGGAGTCTGTTTGCTTCATTTTGCAAATAGTTGTTTTCATCACTCATCTTATTAATCATCTCCTGCATGTCGCACATTTGCATTTGGCATTCATTGAACTCTTTATTTCTCTTGTCTCTTTCTTGAATCATTTTAATCATTTCTTGTTCTGCACTCTGGAGATCACATTCTTTTTCACAATGTTCTTTTTGTAAAATCTGCATTTCTGAAACAACCTCATCTTTATCCTGTCTAATGTGGTCCACTAAGGCATTTAAGTGTACCAATTCTTGCTCACTATCCTCAAATTGTTTCTTGCTTTTGGATAACTGAGCATCAAAGTCTCTGCATTTTAATTGCATGTCTTTTTGGCATACATCCAATTCTGCTCTTAACATTTCCTGATTTTTACTTGCCCCATCTAATTCAGTCTTTAACCTGTTAATTAGCTGAGTATTATTCTCCTGCATTTGCAGGGACTTATTCAAAATAAACCATATTTTGCCGCATAGCCGTATTAAACAGTCTTTCTCTGCACTTTTATCGGCTGCATTCAATAATCTTGTAAGGCAGACCTGAATTATGCTGCCTTCTGCAAAAATATTGTCTAGTTTTTCTTTCTGCACCTCACCCTGAATGCTTTCACACCATTCTAACGTGCTATTCGACGACCAAGTCCCATGTGCAAACAACTTTGCCTCTAAATATTGCACTAGGTCTGAGAATGTGGTTTCCCTTTGTGACATTCTGAAATACGTTTTTAGTGGCACACTGCTATTATAAAATGGGTTACCTTTAATGTGCAAATGGCAGTGTGAGACACGCTTGCCACGCCCAGTAGGTACTCTATGATCACTTTCCCGGCCTGCAACGCACCATAAATATGTAGGGTATTTTGTGGAGATTTGGGGCCTGACGGTATTTTCATACCGCCGAAAAATAACTTAGCAACAATCACTCCTTGTATTCAGATTGGGCCATGTACAACAATAATACAGTGGACATGCATTATTTCAGCACACAGACATGCGTATTTGGTATGCATGGTTGGTATGCGTGGTTGGTGGTATTTTGGTGAGCATAATTCCCTTGTTTTATTTGTGGCCCCAATATCCAGAACCCCTTATTTTTGCTTAGATTTTTCGTGTGATCACTAGAGAGACCTCAGGCTTGCATTTCAGGAACACCACATTTTCATTTTTAGTGTGCCACCATGGGCAATTTCTCTCTGTCTTATCTACGGCAGCGAGCTATCATGTGGTATTTTCACTATCTTATATACGGTAGTGAACTATGTCCCGGGCCTCCCTTTTTGCCGACTCATAGACCTCCGACAAACTACAACACACACAGTTAGTTATAATTGCTCATACTGAATTACATTGTGCACCCGGCTGCAGCAAATTTGACGTTTAGCTACCTTGAAAATGACAATTGCACTGTCTAAACATCTCCCCACATCATCAGCACTGTATTGGTAAATATAAAACACACCACCAGTCTGCTTTCAAATATTTTTGTGTATTATAAAAGTTGCATTTAAACACGATCTCACTCTTTACAGAAATAAATAAAATAGCACAGTAACAGCATTGTCTGTGATACACTGAAAAGAGAGTGGCGGAGACAAGAACTCAATTTGCAACATTAAACATGTGATTAAAGCACAGGAATCTCCTTTCCTACACTGACTGAATATTCTCGTACACACTAAGCCCCCACACTTCTGTAATTACCTTATCTGTTCAGCATGAGTTTTCTTCAGCTGTTCTCTTTCTGAATTTGGCTCCCTTGAAGATTAACCCCAGTGAAAACAAGCTTCTTTCGTTCTCAAACCGGGGTTATTGCCTGGAATTCTCAGCTTTTGCAGCAGGAATGCTTCAGCCAGGAAACAGGTCCTTCTCCCAGCTCTGCCAAATCCCAACCGTTCTCCCCCTCTCTTCAAGCTCCCCCAGCAAAACTCTCATCACTGCCTCTAGCATGATACTTGCTATGACGCTGCTCCAATCAGAAATCAATCATGCCATCTCCTCCCTCACTACACAATGGCTCATTTCTACAGTAATTATTTGTAACCAACTGATTTCCTGTTCCTTCGAGCCCTTTTGCTTCCTGTAGTTTTGTGGACAGAGCAGCAGAGAAAAAGAAAAAAATGAATGTGCGTTTAAAAGTTCACTTTCAGAGTAGGCCTAATTATGCAGTGGAGGCACATTTTTATTAGTGGGTTATGTTAAATGCAGTTTTATTAGTCAGGTTATTTATTAATAATGTTAGTTATTAATTTTCAAATGTGTCTCTTGCACCATAGGCATTTCAGGTGAAAAACAGTGTGCATTTTTGAATGTGCACGTGTGCTTTTAACTGTAAAAATAGATTTGCATCTTATATGTTAAAATCGTTTTTGACTGAATAGCCTGTCTTTACTTATATGTCCATGTTAATCTGGCAACACATATAGCAATGCACCACACCCATGTGGTGGTGCTGCATCAAAAAAATTGCTACCTGTGCAGTAGTGCTGTATTCTGTGCTGTAACACGCCAAATATCCTTACAGGCCTCATTAGGACTCCGGCGCTAAACCATGGTGCTATTAGCACCATGGTCCATGCCGGAGTCCGCCATGGCGGAATGGGGAATTACCACCCCATTCCGAGGTTGGTGGGGCGGTCATTCCCCATGCCGCCATGGCCCTTCCCCATTCCCATTTTTGCCACATAGGGCTCAATGGGAATGAGGAAGGCGCTAATTACGGTACCGCAAATTGCACCAAGGTCCCTTTGCGGGTCCCTACTTTAACGGCTGGTAAAACCAGCCGTTAAGGTCGGGTCCCGCAAAGGGACCTCGTAATTAGGCGCTAGGTGTTTAATGGCACCGCAGCCTTTTACGGCGCCGTTAAACACTTAGCGCCTGGGTCATAATGAGGCCCATTGTGGTACTTTAAAAATGTATTTATATACTGCCAAAAAGCTTTACAATTATGCTCCAATGGCATATCCATACTGTCACAAGCCTCTAACCGTGCACAAAAGAAGGACTGCTAACACTAGTCATTCTCTTAACAAAACATCAGACATTCCTATTTCAAAAATGTACCATCCTAATAACAGATCTGCTTATTCACACAATTACTAACAACGCCTAACCACAAATACCACCATATACACAATTGCTAAGGATGTCTGACTCCAACATCTTTGTCTACACAATTACGAACAATTCTTTCCAAATAACACCTTTCTCCACATAATTGTTACCAGTACCTAACAAGAAAAAAGACCTTTATTTGCACAATGATGTTGATCATTCCTCTGTCCCGTTACCTCGAGATGAGGGCACTTAAGTATAGAACCTAGGGATATCAAGGCCTTTTTATTATAGGATGATGACTTTACGTAAAACTTGATATTTCCCTGCTAAGAGGAGCTTGCCCACAATAATTTATCAAACACATATGCCATAGCAAAATATCCAAATCACTGTATTTTATGCAAAATGTGTCCTCTGAGTCCCCCTCAGTGCTGTTCTCCTAAGCTAGAAACCAGACGGGCATTTAAAGAAACACAGTGGACGCTCAACTCTCTGTCTGGTGTGCACACAAACTGCTCTCTGGAAGCAGGCGTTGCCGCCCGGTACATGCAGTGGGGGATGCTGGCGTCCTCAGGAGATGCTGGAGATTACATCAGGGTTACCAAATGTAGACCCTTTTTGAATTTCAGGATACAACAAAGAGAAACACAAATTGCAAGAAAACACAGTTTTAATGCAAATGCAAAGTAATAGCCCAGAGGTCAGCCCATCTCGTGAGACTGGTAAACTGAAGATTCGACCATCTCATATTTAGAGGTGAAAACCACAAAATTACAATATATTTGTATACCTTCTAGACATTAAGTATACGCACATTCTAACCATCCTATTGGCTCCTTCCTATACAGACTCATTACACAGGAATTGGCCTAACTTAATAGACTGCTGCAAATAATATGTAACATTCTATGTGCATCCCATTGCAGATGACCTAACCTGCAGTCAGTGAGGAGAGTGAGACCTTCCCCCCATAGCAACAGCTAGACACAGTGATATTCCCCCCATGTAACTATGCATCTTGGCATCCCAAGCTATTCCCAAAACTCACTGCTCTCCCATGTTAAAACATGGCCTTGCTACTTTCTCGTACCAGTCTGCATATGCCACGGGTACAAACCGTTATTTCCTAGTGTGCTCGACTCTCTGGGGAAGGTTTAACAAGAAAATAATAATTGCGGCCGAATTCTTTTAAAAACAACTCATACCTATTTGTGCTGCCTTGCCACCCGCTGCATACTTGGCAGTCCAAAGACTCTCTAGGTTGCAGCAGAAATGATAACCAATTCAATAAAATGGCAGAAATACAAATCTCAGTAATAGTCTCTAAGCCTACATTTTCTCTTACATTTAGGACATTGGACATTCATATTTACGCCTCTATGCACATTCTCCTTGGCCTTTGACACTGTCATTCACACTGTGATCCTTAATACTGTCTTTCTTCTTGGGATTCAGGATCAAGCCCTTGCCTGGATTGAAATGAAGAACAATGAAGGCGTATGTAAACCGGGGGGATACCAGATATAAACTTGGAGATGGAGGAGCAGACCTGGTTTGAATAAAACTTAACAAACAAAGGCTCCCTATCTCTAGAGGGTTTGGTAATTGCTGTTACTAGGATATCGAAAATATGCCACTCATTTGATTCCACCAGAACTATGGGAAAACAATGCACATGGAAAATTCAACCAGACACTGTAACACCCAAAATCATAAGTTCAAACTAAATTATTAAATCTTTAATACATCAAAAAGACTGGTTAAAAACATTGGTAAAAATTATCGCAGAAAGTGGTGAGTACTAAATAAAGTGTCCTGTGTTTATCACCTGTGAGGTGAATACAAAGTGCAAATACAGTACAGAACAGTAATATAATCAAGGTGCAGTTGTACAAACATAACAAGTTAATGAAGAGCAAACATTTGATAAAACAAAACAAAAAACACAATTTGTATCCACAATAGAGAGTATTTGATTGGTATATACCTCTAATGTCTATTTAACAGTACACATACCTAGAATACATGTGGCGTGATCATAGTGCCTATCACAACACTTGGGACCTCATTAGGACTCTGGCGTTAAACCATCGAGACCACCATGGAGAAAGGGGGAATTACCACGCCATTCCAAGGTTGGCGGGGCAGTAATTCCCCCTTTCTCCATGGCCCTTCCCCATTCCCATTTTTGCCCCATAGGGCTCAATGGGAATGGGGAACGCAGCAATTACGGTACCGCAAATTGCGGTACCGTAATTGCCATCAAGGTCCCTTTGCGGGTGCCTACTTTAATGGCTGGTCCAGACCAGCCATTCAGGTCAGGTCCCGCAAAGGCACCTAGTAGTAAGGTGCTAAGGGGTTAACGGCGCCGCAGCCTTTTATGGGGCCGTTAACCCCTAAGCACCAGGGTCGTAATGACCCTCTTGGTCTGGTGTTGTCCTATGACCCAACATGTTCCGCTCCTCTAGAATGAACATTTCATGTCATTGTGGGAACTTCTTCAGGGAAAGATAAACAATATTGCTTACCCTGACGGCTCTGGCATGTGGTGACTAAAAGATGATGCTCATAAAAGCTCGAGAGTAGACTAGCAGTTTCTAATGTGGAGTCTCTTCGGGTGGCTATTTGAGAGGTAGTAGAAGGGATGTACTTCCTCAGCCTCTGCCTCTTAGTGGTCAGTGCTCGGTCCGCTTCCCTTTACACTCTACACCTCTGCTCGTGGGGCACTAATCCCCTCCTTTGGGTTCTTGTACCAACCCTTTGCAAACAAAACCTAAATCGTGTTATTTTTTCTGAATTCTCCTCTGATCTCTCCATCAAAATGTCCAACTATCTCTCTGCCATTAAATATTATGTGGCTTTGCACTCTCTGATGTTAAACTCTACCAAAACAGAGGTGCTCTTCTTCCCTGCCAAAAGCTCTCTCATCTATTCCTCTCTCTATCCAGTTGCCATCTTAGACTCTCCCCTACTCTTCTTCAGCTAGAAACCACAGCATCATCTAGGACCCTTTTCACAACTTCTCTACATTCATCTCCAAAAGTAACTTGCCTCTAACTCCCAAATAGTAGGAAAATCAGGCACACCCTTCCTTTCAACACTGCTAAGCATCTCTTAACCACTCTTGTCTTCTCTAAAGTGGACCACTTTGCCAGCATTCTCTTAGGTCACCCCAACTATCTGTCCTCTCTGCAAGATCCTTAACCTCCTTACCAGGGCTCTCTTAGAACTCACTCACATCACACCTACTTCCTCGTTCCACCACCATTCTGGGCCAGATTTAGATATCTGATTTTGATTTACAATTCCATCCACAGTAAGACACCACTGTATCTATCCTCCTCTATCCCACTAGACAAGCCTTCTCATAATATTTGCTCTGCCTCCTTGACTACTCTTGTGGCTCCTCATGCTCAATGTGCTACCTCTTGCTACCACCTATTTTCTCTTCTTCCTCCACCTGCAAGGAATTCTCTTCCCACCGACATATGAGAAACAATCCACACGGATGTGTTCAGAACCAAACCACAAGCTTACCTCCTTGCCTCTGAGTTACCCCCTTAACCTACCTCTCATCTGCCTGCGAGCTAACATGTTTCCCCCGAATCTAACTTGACTTGGTCCCTCACTTCCTCTGCCTCCACTCTAGCACTTCACCCATCATGGTACCATTCAGAGCTTATATATTCTCCCTGGCAACTGCTCCACTTACTCCCCTCCACAACCTGGTCAGAATGTCCCTCAAACTCGCCCCATTGTAAGAAGCTCACTGATTCCCATCAAATCTGATTTCTTATCTATTGTACGCTGTTTTGTGATCAAAAGAGCATTGTTCCTTCTCTACATAATGTCACAGGATTGATGAACGATTGCACCTGGCATGTACCAAAAACAAGCAAATAGCAACAATAGAAGAAAAAGCACATTGTCGTGATAGAACCAGCACCACTACCGCCTCTATCGTACAGATTGTGGTTCACTGCAGGAAATCATGCAAAGTACGGCGGCCACGGCCACATCCTGAACTAGCAGGCCAGGTGGGCGTCCCCTATGCAAGACCACAGGAGGGCAATCATGAACCAGCACAACATCGCTCTAGAAGGAATGGGGGAATAGGTATTCATTGTGCAAATATGAACCATAGGATGGGAATCCCTCAGCAAAAATACCTCTTAAAAAATGATCAGTAAGTGTCCGATATCTGGGTAGACTTGCCACCGACCCACCTAGAAGAATCTGGAAGCACAACCCATGTGCCTCCTGTGGTGATTACTTGGAGCATAGAGTGTTCGCTGCTGCTAACCATTTTTATCACAGCCGCAAGAACTGACAGAATATGCCAGATACCTGAGCGGGCACCCTAACAACAAGATACATCAATGGTGGCAAGGTACGTATAACACACCGCTCCACTGTTCGCAGGTATGACTATCCACACACATCACAAAAATGTGGTTATGCTGTGCAGATCAACTCTCCGCCTACTTATACCAGACTACGCCTCAAAGCCTCTGACAGCACAAAGAAGCGTAGACCTTTGACAAATTTGGGAACGTTGAACACATAGTGAGTCTCTTGCACTTACACCACCCCTACTCCTCTCAGCACCCATCCATATGTCTGACTGCAAGTGTTGCTTCTCTACAAGAGCCTGGCCAGTCGTGCTAAGCATTTTTAGCAAATATGCACACACGCATTATAATCGTACTCCATGACCGCCAACACTCTGGTCTTTGGTCCTCCGAGAGCATTCCTGAAAACAGGGTATTGAGACTATAAAAATGGTAAAATGGGTGCTATACAAATGACATGTACACTACAATGCAATACAATAGAATATAAATACATACATAAATAATTAAATAAACCAATGCAGAGTCCATCATTTTGGAAGTCATCCTAAAGTTGGAATTATTGTTTGAAGAAACCTTTACAACATTAAAACATATGAATTCCTTTTCTCCAACTGCCAACAATGTAGCAAACATGGGAAAGCATGGTTTTGCATAATATTTCCAACTAAAACGTTGGACTTTGAGAGCAGTATATGTTTGCTCGTATCCCTGACGAATGTCCATCAATTAGCAATAGCGAGAGAAACATAAAGGGCCTAATTCATGGAACTTTTAGCATGGTGGAAAGTGACTTTTCACTGCCAACGAACACCCTGATTCACAAAATGGTGCAAAGTGCATGTTAGGGAGAATTCTCCAGAATGGCTAATTTCCCTTACCTACTGAGTCCCTCAGCAGCTTTGCTGGATCTCTAGGATTTATGTTTTCACCTGCTAAGAGTGTGAGCCTTTTTTTCCCACTCTTATATGTGTTTTGATGTGTGTTTAACATTTTCTTGTATTAATAGACTGTGGATCCTCCCCTACTCCATCATCTTTTTACTGTGTGTTACACAGCACCCTCAGTGCAGTGACACAGAGTTGTCTTTTAGACTTCCCAACTCAGACTCCATTTTCTGGGACTGACTACTGTCTGCCAGAACATGTAAAGTTGCCATTGACTTTATTAGTCTTTTAAATCCACTGACCCAGTACAAACTATCTTACATAGAGTACTGGGAAGGGTTAGCACTTAACCCTTTTTGTCTGTTTCTCTTAGAGCATTGTTTTTCTCCCTTTTCATCAAGACTTGGCTGGTGGTAGTGGTAACTAGCCTATTTTTCCTGTCGCGATTATCTTAAATAACCTTGGTATTGTTTTAGGCTTCTTGGTAGCCTCAAACTTAAACCAGCTAGACCATATGCATTTTTATACGGTTCCGGCTGGGTTTATTCACCATTTCTTTTTGAAAATGTCTTTCTCATGTTTTACTCCACGTGCCAAACCAGGTTTGGTTCCTTTGTTCTCTGTCTTTTCACAGGCTTCTCTGCAGAAGCCCTCCTTAGGATCCTGAAAGTCTGAGTATGCAGGATGTGAGGGAGGGGTTTTAGGAGCCCTGCCATGGGTTCCCTTGGTAACCCAAGTCACACTCCTGTTTGATTGGCTAGGTGACTGTACCGCCTGACAGCCACCCTGCTGTGTGATTGACAGTCAGGTTGTATGAATGGGGGAAAACTGCATAAACATCTGGTTTCTGGGATTGGAAAGGCAGAGTCGCCACTGGAACGAAAGAACCGACGAGGAGCTGACCTTAGAGGACCCCTACAATGACTGAACCTCCCGGTGAAGCCCTGCTGCAGGCTCGAATCTTCAGACTCCAATGACAGAGAAGATCTACCAGGAATCTTCTTCCACTGAGCTGGTGGGACCAACCAGTTCACCCAAACTGCAAGCCAGGACTCACGCCTCTGATCGAATTTGCTGTACAGAGCTACAGTGAACCGGATAACCAGGAAGGTTGGACCCTGCTTGGGTTTTAAGGAGCGCACCTTTTATTCGTTGCTTTTCTCAGCTGCTGGTTTCTTCCCTGGGCAGTGCAGGACCCTCCAGTCTTCCTACTTCATGTCAGTCCGACAGTCGCTTCAGGAACCATGAGCCTGCAGGAACTGCCAGGAACGTCCGCCTCAGCTGCAGCTTCTTCTCCAATTAAAGGTACTGTGCAAATCCGGTTGTTCGTTTTGTCCAGCTGCGGTAAAGCTGGGTTATACCTTTTGCCAATCCAAGGGCTTGTCCTTCTCTACTCTTTAAAATAACTTTTTTGGCGACCAACTTTGTCTGGAATTCTTTGCAAAGACTTAACCGCAAACTACCCTGAAATGTGTGATCTTGAGCAAAATACTTTTGTCCTATTGACTTTGGCCCTAAGCCTTTTTGATTTGATTCCATCACTGTAGTTCCTCTTTCTAGATTGCCCTGCTTACTTTCCTGTTAGTGCTGCTCAATTTGTGTCTAACTTTATCTTTCCCTCCCTTTGAAATTATTGGAGTGCCATTTTGCTCACACTTCATTTTTTAGATTAACTTGTCCAGAAGCTATTGGGAGTGGTGTGGTGTATAAAGAGTGTGACTTTTCGCTCGGTTTATCTAAGAGAGATTGTATACAACTGATGTGTAAATAAATGTATATTCTTTTAGCACCATGGTTGACGCTGGTATTTTACTGATTGCGCCATGGTGGATGGCAGAATTACTGCCCCATTCCAAGGTTGGTGGAGCGGTAATTCCCCATTCACCATTGTCCCTTCCCCATTCACATTTTTCCCCCCAAAGGGCTCAATCGGAATGGGGAAGGCGGTAATTACGGTACCGCAAATTGCAGTACCGTAATTACCTCGAAAGTCCCTTTGCGGGTTCCTTCCTTAAAACCAGCCGTTAAGGTTGGGACACGCAAAGGGACCTCCCAATTATTTAGCGGTAAGGGGTTAATGGCGCCGCCACCTTTTACGGAGCCGTTAACCCCTTACCGCCTGGGTCGTAATGAGGCCCATAGCCAAGTTCAAGGTCATGACGATAGTCCACAGATGCCTTTATGGAGAGGCAACAAGGTATTTTTTAAAACAATTCTCTTTTTATGTTCCCCCGGGGATGCTTAAGGTCAGCATACGCGGGACTATTGAATATACCCTGCGCAAAGCTGGCTTCAGGGCGCGGCAGATCTTTTCCGGTCAAGGCCGCTAATTATTGGAATAAGCTACCTGCTGCCCTACGACAAGATGGAAACTATCTTAGTTTCAGGAAAGCACTGAAAACCTTTTTATTAGAATGAACTTTCAAGATCCAAGGTATTTCTCGCTGCCTAGCTGGGTTTTCGAGACCTTGGCGAGAATTCAGACTGTGAATTTGTATTGCCGGTTCTTCCCGTGCCCTGATTCCTGCGGGCTTTCGGCGTGTTACAAGTACATACATTACATTACATTACATGAATTAGGCCCTGTGTGTGGTAAAACTCATGAAACGCATCAGCAATCCCCACCACACTCTTCTCATCGCCTGAATGCAATTGGGAAAACGAGGGTTGGCCATTCCCCTCAGATCACAGCACGCCTATGTCACTTTACAGATAGGCTCCAGATTGGAAGTTCAGCATTGCATAATCTTACTTCACAATGAAGCCATGCCACGCTGGTTTTTTAAGCATGGTTTAAATATTGTTTCAAAACATGCTTCTTCCGACTCAAAAACAAATATTCTATGAATCATAGCTATCTCAAACACACATACTCATTCAGTTTCACATTTCACTCCAAGTTACATTTTTTTGGGCAAATATGTATCTGCCATTTACCATACTTGAGAACTACACATTTGCCAGACATGCTCCTATGAAGTGCTACCTTTGGTGGTCTGCAAATTCTTTGCTATGGTGTCACCACATGCATGTATGCATAACGTTGCACCAACCATACTCTTGGTTGACAGGCATAGGATCTTTCTGAGATCAGAAGCAGATATGGTATTGTTATGGTTTTATCTTAGGCAGGTATAATTACATTAATGGATGTTTCTGTGACTTGGTCCTTTTATGTATTAGGCGCAGGAAATATATGTGCAGTACATTACCATGTGTTTACTCTAAATTCGCATAGAAGCAGACCACATGACGACCATTGAAAAATCTTTTGTGGTCCAGACATCTTTGCAACAAAAGCTTGGGTACATCCTTAAACACGTCATTGCTTTTATTGCAGGAGTTCCATTAAAATACATCTCGGGAACTAGCATTAATGGTACAGCTGTTGGTAGAAAGGAACCACGTCAACTTTCATAACTTATTGTCAACTTATCTTCCATGGCATCAAAAAAGTCAGTGTAAGCGACGCTTCTATAAAATACCTGTGAAAAAAGAACAAGGTAAGTTCAACACAATTGCCTTTCTTTTTATATAACGTGAAACATGTAATTAAATGTACTCCGGAAGTTTCCAAATTGAGCAAGGCAACACCCACCCTTTGTGTACACGTGGTGTACACTCTTTTAGAGTTCCTTCTCTTCTCTTGTAAAACAAGCACCACTTTGAGCACTGAAAGCAGTGATTTTCTATGTGTCTTTTTGCATTACTCAGTTGTGTGCGCAAGACATTTTAGCAAGAAAATGATTGTCATTACCATTATACTGTTTTCATCATTACATCACTGTAAAAGATCACAATTAAATAACAGATTGTTTTTTCCTTCCAAGGTTACCTTAGTCACGTTTCCACAAATTGTATGGTTGGAGTAAAGCTAGGTTACTAGAGATGGGGCCTGACCATTTAACTTATATTGAATAGTAACTGTATGTTTCTCCACTGGCAACAACTCCGAAATGACCTTAATTGTGTACACGATTTGCTTCACGCAGAAATCTCATTAACCCGCTTTCTGCCTATTTATGTCGTTGTTGAGGTTCTGAATATAAATTGTTCTACAATGACGTTGGATTATGTTGTCAAAGTATCATGAAAGATGGAAAAATGTTTAGTTCACAGCAGGATGCACGTGTCAGAATCAATCACACGCTAAAGTCAACCACAGGTGTTCCTGGACGAAGAATACTACATCATTGATTTCCCTTTTCAAATAAAGTCGCCTGGTATTTTGCACGCCCTGTTCCAGCCTAATATCAGATCAATAGAACTAAAAGAGGATTATATTTACACTTGGAAGCACTGCACATTACCACTTGACCAGGGCTGCTGCAAAGAACCACGATACTGGCAGACATTTTTTGATCATTTCCCACCTGTGAAATTTCGTATGGAACACTAATGCATTCATTATGTTTTTTCTTGCAGTATACAGAAGCACATGTGGTTGTTGAATTCCCGCAAATGTTCCCCAATGCCCTTATCTGGTTATATGATAAAAATACAGTAAAACAAGCTTAGCCAAAGCCAATAGTTGTGGCGTGTACTCCTGTTCTTTGCATTTTGCAATTATAGGCACCAAGGTGCAATGAGAATGAGAAGAGTACAGCGTTTCAAAGGAGGATGCAATAAGGAGTGCGTGTGTGCAAGAGAATGAGAAGGAAGAAGAATTGAGCAATGGAGGAAACGATTAAGAGAGGGTGCCATTGATGATAAGCAAGAGGAAATATGAGCGAGAAAGGTGGAGAGTAAGATATAATGCAACATTGTTGTTTGGTTGAGCTGGGTAGAGAAAGTGGGGGTAGGGTGGGTGGGGGAAGAGAGAGCTGCATGGGTAGGGTAGAGAGAGTGGGAGTATGGTGGGTGGGGTAGAGCGAGTGAGGGAGGTTGGGTGGGGTAGAGAGAGTGGAGGTATGGTGGTTGGGTAGGGGTATAGGGATTGGGATAGGTTGTGTAGGTGGGGTTAGGGAGAATGGGGTTGGAGTGGGTGGGGATAGAGAGCGAGGTAGGGTGGGTAGTTGGCGGTAGTGAGAGTTGCAGTAGGTTGGGTGTGTGGGTCGGGTAGTGTGAGTAGGCAACAGTGGTTGGGTTAGCATAGAGAGAGTGCAGGAAGGGTGGAGCAGTGGAAGTAGAGAGAGTGTGGGTAGAGAGAGTGAAGTTAGGGAGCTTATGGGAAATCCCAGCACTTCCCGTTGCTATGCAAACCAGATATTCTCAGTTCAGAAGCCCCATGTGCATCCTCTCATCTATAACAATGAGTTTGGTAATGTTGTGGTGCATCGAGGTGATGTGCAACATTTCAACTGGCCAATAATCCTCTGGAATGATTTAGGATTACCAGAAGACCTGTGGGAGACAGTTGACAGTATAGTGAATGGACCTGAGAGTACACCTTCAAAGCAAAAGGGACAGTCCAAGGACAGTCCAATGCATCTGCACCCCACCAGCAGTATCATGTCTTGCCTGTCGGCAAGCTGTAACTGGGAACTGTTCAGACAGACCAACATGAGAAGTGCTACTGCCTGGCAGTTTGGTGAGGTACATGACATCTGCTCCAGGGATAAGCCCTGTCGTGTCATTAGAGAATTGTTTAACTTGGAAATGATCGTTCCTTTATACACATCAGCTGTAATAAGCTAGGAAGGGTCAGGCGTTATTAGTGGGTAACAGGATGTGTTGGGAAGGCAACTGAGATATCACTAATGGGTAGGTCATTGTTCCATGGTGAGGTCAGGTCTGTAGAGTTGATTGCAGAAAGATGCTAGACGGTCTAATGTATACTGGGCAGCAGTAGTATAGAAATACGTAAGTCTCCATATAGTATTTTGAAAGGGATGGCCCAAGAGGTTATATGTGATATTTCTGCATTTTAAACACCAAACACAAAAAATGTAGATTTGTATTGGCTGAGTTTCTGAACTACCCCACCCCAGGAGAGGTGATCCCACCCACTCCCTCTCCTGTTGTATTTCTTGAAACAATGCAGATTGTATTCCCCAAATTCCACTTTTAATCACCCACCACCCCTTCCCATCCCAACACATTCACCTTCCTCACCCACACAGTAATGTAAACACACATTACCCTCCTCCCACACCCTCCCTTTCCCATCACAAACATTGGCCCTCGTCTCCCGCACAGTGTGACGGTATCTTGGAGTAAGACACGGACAACAGACTCAAAGTTCAAAGTAAACACTTTTATAAACTTAAATGTCAGGATGAAAAAATGTGTATCTTGCCCTATACTGTGGTGGGATCTCCCAAAGAAACCAAAACTAAGGAATGCCAAAGTACACAGGTTCAATTTAGGAATCTTTCTGAATCCAAAACATATACTTACCCTCACAACTAATCTTGTACAACGTGTAGAGATGTTAGCAACCAACAAAATAGTGTTCAGCATAACGTTTGGAGCCCTGTTCTGCTCACAACTTTATTTCAGCTTCCTTCCCCAAGTATAAAGCAGTTCTAACAAAAGTTTCAGGATTGCATTAAGTTCCTAAATAATAAAGGATCAACCACTACTCGGGGTTCCCTTCCCCCAGTTCTAAAACACAGTTCAAAACACTAAATATCCAGGGACTCTGTCCTCAAGTCAATAAGTAGTTCAAACCTCAGGCTTCCCTTCCCCAAGATGTACTCTCAATGTGCTGTTGATATGATGGTGTATACCAATGTTCTAAATGTTCTGCTCCACACTTGCACCCTCTGCATATGGCTTATCTTGGCATAACAAAATGGCTTGGTTGAAAATGGCAGTACATTTCCAAAGTTTCATTCACTTTGGAGCATAATACACATTGGGTTTGCTGGTTTTCTTAATGTTTTTTGACTATAGAGTTCCATATTTATTGGTTTCTTGGATTCAACACTTGATTGATTTGTAAATTCAAGGTATATACGCTTGCTTGCAATTTTAAAGTTCTTTCTGTTTTACACAGAGTATTTATTTCAATTGTAAATCATTGTTTAGTATCTTCATAAATAATAATTTCCATTCAGTGCGGTATTCAGAATATGAAGATATATTTGTTAGACTTTGTTTTTGGTTTATCATTCAAAAATTATTAAAAGTCTTCATGTAAGGCTCTCTGTTGTTTATTTCATTTCACTTTGGTGTAATATGCCTTCGCAGTTTGCCTTTAATTGCGCACAGCCTTCTGAGACCTTTCAAAAACATGCGTTATTATCCACGCAACTTCTCACTTGTTTAAGGATTAACAAGTTCTATTGCTAGAAGGTTTACAAGGAATCGGATTGGAGACCTTTCGCAAACATGTTTCATCATTCCCGTGTCCACTCCAATACAAAATAACCTTGCACGTAACATCAAACACTTTCATATTGGATTTCTTCTTGTCTAGAAACTCACTGGTTGCTTCAATGCAAATTCCTGCAGCACAGATCTCTCAGCCTTCTTGTAGTTGCCTAAGGGCACCACCTACTGCCCCTCAGGCACTCCTGGGTCAGCTTCTATCCCCAGGAGAACAAGGACTACTAGCGGTTGCAAAAGGCAAAAGGGGCAGTCTTCGATCACGGCTTCACTTCCAATGCTTGTTCTATTCCACAGAGCCCCAGCTCCCGGGCCCCTCTTCCCTAAACCATTTGCATGCTCCACATGGACAGCTCCCCACTGTTTCCATTGGCCTCTCTGTTGCTGCTGCAATTTCACTGCCACTCTCCCACTCTCATTTGATGGGGCTTTTTATACACTTGCAGCCACTTGACAAGCTGCATGTATGAGTTTACAATTAGCCCTGCCCGACCCTCATTAAGGGGACATGCCTGACCTCTACTACTCTCAGCAGGCCTCTTGCTCATCCCAGTACCAGAGTGGTAAAAGCAAATAGTCTTCATAACTCCGGTTTTCGTCTTCCTCGTCTCAGTACTGTCAGTAGTTATATATGAGGAAGTCAGGGGAGTTGATTTATAATACCCATGAAGACTGGGCAAGGTTTGGGTTGGTCATTAGTTGGAAAAAAGGGATACCATGTCTTTTCCAAGGGCATCCCACTCCCAGTCCCCACATACCCTCCACCCAGGTGATCCTCCCTCACTTATCCACCCCCACGGTCAGGTTCCAAAAGCGATGGCCTCTGCTTGGCACCTGTAGAGAGGACCTATGGGGAATAGGAGACAAACTACCCTCAGGTTATTCACAACGGGCCCAAACAAAGACACAGACACACTCTAACAACACTCACAATACACTTATCTTGCTCCCGCATTTTCCCTCCACTGGCCGATCCTGTCAGCCATGCGCACACTCGTGTGCAGCAGGGGCATGACAGTTTGATTTAGAAAGACTGCGTGCAGATCGCTCCGAGCGGTCTTTCTGAATCAGTCTTTTTTTCTTTTTATTATAATCGAGAGCGTCTCTCCATTCGAGCCCAAGGTAGTGCCTTGATGTTTTGGAAACGTAGAGAGCTTGATATTAGAAGTTAAGAAGATCATTGACATCCCATAAAATACTAGCAATATTTAATGAGAAGAAGCCACTCTACATACTCTGATGATATAATGTGTGCCATCAGCAATGAAGTCTCTGAACAACCAAATATCAACACAAATATGTGTATAACCATGTTTCATGTCCTACCAACAGAAATTGTTTCCTGCTGCCACCGATATTGTAGTAAGAAGGGGACCATGATCGCTAACATAGCACCCTCCATATCTGCTCAGCAAAGCTCAACCTATACGTCCTTTGTCCTCCATGAAAGAAGCAACAAATTAGATGCTTTAAAACAAGAGTGAAATTAGCATTTAATTAATATGTGGTTTTAAGATAATTGACTACTGCTTAGATTGTAGTTCAGATGACCTTCAAAGGTTTAAAGTAGACGTCCTTATTCCAACAAGCTTCAACTCCTGTAAAAACAGAAAAAAACATACAACTGTGCATTATTGTTGTATTGTAGTTGCACTAGAATCAAAAAAGGGGGTCTCTCTCTGTGCGCCCCGTCCAGTCAATGGAAAGTAAAATAAATATTCTACTGATCATTGGGGATGCAGAAAACAATTAAATGAGGGGCAGGGACCAGTGTAGGTTTGCCTTTAAAGATCACATGTAAAAAAGGTTTCCTTACTCATCATGATGACATCCCCAAAC
This sequence comes from Ambystoma mexicanum, assembly GCF_040938575.1. Taxonomy (NCBI): domain Eukaryota; kingdom Metazoa; phylum Chordata; class Amphibia; order Caudata; family Ambystomatidae; genus Ambystoma; species Ambystoma mexicanum. The sequence continues at coordinate 1,318,248,085 of NC_090929.1, read as the reverse complement.
ACCTAATCCTAGTCTACATAATTTGTCTTTTATATCTCAGAAGATTCTGGTTAGGGTGTCACTATGCCCCCATTTGCATCAGGCTGGATGTCATAATCTTGATTGTACAGGTGCCCCTCAATTGCTGAACATGGACATTCCACCTGCCTCAGGTTACTGGGACAAGGTAGCAGAATTCTGGCCGGAGTATTGTGCCGGATTGACACAGCACAGATAATATACTTCATATCAACGCTGGAAAGTGTCATGTGGGTGTAGGCCCTACATCCGTCATCTGATGAGGATCCGACTATAAGTATGTCTGAGCTGCCATCATTAGCCGAAAGCACACCAACATGTGACACCTTACGAACATAGACATTGAGGATTGACTAGTGCGCAGGGAAAATGTGCGTCTGGGTTCAAGGGAAAGGGAGGAATAGTGTGAAAGTCTTTCCAAGTGTCTCTAGATGTTTTGGGGTTGAGTATCTATCTAACAATTTATAAAAATAGCATGTCTGGGGGGCTGGTAAATTAGTTGTTTGTCAATGGATTAATGGCTACTGAAGCAAACATGAATAAACCTTTTGTTTTAACATAATTTGAAATGAAGGCATTTCTTTTTGACATTCACACATTCAAACAGAAACCCAATAGCCACCATTGCAAAACTCCCCCCACCTCTGTTCTTCATCACCTCTTCACCCTCACACTCCACTTCAATAACCTGATACATATTAATTTCTCTCAACTGTCCTACATGCCTCAGTCATCTCATCATAAGCCAGAAACCATGTTCACCATTTAAGCTGGCTCTCCCCAACTTCTCCCATGTCTTTAGAATCCTTGTCCCACCTGGATAAAACATCCAATATACCTGGATAGAGCTATTACGTATTGAATGGTTAAGGAAGATCGAACGCTTCATGCATTTCATTTTCCATTATTACATAACAAGCATGTGAAACACCCTGGACTTTGTTCACTCCCACCCCCTCATCAAATGCTTTGTTCTCATTCCAGTTGACTGGAAAGACTATGTTGCAGTCCATTTTCATTAACACACACCGTCTCTTGCCATAAAAGACAGAAATAATTTGCCATGTTCACAAGTTGCTTCTTCATCCCAGTGGAAGCTCCAGAGATCATTCTGACCAACCTCCCTGTCACCATCAAAGTAAATTCCCTAATAGAAGCCTTCAGCCAAGCCTAAATAGAGTTGGTTGAGACTTAAGCCCCTTTAAAAATACAGTGCATCAGAGTCAAACCCTCTGCCCCATTTCCACGAGAAATTGGCTGGGAGCAAACACACTTTCAGAGCACCCAAAAAACCCTGGCACAAAATGTGTTGACCTGAGGTTCTCCTGACCCTTAAGGCTGTATGCTCAATATGCTGGCCCCTACCTATAGGAAATTAAGCTTCCTACTCCTAAAATGGAACAGACTCTCAGAGGAACAAAACCATATTCACTACAGTCAAACACTGCATCAACCCCTTACAAGACACAGAAACACCAGAGACTTTAGAGAATTGCGATGCCATCAATGATTTACTCATTGGCAAAATCAACAAAATTTGCACATCAAATCGACGGCACCAAATCATCAGTGCCATCAAAATCTATCCCATCCCGAACACCTCTACCAAGGGCTGTAAAAAGTTTTGTCTTTGGGGCTATTATCTAATTTTGCAGTAATTTAGTATTGTGGTATTATGGCAGTAAATTGGCATAGCCTCATTTTGGAGGTCATTTTGTGGTGAGCATACCTTTCATAACACTGCCCTATATGATAAGACAAACCTTCCCCATTTATAATTATGATATACTTCGGCTGATTGTAAGCATGTATTTAGGCTTAGCACATTTAAAAGAGAACACAGTTTGTCCAAAATCACATATGAATTGCCAATGACTTATCAACATCAGTGGCCTATGCCCTTGGAGAGCCCCATTCAGCCATGACATGCATGGCTGATGCATTCATATAACACACCCATTTTCTAGCTTGTACATATGTTTTTTCTTATTATTTTTACATCCACAGTAAATAATTTACTGTTGTGGTGTAGACACTATAGCGCCTCCTAGTTACTTTCCCCCACTGAAATAGTGGTCATTAGACATATGAGAAAGGACGAAAAAAAACAATAGACACCAACTGTGCTTCTGCTATTGCAGTATTATTTTGTGATTCATCTATTTATATAATAAGAACAAAACATTACATTTCATGATAACACAGTTATGAGTTCTTACCAACAGATCGGTACAGCTACGTTTATCTAAGAGACAAAATAAAGGTGCATTGCAAAACATTTTCTTTTTTTAGTTCCCTGTGTGTAAAAGTTCCCTGTGTGTAAAATAAACCACAATGACCTCATTGAAACTAATGACCTATTCTTGTCTAAACAGTCACAGAGATAATTGGCAACCACCCAACGCTCCTCAATTCCACACATACTTACATAATATACTTAAAGTAGCTGTGTCTTATCTTAGTGACCCCTTTTCACTCCTGCCTGCGATGAAGCCTTCCCAAGCCTCACACGATCACTGGTGCTCCCAAGAAGTGGCCTTGGACTCCCAAGCAAATTAGGACTGCGGCCCCTCTGCAGCTGACAGCAAAACCCAAGCAGCCAGCAAAAGCACAGGAAAGAAGACAAGCCCAGCACTTCTGTTCAACCCCCTATTTAATCAATCTGCCTGTCAATGAAGAGCACAGCTGCCTCCCCCCTGACGTATCTGAACACCTCCTAGACTCCTGGTTCCACTGTCCAATCACTCACAAGAGCATGTATCAACTTATTTCCTGCACACACAAAGAGGCTTCCGAATGTACAAAGGACAGCTATTCACGTATCAATGTGTTGTTATTTTTTTCTAGTGCCAATTGCTCTTCCATGGAAAAACACTAAAACAGAATTTCCATCTGTGTTCATTGACATTGCATTGCAATGTTATTCAGGAGAACTAATTAGTTACGGTGGTGTTGTTAATAGGGAAGTTAGTTAGAATAGGTTCTTTTCTTAATGCAACTTTACAAAGATGGGAATTCTCTTAATTTTGTATGTATATAATGCACATTGAACCCACTGTCTTTTCGCAAACACTCTGCTTTGCAGGCCTAATTCACTGTTATAATGAACCAATGTGACATTTCAACTGCTTCATATTATTATCTCTAGCTAACCACTTAGACTGATGAAATCCTACCACCTACCATCATGACATAACAACATCTTTGGCTATGCCTTCAACAGAATCAGATTTTTAAGGCTTCTATCAAACTGTGCATTCTTCCAATCTGCTTAAAAACAGGGCTGATATGCTCACTGCTTAAGCAGCTGAAAATGCACTTTGAAGTTCTCACCAAATACTGAGCAATCTCCAGCCTCTCATTCAATGGTGGAGTCAATGAGAAGGAAGTATCGACTTAACTTGGCAAGCAACTCAACCAGTCAGCATTGCTCCAGAACTGTCAATTCCTGTCTGTTGCATCGTAAAAACAGTTCCAAAATAGCCTTCACCATTGCCATTGATTATGCTCTTCATATCATGGACAAAAGGGACAACGTAGGGGACAGATGAATTGGTAGCCCCTATCTTTAATCTTTCCAAACATCAGTTGCCAAGGGATGGAATGCGTGTCACCAAAAAGGGTTGGGTATTATACTGATGACATGGGCTGACCCTTTTTACCACCAAAGTGCAGCTCAGATGATTCTTGCATACAATTAGACCTCAATTCTATTATTAGGGGGCCTGACAGCACAAGAGAGCCCAGTGTGACAGAAATTAGACCTCTGTCCTCCTTTCTCCTGTCCCTCACTATGTTAAGGTCTGTGATTATAGCATTTGAGAACAAGATTCTCAGACATATTAATACACTCTCTGAAACTCACAACAGAAGTAGGTATAACCTAACCATTGATGGAAACGAAGATCTCAAATGTCTACAAATGAAAGAGGACTATAGGAGAGGTTGTGAGCTAAACAATCTGTACAGTACATTTTGTTTAGTGTAGTACATGGTTTACTAATATTTCTGGTTAGTAACATTTAGCATTGGGGACAACAATGGGTTGACATTGGTTAGTAACAATTAGTATACCAGTGAATTAAGTGGGCTAGATTTGGTAGTCCACATTCTCTGAGTGTAATAATATTGCAGAAGGCGCACAAACACTTACACTGATAATCTCCAGTTTCAGAAAATAATGCAAAATTGAAAACTGAACAGCAGTGTTTCGCAGGCAGAGCGTGCAGTGTAACAATGTGATGGGCCTTGAGAATAAACATTCATTGTGCAGAGCTGGAAGAGGGGAAGGCTGGATGCAACACTATTGTGATGCATACTACTGTTCAAAGGTTCTCATGCCAAGGCCTGGAAAATTACACAAGCAGAATCAGAGGATGTAGGAATGGCTGCGGGAAGGTTCTGGCACATGGTGTGACAGGTGACATTTGACACCATGGAAGAGGCTGGAAAAATATAAAGAAAATGCAGGTAGACATAGGTTAAGAGGGAGTGTTTACTGAGAGGTTTCAAAGAAGGTGAAAGGCGGAAAGACAGGCTCTCATCTAGCTTTCTTGGTAGAGAGGGGTGCTGATTCTAGCTGGCAGGATAGAGAGAGATGACCAGCGTTGCTAACTCTGGAGGTTTCTCGGCTGGGCAAGAGTGCAGTCTATATGTAGAGAGTGTTCCTTGAGGACTGTACTTTGAATGGGGAGCAGTGTCCTTGCAGAAATGTGCCAAATCATCAAGAAGGGCCTGGCGAGTCAAGGGCATGATGATTATTCCAAAAAGCAGGGATCCCAGTGTGAGTATAAATAGGTCAACAATCAATTAGGACTCCTTCTTCGGGTCTTTTAATTGGCAAAGTGTCAGACTGGGCATGGAAGGCAGAACTTTTGTAATCCTTCTGGTACCAAAGGATTAACAAAGTTTCAAGTTGCCAGAATCCAAAGTATTAGCTTGGGGTTTCTTCATTCACGCAGAAGGGGTCAGAATCTCAAATTCACCAATCTCATAATATCATAATCTTGTTACAAATACAACGTTAGGCAAGGGTATAGGGGTAACTAAGACCTCACACTGTATTCATAGTGCATTGCTTTCACAGCCAAGAAGGCCTGACAGGATGTCTCTGGTTAGAGGGAAATCACTTACATGTGAATTGCTATGCTATCCCAAGCAAAATGCTTGTTGTTATAGAGTGTGTTTGACTGTATTCTCACATGTGTCCAATGCAAACAATTACTGCAAATGTTTCCATGTTCATCAAATATGAACTGGTTTTATTGTCTATTTGTTTATTTCTGATGACTGAATATAAAAGTTCATATCTGTGAAGGTGTGTGGTCGTTATTCATTGTGTCTAGTCTGTTGATTTATACCTAGTGGTAAATGTGCACCTAGAATGAAATGCACAGTACAAGGTTTGACGATATCTAGCTAAGATCCTGTGGTATAGTGGTGTAAAATTGTGGCAGAAAGGGAAGCATCAGGATTTCGCCTACAGGGCCTTATGGTAAAGATAGCCCATAAAGTGGGTGGGATTGTCTATTTTTAAATAGACCACGTCCGCGTTCTGCATACTGTCAAAAGTACACATGAAAGAGAGTTTCCCTCCCCCCCCCCCCCCCAGAGAGACCAACGGTCTCTTCCATTCATTCAGTTTTGGAGCTACTATCAATTTATGCAGATCATTTCCTTAAGCCATTTGTCACAAAAATGAAATTATAAATTAAGGATACTACAGATATCCTAAATATTTTGAAAGGTGCATTAATAGCAGAGGATGACATTTTGGTGACCTTCGACATAGAGGCTTTATATACAAACATCACTGAGGGAGCAAGTTTACTTGTCATCAAGAAATATCTTGACTTATGGGCGGGAAACCTGCATATAGTGCCGACAGATATCATTGTAGAATGTACTTGCCTGGCCTTATGAGAACATTTCTTTTGACTATATCCTGTGCTCAAAGGCAGAACTGGCAGTGTTTCATTTGTGGCTAAATGAAAGGGATTCAAACTGGAAGTTCACAATGACGCAAGATCATAAAACCCTCCCATTCCTATATATATAGTTGAATAAAAATCATGCAGGTTATATAGAGACATCCTTGTATCATAAACCTATGGTTAATAACTTGTTACTGCATTTTAAAAGTTACTATGCAAAGGCTCTGAAAGTACATTTCTGATTCAGGTAGTTCCTCCATATTAAAAGTAAAAGTTCAAATGGGAGGGATTTCGAAATTCATTCTTGAAGGTGTGAGACTACCCATCAAAGAACATAAAAGATGCTAAGAAATGAGCTAAATATGTTGTTACATTTTAAGAGAGTAGAGGACATTATGACATGTGTCACCACATTTAGCCCTATTAGTAACCAGCTACAACAAGCAATTAAAAAGCATTGACATATCCTTCAAACAACTAACTTCAGACACAAGAAACAACGTTCCAAAAACCTTTTACAATCACTGGTCCATACCTATGAGATGCCACATGAGAGGACGAACTTGATTACTGACTTGTGCAATCTGAGACCAGTGGTAGATGATTTTAGGTGCAGAAATTGTTCAGTCAGTCCACTCACACAGAACTTGAAAAAGGTCAAAATGAATGGTGTGACATGGGGATATAGGCCATTTTCAAATTGTAAAAGTGCAAATGTCATTTACGGCATAACATATCCCAATGACCTTCTCTATATTGGCAAAACAATACGGGAAGTCCGGCAGAGGATCTGTGAACACAGATCTTGTCTTATAAACAAGGTAGTTGACAAGACATGGTTGAGCATCATATCTGGCTAAATCACTACCCAGAGGAAATGCTATAGTTTATTGTTAAAATTGTGAAAGCCAACCCATGTGGAGGGACAAAGTTTATCAATTGAACACAAGATTGAACAAAGATGGATCCAGAGACTCAATATGGTACTTGAAGGTTTGAATACCAGTGCAGAATGGAATTTCTTTTTGGTCAAAAAGTAGACTTACACGCATGTGGTTTCCCTAGAGATTAGCAGTATGTATTAGATCCGCTTATCGTGATAATCTCAGGGCTCACTGAAGGGTTCATCACAAGTACTCAGGACTACATCACAGTTCTTGAGGAAAACTGGCAGGATCTTCTCCATGGCTGGTCGACCCAGACCCTGCAGGGTCTGTTGCAAGTGCAGTCCTTGCATGAGCGTGTATATGCTCTACGTTGGCACACATTTGGTAGGTGCTCAAGTAATACAATAACTTTGTTTGGGTGATAGATCCATTGTGGGATTTTTACACTGCTTCTGTGAATGTCACATATCTGCTTTTTAAGTCACTCAAGATGGCAACTATAATAGACTTTAAGTTGTGCTGAATCGCAGTGCAGTCTTTCACGTCATGTATACAATGAAGTAATCCCTAGTCGACTGGATTACAAGGCTGACTGTGATGAATATGTCCAGTAGGCATCCGCTCACGGCAGCAGAGTAAATGGGTGTTGAAACTTTGGACACTGGTTTAGTGAATACTGAGTGGAACTTGGCCCTACCGATGGATGTGCCATGGCATTCAATATGCACTAATCTAAGAGAATGAGGCCAATGTTGGCTTGTTTTTCCTATTCCCCACCTGATTGAGATAGTGAATGCTAAATAGAGGGGGTGAGCTCACTCAGAGTCAGAGTTAGTGATGGCTAGATGATTTATTGTAATATTTTGCACACAAATTATACTAAATTGCACTTTATATGAGAGGGACAGGATTATTTAATAAGCCAGGTTGAATTGGTGTCTATGTTTGCACTTGATTAAAGCAGCGTTAAGCATATTACATTAATAATAGGATTGTTTCTATTCAATATTAATTGGAACATGTGTTTGTGTCTATGCAGCAGTGCACTAAATCCTAAGGTTCTTTAAAACAATACTGTTTGCTGGTGGTGCATATTTCCCATAGACTTGTAAAGGGGATTCCTGCCTGATGCTCTTTCTGGACCTATCCCCCGCCTTTGATACGTGGACCATCTGTATCTCTATTGTACACCTGTCTTCTCTAAAAGCAGTCCATAATGCCACACGACAACCTGTCTTATAACTGGTTCAAAATGTTCTTACCACATTGACAGCTCACCCACATCCTGCATGACCTTCACTGGGACCCTATCCCTGCCAGGCTTTTTTTTAAAACAGTCTGTATCACCTAGATGGCGATCCTGTCTATCTTTTGGACACACTTTACACTTCAAACAATACACACTGCTCTAGGAGCCAGCCCATTGCTATGCTGGGAACTAAACTAGCTTTCCAGAAAAAAGACCAGAATATAGCACTTCACCTGTAATACCCTGGCATACTCAAATGATATACCAGTGATAATCAGGACCACTCCAATACCTCTGCAGTTATGCTCTCCATGGAATTCCTAGGTGTGACTTTGGTAACTCTCTTCCTTGTTCTCCCACCACTGGGGAACCACAGAATAAACAATTGCCCGTATGTTCTATGGCAACACTGCACTATGGCAGCACTGCATTGCTCTCAAGCTCGGTTTACGTAATGTACAACACACATCTAAATTATATGCAAGTCCATCACCATCACCAACAATAAAAAATGGAGATGGTTGTGGTAGTAGTTGGCAGTGGTGACATGGACCTGTTTGTGGGTAGTGCCATTGGCCCATTGGGAAGGGAGGGCAAAGATGCTATTGCTGGATGAAAAGTTCAGGAATTATGGCTGATGTTGCTTGTTTTTCCTGGGCTAGCAAAATCAGTGTGTGTCTTCCAGTCCTCATACTGACTCATTACCATCCCTAAGGTCATATGGTGCTATTTAATTGGGTTCTCTGGAAGCTGAGGTACACAGTAATCAAACTAAGTTTCAATTATATGTGCTTGTTCATTGATGTGGTCCCCAAGGATTGACACTGCTTTAGTGATCCCATGTTAATGTTGCCTTGCAAATGATGCATATCATAGTGCTTTCCTGCCCACTCACAGCTTCTCCAGGAAGTTAAAGTGACCGCAAGCCCATGATGAGGTGCTCACCATCCAGGCCCTAGGTTTGGATATCCCTTATCCCATGATAAACCTGATGACTTTGACTGCATTGACTACTGTACAAGAGTACGGCCAGGTGGCAAGATCTTTGTCTCGTCTAGCTCTGAGATATCTGCTGGGCCTCCTACACATATTGCTCTTCTGTTGCCTCCTGCAACAGCACATTCTCTCTTCTTGTCTGTCAGTGGGCAGCCATGTGCTTCACCTTCTTCCTGTTTTATCACTCTTTCCTCTCCAACTCAAAAGTAGATTAAGCCAACAGATGTAATGCCCTCTTATTTTGCAATATTTTCTGTCTGTCCTCTTCAGACTCATGCACCACCTTTTGCAGAAGGACTTGCCAATTAGTCTTGTTTCCACCACCTCGATCTCTGTCATGTCCTGCTGCATCAGAGGGAAAACCTTGTTTTACAGCCCTGCCTCCTCTTTCTCCTCCCCTATTTAACTGCAGCAAATTATTAATTTTCAGAACTTCCCTGTCATCTCTTCCTGATCCATTTCCCAATGACTTACCCACCACAAGGGTAGTGCACCAAAAATTCATAAATAAAAAGCCGGATGTGCTTTTAGTGCGCATTCCATGCATTGAATGCTGATAAGATGGAACTTTTAATCATAGCATCAGGCAACAAAATCTAAAAACTTGGCCCTATCTATGTAAGACTGTAAAGACACTAGGCATCACCTTTGATGCTGAGTTGTCCGTGAAGCCGAACGGGGCCCGAGTAATAGCATCTTGCGGATATACCACTAATTCGGTAAACTATATTTGCCCTTATACTCGATAAAAACAGAGATCTCTTGACCACAACCTTGATTCACTCCTGCCTAGATTATGGCAACATCCTCTTAGCAGGAACCTCTAAAGCCTTTCTCAACATACTCCAAGTCGCACAAAGCCTTGTTGTTAGAGCTGTCTTTGGTCTCTTTAAAAGAGATCATGTTACTGAGGCCAGGCAGGAGCTTCATTGGCTCTCTATTTATCATCGGGTCACTCATAAAATCCTGTAGACATACAAATGTTGCAATAAGGACTCCCAGAAATATCTACTTGATCAGCTCACTCCATCTATGTCTACTTGCTGCCTCTGTTCATATGATCCTACAAAAGCTGTACAGCCAAGATTTAAGCTCACTAGATTTGGTGGCTCCTCGTTTAATATTCAAGCAACAGCAGCCTGGAAAGTGTTACCCCCTCATCTCATTTTCTTCAACCTTGCTCCTGACTAAGTCATACATTGGTCGAGTTTTCCCCTGTTTCATTTAACTTTGCTTGTTTTACGTCTTGTTTGTTACTTTGTGCACATTGATGCCTATGGGTGATTTAGTTCAATATATAAATTATAAGTAAATAAATTAGTACAATTCGAGTCGGTAAACCATAGCCTATAATGCCAAACAATAGGAACGGAGGTTGCATGGGTGCCCCTCCCATCATACTTCAAATGTAAAGCCAGGGACAAAAAGGCACATTCAGGATTGCTTGAGTTGCAAAATGCGAGCAAGTCGGCTCCACTATTTTGTAACTCAAGCTTTTCCACAAGAGGCACAGCATTCTCCTCTGAGACCTGCAGCTGGCATTTGACATCATTGTTCTCTGAGAAGTCATTCTCCTCTTCCTCCTCAAAGTATCCTCGAGAGAAACTGCTCAATTAACAAGGGGCTGATGATGAGACGAGGTGGAAGCGGTCCTGGACGCTGAACCTCTTGAGCATATTTTAAGGAATATGTGAGATAAAGAAAATCATCTGGAAAGGAGGGAGGTGTGTGATGAGGAGCACTCGATGCTCGTGAGATGAACACCACATGTAGGAGGGACTGTTGGGGAAGGAGAGAGATCGGGGAGTGGAGCAGGGGAAGGCTGTTACTGGAGCTCCCTTAGTTAACCGAAAGGAATAATAAATATATATGTACTCACTGCATGTATGCCTCGTCACTATAAGAGGGCAGGACCCAGGAGACCAGGCCGCTTGGACGAACGGAACGGAGCTCCTGTTCCAGCTCCTCATCACCACTTATAGTGATATAAGTAGCTGTACTTTAAGACAAAGCACAAGGTTTATACAGCCTCGCAGGAACACATTTGGAGGGAAATTAATTATAGAAGCCTCAGAAGTACATAAGCTTCAGGCAACCATGCAATAATGGGGCAGAGTTCTGGGGTTACATGAAGCTAAATTAAAGACAATTAGCTGAAACCAGCTTTTTAATTAAACAAGTGTCTATCCCTGAAAGTTCACCCAAAATTCCTCTATTTATAGCATTAGGCCAACAGCCGATACAATACTCTCTGGCTAAAAATGATACTGTTTTGGGTGCAATATAATATGGTGGAAGAATTAGGATTCCACATGGTTTTAGGGGAACTCACTGGAAATTGAACACACACTGGAAATATAGTGTGTTTCTAAAGCCTATGTTTTCTAATCTTAATTTGACACACTTTTGGAAAAAGAACTATAGTTTGAAAAATACTGTAAAAGATTAATTCAACAGCCTTTTTGATGATTGGGCGCTGAATTATCAGAACAGCAGATGGCCGCCATACTGTGCATTATTTATGATATAAGGTCTCCTTGGGATTTTAGTTATATGTTTAGTTGTTGTGTCTTCCTGGAATGTGTTTTATATGTCACTTGTCAAAATGAATTACTTTATTTGCTTTTATGGGAAGGGTACTCTTTAATTCTGTCTATGAGCTGATTGGATTGTTTAACCAAATAAAGCTATTATTATGATTTAAAAAAATTCAAATGGAACATATTACAACAATGTACATTAGTTGATATTTGTTCACATTCTCACAATATCCCCCACCCACCATATTACAGACAAGTACTGGTTGTGATGCATTGTCTAAAACGAAATCAAACTGCATGGAGCAACATATAGGAAATATCAATTTGGGCCCAGGAGCTTCTGCATCTTGTGGCTACCGCTGCTTGTGATTACACCTCAGCACTTACTTGGAAAATACCAATCCATAAAATATTACATGCAGTGACCAATATCTGCACTGTATTACCTGTACGGAACTTGTGCATTTGAAGGTTCAAAAGAAAAAAGCTGATTCTTAATGATTTAGGTGAAAATTGATTCAAATTGTGATGAAAATTAAATCATTTAAAATGTTAAATCATAGACATAGGCCCTCATTCCGAGTAGGGCGGTAAGGGATGCCGGGCACCTTAGCGGGTTCCTTCCTTAACACCTGGGCTGACCTGGCGTTATGGACGGGACCCATTAAGGGACTGGGGCGCAAATAATGGGCTTGACATACGCCAGTCCGTTATTTGCACCCTCCCCATTCCCATTTAGCAGTATGGGGGCTCAAATGGGCATGGGGAATGGTTTGGTGAATTGGGACTTACCGGTCCCGCCAAGGTCTGACTAGACCGGTAAGTCCCCATTGCACCAAACCGGACACGGTACCGTTATTGGTGGCAGTCATGACGCAAATAGCGCCATGACTACCACCAAACTTGGAATGAGGGCCATAATAATCTCTGCAGATGTGCCCGTCTGGATCCGTTCCAGGTAGGAACAAAACAAGGTGAACATGAGCAAGCCAACCATGCTCTATGATATGTCCCTTCATTGCCTTGCCTGTGCATGGCTTGCAATCCAGATTCTCCCGTTTTTCCAATGCAAATTGGGGGCAATTTGATGTCCATTTTTCCACTACTCATGCAGTTTTAAATATGCACGTGGGCAGATTGTGCACATGGCTCAGTTTGCACACGGGCGCTCTATTTTCCTGGCAGTTGAAGTTGTCGAACCAACTCAGAGTGCAAAAACAAGTACGAGATCAACATGTTAGTCTAACAAAAAGTCACATGGGGTCATTCCAAGGTTGGCGGTAAGGGATACCGGGCACCGGTAAGGAGACCGGTGCCGGAAATCCCTTACTGCCCTACTACAAGGTCCCTTAGCGGGTCACACCAGTAACGGCTGGTCTGACCAGCCATTGTGGACGGGTCCCGTTAAGGGACCAGGGGGCAAATAACGGGCTTGCCATTCGCGAGCCCGTTATTTGCGCCCTCCCCATTCCCATTGAGCCCTATGGGGGCTCAAATGGAAATGGGGAATGGCATTTTCAATGGGGAGTTACCGGTCCCGCAAAGGTCGGATTACACTGGTAAATCCCCATTTAACTATACCGGTGCCAGACCCGTTATTGGTGGCAGTCATGGCGCAAATAGCGCCATGAGTACCACCAACCTCGGAATGAATGCCACAAGGTTGTTTGTGAAAGCCAACTAATATCCACTCAAATGATTTAGGAGCATGTTAAAACGACAAGGTACATATTACACAAAGACTCATTTAAAAACACATAACCTCACATTGCAAAAAAAAAAAAAACACGCAGGTCCTAATTTACAAAAGCATTTTACAACGGCACAATCCCATTGGAAAACGTTCTGTAAATCAGGTCGTAGCCTTTACATGGAATGAGGTTATTGAATCTTTTTTTTTTATTGGTTAGCTGTGTTTTGGGAAATAAAGACGCATGAATTACTTGCACATGTATATCTTTTAATCACGATTTCCATTTGTGGCAATATTATAAAGTTTAACCAATTGCAACAGAGAGTTGTCTGATGGGAAGATTGAAAGTGTCTTTGATGTTCTTTATTGTCGTAAAATGCACTGAAAGACAAATGCTGTGACCGCGGTTTTCTACCAAATCCCTGAAGTTATGTAAACTTTACTATTTTCCCTTCTAAATTTTAAATCATACTTTATCAAAATCATTCTTCATAAAAGTCATTTGCGCGGCCAAAAGATAAATAAACAGCTTATTTATTCCCCACTAACCACTGAACAGGGATGGAAAATAGATTGAAAAACATCTTTAAAACAATGGTCAAAGAAACATAATCCATCAAAAGTATAAATAACTCGTATGCCATGCAGTGCTGTGACCTCTGGGGAGCATTTCCAATTAAACTCATGAAAATCAATCAAGTAACACAATTTAGGAAACCCAGCTTGAGGAAAAGTAAATAACAGAATGGTTGAATGAAAAAAAAAAAATGAAAATAAATGATTTAACAACGGGGGCTTTTCTGAATCCAATAGCAGCTCACATCTGTACTTGCAATACCTAACATGGTGAACGTATTTAACTGGTTCTCGTGCAGTGGATGGAGTTTATAATACAAAAACAGCATGTGTCATTGTAAATAGGGACGCATCTATCCTCCATCTTGCTGCCAAGTGCAGAAGTGTCAAGGCCAACTGGCCACAGCATTTGGCCTTCACAAAACAACAACTTGTAGCCAAGAGATAACCAACAATAAAAACAAGCATCTCTCTATACTAAAAAAAGTATCTGAAACTGAAACAGAAGCAATAGTTAAATGCCGCTTTTCAGTATCACCGCAGGATGAGTCGTATAGCTCCCCAGTGTTGGGATGCACTTACAGCGTTATGAATAGGGCAGTGTATAGGCCCTGTGTTTAGTAGTTGTATACAAAGTTATCCTTGTTACAAGGAAGGAGCTGAAGTAGATTGAAGATGGTGTCAGAAAGGTACTGTGGTAGTAGCAAGGTCAGTTTGTTAAAATGGCAAGAGTGTTGCCATATTGGATTTTTAGGCCTAGTACACAACAAACAGAATCAAACGCAAGCCTTGAAATGGAGCTATGGTTCAGTTTAGCTCAGTTCCAAGGCAAATCCCTTTCTGTTCCCCAGAAGTGAAGCCGAGGTCATAGGCACCTACTGTACACAGGTACACACTAATTGTATCCACCTGCAGGGCCTGAACGTGGTGGATATGGAATGTTAGCAGTGGAGAGTAGGTAGGGATGCGCCCTTTGAAGGACAAATTCATGAGAATAAGGCATGACATTCTGTGACGCCAATAGACCAGGCAAAGGTTTAGTGCACTACTGCCCCCACCCAAGGAGTGTGTTATGTTTTCCTATCCTGGGTATGTGGCTATTTCCTATGCATGTGTGAGTCTGAGTCTGGAATGTTTGGTATGGAGTGTTCTTTGTGGAATGTTATGATGTGAGTGCCTGTGTTCCTAGATTGTCAGTTGGAAACTGAAGCTTGGCACAGGGGGACCGGTGGATGCTTCTATACCATGAACTTGTCTTAAATGTAACCTAATTGTAATTAAACCAAGGCTCCTGAGTCATCATTCTACACCTAAACCTCTGTTCCAACACTGGCGATGAGGATTTTGGACACTATTGGAAGCAGAAACAGGAAAGGAGGAAAGGAAAGAGTACAGTAAAAGTCTTGGACCTAGAAGACAAGGCTGACAAGCAAGCAACCCACTAGAAAGCTGTAAGGAACCAGAGGCATCCACCCCCCCCCCGTCCCCTAAGGTGAGCGTGCCCGTAATCTATATCACTGTTATAAGTAGGGAAACTTGGCGATTACACCTTTAAAGTAAACTGACACTGGTTAAAATGTCCATGTCGGCATTGCAAGGAGGATAACACTGGTGCAAATATTCTGAATATTTCGCACATCAGTAAATGTACGCGATGAAAGGACTGGGCGTTCAGAAGTACGGAGGGGCAGCGACAGTGTAAAGAGGGGCTGGGGAACATCGATTATCTGATATGGCTGTCGAACTAAACAGCAGCACATAATTAAGGACAGGAGTGTATACAGCACACAATGTGTACCTAATACAGTGAATTAATTATCCTTTGCTGGCAATATTACCTTCCTGTGAGTGATTGGAAATCATACGAGGGCTGACGTGACGGTTGGTCCGGGGAGATGTGTTCATGTTGAGCTTCCACACCGCTATGGTTACGTCATGAGGGTCACTGGGGTATCACCGATAATGGCTTGTGGAGAATGTTTATGTCAGCATTCCAGGAGCCAACAACAGAAAGCACTACATCACAGAAATGTATTGGAGGTTTGGACAAAAAAACATCCCAACGTGCTTCTAACGTTCACTATTTCCGGGTCTAAGAGAGCAACGCAACAGCGAATAGTAAGGGATCTTGTAGAAGATGGTACTGCAACTTTCCCTAAAGGTCAGACGGCAAATATTGGACTGTCATGGCGTGGGAGAACAATCCGGAACCGAGCTTTGTTTGGTTTCATTAAATAAAAGAGAAATTTCATGATATGGATCAGGCCGTCAACGTGGGCGTGTTTGTTTCCCTTGTGCTTAAAACAATTTCGGCTGTTGCCGTGGTGGAGGCATGAGGTACTGTTCTAACATTTTTTTTGCAGGATTTGGCAGGCGATATATACGACGGGATGGTCATGACATCCAAGTTCACATCTAATGTATTGTGACAATGCAAAAATGTTGTTGTCACAAATTGGTGTAGCGAGCAACCGGCTGCGCTCAGGTCATCTGTACTCTCAATTTTTGGATGTGGCAACCATGGTTCAGTTATAAGATGTGAACTATGTTGATATATATATTACTTCATCAATGTATATTGGCTAAGTGAACACATTGTTTGCAAGGTGACATGCAAATTATTTTGGGTCCTATTTGAGTTGTCCAAATAGTAATCAGTGGACATGCTGTGTGTGGGTTGGTGATTGCCGTTATGATAAAGTCAATAGAGTTGGCATAATTTGTGACATTTGCATGTCTTTATTGTTGTTGGAACCACATGTAGGGTGGTTCGGTGCCAATGTGTTTTTGGCAAGTTTTATTTGGAAATTGTATGGACCTATAGTTATGGTACTAATGTGTGTTTGGCAAGATTTAGTCGGAAATTGTATGGCCCTATAGTTATGGTGTGCCAATGTGTTTTTGGCAAGTTTTAGTTGGAAATTGTATGGACCTATAGTTATGGTGCAAATGTGTTTTTGGCAAGTTTTTAGGAAATTGTAAGGAAGTTATGCAACCAAAAGAAATGTCAGTTAATAAATGTACAGTGTTGTTTGCACTAACCCAACCTTTTATCCACAGTTACTTCTCAACAAAGACTCTGCAGGCAAGAATATATTGTGGGACTTTTATGTGGTGCACCTAAATTCAGATTACCATCATTTTTGCTGAATTTGTCTGTTTGTTTTGTGTGGATATTGTGTGTGAGGGTGAAAGTACGAGAATTCTAGTAACATTCTTTGCATTTTGGACCTACTGCATTTCTGGGATATGTTCACTCATTCAATGATTTACATTAACCTAACAAATATCCACAGTTACATTTCAAAATTGAACTCTGCAAGCATGATCTTTGGGACTCTCTCTAGTGGTATAACTTAAAACGTTTTATATTCTCAAATTTCAAGCTGAATTTGTTCAAATGTTTTGCTTAAGGGATATTGTGTGGGTAGTGATTTATGGTCAGTGGTGAGATTGTGGTAGTGTGTGAACGTCTGGTTGCCGGTGTGAGTTTGGATGCTTTATGGTGAGCATGGAATGTTCAGTGTTGAGTATTTAGTTGTTCAGGTAGTGAACCTGAAGTGGTGCCAATGTTAATGTGCTCAGTTGTGAGCATTTGTGTTCTCAACGTTGGTGTCTAGGTTAGAGACCTGGTATTATGACGGCACACTATTAGTGTCAATGTGTTGGTACCATTGATGATTTTGTTTGGTATCTATGTTGGTGTATGTGACACCGACATTGTGGTTGGTGCCCAGGAGGTGTTTAGTGGACGCCCATTGTCTCTCAAGATGTATATGCGTTAGGCGGATAGTGGGGTTTAACCCTGTGTTTTTTGTCAGGAAGTCTTGATGTTGATGAATGTTGATACACGGTTAATGCTGTGATGTAGGTGGTAAGGACTGTTTATGAGATTGTGGGCTGGTCCTCTGTAGCACAGTTCCATAATTCCATAATTGGCCATTATGGTTCTGGTGATTGAATTGAAGTGGATTAGCTATTTGATAGCCATACTATGGACTTGGAAGGGAATAGCATTTTTTCTTTTAGTGGTTTGCTGGATGGGTTTCTGGAAGGATAGTTGTTTGAGATATATATTGTTCAGTAACGACCTCTCCTTCTGTTTCCTTCCTTTGTTGTATTGTTATGTAAGGGGGAGATGTGTTATGTTTTACCTATCCTGGGTATGTGGCTATTTCCTATGTATGTGTGAGTCTGAGTCTGGAATGTTTGGTATGGAGTGTTCTTTGTGGAATGTTATGATGTGAGTGCCTGTGTTCCTAGATTGTCAGTTTGGAAACTGAAGCTTGGCACAGGGGCACGGGTGGATGCTTCTATACTATGAACTTGTCTTAAATGTAACCTATTTGTACTTACCTGTATACCATGAACCTACTAAAGTTCCTTAACTAAACCAAGGCTCCTGAGTCATCATTCTACCCCTAAACCTCTGTTCCAACAGAGTGGTCATCCCATTTGAATTACAAGTAGATGCACAACCAAAGCATATAAATCCCTGAAATTCAGACTCAAGAGCCCCTGTCATGACATTACTGGGCACCTGGGGTTTAAACGAGATAAGGGGGAAGCCGTGTCTGGAACGTTACATGATTTGGGATAGGAGGATCAAAGGCAATGCCAATACATTTAGTACAAGGTGGGGGTTGCAGCTTGTGTGCGCTGCAACATCTGGTATAATGAGAATGCCTATTGACTTATTAAAGCAGTGTCAGCCTTTCAAGTTTACTTTGTATGTGCCTGGATCGGTAGGTGCACATTATGTGACCGTTACGATATATTAGTGTGTCAATATCCTCAGTTGCCAACCCTGTACCTGGATTCAATAGTGATGATGTAGCGGGCCACATGTTTAGAAGAATGGGTTTGGATAAGGTATGGGCCAGGGACTACAGGTGGGTATTAACATGTTCTATAGTTTGTAGGCAATGAGAGTGGTGGTATAACATTGAAATCTATGGCTGCAGATTTGCAGTTTTCCAATATATGACCTGTGAATTCTTGGGTTGTGAGGAGCCTGTGTGAGTTCGGTACTACAGGGCTGTCTGAGACCTTTTTACATTTAATTCACCTTGTTTTCCCCTGTAAAATGGTGCAGTGACCATTTGATTTTTTGGATTATTTGTATCATTCATGTGCAAAGAGGGTTACTGTCCTCTTTGCACCAGTATGAGCATGTACTGAAAAAACAGCTATTAACCAGTTTATTAACAATTTGTTGTCCTCACAAATGCTCACTCAGATCTCTTAAAATGTGATCCTGTGGGCCTCATTCCGAGTTTGGAGGTAACCATGTCGCTATTAGCGCCATGGCTGCCTCCAAAATCGGTCCGACTCCGGTCTGGTGAAGGGAGTAATTACCGGTCCAGTCCGAGGTCAGCGGGACAGGTAATTTCCCATTCACCAGAGCCATTCCCCATTCCCATTTGAGCCCCATAGTAAAACCAGGCGTTAAGGGAGGATCCGTAAAGGGACCTCAGAATAGGGCACAAAGTGATTACCGGCACCGGTGTCATTACCGTGCCCAGGTCGTAATGACCCCCAGTGACTGCAGGTTGCACACACACGTCATATTAGGGCACTTAACTTGCTGAGCCATCTTGCCTGGAACAAATAAGCTGTGTGCAACATACTTAATCCAACAAGCAAATTCACACATAATTATATCAGAGATTTTAATAATGTTATTACTGAAAAGGTCATTTTGTTCATTTGTAGGGCATGGAAATGTATGTACAGAAATATCACATTGTCCACAGTTCATTGTCTACTCCTTTAAATATGCAGGTAAAATGGGAGTTGTGGCGTCTCAATAATTGTGTGTTTCCAATGAGATTTCAGCAATCTCCTCCTGCTTTGGATGAGGCCCCGGCCTTCATCTCCACCCCCGCTGCTACAGCTGGGACCCGCCTCATATGACCCTTTGCTTCACCACTCGCCATTGGAGCGTGAGTCCTGGGGTGGACCTTTCCACACTGTTAGTATATATCATACGTTACCCGCTGGTGCTAAACTTAAGTGCCCAAGTTCTGCAGACACCTTGGTGCTGAAAATAAGTGCTGAAGCTCTCCACTGTGCTTGTCATCCCCTCCTGCTTTAGACCTCGCCATCGTACCATAGACCCTGGTGTGCCCCCCCCCCAACACAGCTTGTATATCCGGTCACATGACATGTCAAGTCACCATGAGACTCTCTGTTTACAGAGTTTTCCCAGACATTCTCTCTGAAGGGAAATCGTTCTGCAGGGCAATTCACATCTGAATGGCTCCCGTTTGAGACAGCACTAAGCTACAATGTAACATCTCTGCATCCCTCTCTGCTGTCTCCGTGTCACCATACTTGACGCTTTGTGCCACTGTTGCCTGTGGCATCTATTCCCCTGCAATCCTGCAAGCTATCATACATCCCGCATTTTTCATCCACGACACCCTGATCTTATACTCTTCAGCACCATTTAGGTCTTCGTCTTCTCTTTATTCTGCTTCCTATAATGCACTCTTTCATTCAAATCCACTCCACATACCATGCTCATACTTCCTGTCACTCACTGCACTTTCACGAGCCCAACAATTGTGAAAGCAATCTCCCCCCCCCCGCTTATCGCCCATTCCCATTGTTCTATTTAATGCTGATATGTGTGTAACATGTATTACTCATTTGTAGACACATTCTGACATTCTAATCTTCAGCTTCTTTGCCTTACTGAAGCCGGCATTGTCCCATCTGTAACTGTACCTCTTCCGCCTATTTCTCTTCAACTGCATTCTCTCATTCTCCTCATCTCACAGGCACAGGTTGCAGCTCCAGTGTTCTTTTTCACTCTTCGTTTACCACTTCCCCCTCTCCTTTCTTTATTGTTTCATTCCTTCTGCTCTTTTGCATCCCACTTAACCTCCTTTTGAAAACCGTACACAAGCCTTACATAAACTCACAACTCGCAATTCAATTCAATTCAATTGGTTTGTATTCGACAATACAGTCATTTGCCATGAACACACATTTTAAGGAAACATGTAAATACACAATGGATCAAAGAACATAGTTCATTAAAAACCAATACAACAGATACAATACAAAAATCATTATTAAAAACGTACATGTGTTTAAAATATCATGGTGCTCGATTCAATCCAAATTATTATGGCTCAAATGTTGACATGTAATTTAACTGATTCATAAAGTGCTAACAGGTGGTAAACTGCTTGTGTATCATAACTCCAGTCTTCCTGCTTTTATAGTTTTTGACCTTATCCGCCAGGCCTGGTCAAGATCATTTGCTACAAATAAACCACTTGTATATCATCACAACTTTTAAAAAGCTGGAGCGCATTACTTATGTGACGTACACCATGCATGTTTCATAAAAGCATACATGCTACACGATATCCCTGGCAAAAGAACAAGAAGTGGTTCAAAGATTTCCACAAACTGGGCATATCTCATTTCCATCTGGTGCCCATTTTTTCGTGTGGCATGCTAAATTCAGCTGGGAGAATCTTAACCTTAAATAAAGGCTGAGTGCAAATGGAGGCCTAACATACTCTAAATATTTTTCAAACCGCAGGATTGCCGTATTGGCCAGATAAGTGGTTCCTGGAGCTAGTCTCAGACAAGCAGACTCGATCAATCTCCTTCAGATGTTTTTAGCTTTAAGTAGATCGCTGTGAGTAATACCCTGGGGGTCCAGTCAAAGGTCTCACAATTCCATTTGCACCAAGAATGTTTTGACATGCTGGAAACAAAGCAAGGATCTACCACCCTCCGCCGCCAGTAAGTGACTGAATGGGACCTCTTCCTGAATTGGTCTGAGGTCCAATTCTAAATAGATGGGGATACTCATGCATGATTTTGGCAACCCTAAGAGTTTTTTTTCAAAAGGGATCTTCCTGCCAGGCCCAATTTATTGTTCTCCAAGTGTCCCCAAATTTCAGCCCCGTACATAGCTGCTGACTTAGCCTGTGCAGATTTCATTGTGTTAGTAGGTTAAATGGGGCCTTGGCCGTGTGAATAGAAACATTTCAGTATGGCCCCCCCATATTTTTACGCAGATACACTAGATTTGGACATCTGAGCAGGCCAGTTTTCTTGCTCATTGAATCTCACCCCTAGATCATCGTATTGTTGCACTTTCTTGAGGGAGCTGTTGCTGATGACCAACCTGAGTTTTGCAAATTCACAAACTTTTGGGCAGAAGAGCAATGTCTTGCTTTTCTTCGTATTGAACCCAAGTTGGAGCTCCAAGCATTTCTCTTCAAAAGCCTCCAGAGTGGTCCTGAGGCCCTTTACAGATGTTGATAAAAGGACTGCATTCTCTGCAAAGAGAAGTATCGGGCAGGCCTCTTGTCCCAGCTTCGGGCAATCAAGACATTTCATCCTAACGTAGCAAAGTACTTCATCAATATATATCGGAAAGAGGAGGGGGCCAGGATACATCCCTGCCTCACAACTCTAATTACCTTAAATGGATCTATACGTTTCCCCCAACGGACTGAGGTGGTATTGTTAGAATAAAGTTGGATTATTATCTGTAGGAGTCCCGCTGGTACACCCCTTTTTGTTAATATTGCCCACAGTGTCACCCTAGACATGCAGTCAAATGCGGTCATGATGTCGATGAAGGTAGAGAATACCTTCATCTGTTTCCAGGGCTGCATATTTCTGTGTGATCATGTGGAGACGGAAGGCCTGGTCCATTGTGCTTATCTTTGGTAAGAACCTGGCTTGCAAATGATCAATGACATCTCCCTGGGTAACCCACTCTTGTAAATGCACATATAATGCTCTGGCAAACACTTTCCCCACACCATCTACTAAGGAAATTGGCCTAACATTAACTGGGTCCTGCCTCCCTCCATTCTTATAGATCAGTATTATTGTTGCATTTTGCAGGGAGGCGGGGGGGGGGGGCTGTTCTCCTGGCTTGTGTTGAACAGAAGCCAAAGGGTGGGCACCCATACCATTAGTTCATCTTTGATTCGATCAATGGGGATTAAGTCTGAGCCAGGTGACTTCCCGCACTTTTGGTGAGATAACAAATAAGACAAAATAAGAGAACAACAAGCGAAATAGGGTTGAGAGAGATTGAAAACAATAGATTAGTAAGGCTTGCATTTAAGTAGAATCAAATAATGAATGTGCATCTGAGCGACAGAACACCCAAATCAAAATACCAATATTAGCTAAAGTACTTTGGGTATGCTGTGGAAATTTTTATTCCCAATTTACAAATCAGTCCAGTCAGGTTTGACTACCTACTGGCACCCTGTCGGGTATGCAAATTACTAGGGTAAAAAACATAGATTATACATGTCTCCTGTTACTTAATCTGCAGTATGATCAAATCTGTTGCCATATTGATGAGTGATAACAAATGAACATGCCTCTAGTCCTTCGCAGTTGCTTTATTTGTATTCAAATGATCA
Organism: Ambystoma mexicanum; assembly: GCF_040938575.1. NCBI lineage: Eukaryota > Metazoa > Chordata > Amphibia > Caudata > Ambystomatidae > Ambystoma > Ambystoma mexicanum. Next base: position 1,318,224,774 of record NC_090929.1, on the reverse strand, counting down.
CATTAATAACGTTGCCAGTCCAAATGGGTAAAGTTCCAAATTATGTTGTTATGCCAACAATTATGATTGTTCGTTATCCATTGTTGAAATAGAGGAAGGAAAAGAGAAAGCACAAGGACAAAGTCTTCAATTAAACAGGCCTCAATTGTCAGTATGAACTTAATCTTACTAAGTACTTAGTGCCGCGGTTTCGCACAGATCCTAGGGACCGTGTCTCAAAGGTCTCGCCTGATAGATCCTTCTGCCTGCCTTGGATTCGGAGTGCTAAACGCCGTGGATGTGTGTTTATAGATTTGCTTGTTAGCCAGCAGAAATGATGTGTGCGTAGCGGCAACTTAACGCCGGCATTTTAGGTGGATTCGGACTACTCCGGCTTGTATATAAAGGCCCTGCTTATTTTAAAGCTCATTCGTGGGGAAAAACACTATGAATTCAACAAGTTAATATTGTGAATGATTGAATCAAAGTTAGTACTTGTGTGTTCTGTTCACCCTGTTGCACATTCATCAAATAGCACACTTATGTAATTAATTGCCTAATCTAATCCATACACATTTGGCTAAGTAAAGCACTGGCAATGTTGTACCTGGTGAACATCAATAATAATTTAGAGTTTCACATTCTCAAAGCCGCCCATGTGTGTAGGAAGACCGCAAACTCATGGTCTGAATTTAAACCAGAATGGACAGTTCTGTATTTACAGATACACCTGACTTCTAACCTGCACAATTTCAAGGTTAAGTTACCACTATGTGGTGATAGCATAACCTTTATCAGTCCAGCAATTGTAATATCTAGTTTATTGTCCATTTGATGTCAAACATGTCAAACACACCATGCGTCTGTTCTGATCATCATACTATAACCTTCAACATCAAAGCTAATATCCAATGCTCCAACCAGAACATTGCACCATCCATTGGCACTAGAAACAAAAGGGACATTACAAGGGAGAAACTACTCCCTCTGACCCTACCTATACTAAAAAATGGCTCAGTATCATGCTCAGACCCTACAGTCCTAGTTGATACCTTTAACCAAACCATACTCTGAGCCATGAAAACCCAAACCATGTGTCCATCTTAATATGTGGTTCACACCACATCTGGAGCACTACGTAAGGAAAATAGAAATGCTGAGGCCCGCTGGAAAGGTCTTCCTTCGGAGGCCAATAAGGACTACCTCATCATAACATCCCTCAACTACAAAGAGGCCATTGTCCAAGCCAAAATAGACACCTAGAACAAGCGCATTTTGCAAGCAGAATCAAACACCAAAGAGCGCTTTAAGATACTTAAAGAATTAGAATCTCCTTCAGACCCACCTGACACCTATAGCAAAGACAATACATGGTGCTCCAAAATAGAAAAAAACACTCATTGACAACATCCCCACATTACAAACCAAAATCAATGCCAAAAAAGCAGTCTACAGACTAACTCGCAGCACAGTACACCCTCTAGTAAAACCACCCAACCTTCTTACTCTCATAAACCTTTCAGTTTCTCGCCACTATCCATTAAAGTGGTAGAAAGCATCATTAGTAAACTTAAAACCATCCAATTGCCAGGGAGACACGTGCCCAGCCCGTTTCATCAAGGAAGCTTCCCATGAATTAGCACTTTTCATCACCATCCTCATAAACTCTTCATTCAACACAGGCATTGTCCCGGATAACTTGAAGGGCGCTTGGGTCATTCCCTTACTCAAAAAACCCTCCCTAGACCCAAGCTCCCTGACCAACTACAGGCCCATCACCACTGTCCCCTTCTTAATAAAAATCCTGGATCGAGCTGCATACTGCATATCTGCAGATTCAGGATTATCTAGAATCCATAAACTCCCTGGCCTCAGACAATCTGGCTTCCGAACAAGGCACGGATAAGAAACTGCCCTTATCAATTTAAAAACCCAAATAGGCCCTCCTACTACTGCTAGACTTATCAGCAGTGTTTGACTTGGTTAACCATCAAATTCTCTGTCATCATCTCAAATCTGCAGCACATTTTTCCGACAAAGCCACTACCTGGATCAGATCCTTTCTGGCAATAGATCCATGAGGGTCTTCTCCCCCTCAGCCTCTGCCGAACCATCTCCACTACTGTGCGGGATCCCTCAAGGATTGTGTGTTTCACCCACACTCTAACGTATTCACGAAACTGCTTTTTGATATTCTTTACTATTTGGGTGTCACCTACACTAATTATGCAGATGACACCCAAATACTCATCCCTATGACTGGTGATGGCACAGCTGACCCCAAGGCCCTAAACAATGTCTACCAGGTAATCCAGGCATGGATGGCTCAACATGGCCTCTGTCTCAATGATGAGAAGACAGAACTACTCATCCTTGGTCCACTCCACAAACTCAAAAGACTAGATCAAGCATTCAAATCTTTCATCATTGATAGCAATACCATCAAGGTATCCAATGACATGAAAACCTTAGGTATTTATCTGGATTCATCCCTATCTCTTAAAGGACAAACCAATGCCATTATCTCATCCTCAGCCTACGTATGTAAATTCATTACAGCATGTCGACCATTCCTCACCTCGACCAACTGTACCATCCTTGCCAGAACCCACATTATGCCGAAACTCGACTATTGTAATGCCCTTTACTTAGGGAAAAGTCAACGGAACCTATGCAAACTACAGGTAACTCAGAACAACGCCATCAGGGCAGCACTAAATTTCCCAAGGAACTTGCACATTTCTGACACTAGACGCAGCCTACATTGGCTCTCAGTCTCCCAAAGAATCTCCCTCAAAACGCTTGCACTTACCCATAAATGCCTAGCCAACCAGGCTCCAGAATACCTGGCAAACCGATTCACACCCCACACTTCCATCCTTCCTCAGCGAGCGGCCCAAGCACACTGTCTTTCACTACCTAGGTTCAAGCTTCAGAAAGCAGGTGGGGTCAGTTTCCTGGTTCTCACCACTAACTGGAACTCATTGCCTAATCTACTCAGATGTGAATCCTCCTTACACTCATTCGAGAGCAAAGCTAAAATATGGCACATAGCGCAGGACTCGCAAAGCCTCCACTTTTCATCTTGACTTCAACAACCCACAAGACTCTCCTGCTGCTATATTGTAAACACTCTATAATTATTGTTGTAATATATTTTTGTAACTCTGTGCAATATATTCTGTATATGTGTGCTTCATGCCATGACATTGTAACTTCAAGAAATGCACCCAGATGCCCTTGGGCCAGGTGTGCTATATAAATAAATAACATACAAAATATAAATACAAATTCTCCCACAAGCTGTGGCTCTTTCCCCCAGCTTGCAAGTCCAGGTAATCCCTCGATCTTGCTGCAGTAATACTGATATTGGAGACTTTTGGGGGTCTAAAGATGAAGCAGTGATGCCTTCACTTATGAGAACCGCTACCACTGCAGACTGTGGCGTGACCGCGGTTATTTTTGCCCCAAACTCCCACCCCACTTACCCCGCCAATACTAACTCTACTCTGTCAGACTCCACGATGAAAACACGCAATACACTGGTCGCACTTGACCAGGATAATGAACTTTATCTTATGCCTAACACTATCATTGACCCTGTACCAAGCCCTAATAATCATGCTGGCATACACATGGCTGATTGTTCATAAATACCTCCTCTCCACTCCCAAGTAGTCAAAGGAGCCATAATGCTTCCCATAGCATACCCTCAAAACCATTCAACTCAAATCTTTTTCCCTGATGCTCAATTCATTGAAATACTTCATCAACCTACCTTGTCTATGTAAGTGACTGGGCTGGAGAGCCACATCACCTCCAAAACCCCCCCACCAACATCCATCAATTTATCAAATTCCCCCACGATTTCCTCCCCAGACCGGTCTAATTCACATCCTACCTCGCCAGAGATCATAGAAATCTCTAATCCTGAGACCCCCTTATTTGATGAATTCCAATCAAAACAACAATGGAGAATTACAAAAAAAAAAAAAAAAAAAAAGAAATGTAGTCTGTTGCCTCCAAATTTGGGTAACAAGAAGATGAAACATCTGCCTGCCCCAAGTGCAAAGACTCCTAATCAAAGCAAAAAGAAACTAATGACTTAACCACCCTCCTGTCTCTGATCCTATCATCGAAATCTTCCAAATTGGCAACAAATCCCCATTGCTTCTCACCACTCTTCCTCCACCATGTCACGCAGCTTCATCTCAAGGTAACGTTGATGATGCTGTTATCCCTGTGAATAATAACAATGCTTGCTTGCTGTCTGTAAATCAAATCTTGTCTGACTCAGCCTCCATCACTGCCGAATTTATGAATCTTTCTGTTTACTCAACACACTTGCTTCCTGTGACAGGCATTGTTCACCAGAGTCTACATGGCTTGCAAATAGGATTAAAAAAAGTAAGCAAGTCTTTTGCGTCAACTGAGATGTTGACTTCTCTGGGCTGATTCATGGAATTATTGCCGCCGAAAAATGGGGATTTGTGCGCCATACTGCTCAGGCAGAAGATAGGTCCGCTTCACATTAGCCCATTATTCCATTCCATTCCCATTCACGTTCACAAGTAACATGGAACATGAGAGGATTTTCCCATCTCCTCTCATCGCAAGCAGACTGTCTCAGCCACTATGCTACAAGAAACCTGGCTCACCTCTGAACCCTTATGGCCAGATCATTATGTGACCTGCGTTCCAGCGATATCAGCTCAGAGAGGGAGCCCAGCTGCTGGCTTACTCATCGCAGTCAAAATCAACTTTCAAATCCACCTTGAGAAATGGCAATCTCCTCACTCTGGTATTCAACTAGTCAAATTAACGCCCCTCAACCCACTGATTCCTCTGTACCCCAAAACAGCAGTATTAAACATCTACTGGACCCCCTAATCACCGATGAAACCCTCTTTCTCAGTAAAATAGAATTGCTGTTCAATCTAATTCTGTTAGTCTCCAGATTCGCACCACTGTCATAGTGGGGGACTTAAACATGCACTGTCTTGCAATAAATCCTTCACAATGCAAATCTCGAGCAGACAAATGGATATTGCTCATGCAACTTAAAGATTTTAGTATGCTTAATGGCTCATCTAATCCACCAGCTACCACCTGGTTGAGAGGCTTATCCTATTCCACGCGTGATTATGTTTTTATATCGTCTCACGCGAACAAGCATATTGCAACCTTTAAAGTAATTCCAAATTCTGCGAGCGATCATTACATCTTAAAGGTGCATTGGACTTCTCATATTCTACAGTCACCATCCAATTATACACAGCCGGTAAGACTCAACTACGGCAAAAATCGCCTGTTGCGGAGAACATCTCAAATAGCATCTTTCAGACCCAAGCTGACCCAAGCCTTCACAAATAAAGAAACACCCAAAGGCCATAACTACACCGGCTGTTTTCAAGTAATTACAGAGACAACTCAGAACTGTAGTCGCCCTTCATTTAAACATAAATACACCTATTTCTCAGACATTAAAGAGTTTTTTAAGAAAAACTGTGCCAAGCTTTAAAAGTTCTTTCTCCAGTCATTCATGTGGGTCAGAGAGCCAAATTGAAAACCAAATATGGGAATAGAATCAAACAAATATTAGCAAATAAAAAGCAATTGGATGCTGAGAAAATTCTAAAAGCAATAATGATTAAATCTGCTACAGAGATCTGGAGCTTAATAAATAACTCTGCCATAAATGCTAGTCACTCCCTAGCATAAAACAGTATAGAATTATTTTAAAAAGTATGCTCTACAATCCAACATTTTAACCCATTATTTAAAAAAAATGAAAGGGGGAAAACCCCCCGAAAGTCCCTTCATTGGTTCGGGTTCCCGTACTGAGCCTCGGTTGCTACAGCATTTTTGGGGGAAATAGTTATGCCCCTCCACTTAAAAAATTCACCAGCCGCCACTGTCCCTCGGACTGTGTTGGGAACGGGATGGGGGGAGCCCAGGGACAGTGGTGGGAACAGGATGGGTGGGAACCATGGGATAGTGGTGGAAGCAAGGCGAGGAGAGCCCAGGGTGTGTGATGGGGTGGGGAGAGCCCAGGGTCTGGATAGGAGTTGGATGAGGGAGCCCAGCGACTATGATGGGAGCAGGTGGGGAGTCCAGGGACTATATTGGGAGTAAGGTGCGGTGACGCCGTGCAATACATACTGTCCATTTGGCATTTTTTGGAAGTCCCAGCCTGCCCAAGTTTTGCTCAGGGGGGGCCAGGCCAAAAAAGTTTAAAGACCACTGCTATAGATGAACAAAGGTGGATCTCACATTTTAATGGACTCCTGAACAAACCTAGACCACCATCACCAACTTCCCCCAGCCGTCCATCTGATCTTACAAAATTGACGTTCGACAACCTAGATATCATTCTACTCATCAAAAAGCTGAGCTCATCAAGAACCCCAGGGCCTGACGGTCTGGCTAATGTGACTTTGTAGGCTCACCCATCTGAATGGGCGTCTATTTTAGAAATTATATTCAAGGAAGTTTTACAATTTGGTCAGATCCCCCCTTTCTGTCAAGAATCTATCATCATTCTCATTTTTTCAAAAAGTAGACAGGAATAACCCAAGCAATTACAGTCCCATAGCCCTTCTTGATGTGCCTGGCAAGATCTTTGCCAGACTCGTTCTTCGCGAACTCACAAAATGATTGAATGACAATAATCTCTTAGGCACTCATCAATCAGGATTCATAAAAGGAGTAGGAACTGTTTTAAATCTAACGATCCTCTCGGCAGTCAAAAAGCAAGCCATAACCACCAAACATCCTGTTTTTATAGCGCTGAATGATTTTAAACAAGCAATCTCCCGTGAACTTTTATGGACAAAACTTTTAAATGAGAAATGCCTCCCTCACATTATTTATTTAATCCGTAAATTGTATTCCCACACATCTATCAAAGTTAAGCTAACTACTGGTAGTCTTTTATCCACACACATCCCGACAAGGCTGTATCCTTGCCTCAATTATATTTAACTTTTACATCAATGACATAAATACAGCCTTTCAGTAAGTCTGTTCCTTTCTCCGAAATTGGGCTCAGCAGAGATAGCATAGCTCCTATATGCTGATTATTTTGGCCATCCTGGACAGAACACCAATAGGGCTCCACAGGAAAAAAACTGCTCTAGGTAACTATGTAAATGCCATTCACCTAATCATCAACACTCACAAATCCAACATCCTGGTCCTTCATCACCACTTACCTAAATCTAGTTACAGATTCAATTGGACATTTGCAATGATTCAGTGACTTAAATATCTCAGTATAAATACTGAAGTAAGATGAGGTAGCAATATCCTTGAGATGAATGCGGATGCAGAAGTTACTCAAACATCAATAATCGAAACGACTCAGGTAGTTGGCAAAAAGGTAACTGTTTTAATATCAATTATCTAAAACAGGGAGTACAACGGAAATCAACTGATGTGTCAGCACATAGTTTCTCAATGCATCTTGAAAAAAGCTTTCTTTCATAACACAAAATCATCATTGATGACGTCAACCTATCTATTGTGATTGGTTCTAAAGGAACATCTAAGTATATGAACCATCCTAATCTAAGAAAGTGAAGAAAAGTGATAGGTTTCTTAACATCAGGTGGGGCAACTAAGCCCTCCCTTTAAACAGGTCACTATGAACGTCACTAAATACATGATGTCCCATTGGTTACACAAACTATAGGACCCTTAATCACGCGGCCTCCTATAATTGGTTGGCACTCTAACCTCTGTCAGTACTTTTCCACCTATGTTAGCAGCACGCAACATGCCCTGCCCTCATGCGTAGGTGTGGTCGTCTTGTTTCGTCCATCTTCATTCTTCCTCGTGACTGAAGCAAACAAAATCGAGCTCTAGTTTATGTAAAATACTATTTTCTAATAGACCTCTGACATCTTCGCTGTTTTTATCTATGTCTTCTGAACAGGAGTTTTGTTCTTTCACACCATTTGTATCCAATGTCTGCTCACCCTAGCCTGATAAAACCTTGGCTTCTTTGGGCTCATCCAGCCTCGCCTGTCTGAGTTTCACTCCTGTTAATTTGTTCAATTGTTTTTGACTGCGACACACTGGAAAAGAGGCCTTCCTTTTTTAGTCCAGCTCTGCTATAGTACGTAGTGGAAACATCCATTCTTTACTTGCTCCTATATATGTATACATTGGTGCATGCCACAATCTATTCACTATAAAGCTAGCCTCAAGAATACTTTGTCTGCTTTCATTTCTTTGCATATGTACACGTGTAAAATGACCTGATGTCTTCATCATTTCTGTAGCATACGTTTCTTCATCTTGATCCCTAGATGTCACTTATCTTTGATACTTTAATGATGCCTTATAGAATATCTGCATTCTCTTGTCTCTGCATCTCTTCTATGTACATCAACTTGCTTCGTGTGGTGGTGATGTCACCATTCTTCTCTTCCATTCAGCTGTCTTGTTTCTTCTGGGATTTCATTCAAATGGCCATCATACTGTCTTGTATGCAAGTCTGGTTTTCTCAATGGGAAGCTTGCTTCAAGGATTCTCTTTTGTATCTGTATGTTCAATGGTTTTGTTCGTGTCTAGCATTCTGACTCACCACATCTAAGCAATATGGGCGAAGTGGTTGAGATGGGGGTACTTGGCTCCTTCTCCAAAATACCTTGGCGTAAATTTGAACAGTCATCCCTCTGATCAACCGTAGAAAACAGAAATTAAAAGTAGAATTACATTCCCCACAGTCCAAGGTAAAGCACTGCAGCTGAAATATGGTACATTTTTATACATGCCATTGATAACCTTTTACAAGCTTAAAGTGGTGCCAATGATAACCTATGGTGTACAATCCAAACTTCTGCTCAACTCCCCTACGTGGGAAATTCTGGAAGGAGCCTAATGGAAGAACATCCTATCCCTCCCTCTGAGCACTCCTATCCCGTTATTAGGCATGAACTAGGACTCATTTCATTATCAGCGTTTGTCTACTGGCAAATCTTATCTGCATATAGGAAATGCCTTCTCACTCAGCTCACTACCCACAATTTATTTCCAATATTAAAATCAGCTCTCCTGTCTGCATAGCCCAGCCTCCTTGAAGCATGGAAAACTCAATCCCTTATAGAGGAGGCCAATATTACACCTGAGCTATTACTAGAGTTTCCTGATAAAGCAAAACTGAAGCTCTGGCTGTGGGACTGGCGGCTCACATGGGAAGCCTGCAATATGTAAGCTAATTGTAAGTCTGGGGCCTTTCTCCTTAAGTCAATGCACCAACTACCAGCATACCTTATCAAGTTTCCAAACCTAGCATATGCCAGTGTGTTTCTCAGTCTTCGCTTGAATCTATGGCCAACTATAAGGAGACTAGCAATCTACAGTAAAAATACAATGATGGACGCCTCTTGCAGATTTTGCAAAATGACAGAAGACCAAGAAACCCTTCAGCACCTCATAACAGAGTGTCCCTCCCTTGCAGCACCAAGAAATTCAAACATCTTAAAGAATGCAGACTATTAACGAAAGAACAAACGTGGGTTCATATATTCAATGCATCCAGTATTTCATCCAGTATAAAATTGTGTTTATAAAAGTATGTGTGTCTTTGAACTGATTCTGTTTTCTTTTTTTTTCAGATAGGAGCATACATATGTTTTTAAAACATAGATGTGTAGCCGTGGCTCTAGTTTAGCCGAATGGGCCATCGGCATTTGGAGACGTGGGTAACTACAGCAACGACTGAGGGGTGTCCTAGGCGTGAATTCTATGACATACTTCTTTAGCCCAATTATCTGGATTTTTACTGTACATGATATGTTTTAAATTTTAAATGTCCTTTTTCATTGATTCTATTTGTTGTTGAATATTAAGTAAGTTCTTTTAGTTCTGTTAATTAATCCATGATTACATTTCTGGGTACTGTTTGTGTTGTTTCCTGCTTGATTCTTCTTAATACTTGAATGACTTCTTCATCTGTTTCAAAATGTTTGCAATATTTGTGAAGAATTGAAGATATAATACACTTTTAAAATATTTGGGTTGGTTGAATGGACATTTAAAAGTAGTTAGATAAACTATATCTGTTTAGTGACTGATGTTTGTTCAATAACATATTTTTGCTTCTCTAATTTTACATACAAATAAAGAATGTACTCACAGTATCCTTAATGTGATGCATTTTCTTCTGCTTCCTTTTCTTGAATATATTCTTTTTTTAATTTCTTCCTCTGTTGGATAGTTTTCCTCAAGCCATTCCATGTAATTTTCCATTGTACTGCGATCGATAACAATCCTGCTTGTCACCGCAGATATTAGAATTAACGATGTAGGAAGATTACATGAGGAGAGAAGGTGGAATTTATTGATTTTACTCTCTAATTGGGTGTTTGTTTGGTTGACAGTAGGATGTCAAGTACCTCAGATCCTGTTGAATGTTCAACCTATCAGAGTATTATTTCTTTGAGTGATGGTTATATATGCCAATACAACTATACATTATGTTGTATTATTATATTAAGAGCTTTTACATAGTACATTTTCTTTGTTTAAGGGTGATGTGTACCTTCAGGATAGTGTTGTTTTTGGGGTATATTTATTGTTTTATTTGATATTTGAAAATAGAGCCAATTTCAGAAGGAGAGTAATCTGTTTTTTCAGAAGACTGTCGACATGTTTGTGAGAATGGTGTTCATAGTGATGCTGAGGACATAGGTGATGAGTTGTCAAAGCATTGGCTTACAAGGTTTTTTTGGTTTTACAATATTGTTTTAGATGGAGTGTTTGAAATGAGAGGTATATGCTGTCATTGAAGAAATATTATTCATAAGAAGGAACAGGTGTTTTCTCTTTGGGAAAATGAAATGAATTAGACATCCCATAAAAAATAGCATAGTGAAGTTATTCAAAATTATTTGCATCATCATAGAGGTGAAGAGTATTTTTCTGATTGAAAATATATTTTTTCATCATATGTTGGTATAAGAACCCAGAGGCTCTTAAGAGCCACCTAGAAACTTTTAAAGTATTTTGGAAGAAGGAAATACCTTTTGAAGTTGTTTTTTTTTAAAATAATAGCCATGGCTACGACAGCAGCCAATGAAACATCATATTCTGTCAGGTTTTTTATAGCCACGGGTACATATGATGGGTTATAGTAATAGCTATGAGCAACTCAAAGGGACGTTGTCCATTTTGGGTGGGTGTAGTTGCTTCTATGACTATTGCTGTAGCCACGTGTATAGTGATTCTAATTACTGTGCATTGATCATGTTGTTACATTGATTTCACAGCACACAATATCACATATGTTTATGAGTCTATGTCCTTATGAGTACCTTTGTGTTGTTTCAATTAATACACTTTGGGAATATGTCTATTTGAACATGTCATAATGTTAGGGGTATCCCCGACTATTAATGGTTTACTTGACCCATGGCTACGAATTCGCCAATCATACGTCACACTTTGTGGCGGCTTCATTAGCCACGGGCATGAACCCATTTGTTGTACCCGCGACTTCACCTGTCTATATTTTGGTGCAGTGATCATATTATATAATGGATGTTTTTGCACAGATTTGTACATGTGTTTCTGTTTGGATGTTCTTACCTGAAGGGCAGTGTGAGTTTATGTTCAATTCTTTGTAATATGTGTTTTTCAGTACATCTGATAAAATGTACGTGTAGCCGGTTTTCGTTCTAGCTGCGGCTATGTAATTTGGAAAAATTAGAAAAAAAATAAAAGATGTTTTTAATGTAGTGTGTATATATTGTATAAAGTATTCTTTGAGATTTGTGTTGGGGATTATTCATTGATATAGCATGTAATAAAAATTGGTTTGATGATGATCAAATAAAGAGAGATTGAGGGTTATCAATCACAAGCATACCCTTGAGCTAAAGGGATCAACCCTTAATACTTTGAAACACAAAGCTTGTGATTTATAGTTGCTACCTTGTCTGGGTGGGTTCTATTCCAAAGCCATATTCACTTATGGTACTAAAAAAAGCATTGCATGAGAGCAAGTTTATAGAAAAATACACATATTTTATTTCTCAAATACATACAAATATTAAAAACTTAAAGTATTAAAGTATCTATTCAGTCTTCTACAAAGAAAATGAGGAAGACACGTTCACTATCGTATATGTATGCGCTTTCCCCCTTCAACAGGTAAGCATATTAGTTTGAATATTTGTCCGTTAAAGTGTCTTGTGCTGTGCTTATATTCACACTGGGCCATACCTCATTAAACACAACTCACTCAGTATCATTCCATTCATTCTTTCTTCATTCACTTTCATGATCTCATTCCACAATCTAAGGATGCTCAAAAAAGCATAGGAATTATTGGTCATTTAACCTTTGGAATTGTTTTCCATTCCAAGAACCTACCTTTAATATTAGGCAATCTGGAGACTTAGGGGCTGATTCATGGAACAAACGTGCGCCGAAAATCCATGCGCAAGCGTGAGAAACGCAGCGCACGCGCACGCGTGCGATTCAAGGAAGACGCTGCACGTGTTTCCCGCTGTCCGTGCGCCCAATCCAGCCATGGCGCACGCAGGCATACACGGCGTATGCTACGCGCACAGCAAAAGCGCACATAGCGCGGCGCACACAACCAAAGTGGGCGGAACAGTGGGCGTAATACGCGGAATGGGGAACAACGCGCGAAAAAGAAGGCGTAACTGGGGAAGTACTGCAGGGAACTACACGGAACGCCCACACGCACGCGAACAACCCGTATTCATGGATGTGCACGGCAAAAGACGCACACAGGCATCAACGCGTCCGCCACACGAAGGCAGGCGGAAGCGTCCCCGCGCACTTCACAAAAGTGCGCGCAAACAACAAACACGTATATACAGCTACGATGAATGCACCATTTGTCGCAGCACTGATCGTGGGACACCGCAGGATGAGGAGAATAGCCAGGGCACGCATTTTCGCACCACGGACAAGCCTTTTTGGGATGCCTGACGACCAGGTCTACGGCAGGTATAGGTTTCCACCCCATATCATCCTAGACCTGGTCAGGGAGTGGGAAGATGACCTTACATCCCCCACCCTTTGCTCCCAAGCATTGAGCCCCTTGGAGAAGCTGCTCAATGTCCTGCATTTTTTGGCCACTGGGTCATTTCAGCGGACTACTGCCATAGTGGGGGGGTCTCACATGCCACGCAGTCACGCTGCCTACACCAGGTACTGGCAATCATGACAGCGCGCCCCTCAGTCCGCAGGCACATATACATGCCCAGAACACCCGCAGAAAGGCAGGCCGTTGTCCTGGATTTTTTCAGGGTGGCACACTTCCCCAAAGTGCTCGGTGCCATAGATTGCACCCATGTGGCCCTACGTCCACCTAGGGCCACTGAGCACATCTACCGAAACCGCAAGCACTGGCGTTCCATCAATGTACAGGTGGTATGCGATGCAAAGGGAATCATCACCTCTGTCTATGCAAACTACCCTGGCTCCACCCATGACAGTTTCATATACAGAATGTCCGCCCTGAGCCGGGCCCTGGAAGCTGGGCAGCAAAGCGACACATGGCTCCTAGATGAGTACAAAGCCCTTGCACATGCATGCAAATCACACACAGACAAATACCCAAACCCTAATAATCTCAACTATTATCACCTCCCCAGGGGACAGTGCCTACCCTCTGAGCAACCACATGATGACGCCAATCCGGAACCCCACCACCCCACCCCAGGTAAGATACAATGCCGCCCATATTGCAACCAGGGCCATAGTGGAGCGCACATTCGGAGTGCTCAAGTCATGTTTCCGCTCCCTTGACCGCTCTGGCGGGCAACTACTCTATGCACCACCAGTAGTGTGCAGGATCATTGTGGCAGCACGTGTCCTGCACAATGTTGCAACACGGCAGGGCGTCCCGGTGGACATGGTGGTGCCCCCACATCCCCAACCACAGGCACAGGCGCTGCACATGGGAGGGGACAGGGCACGTGGCGAGGAAGCCCGGACCCAGCTTGTGGCCACATTTTTCACCTAAACTCCCACCCCTGCGGAGTGCACACAGGCCTGGCACATACCAGGTAACAATCGATGATGACAAAGAGACAGTCAACTGTCACAACCCTACCACCCTGAGATAGTTGCCATGGAAGTGCCACATCGTCTGCATCCCTAGCTACTTAAACACAAGCTATCCTGTGTGACCAAAAGGCACAAATATGACATATGGCATGATATGGCCTATACACAAGTATTTCAAGGTGCGATGAGGCAGGGAGGGGGGAACAAGGGAAGACAGACAACGGTACTACTAGGCCAGGTGTCATTTAGATTGTGCAAGTGCAGGGGTAGGGGGAAGGGAAAAGTGCAAGGGGAAGGGGAGGGGAGAGAGTGCAGTACAGGGGAAGTAGACCAAAAAACAAATACATAGGTCAGCTGTTGGCAACTGCAAAGGTAAGTGCAGACAAGTGCTGGGAAGGGGGGGCTGTAGGGATAGAGAGACAGTACCACAGTGCAGGGGTTGCCAGGGAGGCAGTGCAAGTGGAGAGTGGCTGGGCCAGGGACCGAGGTCGGTGAGAGTGGCCCAGTTGCAGATCCAGTGCAGTTCCAGTGAAGAATTCCGCAAGGGAGAGGCAGAGAGAAAGCAGAAGCAAAGAGGAAGGTCTTGAGGTGCTTCCGGAACCGGAGATGGTTCCCCTCAAGTTCAAGTGAGGCAGGAAGGCTGTTCCAGAGGGAGGGCCCTGCCGCGGAGAGAGATCTACCCCCAGCTACTTGCTCTGAGAAGCGGATGACCCTGACATGCAAGGTGTGCATCACACACACCTGCAAAACAGGCCATGGCCATCACTGTTATGTCACTCAAACCCTCCCAAACCACAACATGACATGGCAAGCAGTACCCATACACCAACACAGTAACAATAAGGTACACATTGCCATGTCCAAAATGTACAGTGGCATCAGACAATGATGCCTGACCTGGAATCAGATGAAATGACAGACCAACAACCTCCCACCCAAAATAAGTCATTTCCAAATGCATTACAAGAGTTGTAGACGTAACATAACAATGGATGCCTGTCTACATGCACATTGTGCATTGCAAAATCAACACTGCAGCTTCTGTGTGCTGTGTCCTACTCCTGCAACACACTGCTCAGCGCACAGCACAGTGAACAGCCATTGTGTGTGATGCACACCCTGAGCATCACATCTAAGCAACAGACCACATCAAAAAGCAAATTAGGCATGTACAGGATCCATAATTGGTCACAGAACATGTGCTGCAGGGACACAGTGGCCACCAGAAGGCAAACAGTGTACACGTGGATATGCAAGGGTGGGAGTACATGTAGTGCATCAGAGTGCAAGTGTGTGGGTCTGCAAGGACATGCACTCAACATATGCATGTGCACTCAAGTGACCATCAGTGTTCTCTACACATCACATGTGAACATTCACCATGTGTACACCCCAGCATGTCAAACCACAACTATCCCCTCGCACCTGAAAGGTAAACACAACACATGAACAGGCATTGATCAGCAGAACACAACATGTACATAGGATACCACCATTGCAATGTCAGAGTTCCCATCACACTGCAGGGCAAGGCAACTATCAACAACAACCCCCCCTCCCTCACAAATGACCATGACCCACTGAACAACTGCACCTGGGCCATGGAGCCTTCAACCCTCAATTCCACCTGGCCACAGGATTACCTTTACCCTTCGTCACCATCTCCCACCTTGTGTGTAAAAAGGTGCCTGCACCCTCAGAATCCACACTCATTTCCAAAATCACAAAATCCAAGGCATAAAAACGAACCAGAACACACTCCAGTAGATGACTTGACGTAGCAGTACCTCACAAAGGCCAAGTACTACCACAATGATGCAACAACCAAGGTAGCACAGTAAAACAATGTCACAACAGGATGTGAACCATGTGTGGTACATAACATAGGATGATGCACCATGAACGGATGTGTACTGTCACAGGTCCCGTGTACAGGCGCGGGAGTGTCACGAAACAACCACCCCCACCGTTTCCCGGGTGCCTGCAAGGTCAAACTCACACAGGCCCCTGAGACCCTGGTGGGGAAGGAGGTTCAGGGATATGCAGTCGGGACAGGTGTTGGCACACTGGATAACTGGAATGAGTGGCAGGAGAGGGGAGGAGGAATGACACATGAAAGTAGGGAATGCACGAAAATGTACTACCTGCATGAACACATACACAATCCAAACAAACTTGGGCATCATTGTCATGGCCTTCTGTAGTCCAGGCTTAGGAGTGGTACGAACCAACCACCCACTCTAGGATTTCGGCGCCTGCAAGTTCGGGGCTTACACAAGCATCCGCAACCCCAGCGGGGAAAGAGGGTTAGGGAACGTTGCTTGGATAGGTACGGGAAGCAGGAACACCGGGTAGAGGGTACAGGGTTCAAAATTGCATAGGATTCCGGGTGATTAGGGGGAAAAAAAACATACCAAACTGAATCACATATACATCCATGCATTAGTGCACCCCCCAGCAAGCCTATGCAGAGCAGTTTGAAAGAAAAACAACAAGACACTTAGCTCTGGTTTTGAGTGCTGGCCTCCTGCCTGCGCACTCTCAGGTCCGGTTACAGGAGCACTGCAATGCTGCAAAGAGAGCCACAGTCAACAACCTGTACGTGTCAATTACACAAAAACACACCACCAAACATGCCCCATAGCAAAAACAGACAATCTGGTGTAGATGCTTCGTACCCATATATAACATTACCCCTGTGATGGGTCATACACAGTCAATGCAGTAAGTCAGCCACCGGTGGGCGCGTGGCAAACGGAACACCAATGTGTCACAATTCGCACAACATGCAATGTTCCCTGGGTAAGCAGACAGACCCATATAGCAAGCCATGACTTCAGAGCAAGTTGAGTACCACCATGACCGAAACAAAGTTGGCAGTGCATTTATCATAACGTACATGGAAATGAAATGCACTGCACCGAGTATGTCCCTTGCTGTATGTCCCTGTGAGCTGACCCTTTCCATGTCTCGGAAGGCTACATGGTTGATACAAGTGCCTCAATGGACCTTGGTGTACCGGAGGGTATGTGCCACTGCCCCTGCAGGTGTCCCAGACAACCTTACAATCAACAGCCATCAGTCCACCAACACATCTGAGCTGCATTGTGTGCTTCAACACCAATATTCGTCCAAGCTCACCCTCATGGCTGTGACTAAGCCTGCATGTGCAACTCGCCTGGTGCAAGCTTTGCTGTGTTGTGGCCCCCCTGTGCTGCTCACCTTGCCTGGAGTTCCTTGGAACACGTCAGAAGTTCTAGGATGTAGGTCTGCAATCCCTGTGCCTCTGCTTGTGCACACATGTGCATGTGGGCACCAACAAACGTGTCCAGAATTCCGTCGTCCAATGGGCCATGTCTGCTGGCAAAGGTGCTCTGGAGGCTCATCCCCCTGCAGAAAGGGCATGAAACACATGATTAATGCTTCAAAGTCATCTGTGTGTGTCTCTTCAGGCATCTCATTACTTGACCATGTCAGAGAGTCACATCATAAATCACACCATCAGTCCGTCTTTCACATCCAAAGTGTGGAACACTATCTACAGCATGATGTAAGAGGATTCAATTCAACACTACAGCTAAATCAATGCCTAGTCTGGGATACTGAATGGAAACCCTTATTGATATATCTTTATGTCCAGTTCATGCGTTCTGGATGACTACCCATATATAACACCCCTCTCTTGGAATCCCCCTGACCCCACTGAGCCAAGAAGTAGTTCTGTTTTGCAAGTTTAAATGGTTTATTTGATAATTTAAACAATAGATATATATATCACACTTTATAATAAATTACTAATTGAATATCACACTTAATCTGAGCAGTAATCAATAATGGATAGTCCGGCACTAGCACAATTCTTTATAATCAATGATGAGTGGTTATAGGATGGATAAGATAGCAACAATACTTTTATGGTTTCAATGGATGCAATGTGGAATGAAATGCAGTACAGAAAATTACTTGATAGGATTTCAGCAAAAGACAATGTAATCACTTTCTTGGACAATTCACCCCCCCCCTTTTATGCACTGTAAGGAGATGAAGATGACACAGTTCTTAGGAATGTAATCAAATAGAATTCAGTTCAATTCCCCCCCAGCATCTTATACAACAGATAGGAGTTTTGAAACAAAGGCAAAATGCTTTGAATATGGTGACAATGCAGTGAGAAATATGCTGAAAATGCTTTTAATTCCCTTCAGGAGGTTCAGGGTGAGTGAAATATACTTGGGATGAGTTCAGGCTCACTTTAGCAAGGATCTAGGAGTAACTAGCAGGTTAAACACATTTTTGGCAAAGGAAAGCAATGAAGCTAAAGTTTTCACACGTGGCTGGATTTTTAACCAAATTGCAAATCGCGATTACGGCAATAGTATGAGGAGTAGGAAGTCGGTTCTAGGCGTGTTGAGCGTCTAAGCTTTCAGAGGAAAGTTAAACCAAGTTCCTAGCCCAGACGGTTCTAGAGATACGGACGATTAAATAAAGGTAGTTTTTCAGATTTGAAATTTTAAAAGTTCAAAGCGACAGGTTCCAGCTTGCAGCTAGAAAATGACAAGTGACAGCTTTGCAAATGACAGGTGACAGTTAGGAGGCAGTTCTGGTTAGATTAAAATAGATTGAATTATATTATTTTAACTAAGAGATTGGTTCTGCACAGTTCTGCTAGGTACTCACAATATAATGTTAAAAGGAATGGGCCTCGCCACGGATCTGGTCAACAGGTTTTCTTCACTCGCCACGGACGGTTTCTGCGCACAGCGTCTGGGTCAGCTCTACTCTGCTGGTCTGGTCTGGGTATCTGGTTCGGATCAGGTCTGTGGGTCCGGATACAGTGGTCTCCGGTTCAGCTGGTCTCTCTCTGGATACAACACTGCTCTCTGGCAAATGGCAAGAGTTCTTGCAAAGAATTCAAACAGCTCGCCTGGCTGTGAATAGTGGCAATGATTTGAGGCCTGCTAAAGAGGGATTTAGCTTGTAGTTGATCTCTCTGCTACAAATTCTGAAGTAAAGTCTTGGTCTCTGAAGGTGGATAGATTGAAGTCTCTATGTTGGCTCTCTGGAGGTTGATGGAGGTAAAGTATGGATTTTCTCGGCAGAGCGTCCCGCAGCAGGTGGAATAGAATGTCCTCTCTAGCTTCAAGTGGCACTTTTTATGTCTTTTGAAAGTGGGTGTGTGTGCAGCATCACTAGCCAGCCCCTCTCTCAACTGCCCATTGGTCAAGCTTTCCTTTCTCTCTTGATTGGGGAAAAGAAGTGGAGTGTCAGAGCGATGTCATTATATGGCCTGTAGAAAGGACACTCCCCTGTCAAATTGCACACAAATCTATATTTGATCAAAAAGACATATTTCATAGATACACAGTGGTTTGAAATTACATGCACCCATCACATATCACATGAGGTATACCCTGTTCAAACTCTGCTCTTCCTGGCGGCTTGCATTCAGAAATGGCAACCTTTGGTGCTTTTTAGTGGGTTTTGCAACATCGGATTTTTCTCCAGATTAATACACATGTACACGGCCTGTCCATACATACTCCAGTAAATTACCATGTCTCTATCTTAAACACAGAGTCTGTAGTATACATAAATAGCAGGGTTTTGCCCCAGAACATCACAAACATTGGAGTTTGTGCTTGAATCTAAGGTACATTTTTTAAATGAAGGTTCACAACGTTATACATTCCTGTCATTTGATTACAAAGAGTTATCAGTGTTTCTGTAAAATATATATTTTGCTTTCAATTCAGTTCTCAAAGTGTTGGAGTCCGCCTCCAAGACTTGGGTGGGTCAGTGATCACATGTGTCTTCTGGCAGGCAGGCCTTTGTTGACAGGAAATAGTCAAAATCAACATATTCTATTCAAGTGCAATAGCCTATTGTGTGGTCTCCAGGAGGTTGAGGTCAGCAGACCAGGGGGTCACTTTGCATTTGGTTATTATGACCATGTGATATCCTGAGCTGTGGTGTGAATCTCTTGAGGTGAGAGGGTTTCCCAGGCTTCTGGCCTCTGGGAACAGCAGGTGGCTAATTTTTAATTAAAATGCAGCCTTTGAAGTCAGCTGAGTCAAATCCCTTTGTCATCAACTGCACTTAGTTCTCCTGTCAGAGTTTAGACCGCTAGCGCCGCCTTGAGGATTCTGTTGGTACTGCATCCATTTTTGGGATCTTTCTTGGATTAATGCATTCCAAACAGGAATGGTTCTTACATGGTAGTAAATAATCCTTGCTTAACATTGTTTTAATGGGGCTCCTTACAGTAAAATGGTTATGTGGAACCCCACAAAAGGGTTGAATCTTTAAAGTGGTCCGGTGAGCCACGATTTCAGCAACTTTTTGACATCAGTAACAGTGGATTTTGTTAACAAAGATCTTTCTTTACACTGGTGGGTGGCAAGTGAGGTAACCATTTTGGTGTGCGCACAAACTGCGTGGTTCTCCTGGATTCTGGCGCACTTGTGGGCTTTTTGGCCATCTTGGATTTTCTAAGCCCACAGCACCAAATGTTGCAGCATGATAGCTCAAACGTGGGTCAGGACACCCAACAAATCCCCCCACGTGACTGCCCTTTGAATTTGAGTCGATGGGGAGTCGGGTGCACAAGGGTTTTGACCCACGCACTGGTCTGTCCGCATAATCTTCTTCCAATTCTGCAAATGGCACAGTTCAGCATCTTTTCCTCCATCCGGTACTGATCGATCGGTTCTCCTCGCCGGTCCTGATGGGAATATTGGGCGGTACCTTGTGCCCCTCGCGTCTCTGCTCCCGGTCTCCGGATCGTCCTCCCTGGCCAGTCTCAAGGTTTTCTTTCTCCTAGGACGACAAAGGAAGAGTGGCAATACCTATTCATAGACATTTTTCCCCCACCATTGATATAGTGGGGTGGCATATAAATTTATAGTCAAAACATATGAACATGCACATTTCTTTTTGCATTCAAAACGAAAACACCCACATTGAGAAACTCAGAATTTGATAGGCGATATGTAGTATATTTCAAGTTAGAACTGAATTAATCTGAGACAGTACCCTCTAGGATTCCAGAGGATTCCTCCAGTTGTTGCAGAGTGTGCCTGGGATGGCAACACTTTAGGTGATTTATATGTACCCACTTGTCTTCCCCCTCTGCCAAACCGCCTTTGGGGATGCGGATCTTGTAGGCCACAGGGGAGATCTTGTCTATAATCTCAAAGGGTCCCTTCCTTGTAGGCAAAAATTTTCGCTGTTTGGCATTTTCATCCCCCTCTTTTGGAGAGGCGCCCGGTGTGTGAGGGATGTTGGCTGAAATTGTGCACACACAAGACAACCCTTCAAGTATTGGTTGAGGTCCTGGCCCATGTGTGGCCAGTATGCCACCTCTCTTAAGATTTCCAGTGTTGTGTGAAAACCCCTATGACCGGCGGTGGTCGCATCATGGGCGTGACTTAACATCAGGCTTCGGAATGAGGTGGGAACCACCCACTGATCGTGGCCAGCTTTGGATTTCCTTACCAACAAACCGTCTTGGATCCGGAACATTTTTGGACATTTCATCAACACTCTAAGGTCCTCTTTCCCGTTGTAATCGGTATCCGTCAGGGGAAAGTTCTCAGGGTCCTCAATGTGTTGGTAAAGTTTACCAATTATTGGATCCCCCTTCTGAGCGGTAATCAAATCAGCATCAGGGGTCTCCTTGCTCCATTGGGCAGTTGACAGATCATTGTGAGCATTTGTCTCGGACCTAGTGATAGCAGTGACCTGGATTTCCCCCAACAGGGACTCTATTTCTATTAGATCCCCTTGGATGGCCCCGGTTTTGGCCAGCTGATCAGCTAAGTCATTTCCAGTTTTGTCTGGTCCCTCTACTTTGGAATGACCCTTGATCTTTTTCCAATAGATGGTCATCTCATTCGAGGTGACCAGATCATCGATGTTTTGGATCAACTTCCCATGTTTCAAGGGTTTGTTATTAGCACATAACATGCCTCTGGTTTTCCAATTAACCAGGTGCTCCACGAACCCGTTCCGTACATAATCCGAATCTGTGATTATGACCAGTTCGTGGAGTTGATGCTGGACAGCAGTGAGGATGGCCTGATGCACAGCCATCAATTCTGCCACCTGACTACTTCGGGGACCAATTTTGTATCCAGCGGAGGGTTCTGGGAACTCCTTCACCCATGCATTCCCTACGCCAGCCACCAGTTCTTTCTCCCCGTCGTTGTCAACATGGTACGAGCATCCATCCACATAGACAGTGGGCATTCCCTCACACTTGTCCTCTTCAAAGACTTTGTGTGGGGAATTAAGGTATGCCTCCGTGTTGTCCTTGATTTTTAGACTTTCGTCCTTGAGACAGTGTTCTCTGGCACAATCATGCAAGTCAGCCACACCTTGCACGAGGGGACTCTTCTTGTTTTGGCCATATCTGACCTCCACAGGAAAGCCTTGCATTGACAGAATCCAGGAAGTAATTCGGAATTACTCACATTTCCGGCCCGGATTCTGTCACTTTGGAGATATTGCAGAGGCTGGTGTGGAGTCTCCACTATGATGTGTTCCCCATGGATAAACGGGCGGTAATTCTTCAATGCCCACACCGTTGCCAGGAGTGCCTTCTCACAATCGTTGAATTTTTCCTCCACAGAGGATAAAGTTTTGCTCGCATAGGAGATTACTTTATTGACCTTGTCATGCTTTTGGTATAATACTGCCGTCAAGCACGTATTAGAGAACCCCGTCTCCAGGAAGAACTCCTTGTTTCTGACAGGGTAAGCTAGGCAAGGCGCTTGTGAGAGGCTTCTCTTGAGTTGTTTTACCGCCTCGGCTTGTTCTGGACCCCATTCCCACTTGACCCCCCCCTTCAGGAGATGAATCAGGGGTCTGGTGATCTCTGCGTAACCCTCAATGAACTTTCTGCTGAAATTAGTCAGTCCAAGGAGGCTCCTTAGTTCCCGCAGAGTTGCGGGGTCTTTCAGTTTCTGAAGGGCTTCCACTTTCTTTTCCTGGGGACAGAGACCCTGAGGAGTAATCTCATGCCCCAAGAAATTAACACGGGTTCTACACCACTGTGCTTTCTGAAAGGAAAGTTTTGCTCCGGCGGCCCTCAACTGGGTCAGAACATAACTGATCTCCGCTATATGTTCCTCCACAGATGAACTTTTGATGAGGACATCATCTACATAAGCCAGGTTACCCCTCGCACCCAGGTCGGGCATGGCCTTATGTAGGAAAATGTTGAATTCATTGCCGGAGTTGAGGTATCCGAAGGGAGTCCGGGTCCATGTATACTGCTGGCCCCCAAAGGTAAAAGCCAGCTTGTATTGGTCCTCCCTACTGACCGGCACGGTCCAGTATCCATTGGTCAGGTCTATTGCAGTGAATACCTGTGACCCCTGAATCTGGGCCAGCCCTTGGTCAATGTAGGGAAGAGGCCATCGGGAAGTATGGACCCGTTTGTTGAGCTCCCTAAGGTCAGCGCAGAGTCTCCACTGGCCGTTTGGCTTTAATATTCCCAGCACCGGATTATTGAAGGTGCTGTGGACGGGACGGATTATTCCCATGGACTCAAGGTTCTTAATTATTTCAGTAAGGGACTCCATTGATGCGAGAGGCAAGCGATATTGCTTCACAAACACTGGAGTCATGTCAGGGTCCGTGGGGATTGTTGTTGTGTGGATGTCGGTGCAACCAGAGTCATATGAGTCTACCGCAAAGAGATCTTGGAAATCCAAGAAGACTTGTTTCAACTTTTGCTTCTGTTCCAGAGTCACACAGGCATCAGCTAGGTTGACTCTCTCTTCCACCATCTGCCTGAAGCCTGGAAAGACTTCTGGTTTGGCTATCTCAGCGGCCTCCTCCAGCTGGGTGGAGAAGTCCCTGGTCAGAGTGCTGATTTGGACTGGAGGCTTCAGGTGGGAAAGGCAGCCCTCATGGACCTGGAAAATCACCTCATCCCTCCTGAAGTCACAAGTCACATCTTCCTTACCATAAGGGCAAGAAGTGTACACCAGGAAGTTCCCCCCATGGTGGGTAAAAATCCTGTCTGGTGTTGTATTGTCCTCACTGTCACTGTCAAAACAGTCCTTGGGGATTGGTCCTAACAGTTCATTTCCTAAATCGATGGAAAAATGTCGGTCATCAACCACCATTCCAATAATGGTGCCTGCGGCTAGAGTAATACTCTATAAGTCGCTGTTATCCACCTCTATTAGAATGGTGTCATGTTCTATGTTGACTAATGAAGTTGGGTTTACCCCCAACCCTTGCTGTTGGAGAGAAGCATTTAGGTGTATATAAGCATCAGGGTTTTTCAAATGTTGTCCTCTTTTAACTTTCACTTCCAGGGAGAATTGTCGGGTCCTTTCTGGGATGGTGACTTCCTCTTTGATCTGAATCTCAACTGCATAAGGTAGCAATTGAGCTGACCTAAATGCTTTTTTCTGGATCATCAAAGCCCATGGGATTATCCGCTAATCGGGACCAAGCTTTGAGGTTTATTAGGTCCAAACTAATGGCAAAGCGATTGAGAATGTCACTGCCTAAGTAAAAAGCGGCAGTGACGTCTCGCACGACCCAACAATTGTGGACTATGCTCTTGTTGCCAATGGAGATTTTGAGCATACACCTGCTTGGCAGGAGATGTTTGGAATTGGGTGCTTCCAGGTCCATTTCCCATTTGTCTATCAGTTTGAATGTGGGAATGGCTGGATCTTTTGGGAGTTGGCGGAACATGGCTTCGCTGATGAAGCTCTTACCGTTGTTCACACACACTCGAGCGAGAACAGAGTCCTTCCCATCATTTAACTGAACAGGGATGAACAACTGCTCTCCAATTTGCTGAATATCAGCCAGGCTCTGAGATGATTTCACATCTTTCTGGACTATAGGAGTGGGAGTTTCTGATTGTGGATTAGTTTCAGAAATAGAGGGGACCCCCCATCACCAGTCTGTTGTCCTACTGCTATTACTGTCACGTCTGGAATTTGGTTATTCTGGAAGTGGAATTCTACTTGGTCAGATTTTTGTTCAACCATGTGGCATGTGCCGTTTAAACTAACATGGTTGACACTCTGTTTTAATTTTATGGGTCGGCTAGTCTGGGTCCAGAGGACCTTGTTTACGCAATCTATTAGGGGTGACAACCTTCTCAGGAGGTCATTCCATAGTAAACAAGGGGTGCCCTCTGGAGTCACAACTATGACCGGGTGTTTCAACTTGTGTCGCCCAATTTTAATGTCCAAATGTGCCGTCCCCTCGACGGGAATTTCCTTCCCGTCAAAGTTCTGGAGTTGTCCAGGAAGTGAGGTGAGAGGAATTTGGTAATTCCCTCCCCTTCCTGCATTCAGTTCATCAAAGGCCATTCTGGACAGAAGGGTAGCTTGAGATCCCGTGTCCACCAGTGCTGAAATCGTACCCTGCCCCTGTACTTGTACCGGGGCATAATATCTTCCCTCCTTCTCCTCAAGGGGGCACAGATAATGCACATTTTTGGACAACTGGTGGGCTAACTTTCTGGTTTTGGACATTGCAAGAGAAGAAATTTGGGCAGAATTCTGTGGAGAGCCTTGGGAATCTGAAAGAAAAAGTTGGCAACTGGAGATCAGAGCCATTGTGGGTCCCCCTGGTTCCGGTTCTGGGCCGCCCCCCCCCCTTTTTGGAGGCAGTCATCAGGATGGGTTTGAACCAGGGGATTTTGGTATTGTGGGTTCTGGGATGAGATGATGGGCGGCGGTAGCTCAGTCTCCATATCTCCCCAGTCTGAATTGGCATCCCTTGGGACCCATTTTTCCTTGGGAGGAGTTTCCCCATCTCTGAAGGAGAAGATCCTTTTCCCAGGATCCTATGGGGATCCCTCTCCTTTAAATTGGAAGATCTGTATTTCTTCCACAAAACAGGTCTGTTTGGGTCCTTTGTTTCTCCTACCCCCCCTCTGCTCCTTGGGAGGCAGGCTTTCAGGGGCAGGAGATTTTGTTTCCGGTTCCTGGTTTTCCAGGGGCTGTTTACATGTTGGGAAGGAAGCTTCCTCCAAGGCTTTACACCCCCCTTCCCCTTGTGCCTCCTCCCTGGGAACCGGTGTGTTATCGGGGTGCTGCCCCCGTCATTGTTCTGGAGCACCAGGTCCCGAGTTTGGGGCATTCTGCGGTGGCATGCTCATCTGAGGGTTCTGTTGAGCCCTCAGTATGTGACCCAGATCCCGTGCCATATTTTGGACCTGGCGCTCTAACTGGGGAACCCGCTCAGGCTGATACGGGGCTCTATTTTCTCCCCTGGGCTGATCCCGGGAAGGGTAGCTATCCCTTCTCTGGTAGTACCCCTGGTTGGGAAGATTTTGGTACCCCTCCACCCTTGGCCTCCCCTCTCCCGGATTAGGTTGTCTGGCTCAGGGAATTGGGGAAAGAAGGATGGATGATTTTGGGGCTGGAAATTGGGTGGATACCTGGGGAAAAAGTTCTGCCCGGGATTTGGAGAATTTCTGCCCTCCTTGGGGAAGTTAGGAGGGAAGTTCCCCAGGTCAGGTGCTTGGCTGGATCCCCCCCCTTGGGCTGGAGGAGTCCACACATAACCCAGGATTGGTCTGTTTCCCTTGTAACGGGGACTTACATAGTCAGGAGAGCGAGGGACCTCATTTGTGGGACTACCTCTTTCACTCCCTATCTGTGACTGGCCCTAGGACCTTCTGGGCCTAGCATTATTAGGTGCAGGTAGGTTTTTAGGCCCCCCCATCTCCAAACCCAAAACGGGGGTGACCTTTACCTCTGCCACCTTGGCAGCAGCAGGGGTGCTGTTGGTTTTGGGATTTTTCTGGGTATTGCTTTTATTTTCTATGGGCTTCTGCACCTCATAGATCCGGGTAGCCTGTTCAATGACCCAGTCTAAAGATCTTTTCTCATGAAAATCTCTCACGAGCTGGGTCATTATATATTTGGGCAAGGCATAGAAAAATGTATTGACAAATTCTCTGCTGTCTGTGCGCACCCTTCTGGTGGTCTGCGCAAAGGCACGTTTCAGTTCTTGCACGAATTCTTGTGGGGCCTGATCCTCCCCACATTGCAAATTGTAGGCTGCCTTGCGAGCCTCTTGAGGATTTCTGTGAACAGAAAAATGTTTCAAGATGGCTGCCTTATAGCTGGACCATCTTAAATGATTTTGGTCCTCCAGCCCCGCAAAGAAACTGGAGTATTCTGGGGAGAATGTCCATTTGACGTACTGGATGCAGCTACTGCTGTCCTTCAAATGGAAAGTCTCCATCATTTGCTCATAGAGCTCCAAGTGTTCCCAAACAGAGTACTTGGCGTTCTTATGATAAGGCGTGATGACACTCCTGATTGCCTTAATCTGTTTCAATGGGTCCTTAAGCAAGGCCCTTTTTGCCTTATTGGCCTTTTTGGTTCGGGTAACCCTTGTCCATTCATCCGCTGACTCAGAGGCACTGCTCCCAGAGGTTCCTGTCTGATCTTCCAGGTTTTCCCGGATTCTGCAAGCCTGGGAATGGCTGGCAGAATGTGGGGACCTGGTCACCTGTGTCCTGCGCCGTTCAGAGGAGTCTTCAGATTCCTCCTTGCTGCCAGGATTTGATGGGTACCCCCCCCACTGACCTAACTGGGAACAAGTTTTCAGGATGCCCTTAATGGGCCTATTCTCCTGGGGTTCCCCACTAAATTGCACTGTGCTTGGGTGCCCATACCCGGATGCCCGCCCATCCATTCCTGGGAGGTACTGGCCTATGAGCCCCATGCTTCTGGCTGGATAGTAATCTGCCATCCCTGTGGCCCGGTGCTCATGTGCGCCAGGGGACAGGGGGGTGGCAGAGTCCAGGGACTGAGAGAGATAAATGCCTCTGGTACTAGGGCTCCTGAGGTTATGCTCAGGAGTTTCCCTTTCCCAGCGAACCTGGTCTCTATCCGCCCCTGCTCCCTGTTGCAATGCAAGAGCCTGCACCTTCAGTTCCTCAGTTAAGGCCTTACTAGACTCTATCAGTCTCTCCTGCATCGCTACCTGTTGTTGGAGCCTATCATTGTGCTGGCAGAGAGCCTCATTCTCTCTCTGCGTTTCCTGATTGGTCCTGGAGCACTGGGCCAGTCTTTGCTGCAGGAGGGTTACCTCCTGAGCTGTGTCCCTATTGGCCTGCTCCTTTCTTGCCAGAGCATCCTCCACCTTCCTGGTGTGCTCTAACAAGTTCTGGTGTTCTTTTTGGAGGTCACCCAGTCCCTGGAGGGCCAGGTGATTTTCTTCCATTTTCCTTTTTAAGTGGCAGACTTCCTGGCCTTTCCTGACTAAGAGCCTGCATCTGTGCCGCCAGGTCGTCCCTTTGCCTTTGGAAGGCACCAGTTTTCTGGCGCTCCTGGTCAAACTCTGCCTGGGTATCCAGGTCTTTCAAAATCAGTTTATTGCTCTCTGCCTTCTCCCTATCTAGGTGGCTTTGCAGGGTGACTACCTGCTCAGCACATGCCCTATTGAAGTCTAACTGTTGCTCCAGCTTTTTCTGGCTCTGCAGGAGGGAGTCCAAACCTTCTTGTTACTCCTTCTGCAAGGCCAGAAATCTGGTATCCTGGTCCGCCTTTTCCTGTTGCAGCACCTCCATATCCTCCTTTATTTTAGTGATGTACCGTCTGCTGTCATTTTCTGACTCCTGGCTCCTGAGCAGCCTCTGCTCAGAAGAGTCCAGATCAGATTGGGCCTTCTGTAATGCCAGCAGTTGCCTACTCGCCAGATCTTGGCCTTCAGCACATTTGTCCTGCATGGCTCCCATATGTAAATATAAATATGCCGCTACCCTGGCAATCTTGTGGTGCTCATCCTTGGCCTTCGGGGCCATGTATAGTTCACTCAGGGCCACATGTAGGGGACCCTGATCTCCCCATCTATATGACCCTGTTTCAGTGACCTGTTGCGCGATTGCCTGCAACCAGACCGTTTGGTCCTGATGAGTCCACTCACCTCTCACAAATAGCTTATGTAAGAAGTGTTCTCTGGCTATTTTCATATCTACCAAGGTCGTCATTCTAGAGATTGGTCTCTGTCCTGACTTACAGAAGTTTGTATTTTATTTTTGCAAAACAGACCTTTTCCTTAGAGCGTTCCTTTGAGCAGTGCTTTACAGCGTAACACAGCGTGGTGATCCGACCGGATATGTGTATGTGGTCAGCTGGCACGCTGTATTAATCTGCACAATTGATAGATCTAACCCAAACGTCCGGCTCGAGCACCCAATTTGTAAGAGGATTCAATTCAACACTACAGCTAAATCAATGCCTAGTCTGGGATACTGAATGGAAACCCTTATTGATATATCTTTATGTCCAGTTCATACGTTCTGGATGACTACCCCTATATAACACCCCTCTCTTGGAATCCCCCTGACCCCACTGAGCCAAGAAGTAGTTCTGTTTTGCAAGTTTAAAAGGTTTATTTGATAATTTAAACAATAGATATATATATATCACACTTTATAATAAATTAATAATTGAATATCACACTTAATCTGAGCAGTAATCAATAATGTATAGTCCGGCACTAGCACACTTCTTTATAATCAATGATGAGTGGTTATAGGATGGATAAGATAGCAACAATGCTTTTATGGTTTCAATGGATGCAATGTGGAATGAAATGCAGTACAGAAAATAACTTGATAGGATTTCAGCAAAAGACAATGTATTCACTTTCTTGGACAATTCACCCCCCCTTTTATGCACTGTAAGGAGATGAAGATGACACAGTTCTTAGGAATGCAATCAAATAGAATTCAGTTCAATTCCCCCCCAGCAGCTTATACAACAGATAGGAGTTTTGAAACACAGGCAAAATGCTTTGAATATGGTGACAATGCAGTGAGAAATATGCTGAAAATGCTTTTAATTCCCTTCAGGAGGTTCAGGGTGAGTGAAATATACTTGGGATGAGTTCAGGCTCACTTTAGCAAGGATCTAGGAGTAACTAGCAGGTTAAACACATTTTTGGCAAAGGAAAGCAATGAAGCTGCTGTTTTCACACGTGGCTGGATTTTTAACCAAATTGCAAATCGCGGTAAAATTCGCGAGTGCGAGAATCTTGATTACGGCAAATGTATAAGGAGTAGGCTTGTTGAAAAGCTAAGATTCTAAGCTTTCAGAGGAAAGTTAAAACAAGTTCCTAGCCCAAACGGTTCCAGAGATACGGACGATTAAATAAAGGTAGTTTTTCGGATTTGAAATTTTAAAAGTTCAAAGCGACAGGTTACAGCTTGCAGCTAGAAAATGACAAGTGACAGCTTTGCAAATGACAGGTGACAGTTAGGAGGCAGTTCTGGTTAGATTAAAATAGATTGAATTATATTATTTTAACTAAGAGATTGGTTCTGCACAGTTCTGCTAGGTACTCACAATATAATTTTAAAAGGAATGGGCCTCGCCACGGATCTGGTCAACAGGTTTTCTTCACTCGCCACGGACGGTTTCTGCACATAGCGTCTGGGTCAGCTCTACTCTGCTGGTCTGGTCTGGGTCTCTGGTTCGGATCAGGTCTGTGGGTCCGGATACAGTGGTCTTCGGTTCAGCTGGTCTCTCTCTGGATACAACACTGCTCTCTGGCAAATGGCAAGAGTTCTTGCAAAGAATTCAAACAGCTCGCCTGGCTGTGAATAGTGGCAAAGATTTGAGGCCTGCTAAAGAGGGATTTAGCTTGTAGTTGACCTCTCTGCTACAAATTCTGAAGTAAAGTCTTGGTCTCTGAAGGTGGATAGATTGAAGTCTCTATGTTGGCTCTCTGGAGGTTGATGGAGGTAAAGTATGGATTTTCTCGGCAGAGCGTCCCGCAGCAGGTGGAATAGAATGTCCTCTCTAGCTTCTAGTGGCTCTTTTTATGTCTTTTGAAAGTGGGTGTGTGTGCAGCATCACTAGCCAGCCCCTCTCTCAACTGCCCATTGGTCAAGCTTTCCTTTCTCTCTTGATTGGGGAAAAGAAGTGGAGTGTCAGAGCGATGTCATTATATGGCCTGTAGAAAGGACACTCCCCTGTCAAATTGCACACAAATCTATATTTGATCAAAAATACATATTTCATAGATACACAGTGGTTTGAAATTACATGCACCCATCACATATCACATGAGGTATACCCTGTTCAAACTCTGCTCTTCCTGGGGGCTTGCATTCAGAAATGGCAACCTTTGGTGCTTTTTAGTGGGTTTTGCAACATCGGATTTTTCTCCAGATTAATACACATG
Source organism: Ambystoma mexicanum (assembly GCF_040938575.1). Classification (NCBI taxonomy): domain Eukaryota; kingdom Metazoa; phylum Chordata; class Amphibia; order Caudata; family Ambystomatidae; genus Ambystoma; species Ambystoma mexicanum. The sequence goes on along the minus strand of NC_090929.1, from coordinate 1,318,193,556 downwards.
TACACGGCCTGTCCATACATACTCCAGTAAATTACCATGTCTCTAGCTTAAACACAGAGTCTGTAGTATACATAAATAGCAGGGTTTTGCCCCAGAACATCACACACATTGGAGTTTGGGCTTGAATCGAAGGTGCATTTTTTAAATGAAGGCTCTCAAAGTTATACATTCCTGTCATTTGATTACAAAGAGTTATCAGTGTTTCTGTAAAATATATATTTGCTTTCAATTCAGTTCTCAGAGTGTTGGAGTCCGCCTCCAAGACTTCGGTGGGTCAGTGATCACATGTGTCTTCTGGCAGGCAGGCCTTTGTTGACAGGAAACAGTCAAAATCAACATATTCTATTCAAGTGCAATAGCCTATTGTGTGGTCTCCAGGAGGTTGAGGTCAGCAGACCAGGGCGTCACTTTGCATTTGGTTATTATGACCATGTGATATCCTGGGCTGTGGTGTGAATCTCTTGAGGTGAGAGGGTTTCCCAGGCTTCTGGCCTGTGGAAACAGCAGGTAGCTATTTTTTAATTAAAATGCAGCCTTTGAAGTCAGCTGAGTCAAATCCCTTTGTCAGCAACTGCACTTAGTTCTCCTGTCAGAGTTTAGACTGCTAGCGCCGCCTTGAGGATTTTGTTGGTACTGCATCCATTTTTGGGATCTTTCTTGGATTAATGCATTCCAAACAGGAATGGTTCTTACATGGTAGTAAATAATCCTTGCTTAACATTGTTTTGATGGGGCTCCTTACAGTAAAATGGTTATGTGGAACCCCACAAAAGGGTTGAATCTTTAAAGTGGTCCGGTGAGCCACGATTTCAGCAACTTTTTGACATCAGTAACAGTGGATTTTGTTAACAAAGATCTTTCTTTACACTGGTGGGTGGCAAGTGAGGTAACCATTTTGGTGTGCGCACAAACTGCGTGGTTCTCCTGGATTCTGGCACACTTGTGGGCTTTTTGGCCATCTTGGATTTTCTAAGCCCACAGCACCAAATGTTGCAGCATGATAGCTCAAACGTGGGTCAGGACACCCAACAAATCCCCCCACGTGACTGCCCTTTGAATTTGAGCCGATGGGGAGTCGGGTGCACAAGGGTTTTGACCCACGCACTGGTCTCTCCGCATAATCCTCTTCCAATTCTGCAAATGGCACAGTTCAGCATCTTTTCCTCCATCCGGTACTGCTCCCGGTCTCCGGATCGTCCTCCCTGGCCAGTCTCAAGGTTTTCTTTCTCCTAGGACGACAAAGGAAGAGTGGCAATACCTATTCATAGACATTTTTCCCCCACCATTGATATAGTGGGGTGGCATATAAATTTATAGTCAAAACATATGAACATGCACATTTCTTTTTGCATTCAAAATGAAAACACCCACATTGAGAAACTCAGAATTTGATAGGCGATATGTAGGATATTTTAAGTTAGAACTGAATTAATCTGAGACAGTACCCTCTAGGATTCCAGAGGATTCCTCCAGTTGTTGCAGAGTGTGCCTGGGATGGCAAAACTTTAGCTGATTTATATGTACCCACTTGTCTTCCCCCTCTGCCAAACCGCCTTTGGGGATGCGGATCTTGTAGGCCACAGGGGAGATCTTGTCTATAATCTCAAAGGGTCCCTTCCATGTAGGCAAACATTTTCGCTGTTTGGCAGTGTCATCCCCCTCTTTTGGAGAGGCGCCCGGTGTGTGAAGGATGTTGGCTGAAATTGTGCACACACAAGACAACCCTTCAAGTATTGGTTGAGGTCCTGGCCCATGTGTGGCCAGTATGCCACCTCTCTTAAGATTTCCAGTGTTGTGTGAAAACCCCTATGACCGGCGGTGGTCGCATCATGGGTGTGACTTAACATCAGGCTTCGGAATGAGGTGGGAACCACCCACTGATCGTGGCCAGCTTTGGATTTCCTTACCAACAAACCGTCTTGGATCCGGAGCATTTTTGGACATTTCATCAACACTCTAAGGTCCTCTTTCCCGTTGTAATCGGTATCCGTCAGGGGAAAGTTCTCAGGGTCCTCAATGTGTTGGTAAAATTTACCAATTATTGGATCCCCCTTCTGAGCGGTAATCAAATCAGCATCAGGGGTCTCCTTGCTCCATTGGGCAGTTGACAGATCATTGTGAGCATTTGTCTGGGACCTAGTGATAGCAGTGACCTGGATTTCCCCCAACAGGGACTCTATTTCTATTAGATCCCCTTGGATGGCCCCGGTTTTGGCCAGCTGATCAGCTAAGTCATTTCCAGTTTTGTCTGGTCCCTCTACTTTGGAATGACCCTTGATCTTTTTCCAATAGATGGTCATCTCATTCGAGGTGACCAGATCATCGATGTTTTGGATCAACTTCCCATGTTTCAAGGGTTTGTTATTAGCACATAACATGCCTCTGGTTTTCCAATTAACCAGGTGCTCCACGAACCCGTTCCGTACATAATCCGAATCTGTGATTATGACCAGTTCATATGGGCGTGGCATATGTGAGTCAAGGACCCCAAGCAGCAATCACATACACAAGACAAGCCTGAAGGGCCCAGCTGGAACAGGCAGTGGATGCCTTCAAAAGCCACAAAGCACTGCACCGTCACATGAAAGCACAACAGACAAGCAATTTTAAACTATATTAACTAATTACACTAACTATGGAAAACCTACATTACCTAATTAAACTAACTATCAAACAGAAACTTAACTAACTAAACTAAAATAAAAATAAGAAATGGCCACATACGACCCGGGGGGTAGGGAGGCACCCAGGAGGGGGGAGGTACAGGGTGCTGCTCAATATCCACATGCGATGATGCTGAGTCAAAAAAAACCTCCATGGGCTCAACGCCTGCACAGCCCGACCTATGTGGGAGATAGATGGTCGTCCGAGTCTGGCTCATCCTGTAAAGGAGGACGTGGCACAGTAGCCTGGCCACGCCTAGCCGCAGCTTGCCCCTCGTCGGCAGCAAGTCTGCCGGACGGGTGAGCCTGGTTCTGTGTGGCGATGTGACGTAGGTCTGCATGCAGAACCTCATGTGATACACATGCTTCCTCTTGCAAGGTAGCACGTGTAACACAGAGTTCCTCCTGCAAGGCCTGGCTGGACAACCGCTGCACCTCCCGGCAAGCCTGTAGCTCAGCCGAGATGGTACGCTCAAGCTGTGCAAACCTCTCCTCTGCCTGCTGCCTCTGGGACATCATAAGGACACCCAGAGTGGATCTGAGGGAAGCATACTCCTCCCTCAGGGCATCCATGTGCGCCTCTGCGTGAGCAGAAATTGCTTGACGCAGAGACGACATTTCAGCCTGGCGTGCCCTGTCTGAGGCCGCCATGCCCAGCCTGAGCGAGCGGGCCGTGGACCGTACCGCCTGCTGCTGGAGAAGCACCTGCCTAGCAGGGGGGAGAACAGATCAGGCCACAGCTCCATGCTCTCAGCGATGTTCTCCATTGCTGCCCACTGCCATTCTAAATTGGCAGTCATGTCTTGCTCCCACTCAGTATACTGCGGTTGTGCGCGGCGACCGCGTTGCCGGGCTTGACCCCTGCGGGACCCAAGGACCGGGGGTCCTCGCTGTGTTGGCACCGCCCGCAGCTGCACGACTACATGCCCCCGTCGACGTGATGTCCCAGGAACATCAGTGACTGGTGTGGAGGGTGACCCTGCGTCCCGATCCACCACGGGCGGAGGAACCAAGACTGTCTGATCCCTCAGTGCAGGTGTCGCAGACAGAGGAGTGTCCACATCAGAATCACTCACCCCTGACACATGGACTTGATGCTCATCCAACTCAACATGGACGTCAGAGTCGTCATCAAGGCTGGACTCATAGGCAGCCAGAGACAAGATGGACTGTAGCACTTGGGGGTTTTCGTAGCCTACCACCCCATGACCCCCACTAGTGCCGGGTTGATGTAGTGGTAACAACCCTGTGTCTGGCATGACAACACCATCCTCTGCCTCCATTGCGTCATCACCTGAAAAATAGAGAGAAAAAAGGTCACTACACATGTCAGAAGCACACAACACACACACACACCTACAGCAAACGCATCAGGCAGACATGTGACACACAACATATAACCTGGCATGCATGCTGGGTCAACTTTGAATTGCTTCTGTGATCAGACCTGTTGAAAGGTGACAGTTTCCATGGAAGTGGGTCTATGCAGTGTAGAAAATGTGTACGCCACTCACTACCTACATGTACAAGGACTCCATGGTGTGTGCCAGGAAATGTGAAGGCAGTGCAATGTCAAATTCAGACATCACGTGCATTGTGCATTCAATGTGTACCATATCTAGAAGCCAAGCACCCCTCCACCCCAGTACCAAAGCAGGGATGCCTAGCATGGTATCAAAAGGCTGACCATACACCTGTTTATTGACAGGCAGTGTTGACTGGCATCAACAGCTTAATGTGATTCAAGTGACAACACTGCAAATGATGCTGGGACAGTAAGCAGGACACATGATGAAAACTCCGGATTCCGCCCATGTGTGAAGAAGACACAACAACAGTTGGACAGAGTCATTGGCCATTGAACAGGCTGAGGCCTGTGAGCCACACAGATTGTCAGACCCTAAACATGTGTGCAACGCAGGACTGAGCCACAGTTGACATGGAAGGCTGATGAGATGGCAGGCAATGTTTGTAACCAAGGACTTGTATTACAGTGATCATCCACTCAAGGACACATAGGGGCATACATGCAATGCACATGGAACATGAATGGGCACTCATGTCCCTGCGGGACATCTGACCTATGCACAGTACAAGTGAGATACCCTGCATCAAGTACTAAGGCTGTACCACATGGCATATGTTTGGCAGATTCTACGCTGGAAGTTAGCATCTACACAGGACGCATGAACAAGAAAGTACACATTGGCAAGATTGAAGAACACCGGTGCAAAGGTGGACATGGGGTGCAGAGTGGCGGAGGAGGGGCAAGGGAGCATGCCTACATGTAGTCTCCGCATGCAGGCAGAGGAGACATGCATGACGGAAGCATTGCATTACTTACACATCAGAACCATGTACACGTCACATGTAGCGGCAATCATGCACAACACATCCCACAAGTGAAACACACACGTCCTCAACAAACACGCATCAACACTCATTGGACTGGGCATCAAAGTCCAGCATCTCTCTCACTCCTTCGACCAATTCAGGTGGTATGAACTCCACAACGAGTGCCTCATGTGGAGTGAGCTCTTCCTCCTCTGGTGCAGGCCCACCGCCAGTCACCAGAGTCAAGTTGTAATTAGAGGCACGCTTAGCCTTAGTGCTGCGTTTGATGTCATTCCAATGCTTTTTGCACTCTTGCGCCGTGCGCACCTCATGGCCGAATGAACTGACATGTTCCGCAACATGCTTCCAGTGGGTGTCACGTTGGGCAGCCGTAGTCTGACTATTGGCACCCACTAGCATGTCACGGCTGTGGCACCGCATGTAGTCCACGAGGAAGTCCAGTTCCTGCTTACAGAAAGGCTTCTTCCTCGACGTGCAGGCGGTCGTGGCTGTGTGTGGGGTCCCAGCCTGTGCTGCAGGTGCAACCTTCCTCCTCTTGGACTGTGGCGCAGCCCCTGGCTGGCTAATGCCGCCCTGACCAGTATGGCCAGTGGGTTCGGTGGATTGAGCCAAGGGAGTGGCAGGTGGAGGGATGACCAAAGGCCTGACTTGTGTCAGTGGCAGCTGGGTGCCCACTAATGGACCCTGCGCAGCAACATCAGCTGTGGCAGGGTCATTGACCGCAACGGTCCTGGTTGGCAGACTCACAACCGGGGTGCTGTTGGGTGCATCTGCCCCTGCACTTGCCAACACTCGGCTGTTCGGGGCAGCAGATGACATGACTGCCCCAGGGACACGTGTCTTGGTCTGAGCAGCCCGGCCTGCCCCTATGGTTTCCCCCCTGGCCTGTTGGAGATCTACCAAGGGCTCTTCAAGTGCCAACGCAGCCTGCGCTGGCAGACCCCGAGCCTGGGTGGCGGTGTCCACAGCTGCACCTGCAGCTACCACTACCCTTGGGCCCGTGGCAGTTGATGGAACGGACTGCCAGGTCACACGGGCGCCAGTGCCAGATGCAGAAGCTGCATCCCCCGGAACCACAGAGGGTGGTGGCATGACTGCACCGACACATGGCACAACATTGTGCTCAAGTGGCGCACCCCTGCCTCTTCCCCCTCTGTGGCCGCCCTGGACACCCTGGAGTCCCCCTACTCCCTGGTCGCCACAGCCCCGACCACGCCCGCCACAAGGAGGACGCCCAGCTGAGGCGCCCCTCACCTTTGGTGGCCTCCCAACCATGGCACAGATGTAGTAGTGCCGGCACAGATGGAGTGGTGCCAATGGGAGGTGTACACCACAATTGACCTGGGCAATTGGGGTGAAGGGGGTGGGAAGCAAGATGTAAACAGCCCCCCTGCACCTGCAAGGCTGCATGTGACCCCGGTGATGTAGTGACGGGTCATGCAACGCTCAGGCACCCCAAAACTGCAGTAAAACCGTGCACGCAACCCTGCAGCCTACGTGCGTGGATTCAACCTCCCGCAGTACGCGGTGGCACCCAGTAAAACGAATAACGCATACGCGTGGGACACGCAGGCTACTATGACATCGAAAATGGGTGCAATACACAGGGGCACCCGCAGGGGGAAAAAGAGCGCGTGCGACTCACCGTCTGACTAGCGCGATGCAGAAAAACACACGTAGCCAATACCCCCGCCAAAAGAAGAGATACGTTCTTGATAGCTGTGAAGTTGTGATGGCGCGCGAAACAACAGGAAGCAGCAACACACGTCAGTCTCCACGAAAGGCACGTACAGCGAACTGCTGGGCCCGCTCACCTTTAACCCGTGCTGAGGGAAACGCACGCGCGCGTCACGTCACTTACGCGCATGGGCCCTTTCCTCGTATTACACGCCGACGTGCAGTTTTTCACGCGCTCTGAAACGCCCATGCATGCCTGTGCGCGTCACGTCACAGGGGCGCTTGCGCTTGAGGGGCCTTCTGTCCAATGAAATTGCGTATGCGTGCAGACGCGCTTACGCGCTAAGGGCCTTTCCTCGATTTACACGCTGACGTGCCGAATTTTCACGTGCCAAATCACTCCGTATCAAGCTGGCCACGCGTAAGCACACAGAAGACCACGCTCCTGACCAGAAGGCCGAACTACTGCCCCCCTGGGCCCCGAGCATGCTCCCACCTGCCATCTGCTGCTGCCTGACTGCCTGCTGCCCACGTGCCCTGCCATTTGCTGCCTACACATCAGCCAGGGGTGCTGTTGCTGTGACCACCCCTGCTGGAACCGAAGACTCCCGACTGGGATTCCATCGCTCCACAGCCCAGCCCCAGCACCCAGTTGCCCACCCACTCCTGCCTCTGGGGTTGTCATGTCGGGCACTGCAACATCTGGCACCACTGACAACCCCCGGCCAGAGAGGCAGAGGGGTACCAGCTTCAGTGCCAGGGAAGTTGGTGTCCTGGTGGAGCAAGTCCTGGGGCAGTATGATGCCCTCTTCAGAAGTGTACGCGCCAACAAGGAAGGACGGACTCGGATCTGGACTGACATCGTGACTGCCATCAACGCGGAGGGAGTGGCAGTCCGCGACTTCCAACATGTCAAGAAGCGCTGGGAGGACTTCAGGTCCAGGACCCTGAACAAGGCCCGGCGCCTCTTGAAGGCAGTGGATGCCAAGGCGCGCCGGGGCCACTTGTCGGAAGATCAGATGAGGGTCCTGCAACGCATATCCCCAGCGCTCCACGTCCAGGTCCTTGAGAGGCAGACCCGTCTGGAGTCGAGCGGTAAGTGTACATGCATCCTGATTGTGAGCTGTGCGTGTGGTGATGTTTCAGTAGTGTGCAGGTTGCACATGTGTTTGTATGGGGTCGAGTATGGGTGGGGGTGTACAGGGCCGTGGGGCTAACACATGCAAGGGCTGTAATGTGCGAGACATGGATGGTGCTTGTGTGTGTAGGCTTGCATGCCAAATGCAGTTGTGTGGGCACACATGTTTGGATGAATGTGTATGTAAGTAGACAAGTCCGTGATGTCACGCATGTATGTTGTTTTCAGCTGCATGTATCAGCACTGTGTACATGTGCATTTGTGTGTATTTGACAAGGGTGCAACAGTGATGCAAAATGGATGCATGTGACAGCGGGATGTGGAAGCCTGATTGGCAGATGTGACATGGATGCCCATCTGAACACTGCGACACTTGGCAGAGGTGTACACATGCATGCAAGTGTGGTGGTGTGTGTACATGTGTGGTGCACTTCCTGTGTTGCATGTGATGTCTGGCTCAGCTTTGCCTGCTCATGCTGTTGTATGTGTATGGATGGTTCTGGCAGTTGTGATATGGCTGTGGTATGGCTCATGTGTGCGAGTTGAAATGACATGTGTGTTGGGGATTGTGATGGCATGTCTGAGGTTTGCCAATGCCACTCATGTACAACTGTCATGTGTGTATGTGTCCATTGTACAGTGCCCTGATGCCTGTGTTTTATTTCTCCCTGTCTGCAGCGTCAACTGATGAAGAGGGCGGAGAAGGTGCTGTGGAGCACAGTGGCGGGGATCCCACCGCCAGCCGGAGACGCACGGCCCGGCTCCCCTCCCATGTTGTCATCTCGTCGGGGAGTGAGGAGTCCAGTGCCGCGTCCCAGGCCGCAGCTGACGGGGGGAGGACCAAGAGGCGGAGGTTGGAGTTGGACTCCTCGGCATCAGAAGGGGCAGCTGGGACCCCACAGGGCCCAACGGGGGAAGATGACACGGAGTCATCCAGGTTGGTGGGGGGTTTGGTGGAGGAGGAGGCCGTGCAAGCAACAGAGACGCGGTCTGGAGGTGGGGATCCCACTGGTGCTAGTGGTGCAGTGCAGGACCAGGGACAGGAGGCAGCACAGGCCGCCGCGGAGGTGCCTGTGTGCAATCCTGTCCCTGATCCTGTCCCTGCATCATCTTGCACCAGCAGGGATGCCTACGTCCAGACCCGTTTTCAGGCAGGGGATGAGCAAACGACAACTGGCCTTCCTCTGCCTGCGGACGTGGCTATCCAGGTCCGGGTTGAGCCTGTCCTGAATGGTGTGGCTTTGCGTCAACGGGCCATGCAAGGTGACCTGCAGTCTTTTCATGAGGAGACTGCACGTCATCTCGAATGGCTCGTTGACCACGTCAGCCTACTGGGACAGGTCATCCAGGCCGGATTCCTCCGTTTGATGGGGCTTGCTACGACCCCCTCCTCAACTGAACCCCCTACGCGCCAGTCGTCCTCCGTGCCATCTTCCCACCCATCAGTCACCTGGGTGCCCTGTGGAGCTGCCTCTGACAGTGCGGCCAGGCTGGTGGAGGAGGCATCCCTGCCACAGTCGGGAGTCGGACGTCCAGCAGGGGTGGCCACATCAACGACTGCACCCCAGCCGGTGGAGGATGTGCAGGCAGCAGGAGGCAGTGCACGGGCAGAGGCACAGCAGCAGCAGCAACGTGGTGGGAGCCATGAAGGCTCGGGGCCTTCAACATCGGAGGGGCAGGCATCGGCCGGAGGGCAGGAGGACCCAGGACAGAGAGTGTCTTCCGTGCGGCAGCGGTTGGGCCACGCCATAGATGCGGAGCGGCAGCGGGCGGAAGAGGCACGGCTCACAATGGTCAGGGCAGAGAACTCCATGCGGAGGGCCCTGAGGCGGGCCGAGTGCCTCGAGGCAATCCGCAGGGGGTTGGAGGTGGACACGTCGACGGCCCTGCGGACCCTCGGGGCCATGGAGGAGGACCGCCTCCGGGACATTGAGCAGGAGTTCGATGATGCCCTGGCCCGAGACATCCAAAAGTGAGCCGTCAGACTAACCCGCTGCCCTTGTACATAGTTATGCAGTTAGTGTTAGGTTTCCTTTGTTTTTTGATTTATTTTGGACCTTTTGGACATTGGCCACATTTTTGTATATAGTTTATTTTATTAGTTAGTGTTGTTAGATAGGTTTCATTTCTTTTGTTGGGATAATGCACCCTGGCTTGTTCGTCTGTACATAGTTCACTGTTGGATTTTATTTTTCTTTCACAATTTACCCATGTGGCAATGGCTTTCAATTATTATTTCCCATTGGATTTTCTTTTGTGGACAGTAACTTTGGACACCATTACTTTGGATTATGATTTTTGGTTTTGCTTTTTTTCACAGACATGCTTCTTTTCATTTTTGTACATTCTCATTTCTGTTTCTTTATTTTCAAATCTATTTATGTTTCCTTTAATACATATTTTTTTATCGAACTTCAATGTGTAGTATCATCTAATTGGTTTCATGCATATCATGATATGGGTTTTGAGATTCACTGACACCCATTGGGTGTATTTGAGGGACATGTGTTTGTTTTGAAACTTGCAATTGGTGTTCTGTCATGTAATTGTCATTTCTGAGTGGGTGGATGCAATACTCGGGTGGGTGTTTTGCATTTGTAGGCTGACCATAGGGACCAGGGATCTAGATTGTGATGACATGTTGGCTGGGGAACATGAGTGGGGGCCTGCTGGCAGGTGCCCCACAGTGCTGGGGGGTGGGGGTGGTGGGGAACATGAGTTGGACATGGGTGGGGGCTTGCTGGCAGGTGCCCCACAGTGTTGGGGGCTGGGGGTGGTGGGGAACATGAGTTGGACATGGGTGGGGGCCTGCTGGCAGGTGCCCCACAGTGCTGGGGGGTGGGGGTGGTGGGGACATGAGTTGGACATGGGTGGGGGCCTGGTGGAGGGTGCCCCTGCACTGCTGGGGGGTGGGGGTGGTGGGGAACATGAGTTGGACATGGGTGGGGGCCTGCTGGCAGTTGCCCCACAGTGCTGGGGGGTGGGGGTGGTGGGGACATGAGTTGGACATGGGTGGGGGCCTGGTGGAGGGTGCCCCTGCACTGCTGGGGGGTGGGGGTGGTGGGGAACATGAGTTGGACATGGGTGGGGGCCTGCTGGCAGGTGCCCCACAGTGCTGGGGGTGGGGGTGGTGGGGACATGAGTTGGACATGGGTGGGGGCCTGCTGGCAGGTGCCCCACAGTGCTGGGGGGTGGGGGTGGTGGGGACATGGGTGGGGTCCTGGTGGAGGGTGCCCCTGCACTGCTGGGGGGGTGGGGGTGGTGGGAGACATGGTGGGGGCCTGGTGGAGGGTGCCCCTGCACTGCTGGGGGGTGGGGGTGGTGGGGAACATGAGTTGGACATGGGTGGGGGCCTGCTGGCAGGTGCCCCACAGTGCTGGGGGTGGGGGTGGTGGGGACATGAGTTGGACATGGGTGGGGGCCTGCTGGCAGGTGCCCCACAGTGCTGGGGGTGGGGGTGGTGGGGACATGAGTTGGACATGGGTGGGGGCCTGGTGGAGGCTGCCCCTGCACTGCTGGGGGGTGGGGGTGGTGGGAGACATGGGTGGGGTCCTGGTGGAGGCTGCCCCTGCACTGCTGGGGTTGTGGGGGTGGTGGGAGACATGGGTGGGGGCTTGGTGGAGGCTGCCCCTGCACTGCTGGGGGGTGGGCGTGGTGGGAGACATGGGTGGGGGCCTGGTGGAGGGTGCCCCTGCACTGCTGGGGGGTGGGGGTGGTGGAAGACATGGGTGGGGGCCTGGTGGAGGGTGCCCCTGGTGGCTGGGGGTGCAGGGGGACATGCGTTGGTGGGCAGTAGTGCAAGTTGACATGTGGGTTGGCTGGGGGGCATTGCCATGGTGGATGGGGGGCCTGCAGGACATGTGCAGGGTAGGCCCCTGTGGTGTGAGCCACCTGCAGGGGCTGTGGAGGGTGTAGAGGGAACACCTGGGAGGACCCACACATGCAATTCACGTGTGGTGCTCCCCGCGCACCCCTGTAATACACGTACCCTGATGGAATCGCGTGTGATACCTTCCGCGCACCCCTGATATGCACGTACCCTGCTGATATCGCGTGTGAAACTTCCCGCGCACCCCGGAATACACGTAGCCAGGAGATTCGCGTGTGTAACTTCCCGCGCACCCCTGATATACATGTACCCTGCCGACTTTGCGTGTGAAACTTCCCACGCACCCCAAAATACACGTAGCCAGGAGATTCGCGTGTGTAACTTCCCGCGCACCCCTGATATACATGTACCCTGCTGACTTCGCGTGTGAAACTTCCCACGCACCCCAGGATACACGTAGCCAGGAGATTCACGTGTGGAACTTCCCGCGCACCCCGAAATACACGTAGCCAGGACATTCGCGTGTGGAACTTCCCGCGCACCCCTGGAATACACGTATCCTGCTGATATCACGTGTGAAACTTCCCGCGCACCCCGAAATACACGTAGCCAGGACATTCACGTGTGGAACTTCCCGCGCACCCCTGGAATACACGTACCCTCCTGATATCGCGTGTGAAACTTCCCGCGCACCCCGAAATACACGTAGCCAGGACATTCGCGTGTGGAACTTCCTGCACACCCCTGATATACACGTACCCTGCTGAATTCACGTGTGAAAATTCCTGCGCACCCCTGATGTACACGTACCCTGATGGAATCGCGTGTGGAACTTCAAGCGCACCCCTGTGATACACATACCCTGATGGAATCGCGTGTAGAACTTCTCACGCACCCCTGAAATACACGTACCCTGCTGAAATCGCATGTGGAACTTTCCGCGCACCCCTGAAATACACGTACCCTGATGGAATCGCGTGTGAAACTTCCCGCGCACCCCTGAAATGCAGGTACCCAGCTGAAATGATGTGAGGTACTTCCCGCGCACCCCAGTGATACACGTAGCCCGCTTGCTGTGCTGGTACAGGGTTAGCGCAGCCCTTTGCACTGGATTGGGGATTTTGATGGCTTTTCCCTGCGCGAGAGGCGTTCTTGGGGGCGTAACTGGCGCTGCTGCAGGGTCGCTGCGCCACTGTGCGCCGCGGCTGGTTTTGGTAGCTGGAATCCATGAATACGCTGTGTGCGGAACTGGGTTTTGGCGCACGCGGCTGGCGCAGGGATTCACACGCGCACCCTGTGCGCCAGCTGCGTGCGCCACTTGTGCGCTGAATTCTATGAATTACCCCCTTAGAGTATGAAGAAATTCCTACTAAGATCTGTATAGCAGTTCTTGAAGAAAATGTAAAAGCAGTTTTGAAAGGAAGACTGATTTCTAATATGTTTCATGGTGATTGCAGTCTGACTGAGGTCCTATTGACTCTTAAGGAAAAAAACATTTCTTGTGTTGCTTTGATGTGCATACTTGTAGAGTGTTTCAAGTTTACTCGACAATGCTATTGTGAGAGAAGGAACATATTCTAGGGATAAAATCATGTGATGTTTTAGATGTTCATGTTATGCTTTTAGATTTGGATAAGTGAGCAAAAGCTTAATTAGTTCAATTAGAGAATTCAATTTCTAAAACAGCAGGTCTGGAAGGAGTTTTAAACTATGCATCCACGCACAAGTTATGTTAAAGAGGTACTTGAATGTAGAAATTGGTCTAGTGAATGGATCAATGGGAATACTAATTGCATTTCACAGTTTCCTCAAAGTACAAATATTGAACATGTTGAAGTTCAGTTTGATTGTGTAGAAAGAACTCACTTGATTTGGTCAGAGTTCTGCAAGTTTCATGCTTTTTAAGGATACCTTTGTGAAAAGAGCATAGTTTCCATTGTGTTCTGCTTATGCAATAACTGTTCATAAATCACAAGGTGTGACTTTAGAAGCAGAACTTATTGACATTGGTCAAACAGTGTTTAAAGAAGGAATGTCATATGTAGCTCTGTCACATGTCAACATTTTGGATTATTTTTAATAAACTTTGATGTAAGGAAAGTGACAGCTGATATTTCTTGCACTGAAGAAAATAATAAGTTGTGTGCAATGTATACTCCTCACCCAAACCTTATGCCTGTACCTATGAAGCACTCACCCAGGAAATGTAAGGAGTCAGTGAAAGCACATTCAAATGAAATCAGTTCTTGTAAAACGGTAAAACAACCAAATTTAGCAGCGTTGGAGAGTTGTTCAACTTTAATATACTCTCATTGCAGGTTAAGTAAACAAACAGGTGTTGAATGATATTGTAATGCAGCTTTGTGTATGTTGTTTCAAATGACTCAATTGATGCAAAAAACAGCTTCCACAGCAGAGAAGCAGCTGTGTGTGGAACCTTCAACTCTTAAAACATCTGTAGATGAAACTCCACACAGTTTACATTTGCCAATGTCAATCCGAAATGTAGTAGCTGTTGCAAGTGGAAATCAACAATTTTCTCAAAGTACACAGGAAGATAGTCAATAATTTTTTATGGATATCCGGTTATATTTTCGAAAGCATATTTTCGAAAAACCATTTTGTCGAAAACATTTTGCCGAAGTTGTTTTTTTCGAATGTATTATTTTTTTTTATATGTTTTTTTGGTTTCATAAATAAAAAAAGTGTTAATAAAAAAAACAGGGGGTTGGGGGGAACCCCCATTTAAAAAAGATTTTTTTTTAAAACATTCGTCATTTTTTTCCAGCAATTTTGTGCTGACAAAATGGTATTTTGCAAATATGGCATTCGAAAAAGACACTATAAACCTTTTTTATAACTGTCTTTGAGTTATTAGTGAAGGAAACTGTTAATGTAGATAGGTATGTAGGAATTAGTTATAAGTGGAATCATATGTGTCTGTGATGTCATCACTGTGGTCATAGCCTGCACAACAGGGGGCGCGAAGTTAAGGTGGCTATATCTGAATTTCCAGGGGTTTGTTGTATTAAGTTCTCACCTTAACGTCCCTGCAACTAAAGTTTTTTCCTTGAATATATATAAATAAGTGTATATAAATAATAAAATCATTAATGATTATCAATTATTTATATACAATTTGAAAAACAATAATGTGGTAAAGGGGATGCTAGTTCTGAGCGTGCCAGATTTGTGAATCAATGCATGTGTTCTTTGAAAAGGTTTGGTTTTGTGATGCACTGGGGTTATAGCAGTGCTCCAGACAGTGTGGTGATTCGGCTCGCACCATCTAATGCAGGGTTCTGTCCTGCGCAAGCTGTGTAAGCCACGGACAACTGGTATTTATAGCTGATGCTGGCCCCATCGCTGAAACAAGGCCATGATGTAATGTGCTCAGGTTAAAGAATGTGCTGAACCTTTGTTTTCTTTCTAAGTTTCAGTTTAAAAAAAAAAAACAGTCACTAGCATCACATGTGTGTCCCTGGAAATATATGTGGAAGCATTCCTTGATCTCAAAGCGAAACCACTGCTCAGCACACAGGATGTGTGTTTGCCTAAAACCATCTGGGTAATTACTTAAACAGAAACAGATGGTGTAGCACATGATGATGCTCCAGGGCCTTTTTCTCAGGAATAGGTAAAAGCCTGCCAGTTCCAAAAAGGTACAAATACGGGGGTGAGGGGCTTCTTGGCCTTTTCAGCATTCACAAGAAAGTCTTTACATACTCATTGAACAGATGTAACAGAAGATAGCTTGATGAAATAATGAAATAATGGCTGATTGTTTTATTTAATATTATTATAGCAGTAGTATCAAACACCATTGTTTTATGATGAAGTAAACTTCAGAACCATAAATGTGCCAGGTAATACTTTCACACATATTTAATATTTTTAGGTTACTGTGTGTTAAACCCCTGCTTGCATTTAAAACAACTACAGTGGCATAGAGCCCTTTTGGTTGTCATTCTCTGGTGAAAAAGAGTTGGATGGAGGTGTCTATGTTCAGGTTACTTAATTATCAACATCTGTTTTGTAGCAGAATCACAGCATATATCCTGAGCTATGCATGTGTGATGCGCATTGAAAAAGCATCCATTAAAGCATGTGTTGCAGCATGAGCTTCATGTTATGAACCTGCATTGATGGGGATTCGACTTATATTCCTGTTAATGCACTCTGAATATGTGTCTTAAAGTCTGCATGAGGCCTTTGTGCTATACATGTCACATGCAGGGTATTTAAATTAAATCTGCTCCTATCCTGGGGGTGTAGGGCGCTCATGGCTATGCGTCTTGGCTTCTGAGGCGGTGCTGGGGGGTTGTGAAAACAGCTTCAGAGTTGCCCTTTATTAGTTTAAAAAACAATGCTAAACGTGCCCAAGGGGTATTCCCCTGACAGCCCCATTAGGCCATGTGATGAGGTATGATCATATAGGCATCAGTTTAAAAAAAAAAGTGAATACTGCCCATGATGATTTGCGCTGGTTCTCAGCTGTGCTCATGTATTTTAAGGGAAACAGCCTGTATTGCACCAAGGCTGCTTCCCTTAAAATGCACATCGATTTCAGGGTGAGGCCCTGTGTAAGCCATGCGCTAATGGTGCTCTGAGTCCTGCCTCATAAGTTTTCATTTCAAAAGTGCTGCAGGCCATGTGTGTTTCAAGGGCTGCATGTGGTCTTTGTGCAGCACTTGAACTACATATGGATTGCCAAGCTTTTTAAATGAAAACTAATGAGGCCCAATGGTCTCATAACAGAGTCAAAGTCATCTGCAGGAGTCTCACTATTTTTTGTGGCTAAGAAGGATATGAATTGAGGCCTTGACTATTGTGGCTTACACAATGTCAAAAAACATGATAAATATCCCCTTCCCTTGATCCAGGACATTCTTCTGGCCGTAAGGTCAGAACAGGTATATGCGAAATTTGGCTTGGGTGCCTATCATCTTGTTCAAATAAGGGATGGTGATGAATGGAAGACTGTCTTCTGCACACCGTTTGGGCATTTCCAGTATCAGGCGATAATGCCCTGCTGTTTTGCAGAGGTTTGTGGATCAATTGTCCTCAGATCTTTTGTTACACACTAGGATTGTCTATCTAGATGACATCCTTATATACTCTGAACATGAAGAAAACCATCCTCACCATGTCCGTGAAGTGTTAAAACACCTGCAGGATAATCATTTTAAGGCCATACTTGAAACATTCTTATTCAGGGTCAAGGACGTGTCTTATCTAGGATATATTATGTCTGCCAAAGGTATATCAATGGATCCGATGATGATCAAGGCTATCCTGGACTGGAAAGCACCATAGTCTGTTAAGGACATACAGAAGTTTTTGGGATTGGCAAACTTTTACCAGAACTTTATTCTATCTTTTCTCATATCATCTTACCCATTACCGCTTTTAAAAAAAAGAATGTTCCCTTCCTTTGGTCTGACCAAGCAGAGTGTGCTTTCCAGCGACTGAAACACTTGTTCACCACTGCTCCGATACTTTGACAACCCGATCCCAAAAGACCCTTCATTCTGGAGACTAACACATTTGTCTACACTGTCAGTGTGGTCCTAAAACAGTTACTTGATGATGGCATAGAACACCCAGTGGCATATTACTCCAAGACCTTGTTGCCTGCAGAAACACATTACTCTGCGTTGGAGAAGGAACTCTTAGCGATCAAGCTGGCTTGTCAGAAGTGGAGACACTTGTTGATGGGCCCTTTAGCCCCTACTTTAGTCCGTACCGACCATCAGAACCTTCAATATTTACAAGAATTTAAATGCAGAAACCGTCGACAGGCCGATTGGGCCCATTTCTTTCAACATAATGATTTGTTGTTTTCTTACATCCACGGTTCTAAGAACCTCATTGCAGATGCTTTATCCAGGAGCACAGCATTCACCTTCGAACCTGCCCTGAGTAAATCCAGGATGTTCTCCCTAAAGCCTTTATTGCTCATGTGGATACATTTTTGCAACGGGTAGAGAATGCCCTTAGTCAGACCTTGGTGGCAAAACCATGTGGGTTACAGGACAATTCTGGTCTTCTATTTCACAGTCAACAGTTGTACTTACCCACCCCGGAACTTCAGCTGGAGGGCAAGAAGATAGCCTTGACAACCACATAGCCGGACATAAAGGCATCATTGGTACCATTGAATTTACAAGAAGCTATTTCTAGTGGCCTTCTCTTGCTAAAGACGAGATGTAAAAACCTGTCCCACATGTGCTCATGTGAATACTGTCCTAAGAAAACCCATAGGACACCGTACTCAAGCGGCACTATCTTCAAGACCTTGGCATACTATAGCTACTGACCCCATAGTAGACCTACCACCATCTAATGGATATACTGTCATAATGGTAACCGTGGATATCTTTTCCAGGTTAGCTCATTTTGTCCCGCTCAAGAAACTGCCAACTGCTGAAGAAATGAGCAATGTAGTTGTCAATGAGATATTTTGCATACATGGGTTTCCTCACAGCATAATCTCTGACAGAGGGACTCAATATGCGCCCAAATTCTGGTTCGCCTTGTGCAAGGCCTTGGGTATTTGTTGCTCTCTTTCCCCAGGAAACCACCCCAAAAGCAATGGTTTAACAGAAAGGACCAACCAGACTATTAAAAAATATCTCTGTTGTTTCTCTTCTGCTACCCAAAACAATTGGGCTACTTGGTTTCCCATCACTGAATTCTCCTACAACAATACTCATCATACGTCCCTAGGTATGAGTCCTTTTGTTTGTACTTATGGTTACCACCCTCAGAGCATACCGCCTTCCTTACAACCATGCACCAATGTTCCAAGAAGAACATGCTCAATCAATACACACCACGCAGAAGCTTGCTGTAGACAATTTGAGGAAGGCATGCCAAAACACCAAGCATTTTGCTCATAGTAGATGTACTGAAGCACCTACGCACATAGTCAGAGACAAGGTTTGGTTGTAGTCCAAACATCTGCCTTTGCATCAACACTCAAATAGGTCAATCAGCACCTAACTTACAAAAACCTGTTGTTCTGCCTCCTCCAGTTCTTTTGGACTCAGCCATGGAATTTGAAGTTGACACCATATGTGATTCCTGATTCCATTGAGGCAGACTGCAATATCTGGTGAACTGGAAAGGATATCCAGTTAGCGAGAGAACCTGGGATCCAGTCCAACATCTTTGTGCCCCTCACCTTCTGTGTCTAAACTTGGGAGGAGGCATAATGTCATGACTCACCGGTGTATGCAGACAAGGCCGGTATGGTCCGTTTGGAGGCTTTGGAAAAACATCCGCCCTATCCAACATGGCAGACTGCAGCCGTGTGAAACCTGACTTGCACATCATGATGATCCCAATCAGGCAGCATAACACTGTGTAATCAGCTAGGAATGGTGTGTTGCAACATTACTCTGTTGTGCTACACTTTGTAGTATCTCCTCTTCTGCCCTTTGCTTGCTAATCCTTTGTGCTTCCCTGGTTCCTTTCTTTTGCTTACTTCTGTTCTTCTTCATACTGTTCTCCTTACCTCACAGCGGTTGCCTGCACTTGGTGGATTCCTCCTCTTGTGGACTCCAGTGGATTATTCTTTGTGTGCTGATCTCCTTATCACGGCTTGCAGGTTTTTTCCCCAAAAGGGTTTTTCCCCACATCGTTTTGGCTCTGCTTCCCTTGGGCAGAGCCAAGATACAGTTTCCATCCCCTGGTTGCGGTAGTTGCCCAGGGCACCGGAGGCCGCTCTCACCAGAAGACCCCTCAAACTAGCAGCAAGGTAAGGCATGATCATGACAGTTCTGTACATCAGTTCACATAATTCCATACGCTGCCCGTCGCTTTGCGATTCAGATAGCCAGAGATAATACTTTTTGTATTTGTCTCCAGATTCTACCAAAAATGCTGTAAGCCCATTTGATATAAGCTCGGAGAAATAATATGCAATCTACAATTTGCAAATAGTGTCATGTTTCAAAAAGCTTCCTTGATGAAGTTATTATTTTTCAAATTATTACATTTTCGGGTTAAAACACCACACATACCCTTTCCTTTAATTTGCAAATAAAACAATT
Source organism: Ambystoma mexicanum (assembly GCF_040938575.1). Classification (NCBI taxonomy): domain Eukaryota; kingdom Metazoa; phylum Chordata; class Amphibia; order Caudata; family Ambystomatidae; genus Ambystoma; species Ambystoma mexicanum. The sequence goes on along the minus strand of NC_090929.1, from coordinate 1,318,173,837 downwards.
GGGACATTGGCTTGCAGATGACATTGTTGATACAGCCACCTCACATTCTCCTTCCTGATATGAATAAATCCTGGGCCTTTGCTTAGGGATCAGATTAAGTATTGCATGACTTCAGCTAATAGATTTTACGAGGAGCCTGGAATGATGAATATGACAGGTCCTGTTGAAGTTAATGGATCCAGGGTCACTTGGCAGTGCTTTATTTTTTGATCGTCAGAACCAGTTTCAACATGATGAATGTAGTGCTATGTGGACTCATGCCCTGTAATGTGAATTCCTTGGGTTCTTAAAAAAGCTGATTTTCAGTCAGGTCAAGCCAGGAATCTACATCAATATTGGCTTGGGCATTTCCCATTTAAAGTAAACTACCATTATTGAAGTACATGCATGAAAGAATAAAATTGAATTTTCTTTGTTGCTTCCTGTTTCTGTATTACAGCTCATATCATTTTATATGAGAATTGACAAGTGCACCTCTTCATTTATAATTGCATTTTCCATATGTTCACCATTGAAGGGAAAAGGGACATCCAAATGAGAGTAATATGCTGAAAAATCAAGTTATTTTTAAGGTGGAAGGCTGTGGAAATAAATGTTCTGTGAACATTTGCTTCCTGTTTCTGTATTACAGCTCATATCATTTTATATGAGAATTGACAAGTGCACCTCTTCATTTATAATTGCATTTTCCATATGTTCACCATTGAAGGGAAAAGGGACATCCAAATGAGAGTAATATGCTGAAAAATCAAGTTATTTTTAAGGTGGAAGGCTGTGGAAATAAATGTTCTGTGAACCAACACTCTTGCTGATAACCACATGCTTGGGCCTTAGAATGTATCTAAACATTGTTACTATTAATGAGGTTTGCTTATATAGAAAGTTTATGTAGATAGTTCATACCTGAATACACGTAGTTCTTGGCATTGCCCGTTGTTCATACCCTGCAGGGGGCCCTTCCTCCTCCAGAAGTTTCAGCACTACACGCCTTCCAGAACACATAGGTCTAGCAATGCTGCACTAGTTCTAGTCCCCAACGTTAACAAGAAGTGGCAAGGAGGAACCTCTTTTTCAGTTGTGGACGCAAAACTGTGGCACAGCCTATCCAAAACTCTCTGCCTGGAGGAAGATCAACTGACTTTCAGGAAACAGCTTAAGGCTTGGCTTTTCAACCAACCACATTGAAAGAAAAGCGAAATAATATCAACTGACTAAAAACTGTGCACCATAAATGTGGGCTAATCCGCAACAATATATTTTTAAAAACTCCTGGCACTACCACCTGTGGAAACCAAGCTGACTCATAAAACCTCTCTGGCATGGCACTGGTCACACCTTTAATATCTAGTCTGTGTTCGTGCTGGTAGGGAGTTTCCCAGCCCCCCCTCTGTGTTGCATACCAAGTAACTTTGGGTCTCACTCTAAGTTACCAGGGGAATCCAGACGTGTACCCCTTGCTCACTGCTCTTAGAGAAGCACAGCTTCACCTCACTGATGATGTCCAACTAAGCTGAAACACGTGTGTGGGGTTGCTGTGGTACTCTTTTCAGAGAAGAATTGCCTAGCAGTTCGGTGCTGGACTGCCCTAGGTCAGGACAAAGAATGATGTGCGGGGACATTTCTTCTCTGTGAAAAGAACAGTAAGCTAAAGACTTGGTTGAGACTCTCCCAGGGGCCATCCACCCAAGAACAAGTCAATGGGCTGTGTTCATGCTGGCAGAAAGTTTCCCAGATCCTCCTCTCTTTTGCATACCAAGTAACTTTGGGTCTCACCCTAAGTTACCAGGGGAGTCCAGCCGTGGACCCCTTTCTCACTGATCTTAGAGAGGCACAGCTTCACCTCACTGATGATGCCCAACTAGGCTGAAACACATGTATGGGGTTGCTGTGGTAATCTTGTTCAGATGAAAATTGCCTAGCATTTCGGTGCTGGACTGCCCCATGGCAGGACAAAGACTGATATGCAAGTAAATGTCTTCTCTGTGAAAAGAACAGTGAGCTAAAGACTTGGTTGAGACTCTCCCAGGGGCCATCCACCCAAGAACAAGTCAATGGGCTGTGTTCATGCTGGTAGAGAGTTTCCCAGTCCCCTCCCTCTCTTTTGCATACCAAGTAACTTTGGGTCTCACCCTAAGTTACCAGGGGAATCCAGACGTGGACCCCTTGCTCACTGCTCTTAGAGAGGCACAGCTTCACCTCACTGATGATGCCCAACTAGGCTGAAACACATGCATGGGGTTGTTGTGGTATTCTTGTTCAGAGGAGAATTGCCTAGCATTTCGGTGCTGGACTGCACCAGGGCAGGACAAAGACTGGTGTGCGGGGACATTTCTTCTCTGTGAAAAGAACAGTGAGCTAAAGACTTGGTTGAGACTCTCCCAGGGCCCATCCACCCAAGAACAAGTCAATGGGCTGTGTGCGTGCTGGTAGAGTGTTTCCCAGACCCCCTCTGTTTTGCATACCAAGTAACTTTGGGTCTCACCCTAAGTTACCAGGGGAATCCAGACGTGGACCCCTTGCTCAATGCTCTTAGAGAGGCACAGCTTCACCTCACTGATGATGCCCATCTAGGCTGAAAAACGTGTATGGGGTTGCTGTGGTACTCTTGTTCAGAGGCGAATTGCCTAGCATTTCGGTGCTGGACTGCCCCAGGGCAGGACAAAGACTGATGGGCGGGGACATTTCTTCTCTGTGAAAAGAACAGTGAGTTACAGTCCTCAGTTCTGAAATATTGCATCTTTACACCTACTGCACTCCTACAGATGACCTCCTAGGTCTTGTGTACTTAACAGATTCATAGCCCATCCATCTTCTATCAACAACCATGCTGTTAAATTTTGCACTCCAAAATTTGGGGGCTGCCTATACGTCTAACCTGCCCGGACGGTGCCAACCACAAATAACAGAGGTTTTCATATCGACACATAATTAACAGGTACTTCCGACCTGCATCTGTTTTCTCTCTTGGAACTGTGCACCTGGCCACCCTCTGTCCTTCGAGCCCAGGTACCTGTTCAACCTGCCACCTTCCTGCACTGCCTCCGGGCAACCCCTGCACTGGGGCTTGTATCTGTACCCATACAGTTTTCCTTGCATTATCTTCTGCACTTATCAGATATAACCTATTCTGACTAACCTAGCACTTGCCACTTGCTGACTGCACTTCCACTGTTCATCTCCTTTATTTATTTATTTTACTTATTATTTATTCTGTTCTCTCCTCTGTTCCGCACTTTCCACTTCTCGCCCCTTCCATGCATTTTCCCTCTCTTTCCCTTTTCCATGCACTTGCACATTCTCAATGTCACTGGGCGTAGTAAGATCGTTGTTTTTGTTTCTCCCTTGTTCCCGTCCCTTTGCCTGGTTGTGCTCTGAAACACTTGTTTATGAGAACGATCCAAATAAAATATCAAATATCTAAATATCAAAATATTCATCAACACCAAAGGTTTCAGCACGTGCCTTCTAGCTATCTGGCTAATATACTCTGCCCTCCTTTATTAAAGAGCCATGCGCAGTGAGGCCAATATTATTGTCAAAAGGGCGCTATGTAAGAGCACTTAACATTGCATTACACTACTATTCTTCAGTACTGACACTAAATTCAATTAAAAGCCTTTAGGAATGGTCACGGTTAATAAGATTCACTTTTACTTTGTTGAAACATGTTCTTGGTTGTGCCTGCATGTATGTAAACCTCACATTTTACAGTGGCATCCTTTTCATCATGACAGTGAACAAAATGCACAATCCAATAGGTAGTATATGTTTGTGACTGAAGCCTCAATCACTCTTCCGGAAAGCCTTCTTTCTCTGTTGTCAGTTCATTTTAGGGAAAGGAGCCTCTGTTCCACAATTCCTCAGACCATATTGGTGAACATGTTTTCGTATAGGCTTCTAACTTGCATTGTTGTGAAATAATGATGCAAGTTCAACACAGTATAAAGGAACGCACTAATTAGCTGCGAGAGGAGCAGTGTAAAAGGAAAGGGAGTTCATTCTTATACTTGCGAAATAAAATCCATAATAAATTGAATCCATAAATCCAGGGGTACAGCTAAGTATAATCAAACTTAGTGGTAGGAAGAAATACAGTAAATAGGCCTTAAAAGCTTGCTTTTGCAGAAAATATATGTAGCCTTTTGTGTGTGGAAAAAGCCACTGTGGCTGAGTGCAGAGTCTGTGATCCTAGGCCAGTGATGAAAGAAATATACAAAGGCCTCATTACAAGTTTGCTGGTCCAGTAACTACGGTACTGGTAAGCTTGCAGGTACCGTAGTTCCGGACCGGCAAACTACGAGTTCTGCTTGAGGGTGCCTTTTCGGACCTGGCAGACGGACTGGCACCCGCGAGCAGAGCGTGTCGGATGCACGGCACCATTCTGAATGAGGTCGGTCGATCCAGCCTTTTATGTGCGGAAAAAGCCACTGTGGCTGGTGACTTAGTGCAGAGCCTGTGATCGCAGGCCAGTGCTGAAAGAAATATACAACGGGCCTCATTACAAGTTTGACGGTCCAGTAACTACAGTACCGGTAAACGTGCTGGTACCATAGTTACCGGACCAGCAAACTATGAGTTCTGCTCACGGGTGCCTTTCCGGACCTTGCGGATAGACCCGCATTCGTGAGCAGAGCCTTTCGGATGCACCGGCACCATTCTGAATGGTGCTGGTCGATCTGGCCTCCCCATTCCCATTGAGCACTATGGGGATCAAATGGGACTGGAGAGCACTTTTTACCGGCTCCCGGGAATGGGCAAATACAGAGTCCTTCGGGGCTGTTATGACCCGGTAATTGCCCATTCCCAGGCGCCGGTAAAATTTGCAAGTTTGATTAGGCCTAATGATTGTTATTTTTCAAGGTCATACACTAGAACTTGCCGGTTCCGCCAGCAAGTAATGAATGCAAGAGCATTTTATAATTCTAAAATCACTTGTAAAATACGATTTTCTAAATGGAATCGAAAAGAGCCACAGTGGTTTCAAATTGCCCTGTAGTACATTTTCTATGGAAAAAATGTTGGAGTATCCCCAATATCCAACATTTGTGTAGCAGTACGTCCGTGCTTCAAGGATCTGACGGTGACATAGTGGTAAGCGCTTCTTATGTGAACGACCAGGGCAGATGATTAAATTTCCGCTGGTTGTCCCAAATGTTTCAATTAACTAACTTTGTGCTGTTGGAATTGTGGGGTGGATTGTGGCATCACATATTGTAATTGAGGGTGGTGTGGGAAGGTTCATGGAACCACTTATTGAACATAATGTATGCTTTTCTATAAGGGTTCACAATGCAAACACCAATCAGCTTTGTGTGGGGAGATTTTTTTCATGTCACACAATTACAAATGCTCAATTCTTTGCATTGTATAAAGTTCTAGATTTAGGGGAGTTTCATTAACAGTGCCTTTTCATGCAGTTCTGTCCCACAATCTGTTTGAATATAGCTGTCCCAGCTGTGTCTGGGCCCTGCATAAAACGGTGTTACTTCTTGCACAGGCTTACACTCTTTTTTGACTACTTTCCACATTTTTTGGTGAGTTGTGAGGCGACCTCTGACTCGGTTGGCTAAGTGAATGCAAGTGTGTTTTTATTTGAATTATTGGTTTACAGTTTTCAAAAACAACAATTCATTAGTAACTTTCAAATGCAATATGTGAAAAAATCATAACATCGTCCAACATTCCATCATAGAATACTTTAACGATTAATGTATAGCTAAATACAGTCATGTCTTTATAGCTATGTTACCCACATTTTCATCCGCTTGAATACATACAAATCTGCCACTTAATTGTTTAAGAATACTACTTAAATGTATGGCATAAACAGCCTCGAAAATGAATCAGCACGTGGTTGGGTCTCTTAAAACATTTCAGAATCCTTCCCTTTCTATGTTCTCCTTTAAAATAATGTAATATTTCATTTTATCATGTAGCAATCCATTGTTGATGACCCATTTTTCCAATGTTTAAATCATGGTCCTGTCCACCAGGACAGACACTCCAAAGAAATCCACGAAAGCAACACACAAGGCACCATTTCCAAAACTCCCATATTTTATGTTTAGTACTTCTGTGAGTAAGCTGCTTACATTTGTAACGCATGCATGCCTGAAGCCCGTCTGAAGGCAAGATAGAATGTTCCTTTCTTCTATCCACTTAGTTACAGCATCCAATAACGTCCAGTAAGGTAATGGATCAGTAAGAATTACAATCTTCCCTCTTGGCCTTTCTGTATACGGATACTGATACTGTATACTATATACTGTGTACTATGAACTGATACTGGTAAAAATGCACGATTCAGGAGTGTTTTTGTTATTTTTCAGAAAGGATCTTCAGAGCATAGGCCCATTCCTTACTACTATTTTTCAATACAATGTAGGTCAGCTCATCAGGCCCCGGTGCTCTAGGGTTTTTTGATCATTTCGGATGTTCTAAAATTAGCTGAAGGATCCCATTTCACATGGTCATCTTTAAAGAATACATCACCTTATTTACTAGCATATTCACTCCAGGCTCTAATGGGGTTAATTTGTAAATATGCATTACTTTTACCAGTGGTTTGTGGCTGTAGCGGAAGTTTAGGTATCTCCCTTTCATATTATATAAAAGATAGGGCCTCATTACGGATCCGGCAGTAACCCTGCTGTTGCTAACAGCGGGTTTCCACCGGACCAGTAATATTTTACAGGTGCCCGACATCCCGGGGCCACCAGCTCATTATGAGTCCAGCGGCTTCGGATGTCAGGCGTCAGCAAATTGTAAGTCCACATTCCCATAGAATCCTATTAGACTCTATGGGAGTGGGGGCACAGAAGCACCAGCATTGCTAACAGTGTTGGTGCTTCCGTGAAGAGTTTGTCTACCGTGGCCGCTGCTCCTGGCAGGGTCAGAACTGTGGAGCACAGCGGACATAGCAGGCAAACAGGTAGTTTACCAGTGCAGACACCCCTGTTTCTGGACCGGCAAACCTAGAATGAGCTGATAGTCTCCCATCCAATGTCAATACTCCTTGTCCTTTATACATATTTAACCAATTTCTATATTGCTCTTTCAATCATTTTCCCAGAATTAAAAACATATCTCCCAACCTTCCCTCATTCTTCCTTAAATTACGAAGCAGGGAACAAACTTTTCTTTTCTCCCATAAGGAAACATTTTTCCCTCAGTTTTAACTATTAAGAAGTTAACCTTGATTACAGAACATTTCTGAGTCCACATTTCATCTGTTTTGAGAAAGACTCTGGCCTAATATTACCATGCCCACCAAACCCATTTAAGATGAATTGTTCTCATAAAATGCTCCCAAACAAAAATGTATTCATTTGGCATCATAACGTAATTTGTGTCAATGATAGACCTATATTGTATACCCATTTGTACAATAAAGGACTTCTGTGGATTAACCAACTAATTGAAGGAGGCCAACCCATTCACTTGTTCTGTCTGCACTTGATGATACGGATTTGATATATTATTATAATATAGGTTCTTCAATTCTCAATGTTCCGTGTTCTTATAAACAGACATTCCCTTTTGAATCTGTCCATTCACTCTTGACCCAGCCACATTTGAAAGCATCTATTTTATATTCTCATACAAACAATTTTAGTACTGATTAGAAAATGAACGGGAGAGATTGCGACATGTTTCAATATGTTTAAAAGAATGGGGTAAAACATGACTAAGATTACCATGTGGGCAGCTATTCAGGCTGTGAGTGCCCAATGCAATGTACAGAAGATGTACAGAAGATGTTTGTGAATTTGCATAAAACATTGGGCTTGCAACCTTTAGCTCAGATTTTATTGGTTATGTAAAAAGAAACAAAACACACCATGATTAACTGGCCGAAGCTTACTAGGAACAATTAATATTAGGTATCTGGGAGCTTGGCCAATGGGCCCTGGTCGGAGTGGGTGTCTTTGCAGCAAATGGTAGGGCTTTGTTGTTTATTCCAGTGGCTGATTAATGGGGTTGTTCTTATGCTAGCTAGGTGTTTATACATGCTATGTATGTAAGGATTACCTGAACTTAAGGCATTCATTGATTGTTCTGATTCCCATTGACTAGGAGTAATAGCGTTTTTCTTTAAAGTTAGACAAATACTCTGCATCTTGTTCAGGTGTGTTTCAGAAATTCTAGGAGAGCATTGTTTCTTGATCATAGTGGCATTATGGGTTTGGATGGGATGATATTTCTTTGAATTCATTTCCCTATATCTTCTTGAGCTTTATGGACAATGCTGAGTGCTTTGAATTGTATTCTTTTCTTGATAGGTAGCCAATCTGAGTAGTAGTCTTGCTGCTGTGTCAAGGTGAGGTGATGTTTCTTAGTAAAATAATCTGCAATTGTGAGGCACATGCTGCTGGATTTGCAGATTTTTGATACAACCAGTGAAATGATGATGATTGTCCCGTGCAGGAATGAAGGAGGGGAATTACTCCCCTGTTTGAGAGTTAGTGGAAGAAGCATATCTCTACTATGGAGTTTAATGTTTGTTCCAGATTAAGTCCATTGTGCTAAGAATCCAGAAGTTCATGATCCATTTTCAGGTTTCCAGGCAGATACCTATTTGAGTAGGCCGGATATTGCCATCTTTGGTGAGATCTAGGACAAAGACATTTTGATTTCTATCACTTCTGGGGTTAGTTTAAGTTTATTGTTAGTAACCCAGGTTCTCAATTCGGTGAGGATGTTGGCAAGGGTGGTGTCAATGTCATTGTGTGTGGTCATTTTAAAAATTATTTGTGTTTCATATGTGTAATTGTAGAAGGTGAGTCCATGTGTTTTAATGAGTCTCATGAATGTGGCCATGTACACATTCAGTGAAAAAACATTGTTAAAAGGATGTTAGGGTTAAGTTGCACTAATACAAACCTGTGAAATTCAGAGAACATTGTTTGTTAAAGGGACATTATGGTTACAAATACAATAAAACAACTCAAGAAATGTGCCAGTTATGATAAGCTATGCCACCATAACTCGAGCCACTACCATAACACCTAGGACATCAAGGATGACATCACAAAACTGGGGTGATTGTTTTTGTCCAGTAGCAGTGAGCATTTTAAGCAGATGACTTGATCTTATCATACAGTATTGAGAACTAGATACACAAACTTTAAATGTGCTGTATATCTAGACCTTAACCTTGTGCTATGTTTATAAGGTACTTTCCTTAGGGTTTGCTTAAGCTCATGGTGCAAATACATGGGACAATAAGAAGGCCCCAAACAGACAATACATGTTTATACATGATGATGAACTCTAATCTTAGTGTTATGTTCTGGTCATGGTATTCTTTCCTTCTGGCTAGAGTTTCCCTGTATGTACCTTAGATGTGTATGCATTGATGATCTTCATATGTATTTTTCTACTAACACAAGTGTTTAGAAATGTTTGTATTTTTGGCTGTTAATTCCAAGTTTAACATTAGTCAAGATTCTGATAGGCTCTGATGTATGATTCTACTGGCCAATATTAGCAGAATAAAAATATTGCACTTCAATGGTCCATGCTGCAGCCATTGCTTAGTGTATGTATTATTACATTCCTGTATTAACAACAACACTTCAATATAATATTTCGGTTTAAATAAGCACATTTTATGATACATGGAGTAGTTCATGAGAGGTCTCCCAATCACCTTTGAAATGTTGAAAGCAACATTCTTAACAGAACCACTTTTAGGGACTTTTCATCAGAATTTAGGATGTCCTCTTCGATGTCTTGGGTGTTAGTGTTAGCAGTGCATTGTGGTGGCATGCGGTATGGTTGCATAGGTGAATGTCTTGGGTTTTTCAATCTTACATGTAACCATAGTGTCCCTTTAACAAGGTTTTTCTCTGAATTACATAGGTTTTATTAGTGCAACTTAACCATTGCATTCCTTTAACAACTTTTTTTTCGATGAATTTCAGTGGTTTTTATAAAACAAAATATATCATAATTTTACAGCAGTGTTTTTCAGTTATTAATAATTCCTCTCTGAACATATAGGAAAGTACCCACCATTCAGCAGGTTAAATGTCTACGGACTACATTGTGTGTCCGCCAACATACCTGGAAGCAGCCGACCCGAAAATCACAGGGGGAAACACTATGTTCATGTTTCCTTTTCTCACAAACATTAAACATACAACAACATTACAAAAAAGTAATATAACTCAAACATACATGCACACACACACGTGTATGTGTTCAAATGTAAAATATATTGTTTTACACATTCCTCAATATTATAGAGCATACCAAATAGTAAACATCACAATGCAGTTCAACACCTTTGAGGAACTGAAGCACAACACAGAAGATGAAGAAAACAAACTCTGAACGTAGTAAGTAAATATTCCTTTCCTTTCTATTGTAAATATTTTTCATAGGAATTAAATACATTTAATAATGTTTCAATAACTAAAAATACACATTCCATATTTCCACATAAATGGCAAACACAATTGAATGTCTCGAGGAGTACTTTCCTAAAGATGAGATGAACGATGAAGAATGTATCAATTGTAAATACTCACAGATATATTAAAATGCACTCAAAGAATGCATGTTAATAATCCGTTATTAAATTACATCTTTTTCAAATATTTTATTTTCCACAAAGTTGAAGAAGAAATAAATGAAGACAGTAACCATGAAGAAGATATTGTAAATAGCAACGATGGACAAACAGAAAGTTTTGAAACTACAATGAATACATTATGCACTCAGATGTCTAATTTACAGTGAAGTTGCTGAACTGTCTAATTATGTTAAAAATCATGTGATATGTAAAATTAATTGTCATTTCCACACATGTACCAGTGGCCCCTTCCCTAAACAATCACCCCAATTCCCCAATCATTAAAATGGTCAACCTCCAAATGTCCCTATTTATGTTTCCTACTCAGATTCTCCATCCCTTCTTAAAAAGAAATAATTATGAATGTGATCTGTATATACTGGTCCCACAAATGATTTCCTTAGTAAATATATAATGCAAATATAAACATATAAAACATTTTTTAATGCCATTTTGATGCCCGTGGGCTACTATAAGGTCAGTGTCCACAAATGTACATGCCAGTGACGCAGTACAGATGTTTTGGTGTCCGCGAACATAGCGCCTAGTCCATGGAGAGAACTATGCACCTTTAATTCAGCTGCAAACGTCATTGTCTCGATGCAGATGCCACACCATGCATGTGATGTGTCATAGATCGCGGAACTCTTTAAATTACATTTTTGACCAATCTAGGGAGTTTAAAGTTTGAATGCTGCCCTTGCAAGCTTATATAAGCTTTTTCCAACTTTTATGCACTTTTCCCTTACCGGAAGTCCACAGTCTCATAATGTTTTTGCGGATGTCCCCAGACATCATAACGTGACCATGCCTTTGGGGCATGATGATGTGTCCATGGTCCGTGTTTGTGCTTCATGGACACCTTTAAATTCAATTTTCGGCCACTCTAGGGACATTCAAGTGCAACATCTGCCCTTCATAAGCTCCCAGTTCAATTCCTACTGCATTCCTAAACATTTAACAACTTTCAAAGGCCTTATTTGGGCACTGAAGTTCGAGGACAGGACAGTAGTCCACTGCCATTTCCTGCAGGGACCCACCCATTTCTGTTGGTCATTCTCAATCTGGCACACCAGAAGAGAGGATCTTTTTCAGTTTACAACAGCAGAGCACACTTTAATGTACAATGTTAACTGCAATGATCATGCCTACTCCTCCTCCTGCCCAGGGGCCACCACCAACACTACTACCTAGAGGACCTGGACAGGGGGACAGGGGACCTGCAGCAGAATACATGCAGAGGAAGACCTGCAGCAGAATACAGGCAGAGGAAGAGGAAGAATAAGATGTAGTGTAGGAAGTGCATAGTACGTCGGGTGGGAAGATGGAGTCATAGGTGTGGAGGTGTTTCACCAAAATTGGGGAGTACCAAAGGCTCAGACTGCCCGCGTGTGCTGAACTGTGTGCAAAATTGTATTCAGTCACAGCGAAAAAAGCCCAGTACACCTTTGGTACTACCTCCAAGCCCCTACACACCCGCACCTTTCACCCAACGGCCTTACGAAAGGAGATTCCTGACTCAGGAAGTAGGATCACTTTGGCCATTACACACTCCCTGTGGTTGTATGAATTGATCATTAAGTTCAGAAATTAGGTCCTTGATTTTTCTCTACGACTACACAAATATAATGCACTGTTTTATTCATGTACTTTAATATTTTTCCTCTTGAATTGTGGGGAATCCACATTTGTCAGTGTTCATGTATGTTAGCAATTCATGTATGACTCTTTTGATTCAATGATATTATCTGTTGTTTTCGTGCAATTTGGTTTATTTATACACAGGGGATGAATTATGTGATCTTTGGGAGTTTTGGAATTCCACATCTTCCCCATCTTGGGATACATTTAGATTTCATTTAAATTTTGAATTTTGTTGTTTATTTTTCCAACCTTTGCACAATGTTTTATGTACTATCCTTATGTAAATATTATATTTTCCAACCTCATCCTTCACATCCACTTATAGAGCCACCATTCTCCACCTGCTCACATATATGAATATAGTGCCAATGTATGTATACATTTTTTCCCTTTCAATAAATTCCTATTACAGACATGTAAACCTTAATGCAACACTTTTCTTTACATAAAAAAGACTAGCTTTTGCAACCACTACAACAATGCACCATATACTAACAACATACACTGCTGAAACTGCAAAGTTCCATGTTATTACCACTACAGTTTGCCCTACTCTTTCAAAACACACCTTAATAAATAACAACATTTGCTACTGAAACTACTTCACTATTACCACATATACCAATTAACATCCTTTTACAATTACAGGAAAATGAAGATTGGCAAAAGACATCCACCAAACAAAGAAAACTCTTCACATCTTGCAAAGTAAGTATATTAATATAGCATGTATATCTATCTAATTGCAATAACATATTTTCACTGTATATTAACCTAAAATATTATGTTCTACTCAGTACTTACTCACTCTTACTCATTCTATTGCAGTATTCACACTCTTTCTAATCCTATCTCCACATTACTCTTTATTCAATACACAACCCATTACTTATTGCCTAACCACACAACCATCTCTCATGAAGATCTATACCACAATTACATTTCTTTATTCTTCCATACCCCTATCCACCTCAGGTCCTCATTTCCAACCTCAAAACCTTCACACTCATTGCATTCCAAATTACTAACACACATTACCACTCATACACACTGTTCTTCATCTCTTTACAATAACACACACATAACCCTCATTCCTGCTCACTAAATCACACAATTACAGCAACCACTGTTTTCCTCAACATTTCATAATATTTCTACTTATTGATTCACACCACCACTCCCTTACTCACTAACAGCAGTACTACTCAACACATTCTACTATTAATAGTTTATTACCCATTCCCATTGCATGAATATACTTATTTTATACAACACCACCCAATTTCAATTTCATATTTACCTAAGCCCATCACACATATACAGGTATGCAGCAATCATTACATGACAATGTTTGGTAGTGCAAATGTGAAAAAAACAGTTACAAAAACAAAACAGTTTCAGAAATAAACACCATTCAATGATAATGAACTGTAACCAGTTTCCCCGACCTTGGACCGTGGGACTCGGGATAAGCCACACTAATAACAAACTCTTGTATCTTTTAGAAATACATTTACATGTGACATGGAACAAATGCACATTCAAATTTCTGGCTGACTAATGAAAAATCCTTTAATTTCCTCATGTTTTATTTGCATGCTCACCTCATACATGTAAGATTTTCTCTCTCTGTTATCTCTGGAACCCCCTCTCTGTGTCAGCTTGGCAGCAAATGTAGTCGCGACCTCCAGCCCACAGGGATGCACAATCTATGCCAAAATAACCGTTCCACCACCTATGGGCTGCCTGGAAACCTCTGTCAATCTGCAGCCTAGATGTCTGCCGTTCTTCTCTGAACAACATCTGCCATTCTTCTCTGAACAACATCTGCCTCCACCCTTCCGGTGTGTCTGTTTTAAAGCCTGCTGCTGTCATTCAAACAGAATCCTTCCCCTTTCTGGATCATACCACTGAAGCCCACATGGCATTATTGTTGTACAACCAAAGTAATACTTTCCCTTCCTTTTGGCCCTGGCTTAACAATACTGCTTCTCAGCAACGCACAGTCCTTTTTCGCAATCTGTGCCATGCCGCAAGAAATCGCACAGCCAGATAATTCTTGCATGTTTTAAACTGCAGAAAAAGCACTTCAATTCCGACCTGTCAACTGTGCCTGTTTTGTCCTGCTTTGTTACAGACATGTTATGAGTTATAAGGTGAGGGTATTCATGGATTAATTTAAATCAGGATGCATGCACTGCAAACCGGACAGATGACCTGTTCACCCAGAACTCTTGGTATTTCAAACACGCAAAGATGTGCATTCCACTTGCAATGTGGACTAACCACTTGATGTCTGTATTCTCCATATGTATCCCCTTGTCATCATTTACGCTCACTATACAGTATTCCTACAATGGACAGTGAAGGGAGGACATTAGTGCTGATATCTTTGGTTGAGTAGTAGTTGTTAGTTTGTAGGTGAAAGGCAGGATAGTGGATAGGATATTGTCTTATTATGCAGAAATAGGTGGAAACAGGTGAGGTAGTGAATTGTGCATGATATCTGTTGAGGTTGGCTAAGGAGGAGAAATTAAATGGGTGCTGGGACAAGCAAGGGTGTGATAGGGCCTAGTTATTTGACCACTAGTATACTCAATGGTGTGTGACAGGAGTTGGCATCCATCTGTTAGGTAGAGGCTTGTGAGGTGTGAAAACTGGAGCCAGGTGTGCCAACTAAGTGGCAGTGCATTATCTTGGTGCTATGTTCTCTTATCATTTTACTTCTGAATTGAGAAGATAACAGAGATGAATGAATAGTTGGTTGGTATATGAATGCAAAGATGTGTTACATAATATTTTGAACACCTTTATGAATGTGAATGTGAGGTATTATTTGAGAAGTGTATAGTGATAAAGGCTCATTCAGCTTAGTGAGTAACAGGTGCCGGGTCACATCACCTGAAGGTCAGGGCATCCTGGGCAGGGATGGCAGTCTTTTACATCTGCTATTAGCATTGATCAGGAGGACAGGGAGCTGTGAGCTACTCCATAGCCCTGTTCGACTGAATGTTTGGTCTTATCCTTGGCCGGTGTGCGGGTTTTGTCTTGGAATGTTGCAGGGGTTAACAAGTATCTTGTTAACAACGATTGGCTTGCCTTTATTCATGAGTGTTCGGTTATTTCTTTGCATTAATCCTGGGCTTTGGAATCCCCCTCATTTGCAAGGGGATGCAATTTTTTTTATCCCACTGACCAAGGGAGCGAGAGGTTGCCCTTTGGGGGGCTTGGTCACCTGGGTTAACACAGCTTTAGTTCATTTCATTACTGTGATTGACATGTATTCGCCAGATGTTTTAGCATTACATATAAAATTGCAGGAAAGTACATCGTTGCTGTTTGTTAAATTTTATAGCAGGGTCACAGGCGGCAAGGGTGTGGTATTCATTGAGAGGATCATGTGTAAAATCCTAAAGTGGGGGTGGTCTCTTAATGGATCGCCGAAGGTCCTAGTCCTGGAGGACCCTGACTTAGAGGTCGAGCCTCTCTGTGGTCTTGATGACATTATGGAAGAAGAAGGCAGTCACTGGGGACTGGGGCCCCCAATTTCCTCACTTCTGGTGAAACAGCACAAGTAAGCAGAAGAAATAGCAATCCTGATAGCCTCGGCTGACTTAAGGGCATTTAATGGCAGATTTCATGGGGATAGTCCTGCGGCTCCCCAACTTTTGACAATAATTTGCTGACAAGTAAAGTTGATTATATATTTGTCAACCTCGAGACTTGGGGAGCATTAGAGCATTCCCGGTTAGCAAGAGGGTAGAGAGCGATCATCATCGTTTGTTCCTTGAGGTGTCCGAGGACTGGTCGGAGTTCCCAGGTGTGAGACAGGTCAGCCATGGGGAAAATGCAGTTTTCATGGAAACCGTAGGGCACACTAGGAACAATTTGAGGTAGGGTGGAATTGATTTGGATGGTGTTCTCCTCCAGGAGTATGACAATATCTGTCACCTGTTAGAGGCGTATACAAAGTCTGACCCTAGTGATGCTTCATGAGGAAATAGTGGTGCTGGTGGGTCAAAACTTTTCAAATCTCACAAAGAGTTTGTGAGCCCACAGAGAAAGTCACCGACTGGTATGACGAGGAATGTAGGGTGGCAAAGGGGTGGATTCTCACAGCTGCTAAGAACCAAGGGACCCAGAGGGCTCCTGAGGTGAGGCTGGCAAGAGAGGAATATCGCAGACTGCCTAAGGAGAAGAAGAGGGGGTGGCATGGACATCTATGGAGGGTGCTCTTAGAAGCAATAGGGAGCAGGGATTCTAGGGGCTTCTGGAAAAAGATGGGGGCAGGCTAGTGAGTGAGTCACAACCAATTGCAGGGCTCGATCCCTGAACAAGTATGGGTAGAATACTATGGCAACCTGTACCGGGAAGAAGCGGTAGCACCCATGATACCAAATTTTGTCAGGGAAAGCGTTGCCTTATCGGGGGAGCCTTACCCAACCCCAATGATACTCACTACAAATGAAGTAGAATTGGCAGTGATGCATCCAAAAATAGGCAAGGCACCATGACCGGACAGGGTACCGATAGACTTCTATAGAAATGAGTCTATCATCTGTGTACTCTACCTGACCAAATTATTCATTGCTGCATTTTGTAGGATGCAGGTCCCTGTGTCCTGGACTATGGCAGAAATTGTTCCAATATTTAAAGAGGGGGCCGTGATTCCCCTGCACATTTTAGCCCGATTTCCTTACTGGGAGATAAACCTTTGCCCAGGCATTATTGTTTCACTTGGATGAATGTGCTCTGCTTAACGTAATATTATATCACTGCCATGCGGGTTCTGTGAGGGGTTGCGCACTCCACCTCAGCCTGTTGTGTGTGAAATATGCCATGCTCAGAAAGACTAATGATTATGCATTACTTGTTGACTTACAAACTGCATTTGACATTGTACCTAGAACACATCTTTGGGAGATGTTAGTGGAGATTGGCATCCCACGTACATTGCTTTGAGCTATTCAGAGCATGTATACAGGGAACACTGGAGTGGGCTGTTGGGGGGGCTGACGGAAGCACCACTGGCAGCATTGATATCAGGAAGGGGGTCCGCCAGGGTTTCATTTTGGCTCCCAAATAGTTTTGTATCTTCATCAATGCAGTCTAGAAGAAGCTCCTGGGTGCCCAGACTGACGGACACTCCATGGCGGGTGACAAGCTCCAAGCTCTGCTGTTTTCAGATTATGCAGTACTTTTGTCTCTAACCCCTCTAGGTGGCTGCAAGCAGTTGGATATTTTTGTCGAGTTTAGCAAAAGGAATGGGTTGTCCCTGAACATTAGCAAAACCAAGTCCATGATTTTTAATGCTAATGTGAGGAAGAAAGAGAAGGCCCTTAGTGTTACCTTGGAGGATGGAGTAATTGAGTAGGTTGTTTCATATGATTATCTGGGGTGAGGTTCACGGAGTCTTGTGGGTGGACATTGCAGATTGAGAAGGCTTAAATTACGTTGTCCAGGTTTAGTGGGGCCCTTCCTTGGTTCACAAATGAGCATGGAAACAGGGTGGTGCGTGTCTCATTGGTCGCATACAAAGCCCAGGCGCGCCAGGCCGCTTTTTATGGAGCTGAACTCTGAGGGCACATGCCTATTGCCCTGGCAGAGGTAGAGAGTACATTTCTGAAAAATATCCTTGGGCTTCCCCCTAGTCCACCAAATATTCCAGTGCTGCTTGAGACTGGCCTGCAAGGGTTTGATTCAATGTGGAAATTGCATCCGGTGCTCTACTGAGTTGCACCTATGGACAAATTAACATCTCTGTAAATAAAAAGAAGCAGTTGTGGATGTTCTGTGTCAATGTCAGCCAGGGAGTGTTTCTTTAAAATGGGTTTCCCATGTAAAAATCACCTTGGCACAGGTGGGGCTTGGGGAGTAATGGTCCAACGCGGCTGTCCTGATGCTTGCATCAAAGGAAGAGATAAAGATTGCTGTAGCGGGTAGGGTGGAGTGCGACATTCTGACAAAATCCAGGGCTTCTGAGTTTCTGGCCCGGTATCTTGTGATCAATGAAGGGGTTGGCTGCTAAGAGTACCTGGACTCTAGGAGGGAAAAGACTGTATATTTAAAGTTCTGTCTTGAGATCTTGCCCAAAGCTACCTTCCTCATAAATAGAATAATGCCCACCCCTAACATGCATGTTATGTGGAGATGCTGTGGACGACCTTTGCATTACTTATTACTTTGACCTGGGACTAAGCCTCTGAGGAAACATTACCTGAAGCCATTATTCTTAAATCGTTGCTGCAGGACCACTGGCAAAGCAATGGCTAAATGTCTGTACTCGACAGACATTCTGGCTCTCTTTGCCAATAGTAACTATTTCAGCTGAGCATGGAGAGTCCACCTGAAGAAGTTTAAGGAGCCTGCCTAGCCACTCCTAGTAATCATTTTATTGCTTAATGCTATGATGCTGTCAATCAACCTTTCCTATTCTATTCATGTTGTATGGTTGTATTGATCTATAACGGCAAATATTTGTATGATTGTATTTTTTTGGTGTGCTAAGTTTATATGATACAATTATGCTGTGTTGCTTTTATGACATTTATTGTCGTAATAAAGCCTATGAATTATAGTGGTATGGGGATTAAAGTATAAATGATTATGTTTGGTTTCCAACTCCACCTATCAGCCTGGGCTTGGAATGTATATTATATATTGAAAATATAAAGAAACACAATGTGGGAACTTTTTTTATACTGCTTTTTTTGTAAAATACCACCAAGAAAGGAACAACAACAAGTTGTAAGAAAGGGTGTCCGCAGGGAAGTAGAGTTCTAGAGTTTCATATTTAAAAAAAGAGTGTTTTCAAATCTGTAGATATACATATTGTAGATAATACAACAATACCTGGGGTTGATGATGTGCAACTACAATTAAGAGATATGCCAACACAAAGTATTGCTGGTACTGAGAATGTTTTTCTTGAAAGTAAAAAAAGAAAAGAATTCTCAAATGTGTTACTAGCTAGTAAAAAAAGATTTTTTAGAAAAAAAAGGTAGCACATGTGCTATTCATTTGAAACAGAGGAATAAAGATATATATAGGAAAATGTATTACTTATATAAAATATTTGGAGAAGTGTGAAACCAAAATCTAGATATGTCATAAAATGTTTTTTCCAAAACAAAAAAGTAGAAGTAATACTTAAGAAAGCTTTTGATATGAAAATAAAATGTTCATTTTTGTATTGAATAAACTTAAGTAATTACTTAAGGTGACTAAGCCATTCTCTACAAATATAGAAACAGTTAATGTACTTACACGTGACAACTTTTGTGACATCTGTGGTGGAGAGTGGAAACAACTTCTAATACAGAAAGATGTTTTAATAAGCAGAGTTACATTCATGGAAAGAATCTTCCATGAGATATTGATGAGAGTGGGCAATTAATGATTAATGAAAACAAGATGTTAATGGTTGTGAACTTGGAATACAATCAGTATTCTTTTAGTATCATTATGAAAAAGAAACACAAATAAAGTTGTGTTTATTTTATTCCGATGAACAACAGAGGAACACTCTGGTGGTGATAGCGCGTGGTGTAAATGGCCTTTAACATTAATATTAAGTACATTTTACTTTCTTGCAGAGTTGGTAGTTTGGAAGAAAGAGGTCTTAAGGTATTTGGTAAGACTTTTGAGAAATATATATGTGCAATGCATATATGTACATACAAACAGTTGTATATTGTAGAGGCCATGCACCTAATAGTCTTCCCACTGGTTGCAAATATTACAATAGTATGTGCATAGAAGTGGACAGGGCCTGTGGTGCGGGCTTATGTGTGTGTGTGGGCTGTGGACACTGGTCAAATTCTTGGGTGCATGGTTGCATTATACTGTGATGGGTGTGGCCTGCCCCTCACTCTTGGGTGCATGGTAGTATGCCCACTGGGTGCAAGAAGTGCAATAGTATGTGTACAGAAGTGGATAGGGCCTTGGGCGCCTGGCTTATGTGTGTGTGTTGCGGTCACTGGTCAGATTCTTGGGTGCATGGCTGTATTATGCTGCAGTGGTTGTGGCCAGCCATGTGAGTCTTGGGTGCATGGACAAAGGCCAAAGGCCATGCACCCAAGAGTCTGTGTAATGGCTGCAAATAGTGTACTAGTATGTGTACAGAAGTGGACAGGGCCTCGGGGAGCCGGATTATGTGTGTGGATTGCAGTCACTGGTCAGATTCATGTGTGCATGGTTCTGTTATGCTGTGATGGTTGTGGCCTTCCCCTAGACTCTTGGGTGCATGGCTGGCTGGAAGGTAATTCATAGTGTCGTATTGTACACAATTTCAGACATGCATGTACTTTGTGGACCCTCATAATAAGTACATTACAAGTACTATGCTTCAAACAAGTGTACTGTGCAATGTGCTCAGTTCCTGTGTTTGGTTGCATAATCATTGGGTCTGTGGGGAAGAAAAATCCATGTAGGATTAACAAATAAAAAGAGGACATTTATTTGATGTTACATGTCACACTATGTTTCATTGAAGTGTGCAGTATTTACAGGAATGTTTAAGGTGCATATCTATGTGGTTCTGCTGTTACAGGCACTGTTGCAGTAGGAGGAATTGAAATGGAGTATGTGTTTCGATTTTCAGAAGTGGTGGTGGCATGGTTGCAGTTAGATACCAGTTGGCGTATTCCAACTGTTTATCCATTTCCACTTTTTAACACTATCCGTTTATACACTTTGATTCCTGTTGCTGTATTGTAAGTACTGTTCTATGAAAAACTAATATTGCAGTATTTTGGGGTGAGTTAGGTACCTGTTGGCATATTCTAACTGTTTTTTTGTTTCACAGTTCTTTGGGGTATCTTTTGAAGCAGTTTCATTCTTGAAGGTGGATGTTCGCAGTTTGACTGCTAGAAGTAACATTGCAGTACTGTGGGTTTACTGACATACCAATTGGTGTATTCTGCCTCTTGATACATTACGAGTCTTGAAGGGCATCTTCAGAAGAAGTTTCATTTTTTCAGGTGGATTTTTACTTTTGTAATAGTGGGAAGAAGTATTGCAGTATTACGGTTGCAGTTAAATATCAGTTGGCTTATTCTAACTGTTCACAGGGACATCTCATGATCCGAGTTTAAACCTGAGTTGCATGTGTCCATGATGCAAATGCATTTAGCTTCTTTCCTGCAAAAGAGCCGTTCTCTATTTCCCCCACGTTCTGGTAGTTTCATTTTCTGAAGCCCTAGGAATTGTATCTTTTTAATTTGTGTTGGTTGGTGTTCCGAAATGAAGTGGATTGCCTTAGGGTATCTCAACTCTCCATTTTTGATGGCTCTTAAGTGTTCCATGAGTCTTGTTTTTAAAGCCCTAATGGTACTGCCTATGTACATTTTATTGCACACAAAGATGGTGCCATATATGACGTATTTGCTATTACATTTAATACGCTGTTTTATTGTTTGTGTTTTCCCATTAGATAAGAGTTGTTCTTTTACTCCATTTACAATTTGTGGGCAGATTTTGCAGTGTCCATATTTGTATGTTCCTGTAGGTGCCGGCACATTTAGAATTGTACTTAGTTTGTTCTCTGGTTCTCCTTTTAGGTGATTTGGGCTGACACGCTTTTTAAGAGTCAGTGCTTTCCTAAATATTAGTGATGGATTTGATTCAATATGTTTGATTAATGTCTCATCTTTTTTTAGGATATTCCAATGTTTAGTCAGAATCCTTTTAAGGACAAATACATCACTGCTGTAGGTGGTAATAAAATTGGTTTTGGTTAATTTATTTTCTTTTCTTTGTTGGTGAGTAGAGTATTCCTGGGGATTCATGCAGCTCTATGTATTGCTTGATCCAAAACTTCTTGTTCATATCCTCTTTGTCTGAAATATTCTTTTAGTTCTTGGACATGTACCTGGAATTTTTCATCTGTACTGCAGTTTATTTTAACTCTTAGTATTTCCAAATAGGGTATGTTCTTAAAAACATATTGGGCATGTTTATTATCTGCATGTATTGTTTTGTGTATAGATCTGTTAGTATCCTTTCCCCATCTGTATACAGTTTCAGATCTAAGAATTCAATTTCATTTGGACTGTTTTTCTCTGTCAATTTGATATTGTAGTTGTTGATGTTTAGGTGCTCAATATATTCCATTAGGTCTGTTTTAGACCCATTCCAGATCATAAGCACATGATCTATATACCGCCCCCAATTATTCCTTTTGTTGAAGGCGTCATGTTGCCAGGCGTGGTTTAACTCATAGTGACCCATAAACAGATTTGCAGAGAAAGTGCACATTTGGCACCCATTGCGGTGCCCTGTTGTTGTTTATAGATGACCTTGTTGAACATAAAGAGGTTATTACTAAGCACAACGTTCAACATCTCTAGAAGCATGTTGTTTTGGTTAAAATAATGGATGGATCTGGTTTTAAGGAAACATTCTGTGGTTTCTAATTCCTTTGTTGTGTTGAATACAGGTGCATAATGATACCACATCTAATATAACAGACAGATATTCTTTTTCCCAAGGTAATTGCTCAAATTGCTGGATGACATGTTTTGTGTCCCTAATGTATGATGCCAATCCTGTGGTGAGGGGTTGCAAGTGTAAGTCAATACATTGTGATATTCTCTCAGTGAGGAACCCTATCCCATTGATGATTGTACGGCATGTTGGAAAGTCTTCATAGCTTTTGTGTATTTCTGGTAAAAAATAGATAATGAACATCACTGGTTGCTTGATGTCCATATATGTAAATTCTTCATCTGTCAATAATCCAATTTCATACCAGTATTTACTCATCTGGTGCCCTTGTGCTTCTATTTCTGTCACTGGGTTATTTTAAAGAATTCAATAGAAATTTACATCATTTAGCTGTATTTGTCCTTCATTAATGTAATTAGTTCTTCTCATAAGCAACATATTACCCCCTTTGTCTGCTTGCTTAGTGACTATTTGTTGGTCTTTTGCTAAATTTTCAATGGCTGTTTTTTTTCCTTGAGGAAGAGATCATGGTGTGTTTTTGTTTTTTTTTGTTTTCCAGTTATTTCTTTCTCAGGTCTGTGCTTACTGATTTGTGAAAGACGTCTATGGTGTTATTCTCTATTAGTGTTGGTCTAAATTTAGACTGAGGTTTGAAATTGGTTTCTTCTGCTTGAAATGGGTCAACATTTTGTTCTTCCAAGGATTTTTTCTGTAGTGTAGGTTTCCCCTTCCTCTGTCAAGTTCAAGAGGTTGACTGTGCTTTCTACTATTTTAACCGTGAGTGATGAGATTTCTGTAGTGTTTGATTCAACTGTTTTTTTGGGGATTTCGTAAAATATTTTCTCGCAATTTCAGTCTCCTGCAGAATTTATGTAGGTCTGCTTGTACATGAAAGTAGTCCGCTTTATTAGTTGGACTAAAGGTTAATTATTTATTAAAGGCTGTTGTTAGTGTTTGGTCTATTGGGTGACCAGTGAGGTTCAACAGGTTCAGCACAAGATTCACTTGTTCCCTTTCCGTTGTGACTGTGTCTGCATGCCTGCTAGATTTTGACCTTTGTTTTTTTGATCCTCCTCTCTTTCCCCTCTTCCATGTGTGTACATTGTTGATGTTGTTTCATTTTGCTATGGCAATTCACTTCATTTTGGAACACCGACCAACACAAAATAAAAACACAAAATTTCTATGGCTAGAGAAAGTGAAACTACCAGAACGTGGGGGAAATAGAAAACTGCTCCATCGCAGGAAAGAAGCTAAATGGATTTGCCTGATGGACACATGCAACTCAGGGTTAAACTCGGACAATGAGATGTCCCATTGGCTATTACAACAAACATTAAGACCATGGCCAATGGCACTGTTCTACTATCTATGTCAAGACACTTCCAATTTCCGGTTGTGCAAAGAACAACACAAATTGTGTTTATATTTCGGTTTTTAAATGCCATTATTGCTAAAAATACACTATATATGTTAAGATATTTCTAGTCATGCAAACAATAATCTGAATTGTGTTTTTTTCTGTTTTTTGAAATGTCACTATTTTCAAAATAGAGTGTGTATGCTAAGCTATTTTTCATTATAATTTGGCAACAAGAATTCAAAATGTCCTTATACTATTGCCAAGCTAATTCTCAGATAAGAAAGAAAGGTCATTTTACTAGTTATTAGCACACCATTGAGACTCAGTGCACAAAGCTATAGTAAACACAATATTGAGATGAATACAAAACATCTCTTCACTAAAAAACATACAGGTTTATCCATCCTGTATCTAGAAAGTTACCCGTAGAAAATCGCGGCAAAAATAAAATCCAAGATGGCTGCCGGATGCTTTATCACGTGATGACATCATAGAACGTCGTCACGTAATTAACTTCCGGCTATAAAACCGGAAGTCTCCCAGAGAAACAAAGCAACACTGATTCTGGTGCTGTGAGGGAGAAAACTGCATCTGCTTGCTCCACTTTAAGAACAGGAAAATAGCCATAATAGGTAACTCAGAAATGTCAAATACCTGCAGCTTTATCTAAATACTCTTTAGAGAAGAAATGCCTACAAAACAGCATTTAACTATACGTTAAATTCAACAAATGTTTGGACTGCATATTGTCTTTCTCTTAATAGCTTAGCATATAAAGTTCTCCTTTTTTTTAAGAACTACAACTATTGGTTAGAACAATGAGCACATGTCCTAACCTTCTAAACCTTAAACTTAAAAATTCACCATTATATTCAACCACGCAGGTCATTATTGCACAGAGGATCCACTGACAGGTTCCTAATACTAGTTCTAAAGGAAAACAAAACCTTTACAAACACGTTTGATTAAACAACAAGGGGTGAATACCCACACCAAAATATAAGGTAAAGGCCATTATCCCTATTTACCTTCCAGCTATCAACAATTAAGTGTCCTCTTCCATCTTTCTGTAAATGATCACTTTTTCTCCTAAAAAAACTATTTCTTTCATTATTTTGTTTATTTACAACTTGTTCTCTCCTGAGGAACCATAGTATAACCTATGAGGAAACACGTGTCGAGAGGGATGACAATATATAATGTATGAAATGAATACAGACCAATTTTTGACTTTAGGAAAAACAAGATACTGTATTATATAAAATACAATCAATTTGTATGACCAGCTTTGATCTTTGGAATAACAGGATAGTGTGTGGAAAACAATACAATGAATCTGTACAACATAGGAATAAACCAAATCTAAACACAACAATCAAGTCTGAAAGTGATTTTTTTTTTCTTTTCTGAAGGACGGTGAGCGCACAATTTGATACTAAATTGAAAACAAAAATTAAATCCAAGTATTGCTGCAGTCACAATATAAGTACCAACAGTGCTGATCATAGCAAGAACCTAAATATTTAAAAAAGGAATCGCCCAAGGGAATTAAGCCAACAGTGACTGTAAATCTATTATAAAAAAATTGTAATAAGTACATAAGAAATTCTTGTGGATCTTCTTGTGTGTTTATGTTGAATATCTGTATCAATTTTCATTTTGCTTGAGTAGGAAGAGTGTCATAGGATAAATCCCTCCTGCAAAGTCCATATTCTTAGAGTTTGTCCGTTTGTGATGCTAAGAATATGGTATTTTTTGTGGCACATGACAAATATGAAACATCAACCGACTACTTCATGCTAAACGGAGTTGGAGGACTTATCTCTCTGTTTTAAAATTCATATGTATGCAACACTTGTCTTGTATTGTAAGCAACTCAAGGGTGCATAGGCGCATAGGCTGGTATCCCTCAAAAGTTCCTCACATTTTTTTCAGTCTTGATTGTAAGTTTGTTGAGGATATTCTTTCAATGAGTGTTTCCTCTGCCATAATGATGTTGTCTACCATTTCATAGCCTCAGCCACTGCTATGTATGGTAATTGGGTTTCTTTGCTCTTGTTTGTATGCTGCATCATTGAAATATGGCTCTGTGCTGGATGTGTGAATCCACTCACCTGCACAGAAGTTTGCAAAAGTATCTATGTTGATATTGCATATGTTGTGAAGTACTTTTTGTAGTTTACTAGATAATTTTGCTAGTGGTTTCCTTCTGTTTAAAATTAATATAAACAATTTCCTTTTGAGGAGCATTGCACTCACTATGAGAGCTTTCAGGATCAGTTTTCTGTGGTAAGTTTTAAGGGTTGAGCATGATTTCTCCCCTGTTTTTCTAAGGCTCTGAAGGACTCTACAGTGGAAAATATTTTGTAAAATAAAGGTTCTGGAATGGTTACCTGTAGCTACATTAACATTGGTAGATACAGTGTTAGCACTACTTCCAGTTGTATTCTTCTTAATACATTTCTTTTTGTTTTACATTTTGGAAGAGGGGTCACACTTACTGTTCTGCTATCTGGTTCAGTTTTGCTCTTTCACTGTATTAGCTGTTTTGTTTGAAGTTTGCGTACAAACTCTGCTAGAGGCGGATGGCTGTTTTGCATGCTTTTAGTTTTATCTGGTCTATTTCTGCATTGTTTTCTATGGGTTTCCCTTTTGGTAGGCATTCTCTTGTGTCTGTTAGAGAAAAAAAGGAAAGTGTGGGGTTGGAAGGTGTGCAAAGTATTTGTGTGCACTGCGCATGAGTGCCTGAATATGAGGGTAGGCATACATAGGGGCGTGTTTGTTTACGGAATGGGCTGTTACTTCTGGTTGGGAATGTTGTACCGATATGTGTGTGTGTTGCTGTGTGAAAGGTTTACCTCAGTGTGTATGACACTGTTCTGTGCCTAAATAAGTAAGTACATTACAAAGTTTTCACAAAACGAGTGGGTGTTACCATGCTGGTGTTCAGATGACAATACAAAGAGTGGACCCACAAAAGTACAATGAGTAAGAGTGAAGCAAGTGCTGTTGGGTTGGATAA
Source organism: Ambystoma mexicanum (assembly GCF_040938575.1). Lineage (NCBI taxonomy): Eukaryota > Metazoa > Chordata > Amphibia > Caudata > Ambystomatidae > Ambystoma > Ambystoma mexicanum. The sequence continues at coordinate 1,318,146,783 of NC_090929.1, read as the reverse complement.
CATTTTGTAGGCTACAATACAACAACAATGTACAGTCTCAGTAACAGGCAGAATACTACTACAGTACTGCACTTACTTTGTTGGATGTGAAAAGGATGTTTCTTCTGGGTTGTATTTTCCAGTAGAACTGTGACTGGCTTTCAGTGGACTGTTCCTCACTGCAATTGCAAAAAAGGGAAGTTAGTGGATATGTGTGCTAATGGCACACTACTTGCACTAGGAGAAAACATTATTTTAAATTGTAGGAGGATTTGTTGGTGTGTATGTCCAATTGTACAGCACTGCATAGGAGTGCGGAATTGGGAGCATCATCCTTGTTGCAATGGGGGCCAGTGGTGTAGTGATGAGTGTGTCCTATGGGGCTGCACTTTTGCAAGTGTGTGAGATGCTGTTGAACTACTTACTTTGGAAATGGATTACTGGAATTCCTGGTAGGGTGAGAAAAAGGGCCAGAAAGATGGATAGATTAGAAAGGAGAATGTTACTGTGTGTGGAATTTTATTAACTTTCCCAGATGCTTGCTACGTGAGCACAGAAATCCTTTCATGTTCTTGCATTTATTTATTCAAATTTACAGATAGCACTGTTGCCAATGCCATGCGTTTATTTGCTTTCCTTCCAATGGTTCACTTTGGTAATTTTGTAGTCTATGTACTTGCCATGCTTTGCTAGCATACATGCAGTTTGCCTTTTCTGTGTGCATTCTGGGAATTTAACATAGGATCTGCCACTTGAATTTGCTGTGCAAATGTTCACAATGCGTTTTTCTTTTTTTGCCTTACAAAAAGAACAGAGAGTGTGCTGATAAAATGGAAATATGTGGTTTGCAGCTGTTATGCAAGTTGGCATTAAAAGAAAACTTTGAAAGTACACAGCCTTCTAAGTAACTGCCACTTGATGTCAGGAGATGGGACAAATGAGAGTACAATTATTCAGTAGGTTATGTAGGGTATGTGTTCATATGCATTTGTAACAGAGTTGCAAATGTATTTTACAAAATATATGCATACCTGTAGTTTGCGTTGATGGATGCAGAGGTGGATGATTCAGGAATCAGAAATAGTGGAGAGTTTTGCAGTACTTTTTGATGGAGGTGCTTTTATATTACAGGAGATCTGTACTCTGAGAGTTCAACAGTACATCTTTGATATTTTAACAAGGCACCTTGTGCATACTCCCAGCACAGCGTCCAACACAGACTGCTGATTCATAGACTTGAATTCTATTAGTTGTTAAACCAGTCCCACCTTCTAATGCTGCACGAAAAACAGACAAGAGAGAGTTAGATCTTGCATACGGTATCTTGATGTAAAGCTTTGCTCGATTCATTTTAATTAGGGTAGATAATGCTATTATACCCATCTCCAATCTAATGGCCTCTATCAGAGAATAATTACTTAAGCCCAACATTTTTCACCAGATAAATCCTTCAACTTTATCTGCCAGGCAGACCAATCTGTACAGGAGGATTCAAGGGCATAGAGAAAAGCTGCAGCTAGTTTCTGCTTATAGATGGTACGGTTCCCTTATAAACTGTACCGTGCAGTTTGCCTGGAAAAAGAGAGAACCGCACCCATCGTGGATAAGACTTTTGTCTTTTTATTTTGTAGTGTCTCATTAATACAGGACTTACCTACACTGACTTTGTGTCCCAGGTAGTTATATGATGTTACCCTTTTGATATCTCCTATAGGAGAGGAGATAATGATCTTCTTACACTGCTTCTGTCCTATAGCCATGAATTGAGTTTTTAGAAGATTTATTTTCAGGCCATTTTTATGCGCATATTTACTATTACAAATTCCACTATAGGTGTTATCAAAGATGACTATATTGTCAGCGTAGCTAATCCAGCCCACCTTGTCAATGCCAACTCTGGAGAAAGCATTCATTTTTTTGACGAATATCTCCCCAAAATCTGCCATAAACAGGTTGGAAAACTTGGGCGCCAGTGTACACCCCTGATGTACTCCCCTCTTAACTAGAACCCAATCTGACAGTAGGCATGAGTTATTAAGCCTAACACATGTACTATTCTCTTCGTACATTAGCTTATAGATATATAATAGTTGAGATGTCATACTCATGCTCTAATTTTGCCCATAGCATATTTCTATTTACCATATCAAAAGCAGATGTGAAATCCACAAAAAGAATATGGAGTGGGAGGCTGACTGATCTTTAGCTTTTTCAATGAGAGTATTTACCAAGAGGATGTTATCTGAGGTTGCACAACCCTTACGGAACCCTGTCTTTGCCCTATTCAAGATGTTATTTTTCGTCATCCACACATTTATTGCCTGAAGAACAAACGTGCAGAACGTGTTACTGGGTACGTCTGTCAAGGCCAACAGGCAATAGTTCTCTGCCAGGTTCTTCTGTCCATTTTAAAATATAGGAATCATGATAGATGTCTTCCAAGATTTAGAGATTATCCCAGTATCTATGACCTGCTGATAGATGATCATTATTAGATCTGCCCAGCTGTCCACATTTTCCCTAACAATGATGTTACACAGGCCATCAGGGCCTGGGGCTCGGGATGTCTTCAGTTTCATAATTATCTCCCTAATATTCTCTCAATTTATTGAGAGATTTTTAATAGGCTTCTTTACCAAGCTCATACTCTCTCCTTTAAATTCCACAGCAAGATAGTTCACCCAAGTTTCACTATTAATACAACAGGCAGCATCATGATTCCCTTTATTGCTTATAGCTCTGAGATTTGGCCAGAATTTTTTAGTGTCCCCTGCCAGGAGAATTTTAACCATGTTTTGCCAGTTGCCATTGATGTGAGAGGCTTTGTAAGTCTCCATCCAGTTCCTATAATTGTTCTTTATCTTTCTCTTCTCAAGGCTATATTGGGCAGCTGAGGGAGTGGTATATTTAAGAGCTTTTACTGCTCTGTGCATTCTTTATTTTCCAAATTAATCACTTTATCATATGGGGATATATGATGTAAGGCCGATTGCTCGGGAGACGACCCATGGGCATCATGCCATACATACAGCTCGATATCCAGCCCACAATCTCTTCTGCCGAGCACATGGCCATGGTTTCAACCCAGAGATTCCTACTCCATCACTGGCCTTGTCCAGGCTCCGATCTGACCAACCTAGCCGGTTTCCCTTTCCCAGAACATCCACTTCCCCAATGTTATCGTATGTTGAAACTTTATAAGACCTTAGTGCCACACTACATGTCAGCACTGAGTGGTCACTAAAGATAGTAGGTTGGATGTGGAAATGGGTCAGATATTCAAAGAGATTCACACACAAAAACAGATAATCAAGTACAGAGGAGTGAGACACATTTGTCCACGTCACACCTCTTCCTATTTTCTTCTCTCCAAACCCATTTACCATATATAGTTCAGCATCATCAAGAAAAGACTGCCATCCTTCCAATTTTCCTCTGCCACCCCCTTCAACCCAATTCATATCAGATTGGTATTCAGACAGATTATTTACATTGAGGTTGCCACCGACTATGACATTAACCTCCCCATCTACAACATATTTATCAATGATACATTGGTACAAAGTCAATTGGATACCCGTAGTGCAGCCATCTACAGAGGGATCATATATGTTAGTCAGTATAATTTTCAGCCCATCATCAAGTACAATTGCAGCCATCGAAAATTAGGGTTACAATTTTTATGTGCACATTCACAAGAGTTAATGTCAGTTTTAATCAAAATCGCCAGTCCTCCATGCGGCCTCCCCCTTTGCCTCCTCGCCTGATTAAAATATGCAGTATAAGCATCTAATAGAGGATTGTGTAGGAACAAAGTCTCCAGTAGCAGGATTATATCTGCATCTACAAGTAGGTTATACGATCCCTCAGGGCCAAACAGATGGCTATGGCCATGCATGTTCCAGGAGATTGTAACTAGCTTACTTAATTTTTGGCTATTAATTGGTGTCAAAAGGGAACAAAGCCACTCCCAATGTGATTTAATAATATCATCTTTGCCCAAAGATGTTTTCATTTTTGTGGTTTGAGTGGGCTCATACTTTTTTTATTACTAACCCAAGTTTTAGTCTTGTTTCTAGTTGTTTTTGTTATCCGGGTGCCTGGACAGTGTTCACGAATAAGGACCAACTCTCAGCGTGGGTGTGGTCACATGATGACATTGCAAATGTTCGTGAATGAGACGGCTGTCCGTAGGACACCTATTGTGCGGGATGCAGTGTGCGCATGTGCCAAGGTGTCCGTAGGACTGGGCCAGGATTCCCAAACTAATTAAAAGTGCACCACGTGCAGCGGACAGATCCAGACAGGTATGGTGTTCGGAGGGCACAGGGGATCGGGTGTACAGGTGCTCAGTTGTCCACAGGACAGGGCCTGGGCCCCCAAATCATATAAAGGTGCATCATCATTTTGCATACATGTCTGGACAGGCGCGGTGTCCGCAGGACACCTCCATTTTGATTGCAGACATCCCAGACATATGCAGTGTCTGTTGAACCGTCCATTTTGATTACAGACAGGCCAGACAGTCGCACGCTCTGCTTACTTCTAATGGGGCTTTTTTAAAAAAAAAAAAAACACACACACAGCAACAGTAAACACAAATGGATTAAGACAGATCAAAAACATTCAGTTAGGATAAGGAAGGGGTAGAGTAAGGGATGGAGATCTCTTCATAGCATCTCTGACTTCAGGGAATTTGTGGGTATGGTTGGCTGGGACAGGGGAAAAGGGTACAGGTGCAAGTGGGGCAGTGGTGCTTTATATTTCCCATTATATGCCTTTCTACAAATAGTTATAAATCAGACAAACTGTTTTTCAATTGGTCCATTTTTGCCCCCAGGCTAACAAATTCATTTCCCACAGAGTCATTTTGGGTTTGTATGTGCACATCCACTTGTGGAGAGCTGGTGCTTTCAGGCCATTCACTTCATTTGCAGTATGTACAGTTAAAAAAAAAAAGAAAAAACATGTGTCAGTCTCATGTGAAGCAATGTGCATTAATATTCCTGCTTTTTAAATTGCTTTGTGTACCATTAGAGTTACTATTGTCCCTCATTTCATCAAGTGGGAAATTCTCCTCAAGCCACTCCAGGGTGCTTGCCATTTCTGTGTAAAAAAGAAATGCTTTTTACTAGTCATGTTCACAGAAAGAATTGCACAGTTACATGAAGAAGTATAGTGGACTTACTACTTTCTAGTATGGTTCTGCTGTTAATATGGTGCACTTCTCCGATTGGCAGTTGCTTCTCAGTGGGTATGCAAAGCAGCACTGAGGTAATACTGTTGAATGCACAGGTTATTTTCCAGCTTGGTGCATTCTATTATGTTGCACATCCTATGTAATTGCACTGCTGCTTCTATAAGTATAGAGTTTGGAGACCTTATAATACACTTATGTGTTGCTCTTTACAAATGTTCAGTTTCTTTGATTCACGCTACACCAATGATAGACACCCCCTGAGCTTTTGGGCACTGTGGATGCTGCCCGAGGTCTGTGGACTGTTGCATAGTCCGCAGACTTTGTGGCTATCACATTGGGAAGGAGGATCAGTATGTTGTATGGTTCATGCACACAAATTAAGGGTATTCTGGTAAAAAGCTGTGAAATTCAGTGAAAAAACATTGTTAAAGAAATGTTATGGTTACTTTGCACTAATAAAAACCTATCCAAACCAGTGGAGAAAGTGTGTGGAAAAGATAATATGGTTACAAGTAAAATCGAAATAAACCCTAGGAATTAGCCAGTTATGGTAAGCTAAGCAACCATAACTCATGCCACTACTATGCACTGATAAGACTAACACCAACGATGACATCACAAATGGCATTGATTACATCAATGATGACATCACATGTGCATTTACTTTTCATACAAATTCTCTTCAAGGTATTGTGATTATAATGTTGGTAAAAAAACTGTCATGGGTGATTGGGAGACATATCATGTGCTATCTATTTCATTAAGCAATGTATTGCTCTAAATACCATTGTATTACAGAGTTCTTTCTAGTATAGGAACCTACTCATGCAGAAACACACGCATTGTCTGCAACATGCACCACAGAGGTGCAATATGCATAATCTTGCAATGTTGGATAGTTAAATGATGAATGCTTTCGAGTCAGAGATTTGCATACTGTGAAACATGTAATAAGTCACTGATACTGCCTAATTTACTACATACTTGTACTACTACACACAAGCCATAAAGAGACCACAATGCATACAAATATGGAGCATATACAGGGAAAGTAAAGTAAGGAAACAAACAGCAGTATTATCAGAAACTATAACCTAACTGATTATCTTCATGCACAAAAAAGATTGCTGTGTTTGAGGCCTGATTTTTCCTCTATATATATGCATCATAAGATGCTACTGAACCCTAAGGAAAGTAGTGTAAGAAAATAGGAGAAGGGTAATGTCTACAAGTATAGTACCTTTTGAATTTTCAGTTCCTGACTGTCAGTGAAGAAAAGCACCTGGCCTAGATATGTCAGTGAACAAAAAAGAGGGAGTCAGACATGTGAGGTAATCAGTGATGTCATCAATGACCTTTGTGATGTCATCATTAATGTCATGGGTGTTAGTCTTAGAAGTGCACAGTGGTGGCGTGAGTTATGGTTTCTTAGATTAAAATAACTGGCAAATTTCTAGGGTTTTTCAATTTTACTTGTAAACATAATATCGTTTCTACACACTTTCTCCACTGGTTTGGATAGGTTTTTATTAGTGCAAACTAACCATAAAGTCTCTTTAGCAAAGTTTTTTCACTGAATTTGATTGGTTTGTACTAGCGCAACTTAACCATAAAGTCCATTTAACAACGTTTTTTCACTGAATCTACATAAATGGGCAGTGTACATATTTATTTTAAAATATATTGAGTGTAGTCTTTCTACACAGTTACTGTAACACTTTAATAACTATTCAAGAACAGAACATATACATGTAAATATGTTAAAAAGTTAAGTATAAATGCAAACACATTTGTTGTAACAATAGGTTTATTTGGGGGGAATGTGGTTGCACAATTGCTTTTTATTTTACACTAGCTTTAATACATTGTTTTTATTAGTCAAATTGTATTATTAATATTAATTAGGTACGGAATAACAAAACTCTTGAAATACAAGGAAAAAACTTTAGTTGCAGGGACGTTAAGGTGAGCAATACATTGTAACAATACCCTTGAAATTCAAGGAAAAAACATTAGTTGCAAGTGCATTAAGGTGAGAACTTTATGCAGCAAAACCCTGGACATCCATCTAAAGCCAGCCTAACTTCACACCCCCTGTTGCGCAGACTATGACCACAATGATGACATCACAAATCACATCACTGATGACATCGCTAATTACATGTTGTATGAGAACAATGATGAATTTACAAATCACATGACTGATGCCATCACTGGTGACAGCACTGATTGCATTGTATATAACCGATTACATCAATAATGGAATTAGACATAACATCATTTATAAGTTAGCTCATGAAAACTTTGATTACCTTAATAACAATTTAGGCCGTGGACTTGGCCATGACAAAGACTGAGGTCACTGCCAGCACCAAGGGCCATAGCTAGTGGTTGGTTAGTTTCAAAATTCCCAATGTACATGGTTAAAAACCAGGCCTAATACCCCATCACTGAATTAATATATACAACGGGCAAAGTTGAAAGCTGTAGTCAGTGGCCACGGCTAAAGGCCATAGCTAGTGCCCATCAATATGTCAGAATATACAGTCGGCACAGCCAAAGGCCGTGGCCACTGGCTAGTATTGTGTTGAAGACCATGGCTAGTGGCAGGTTAGTGTTGTGTAACACAACACACAGTGGGCACGGGGAGAGGTCATCGCTTATCACATTTTATTATTTTTTTAAAAATATACAGTGGACATGGCCAAAAGATGTACAAACTGACCCGCCCAAGGTCAAAGGCTGTGGCTAGGGACCCATTTATATGTTAGAATATATAGTGGGCGCAGCCAAAGATTGTGGCTCGTGGCCATTATTGTGCTAAATTCCATGGCTAGTGCCAAATCCGATTGAAAGCTGTATCCACTGGGAAAGGCCGAAATCTATGGTGATAGCCTTGTAGTCACATGGATGACGGTTGTGACCACTGTCCATAGCGGAAGGCCATCACTAGTACCCATTCATGCATTCAAATATATTTGGCCATGCACACTGACCATGGCTGAAGTCCATGCTTTAAGCCAGTTACTGTTGTAATGTATGTATGGGAGGACAGGTCTCTAGGGCCCCCCTCCCCCACATTGCCCACCTACGTGAGGCTCATGACTCGTCGGCAGCCCCCCATGCACCTGGACCCGGCAGGCAAGGTGGCTGCAGATCAACACATGAGGCTGCATGGCTCGCCTTGTAGCATAACATAGACACCATTTTGTAACACACCAAGACTCCATTTTGAGTATACTGAACCCAGGCCTCAGTGGAAGAGCCTGCGTACAAATGCTGCAGCTCAGCTCCCACTCGACCGTGCACAAAGAGCCCTGCACTTCCCCCAGCCTCCACCCCATGGCAGATCCACTGAAGGCCCGTTCTCACGAGCAACTAGACACGAACAAGTAACAAAACAAACACTGTATCATTTACCTTCCACAGTACATCATTGCCCTAGAAGTGACCTGACTTGTAGTTGGGGTCTGGGAAAGAAGAAAAGCCGTCCCCATCAAGTATACCCCGACCTTGCGCCTAACCTCTGCACTTGTGATATATGGTGCTCATGACCCCCAACCGAGCCCCCCCCAGATGAAGGGTTGAATATGAATGTAAAACTTTCGAGTTTCCCAGTCTTATACATGCTGCTAAAAATGTATGTTAAAAGGTGTTAAAATGTATAATGCCAGTTACTCTTGTTCTGACGTCTAACATAAGACCACTGAAAAATCCACCTTGTACCGATTAACGATTGCTGCTATTGTAAAAAGGGTAATGAAAAAGCAATATATAAAATGCATGCGTTTGATGTAATGAATGCATGTGAGCCACCTAGGGCACTAAGCTAGTTGTTACTCTAATTGAAATATGGATTAACACGGTGTCTCCTTGCTCCTGAATATATAACCCAACCTGGTACTACCTCACGCTTTTTGTATGTTTTCCTTCCTCATGCGTTGCAAGCATCAGACTGACTAACGTTGTGTAATATATGTGCCAATAGAAGACTTCCATTGAACCCAGTAATGTAAGCACATGGAAACAGCAGAAATGGGCAATTTACCTAATGTCCCCAGCCCTAGCAATGTGTCCTCTCTTATAGTATTTGTATTTGTGCAGCCCCTTGAATAGAGATTTGCACAAAGTTACAAGGCCATCTCCCCCCTACCCGCCCAGGCCCGCTGGGGCTTGCTGGTGTTCAAACAGCACAGCCTCACCTCCCTGCTTTCCTGCTGGACCCGCATCAAGTATTCACCTCCCCCAAGTCAGAGGCCGACATACAACCACTGTGTACTGCCAGGGCCAAGCCAAGTGAATTATGAGCTACCCGGTCCTAAATTACGCCGCCTCTGATGTGCCAGCTATGTGCCCCCACTGACCCAATGGTATTCTAGTTCACCCCAAATTCAACGGACCACGAAGACAGTTATCCGTCTTTGTACAAACATCCCCCAGAGTCATCATTTACTACATCTAACAGGATAAAATGATGAAGGTAGCTTGACCCGTGCCCCCTGATAAGACACCTGGACCCATGAGACTGGACCTTTGTTAATTACAGCTTTATGATGATGTATGAAGGAAGTCATGTATTGCACCCTATTTTTCTGTATCCATACCCAGGTAGTAGATTGATGTGTTAGAAGTTTTACATAACAACGTGGTATAGATGAGCGAGATGAATGTGTATGAAAGGCCACAAGGGCAAGTTTCTAGAACCAACGTGTTGAATCTCTGTTGACAGCCAGTGTCCGGGAGCTCCACCCCGACGAGCCCAGCTGACCCAAGCACTTTGTGATGCCACCACGTGGATTCCCACCAATCACGGAGCACCGAGCATATAGATAACATAATAGTCAGACGTCGCCATCCAATCCCCAAGACTATGTGACCCCTATAGCTTAGCTCATGCCTGACGTGTATTTGTAATATAACTGACTGTCTTTGCTATTGTCAGACAGAGCGCTCTCGGAGTTTGCAGAGTCCGTTGCATGTCCTATATTGATTTAGATAAAGAACCTTTTACTTTTAACTGCACTTGGTAGTAGTCTCATTCCCTCCTGGGTTGTCTCCTTTATTGCCTCTCATTGAAGTGGGTTAATTGCCTTATTGGGGGACGCTTACTTTCATGTAATTAGTGATGCAATCAGTGATGTGATCTGTGATGTCGTCATTGTGGCCATATTCAGCGCAACAAGGGGGCGCAGCATTATGTTGGCTTTAGCTGAATTTCCAGGGTTTTGTTGCATTAAGTTCTCACCTTAACGTCCTTGCAACTAACGTTTTTCCCTTGAATAGAGAAATACATACTTCCTAATGGGGTGGCATTCATCCAGCCTTGCTCAGTAATGAAAGGAATAATTAAACTACAGCTGCTCAAGGTACTTCAGCTGATATGTTTCCCCAGCCCTCTCTAACAATGTGTTTGCAAAAAGCTGTTTTCTCTGTAAAAACACTCCAATATTCCCAAACCATTTATCTAGGGATTTTTAAAGTGGCATACACCACATGCCAGCAGAATTAGATGTATTAGTGAGGTGATCCCAAGTGCTCAGCACATAGACCTGTGTCACAGTCAGACAAATTAATTATAGATATGTCATAACGAGTCTACCCCTGATTCAGTCCGCTTTCCCAATGCACAGGAAGCATGTATCTAATGGATATTGCTGGTCTTTGAAGTGAGGAATTGTTATCAAATAATGCTGTCGTTGGCATGCAGTCTTTGCACCCCATTATTGTTAAGAGCAGTGGTATGTTCGTTTTTTCGTTCAAGCAAAACAGAGCTATTCCAAATCATTGCTCTGCCCTAAAAGTGCATACACCAGATGCAGGCAATGCTTGACACCCTCTTCAAAAAGGGACAATTACAACATCCTCCTGAAATGTATTGAGTGTTTTATTAGCAGAACACAATTCCGGGTGCAGTGCCTCTCAAAAGATGGGTGGTTCTGGCATGCGTCTCCTGTCAACCCCTGCCCCAACCCCCCCACCCCACCAGAAAACTAGCAATGGACGAAGCAAGCCTGTTGCCCTTCCCTTATCAAAGCATATGAGCAAGGTGATCACCGTCCCCCTACCTGACAAGGGAAAGGTCGGACGTATTTTGTTACCATTGTTTAAGACAGTAAAGAACGTTGGCTAGGCCGCAAGAACCAAAATATATGGTCCACGATTAACCCCTTTTCATTTTCTGATCAAACTCGTTTAGTAAGACACAGCAATTCATTTTTGAGAATATGTGTGATAAATATTACCGTTTTAAAAGAAATGGGGCCATTCAAATGTGTCAAACCTATCTTCTACATGGTGCATCTATTTATCAAACTGGCAAAAATAGGCTCACACAACTGATTGCAATGTGGCACAACCCACTGCAACTACAAACGTGGCAGTAAGAATATGACGAGCGCAAAACGACTTAGTGGCCCCAAATGTTGCCTGAAATCATTGCTCCAGTATTTCCTTTCAACTTTACATGTTGTAGCTTGTAGGCCTAACAATAAGGTGAACACAACTGCAATTCCCAGCACGCAAATTGAAAAGGCGGGATTGGGTCAAGGGTTCTCCCATAATATGGGGCCAATTGACAGCTATGCAAGTGTACAGCAGAACGGAAAGGGGATGTCCATTTATTATGGTTCTTGCACCTTTTGCTCTCTCTCAAGCATGTGCTTCCCTCTGCTACCTTGCACTCCTCAAATGTAACAGGGTCCTGAACATCGTGGACCACCCAAGCTCTCTAAAAGGGGTTCTGTACTTGCAGCTTTTTAATTCACTCTACAGGTTCCTCGGAAAAATCATGTCCAGTCCACCAAGCTTGACATTCTCTCCTCCTACATACTTCTCTATACTAAGTGTGCTCTCTTTACTTCAGTCTTCTTTCGTGCAGTTCTCTGAAATCCATCTGCTGATTAATTGCTTTCATGCTTCTGAGGTCGAACATTAATTGTAATAATGACACCTGTTGTTATAGCACTTACAAGCAGGTGCAAACCAGCGTAATAAAGCACAATATAAGCAGGCAAATTATAGCTGTGATGGTTGGAAACGGAGGTGGGATCCTGGTTGCAGCATGTCTGGTACTCTGGTGTGATCAGATGAATGCATTCTGCTTGCTGTGTTTCTTTTCTCCTACCCTGCATGAATACTGCAGCATCATGACCCATTTACAAAAGAGGACAAGTTATTATTTTTCTCATTATTGAATGCAAATATATGAGTACCAGTGGCAATGAGTAGACATGCATTGAGTGTAGTTCTGCTAATTAGGCACAGGGATGTGTATTTACATAAAGCATTGCATGCAAAAAAGACCATTAACCCATAAAAAATAAAAAATAAACTCCATAAGAGCAGTATTCTGTAAGGTCGTGAATTGCTGTGATTCAAGAATGAGGGCCAATGTTTTGGGAGTGCCCAGGCCTACTTCTTGTCCCAGTCTGACCCTGTCTGCCTCCCTCAACCTTTGGGGTAGAACTACTACTTATCTCACTTTTCCCGATTGCCATGAAGGTGATTACGGACTTTGTGCAATTATTGTAAAGGTGGAACCCTTGAACTTTTCTTTGGGGTAGTCACCTTCCTCTGGGTAGTCAGTCCCTCGTGGGAAGTGAGTTTTCAGTCAAACGCTATCATTTTAGCTGTTGCCACATATTCACATATTCACATATTCAATAGGAATTTCAAACTCTCAAATTGCACTTATGTCCATGAGAAATGACATTTCAGAATGTTTAGTTGAAAGGTTGAGCAGCATCTACTTTTTCTAGGAGTGTAATAATATGGTGATATGGTGATACGGTGATATGGTGATATAAGTCTAAGTGACTTCTACCTTTTGGCTCCCCTGCTTGATGTTCTAAAGTGTGCTCCCCTTTCTCCTCCCTGGAGGACCTACATTTAATATAAAGTGTACATTTGCATTACTTAAAATAATATTACCAAGAGGTTTAGGAATGTCTATGGGCCTCATTACGAGGTGGGCGGTAAGGGATTACCGGCACCGGTAAGGGCACCGGTGCCGGTAATCCCTTACCGCCCTACTACGAGTTCCCTTCGCGGGTCCTCCCTTAACGCCAGGTTTTACCAGGCGTTAAGGACAGGACCCGCAAAGGGACTTCAGAGCTAATAACGGTACCGCAATTTGCGGTACCGTTATTAGCGCCTTCCCCATTCCCATTGAGCCCTATGGGGGCTGAAATGGGAATGGGGAAGGGCCCTGGTGAATGGGGAATTACCGGCCCCGCCAACCTTGGAATGGGCCGGTAATAGCTCCATTCACCAGGGCGGAGTCGGTAAGGTTTTGGAGGCAGCCCTGGAGCTAATAGAGCCATGGTTACCTCCAACCTCGTAATGAGGCCCATGTCTATTTTCATTGCTGGTCCAAAAACAGTTGATCAGGTCGAGTCTTGTTAACCAATTTTCAAAACACGGTTGTTGTGTATTCTGCCTAATTCAGTGAATACATGTACCATACATGACATTTTATCGTATTGGTTCAGTGAGCATAACACATTTCTCAAAGAACAAATCCACAGTTATAACACATGATACACGTTCATTGTTGGTACATGAGGCCCTGAACATAACTATGCGAATGTACCGAACCTGGTATCCCCTTGCTGTCCCTCCTCTGAGCCTAGATGTACTTTGTCTATCACCTGTTAGTGGAATTGCGATTCATGGTTGGGATTGGCTTAGAGCCTAACTGCCAATTAGTGTTTTTTCTTCATGCACTGGGTTTATTATTCTTTACTATAACACTTATTTTTACCTGATGGAGGTTTTGTGTAATTTGATACATTTTGGGTTCAGACAAATTCCGCGAAGGTGGTAATTCCTCTTTGTTTTGGAGAGTATGTTGGCAAAGAAATGTTAGGCAAGCGCTGGAAGATTCTCCTCCATTTTCCATCAAATCTGTGAATATGTTGGAACATTTAAGGTGGTGGTAATTCTCAAGGTTGCCCACGTGCTAATACTACTCCATATTAGCACTGGGGCAAACATTGCTGTGTGTAAAAATGCATTGAAAGAATAAACATCCACTAGGGGAAACGTTGCCCTCGGGCATAGAGTGTAAAATTGCACTTACTTCAGTGCAACGTTCATGTACTATGGTCCTGGGTCAGTAAGGCCTACGGCTTATGTCTGGTTGTGGATTTTCAGCATTGAAGGTAGTTGCAGTTAAGGGGTAGCCCAAATACCACATTGCTTCTGTCAGTAACATCCCAAGGTAATGAGAGGGTGTGACTTTGCAGATGGGAGTAGAGCAATGATCTTCTGCATTACGTGTTTTATGAGAGTGCACAAGTTAATTTTATCAGAGGGGGCACATGTGTAGAGCTTGCAATAAGGAAACAATATTTTTTGATCAATGACATCAACAAACTCCTTGGTGGCAGTGTGTGGTTGCATTAATTTAAATACTAGTCGGGCCTGATTAACAACGTGTTTTTCAATAGGATTATTCCATTTTAAATACGCTTTTGTTAATCAGGAACCTTGTGTCGTCATTTGTGGTGTGCAATTGTATTCTGTTTAGTGGTGTTAACATTTCCTCTGCTTTGTTTGTGCAGTGCTTCTATAATGGAAGAACAATCCGGACCGATGCATGATCCCAGTACATCAAAGCTACCAAATGCTAGATTCTGCTGCCGAGACACAACATATACTGGGAAACAGCTCATTCTTAAATAAAATCAATATTGTATGCGCAGAATATGCCCACCTTACGACGACCCCCTAGGAGGATACAAATAATGCTTATGTGTGCACTTCCTATTTAAATTCCCCCTGTATACTTCTAGTCCACGCTGACTTACTCTATCTAAGAATTAAGTGTGATTGTTAGCTCAAAAATATGTGGTGCTTAGGAGCAGGGTTTGTAACCGTGTCTGCACAAATTGATGTGTGATCTAGATATCTAACGGAGGCGTGAGAGGAGGGCCATGCACACATATCTACTGCTAGCCTTGATACAGATCATCATTACTGTTTATCTTTCCCAAGTGAGCTGGGCTGCAGTGTCAAAAAAGAAGCAAGAGGTGCACCAGTCGAGGCGGCTGATCAGTGGCAGTGGTGCAGAAAATTAAAAGCAGAGTTGCTCGAGAAGAGTATGTTTCATGCGCCGTCTCCAATGATCAGCACGGATGGGAGAGAAAATGTAGAAAAATGATGTGACAGGCAGATCATAATTTGGCGGAATACAATGGAGTCTGGAAACACGTCCATTGTTCTTTCTTTCGTTTACTGCAGCATGATAAATTATACAACAGATATCTAAGTCAACACATTACTGCGGTTATTACTTGTATCACAGCACATTTTTCATGTTACCGCTCACAGAAAAACGAAGATAAGTTTCCACATTTCCACCACAATAATACAAATCTGCATATGTATAGCATCGTGGTATTTCCCATTTGTAGTAATGCTGAACACGCTTTGTGAACACGGAGCAGGCCTACGCTGCAAAAGGTCCTATAATTTCGAAGCATGAAAAGCACTATTAAAGGGGCATATTTACAGCATTAGCTGAAAGTCGTGTGCGTTCACCCCATAGCTAAGGCTGGTTTGCGAATTAAGAAGAAATATGTATTGCAGGGCCTGCAGTATCGGCCCGGTAGTTATGGTTAAGTTGCTCAACTCAGAAAGAGCACTTTTTCGATGGCTTACAACTTCACCCCCCTGAAGAAATCCTCACCAAACTTTCCAAAAATGTATATGGCTCCCATGAAATGATTCTGTGTGTGGTTTTGTCAAGGGGGGGGGGCAAAGTAACAGAGGGGTCCCAAAATGTGGAAATCCTCATAGACGCAAGGGGAAAAAAGTTTTGCTCTCTTCCCTATTTGGGTCCGCGGATGCCCCATGTATGACATGTCTGCTAATTGCATGATGAAAAGCGTGAGGTGCGTCATATTTTTTTAAATGGTTGCCATATTGGATTTGTGCACAGCTGCCGCTGAACAGGGTCTGGAAATCACATTTGGGGTTACTTTGTGGCCGAAAGAGGGACAGTAAAGGGTGGGGGGGTGGAAATAATTTAATAGGGAGGTGATTTTCTAGGTGAATAAAGAGGGTTCATGTGCCTCCCAGTCTGCAGAGACTGAGGTAGTCTGCGGACAGAGCTGAGAATGAACAGTTTGGAAAACACATTTGAGGCTATTTGATGGCTCAAAGAGGGCATGGAAAGGGTAGGGCAGTGGAATAAAGATTATATGTAGCTGTTTTCATAGGTGAAAAAAAGGTTTGCAGATGCTGCTGAGTCCACAGTCACTTTTGGTGTCTGTGTACATCATTTGGATTGCACAGGGTTGAAGGTGAGTTTTGCTTTGTGGACGTTGTACTGTACATACTTGTCATATGGTTTACTTCTGTAGTAGTGGTTGTGATCAGTGGCCAGATTCTTGGGGGCATGGCCTATACAAACTGCAGTAATACGTGTATAGTAATTATAGGTAATGTAGGTGGAGTATACAGTATTTGTAATATGGTTGAATGATATAATTGAAGTGTATATGGTGATTGTATTACAATTGAGGAAAGTGCTTTTGAAATATGTATTTTTTTACACTTGGTATGTTTACTTAGTTGCATACAGTAATAAAGCTGGAATCTCAGGTTCTATTTCTGTGAAAAAATTGTATAATTTGTTAAGCAGGATAGTTTAAAAGCTTTAATTGCATACACTTGTTCATATATATTTACTTTTTTTTACCCTTATAAACAGTACATTCTATGTGCTATGTTTGGTACAAGATTAGTGTGTGCTACACTGTTGTTGTACTGACATGAAATAATGATTGGGTCATTGGGAAATAAAATCCATAGTGTCTTTGACCCCCCCTGCTTCTGAGGAAGAGGTGGATAGACAAATTGAACCCCTCTCTAGGCCTGTGAGAACTGGTATTTCTCAAAGCCGGTGGAAAACCAGGAACAATAGGTCTAAGGCTAAACACCTTAAGACTATTGGAGCTTCTACTGAAGACTACAATGTAAATCCTAGTATTAGGAAGGAAACTTCTAAATTAGGTAAGGTCAGATCTCAGAGGGAGTGGCAGCATGTTCCTTGCTTGACCACAGCCCCTCCAACCAAGATACCTAAGACCCAGCCTGCTCTTGAGAGAGAGGAGGTAAGAAACCATGCAGGACCCTCTAGATCTAAGGGTTCTCTTTCCAAGGACACCTTGAAAAAGCCTATGGTAGGATCAGAGGTTGTCACAACTTCTGTGGGACTGTTAGAACAGATCCCCTATACATTAAAAAAGAGAGATGTACCACAACAGGTTTGTAGGTCCTATAGATAACAAATGAAAACCACTTATAGAAAGTTTCCTAGCAAGGGTTACAAAAGGTTGCTGGTGTAGTCAGCAGGCCATTTAACTGACTTGCAACAGGTGATCTATCCTAGTGGGGAATAAATCCTCCTGTCCCTTAGTCTGGGAGGGTGAGCATTAGGGAGAATTCTCCAGAATGGCTAATTCCCCTTACCTACTGAGGCCCTCAGCAGCTTTGCTGGATTTCTAGGATTTATTTTTTTCACCTGGTAAGAGTGTGAGCCTTTTTCCCAAACTTACATGTGTTTTTGCTGTGTGTTGTACATTTTGCGCTCATGGGCTATGGAGTCTCACCTACTCCATAGGCATCATCTTTTTACTGTGTGTCACAGAACACCTTTAGTGCAGTGACACAGGGTTGTCTTTTTAGATTTCCCACTTTAAACTCAATTTTCTGGGACTGACTACTGTCTCCCAGAACATGTAAAGTTGCCATTGACTTTACTAGTCTTTTTTAAATTTACAGACCCACTACAAACTACCTTCCTTAGAGTACTGGAAGGGTTAATAGTTATGCCTTTTTGTCTGTTTCTCATGGAAAATTATTTTGTTCCCCTTTCTCTAAGATTTGGCTGGTGGCAGTGGTATCTACCCTTTTTATTTTACTGTGAGCTATGAAAATAGCCTCGGTACAGTTAGAGGCTATGGTATTAGCCTCGAACTTTAATCCGCGGGACCCCTTTTAATTTTATTTGGTTCCGGTTGTGTTTATTCGCCATTTCTTTTTGTAAAGGTCTTTCTCGTGTTTTACCTCTGTGCGCCAAACCAGGTTCCTTTGTTCATCGTCCTTTGGCGGGCTTCTGCACAGAAGCCCTCCTTAGGCGCCTGTGTGTCTGGGTGAACAGGATGTGAGGGAGGGGTTTTAGGCCCCCTGCACAGGGTCTCCTTAGAAACCCAAATCATACTCCAGTTTGATTGGCTAGGTGATTGTCCTTATAACAAAAAACAGGGTTAAGTTGTTGTGGAGAAACAAGGGAGGGCACGGACAAGCCGTTGGGGTTTCCTTTGAACCGTTAATAGGATAAGACGTGGTAGCACAAAAACAACGGTTTTATAGGAAAATATGTTTAATTCATCAGAGTTTCTAAAGCATAGAACTGGGGGTTACAGATCCTCGAACTCAAGTGCAAGCGGTGACAAGAGAGTGGCAAATCCATTTGGATTGGTACATAGCTGTCCAGAACTGAGGATTAGATTCTGTAGCTGTGTGGTGGTGATACGACCTGGATTAGGTCAACTGTTCATATTCCGTTTCCTGTGTGGATAAAACTATCTGCAGAAAAGACAGTGGGTTCAATGTGCATTACACATACACATTATGAGGATTCCAATCCGTGTAAATTGCATTGTGAAATAACCTATATGATATTATAAACTTCCCATTAACAAAATCCCCACTAATTAGATTTCCTGATTAACAATGCAATGCAATTTCAGCAAACTCGGATGAACCCTGTTTAATATTTCTCGATGAAGGAGGAATGTGTAAAAAAAAAACACAGTAAGTGATGAAAAGCTGTTTCATATGCAGTTTGAAGCCTTCATTGTTCGCACAGGAAGAAATAGATACATGAAGGCTCTTGTGAACTGATTGGTCAGTATAAGTCAGAAGTTTTGGAGGTGTCAAGACCACATCAAGGAAAGGCAGGGCTATTCTTGATGGACAGGGGAAGAAATTAAATAGAGGTTTGAACGGAGAGGCTGGGCATTTTGTTCCTGCCTGTGCCATTGTCGGGAGCTGGGCTCCTGGGCTGCAGTTTCAAGACAGTGCGGAGGGAGATGACTCTCTGACATTGAAGTGGCTGGGATCCCAAGGCTGAGCAGGGGCAGTGTGGGGTTTTTGCAGATAAGCCCCAGCAGAAAGAGATTACCCAAGCGAAACGCAGAGGCTTAATAAATTAATGGTAAATGAAGTTTAAAACTGAGGCGTACGTGCAATGAGTGCTGTACTTTATCAGTCAGCATAAGGGTTTATTTTTAAAACAAAATGCCATATTTTCTCCTCTTTCTTTTAGTACATGTTTAAAGAGGACAGCATGCCACAGTAACAAATGCTCTCCATGTTTTGCCATGTGTTTGTATTTTATCTCTTAGAGAGTTAAAGCTGTGCCAGCTGTTGGTAAGCAACTGTAACTGTGCAATAACGAAAAATATAACTTTTTGTTCTGATTACATATTGCTGCATTTAAAGAAAATAACAATAACTGCCATAGCAGAAACAAGGCTGGTGTTTGGTTTTTGTTTCACTTCATGCATCTGATGGTCACTTTTTCAGGGGGAAAAATGTAACTGGGAGGTTCTGGTGTTGATGTCCCAGTGACAAAATATTCACTGCTTTATTTACCACATGAAGCAATGTTAAAGAAAAAAAGGAAAATATATATAGATGGTTTGTGTGTGTATGAGTGTGCTTTACCCTGCCTGCTAAAAGGGGGAGCAGAGTGTTCTCACAGGAACATAGGTCTCTGGTGTAAATAAATCAGTGACACAAGTTATATGCAAAAAGTGACATAATTTATGATCTTACTGGGTTCTCTAAAAAATATGGGGGTTGTTCACAGTCAGCCCGAAGTGTGTCATATTTATAATGAGGGAATGTTTGTCTTATCATAGGGCTGTATTAATGAAGGGATGCTCACCACTACAATTACCACTAAAATAAGATACCACTAAAATTACTGCCAGAGTAAGATAACAATAAATTACCACCAAATAGGATAATATTAAACTACTACCAGAATAGGGTAATACTAACTACCACCCAAAATGAGGTAAGGCCAATTTACCACCAAAATACCACATTACTAAAATTCTGCTAAATCAGGCAATAGCCCCAAAAACAAAACCTCCTACAGGTCTTAGCCACTGAGCCACATCTTCCTTTACCTTCTCCCATATCTAACCTCCCCTATGCCCTCTGCCTTCAAATCCCTATATACACAAACTGGCTCAATGTCAAACTACACACACTTGTTACGCAATATGACTACTGTGACATACAGACCCTAGCAGCTGGCAGAGGGAGGAAATATCACCCAATGCATGATCACAGCAATTGTACTCAATCATCTGTCTGCAGGTTCATATGTCCACAATCATGTGAACCTTTTGCCTGCCAGACAGATCTAGTATATGTTTCACTGCATACAATCCATCACTGCAAAGCACTGTTATAGCAATGTATAAAAGGTAATTGACTTCGATCTTAAAGGAAGAGATTGGTATTACTCATGATCCATCTAAAAGTGGTATTTTGAACAAAGGAATTCAGTAGGTGGTCAATAGCCATTGTGTACTGTGATATTTCCAAAAATGTCGAATGCCTTCAGACAGTGGAATGTAGCTTAACGGTTTTAGCACTACTGCGTGATACTGGACCAATGTTGGCATGTCAGTAATAGTTTATGGGGTGACAATACTGGCCCTGGAAGAAAGTGACATGTTTGCTCATCCCACTCATATGCATGGTACCCCTGCATGTGAGACTGTAACGATGTGGCACATAATATAGTCCTACGCTTCCTCAAGGAAACACTTTTCTGATAGAAGGTGCAAGAGTTGAGAAGTGGTTAACCTTTTTTCCAATTGAAGAAGTTCTGTAATTGTATGGTAAACTAAAATACAGCCTACTTTTCACACCTTATTATGAATGTAGTGGGGGTGGGAGGTGGCATTTGTAGTGCTGGCCTTGATGGACAAGTCTCTTCATTGTTCCCTCCCATCCATGTAACTTTGGACTTCTCCTCCACAACATCCTCTGTGTCTGTTTTTTATTTATCTATAATAATAATAGTTCGTTTTTTATATAGCACTTTAATCTAAAGTGCATTACATAGGACATATGTACATACTTTAATAGTATTACCCATTCAGAATTGGTTCTCATTTATCAACCTCAGAAGGCTAAAAGGCTAAGATGGCCTTGCCAGGTTTAGAACCTACAGATCACAACAATGAGTGTTTAACCCGTAGAGCCATCTTACCAGCATAGTGATTGACAGGAACATGTATTGCTGTTACCTGAATTCGGATGTGTCTGAATTTTGTATGGAATGAAGGGTCTTTAAGGCCCCCCTCTTCTCCATTCTCACCAACATGGAGAATATGATTCATTCAGCAGCCACCCATGCGCCTGTGGCCAGGGATGCTGGATGGCTGTGGGTCAACGCATGTGGCAACAATACTTAGCCAGCAGCATGATACCCGACTTCATTTTGAAGCTCACTCATACTCCATTTTGTACATAACAACTTAGGTCCCACAAACACAAACTGCCTGCAGGGCTGCAGCTCTTCCCCCCTGGTCGCGCTCAACGAACCAGCCACCTCCCTCACCCTTCTCCCCTCGGTGTCCCTGCAGCGGCCCTGTTCTCACAGGAGACCATGCGCAAAGAAGTTACATGACAAACATTGTATCTTTCACTGTCCGCAGTCCATCATTGACCTACGAATGACCGATCCGAAGCTGGGGTTGAGAAAAACAAGCTATCTCCATAAACCTTGCCCTGTCCCCTCGCAGACCCTACATTTATGACACATGATGTGGATAACCCCCCAACCCGGTACCCTGTTTGAAGTACAAGGCACGTATGCCAAGCCTGTGTTCCACCCAATTCCACACATGCAGCTAAACTCCCTCTGAAGGGGCTATACATTTAACTCTGTTATTGTATGCTGCAAGATTAGCTGTATATAATGAAATATCACGATCCTCCCCACCCCCGATTACACAAAGAGCCATTAATTGTATATCCGGGCACCTCACCATCCATCAAGTATCATTGGTTGCTATAGACAGGCAATGTTTGACATCAATATGTACTCAAATGATTTTCTAAATCTGTATGATGCCCAGCATAACCAATTAGTATCACAATATGTATAGTTTATCGTGATGTGTGGCAATTATATATAGAGCATTTATCATATCAGTTGCATATTTTCTGAGAATTGAATGATGCACCCCATGTTATAAGTGACATATTGCACATCCTGTTAATGTACCTACACACATACTAACCTAATTCTACCTCATTCACATGTTCCATGTGTATCCCCTGCCCAAATGAACGAGATACGGCCCAACAAGCTACAGGGCCTTCTCTCCCCCCTCCTGCAGCGCTGCATATCAACCCCCACCTTCCTCCCCCATTTTCTACGGGCTGCGGTGTAAAGTCCTGGTTCGGTCCGACAAAGTGATGCTATGACTGTAACCCCTTGTCCTCCCCCTCCGACCCTGTACCAGGTGAGCCCTCCAAAGTTCCCTGACTCCTCTCATCCCACTGCCTTCTGATGTAGACATGTGCCCTCTCACTGGACAATATTCCAGTTCACCCCAACCCTGACTGACCATGGTGGCCATATATTTATTCTTATACTAACATGGTATAAAAATTTCCCCCCGCTAGATCTAATGAAAGACAGTGATCGATGGATCCCTGGAATGTGCCCCCTGAAAAGGCACCTGAACCCATGAGGCCGCCCGCCTATTGTATAGAATCCTTTATAGTGATGACGTACTAACACCTTGAGTTATGTGATATTTCTCTTGTGATGTTAAAATAATGGTTTGTAGGATTTGCAGGGCATCTTGAAATACAATGAATGCTATATGAGTATGTGTGGCCACAAGGGCAAAGGTTAGTGCAGTCAAGACGTATCAATCAACCATCGTCTGACCATAGCTCCACCCTGATGAGTCCAGCTGACCTGCAAGCATCATCATGACACCACAAGGTGCCTCGCCAATCCTGGAGCTTTGCCCATATACATCCATAAGCACCCTTCCCCATTGTCCAATCTCATCAATTCATGTATCCCTTAGTTCCCACGTCATAGATGATGTGGTTTCATAACAAAATGGGAATGTTTGCTGATGTTTGGCAGATCGCTCTCAGAGTTTGGCAGAGTTCTCTGGTTGCCCTATTTTGGTTTGGATAGATTTATACTTTCTGACTTCACCCGCACTTGGTCTTGGTCTCATTCCCATCTGGGCTGTGTCCTTTATTGACTCTCGCTGGGGAGTTTTAAATGCCTTTTTGGGGGATGCTCACTTTCAAGTGGTGACCCCTGGGACGTGATTTGTCTCTTTGTTGATTTTGGCACGAGAAGTCACTGGCCACAGCGGAGACACAGGGCACGCCCCCTCAGGAGAGCTGCCTGCCTACGGCAACTGGTACACTTAGACGTGCGCACGCAGTAGGGCGAGAGGGTACGGGTCCCCCTTTGCAAAACCCACCATACTGCTCGCCGCAGCCGGGGGCGGCCATTGAGTGTGGGGCAGTGCCTGGACGGACCGGGTCCGGAGGGTCTCGGATCAAGACGGACACGAGAGTATGAAGTGCGAGCGACATTCAAAGGAATTGGAGGTAGAATATAGCATATGGGTTCAGATCAAGTAGAGGGGACAACAGAAAGGGGGCTCTTGTGGGAGTAATATATATCATCTTATTCTTTCTGTTTATCTGCATATGGCCATTAGGATGAGTTAAGGAGATTGCAAGGTGAAAGAGGAGTACAGGAACCTAGCTCCGCGAGGAAGTAGAAGGAGGCGCTGCATAGTGCTATCTTCACTAGTGCTGGGAATAAATGGAAAATAAATAGAATCAATGGGAGTCTCACATAAGGGGAAGACTCGGAGTATAACTTACAGACACTTTATTCTTTTCTTTTTCTTTATGATCAATGAGAAAAAATACGGGTAACTGGAGGGTAAAGTGTGTGAGGAACTGGAATAAGGGAGATTCTAGTCAGCAGGCTATTGAGAGAAGGCAGGGAGGTTATATGTTACGTGTTATATGTGGTCTGTTCATTGATTAATATTATGTATTTGATTTGTCATGTTATCGTTGTGTGCACTGTACATCTGCTAATAACTAAAAGTACTGCAATTGTGTCTCATGAGTGTTGGTCATCGTAAGTGTGACACTTTAGAGAACAATTGAATTTGCACATTCTTGTGCAACGTGGTATATAGAATTGCACCGAATATTGAAGTAGTGAGAACTGTGCCCATATAAAACATACAAGGAGAGGCAACAGAAGGGATTAGAGGACAGGATGGGTGCAGAAATGCCATTGGCCCATATATGCCAGAGCCTGCCCGGTTATGCAGTGAGAATTACCAAATATCATGACCAGTGGATCACAGAGTTGAAGGGAGAGGGCCTTCCCTAGGTATGGCCAAAAGGGGGATCGTTCGACAAGAATGTCCTAGACATGGTAGCCACGTGTCTGTTTATAAAATATAAAGGTATCACAACAGAAAGGAGATATTAGATCTGTGGAGACTTTTCGAAGAAATACCACCAACAAAGGGGAAAGAGCCCATAAAAGAACAGAACTCATCTCCCCTGGCAACAAGTAGTAGTGAAAAAGGGGGAGAAGAGAAGGAAAGTCCAGTAGAAGTTGTGTGGATATACCCCTCTTACCAAAACCGGTACCACTAGAGGGATAAAGTGATCCTGTGTATGTGTCAAAATCCACCTCCCCAACCACACCACAACCCACAGCACCTCTGTCATATGAATGCCCGAGGTCAGATGGACAGGTGAGTACACCGGCAGTAGACATTGAAATCATTTACACAAGACTTAGACTGAAGGTTATCAATGGCCCAAAGTGAACTATCCAGATTAAGAGATATGTGTGAACAAAGTGGATCAGGTACTTCCAGGATAAAGCAGACACAAATGTCACAGTCACTCGACAGGGCCTCAGAAGAAGGGTGGAAGAAGGGATAAAAATTATTTTGGATAAACGATACACCGACAAGGATAATAGAGGTAGGGCAAGATGTGACTCAGGAGGGAACGATGGGAGGCGGCATGGCATCAGACAGAGAGGAAGAACTCTGGTGTGATATAGAAGAACAAGAATTAGAAGGAAGGAGAATAGGTATTGCCGCAGGAGGGGTGCCAGCAGGGATGGAACAAACACTGCTGGGGCGGGCAATGGAAGAAGAGTGGAATGGAAGGTTAAGAAACAAAATGGGGCAGATGGCAGTACTAGGGAAGAGAGGGACGAAGGTGAGTACGGGAAAAGGGACCAAGGGGAAGTTACAACTACCACTGATACATAGGGGAGGGGCAAGGCCAAATTACATACCATGGGCCCGGATGGATAAGGTGAATTTATTAAAGCTGTTACCCCCACTTTCAGGAGGCGCAAGTAAATGGATATGTGCATTTAAAAAAAACATTGCATGGGTTCCTTTAGCAGTAGGTGATGTATAAAGCTTGTTAGTGTCTGCAGTAGGTGACAAAGCTGACAGGGTTTGGGCAAAAGCAGGCTTCCCTTGAATAACACTGGACTGTGACCGCCATGATGGTGCTTTGTTTAACACAGTAAGATCAAGAATATGGGATGCATTAAGAGACACTTTCCCAGACACACCTGATTTACAGTCAATAATGCAGTGCACAATGGGTGATGAGGAAGATGCGATGGCCTTCATGTTTTACGAGTGCAGGAAATGTGGAGAGCGGAGACGGGCACAGCCTGGGATCAGTCCACCTCCCTGTTCTACTTCATAATATAGACAAGCCTCCCGAAGGAAGTTCAGAAAGCCCTCAATAAAAAAGCCGGGATCGAAGCCAAAGGCTGGCTGGAAATAAAGAGCATTATAGTAGACAATTGTTAGGGAGAATTCTCCAGAATGGCTAATTTCCCTTACCTTCTGAGTCCCTCAGCAGCTTTTCTGGATTTCTGAAATTAATTTTTGTTTCACCTGGTAAGAGTGTGAGCCTTTTTTCCCACTTTTACATGTGTTTTGCTGTTTGTGTTTTAACATTTTCTTGTGTTCATAGACTGTGGAGCCGCACCTACTCCATCTTTTTACTGTGTGTTACACAGAACCTTCAGTGCAGTGACACAGGGTTGTCTTTTTGACTTCCCAACTCCGACTCTATTTTCTGAGTCTGACTACTGTCTCTCAGAACATGTAAAGTTGCCATTGACTTTATTAGTCTCTTTTAAAACTCACAGTCCCAGTCCAAACTATCTTAAATAGAGTTCAACACAACAAACAAACGTTTGCGAACAAACAGTGCAAACTCTCTTCATCAGAGGAGTCATTGTGTGGAAGCTGCCCTTATCCACTTACCAACTCGGCACTGCGAGCTGCTGTAGGCTCTTGCCGCAACGCGACACGAACGCGCTTCCTGGAGGAGGCGCGGCATCTCCAGCACGTGACTTGATCACGTGACTTCAGGATCATTCAAAGGACAGACGCTGCCGCCCGCACTGTGCGAACAAACAGTGCAAACTCTCTTCATCAGAGGAGTCATTGTGTGGAAGCTGCCCTTATCCACTTACCAACTCGGCACTGCGAGCTGCTGTAGGCTCTTGCCGCAACGCGACACGAACGCGCTTCCTGGAGGAGGCGCGGCATCTCCAGCACGTGACTTGATCACGTGACTTCAGGATCCTTCAAAGGACAGACGCTGCCGCCCACACTGTGCGAACAAACAGTGCAAACTCTTTTCATCAGAGGAGTCATTGTGTGGAAGCTGCCCTTATCCACTTACCAACTCGGCACTGCGAGCTGCTGTAGGCTCTTGCCGCAATGCGACACGAACGCGCTTCCTGGAGGAGGCGCGGCATCTCCAGCATGTGACTTGATCACGTGACTTCAGGATCCTTCAAAGGACAGACGCTGCCGCCCGCACTGTGCGAACAAACAGTGCAAACTCTCTTCATCAGAGGAGTCATTGTGTGGAAGCTGCCCTTATCCACTTACCAACTCGGCACTGCGAGCTGCTGTAGGCTCTTGCCGCAACGCGACACGAACGCGCTTCGGGGAGGAGGCGCGGCATCTCCAGCACGTGACTTGATCACGTGACTTCAGGATCCTTCAAAGGACAGACGATACCGCCCTTGTGGCGTTAAGCCCGAGGGAGTAAAGCCCATCGGCTGTTGTGCGGCTGTTTGGCACTGGGGATCTGTCGCCAGGACAAACAACACGATGACGACGACGAAGGAGGGCCCACAGACTCGCCAGAAATCATTGCTCTGCAGAAGAAAAGCTTTGTTAAGTTTTCCAAAGGAGGTAAGCCCTACTCCCCCGGTGGAGTTAAAAGCACAAAAAGATCTAATTGAGTTTGCCATTGAGAACGGCTTGGAGGTGGTTACTTGTTTGGGCAAAGGCTCGGCGCCGTCACTAGCCGCTCCGGTCCAAACAACGTTGGGCCCACCCAGATTGAGAGATGGTTCTAGGAATACATGTAATCAAAGGGCAAGCCCTGACATCAGCACTGGGGAATTGGCTCGGGATTTCTCTCCTTCAGTATATGTTGACGCGTGTGAAATTGTGCAAGCATCGCGATTCGAATTAACGGACTCTGAATTGATGGGAACTATCCTACCAATTGGAAATGGAGCGGTTCGAATCCCCGCTGTGTAATATTTACTCCGCGGAAAAATCAGGAATGGCTGATGCCTCTCCGCTTCCTTCTTCAGCAGTTGGAGGCGTGATTATTCGAGACATTCCTGCCTCCTCAAACGACAAACGAAAGGAACCAAATCAGAACATGGACCCTGGCGAGGGGGCGCTTCCTGATTCGCGTCCAGTACCAGTGCCAGTAACAGAGCAAAACTCTACTGATCTCTCTGTTCGTGAAGTTCGACTGACTGCTCGTTTGAAAGCAGACTTTTTAGCCACCTATGAACGTCTGAACGCAAGTTTTCTGAAAAATCACTCCACAGAGAAAAATAAGTCTCAAAATCAGAAAAAAACAACGCTCTGCGAGTGAAAAAAACATCTTTTCTGAAAAACCCGAAACTTCGTTGCTGTCCAGTTCAAACAATTCCACCCATCAATCGTCATGTGAGAATTTTGAACTATCTGGTACAGACGAAGTTGAAAAAAGAGCTGTAACGTGTATTCCACCTGCAGACGACTTGCTTAGAAAGAAAAATGCAGTTCCCAAGATGGCTAAAACTGCCCAGGAGGCGACTAAAACTGATCAAACAGCTAAAAGCTCTATGTCTACCGCGGCAGGAATCCAAATACATAACAACGTATTGGCCGCATTACATTACTTCCATTTATGAAGTTGTATGAATCTATACATGATGCAGTAACCGATCAAATGACCATGCTGGTAGATATAAATGCAAAAATGAGAAGTCTAGAAAGTTTCTCGAAAGCAATTGATGCTAGATTGGATATTGAAGCTGAAAACTCCTCAAAATGGCAATCTAGACTAAGTGACTTAGCCCGCCAGTCAAATAGTAACAATTCCGCATTAATGGACGCTGTAATTGAGTGTACAAAGTGGATGCGTCATAACACACCAACTTTCACGAGTCCAGTTTGTGAATATGTTCATGCTCCTGTCATATTAACTTATCTAAGGATCAACCCTCGGAGACCGGCCACGTATTCCAGAAGCACCCGATGACCCTGGGTGGCCCTGTACGCAGTACCTCGGCTGAATGCTCAAGTGTTACAAAAGGAGCCCCTCCTGGTCAGGTTCAGCACGCAGTGGCGAGCTCCATGAATAACTGTTTGCTGCCTATTGGGGCCAATACTCTGCAACAAGCACCTCCATTGATTGCTGTAGAAGGCGCTGCCCCGTCTGCCACGCTTGGTGTGGTTATCCAAGCAGATAAAGTTGCAGAGGTACAAGAACAAATAAACTTAACGGAAAAACTTTCCTTTGGGATTTTCAAAACACCAACAGGGCTGGCGAATGAGAATGAAAAACAAACCCTGCAACAAAAGTCTTGTGGCACAAAAGGTGCTCCAAATCTTATAACTCGGAAACAAGTAGTCAAACGTGCCCGAACATCTTGCAAGAAAAAATTCATTCGAAACTTATCAACTCCGACGTCCATTTCCCCATTCAAGCGGCCGGAGAAAGGATTGGACGGACAATTAAAACCTAAATTAGCTCTGGTGAAAAAGTTACCATCCCAGCCAAATGCCAAAAGAGCTAGAAAAGCTTCTAGTAGCGACAATGATTCAAGTTCTGATGCTTCATTGAAGTTATGTGAGTACTCAACATACTCTATAGACGACGATGACATCGAAGACAGTGTTGGCACTGTAGCAGTACCAAAGTCAATCACCGAAAGACCTGGCAAAGAACCCATGAAGCGGCCGACCGAGTCAAATATGAATTCGACCAGCCCTGGCGTGCAAGTAACCACGAAAGTCGCAAGGGCTCCTTCCACATCGATTGCCACCAAAGAGAGCTTAGGGGCAAACGCGATTAGAGGAAGGGCGGAAGCTCTCCCATTTCCCCAGTGGAGTAAATTAAATCCAAAACTAACAAGTGCACAAATTGAAAAACTTGACAACAAAGAAAAATCGACCTGAAAATACACGTAAAGGCATATGGAAAATCCAAATCAAAAATGCCTTGCCAGAACAGAAAGAGGTAAATTTAAATCGAAAGAACATTCTGAAACTGCTACAGTGCATTGCAACGCTGCGTGCAATAAAATCGGAAGACATAGCAGTTGTTGAATACATGTCTGAGGATTTTTCGGACTGGGTAAATTTACATCTACACTCTCGTGCTCTCAAGACGGCCATATTAGATGCAGCGGATGACCTCTTGTTCTTCGGCTTCGAAGTAATAAGTGTTGATGCTTGTGATGAGGTTAGTCCACACTTATCACCAGTGGAACAAACCGAACAAGAAAAAAGAAGGAAAGTTATGTGGGACCATATGAGCATCAAATACACACCCTGTACAAAAACAGCAAAACAACAGGACTATTAGCAAAGAGCGGACAGCAGAGAAGAAAATAACCAGCTGCTTTCCTGGAACACTCGTGGCTTTAAACATTTGTTTGATGGAAAGTGGCAATTCCCGATGGACTTGTCAATTATATGTGTACAGGAAACATGGCTGCGCGAGTGCCCTGGTTGTGATGGGTACACAGTCCTTCTGAATCCTGCTGGAAAAAATCTATTTGGTCGTCCCTTCGCTGGCCTGGTTACAATGATCAAGAATAATAACGATTGGACGATCATATCCTCTGTAAATCTGAACATGTTCGTACAAGTAACAAAGATTCAGATAAAATGTTTTGCTTCACTCAGGAATCAAGTGTTATTGATTGTCAACATTTACTGGAATACTGCAATGATCTCGCAATCAAAATTCATTGGAGCCGTACTGTCGGAGGTTGATAAGTGTCTTCTAGCAGATGAGGATCGTGAAATTATAATATGTGGTGATTTCAACTATGCCTTGTTAAATATGCCAACATCTAAATGTGATGAAGATGGTATAATAATTAACGGTAAACTGCAGGATCGAGGTGTCAGATGGTTAAAAGAAATGGCATTGAGAGAGTGCTCAATGCTGAACGGAGCAACCCGTGGTGATATTCCTCCAGGCTTTACTTGGAAACGAGGCGTGAGTAAAAAGACCCTTGATTACATTTGGGTGTCCAAAAAATTGTTAGCAACAGTCTCTTCATTTGAAATAAAACAGACTGACAAGAGCGACCATGATGCAATGTTGTTAAGCTGGGAAAAAGCAACAAAATCAGCCTCACTTAAGTATCTTGAGAGCGTAACAATAAATGACGGAACAAACAGATTGCGCATGAGTGCACCTCAGTTGCTAATGCTGACAAACAACCTTGAGATAGCGCCCTCAATAATTTCAAGGATCAATTAACCCTTGCTAATACACTACTTTAAAGGGAGGAATATAATCCACAAAGGGTTTGCATCTTAAGTAAAACATTCTTTCAATGCAACCATAAATCAGGAAAAGAAAAAGCTACGAGATGATATAAGGCTCCTGAAAAAAGTCGATCCTGGAAGTGCTCCCACCAAAATAAAATCTAGACGCCAGAAATATAGTAACTGGATTAAATCCTTTAATTTTTTGCGAAGGCAGTCTCAAGCTGAACAGATGTTAAAATTGATTATTTTGAAGGACAGCAGACACATTTGGGAGATAATCAACACTGGTAGCTTGAATCAGACCAATTCAATGGCGAATGGTGTGAACGGGGCCAGCTGGGTCGCTTACTTTTCCACTGTCTTTGATGACTTAAATTGCACTGTGGTACCCTTGACATTAACAACCACTGCAAGATGGAATGTAGAAGATTCTGCAGAAGACATCGAATTGGCAATTACAAAGTTAAAGGCTTCTAGGGCTGCAGGCCCCGATGGTATCTCAAATGTGATGCTAAAATCCCAAAAGTCTCTATGGGCCAACATGATGAGATCTCTATTTGAACGAATTTCGCGTGAAAAAATCCTGCCGGCTTCATGGTTAAGGGCAGTAGTGGTTCCAATATTCAAAAGGGGCAATCGAGACGATCCTAACAACTATCGCCCGATTGCCCTTTTGGACACAATCGGCAAGGTCTTTGGAGCCTTTTTGCAAAAGCGGCTGTCAAATTGGGCAACTGAGATTGCCGTGAGCGACCCCAGGCAAACAGGATTTACCAAAGGAGTTGGAGTTGAATTAAATCTGGTCCTCCTAAACTGTTTAAAACTCGATGCCTTGAAGAGAAAGAAAACGCTGTACCTTGCATTCATAGACCTGAGCCAGGCATTTGACAGCATAAATCGTACTCTCCTATGGAAAAAACTAAATGACTGGAATTGCCCAAATGACTTGCTGGAGCCCTTGATTGCCCTCCACTCCAATACGTCCTTTAGAGTAAGGTTAAATCAGCAAGGTGATTTGTCAGATGAAATAGTCACAAGAAGGGGCGTGAAGCAAGGTTGCCCGCTTGCTGCCCTACTTTTCAAACTTTTCATTTCAGACTTATCTCTGGCATTTAAAGATCAAAGGATTTTTCCGCCATTAGTAAATGGGCAACAAATAAGCTGGGTCATCTATGCTGACGACATCGTTCTCATAGACACTACTCCAGTTGGGCTTCAGAGACTGCTGAATGCGTTTCAAAACTATTGCCTGCAAAACGACTTACAAATCAACTCCAAAAAGTCGAAGATAATAGTGATTGGACGTGGCTCCCAAGCACGTTCTCGTAAATTTTGCTGGCAAATAATGGACAAACGACTAGAGACATCGAATAGCATCAGATATCTAGGAGTGCAATTTAATAATTCTATTCGTGAGTGGGACTGGACACAAGACTTGGTGGCCCGTATGCAAATGTTTGCATTGCAATGTGCCAAACGGCATGCAGCATATGGCAAATTCTCTTTTAAGCCTATCCTAACATTCTACCTACAAAAGGTGACGCCGGCTATAACATTTGGGAGTGAATCCGGCTGGAACATCCCTCAGGTTTTGTGGAACAAACTGGAGGGAAATTTCTGGCGAAAAGTTCTAAGGCTGCCAAAAAATTCTGCAATGACAGCGATACGTTACGAGTTATGCATTGATTCACTCTACGGTACTGTGCTGTGGAAATCCATCTCCACTCTGAGAAAAATGATGCTGGAACCTAATTCTACACCATATGAAATTTTGCATACAGTTTCAGAGCATCCGTCTGCTGGTTTGATAAACAGGTGGAAAGCCAAGCTGGTTTGCATATTACATAATGCCGATGTTTCTCTCGAGACCGTAATCCTGCGACCGCAAGTGGCAAAAAAGAAATTGCACCAACAAAATTGGATACTAAATGAGGAGGCTAGAAACAAATTGGCATCTTCCTTAGACCTTGGAAGCGCCCTGAATAGATTGGACATTTTGCCAAAGTACCTAGATAGATTTCCATCAAGCTATCACAGGAACATGTTCCTACGATTACGCCTTAATCTCTATAAATCCAAGGAGATCCTTGTACTGAGGCATGAGATATCTGAACAGGACGCTCGATGTCGGTTCTGTAACCAAGCGACAGAATCATTACGGCACTTAATCACTGCATGTGAGGCGATTGCTGTTCAGCGCAACCAGCATTTAGCCCACTTTGCCCCCTTATCTGGAAATATGGATGCTTGGTGGTGTTATTTGATTGGTGGCATCAACACTCAGTTAATTTGTGCAACCATAAACTTTTTGGATGCATTGGACTTATCCAATTTGGAGGGCCTGGTCTGAGAGACGAGGACCCTTTTGAATTCTGTGAATGAGGTTGTTTTAGATCCTAGATACTAGGAGATTTGTAACCTGTAACTTAAAGTTGTCTTTCTTTTGTACAAACTGATGTTACATAAAAATAAAAAAAATAAAAAAAATAAAAAATAGAGTTCTGGAAAGGATTAATACTTTTTGTCTGTTTCTCTTGGAGCATTGTTTCGCTCCCTTTTCATTAAGACTTGGGTGGTGGCAGTGGTAACTACCCTATTTTATCTACCACGGTTATCTTAAATAGCCCTGGTATTGTTTTAGGCTATCTTGGTAGGCTTGAACTTAAACCCGCTAGACCATATACATTTTTATAGGGTTCCGGCTGGGTTTAGTCACCATTTATTTTTGCAAAAGTCTTTCTCATGTTTTACTCTGTGCACCAAACCAGGTTTGGTTCCTTTGTTCACCGTAGTTCGCGGGCTTCTACACAGAAGCCCTCCTTAGGTGCCTGAATGTCTGGGGGGGACAGGATGTGAGGGAGGGGTTTAAGACTCCCTGCACAGGGTCTGCTTGGAGACCCATGTCACACTTTGATCTGATTGGCTGTGGTGACTGTCCCGGCGGGACAGCCACCCTGCTGTGTGATTGAGAGCCAGGTTGTGTGAACGGGGGGAAAACTCCATAAAAAGCAGGTCTCTGGGGCTGGAACAGCAGAGTCACCACTAGAACGAGAGAACTGAAGAGGAGCTGATAGAAGAGGACGCCTACCACGACTGAACCTCCCGGTGAAGCCCTGCTGCAGGTCTGAATCTTCATACTCCAACGACAGGGAAGATCTGCAAGCACTCTTCTCCCCTCGAGCTGGTGGGAACAACCAGTTTACCAAACTGCTCGCCAGGCCTCCCTTCTCTGGTCGAATTTGCTGTGCAGAGCTACAGTGAACCAGATAGCCAGGAGGAACGGACCCTGCTTGCGTTTTAAGGAGCACACCTTTTATTTGTTGCTTTGCTCTCTGCTGGTTTCTTCCCTGGGCAGTGCAGGACCCTCCAGTCTTCCTACTTCGTGTCAGTCTGACAGTAGCTTCAGGAACCGTGAGCCTGCAGGACCTGCCAGGAACGTCCGCCTCAGCTACAGCCTTCTTATCCATTTAAGGTACTGTTCAAATCCGGTTGTTCGTTTCATACAGCCGCAGTGAAAGTGTGTGAAACCTTTCGCCAATCCGAGGGCTTGTCCTTCTCCATTCTTTAAAGTAACTTTTCATCTGACCAACTTCGTTCTAAACTCTTGTCAAAGACTTCACCGCAAACTACCCTGAACTGTGTGATCTGGAGCAAAGACATTGCTCCATTGACTTTGTGACAGGCCTCTTTAATTTGATTTCCTCACTGTAGTTCCTTTTTCTAGATTGCCCTGCTTACTTACTTGTTGGTGCTGCTCAATTCTTGTCTAACTTTGTCTTTCCCTCCCTTTTAAATTGCTGAAGTGCTGTTTTGCTCACACTTCATTTTGAGCCCAACTTGTCCAGAATCTATTGGGTGTGGTATAGTGTATTAGTAACGTGAGTTTTCAACTGCTTTACTTTAGTGAAATGTTTTACAACGGATGTGTAAATAAATGTATATTCTTTTACTCAGAAACCTTGAGTCAGTGTTAGTTTGAATCATAGTAATTGCTGTCCATTGTGTAACTATTGGTACTGCTCACTTGCTCTTGAGATAAGTCTGGCTGCTCAGCCATCGCTACCACTTTACTGTGTAGTACAGGCTTGTACCAAAGGTGAATTGTACTGTCACTTGTAGTCCTAATTGTGTGTGGTGTTCCCAAAGGGTACTGCATATAATTCTGCCTACCAACCATTGCAAATGGATCAAAGAAAGAGAGAAGGAGATAGTACAGAGACGGCTTGCAGACGACACAAAATTAATTCACACAAAACTAGTGAAGGTCACAGCAGCCGTAGCCGCACTCCCCACAGACAGGGAATGAGAGGAGAAGGAAGGCTCATCAGTGATACAAGCTAGAATGGCAGCTAATTGGGCAGGAAACAGACAGGAGCATTGGAACGGTGAGGAACAATACGGAGGGCCACAGTGGCAAGCAAGGAGTGCCCACAGAGGACGAGGTGGGTACAGAGGTCAAAGGGGGGTAGATATGGGTATGGAGGGTATGGAGGTCCAGGTCCACAAGTGGGACAAGGGAATTGTTGGAATTGCGGGAGGTGGGGACATTTCTCAAGGGAGTGTCGTAATAGACCAATGAATAGTTATGAAAATGAACAACAGTATGGCCACCCCCACCCATGGACTGCCAATGGGTGGTAGAGGGAGAGAAGAAGAACATGATCAGAGGAGCACCGGTGAGCACAGGGCACTACCGCGCAGCATTCAACAGCACCCACAATCCCACGAACACATGGCACATGCACTACGTAACCCCTTCATTACAACAGCAAATGGTGCCCCCACACCATTTGGAGGAGTGGCAGTGGTGTCAGGAAATGTTTTTGACAATGGGGGAAACACAAGATACTCAGCATAGGACAGCCCACAGAGAACACGTGCGCATCCAGTACTATCAATGACCCTTGATGCAGCTGAGGAGCCACTGGTGGGGGCGGAGATAGGAAACAAACAATTCATTTTTATGGTATATCCGGGAGCTGAAAAATCATGCCTACGAGAAGGCAGGTTTCCGTTATCTAATCGTAAATTGGAAAGATTTGAATGTAATGGTGGGCAGCAAGACAGTTCGAGCACCTTTACTGTACTATGCAGAATCGCCCATTAACTTATTGGGGCGGGACCTCCTCAGTAAACTCAATATGACAATATCCTTTACTGAACGAGGGATAGTTTGTTCAACCCCGGGAATCTTCCCAATGGGAGTGATGTTGGTAATGCACACGCGAGCCACAGCACCGGAGGTGCGCGGTATAAAAGTCGATCCAGATATGTTCATCCAAGGGCTAAAAACACTAGCACGGATTGTACCTGAGTTAAAGCGCAAAGAGTGGCGAGTGCCTGCAGAATTTGTTTTCCGTCCTATAGCACGCCCAGAAATAATGCCTGGAACAGTGATGTCCCTATATTTGCATGCAGTACAGGTGTCCGCGCAAAGAATAGCGGTAATAGGAATGGACATACAAGGGTGTCAATGGCAAACAGTATTGTGTATCAATGCTAACATAGCTTTGCGAGACCTTTCAGACGAGGACCTCTTCACTGACTCAGACAGTGATGGGGAGATAGTGATGGAGATAGCAATCCCCTGCGATATAATGATTCAGACAAGACAAGTGCCAGTACAGCTAATGGCAGTAGTAGGTGCGCCACCTCCCTTTTTCAATGATGACATGCAACTAGTGCCACAGGAACTACGGACCACAGGCCCACATGATGTAGGACTGTTGTGCGAAGGAACTCCAGTAAAAATAAAACTCAAACCAGGGGTATTGCTGCCCTGGGTAAAGCAATACCCATTGTCCCAAGAAGCAGAAGAAGGGATAAAAGAGACAATGGTCCTCATCACGAGGTTGGCGCTACAAATCAGCCCGTACCGGCATGGCGTTAATAACATGTCAGGCTTGGCACCAACCCGCAAACAGCGAGCGATCAAGAGTGCGCGAGCACACACACCCCTGTATGCGGGTAACGGCCGTACCGGCATGCCGGTAACAAACCTCAAACCCTCAGATAGCAGCATCAACCAATACGCACGGAACGCCTCCGCCCTCGGCAACCCCGAAATAGCGGTACCGGTATGAACATAGTGCTAATAACGGGCCCGTTATTACCGGACCCGGAAGAAACATCATTGCGCCGGAACGGGAAATGCCATGGTGGCCATCTTCAAAAACACAATCCATTGCCATCCTCCACCTACAGGACCTTGAACACCACAACTCCTAGGCCACCACGGACAACATGTTGAAGGCCATCGGAAAGGCACGGCCCGCCTGCGCAAACCACGTTTCATGGATGATGAGCTGAACATGTTAGCCGACACACTAGTGGCGAATGCTGAAGTCATGTTCCGCAACGACCTCAGGCATCCAGCCCAGCTGAAGAAGAAGGCCATCTGGGATGAAGTTGCCCAGAAAGTAAGTGCAGTCGGCACAACCGCACACACAGTGCACGATTGTAAAAGACGGTGGGACAACCTCAGGCTGAGAGTCCGGCACATATTGTCAGCCAATCGGAGCCAGGGGCTGGCAACAGGAGGAGGTCCACACTCACCGCTGAAATTGTCCAGATGGGAGGAGACCTGCAGCTCCGTCATAGACGTGGAGTCAATCGAAGGAGTCGGTGGAGCAGAGTTTGGTGTGCCAACATCGGCAGATGAAGGTGTGTGCCCCTACAAAAACACGATAATGAAACAACTTCATAGTCCTCCAAATGTGGCAGGAACGCCAGCTGATACATGGCCCATCATGCACACCTACACATATCCATAAACACATGCCGGGGCCTCCACTATCCCATCTCAATGCATGCTGCGCCAATACACAAATACACACCCGACACACAGATTATGTGCACGTGTCACCCAGGACGACACTCCCAACACACATCAAGGCCCAACAGCAGCCAACATGGTGTACATGTGAACACCAGTATGATTTCAAAATGCACCCTCCAACATTGCATGTACACAGTCCCCTACAAAGCCAGGCATGCAACTGATCAGATGGCGCCACATGCCCAAACACCAATGCATGCATAATGCAAGCGCCACCACCACTGATGCCCTGCCACTCTCTGTCCCCCACAGGTACGGATGCAGACAGCGATGAGGCACATGGGAGTGCACAATGCACAACAGCAGCCAAAAGGCCTATGAGGCAAGGTGATGGCACAGGATATTCAACCTCAAGTGGACCAAGGATGGGCCAAGCAGGAAGCGGGTCAACAACCGGTGCCAATACAGCCACACAGACACCCACACAGGACGAGCAGACACGTGCCCCTGCACCCCTGGTCACACCATCCACACTGGCTGAGGACACAACAGGCATGGAGGATGGCACACAGTCTGGTGCTGCCAGCACAATTTGGGAGATGGCTGCATCGGCAGATCATAGTGTTGATGAGGGAGCTGACCCGGACAATGAGGGCGATGCAGGACTTGTCCACTCGGAGCCTGTAGTTCACACACCAAGCCCGCAGGCCACCCCACAGGACACACCTTGGCGGGACTCATCCAACCAGGGCAGCCATGGAGAGTGGTCTCCAGCAATGCACAGCCCCATGATTCATGCAGTGCCACCACATCACCCATCGACCACAACCCACACTGCCGTACGGGACCTTGAGGGACGTCTGTCCAGGATGGAGGCCCGGCAGGAGGCGATGCAAGGCTATGTGCCGCAATACCTTGCTGAAGGGGAGACAACACGCTGTATCATCCAGGACAGTACTGCGGCCATAATCCAGGCCATCAACTCAAGTGCACAGCAAGTGCGCAATGGCTTCAATGCCTTGGGTCAGATCCTCACCAGGATTGCTGACAGCATGGACCAATGGCAAACCCTGCCCCTGGGCTCACAACCATCTGGCTCATCCGCATCAACCACGCCAGCAACTTCGAGGCAGACCAGACATCCAACCTCTACCTTCGAATGGAGGTCCACAGTAGCAGGGCAACCCTGCAGAATCCCTTTAGGTATACATCGAGACATATGTCATGCCATAGTTGACTTTGGATGTTAGAGGGTGGGTGGAGGG
Organism: Ambystoma mexicanum; assembly: GCF_040938575.1. NCBI lineage: Eukaryota > Metazoa > Chordata > Amphibia > Caudata > Ambystomatidae > Ambystoma > Ambystoma mexicanum. The sequence continues at coordinate 1,318,107,588 of NC_090929.1, read as the reverse complement.
TGGTGGTGGGTGTAGTGTGTAGTACTGGGGTGTTTGGGGGCATGGGAGTAGGGTGGGGGAGGTGAAGGGGTGGTGGGGTGTGGACTGTTCATTCATGGCATACTAAATATCTCACAAATACACCTGTTGTGCAGCAAACATCACATGAGTGGACATTGCTAATTTGTTGTATGTCAATTTATTGCTTCATGGTGAATTGTGCACATGTGCCCACACACCCAGTGCCCACAGTTCCCAATACATGGTGTGAAAACAGAAACAAAATATAGAGGCCGAATACCCCAAAAGGAAATACACCGAACGCGGGTTACAAAGGAACATACAAAGTACTTTATTCTCTACTGAATTCAATTACAAAAACAGTACAAAGTCAGATAGCTAACGGCCCTCAGTACAACACAACGAACTCCAGCGTGGTTCAGTGTGTTCAGTGAGAGACGCTGTACATTAGAATGCATTCGCCTTTTATACATTTTGTTGGCACTATGTCCAGCCCTAATTCGGGTTAATGTTCCACTTTATACATCATCAATTCTAGGGTTCGTTGCGAATCCCAAATAACCGCATCTAACTGTTTTGTTTTTATTACATGTAACAATAAGCGTATGCATTAACTGTGTATTCTAAAGTTTCGCATTGCAGGTCTTCTTAAACATAAATACAGTGTAGTGAAACAGATGTTCTTTGTTGAATATGTAAATACACAATCATAATATATACTCTTGGATTGGTTTCATTGAGTGAGTAATCCTTTTACACATAGGTCAACGTAGGACGAGGTCTCAGTTCATGACCTCAACAAGTAGCCTGCAGGCAGATTACACATTAGCGATGTAAAGAGGTCAAGACGGCCATGTTGCATTTTGCAATGACATCGTCCACCATTTTAGCTCACAGGGTGACTTTTCCACACAAATCCTAAAATGGCTGTTTGACCTAAAATGGTGGCCTACATGGATTAAAGGTCAAGACCTTGCAACGCAGATTTACTCGCAAGTGACTTTCGAGCAGCTTGGCGTAGGCCAATATTAAATATATTTTTTCCACAATAGGAGGCACGATATATTTTCTATTCCGACAAAGGTACCCTCTGCATCCAAGTACAATCAGAATGATTGGTCTATGACCACTTGCAGCACTGCACGACCCTCACGTGTTTCGTGTCCTGGCCTATGTTCCACTTCTACTCCTTCTTCTCCTTCTAGTTCACCAGGTGGTGGCAGCTCCACATCAGGTGGCAGGGGTATGTTCCTCCCGGATGCACATGTTATGCAGCATTGCACATGCCGTGATGATCTTGCCCACCTTCTCAGGCCCGTATATGAGTGCCCCTCCCGACCTGCTGATGCAGCAAAACCGTGCCTTCAAAAGGCCAAACATCTGCTCAATGACCACACGCGTACGTGTATGTGCATGATTGAAGTCCTCCTTGTGCCTGTTCTGCTGGTTCCTGACAGGGGTGAGTAGCCACACCTTCAGAGGATATCCAGCATCACCTACATGGGAGCAGAAGGAGGTATGTGTGAGGATGAGGCTCAGTGTACAAGTATGCTCAGCCTGTAAATCATTCAAGTTCATATGCACAATTTCGTCAATGGCAGCCACATCCACATGACTGTCAGCCCTGTACAGTGCATGCCAATCCATAGAGGGAGCCTTGGGTGACATACACGACCTAGGGTCCTGGGCTTATAAACCACCAGGCCACCCAATCTGTGTCTTGGCTAGGGGCATTTTGTATGCAAATGTGAGGGCTGTGTGTCGGCGGATGTCTCATGAAACTTCCATGCCCCCCCATCCATCTGCTCCCATGGCCCAGAGAGCAGACTCACCCAACAGCCAGCCACTTCGTACAACGTCTCCTTACAAGTAGTGGGGTAGTGAGGAGTTCCGCAGCACCATGGCATCATGCGTGGATCCTGGGTATCTGGCACAGCAATGTGTTAATATATGGCTGGCATCACACACCATCTGCACATTGATGCAATGGTATAGCTTCCGATTGCGGTACACCGCCTCCACGGCATGTGGGACTACCAACTCTACATGGGTGCAGTCGAGGGCACCAATTACATTGGGCATGCCGGCCAGTGCTATTTTGGTGGCATTTGCCTCCTGTGGTGTCCTTGGTAGGGATATGTGGGCACTTGCATGCTTCAGTAGTGCATCCAGCACTTGGTTTAACACTACAGAGAAGCATGATTGGGACATGCCATGCATTTGGCCCACTGTGTGTTGGTAAGTGTCTGTGGCCAGGAAGTGGAGCACGGATGCCACCTTCAGCAAACTGGGAATGGCTGTGCGGATGTTGATCAGGCTGACCAGGTCATCCTGTATTAATTCAACTATGTTGGTGATGGTGTATCTGTCTAGGCGGTACAGGGTGTGGATCTGTGCTGGAGTTAAGTCAAATGGATTGGCCCTTATACATGGAATTGGTGGCTGTCTGAGAGGTGTGACTGCCTGCAGTGGTGGGATTTGCTGGGCATGTCTCACCCTCCTTCTCCTCCTGCGTCTCCTCTGTGTTTCCTGTTGTACTGCCTGCACAAGGAGTAGCAGTGCAGGAATGTCCTCCAGCCCCAGTATGGCAAGTACAAGTGGTAGCATTTTGGCTTGGAAGGGGGTGTGGTGTGTGGGTGTGCTCCTTTTGTGCTGACCCTGACTCCATTGCCTCCACCTGTGCTGATTGTGTGCACCTGTGGCACTTGGTTACACAGCAGTTTTCTGTTTAAGGGTGGTCCGCGATGCCGGTATTGGCGGCATCATGGTGGCCCTTCTTACCGGCATCTCGATGCCAGTATGTACTTGTCCGTGCGACTCGTGGTGTCCCCTTCTTAGCGGGATGCCGGTATTAAGGCCTCTCCATCTGCGCGCGTGCCCGCATGCCGGTACGGTGGTGCACGGCCACAGCGGATCCTTGACGATGCCGGTAGCACCGGCATCTAGGGTCATGATACACTGGCCCGGTAATGGATGCCGATATTGCCTTACCGGTGCTGTTCTTACCGGATTGCCAACCTTGTGATGAGGCCCAATATATGCCTTTCTAGTGCTGGGGATAATAGTGCCATCAAATTCGCCATGCAACACTTGTATTTACCCTATCAAAAAAGCAAAAGGAGGAGCGTGGAGGATGATCCAGGACCTACGCCCACTTAATGATGTCATTCAAAAAGATTCCAAAAGATTCCAAATCCTGCAGGTTCCAAATCCTGCATCAATTTTGTGTAGCATACCAAATGATGCATCGTGTTTTACAGTAGTGGGCTTGAAGAACGCATTCTTCTCAGTCCCACTGGACCACGAGTCACAATATTTGACAGCATTTACCCTGGGAGGGAAGAGATATGCGCATTGCAGATTACCTCAGGGATAATGTGAGAGCCCAAGCATATTTAATAGAATCTTACATGAAGATCTAGGAAATATCGACACAAAAAGCATGAATATTCAATACATGGATAATCTAGTGATCTGTGGGAAGAACGAGGAGGAGTACAGGCAGGACTCTGTTACACTGCTGACATTGTTAGCCAAGAAAGGCTACAAGGTAGACAGAGAGAAGTTACAATACTGCCTGACAGAGTTTCTATACCTGGGACAGTTGATATCTAATGATGGGTAAATCATAATACCAGACAGGGCTGCCGCAGTACGTGCTGTAAATGAGCCTAAAACGGTGAAGGAAATGCATAAATTTCTTGGCATGTGCAACTACTGCCGCGCCTGGATATCAGAATACACAGGATACACAAAACCACTACTGCAGGGACTCAAAGAAGCACAAAGGTAAAACACAGAAATACAATGGACAGCAGAAATGCACACTGCCTTCAGCACACTGAAGGAACTAATATCAACAGCACCATTACTCGCAAACCCAGACTATGAGTGCAAATTTGACTTATGTTTGCATTTTAATGGGACACTCATGACAGCAGTAGTGACACAAAAAACATCATTGGGTCACAATCCTCTGGCGCACTACAGTGGTACATTAGATGTAGTAACACAGGGACATTTCGCTTGCGAGCAATCTCTCGCAGCCACAGCGTTTGCAATTGAGAAGAGTTCAACGATCGTGATGGGGTGTTCTGTGACCTTGTTCATAGAACATTCATTATTCGCAATATTGGAGAGGTCAAAGAGCACATTAACAACACAGAGAGCTACAGCATACAAGACCATATTATCAAGTGCCAACATGCAAACAGTAAACCCTGCAACATTCCTCACAGAAGTTTGCACAGTGGACAACATGCAAACACACGACTCTGCAACATACAGAGGGCAGGATGATGACACACCAACAGCTAATGAAGATGCATTGTCTGAAGGAGACATATATTTTATAGATGGATCAGCATCCATTAACCAGGAGACAGGAGAAAAACATGTGGGGGTGGCGTCTAGAGGAAGATGAATATGAAGTAATTGTTCAACAATGATTCCCTGCCCACTACTCAGCACAAGCAGCAGCGTTAGTAGCACTAATTGAAGCACTACATACAGCAAAGGGATGTACAGTCACGATATACACAGACTCAGCATGACCACAACAGTACATGGGGGGTTGGCTTGGTGGGGAAAGAGAGGATTCCACAGACCAGACGATCCCCAGTGCAGCACGCTGAGTTATTAAAAGAGTTGATAGAATCATTGGAGGAACCGACAGTTGTGATCATAGTGAAATGTCAGGCCCATACAAACAGCAATGACGTAATCTCTTTAGTGAACACGGCAGCTGATGCTTCACCATTGACCTCCTTTGGTGTCAAAATAATACAGGTAAGGTAGTAATGCCCCATAAACTACTAGAAATAGCATTCCAGCAGCTTCACTTCTCAGCTCATAATGCCAAACACATTGCAGCAGAGATACAGGAAAACTGGTTTGTACCAGGTTTGCAGGAGCAGATATCAAAAATAGCCATGGAATGTACAATATGTCAGATATATAATTCAGGAATGACATTAAGAACACTGCGAGGAACACTGCCAAAACCAACTGGCCCATTCAGAGAGTTGCATATAGATTACGCTGAAATGGGCGAGAGATGCAACAGATCCCGCTACATGATAGTAATGGTATGCCCCTTTCCAAGGTGGGTGGAAACAGCCCACTGTGCCCACCCAGATGCAAAATGTGCAGCAAAGTTCCTAATGTGGGAGGTATTTCCCCGCTGGGGAATATGCAACATAATATGTTCAGACAGCGGGACATATTTTGTCAATGATTTGTTCAAAGAGGTAACAGCAATGTTGGGAATAACACATAATTTATGCACAATTTATCACCTGCAATCAAATGGCGTGGTTGAGAAAATAAATGGCCTCCTGAAGGTGAGACTCTCAAAATTGTGTTACACACTAAAGAAAAACTGGGTGTACTGTTTGCCCCTGGCCTTGTTTAACCTGAGAAATCAACCCAGCAAGGACCACCATTTGTCCCCCCATGAGATTGTTATAGGAAGACGCATGCATACTGCAGACTCCCCACTCCGCACACACTCAGACGCTCACAGGAGTGCTGCAGTGTTAGGAGAGGAATTCAACTAATATTTAACTGAACTCACAAAAGTAGCTTGTATGATTGCAAGGCAGCTAGCACCCACGTTCACACAAGAAGCAGCAAATGACACAGTAACACCAGCTACAGATAGCCCGACAGGTCAACTCATGCCAGGGGAGATGGTATATGTAAGAAGTTTCGTACGTCAGTGGAACTCTCCAAGATTTCATGGCCCATATGAAGTGGTGTACAACCGCTGTAAAAGTAAAGGGGGTGAGGTACTGGATACATCTGACAGACGTACACAAAGTGTATGATAGCGTAATACAGGAAACTGAGAGAGCAATGGCCTGAAGAAGCAACGCAAACTTAAAGGGGAAAGATGGAGACTAAAAAGTACGAGTGTGACAGGAGAGAGAAAATGAAAATATAAAGTAAAATGATGTTTATGACAAAGTTGATGTGACAAACCGAAATTGCTCAATCTCTCTCTCTCTCTCTCTCTCTCTCTCTCTTAAGAATAATACGAATAATAAGAAAGATAACATAAAAAGCTAACAATAATTGAGTTAAAAGAGTGATAACAATAAATAGACAGGTAGAAAAAGAATGTAAGTAAGAAAAACTGTTATGTATATGAGTTGCTTCATACACTTTTATGTTTCATCATGTAGGAGAAACCATGGCGCCTGAGGGGGCCTCCGATGTCAACAGCATTAGAATAGAAAGGAATGGCAATAGAAACTTTGACTTGCGTAGATATAGTTATGAATGTGGTTTGTTTATGTGTGCCGTGATATTCTTTTCAATGATGCTTGGACTGGTAATATATTGGGCAGCAGCATTTACATCAATAGATATTAATGAGGGAGGAGGCAATGGGACAAGCATGATAACACAAGGTACCCACCCCACATAGGATGGTTTTAAACTAATATAGGGACATGGGACACACAATAGTGGCACGCAGCATACAAACAGTACAAGTGACATACGTGTATCAGCACACCCCACTGCCCCATACAATGCCTCTGAATATAATATCTATGAGTTAAATGATCCGAGGTCTTCTGAATTACACTGGTTATATGATGACACCACTCCAACTGCGACAAAACTATCTGAAGCCACTATAAACAAAGCATCCCATATAGGTGTGAAACAAGAAATTGCAGAGATAGCCGAGAGGTTTGTTGCTCTGTACAATGAGTGGGCAGAGGGCGCGGGGGGACTCACTGGATGTAGTGGGTGGAGATCAGGAACCAACCATAGCCAGCTCCTCAGAAATGAGTAATCTTTCCCTGGGTTCATTATCCTTCTCTCGAATGTATACTGTGTTTCCTGGCTCAACATGCTCCTCTACTCTAAATGTTGTTAGTCCTGACTCAGTATTCTTGTATTTTCTGTTCGCTTTGTCACCTGGCTAATCAGGTTTCTCTACACAGTTGTCTTCCCAATCATCCTTACTGGCAGTCTACACCTCTTTCCCTTACATATTATGAATGTAATTTCCTTCTACCACCTACGAATTCTAAAACTATTCTACTCAAGCAATAAGTGTGTGTACTGCCCAACAATGGGAAATGCATTCAGTTACACCCTCTGAATGCAGTCTTTAGCATACAAATATTTCTAAAAACTCTCATAAGCAATAAGATTTATAAGAATTGTGTTAGCAAAATGATTCCCAATACATGATATTGGCAAAAAGATTTCAAACTAATTTTTAACTCAACCCGAAAGGGAGCACCAGGCCACACAACAGCACTAAACCTACTTGCAGCGAGTACATGTTATGTTCTTGCTGCTGGATCCCTACAGTTCATTCACCCTATTCTCTTCAAACTAGCAATGGGATTAGCATTTATGTCATGACAGGTGTCATCAACGTTCTCGCCTCTCTGGTACTTAGATTGTGTACTTTGTTACATTTACTGAACATGATTTCACCCTGCTTTCCAAGAGTTCTGCGACTTTTCTGTTCTAATCCATGTGTTTATTTTTGTTACTTGTTTTGTGTTATTACATTGACACCTTATGTACATTTGGGTATTACACATTAAGACTATCAAGTAGTATGTCCTTTTATTTGGAGGGAGTACTGGAGGAGACGATAAGGAGTTGAACTACATCTAGTCTCTGTGTCAGACATTCAGGTAGAGTCTGAGGAAGAGGGCAGATGGATGTGGAGATGGAGCATGCGCAGGGGAAGACAGTGCTTGTGAAGGGCAAAAGGGCAAGACAGTGTTTGAGGAAGGGCAGACAGTTGTTGCAAAGGGGAAGATGGTGGTTGAAGAGAGATAGACAGTGGGTGAGGATGGGAGATGCTGATTGTGTAGGAGGATTTAACTAGCAATCTGATGCAGGCTGAGGTGTCTATCGAGTTAAACCAGGAGTAGGAAGTGGGCATGTACATTCACCTTGGAGTTGATAGGAAGTAGGAGGTACTCCAGGTACAGAATGGAGAGGTAGGCATAGAAGTGCAGGATCACTAAGGGCAGAGGGGATAGGAGGAGGTTGTGGTAGAGCTGCAGACCTAAGAGTGCTGCACAGAGGAGCATGAGGTTGTCCCCCAGCAGATGTCTAAGGAAGAGCCAATGAGGGCTACTGCAGCATTGTCTCTTCATGTTGAGAGGGAAAAACATGCTTACTCTTTCCTGAAGAGGGAAATCAGGTTGGACAACATCCCGACACTTGAGATCACCACCCGTTTCAACATGGTTGTCCGAGTATGTTAGCTTTCTTGATGGTATGACTCTCAGGAGAAAGTCAGGCAGTGTAGTATGCAACATCTGCCTGAAGGCTTTTTTTTGGGTAACCCAATAAAGAATGTACTGAACACATCCTTGATGCACACGCACTGTAAGATGACGAACAATTAAGTGTTAAAGAAGCACACATCATATGTTGCAGAAATAGTGCATCTCCCTCCTGAAGCAGTAATGGTGGCCATAAGGGCATGTCAAATTACACTCTACTTATCACCGGTCATGTTCTATCAAGGAACTTCTATCCCACCTGAATCTCGAGTGGTCCAATTGTCTCACCACACCTAATGTCTACATCATCACACCCTCATCCAGTTGCACTATTGACCAGGAGGGCCACTTTATCATCACTAACACTGTAGCCTTTTATTGGTTGTGGTAGAATTCAAGTGACACGTGCAGGTCCCTACTGTGTGCCTTTCCTGACCTCTCTCAGGTAGTGTGTGCTGGATGATGATCTATTGGTAGATGCTTCATGTATAATTATATGTTTCTGTACCACCACGCCCACTACTATATGCCTGGGCAAGAGGGTAGCAAAAAGAGGAGTGCAGTGAAATTGAGAGAGTGCAGAAAACGGGTATTATTGGCTCCGATAGTTGGAAAAGTATAATACTTTGATGCACAACCACCACTGAATCCAATGCTACATTTGACCAGACTGAAGAGGTAAAGATTGTAACACAATGGGCCTCATTACGATAATGGAGGTAGCCATGGATCTATTAGCTCCATGGCTGCCTCCCTTCCGGGCTCCATTACCGGGTTCCTGCAATGGGGACTTATCAGGTTACTCCGACATAGGAGGACCCGGTAATTCCTCCTTGCAGAAACCCATCCCCATTCCCATTTGAGCCCCATAGGGCTCAATGGGATTGGGGAGGGAGGTAAAAATGGGCAGATTACATCTGGCCCGTTATTGCCTCCCTCTTCCCCTCACGGCACCCAGAAAGCACACCTGGTTATACCAGGCGTGCAATCCGGGTCCCGCGTTGGGAAGCTCGTAATCGGTGCTCCCGGAATGAAGGGGGCCGGTCTCGTACCAGCCCCCTTCATTACGGGAGCTCCAGCCTTATAATGAGGCCCTATGTCTCTTTGAACTCTAGGATATTGCATGGTTCCACTGGTTGGTAGAGCCTATGAAATTGAGGAAGATCAATCAGATTCAAAACATGATACTAGGACTTGTAGAATAGCTCCACTGGTCAGTAGAGGGAACTCAATTGTGGTAGAACAAAGGAAAACATCCTATCTTGGTGTTAATTGAATGGACGAAGTCAAGAATGTAAGACTATGAAGAGGATGTAGTGTGGCTCTTCTGGATGATATAGCAACATGTATTGAGGCAGAACCTCCAAAATCTGGAGCACAGCACTAATACTCTGAGCATGGCAGCACTGGTTGGAAGAGCAAAATACGTTGAGAATGAAAAGCTACACATTTACTTTTGCAGTGCACTTCACGTCTACTGTCAGAGTCATAGTCTCCACCACATTTCCCCATTGTGCTTATTTCGCTTGACTGTCACTGGCTCGCACAAAGATCATCATCATCTGAGTAAACTATTGGGTTGTTTTCCAAGTGATGGGCCCGGTGTTGCTTCCTGCCATTGTATTGGGCAATATGATGCTCATGCAATCTGAGATCAGCTTAGGATTTCAACAGTTAAAAATATGAATGACCATGCTGTCTGCTTGCAAAGCAAGAATTACAATGAATCATCATCAGCACAGAGTTAGCATGTGTCGAGAAGTTAGACATCATTGTTTTGATCTGAAGTGGAACCACCAGATTCTCCTAGGAGCTCCCAATGCACTTTCGTTTGTGGATATGCAGCCCTGAAGAGCCTTGCCTGTGGGTTTATATTTACTATATTTGCTGCTGCTGCTTATCCTTAGATTCCCGTCCTGCAGCCTGTGTCCCGTCCCCACACCCGCTTCCTGGTTCCCCTGCCTCCTGCCTCTCGACCCACCCACCGTGCCCATATTGGTTCCCAGAACATCCCACGCTATGTCTACCGACCCGCGTTGCGCTACAGCTCCACTTTCTTTTGTGGATACGCGGTGAGTGAGCAGCCCTGAACAGCATTGCCTGTGGGTTTATATTGACTATATTTGCTACTGCTGCTTAACCTCAGATTCACGTCCTGGGGCCTGATTCCCTCCCCGCACCCCTTTCCTGGTTCCCCTGCCTCCTGCCTCCCGACCCACCCACCGTGCCATGATTGGTTCCCTGAACGTCCCTCGCTAGGTCTACCGACCTGCGTTGTGCTCCAGCTCCACTTTCCTTTGTGGATACACGGTGAGTGAGCAGCCCTGAGCAGCCTTGCCTGTGGGCTTATATTGACTATATTTCCTGCTGCTGCTTACCCTCAGATTCCCGTCCTGCGGCCTGTTCCCTCCCCGCGCCAGCTTCCTGGTTCCCCTGCCTCCCACCTCCCGACCTGCCCACCCTGCCCTGATTGGTTCCCTGAATGTCCATCGCTAGGTCTACCGACCCGCGTTGCGCTCCAGCTCCAATTTCCTTTGTGGATACGTGGTGAGTGAGCAGCCCTGAACAGCCTTGCCTGTGGGCTTATATTGACTATATTTGCTGCTGCTGCTTAACCTTAGATTCCCATCCTGCGGCCTGTTTCCCTCCCTGCACCCGCTTCCTGGTTCCCCTGTCTCCCGCCTCCCGAACCACCCACCGTGCCCTGATTGGCCAGTAGGCGTCTTACCCTGGCCTTCACCGTCATTCCCAGGGCAGCCCTCTGCCCGTGCAGCCCCCTAGGCTAAGGACCCCAAGGCAAAGGACGACTTCAAGAGGCAGCCCTAGACTGTATCTGCAGGTATCCGCAGGAGAAGCAAGAAGCCAGCAACAACCTAAAAGTGTGGCAAGGGGGGGGGGGGCTGAAGCAATTACTTCACGCCAGACAACCCTACCACCCAAACCTACAAACCCTACTACTATAATTTCTGCATCTAGAATATATTCCCTACCATTGTGACTGTACCTAAATTGCTAGAAAGTCAGAAAGTGTGCCTAATAGCATAACTGTGGTTTAACTGTATTTAGAAAGTCCACCTAAGAACATATCTGTGGAGTAGTCTACACTTAGAAAGTCTGCCTAATAGCATATCTGTGGTGTAGCCTACACTTAGAAAGTGTCCCTAATAGCATATCTGTGGTATAATTGCATTTAGAAAGTCTGCCCAATAGCATATCTGTGGTATAATTGCATTCAGATAGTCTGCCCAATAGCATATCTGTGGTGTAGTCTACACTTAGAAAGGCCGCCTAATAGCATATCTCTGGTGTAGCCTACACTTAGAAAGTGTCCCTAATAGCATTCTGTGGTATAATTGCATTTAAAAAGTCTGCCCAATAGCATATCTGTGGTATAAATGTATTCAGAAAATGCACCCAATAGCATATCTGTGGTGTAGTCTACACTTAGAAAGTGCATAGAACTGAGCGAGTACATGCAATGGATAGAATGCACGGAACAGATAGAGGGCACGGAATGGACACTTACAAAGTGATTCGAGTGTGTGGAACGATCTGAAGTGCATACAACAATCAAAGTGCATAGAATGGATGGATTGCATAGAATGATTGGAGTGCATAGAATGGTTGGAATGCATAAAATGGTTGGAGTGCATAAAACGGAGTGAATGGAACAATTTGGAGTGCATGAAACAGTCGGAGTGCATGAAACAGTTGGAGTGCATGGAACAGTCGGAGTGCATGGAACGGTTGGAGTGCATGGAACTATTAGAGAGTGCTTGATCTCAAGCACCTAAGGTAAACCACCATATCACATCTCCATGCTTACTCTCTTCTTTACACCACCACTCAACTAGAACACAGCGATACTATGACAACATTCGGTATAGCTGTTCTCATGCCATCACTTGCCTCATACTGCCCATCATCCTAACTAAACGCAGCTAGTTACTCACCTTCCTGCCTAGGCATTCTCCTCAGGCCTAACGGAGCCAGAATCGGTCTGGATAGCAACCTGCCAGAACAAACACATACTCTTGAACTCCCAACCACCACACCTACCGCTAAGAGGCAACTATCACACGAATGCCACACCTGCTCCACACATATCCGGTGCTCAAACACACCTTATGAACCCTATAGAATATCCTCATACATGGTGTGAGAGAAGCTAGTTTTTAGTAATTAATACATATATAATAAACATATCTTAATAACGAATGAGGGGGATTTCTCTGGAAGGTAGACTCTCAAGACATAAACTAAAATGATTTTGCTCCGCCCTTGATGTCATATCACCCATATCCCATAGTGTTTTTTTCTGTTATCAGATAGTATAGGTTTTCACCATCTCCTTTTTTGGCTTTCCCATAGCTTAATTCTTCAGTGGACATAACTGAGCAAATGTTGTTTGACAGAAACTGGTGCCAAGGTCACAACCACTCACCTAATAAATTAAAACAGATATGCATAATGAAACTGCTCATCCTTGACTTGAGGTGGTCCTGGGGGAGGAGGCCCAATGACCCTCAGAACACATTGAATGACCCGGAAGAGTAAGATGATATAATCGGAAACAGACGATGAAGTAGGCCAATCCATTTATGAATAGAATCATTTTTTTGGTGGGAGCCAGGATACATGTGTTGTGAGGCCTAGTCATAGTGTTCTTGAACCTTTCGTATTCAGGTATCAGCAAACTATAAATGTAACGGGTGACTGAGGTCAGATAAGTGCAATCCCATTAGGAGCAGGATTCTGACATTGTTACTTTGCAAGTAAATTAATACATTGGGGGTCATTCCGAGTATGGAGGTAACCATGCCGCTATTAGCGGCATGGGTACCCCCATACTGGGTATTGGGTCCAGGTTCCTTGAATGAGGAATTACCGGGCCATTCCAACCTTGGAGGGCCCGGTAATTCCTCATTCAAGGAACCCAGACCCTGTACATCCCCATTCCCATTTGAGCCCGCATGGGGCCCAATGGGAATGGGGAGGATACTAACAACGGGCCTGTTAATAACGGGCCGTTGTTAGCATCCTAGACTGCTTGCGGGACCTGCTAAGGACGCCTTGTTTTAGCAGGTGTCCTTATCGGGTTCCCGCAGCAGACTCGTAATGGGGCGGTAAAGGGCTGACGTCTCTGGCACCTTTGCTGGCGCCGTTAACCCCTTACTGCCAAGGTCATAATGAACTCCATTGTCTCCATTTACCATCACCCTATATTGATGTGTGAGCCTGGTTTCCCGGATGGTTTCTTGTGCATAATTTTGTGAATTATAACCCCCTGCATATTCTTTATACGCATGCATATTGTGTATATAAAATAGCACCTTCACTTTAAACCATAAATCAAGAAAAGATATCAAAAAGTACTCCAAATTCCACTTCATCCCAAAAATGTCTACATCCTTCTAGAAGGCCGAGTGCAGTTGCCCTGCTTCTACATCAGCAGACCTTTCACGTTCATGTTTTGCATTGGACATGTCTAATTCCAACAGATAGGTACTAAGGGAGATGGTGCCACGGCTGCAACTTTCTTAACATCATCTAGGTACTCTGCATATACAATGGGCACATATGTTCTGGACCACACTTTCCATCTCACCTTGTGGAGATACTGGCCTATGTAGTGGGTCATCCCAAGATGGAGGAAATGTGCACATTAGGGATATGCATGTTTTGCTTATCCTTGTGGCTGTTAAATCATTAGATCCATTGTCAGCTGTCATACAGTTCACACCTGGAAACAATTAGGACTGAACCAATGTGCCACAACCTCCTTTAATGTCTGCACAGAGGAACCAAATCAACAAGCTGTTTATACACAAGTTGGCCTGATTGTGAATGGAATGGAATTTGTCAGATTTTGTCATGGCCTTTGCTGATGTGCCCTGAACACTGGTCCACATGTCCAATGTTAGGTGGACTTTCTTTCCCAGACTGTGGTCAAGCAAAATATCCACTACTTCCACAACATGTTATTGAAATTCATCTGAAGTTGAGCTGACCCAGAATTAGTTGGGATCAATAAGATCAATAAGAAACTGGAGCCATCTGAATCCATGCTTTTCTACAAATAACTAAAGCATTACATCTATTTTTAACATTATACCAAGATTGTCATTGTGTAGTTATGTTTTTTAAGTCTTTTGTGATATTACATGCTTAAAAAACTCAGTAAGGGTGGAGTGCCTCATTGAAGGGGAAACACTTGTCTGCAGGCCTTGGGATCTGCAGGCATAATTGGTTTCCAAAGGGGCTTATGAAAATTGGTGAATCAGCAAGATTTTCTGGTGTGGCGGCACGGGTGGTGGTGCAAATGTTCCTGTTTCCCACTTTATTTTTGCCCAGCATGCATGTGAATGATGTCAAATCAAGGGGGCTCTCTGTGAATAAGTCCCTGAATGGTGCTACGCTCCCCTCAAAAGACACTTGATTTACATGTATGACAGGTGGCAGGATGAACTCCTCGGTTTTTCGGAGAGCTGGCTGTGATGGGCCCTTAGCTCTTCTCGTTCTTAGGGTCTGGTCAGCGTACTTTGCAGCAGGTGCTGTATAGTTCCTTTTAACTGATGAGCCGTTGTTGTTGCTGTGACTGGCTGAAGATTTGCATTACCACAAGCACAATATTTTCCTGGCAGTTTTTGGAAAATATTGCACACTCGCAGATGGTAGTGTCAGAAGTTTGCTTCCTGTGTGCAGTGCTTGCACTAAAAAATTTGACAGGTATGTCAATAACTGGACTTTCTCCTTCTGCCTCTTGTTCTTCCTATGTATGGGATCCTAAGTCTCTTCAATAGGGTGATGGGCATACACTTACTTTTGAGGAATCCCCTCTACTTCCTCATCTGTGGATTCCTCCCTATTTTTCTGAGCTATTGTCATATTTTCTCCCTCCTGTACTTTGGTTGGTGGTAGGCTAATGTTTTCCTCTTCCTGAACTCCATCCTCTGTTATTACTAAATTAAGATATATGCAGGTACTGACTCACCAGCTCCAACAGCACAGATACCCACATACCATCTTCAAAAGGTAGGTAAAGCACCCCTATACAATCCAAAAATAATACAAAAGTAATTAAAAAATAGAGTTCACAAATTGCAGGAACAAACAGCATTTTATTTGCAAAATATAGACGGGAGAATCAGACAGCTTAGTAAAACTGAACTGAGGACAATCTGGATACATCAATTTGGCACTACAATATTTAAAGCAAGAAACCGCAAAATTAACATCTTCTACAAAGGCAACATTAATTCTAATTCTAACATTTCCATTGGCTATTGATCCACTAAAGAACACACTACATGAAACAATATAATGGGAAGTTACCTTTCTCGTGATCATCAAAATACCACCCCTCGAATATGACATAATGTTACAGTCAGCACAAAATGAATCATTTTAATTGGTTGGCACTCTTCAGGGTGTAATAGATAAAAAAATATAAAAACTCTACCCTAATTGGATAGCGACACCTGAGACATCTTGGGCAGTAGCATCCAACGAGGTGACCCAATCGTTCCCTGCTGCTCCCCATTCTGCACATCATCAGCAATGGCAAGGTAAGAAGAGCCTCTAATTTTCAATAAAATGCATTTGCATTTGTCATACTAAACCCAACTGTGGTGCCTTGTGTGCTATCTCCATAACTCCTGCAACACGCTTTCTACCCACACTAAGCTGGGCTACGAATGCAGGACTCTGCCTACACAAGCTCCTGTCAAGTGCCCAATGTCAGCCGGACATTGAGACCAGTATAACCCTACAGATATATCCCAGCGTTCTTCCATCATGCCCAGACACACATGCTGCCTCAGATCTCCACGGATCAGGTTCTTCACAGCCCCTTTACTGTACTGCCATCATGCTACTTGCAGCTCCCCTGCATGCAATGAGATAACATTACAACAGACTCTCTTTGGCGAATGCAATCTATCCCAGTACATGTTCATTTACCCATGATACTGCACCCTTACCCAACTCATTTTGTTAACCCTACACTGGCATTAGGGAACAATACCAAACACCACAGAGCATGCCAAAACTCAAACACCTATCGCCCAGAGAGTCATGTCCTGGCACAGTCTGGGTCTGCATACTTACTTACCAATGACACCAACACACAAAACTATGCCCCCTCAGCAACTCTAGGTTCATCAAATGTTCACCCCACCAGCAACATTTTTGTTACAGGACAACCCTTGCATACAATAGGATCCACCCAGCCATAGACAGGACTAACACGTACCCTCAGGCTCAGATCCTCCACCCAAGAGCCTCACCCCCAACATTCACACTCTCCCGTCTTTAGGGTCAGCCAGACCAGCCAGACTGAGATCTTGCACTGGTGCCCCCAACCTACCACCTATCAATGAAGACAAACAGGCCTCTACACCTACTTGCCCAGCCGAACCAGCTCAGGCCCTAAAGTGTGCACTAATCAATGTCTGCGTCTTTGGAGCACACGCGATTAAAATACAAACTCTTATACTAGAGCAGCACCATGATATTCTAGCCACCAAAGAATCATGACTTCACAACACCTCTGGCCCACTGCTCACCTTAGCCATACTTCCCAACTATATCATATACAGGACTGATCGACTCAAAGCTATAGGAGGCAGAGTAGCCCTCATAGCCAGAACATCCACACATATCATGTTCTCCCTTGTACCACTTTTCCAGGATTAGAAATGCTGCTTCTTAAGCTTTCTACCAATCCTCAAACTACGTACAACATGCTCCTGATCTACAGCCAACCACATGGTCCTAGCCACCCTGACCTCGACATCCCCATTTTCATCACTCGCCTTATGAAACCAAGAAACAAATTCATCCTCTTAGGGGACTTCAACCTCAGATTCAACGATGCATCAGATCCCAAAGCTGCTGCCCTAATATCAGAATTAGCAGACACAAACCTTATCCAACTGATAGAAGCAGCCACCCATTCCCAAGGACGCACACTGGATTGGATCCTCACAGCTTATTAAGAAACTCAGCCTCCCTGAAGATTGATGAAGTCATGAAAACGTGTGTTAGGAGGAGAAGCTAAAGACTGGTAACAGAGTGCCTGCCTTCACATCTTTAAACATTGTTCGAGGAGTCCCGGGCTCACAAGGCAGTGCAGCAGGGCCATCATGCCTTACATTGGAGAGCCACAACCATGGCTTTCCCCCTCCCCCCATCAAGGGGAAGATTTGCGCTATGGAGGGAGTTGTTTCCAGTCACCTGCCAGCAATATCAAGTGCGAAAAATAGTAGTACCAGAATCCTCAGAGCTAATTAACTTGTAACACCTGACACAGAAATGCAGACCTGCCTGAAACAATAAAGAAACTCAGCCTCCCTGAAGATTGATGAAGTCATGAAAACGTGCGTTAGGAAGAGAAGCTAAAGACTGGTAACAGAGCGCCTGCCTTCACATCTTTAAACATTGTTCCAGGAGTCCCGGGCTCACAAGGCAGTGCAGCAGGGCCATCATGCCTTACATTGGAGAGCCACATCCATGGCTTTCCCCCTCCCCCCATCAAGGGGAAGATTTGTGCTATGGAGGGAGTTGTTTCCAGTCACCTGCCAGCAATATCAAGTGCGAAAAATACAAGTACCAGAATCCTCAGAGCTAATTAACTTGTCACACCTGAAACAGAAATGCAGACTCGCCTGAAAAAATAAAGAAACTCAGCCTCCCTGAAGATTGATGAAGTCATGAAAACGTGCGTTAGGAGGAGAAGCTAAAGATTGGTAACAAAGCCTGCCTTCATATCTTTACACATTGATCCTCACAGCTAATGCTACCGTTGAGATCTCATCCATAAATGCAGTGCCATGGTCCGACCACCACCTACTCATGCACTTCAATCTCTTCCTCGCCAATTCCCTCAGAGCACACACACCTACTTAGAAGTCAATACAAGTGTGCAACTCTGCAATTTGACACAAAAGGATCTGAAATTCACTATGATTGCTGTGCTTAACGCATGCCCCCAGCCACCAAACAGGATCCTTAAGGACCTGACTGACCAATATCACACCTGTTTGCTTCACACCCTAGACCTACAAGCCCCATTTAAAGCAAAAATACCAAAACCACACAAGCCCAGGAACACCTGGTTCTCAGAAAAGCTAGCCCTATTATGAAGGAAGAAAAGGGCTCTTGAGCACTTATGCAAAATGAACCCCTCCAAAAACAACCGCTCACCTCTTGCCACTGCAACCCTCTCCTACAAGAAATCAGAAGGCACCCTGTAAGCTAACACCTACAGCCAGAATCTTGAACGCAGCCTCTTAAACCAAATAACTTTTCTCCATCCTGAGAGAACTAGAAACCCCTATCCCTGTCACTACCATTACTCGCTCATGCAAAGCTTGGTGCACCACCATACAAGAGGCCTTGTTACACAAAATCTAGACCATTTGTACTAAAATCAGCACCAAAAAAGATGCTCTTGCAGCCAAAGCCACCTCACGTGAGCTCCCTGATCAGTCTAATGTAGCTCCCTCATCACTCACCCCCACATTTTGATTCTGCCAAGTCTTGCAGGAACATATCCTAAAACTTATTCTATCATTAAAAACCTCCAACTGCAAAAGGGGACCCTTGTCCAGCCCACATGGTGAAGCTCTGCACTCCCATCATTACTGACTTTTCCATCTCTTCCTTCATGACCAACAACATAACCTCTAGTATTAAAGCTGCTTGGATCCTTCCTCTCCTAAAATAAACCCTGCTAGATCCATTCCTGTTCAAAATACTTGACTGCCTAGCCTAAACACAATTCCAACAGTTCCTAGAGCAAAATCACCTGCTTGGAAAGAGACAGCATGGCTTCTGGCCTAAAACATAGCACGGAAACTGCCCTGCTGGACCAAAAATTCCAAATTAATCATATATGGGACTCAGGCCAGCTAGCTATCCTCCTCCTACTAGATCTTTCTGCCGCATTTGACTTAGGTGATCATGCCACCTCTGCCAACACCTCAGCCAGCACTTAGAGTTCTCAGCTGAGCAACCACTTGTATTAAATCATTTCTCAGTGGTGCACCACTAGAGTTTTCATTGGGGAGGCAGAAGCTGAAACCATCCCAGCTCCACTAGGCATTACACAAGGTCCCTGCTTATCATCCACACTATACAATACACACACAAAGTCCCTAAATGACTCCTGGATTCACAGAGGATCATCTACACAAACTTTGCAGATGATACCCAAATTCTCATTCGCATCTCGGGTGACTACTCCCGAGATACCGAGGCTATCAATGCAGTGTACAGCACTATCCAAAACTGGATGGACACCCATAACATATGCTTAAACAATGACAAAACTGAGCTCCTCATTGCTGGCTCCCCTTACCGGCAAAAACACCTGAATCTTGCCTTTGCCACTCTTTGCATTGATGGCACATCCAAACCAGTCTTTAAACATGTCAAAACATTAGGAGTCCGCCTGGATGCAGAACTAGCCATGACCAGGGACATTAATGCGTTATCCTTGAGCAAGCAAGTCCTCTCACCAAGCAACAACCTCACGCTCACACGAGCAATCATCCTAACAAAATGTGACTATTGTAATGTACTCCTGTTGGGCACCTCTGCTGCCAATCTAAACAAATTACAATTGTTGCAAAAAAAATAATTGTGCGCCACCCTGGGACGTACGCGCTCTGATCACATTTCAGCAGTCAGACGTGAAGCGCATTGGCTGCCCATCAAAGCTTGTGTTGAATTAAAAACATTGTCTATTTCCTACCGGTGTATCTACAAGGAGTCTCCTTTTTACATCAACGACTGCATCTCGTAAAATCTCTCTGTACGTTCTGAATGATCTAGCTCCAGCATTCTACTGATTACCCCTCGCTTCAAGAGCAAAAGTACTGGAGGTGTTAGCTTTTTTGTCACTGCTCCCTCCCTCTGGAACACTCTTCCACCAGTACTCAGAAATGAACAGTTATATGACAGCAAATGGGGAGCAGGTACGAGTTGATCTAGGTCATCTGGCCAAAACCCTGCCCACCTGGTGCCTTCCTGGTTGCTGCTCTTTTGCCTACTTAAGGAGCCCTCCAGCCTATTTTTCTTTGCAGATGGGAAGCAGGTGCAAGTGGATCTATGTCACCTGGAATAAGCCCCGCCCACCAGGTGTCTTCCTGGTTGCCGCTCTTTTCCCTACTTTAGGAGCCCTCCAGCCTTTTTTCCTTTGCAGATGGGGAGCAGGTGCAAGTGGATCTAGGTCACCTGGTTAGCACTGCCTCTTCCTTCCTGCTCTTAACTGCTAGATCAAGGGCATCTCTTGCCCAGGCGTCCGAAGCAAAGGGCAGACAAAGAAAAGGGTAATTCCTGTTTGGACCTGTTCGGACCAGGAGGACCCAGAGCCCGAACCCCTGCTCAGACAGCAGGTAAGCATGCACCAACATGTGTTTACTCCTTCTGTCCCCACAGGCCACCCGCATCCCCTCTGGTCCCCCCGTGATGTTCTGTGTGCCCCCCCCACTTAGCGCACACAGGTGTTGCCTGTTTTGCTTGATTCTTCTACCCTGCCCCTCATCCCCCCAAAGACTACTTCGGCAGGTCTCTGTCCTGGTACATTCTGGTTTCACCATCACTGTCTTGTCGACAATGTTGGATTTAACTTTTATGGATTTCATTGATTCACGGTGCGTCAGCCTTTCTCAACTCTCATGCTGAACTTCCTTCGCATCTTGTACTCATGGTGGCCGTAAATCATGCTGTTCCCATCTTCATCTTGTATCCTGGCTTGCAACATTATGTGTTACTATTGACTTGTGCAATTGTATTCGCTCTCCCCTCTTGCTTCTTCACTCTTTCGGACTGCTTACTCTGTTCTCTCCTCCTCTCCCGTTCTCCCTATTCCTATCTCTTCCCCTTACTTTCTTCTATGCACTTACTCTATCAGAATTGTCCCTGGACCTAGTATGGACCTAGTATGATAGCAACTTCGTCTGTCTCCTCCCCCCTCCCCTTACTTGTTTTTTTTTGTCCTTCCCCCACCCCTCCAGCAAATGCCGTCTGGCCTAGTACGATAGCCGCTTGTTTTATTCCTCCCTTGTCTCGCCTTTTGTTTTTCCCCAGCTCTACGATAGTTGTCGTGAGGGCTAATATGGTAGTTGCCTGTCTGTTTCCATTCCATTCTCACTCTCCCCCTTCCATCCTTATCTATGTCTTAGCTCTTGCACTATCTGAAATGTCGTCAGGCTGAGTAGGATAGTTAATTTCACATCCTTACTGTTCATGGCTTGTAAGAATGTCATTGTATTTCTCCTTGTTCCATCCCTTGCATTGAAGCGCTTTGAAAAACATTGTGTATAGGCGCTATTTGAATAAACTATCATATCATTTCATATCATATATAGTTTTCAAAATACTCGTAAAAACCTGGCTGTTTAATAAATATGACTGACACTGATCATTCTAATGGTTAATCATGTCTGTTTCCTGTCTCGGTTGTGTACCTTTTATTTCTGCTATTGTACCAAACGCTGTGATATGCTTGGGTTTGGGCGTAACAAAAATGTTATAAATAAATTATATAAATTATATCAATCATGTAGTGAGTGGAAATCAGCAAGGTCAAAACTTTGTTGCAACGCATGGAACACCACAATCCCATCCCCATAATTGCCCTCTTTGCTTCCCACCTATTCACTCTGCAACTCCCATCTCACATGTTGCCAACCTTAGAAGCAACCTCCTAGTTATCTTCTGACAATTAATAGCTGCATGGACAGGCATGACTGAGGCCACTAGACCGAGTGCCTTAACATTCAGTGGGGGTGTTGTGCCAAGATCCTAGTTCTTCATTTTGGCAATGCTGTTGCCTGGGCCAAATTGTGTAACTCACTGTTTCCTTCACACCCATTATGTATTCATTCATCTATCATGTGGGAAGGCACCTGCTGTCTTGATCTCCTTTCAGGCACCTTTGAAATTTCTACCTCACAACAATTAGCTTAACACTGTTCTGCATCCCTTTCCACCCTGACCTTGGTTGCTGAGAGCGTTCTGCCAAACAGCAGCAATACAATCCAATTAAATTACCATAGCTCACAAATGCGGCCTAGCACACTAAATGGCAACATCTGCAGTGTTTAACAATGGCCTATTCTAACATGGCAGACCTCTTGTCGATTACAACAAACAACTATACTTACTAAAGCTCAATATACATATTCAAAATAAATCCAAGGTATATGACCTTATCTAAAGATATAGATGTGTTGAAGAGAAAAGAAATGCTTGCCTACACGTGTTTTTTACTATGCAACAGGCAGCCTTAAAACTCCATAAAAGTGTGGCAAAACTACATCTACCCTGAATTCAATGTCACACCACAGAAAACATGTGATCACTGCGTCACGTCCATGGGCATAATGCTTGATGAAAGAGCTTTTGTAACTTGTACTTGCACACAGATATTGGACTTGCATATTTACAATCTGAGCTCCACCAATGCAAACAGCTGCTGTTCTAGTAGTTGAAACAGATGTATGTTCCCTTACCCTTACATTTTCTATGTTTGGGTCCAGCAATGGATTCTGGCATGTTACTGTAATTTACAAATTCCCATTAATAAATGCACATGGGGTTCTCTGTGCTTTGACCTCTACACAGAGTAAATGCACATGTGTTTCTTAGTCCTTTGTCCTTTTCCAATGCCTACCAAGTTCATGTTGTGTTTCTATTGATTTGGCCTTCTCCTCCACCTTCAAATTGCATATAGGGCTCGTAGTGCTTTGGCTTTCTCCTCACAATACAAAATGTATGTGGAGTTCTCAGTCCCTTGGCACTCTCCACCTTCAAAATGCAGGTTATCTATGATATGTCCCTCTCCTCCTCTTAATAAATGCACATGAGGCTTTTGGGAATGTGGCCTTCTCCTATGACTATCAAATGCATGTGGGGATCTCAGTGGGTAGGCCTTCTCCTATGCCTACTAAATGCACATGGGGTACACAGTGCTTTTGCCTTCTTTGCTGATGATCTCACTGTGTTGGCCTTCTCCTCCGTCTAAGGAATGCACGTGGGGTTTGCAGTGCTCTGACTAGTAAATTCAAAAGGAATTCTCAGTACTTGGTCTTCTTTTGTGCCTACTAAGTGCACATGTGAATCTATGTGTTTTGTCATTCTCCTCTGCCTACCAAGTGCATGCTGGGTTCTCTGTGCTTTCGCCTTCTCCTCCACCTAAATAAATGTATGTCAAAGTGTCAGTGTTTTTTGTTGTTCTCCTTGCCTGAAAGAACACCCATAGGTTTCTCAGACTTCTGATGTTCTCGCCTGCCCACACAATGTATGTGGAGCTCTAAGTGTTCAGGCCTTCTCCTATGGCTAGTAGATGCAAATGGATTGTACTGCTGCTCAACTCACAATTCACACACCCCCACCCAGCAAGAAATCTTGTGCCCCACCCACCAAAAAATACAACGCTATTCCCTGCCACCACCTCGGCCATGCCATTACTTTAATTCTACTGTAACCTAAACCTTCATAGCTAAATTCCTGTATCGTATAAGTCCTGCTCCTTCCTCTTCAAATGCCAACCATTACGTGGTCAGAGCTTCTAATTGTAGATCTTTTAATAGAAATAAGGCCAAAACCAGTTGAACGTTATATCTTGAACCTCGGGGGAAAAAAAGTAAGTGAACTAATCATCCTGCTCGTGCCTATTTAGATACTGAGTGTGGATGGAAGCCCAATACTGCTTTCA
Organism: Ambystoma mexicanum; assembly: GCF_040938575.1. Lineage (NCBI taxonomy): Eukaryota > Metazoa > Chordata > Amphibia > Caudata > Ambystomatidae > Ambystoma > Ambystoma mexicanum. The sequence continues at coordinate 1,318,083,591 of NC_090929.1, read as the reverse complement.
CCATACCAGCTCTGAAGAACCGAATCTATCGGTTCCATATGAAGTCTACTGACGAGAGGTGAATATAAATAGAAATAAAGGAAAAATGTATCACAATTTAATATAATAAATAAGCACATATGCCTTTTCAAATTTGCAAACCTTCCTTACTAGTATTATGAGAAGTAATTCAATTGTCAGGCAATATTTGAACGTCCTTGCAATAACGTGATTGCAATAATAGTGCTAATGCTTAACACATTTTGAATGGGATGTTTTCGATATTGACCAATCAAAGTGCCTTCTTCATAGAAAACTTGTTTTGTGCATGTGAAGGTTGTTCCTGTGCTCTTCGAAATATGTGGAGAAGCATTCTTCACTTACTCAAAGATGCAGAGCATTCACAAATGTACACAAGACAGAGACGTGCAGGATAAAAAAAGACACAACGTGCTCCAACAGGACTGGAAGAAACTGGAAATAATGCAACTAAGCAGAAACAGTGATACGGGCAGGTAGTGGTCATTGAAATACATCAGAAATTGTGCAACTGATTTTTCTAGAACAAATGCTCATTACCACACGCTCCAATTCTCAACTCGTGTTATCGTAGCATGAATGGCCAACCTCATCCTTCACGTGCTTACATCTAATGAAGCTGATCCCTTGGGCATTCAGGTATTATATAATTTCATTAGAATGAGGTGAGAAGGAAGAGAAGAGAAAGGCATTACAGAAGAGTATGGGCCAAATAGCTGTCTCCAAACTCGGGTCCGGGTTCCTTGATTGTGGAATTACCAGGCCATTTCAACCTTGCAGGACCCGGTAATTCCTCATTCAATGTACCCATCCTCATTCCCATTTGAACCCCCATAGGGTTCAATGGGAATGGGGAGGGAGCTAACAACGGGCCCGTTTTGTTAGCTCCCTGGTCCCCTCGCGTGACCCACAAAGGACGTCTGGTCTGACCAGACATCCAGAGCGGGTCCCGAAAGGGGACCTCGTAATAGGGCGGAATGGGTTTAACGGTGCCGGCACCTTTACCAACACCGTTAAACCCATTCTGCCTCGGTCGTGCCCTATGTCTTGAGTTGGCAGGTAAGATATTTTTGACATATTGCTTTGCCCGTTATAATAGTGGAAAGGAAAATAATGTTAGAGCTTAGTCTGACTGTGCCTAAGATAATTTTATATCACATACATTCACAAGTGATCACAAATGAAGCTTTGCATTTCTTTGCCACTGAGTTCTTTCAGATTACCAGTGCCATTACAGTGGGGTAATTACATGCATCTGTGCCCTAGTGCCCTAGTAGCTTGAGGCGCCTTTTGTGCTAGATGGAATTACAAATAATGATCTCAGACCAAATAATCGAACAGACTCAAGGAAAATGGCAATATCAGACTGATGCATGTACACTCACACAGTAGCTTGATTTCATATAGGTCTTATACCCCAACATACGTCATCTACAACATCATTCTACGTGGTAAAATACAAAACCTTTTGAGGGAAGGGATTCGTTAAGGGAACATTTCTACATATAGAACATAAAAGGTTAAGTGCATCATTGGCTATCCTTTATCTGTAGGACACGCCTTGAAGTACCTCTAAATATGTATAGTACTGATTATAGCGGACAAAATAACAGTGAATTGGCCTAAGCAACTTTGCATGTTGTGTTGCCCTTCAAACCCACTGATTGGTTGGCATAGTATCCCAACCTTGGACTTCTGGATCCTTTGCAGCCCATATGGGAAATGAGACGTAGGTGTTTGAATCCTGTCAGACTACTCCTCATTTTCCCAATTAGTCCATCATAGGTCATCGTTCAGCCATAAGCCAAAGTCTTCTGTTTGTAGTTGACATTGTTGACTGCTCACTGTCCTGGAACATTCAAAAGACTGTGAGCACACCACTATCTTTGTCTGAAGCTATAAAATCATGCTCTGCAAAGCACAAAAAGATGGCTGCCCAATCTACCACACATGTTGTCCATGGTGGAACAGAGATCTCACTCCTGAAATATGTCACTGGGCTCCACAACAAGTGAAAATGGAGTACAGAGGAAAAGCAGTGCTCTGCTAAAGGAAATCCAAAAATCTTGCTTTAAATCCTTTTTCTTTGTTGCTGAAACTGCAGAATACTGACACAAAACAACCTTAAACATCCAAAATTCTTGATTGGTGCTAAAATTCACTTAGTTCAAGAAATAATTGTTAACTTACAATATCCTGAAAAGCTGAAAGCATCAAAGAAACATCCATAGCAAAAGTTGCCTGCCTTTGGAATCTGTCAAAAATTGGGTGCAGTACCCTTGGCCACCAGAACACCTGAACGACAGCTGTCGGAAGCCTGCATGATAAACTTTAAAACCTGTATGAACTGAAATCAAATGTTTTAAATCTAAGTGGCCTGTTCCTGAGAGTAACCTATGTTGTAAGTGTTTGAGCCCATGGTTTAAAATCTGGAATAAGTGTTCTAGCTGCTAGTTTGAAATCACAAGTTTGTTTTCAGCTAAGGAAAAATGCAACAGAATTAACATTTAAATGTAAGCCTGGCTAAAGCCACCCAAACTGGAATAACAGCTTTCCTCACAGAGGCAAGGCCTCTCCCTCCAGCTCCCTCCACCAGGAAATCACACCTAAGTGATGATTATAGGGTGGGGGAAGAATTTGGTCTGCAGTGGGGAAGAAGACAATGGACATCCTCCAGCTAAGGAAATGCGAGGTGGGAAGGGTTGTAAATGGCCTCTGCCCAGGTGAAACAGGGAAGTGATGCTCCTGGGTCCCAGGGAGAGACCAAAGGGGTGGAGCTAAACAACCATTTGTTGCTTAACAAGGACAAAACACACATTTTAAAAAGACTGATAACTTACTATGTAAAATTGTGCAACATATAGAAAAAATGGCATTGTTAATTAAATTTCTGGATGCACGGGTGAAAAGGCACCATAACTCTGTGGCATGTTCTGGGAAGAAACAGCGGAAAATGTGATATTACACAAAATGTATTTCTGATAGAAGTATGAAATTGTAAATACATATGCCCATGTTCAACATGCACATTTGTAGAAATGTGCTCCTAAATTGGACATTGTGTTCCAGATGGAAAGGGCAAAATTCTGTGGAAAGCAGACACAAGATCTTGCCGCGACAGGGTTTGGAAGAGTATCTGCTACACAAAATATGTAATCTGTATATATGATTGTTATAGAGGTTGCACATGTGGAAATATGTATTGTACAAAAAGTAGATTTTGTGTTCAAGGAGCTAGGGGTGGACTCTAAGCCTCATAAACCCACACCATATAGGTGACACCCTGTTTTTCTCCTCCTATCAAGGAAGAGAGTAGACCCTGACCAATCCCTGTCAAAGGGGCGAGCTTAGGCTAAACCAGCCAACACGCCCCCTTTATCATAAGCATAAATAGAGACAGCTCAGCACTCATAAGGACAGACAGATTCACCCACTATCCTGATTCTGACGGAGCACCCTGCTGCAGAACTATCCATTTTACTTGCTACAGACTCCAGAAACTTGGCAAAGCAGAAAGGCCCACTGCATAGCTGATCCATTTTCAGCTAGGCCTTAAATTTCCATAACCAGAACCAACCCCAGAAACCTAAAACTTACAGCCGGGCTGTGTTGTATTGCTTGTCTGCTGAAATAATTATCATCAGAACCACAAGATCCAATCCAGTCCTGTGCCGTGCTGTGACCAGAACCATTACAGATCTGATCAAGTCCTGTGCCATGCTCTGAACAGACCCAGTCCAATCCAGTGTGCCCAGCTGTCTGTCCCAGAACCAGATTCCCTTCCCCGACCAGAACCTTGATGGACCAGAATCCTGATGGTTATGTTTCAAAACATATCTAGTGAGTATCTATAGATAGAACTATGTCACTAGCATATGTACTGTCCATAGTTAATCCCTAGCTTAAACCCACCCTATCTTGTCTTCAGAACCTGATATTGTTAGGAGTATTTTTTAATTGTCAGAACTTCTCTTGCGCTGAGTTTCTCTTATTTGTATTCTAAAATCATAAATCATTAGTGTTGTGAGTAACTAAAGTGAATCCCAGAAAGAAATTGAGTATCTACCACTTGAAGGGTTCCCTGGCCAGGAACTATGGAGATTCATGTGTGGCATTCATTTTTCTATAGTCATAATCTAGTGTAAGAAATCCCATTTGTCTTTTAGAAGTGCATTACTGTTTCCCATTCTTGCGCCTATCTCGGAAAAATGACCTCCTCTAAAACGTCCATAACTTCCTCAAAATGTCAACGTCTGCTTGTAACTAACATCCACAGCTTTAATTTGCATCTAAAACCGCATCCCAAATTCATACGGTGCTCCCGTAATTGCGATTATTGCGCACTGAAAAGTTTGCAACGAATTTCGTTTTAGGGAAATTCTGACATGTGGTAAACAGCTTTTGATTGCTTCCGACCTTAATTTTAAGATTTCCTATTGTTTCTTAGTATCAAATCATTGTTAGTGTTTGTGTGTAACTTTCCAAAGCGGCTCCCATAAGAATTTAAACAATTTCAGCAATTTAAACCATATTTAGTGTTTTTACCTAATCCATTCTCAAGATAACTTTCTGAAACCATTCTGACCGCTTGCCAATCAATTCTATTTTTCTCTTGTGTTGCTGGGGGGAAATTTGGATTGATATTTTGTTTGAATTCTGCCATTCCTGAATAACTGCTCTCTCCTTCTATCTCTTTACATTGCCTATTGGGAGGTCGAGGGGTGTGCAGGGGGAACTGGTAACCACACTGCTATTTCATCTGAACACACACAAGAGTATTATTTCTGTGCTGAATTGTTTTGCTCACTGTTACTCCTTGTGTATTAACGAGATTATTTAGTGTTACATCACCCCATTGGTGATTATTGCATACCCATTAAAACATAGTGGCTCTCATTACGATACTGGCGCTAAACCATGGCGCTATTAGCACCATGGTTGGTGCCGGTATCGTAACGAGTCTGCCAATGTTCAATGGGGAATTACCAACCCATTCCAAGGTTGGCGGGGCAGTAATTCCCCATTGAACATTGGCCCTTCCCCATTCCCATTTTTGCCCCATAGGGCTCAATCGGACTGGGGAAGGCGCAAACTGCGGTACCGTACTTAGCAGCAAGGTGCCTTTGCGGGTCCCTACTTTAACGGCTAGACCAGCCGTTCAGGTCGGGTCCCGCAAAGGGACCTCGTAGTAAGGCGCTAATGGGTTAACAGCGCTGCAGCCTTTTACGGCGCCATTAACCCATTAGCGCCAGGGTTGTAATGAGGCCCAGTGTGATTAAATTGTAAATACATAAATATTGTATCTTTGCAAACCAGCCTGATTCCTGGTTCAGTGTGACCGGGTGGGTGGGGGGGTTCCAGGAGAGGGGCGTGATATGAGTGGTACATCGTTCAGAATAAAATAACTTTTAGATACAAATAAGGATTTCAGTTGTGCATTACACGCCTTGACTTAGGTGTGTGCCGGATTGAAATCACTTACAAAATAGCATCCTTAGTTCTGGGCCAACCTTGACTCATCGTTGGCTCTGCACACATAGCTATTCTTCTGCGTCTCCTGATTCTACAGCCTTGGTCTGTCTCTGAGGTAGCTTCGCTGAACTTGATATGAGCCATCGTCCCTTTTTCTATTATCACCGTCCTTGCCATATTGTATATTCCTCTATAGCAAGCCTCAATATGTTTCCTTTCTACCTTGCATTACTGCATATTTGCAGTTATTGTCCAATAAGTTACTTCATCTTCTGTGTTTCCATGATTACTTTAGCTTTTAGGTACATGTTTCTCTTGGTGCTTCAGTTACATTGTTACTCTTAAGTGTTTTCATATGGTTTTCAGCAGAGGGTTATATATTGATGACAAGGTGTTGGAGCTTGTTGGAACTGTGGATCCTTTGCCACCATCCAACCGGGACCACACATCAACTTACTTGCCTTGAGAAAAACCTTAAGGTTGAAACACGTGTCGGCACTAGTGAAACCTAAGCCTTTGCTCACTTTGAATTCTATGGAGGCCAAGACCAACTGGAATGTATGTCACAAGAGTGACAATCATTGTTTGAAGCACGTTACAAACAATAAACCAATAATTGTTGCAAATGCTTACCAAGTGTGGAAATTAACACTTATTAGATATCGAATATCACCTGGTCAGCGCCAAAGTATGGCATTTGGATCTCATTTACCAAAAATTGGTTTATATATCTTCTTCATGACATCAGTCTGTCCTCATCAGATTTCACTTAACGTACCATGATGTCCATAGGTGCATGCTGACATCCTTCCATGTAACATCCTTCCACACTTTCAATGCTGTGAGTGCATAACGTCTCTCATACATGCCATATGGTATGGGAATAATAAAGGGGGTCCAGCAGTGAGGGGGCGGGGGACAGTGAGACAGTGTCTACCTGCTCCTCTACACATCAAAGTGACAAACCTTTTGCAAGGACACATCAATGCCTATATTAGGGCAACAGCAATGTGCACATTCTATGATACAGCTGTGCTACTTATAGGGCTGATGACATTGATTGCACCCATCTGGTCCTCGGACCAATATCAGGCACAGAACACCCCTGCTGGAACTGAAGACCTCTGCATTAAACTAACATTCATCAACACCATCCTGGAAGTAAATGATAACCCTCATAAATCCACTCAAGAGAGCTATAGTAACTGCCACTCAATAATTTCAATGTAATTTTAGAGTAGCACAATTTGTGATGGCCGGTTTCTCAACTAGTCAAGCATGAACAAAATTGACATATCAATCATTAAATATAATTTATTTGAAACGTGTTCAGGTCACAATGCACCAAACACAGTACAACAATAATTGTAATACAAGATATGAAATAATGTAAAACCCTTCCATCCATTACGTCAAACAAATCAACCAGAGTAGAATAGATTCAACAATTAACAATTCAATTACCCAGTATATCAGTAGAGGGGTGTGTTGAAAAATTAATAGAAATTTCCATCCTCAAATGTGCAGTGGTTTTTCAAACATGACTGCATTAATAGTTTTAACACACCGCTACCTGTTTACCCTTTGACTTTACAGTCAGGCCTGTAGTAGGGATCGTCTCCTGGCTGAATTTAGGAATGGTTTGATTCAGCATTACCAAGTTGGGAATAACAAAGACGAAATGACACTAACGTAGCTCTGTCTCTACAATGAGCTGTTCACACATTCAGTCTTCAAAGGCCATTTTCTCATATTATTCAGTTATCTCTCAGGGAGATGGCTTGCCAAAGAGGGATTTAGTACATCAAAACATTATCCTCCTTGTTCTCTCTTGGTCAGATGTTATTTGAGCACCAAGGTGTGTTTGCTATTGAAGTAAATCAGTCAAATAGTGCAACATTGCTATCGCATTGCCCATGGTGCAACACCAAAAACAAAACTGAATCTTCAGAATTCCGTAATTGATCATATCCTGAGGCGCCTCGTAATCAACAGTAGATAAAAAGTGTATTTGTTATCAATCAACCCAGAAACCCCCCTCTCTTTTTCCAATGAAAACATGTCATCAAAGGAGTAAAGTTACCTTGGCCTCAAGCCCCGGGACTGTATCTCTCCAGCCCTGAAATATCTCCACTGGCTAACGGTGGCTGCAAGAATGAAGTTCAAGACCATCTGCATCACCCACAAGGCTTTAGGAGGCCGGAGCCTGCACTACATCCCACTCTCTCTATTCCAAAATACCTTCCTACTCGAGCTCTGCGTTCAACTACCTCCCACTCACTGGGCGTCAGATACTTCTCCAGTCAGAGAGTAGGGAGTAGATCTTTCTCCTCTACAGGTGCTTCCCTCTGGAATGGCCTCCCTGCCCCTCTCAAACTTCAGCCGGACCAACTGAAGTTCAGGAAGCAGCTCATGGCCTTCCTTTTCTGCTCTGCTTTCTCTCTCTCCCTCCCCTGCTGACCTACCTGTCTACTGGGCGACTGGTTGCTTGGTACACTCAGAGTCTCAATGGGTGCCAGGCTACTCCATGATCAGTCTCACCTGCACTGCCTCTGGGCCTACCATGCACTTCGGGGCTGTAACTTTAACCCATACAACCCGCTGCTTCCTTGCATGTACTGTAGGGTATTTTGTGGAGATTTGGGCCTGACGGTATTTTATTACCGCCGAGAAATAACTTAGCAATAATCACTCTTTGTATTCAGATTTGGCCATGTGCAACAATAATACAATGGACATGCATTATTTCAGCACCCAGACCTGCATATTTGGTATACGTGGTTGGTGGTATTTTGGTGAGCATAATTCCCTTGTTTTATTTGTGGCCCCAATGTCCAGAATCCCTTATCTTCGCTTAGATTTTTCGTGTGATCACTAGAGAGACCTCAGACCTGCATTCTAGGGAAACCACAATTTCCAGGGATAGTGTTGGTGCGCCACCATGGGCAAACTCACTGACTTATTTACGACAGAGAGCTATATGTGGTAGTCTTGTGGTAATTTCCACTACCTTATATACGGTAGGGAGCTATGTTCAGAGAGTCTCTCTTCCCGTTGGCTCATGTACCTCCAACAAGTTATACTACAGTCACTCACAATTATTCATACTGATTCTGACATACACACATCTGTCTTAAAATGACCATTGCACTGTTTAAAAATCTCCCCACCTCATTGGCATTGTAATGGTAAATAGAAAATAAACCACCCGTCTGTTTTCAAATATTTTCTGTATTATAAAATTTGCATTTAGACATGATCTCATTCTTTACAGCAATAAAAGGGAACAATCAAAGCATTTTCAATGACACACTGCAATTATAGTGGCGGAGAACAGAACTTAAATTGCAACATTAGCACTTGATTAAGACACGCACGGGACTTTCATTTTTCTACACTGACTGCATACTTTCGTGCACACACGCAGCTCCCCCAGTTAGGTAATTACCTTATCTGTTCAGAGGATTCTCTCTGTGAATGTGGCTCTCTTGGCTTAACTCCAACAAAAAGGAACGCTTGCCTTCTCAAGCCGGGGTCATTGCCTGGAATTCTCAGCTTTTTCAGATAGGACTGCCTCTGCCATTGGAAAGGTAATTCTTTCAGCTTTCCCCAGTCTCGACTGCAGCAGGACACCCCCACAGCCAGGTCTTCTCCCCAGTAGTGCAGAAAGATGTCTGTCTGTCTTTTTCCCTGCTACTGCCCACTAAAACTTTCCTCTCAGCCCTCTTTATGACGTGTTCCAATGAAATCCATCATCTCTCATCCTCCTACTTTTAAACAATAGCTTCGCTTATACATTTGCAATTGTTGCAAATCTGACTTCCTTCCTCCTGCAGTTACTGTGCACAACAACACGGATAATCAGGCAGAGAAGAGAGGAAAGATCTGCACACTCATTTAACTGGTTTTCAAAGTATGCCTAATTCTGCAGTAGAGAACACATTTTATTAGTGAGTTATATTAAAATAAGGTTTTATTAGTCAGGTTAATGGTTAATATGTTAGCTGTTAATTTTCAAATGCGTCTCTAGCAATATAGGCATTTCAGGTGAAAAATAGTGTGCATTTTTAAATGAACACGTGTGCTTTTAACTGTAAAAATAGCTTTGCATCTTATATGTTAAAATCGTTTTTTGACTGAATAGTCTGTCTTTCCTTGTTAATCTGCTAACCCATATAGCAATGCACCGCACCCTTGTGGTGGTGCTGCAAAAAAAAATGCTACTTGTGCAGTAGTGCTGTAATGCTACTTGTGCAGTAGTGCTGTACTCTGTGCTGTAACATGCCAAATATCCTTACATATACCCTCCTTTTGTTTTTAGAACTTGGCTATAATCCAAGCCAATTCCTAAAAACAACTTGTTCTATTTTTTTTTTTTTTTACAATATAGCAATCCAACAAAATGAATATTCATGTGCATCAATGAAAATTTTCAATTAACATTTCATCTGAGTCCATCAGTTCATAAAATGTTCCACATTTGCCTTCTCAGTGGAAGTGGCATTACTTTAAGTTTAAATTTTCCAAGTCAATTAAAAACAATGAAATAAAACAACTAACTAAAACAAATAAGTAATATAACAAGTTAAAATAAATAATTAAAATAATAAATACGTGGAACTTCATATGCCGGAACTTTTGCTTTGTCTCTTTTGGTATGTCCCGACCAGCGATGTTATTCGGTTCATTCGAGTACTCTTTCATCTTGGCAATCTTGAATCCACAGTATTCATCTCTTTTGGCATTCCGGTTATTTTGTCTTCACCTCCACCTGGAGGCAGGCATCTTTTGGTCTTCATCCAGGGGACTCCAGGACTCCATCGTCTCCCGTGGCCTCTGATCCCGGAACCTCCGATCAAATAATGTTAATCGTCTAAATCAAAATAGAAAATAAACAGATTAAGTACATAGCACAATACTAACTTCATCCTTTTGCCAAAAATAAAACATGCTTGGTAAAAATACTTCGTTTTTTTTTTTTTTCTTTTTTTCTGAAATTAAACACAAGTTAAAAGAAAACAAACACATATAAAACAGCATTCAATATTTAATACACTTTCTCTCTGCACACTAACCACGAGCTTCCGTTATATGTGCATTTATTTATTTATTTATTTATTTATTTATATTATATATTTTCACATATATTACAGTGTTTATGTGCCATCATAACAATCAACTTTTTTTTTTTTTTTTTTAACTTCTTTGTCACTGCCTCCTGATCACACCCATTTATTTTCTCAAGGGACTCTATCCGTTTCCACATGCTCAAGCTGCCTGATCTCATGTCTGGGATGGCATGGTTTGATTTGATTTACATGGACAAACTGCTCTATTGCTGTTTCACCTTCATTTTTCAAAATTTTATACACTACAGGAGAGACTTTATCTATAATTCGGAATGGCCCCTGCCAGGCTGCCAGAAATTTAGAATTTTTCTGTTTACTTTTTCCAAAATGAAACTTGTACACCTGATCCCCTACATTGTATTCCTTTACTGATGTCTTTTTGTCATAATATGACTTAGCACTGTCAGCAGCTCTTTCCAGATTTCTCTGCACAAAAGCAAATGCATGTTGCAAATGCCTCCTCAGTTCATCAATATATTCATGAACTGTGGATGCACTCACTAGAGTTTGCTCATGTGTTCTGTATAGTAGGTGTTGTGGTAACACCATTTTCCTACCTGTTAAGACCTCATGGGGGCTAACACCTGATGCTTTGGCAGGAGTCGACCTGATTGCCATCAAAACCAATGGTAAACGCAAATCCCAGCTGGAACCTGCTTCTGCCACAAATTTCTTTAAAATGTCCACAACAGACCTATTGCTTCTTTCAACTGTACCTGAAGACGCCGCCCGATATGCGATATGTAGTTTCCTTTTCACACCTAGTATTTGCCATACCTTACTCATTAGAGTACTTGTGAAATGACTTCCTCTGTCTGACTCAATTCTTTGTGGCAACCCAAACCTTGAGAACACATGGTTCACCAGCAATGTGGCTGCTGTTTGCGCACTACAATCTGGTGCGGGAATGCACTCAATCCATTTTGACATCAAACATACCACACTCAAAATATAGCGGTGTCCCCTGCTCGACCTTTTTAAAGGACCTACATAGTCTATTTGCAAATCTGACCATGGGAGAGTTAGGCCTCTTTTCATCAATGGTGCTCTATGCATTGGTGAAGCAGGTTTAAATTGGGCGCATACTAGACATCCTCTAGTATATAATTCCACATCTTGGGACATATGTGGCCAGTAAGCATAATCTTTTAGTATTTCTAATGTCTTTTGTGAACCTCTATGGCCTGCAGTTATGGCATCGTGTGCATGGTGTAGCATTAGTCCTCTGAATGAAAGGGGTACTACCCACTGTATTTGCCCTGTTATGGACTCTCTAATCATGAGTCCATCCTGTAATCTAATTCGTGTTTTGTTCTTTAATAACACCCTCAACTCTTCTTTTCCCATACAATCATTTTCTGTTAAAGGATTTTGTTCAGGATCCATCAAATGATTATAATAGATTCCCAAAATTTGATCATTCTTTTGTGCCTCAATCAAATCTTGGTCTGGCGTGTCATGACTCCACTGCACCACCGGTTGATCTACCTCCTTTGGTGCTTTAGAACGTGTGACTGCATCAATTTGTATTTCACCCATTAAATAATCAATAGGTAGCAATTCTCCCATCACAGCCCCAATCTTAGCCAGATGGTCTGCCTTATCATTTCCCTCCTTATCCTCTCCTGGTGTTTTTAAATGCCCACGAATTTTTCTCCAGTATATTGTTAAATTATTTTCTGACACCAATTTGTCTATGGCTTGTATCATTTTTCCATGTTTAAGTGGCTTTTTGTTGTATGTAACCATGCCTCTTGCTTTCCAACCAGGCAAATACTCCACAAAGCTATTCCGTGCATAGTCAGAATCAGTCACCAGGACAATTTCACTGAACTTTTTATCAACTGCAGTAGCAATTGCTTTATAGATGGCTGCCAATTCCGCCACCTGAGTGCTCCTATCTCCAATCCTCATCCCTATACTAGGAACGCCTTCACATTTCAACCAGACATTTCCTATTCCTGCCACTAATTGTTTATTACTGTCATTTTCAATGTGAAAAGTACAACCATCCACATATACAGTTGGCAAATCCTTGCATGTTTTTTCATCAAAAGCTTTGTGTGGTGATTGTTCAAATTCCTGCAAACTAGCTTCCACTTCCATTTCATTTGGTATTTGTTCAGCTGCACAGTCATGTAAGTCAGCTAACCCTTGAGCAATTGGGCTCTTTTTATTTTGTCCATATCTTACTTCTACGGGAAAACCTTGTAATGCCAGCGTCCATGAAGTGATTCTGGATTGCGCTAGATTGCCTGATCTAATTCTTTTACTCTCTAAAAATTGCAAAGGTTGATGATTTGTTTCAATAATCACCTTTTCTCCCTGAACAATGGGGCGAAAATGTTGTAGCGCCCACACAGTGGTTAATAGGGCCTTCTCACATTCATTAAATTTCATTTCAACTTGGGAAAATGCCTTACTTGCATATGCAATGGTTTTGTGATTCAAATCGTGTTTTTGTGATAACACTGCTGACATACAATGTTCAGAAAAGCCTATTTCTATAAAGAAATCCCTGTCCTTTATGGGGTATGCTAAACATGGTGCCTTTACAAGACATTCCTTCAATCTAGCCACTGCATCAGATTGCTCTCTTTCCCATCTCCAGGGAGTATTTAGTTTAAGCAGTTTAGTCAATGGTTGAGTGATTTCTGCATAATTCTCAATGAACTTTCTGTTATAGCCTGTCATCCCTAATAAACTTTTTACTCCTTTCACATTTTTAGGATCTTTTAATCTTTGTATGGCCTCTATTTTCTTCCTTTGTGGATTTAGCCCATGTTCAGTCACTTCATGCCCTAGAAAGTTCACTTTTTTCTTGCACCATTGTGCTTTTTGCAAAGATACTTTGGCGCCTGCTTTCTGCAATTGGCCAAGCACATGTCTTATTTCATCAAAATGGCTTTTAAGGTTTTCATTTTTTATCAAGACATCATCCACATAAACTATTGTCCCTCTTTCCGCTGCATCCGGCATGGCCTTTCTCAAAAATATGCCAAATTCACTCCCACTATTGATGTACCCGAACGGAGCTCTAAGCCAGGCATATTGAGTCCTGTCAAATGTAAAGGAAAATAGGTGTTGTATCTCCTCTGCCAATGGCACACACCAATATCCAGATGTGAGATCTAACGTGGTAAATACATTTGAACCATGTATCTGAGCTAGGCCCTGATCAATGAATGGTAGTGGCCATCTAGATACTGGTACTCTTTTATTTAACTCTCTTAAGTCTGCACACAGCCGCCATTGACCATTTGGCTTTAACACACCTAAAATAGGCGTATTGGATGTGCTATGAATGGGCCTAATTATTCCCCGTGATTCCAAATTTTTAATAATCTCTGCCAATGATTCTAAACATGCCAGCGGTAGTCTATACTGGCGTACAAACACTGGATTTCTGCTACAACCTTCTGGTAGTGTGGCCACATGTAAATCAGTTAAACCACAATCATAAGCATCTTTTGCAAATACATCCTTAAACTCCATAAATATTTCCCTCAGATTGCGTCGATCCTCATCGCTGTTACATGCATCCGCTAAGGAGATCTGCTCTTCTACCATTCTGGAAAATTCTGGAAACTCTTCTGGTAAGGGAATCTCAGCGCTTTCCTCTAACTGTGTGGCTGTGTCTTTTTGTAGGGCTGCCACTTTCAAATATTTTGGCATATCAGCTTCCACTTCAATGGGCTGATTTCCTGTTTCATTTTCATTTAAATTAAATATTATGCAATCCTCTTGATGGCAGCACACTGTCTCATTTGAATCATAAGGATACACAGAATGAATTTTAAATATTCCTTTGGGCTGAGAGTCCAGGTGTTCTGGCAACTCGCCCTTGGCATCTACATATTTTTCAGGAATATTCCCAATCACCATGTTATTTAAATCTGCCGTATAATGTGATTTTTGTATGGCCATTCCTAATGGGGAGTTTTCCTCTAAATGAACGTCCTGACAACCTTTATTATTTACCATGATTTTTACAGATCCCTCACCAATGTCTACCAATGGAATGTATTCATAATCCAGGCCTTGCTGTTTTATGGATTCATTCAGGCATACAAATGCATCAGAGCCTTTCATCTGCTGTCCATTTTTGCATTTCAGTGTTATTGCAAACTGTTTTGTAAATGCAGGAACAATAGTATTTTTCCTCATCTGTAATTCGACTGCATAAGGAACTAGTTGTGCACAATGATAAGCCCTTCTTTTGTCTTCAAATTCAGGCGCCGGCCCACCTAGGCGTGACCATATTTTTTGATTAAGGAAATCTAACACCATACACATTCTGTGCATGATGTCATTGCCCATGTAAAATTCATTTTGTGCTCCACTCACTATCCATACATTATGGTAAATTGCTTTCTGCCCAATGCTAATTTTAAGCATGCATCTGCCTGTAATTCGGTTTTCAAAGTCTGGACTGTCCAACCCAGAAACATATTGGTTTTTAATCCTAAATTTCGGGATTTCTTCCCTCTCCATAATTTTTTGCAACAATTTCTCATTAATGAAACTCCTTTCATGTTCAAGCGCTAAAGTGGCTTTTATTGTTTTAAGATAATCATTTATACCAGCGTGAACCCATGGTTGCTCATCTTCCATGTGTATCTCTGCCAGAGTGGTAATGTGTTTTTCTGAATCTGTTTTAGGAACAATATTCTGTTTGCATGTATTCTCTTTTAAATAGAAACGTAATGTGTGTTCGTCTATGGCAGTCTGCCAATCTTTCCTTGGGTCCAAGTATATTTGTACAGGTAGTTTTTCATTGTCGCTCTGATCTTTGTCTTGACACCTTAATATAACAGTGACACTAGGTATGCAGCTATTCTGGAGATATACCTCCACAGCATCATTTGTTTTGGCAACGGTGTGACATTCTTTTATGTTGCTGTTTTGTGATTTTAGTTTCTTAGGCCTCAATGGTTTTTTGGTTAAGGACCACAGCACTCCATTCACCCCATCTATGAGAGGAGACAATCTTTTCAGGCAATCTGTCCCCATCAGAAATGGAATTTCACAAATAGATGTGATCAATACCTCTTGTTTCATTCTGTGCTTTCCTATTTTTATGTCAACCTCAGTTACACCTATGATGGGCACCTCCTCCCCATTAAAGTTATGCACTGGGCCTTGATTTGCCTTCACTGTGATCTGACTCTGTGGAGGCCTCCCTTCATTGATACTCTTTACCAGCTCCTTGGACATAATTGTGGCCTGTGCGCCAGTGTCAATCATAGCAAAGGTGTGGCATTTTTCTTCTACAGTGATGGGTGCATAATATCTGTCCTCAACTTCCTCTAATACACATAAGAAATGTGAATTCTTACTGATTTCAGGGCTCACCTTTCTCAGGCCTTTTTCACTTTTGGCTAAACACATTGGTAAATGAAAAGACATTTTTCCCTCCTTTTTACCCATTTCTGTGCGAGATATTTTATTCATTTCTCCATGTTCAGAGGTTTTTTGGAGTGTGGCCACCGTTCGCCCATCCATCTGGGTAACATCAGAGACCACATTACAACCTTCCAACTGAACATGTGTCACAACATCATTCAGCAATTTGTCATTTTTTAATTCTGTGCATTTGTGATCATTTAGTGTAATACCAGCCCTTTCAGCCTCTTCAAAAATATGTGGCTCAAAGAATTTTTCAGGTGATTGATTTGTACCCTCCTTGTGAGTATTTCCTTTTTCTGTCTGTGTTTGGTAATTGTTTTGCTTGCCCAGGGAAGGAGCTATGGCATCCCCACTTACTCCCTGTTCACTGGTATTCCCCATGCATGAGTCATTTTTCTTAAATCTGTCCCTTTGTTCTTTTGGAATTCCTAATGTTTCTTTTTCATTTGTGCAAATCTTTACTGTTTTATTTAGCTCTAAGTTAAACCGTACCTCTTTTTTAGAAGTATTTGCACTTTCTGTCACAATTTCATTTACTGGTACTTTCATTTTTAATCCATTAGACATCTCAGAGTCGTTATGCAAAATTATATCAGAGCAATCTGTCATTTTGGCACTGCAGTTATCATGAGTACTTAGTCACTTTTCGGAAGCCCCCCGGTCATTGCTATGGCCATCAGCCCCCTCTTTGGAAGGTTGTTTTTGCGCTGTATAGAGCTTTCCTATTTGCTCAGCTAACATTTTCACTTGGGCCTCAAGGCATTGGAACCTTTCCACCTCTCTAGGATCCTCTTTCTGTGGCCTAGGTCGATATTGGTTGTTTTCCCCCTGATTGGATCTATTCTGATACCTCTCAGGTGATTGATACCGGTTGGGATGGTTTCTGAACTCTTGATTCATTTGTGGAGGGGAGCGGGTTGCACCCATCCTTTGATTATAGTCCCCTGGTGGGGAATCATTGTACTGGCGTGGACTGTAGTTCACGTTTTGCTTCATGTCCTGTCTCTCAGATTGTGGGTACTGGCCCCTATATTGATTTCCATTATCAGTAAATCGATCCACATATCGGGGCCTATCCTGATTACCATATATCATGGTGCTGGGATCAAATCTGCTCTGTGTCCCCAATGACTGGTAGGGACCATCATTTCTTTGATCTTGATTTTGTCTCTGGATATTGTTCATACCTGCCATATCAGACCGGTATCTTACCCGGGGTCTATCTCCTAAATATCTAGGGCTGATGTAGCTCTCTCTATTACTAGGATCATGTGATTGGAACATTGGTACAGTAAATGGCGATCTTTGTTGATTACCCCTTTGTTCAGGTGTCACATTATTTTTACCTTGGCTTTGAGCAGACTCAAGGGACATTTTGGCTGACCTGATTTCCATTACTGTGGCTGAGAGTTCTTTAGATTTAGGCCTGGTATCTTTCATTTTATCACTTTCTCTACCCTGACAATAGAGTACCTCATATAGCTTGGTGCTTTGATGTACAATCCATTCAAGGGACTTGTCACGGTCAAATTCACGGACCAATTGGGATATGATGTCTTTCTGTAGCCCATAGAAGTATGCGGTTTTAAACTCATTGGAATTTGAGTCAAAAGATACATCAAAGCGAGAGAATGCTCTTTTTAAGTCTTGTAAAAATTGGCGAGGTGATGTATTAGGTCCAGCAGTAATAGTGTACGCAACTTTCTTTGCCTCCTGCAATGACTGAAAAGGAGAAAAATGACGCCTAATTTCTTTTTCAAACTCCAGCCATGTCATATTCTGCTGTTCATTTAATCCCCTTATGATGCTGGCCGTCGGGGCATCTAAAGTTAAATGAAAATATTGTCTGTACTGTTCCTTAGGTATCTGGAGCGCTTTAAAAATGTCATGCACCGCTTCTAAGTGATCCTCAATGCAGCATTCACCTCCCTTTTTAAATGGTTTGATCAGGGCTTTAATGGATTTCATTATTTTTATGGGGCTACTTGTTGCAATGCATGGAATTGCACTATTTTGTGATTCAATCCTGTTTTCAGGTGTATGAGATTGGTGGCTGCCCCCAATGGGAGTATCAAATCCCCCAAGGGCACTGCAACCAATTTCAGTCACCGGCCCAGTCACTGGGGCACTAGCTCTTTGGGCAGAGCTAGAATTCACCTCCACTCCATTGAATGTGGTACCCTGCCGCCTCTCCTGGGACCTGGGAATGCACATTTGCTGTTCTAAGTCCTTACACTTTTTAAGGAGTCTGTTGGCTTCATCATGCAAATAATTATTTTCATCACTCATTTTATTAATTGCCTCCTGCATATCGCACATTTGCATTTGGCATTCATTGAACTCTTTACTTCTCTTGTCTCTTTCTTGGATCATTTTAATCATTTCTTGTTCTACACTCTGGAGATCACCTTCTTTTTCGCAATGTTCTTTTTGTAAAATCTGCATTTCTGAAACAACCTCATCTTTATCCTGCCTAATGTGATCCACTAAGGCTTTTAAGTGTGTCAATTCTTGCTCACTATCTTCAAATTGTTTCTTGCTTTTGGATAACTGAGTATCAAAGTCTCTGCATTTTAATTGCATGTCTTTTTGGCATACATCCAATTCTGCTCTCAACATTTCCTGATTTTTACTTGCCCCATCTAATTCAGTCTTTAACCTGTTAATTAGCTGAGTATCATTCTCTTGCATTCGCAGTGACTTGTTTAAAATAAACCATATTTTGCCGCATAGCCGTATTAAACAGTCTTTCTCTGCACTTTTATCGGCTGCATTCAATAATCTTGTAAGGCAGACCTGAATTATGCTGCCTTCTGCAAAAATATTGTCTAGTTTTTCTTTCTGCACCTCACCCTGAATGCGGTTACTCCATTCTAAGGTACTGTTCGAAGACCAATTCCCATGTGCAAATAACTTTGCCTCTAAATATTGCACTAGATCTGAGAATGTGGTTTCCCTTTGTGACATTCTGAAATTCGTTTTTAGTGGCACACTGCTATTATAAAATGGGTTCCCTTTAATGTGCAAATGGCAGTGTGAGACACGCTTGCCACGCCCAGTAGGTACTCTATGATCACTTTCCCGGCCTGCAACGCACCATAAATATGTAGGGTATTTTGTGGAGATTTGGGCCTGACGGTATTTTATTACCGCCGAGAAATAACTTAGCAATAATCACTCTTTGTATTCAGATTTGGCCATGTGCAACAATAATACAATGGACATGCATTATTTCAGCACCCAGACCTGCATATTTGGTATACGTGGTTGGTGGTATTTTGGTGAGCATAATTCCCTTGTTTTATTTGTGGCCCCAATGTCCAGAATCCCTTATCTTCGCTTAGATTTTTCGTGTGATCACTAGAGAGACCTCAGACCTGCATTCTAGGGAAACCACAATTTCCAGGGATAGTGTTGGTGCGCCACCATGGGCAAACTCACTGACTTATTTACGACAGAGAGCTATATGTGGTAGTCTTGTGGTAATTTCCACTACCTTATATACGGTAGGGAGCTATGTTCAGAGAGTCTCTCTTCCCGTTGGCTCATGTACCTCCAACAAGTTATACTACAGTCACTCACAATTATTCATACTGATTCTGACATACACACATCTGTCTTAAAATGACCATTGCACTGTTTAAAAATCTCCCCACCTCATTGGCATTGTAATGGTAAATAGAAAATAAACCACCCGTCTGTTTTCAAATATTTTCTGTATTATAAAATTTGCATTTAGACATGATCTCATTCTTTACAGCAATAAAAGGGAACAATCAAAGCATTTTCAATGACACACTGCAATTATAGTGGCGGAGAACAGAACTTAAATTGCAACATTAGCACTTGATTAAGACACGCACGGGACTTTCATTTTTCTACACTGACTGCATACTTTCGTGCACACACGCAGCTCCCCCAGTTAGGTAATTACCTTATCTGTTCAGAGGATTCTCTCTGTGAATGTGGCTCTCTTGGCTTAACTCCAACAAAAAGGAACGCTTGCCTTCTCAAGCCGGGGTCATTGCCTGGAATTCTCAGCTTTTTCAGATAGGACTGCCTCTGCCATTGGAAAGGTAATTCTTTCAGCTTTCCCCAGTCTCGACTGCAGCAGGACACCCCCACAGCCAGGTCTTCTCCCCAGTAGTGCAGAAAGATGTCTGTCTGTCTTTTTCCCTGCTACTGCCCACTAAAACTTTCCTCTCAGCCCTCTTTATGACGTGTTCCAATGAAATCCATCATCTCTCATCCTCCTACTTTTAAACAATAGCTTCGCTTATACATTTGCAATTGTTGCAAATCTGACTTCCTTCCTCCTGCAGTTACTGTGCACAACAACACGGATAATCAGGCAGAGAAGAGAGGAAAGATCTGCACACTCATTTAACTGGTTTTCAAAGTATGCCTAATTCTGCAGTAGAGAACACATTTTATTAGTGAGTTATATTAAAATAAGGTTTTATTAGTCAGGTTAATGGTTAATATGTTAGCTGTTAATTTTCAAATGCGTCTCTAGCAATATAGGCATTTCAGGTGAAAAATAGTGTGCATTTTTAAATGAACACGTGTGCTTTTAACTGTAAAAATAGCTTTGCATCTTATATGTTAAAATCGTTTTTTGACTGAATAGTCTGTCTTTCCTTGTTAATCTGCTAACCCATATAGCAATGCACCGCACCCTTGTGGTGGTGCTGCAAAAAAAAATGCTACTTGTGCAGTAGTGCTGTAATGCTACTTGTGCAGTAGTGCTGTACTCTGTGCTGTAACATGCCAAATATCCTTACAGTACCCAGAGCCACGCTAACCTAGCTGCACTAACTCAGAATAATGCTGTCCCGATTGCACTTCCCCCTCCCTCTCCCTGGCACTTTCCCCTTTCCCTTCCCCCTGCACTTTGTGCTGTCGCACTTGCACAATCTGAATGACACAAGATCTAGTAAGATTGTTTGTTTTGTCCTACCTCTGTTTCCCTCCCTTGCCTTTTCACACCTTGAAAAACTTGATTCAGGGGCATTATAAATGACCAACATCGCATATCATATATCATACCATTACCCACCTACTAAAGATCTAAGATCGAGCACAGCCCTCATGATATATGAAGGGGTTCCTATTGATACAATGGGACCTTGTGCAAAGATGTTTTTTCGGCAGTCACTATTTGAGTGTGAAGCAGATCCCCCAGATTTCAACCTTTTAGATGACTGATACAACTGCTCACCTCCTGTATACCTTCAGCACATTCTTTGAAATCGGTGCCTGAAGCACCTGTTCAGTCGAAGTACCTCATTTGTCTGTTGGGTGGAGTCTTAGTGCTACTTAAGATTCCTGTTCTGTCCAAGTCAAACTCAACATCATTCTGATAACTCGATAGTGAGAGGTTCCCACTTGTTCTAGTGATTCTTACTTCAGCTGGAATGAAAATGTGAGGTTGGACATTGACCTGTGTCTTAACATTAGGGCTTTATATTTTCCTTTGTTGATTGCTAGCTTCCTGTAGTAACAGAACAGAAACATACAAGTCCTGCAAGTAGATTCTGGAAATCCACCTCCACCAGGATCAGCAGGATTTGATTGGCCATAAACAAAGGGGCCAATATTGCCCATTTCCCAACTTACTTTTGCAGGTTGTGGTACCCATGCAGCCATTTGGCAGGTTATCAATGCAGTGTTTTAGGAACTGAGCATCAGGATGAATCCTTGCCTGATCCTTCTCAACACAGGACCAGTCTACCCTTTATCTTGTGTTGCCTTGGTCGATTATCCATGTATAGGGCTTGGCTGGTGGCAATCAATGATGGATCAGTGATAGATCTTGTTGGCCGGTTGATGGTCTCAAAGGCCTGGCATTGGTCAACAAATATCAATAAATGCCATAAAGAGGGGCATTCCCTTTGCCTTCTCTCAATTTGTATTTTCCACCTCTGCCCAAATGGTAATGCTCTGGGCCCTCAAATAATAACACTGCCACAATTCTTACTTCTCTTGTAGTACATTGTTAATGGTGCCCTGGTGCCTGGTGGGGTTTTATTAAAAAAAGTAGTATGGGGTTGATTATGCCTCTTCATGTTCACCCTATGGCTAGGGTGGTGTCACAGATATGAGGGGTGGGACATTTTACAAAGTGTGGACACAATGGCGCATCACCAGGATTCCCACAGGACCTTTAAACACAAGAATAATCAGAGTCTTGTTGTGGAAACAATTTATGGGGTTTGCTGCAAGGCTGGTTTCAGGGTGTCATTCACCATAATCCAGAAATATGGTTCTTTCTCCAACGTTCCCTTATCTTCTCTGGCTACCCCGAAGCCTCTGCCTTGTGATGGATATTCTTCCAGACATTTGCAGGGGTCATAGGTAATGGTTTGCAAATTATCATGGGCACCCAGTGTTTATTTCCAGGATTGACAAGATCATGGTTTCTAGATGCCACCATGTCCTCCTACTCCTCATAATCCTACACCATTAAAAGAATGCCTCATCACTTGGGTTTTCAACTATGTTTGAAGAACAGAGCGGTAACATAAAAAGTCGGGTCTCGTATACCAGAAAGGTGACAGCTTCACAGTACATTCTTTCCAGGGAAACATTACTGTAATTACTTTGCAAAACAAGACCATTTGAAGTGATTTTCACTGAATTGCTGATGTAAACTGCCAGTGTAAATTGTGCTGTGGCAAATATATCATGGATGCTTGAGAGCAAAGTCCT
Source organism: Ambystoma mexicanum (assembly GCF_040938575.1). Classification (NCBI taxonomy): domain Eukaryota; kingdom Metazoa; phylum Chordata; class Amphibia; order Caudata; family Ambystomatidae; genus Ambystoma; species Ambystoma mexicanum. The sequence goes on along the minus strand of NC_090929.1, from coordinate 1,318,060,852 downwards.
TCTCAATCAGGCAGGACACATGTATCAGGGGAGAATCCACTGCTTAACGTTGATGCTGCGATAATAGCCAGTGTTGGTTTTAATGTCATTCAACATTTAGAAAAGATGCACACTCTGTCTACTCTTGCGTCTTTGCTATGCTTACATTCGTTCTTGCTCAAGCCAGGCATGGCTAACAGGTTCTTGATTGTTTGTCATTTCAGATTGTCAGTGCGCAAACCACCAATAACATTTGATTTAATAATCTAACTGTTACCCTCCTCCAAGTCCAAACTTCATGTGTGCAGCTAGGCCCAAGTTTTTATACTTAATGAGCTTGGAAGTAGATGTTTTGTGCATCTGGACTCTCCACACAGTGCCTAGGCACTGTGCAATCGATGTTGGATTTTTATACTCCAACGTTTAATAGCTTGAAAACCCAAAACTCAGATTATAGGGTCATCCTGAAAAAATACCCTGTCAGTACTCTGCATATATGAGCTCTATTTTTCTACAGCCCTACCAACAGTGCATTTAACACCCAGGGTTCCACTGGCACGCTACTGTATTTTTCCAATAATGTACTTTCTTTCAGCCCAATGCTGTGGCACACACAGAAGAGTTGCTCCTTGAATCATTTGCTAGTTTGACAGCAGTATCATATGCAGGGTGTCCGTATAAACCGGGTGGGAGCAGTCTGGTAATTTTGGGCAAACATAAGGGCCTAGAAGCTGTCGGGACTCTAGGGGGCTGAGCAGAAAATGCATATCAGATATGATCTCATCACGGAGCCACAGTTCCTTCACACGTGTGTACAGGCGCTTTATAAATGACTTATCATCTCATATCATAGTGCTGCTTTTGGATGCAGGGTTGTGAGAGGGGACTTTGGTTAAAGTGCCTTGACGCTTCTGCCTTCCATGACACATTACGCAAAATGATTGAATGATGACAGTGCCCAATGCCATATGGTCTGGTGGCCCACTCAGTTTTCCCATTGTTGTGTCTTGGGTAGTGAAAACATATCAGTGCAAAATACAGTATGAATGAAGACACGTCCAACATGTTTGAAATGTAGTCCAGTAGTATATGGTGTTACACCCATAAGATCAAGGCAACACTGAAGTACATGAAAGGAAATCTGTTATCCACATACTGAAAACATGTAAACATAACATAATATAACACGTTAATTAGCACCAGTGATTTGTTCAAAACAAACAGGTGGGACTCAATGATGTGAGGTGTTCGGTTCGTCTGACTCGATTGAAGTCCTGCATTTCTCGATAAAACACGGTCCTAACCATCGGGACATTAACTGATGATGTCAGTATGTTTGTGGAGCCAACGCACCTATTTCCCTTTTTACTAATTTTGTAGAGAGAATTTGAGTGCTGCTATGACTTGACAATACATCATATATAACTAAATATGCCTCAGAGGGGACAGAAACCAGTTCACAGCCTAATATTCAATCTGGAGCTTATCTGAGAAGGATGCTCATGAGTGGTAGCCTGCTGTTAAAATATGACACCATCAAGCCTTTCAGGCCTTACCCCAAAGACAAGCATCATGCCCAAAATTGAACCCTAATATTGACCTGGGGATACTAATTTCCTCCATCCATATTATGCCGTGTCTGCCCTGGAGATGGGGATAAGGGATTCCTGTGTAATTTACATCAGCACTTGAACATTATGAACTGGGACCTCTTCATAAAACGAGGCACTGTGCTGCAGAGGATCGGTCATAATTCTGACCAGTGACGCCATTCATTTAAGGCCTTAGTAATGATGGGTCTTCTGTTGCTTCTGGAAACCACAGGACACCTCACCCATCACCCACACGCAACAGAGATTCCAGTGTGCTGCCATAGTCCATGTTCACCTCTTCATTTGTCTTAATTTGTGGCAGGACCTAAGAATGTCCCCCAAACCTTACACGATGCTTCATGGCATCTGTTGAGAATTAGGCTTTTGCTAATCTCCCCTTGGTACATTACACAACATTGAAGCTAATGTTGAGATTTGTTACACTCAACTGTCCATTTTCCACCTTATGAACTCCTGTCTATGCTTCACAAATGTTATATACACACACACACACACGCTCTCTCTCTCTCTCTCTCTCTCTCTCTCTCTCTCTCTCTCTCTCTCTCTCTCTCTCTCTCTCTCTCTCTCTCTCTCTCTCTCTCTCTCTCTCTCTCTCTCTCTCTCTCTCTCACTGTCTCTCTCTCTCTCCCTCACTTACTTTCTTTAGGCTGTCTTTCCTGCCATTTACACATTTTATTCGTATCTGTGATCATACCTATGTTTAACATGATGGGCCTGATTATTATTGTTACTGCCATTGTGCCCAGTGGAATTACCACCGCATTACATGGTGACGGGAGCACACACAGACCATCAGCGATAAGGGTAAATCCAACCTGTGGAATTTTCTTCCGAAAAATCTACTTCAGACAGTACTTTCACCCAGCATAGGCGGAATTACCATTACCACCAGTTAATTAGCACCAGGCGGAAATAACACCATGGCAGAAACGGGAAGCCAGGTGGTGGGGATCTTTAAAATTCCAATCCACTCGCATTTCCTGTTGCCATCCAAATACAGAAGTATCTGAGAATATGTCACAGGAGAAAGGGAAAGGCAGGGTGCTGGATATGACACATGAGGCTGCGAAAGTAGAAGTTCAGTGAGGCTGAGCAGCAGGTCCTCACGGATGAGGTTATAGCTATATGGGTCACGGCACAGGAGGACATCTGGGCAGCATTAGGGATAAGGTTGTGGCAGTGGGCAGGGTCCCAGGGGACAGTGAGGACTAACACAAGGGCTGGAAAGACATAGACGCCAGGGTCCACAGGCTCTTGGTTAAACACTGGTGTGAGAAATCTGCCACAGGTGGGGACACATTGGAGCCCATTGTCTTGGCCTCATGAGAGGAGAAATCCAGCATCATCTTCTATATGGAAGAGATTAAGGGAGTCAGAAGTGTAGAATTTGGTGCCAGCAGCCAGGGTGATGCTGGTGAGTATGAATGTTCACTCTCACATGAGCATTCAATGGGCAAATGCTCATCCCATGCATGTGTCCCCCAGCATAGGTGGATCCAATGGGTACGGGAATGGAAAGCCACATGTCAATATGTACAAAGGCACTGCTACTACATGAAGGTGGGATACTGTGCACATACACATGCACTACTGGGGAAATGTGCATGTGAGCCCATGCAACCATGAGAAGCACCCATTTGTACTCTGAAAGGTCAAGTGGCTAAGTTAACCCCCTGTGCCACTGCATGGAGTAGCCACATTACTAGATCAAAGGGCAATTAGCCCATGCATGTGTGATGTACATCCTCTACAGAGACTACTCCAAATTTGCATTAGCAATAATCATTGGCATGCTTTCAACCCTGCCCATAAGACCACATATGTGTAGGATGACCATCCATCATGTTGCATGAGAGACTTGCTACCATACATACAAGCATGCATGATACAAGGACACCCACCCCCCATCCCTGCATGGCTTAGCCATGGGAAAAGCAAGAGGATGAGCAGGACAGAGAAACCAAGGCTTAGCAGCTTCATAGCCGCCATGCCAGGTGGATATACTGCCACAGTCCCCACAAATGTGGGGCCATCCCTGCCTTCAGCACATTTACTGTGTGGCAGCACTTCACCTGCAAAAAGTGAGTTATTGGGCCTCATTACGACCCTGGCGTTGGACCATGGTGCTAATAGCACCATGGTCCATGCCGGTAACTTACCGACTCCGCCATGGCGGAATGGGGAATTACCGCCCCATTCCGAGGTTGGCGGGGCGGTGATTCCCCATGCTGCCATGGCCCTTCCCCGTTCCCATTTTTGCCCCATAGGGCTCCATGGGAATGGGGAAGGCGCTAAGTACGGTGCCGCAAATTGCGGCACCGTACCTAGCACCAAGGTCCCTTTGCGGGTTGGTTTTTAACGCCTGCAAAAAGCAGGCGTTAAAATCGCCAACCCGCAAAGGGACCTCGTAATCAGGCGTTAAGGGGTTAACGGTGCCGCCACCTTTTACGGCGCCGTTAACCCCTTAACGCCAGGGTTGTAATGAGGGCCATTGTCCTTTGGGGGAGGTATGTCATCATCAAGGAGCAGGGAGACATGTTGCTTGAGGTAGATGTTGTGCAGCATGGAAAGGGCGACAGAAATGTGCCTGACCTTCTCTGCCCTGTAAATCAGCACACCTCCAGTCCCATGGAGGTACCAGGAAATGTCCCTTCAGTAGGACAATGGTCCGCTTGATGCAGAGCCCGGTCCTGACATTTGTCTCATTGTAGGCCACCTCTTGTGGAGTATGTGGATTGTGCACAGGTTTCATCAGCCATGGGAGCTGCGGATATCCAGACTCACCTGCAAAGGTCACAGGTGTCAGTCACAATGCATTGAGGATGTGTGCCATTTTTTATGGCATGGTGAGGGACACTCTTTTGATGCACTTAGAGTGCATTGATCTACAACATGCTTTTCCAGCCCAGTAATTGAATAATGTGTTATGTCATAAGGGAAGTAAATATGCATTGACACTTGGATAAACACTGCACACACAGCTCACACCCACCAGTTGTTACACCCTCGCCCTTTGCAAGGATTTTCAATGTCCACATTGCCTGTGTTGATATTGTGCAGCGCTGTCATGCCTGTGCCCTGAGTGTATGCTCTGTTTTTTTGAGGTTTCTGTGTTCCTGCTGTAATGGATTCACATACATGGTTTTCAGCTTACATGCCACCACTGTCTGCCACTGTTGCATTATGACTGTGCATTGTTGAACTGTACTACTGGTTATGAAGTTCTGTGTTCCTATACAATATGGTTCTTCGAGTCCTCTGTTTGCATATGTTTTACCTGTTGCAGCAATATGCATTACTGACACGTTACTGCATTGGCCTGCAGGGAATGATCCTGTGCATTAATTTGTAGTTGTAATCCCCCCTTCACGTAGCATTTAACGTGTGATGCAAGATTAGTATGTGTGATGGTACATTTTCTTACCCAGTATCCATGTAATGTGGCCTCTGTGTCTCACCATGTATGCAATTTGTGTGCTGTTCTCCATACAATGGTGTCATGGTTGGGAACAGGAAAGTGTTGGCAGTAGTGTGTGATTGTGAGATCAGTATCACAGGCCCCCTGTATATTCATTGAATGAAACTCCTTCCTGTTGCAGTAAACCTCTTATGCTGCTTGTGCGGCAATCAACGCCACATGGGTGCAGTCCATAGCAGCAAATACTTTGGGCAGGTGTGTTGCAGACATAAAATATGCCTTAGTGGCATTTATCTATGCCATGGTAGTGGGCAGAGAGAAGTGCCGGGGTGCATGGTGCTGGAATGGTTCCAACACCTGCCAAAGCATGCAGAATGCCCACATTGTGGTGGTAGGTGCCACTTGCTCGGAAATTAAGCAGCAAAACAAGCTTCAGCAGCGTAGGTAACACAGTTCTAATGTTGATCCTGCTCTGGATGTCAGCACGTATCAGGGACAGTAACTCTGCAGTGGTCTCCCCACTCAGCCGGTACATGGTCATCATCTGGAGTTAGGGTTGATCCGGGGAAAGGGTGCTCGCCTTTCATGGTGTATCCTCCTCCTCTGAGCTCCATGTGCTTGCTGCGTGGTGCTGTTTCAGCCTCTGCACCTCATTGTAGAGCAGGAGCTGCTGCATATCCCAGTTTGCAACTGCTAGTGCCAGCATGTTGTTATAAAGTGTGTTTGGGTCAGGTGTGGGCCTTATGTACACTTTTCATCATCTATACTCATTTATAGTCACCTTTTAGGAGGAGGAAACTGTACTTTGTCTTTGGTGGCATTACTGCCTACGTTCAGCAGAATGTTGGTGGTAATTCTATTTGTAATATGGTGGAAATACCATTTTGCATCATGGCGGTAATGCCGCCAGCAAGATTAGTACCACAGTTAAATCAGCCATATTTGGATGGCAATTCTGCTGACTCTAATTCTGGTGACGCTTATTCGACAGTGTGGTAAAAATTGCAATATTTCTGTTACTGCTACTTTAACCACATACCACCCACCTCCTAATGAGCCCCTATGTTCTGTAAATACCGCCCACCTCCTAATGAGCCCCTATTTTCTGTAAACAACGTGCAACTGTATTGTGTGATTATTTGCTTTCCCAAATCTACATCATAAAACATATATGTGTTTAATGCATTTGTTTTAAGTAGCATACATTTTACATTTGCCTGCAGCAGAAGGAGGAACATTTGTTATGCAACATGTCAATTATGAAAGTTGCATAACGTATTATATGCGCATATTAGTGGACCCTACGACAATAATGCCAGACAAGCATTTTCACCAGGGCTCTCTGAATTTGCATCTCCATAGAGCTGTGCCTTCATGCAAGCACATAAAGTGGTAACTCATCTCTATGCTATGCTATGTACCAAAGGTTTTGAAATGAAATAATATGTCTTAGTTAATTTTAATATGGTATGCAAAACCATTTCGGGAAACAAAACAAAGGTAAACAAATATAGGTTTTTGGTACATATCCATGCATTAGAAATTGAATCTGCAGTTGCAAAGGAGAATTACAAATGCTCATGGTAAAGGAGCAGAGAAGATGCCTTTGAACCATATAAGCTACATCATTTCAATCATATATATTATGTCACAGTGCTTTCTTTTGAAGAGAAGGTCCCAGGAATGCCCCTCCTCACCCACAGATACATGACGGGATGAAAAGCCAGCAACGCACAAAGTCACCATCTTATTTCGGACGAATCCCAAGTGCACGAAGGGTTGACTTACACACAGAAAGGTATCCCCTCAACCAGCCATACAGACCAAATTCAGTAAATGTCTTTACAGGTATAGCAGAAGAAACCAGAGATAGTGGACAGAAATACCCTAATGGACAGTCTCGATTAAGCACAAAGCAACCATTGTGCTGATGTCATTAGAGACACCACGACATAGCAATATTTGACATGAAGCACACTCGCAGCCCTGTACTGCATTACACAAACACACATTTGCAAACATGAAGAACATGCATACACAGCTCTATAGATAGAGGACGGATACATATACATACTGTCAAAGCTTTTATTATTTTTCTCATTAGCTAAATGCAGTAACACAGAACGCAAGGCAACAAGAAGTCACAAACAAGCTTGCAGATGCTTATAGCATTGAATCCTATGGGACCACAGGAGTGTATATGGAGCCTGATAGGACCACATGTGACTAACGTATAGGAAACCTAGCATAACACGAACATGTAGAAATGGCATTATACGTCTAATCAAAATTACAGTGGGCCTCAAGACACAGAACGAGGACAGGAGCAGCTGGCTCAGGCTGAAAGATGTGCAAGGCGAGCTCTCAGCCAAGGTCTGATATAAAAGAGTCACATTCCAAACTCAAGATGACAAGGTACCAGCTACAGAATATGTAAATAAATCATCATAATTGCAGACCCAAGAGCTCGATTGTGTGGTACATGAACACGTGATACAGCCAGACCAGCCAATGGGCATTCACCCGCAGTGGGAAAGCATGCCGATTCCAGATGCCCAGACGACAAGTGAAACAAGTGTTGCAATGTTGGCGCACACTCTCATAGGCAAAGGTGTATACTACCAGATACAATTCAGACACATAGTTGTTTCACATCACCTTGAAGAGGTGCACAGAGAGCTGAGAACCGACTCGTGTCCCAGGCCTGGGGAGACCGACTCCAGCCAATCGTAAGACAGAACTCCAGGGGTGGATGACAAGGGGCAAGAACCAATGGTAAGCCCACTACTCTGCAACAATGTAATAGATAGTGTCTTTGGGTTGGGGCAGGTCCGCCACCTGACATGCAAGGACCAGAAGAATAACCTCTTTAGAGGCTCACTATAGGGGTCTCCACTCTCAGTACCCAACCAGTAAAGGGGATACATTTTTTGGGGAAGGGCCCAGGTGATGACATAATATTGTGACAAAACTGGAAAGCATGCAGTGTAGCGTTGAGGAGTACTGGAGAGTCCTGATTGTGTGTATGATCCCTGTTGGTTTCTTGAAATAAACCACAGTTCTAACTTGCCATTGGCTGAGTCCTCCGTTTATTCTGGGGAAGGGTGTTGGGCGTTTGGGAGTCAGGTAGACCCCCAGACGACCTCTGGCATACCCAGGAACCATTGCAACACGTTCATGGGTAGTTATGTAATCCAAGCCTTGTACAGCATTTACAGGTTTGCATTAATTTATGAGGAGATTTGCTTCTGCTGCATAACGTTGATGAATTAGAGAACCCTGAATATTTGTCCTTAACTGTGGGAAACCCTTCCTAATAACTATCCCCCTTTTCGATTTACACTTGTATTTGTTAGTATTGTTGCAAGTTGGTTGCATTTTTATTCTGTTTAGCACTATAAGAGACATCCAAGTTAATTATATACTGGGAACAGCAGTTCTGAAATCAGAACATCTTTCCTTCTCTCTGCTTGAAAGGCGAATCACCATCCATAAAATATACATGCAAATGAGCCTGTCAATGAATGCATAAAAAATGGGTAGCAGTAATTATATCAGAACACGGTTGTGGAATCATTACTATTAAGTATGGGTTGCAATACACTATGAAGCCAGCATAACTGTTACCCACATATACAACAATAATGGAAAGCAGAAAGCAATGTATCGCTGAGAAAATTGGGAATGGGTTAAGCGAGAGAAGCCAAATTGTCAATAGATCATTGTTAAGGAAATGACAATAGCCAATTAATTTGCAATGCAACACTCAACAAAGTAAATACGAAGAGGAGCGCTACCTCTTGTACAAGCGTGCACAGAATATGCAACATCCTTCTATGGCCAGATTGTTCCTGTGTATTGCTGAATTCACACCATTGCTACAAATTCAGCAAATGTGTTGATAATATAGAATGGAGCAAACAGGATTGCTCACAATATGTGTAATCTAAAACGTTTGCACTGAGACAAAACAGAATATGATTTGCTGTTATTAAAACAGATACCCCCTCATTGCGAGCATGGTGGTCTGGGAAGTACGGTACCGGTAAGCATGCCGGTACCATACTTCCCGGACCGCCATACTACAGGCTCTGCTTATCGGAACCGTTTCACCAGCCACGTTACATTCCTGGAGGTTGTAACGGCACCCACGAGCAGAGTTGTGCCGGTGCATCCGACGTCCCCATTCCCATTTAGTCCTATGGGGCAGAATGGGGATGAGGAGGCCCTTGATTCCAGCACCCGAAAATGGGCAATTACCGGGTCCGCCTAACTCAGCATGACCCGGTTCTTGCCCATTCACGGGTGCCGGAAAAAATACAACTCTGGCACAGCTATCGCCAGAGCCAGGGCCATACACTCTCATTTCTTTGGGCCCAGTGCTGGTATTTGACCTTTTGCTCAATCAGATATTTTGGACTACAACTTACTTTAGCCCTAGACAACATACTAAAAGGTGAATGATTATGGGAGTTGTAGTGCCAATCATGTGTCAAGTGGCAGGTAGCGGACCCCTGGACTAATGAAAATCATTTTTGGATAATATGAATTAGGGCACAACCTGTTTGCCCCATTCTGAAGAATTGGCACTCAATTAACACACTAGAGCAATGATTTGTTAATATGGACCCTGTATGGTAAATGAATATAAGCAGGTATGTATTTGGCAGCTCAGAGACGTTTTCTGAACAAAACGAGCTGGATCGAGAGACACATTCGTAATGCGGATGTTCCACAGTTGAGAAGCACTGCTTTCTAAACAGTCGAGCACCTGGGTGCACAATATTCGGAAGGGGGTTACAGAGGGAAGTAGCTCAGGGGTAAGGAAGTAAGCCCCGATTTAATACGTTTTGAAAGATCTCTTGCCACAGAGTTTTACATTGTCGAAGAATGCCTCAGAGTGCTTTTTTCGGCGGCTGCCAGGAAAGTTTAATTCTCTCCACCGGATCATATTCTCCTCACTGCATGACCAATGCAGAATCCCGTTCTCTAATTGGCGGTGAGAAGAGAAACCTGATATCAGCTGTAATTGCATAAAAGCAGCATCCTGTGTGCACTCACGCAGGGCACTCGAAGATTACCTCAGAGTGTTGTTGGGCTAAACCAACTTGCCAGCTGCAAGGAAAGTTTAATTCTCCCTTCTGGATCGTATTCTCCTCACTGTACGACAATTGAGATCGTATTCTCCTCACTGTACGACAATTGCAGATTCCTGTTCTCTAATTGGCGGTGAGATGTCCCTCCTACTATCAGCTGTAACTGCATAAAACTGGCCTCCTGTGCACTTGAAGGGTGCCTCAGAGTGCTGTTGGGCTATGGTACTGTGGCTTTGTGCAGACAGATATTCATTAGCCACATGTAACATTGATGTGGTTGAGGACAATCTAAATAAGTGTGGATGGTGGAACAACTAGAGGGGTAAGGACTGCTTAAGACTTCTTTAGACATTGTGACTGTGCAACCTCGAAAGATGTTATAAGCATAACAGTTGAAAACCATGATGCCTATTTTAATGCTGGCTGCAGTGCTGCTTCCTGCTGCCCCTAGCCTCAATTTGAACTCTCCACTGTTACAGCCCACTGCTGCATCCTCATTATTACCCCCTCTATGGCCTGGTTCAAATATTCGCTCCTATCTACAACCCCCAGTTTCTTTGATTTCCAGAACAACTGGACCTGCTGCTACAAATATGACAACTATGGAGCAAGACAACTCATCAAAGGAGCAGCCCTTTGACCATTTAATTGATGGTACACTGATGACAGAACACAATGCTCGGCTAGAGGCTGACCAACCCCTTCTACCAGCCGAGCAATGTGTACATTTGGTGGGAGATGGGACTATTGCTATAAAAGGGGATATGTTTGGGAATGCCCTAAAATCAATGACTGGTTTCACAGCCCTTGCAGTGGCCAAGGTACACTTAGTGATGGCAGCTAATAGCTTCCCTAAACAACCCCTTCTAACCAGAATGGCGGAATGTACAGAGCCTCGCTCAATGCCCGGCATCAGGCGGATGCAAAGGTGAATCCATATGTTACTGAGACCATTCCCCTTTGTGTAAAGGAAGGAAACCAAGCTCTGGAAGTGACAGAGGTGATTTATTGATTCTGGCCTCCCCTACCCCCCACGATATATTAGTACATGACATCCAATCATCTGCATTCCGAATTCTATATCCAGAGCCCCTAGATAGTTATTCTAATTCATCAATATGTATTGTGCATCTTACATCAAAATGCTCAGCCGGTCTGATTGCAGGCCTTCGTCTATATTAAAGTCGACTTTATCAGTTATGAATATCACCATGTTATCTCTGACTAAGCTTTATGAATCCTTGAATTCCAAGATCTCTGATCAAGTGTCTGCACTCTATGTGCTAAACGCTAAGGTATGCTTTATCGAGGGCCATGTGTCTACTCTCCTTTGCCCAACAATGAGCAACCACCCAACCGTTCAAGTTTTAAACAAATCAATGATGACAGTGGAAATAGCACATAAAGAGAAGATTGAGAGGAAAGCATTTTGCCTCTTCCTGAGATGCTCTCTATTGTGCATCTTTTCCTGATATGGAGGACTTAGAAATGTCACTGGTGGGAATTCTTTCCCCTTCCCTCCACTCCGTGCAAGTCGAATGTGTTGAACCTCAACAAGGTTTGACTATATTCTCAAAAGGTAACACCCGATTATAGCTGAATAATATAAAGAAAAAAAAAACAGTGAGACTGTCGAACAGTGGCTCTAGAAATGTTTTACTGTCTGATTTGAGAGATTCCAATATGGGGGGTGAACAAAAATAAAGGTTCTCACCGAAACCCATTCTGATTTCTAGTCCGGAAGTTAGCATGTCTATGATAAGAGGGTCATTTCAAGCTGATGATGTCCCCAATCAACTATACCAATTGAAATTTTGGAGGAGCCTTTAGTTATAACGGCTCCAGAATGTCAGCATGTTCCACAAATCTTGTTGACCCAACTGCCAAACTATACTTATCAATCTACTCTGCCTTCTTTGTATCTATGAGATGCTATTCTGTAAAGTTCCTCCAAATTGAACAATAGAGAATGGTAATGGTCCAAACACATAAAAATGATAATGTAAATGCTCCCGAATTACAGGCAGTGGGTCCAGTTAGGGTGGACACGAAGCAAACAGACCTGGACGGCGGGTCATTCCAAGACCCGGTTATCAATGATAAGACCAAAGCAAAACTCAGGTTCGGGGAATCTCAGTTTGATAAATGGGAGAGATTTCCCATCCAATTACTTGCGGATGACTTTGGAATCAAAGAACTTTAACAGATGCCTTCTACTTGAGCGATTGGTGATTTCAAATGACTTGATAGTTCTTAATGGTACAAATGTGTTCAGACTATTTGACACCATCCCAAGTCTTTTTGCATGTTTTGTCTAGACTAGTTTCTAAGGCCATACTAGATGTGGGGCATCAGCTCAGCCCTTTAGGATATGATATATTTGAGGATGATAGGACCTCTATATTTCAACTAGTAAAATCCCTTCCTATCCCATCACATAATTATGTTATTGCCCTGTGTGGCTTGCCGAGGAGAGACATATGTCCACAGATAAAAAATATTTACAATAGAGAGATAGAATTCATTTAAACCGCACCCCAAGACAAAGAGAGGGAGGACAGATTGTGGCTTCCAGGAGCCTTGATTAACAGAACCAGATATCATTCACTAGAGTTTTCAAGATCCTTGAAGTATGTAAAAATAGGCTCCTGGAATACTCGAGGCTATAAACGCCTCCTTTCTCAGGAAGACCATCCTTTGGGCAACTTGGATGTAGTCTTTCTGCAAGAGACCTGGCTTATGGCCCCTCCAGCTCTGGATGGCTATTCAATTATGTTGTCCTGTGCTCCTAGAGGTCATCAGGTTCGGCAGACTTCAGGATTATTAACAGCTCGTTGTGCCTTATGCAGGTTCTCTTTGCACAGGTGGGCTTCTCTGAACCCCGTTTTACAATTAACAATATTGGTATGAAATAGCAAAGGGGTGAAGAATATGGGGTCCTTTAAATTACTTAACCTCTATTGGAACCTCACTGGTATTAATACAGACACCTTTCTGGATTCACTTGCCAACCTGTTGGATGCCTTTTTGCTGGACCCTCTCATCACTGCCATAATGATTGCAGGAGACTTTAATATAATAAGTCTGAGCAATCGTGGGCCCATTGTACAAGCTAGAGCTATACAAAAATGGCTTGCCATGATGGAGGAGAGAGGGTTCATGATGGTAAATGGCTGTGTGAAATTGAACATTCCGCCCCTGCCTACATGAAGGAGAGCCAACCAGTCCACTACAATCTATTACTTTTTTGTCTCTGGTAATGTCTTTATGTTAATAGAGGAATTACAAGTGTTGTCTAAAAAAAAGAGCAATCACGATATGGTTTTAACTACGCAGGGTTTTCCATCTCCTCCCCAACAAAATTACACCTATTCCCCAAATGTGCTTATTAATACAAACAGAAAACACTTCAGATGGACTGCACAATCTCTATCGGTTCTCAATAAGCATTTGACAGAAGTCTGCAGCACAAATAGGCTCCGCTCAATTAATGAACTGGTTAATTACTCTAATGTTCTGAACCTATCTGCAGTTAAGCACTCAGGTTTGGAAAGACCCACCTTTGCACATAAACATGTATTCAACCTTGCAAAAGTTTGTTAAGAGTCAAAATTAGAGGCTTGGTGGACCAAGACCTGTTTCCTAGATACATAAAGGTAAAGCTCCTAAAGCAGAGTTTCAGAAACTGGTTCCAATGTCATAAAAGCACACTGGCCCAAATGGACGCAGAAAATATGTTGGTAGATTTCACCTCTAAAATTTCTTTGGAGATTTGTTCCATTAAAAAAATAAAAAAAATAATAATAATACAAACAATAATAATAATAATAATAATAATAATAATAATAATAATAATAATAATAACAATGCACAATAGCAGAAGAAGAATGGTTGTCTTATTTTACTGATTTGTTTATAATGGTTCCTAAAGGCCCCTAGACACCCGTGGTATTGAAGAAGTGTGAATGGGCTTTCCCTTTTGACGTGGATGACATTATATTGCTGATCACTAAATCTAGTAATTTGCAGGACCTGGGTCCAGAAGGCCTACCAAATATGATGTTGCTGAGGCTTGGGCTAGGATCTTAGAGTTCAGGTGTATCCCATCATCCTGAAAGAAGTTGATTATGATTCTAATTTTCAAGAAGGGTGACCAGACAAATCCTCAGAATTATCATCCGATTGCCCTTCTTGATGCCCCTGGTGAGGTATCTGTGTGCCTGGTCCTGAACAGCTGACGGGATGGGTTAGAGAGTCTGTATGTTTCGACTCTTGTCAGTCAGGTTTTATAGCAGGATTGGGCACCTTAGTGCATTTGTTTGTTAATAGAAGAGCTTTGCTCACAGGCCAGCCAACCAATTTACCTTGCATTTATTGGCTTCAGTTTAGCATTCAACTGCATAGATCGAATCGTGCTGTGGAATAAGCTCCATCAGTGAAGTTGCCCCTCATACTTGCTGTCTATAATTAAAGATCTATATACCCAAACATCCATGCAGGGTCAATTCAATCGACAGGGTGGGATAGCACAATCTATTCCCACCTATTGAGGCTTAAAGCAGGGGCGCATTTAGGCCCCTCCTTTGTTTAATCTGTGTGTTGTCAATCTTGGACCCATTTGACCAAATCATGCTCATTCCCATAGAAAGATGGGTAATTGCCCCATTCAATGGCTGCTATACACAGATGATCTGGTCGTTTTGGGCTAGACACCTGTAGGGCTGCACAGGCAGGTGGGGGGTGCTGGAATTATATGCTAGAGATAATGGCTTTTGAATTAATATTGACAAGTCAAATGTTATGAATTTCAAAGAAAATGTTGAGCGTAAGGGAGCTTCTTTTAAATGGCACCTGTATGATTTGCTCTAAAGATCGTGAATGAATGGATGAATACAGATATTTAGGTGTATGCATACATGATAATCTGTCAGAAGCCCCATACATAGACCAACGAAAACAAAAGGCTAAAACAGCTGCCACCCAAGGACTGTTCACTCATCAATGGTTTGGTCGCTGTACATGTAACCCTTTAATCATATTTTGAAAACAAAAGGTGGTACCGACCATAGTTTATGTTGTGCAGAGCAAGTTGGGCCTGCACAACCTTGACTGGAACGTTATTGACGGTCTCTTTTGGGAAATTCTTTCCTTACCTCAAGGAGTTCCAGCCAGCCCAGGTGATACGCTATTAGTTGAGGCTGCTTTCCCTCTTGATTGTGGTGAGGTGATAATCCCAGGCTTTCTGGAGGAAATGTCTGATAGCTCAATCAAAATCCATTCTACCTATTATCAGAAGCTTGCTGGCTGAAAAATCTGACCATTCCATGGTTAGATGGAAGGGCGAATGTTTAAAGCTGATGTCTTTGACTGATATGTCCTTAGACACTTTGATGAACAATCACGTAGATAGATTGTGGTTGTATGACCTGCAAATAATATTGAATCAATGTAAAACTTACAAGAGGTTCGAGAACTTTAAATATGAGGTAAAGGTGGTCAACTCACATATCTAAGAAAGTTTTCAAGTCATAGATATCATAATTGGTTTCTTAGTCAGAGAAGTGGGCGGAAGATATGAGGCGCTGGCATAGGATTTGGTGATTGACCAAATCAAACGCAGCAGAAAGATCATGTAGTAACAGCAGAGCTAATTTTCCATTATCCTTTAAAACCTCATTTTGTGTTTTGAGATCGATCAGGGCCGTTTCAGTTCCAATGCCTTGGGCGGAAGCCGGATTGTCTCAGACTGAGGAGATTGTTAGCTTCAAGATAGTCCTGGATCTGAAGGTAAGTTGAGCAATCTAATATTTTAAGCATGAAAGGGACAGTAGTGATAGGTCTGTAGTTAGATGGTATATTAGGGTCAAGAGACATTTTATTAAGCTAAGGGATAACCCAAGCATCCTTGAGATTGTCCGGGACTATACCCGTTTTGAAGGATGAGTTTATGAAGGCAGTGATGAAAGGGGCTAGATCATGAGAGGCTTCCTTGATAATAGTAGCAGGGCATGAATCACCTTGACAATTCAATGGTTTAAGTTTGTTAATAATTCCTTCCACTTCAGCAATGGTGAGTGGAGAGAAGGAGAAAGGTTTAATGTTAGTGGTGGCCTGGAAGGTGACACTCAGAGGAGTGGTCAGTAGTTTATCAGTCTGTAGGGAATTTTGTTTGCCTTTAATTTTAAATTGGAGGGAAGCAATTTTGTCCAGTAGCACTGTCTGTATATTAGCACGCCATTTGCTGTCTTTAGTGCAAGTATCTGGGGGCAAGGCAGGTGTCTCAAGTTCCTTTAGAATCTTGAATAATTATTTGGTATTTGAGTATTCATGCATAATGTGATTGTTATAGGACTCTTTTTTGGCCTGGAAGATGACTTCTTTATAGTTAAGGGAGGCTAGGATGAGACCATCCTTGTGGGCATCAGAAGGGTGACTTTTCCAGTGGGTTTCAGGACTATGTTTAGCTTTGCGGACGACTCTTAACTGTGGTGTGAACCACAAATTGATATGCACATGTGGTTTTGGTTTCCTAAGTTTACTAGGGGCGATAGAGTTTAAGGCTGTGAGGATGGCATGGTTATAGGTATCGCTAATATCGAGGGATCAGAGCAGGAATCTGTGATTTTGTTAAGGGTGGGAAGAATGAGAGGGAGTAACTTATCTTTTGCTATGTCCCTTTTGTTTCTGGTAGGGATGGCAGGCGCAATAGATAGTGGAGGGTGGTGGGCTGCTTCAATGTTGAAGGTAATAATATGGTGATCCGACCATGCGTACAGAGAATTAGATTGCAGGCTAATATTACCGTTAGCATAGGCTAGCCAGTCAAGAGACCTCCCTTTGATGTGGGTAGGTTCTTGGATGTGATGGGTGAATCCTAAATCAGTCAAGGTGTTAGCGAGGTCTATTGCAGTGGGGTCATTAGGATCTTGATGGCCAAAGTTGAAGTCCCCAAGAAGAATGGTTTGTGATTTAGTTTTGGCTTTGTCAAGTAATAAGGATGTGATATCATCCGCAAAGGATGTTGCAGGGCCAGGTGGTCTGTAAATTAGGTGTAAAGTGGCCGTTTGGTTGGGAGATAGTGGTAGCTTGACCGAGAGTAGCTCAGAAGATTCAATGTTTACAATCGGTATGGGGCTCAGGCCAAGAGAGTTTTTGTGGATAACAGCAACTCCACCCCCTCTGGTGTTAAGGTCAAATCTAGTAATGGAGTAATCAGTAGGTATTGCCAGAGAGAGTGAAGGTCCGGAGGCTGCGTGTAGCCAAGTCTCAGAAATTGCAATAAAGTCAAACTCTTGTGTCTTGATAAGGTCAGCAATGTCTTATGCATGAGCTGAGAGGGATCTGGCGTTGACAATAGCACCCTAAATCCATGTCTCTTTGCCTGGTAGAGCAGAGGTAATGTGATTAGTCTTGGGAGTAGGTGTAGAGGGCACCTGATGGGTAGGGCTAGGCATAGGAAGTTTGGACCATGAGCGATGATTCTTGGTGAGACCACTCGTGCGCGAGAATCTAGTTCCTAGTCTCATGTTTCTGATGTGTAGTGAGCAAGGTTGGTTCGTCGTAGGTTTCTTAGTGAAGTGTTCTAGCCATAAGGCCGGGGCATTAAGATATAGGTTGGTGGATCCTGTGCTATTACACAGCAAGTTATCACATAGCACATGGTGTCCCATAGTATAGCTATGTAATTTCAAGATCTGTTTGGGTGATTGGTTTGCTGTGGGTCTATAGGCAGGATCAATCATCAATATAGCGGGAGTAATAGCTGAAAATTAGTTAATGATTTGTGGTTGGGTTGCATAGATAAGCACCCAAAGTGTAAAGGTTAGGAAGAGTAAGACTAGCATTTGCGTAGGGTGCACAAGGTTGCATAGGAACATGATGAACGAAAATGTGGTACAATTATGTGTGGGCACCTAGTGCATTGTAAGCAGTCTGCTAGACAATATATAGTTAACTAAAAAATAGTTTTACGTAATAGAATGTAGTATATTCACAATATTAAAATACATGTAAAGTACAATTTTTAAAAGGCAACTAGGCCGATTACAGTTTAGTGGGCAAGGTAAACAACCCGGCTGATAAGGCACATTCAAGTCTGATTGGCTAATAGTACTGTAAGACCAACGGGTACAATCGACCACAGAACAGTTGGGCACAGATAATATCTGTTAGAGGTGAAGTTGGTGCAGGTAGAATACCCACGGCCAGGAACAGATGGGCACAGTTAGAAAGGCGGTTAGAAAGGCACCGGCTAAGAATACTAGTGTGCAGCTATGCAAGCTATGGACAGTCAGATCAAGGCAACTGCAGTTGCAGTTAATGCAGACATGTATAAGCAACCAGAAAAACAATAGGAAGGCTGAATACAGCTACTGTGATTGCAGTTAGTAACATAGGGTACAGGCATTCTAAATAGTAGATCTGTGGCGAGGGAGCATGATATGATATGATAGTTTATTTATATAGCGCCTATACACAATGGGCCTCATTACACGGACGGCGGTAATGGTTAACGGCCACCGTTAATGGTAACGGTGACCGTTAACCATTACCGCCTTACTACGAGGTCCCTTAGCGGGTTGGTGCTTTAACGCCTGCTTTTTTGCAGGCGTTAAAAACCAACCCGCTAAGGGACCTCAGAGCTAATTACGGCACCGCAAAATTGCAGTGCCGTAATTAGCGCCTTCCCCATTCCCATAGAGCCCTATGGGGCAGAAATCGGAATGGGGAAGGACAATGGCGGAAGGGGGATTTACCGCCCCTCCAACCTTGGAATGGGGCGGTAAATCCCCTTTCCGCCAAGGCGGTGCCGGTATTTTACCGGCATGAGCCATGGCGCTAGTAGCGCCAGGGCTCACCGCCTTCCGTGTAATGAGGCCAATGTGTTTCAAAGCGCTTCAATGCAAGGGAGGGAACAAGGGGAAATACAATGACATTTTTACAGGCCATGAACAGTACGGATGTGAAATTAACTATCGTACTCGGCATGACGACATTTCAGATAGTGCAAGAGCTAAGACATAGATAAGGAAGAGAGTGGGAGAGTGGGAAGGAAATGGAAAAAGACAGGCGACTACTGTACTAGGCCTGACGACATTTCTGGTAGAGCCGGAGAAAAACAAGAGGTGAGGGAGAGGGGTGCAGAAAGGTAGGGGAGGAACAAAACAAGCGACTATCATACTAGGCCTCACGACATTTCAGATAGTGCTGGAGAGGTGGTAGGGAGGAAAAAAAAACAGTAAGGGGAGAGAGGACGAGACAGACGAGGTTGCTATCAAACTAGGTCCAGGGACAATTCTGATAGAGTAAGTGCATAGAAGAATATAAGGGATGGAACAAGGGGAAATACAATGACATTCTTACAAGCCATGAACAGTAAGGATGTGAAATTAACTATCCTACTCAGCCTGACGACATTTCAGATAGTGCAAGAGCTAAGACATAGATAAGGATGGAAGGGGGAGAGTGAGAATGGAATGGAAACAGACAGGCAACTACCATATTAGCCCTCACGACAACTGCCGTAGAGCTGGGGAAAAACAAAAGGCGAGACAAGGGAGGAAAAAAACAAGCGGCTATCGTACTAGGCCAGACGGCATTTGCTGGAGGGGTGGGGGAAGGACAAAAAAAAACAAGTAAGGGGAGGGGGGAGGAGACAGACGAAGTTGCTATCATACTAGGTCCATACTAGGTCCAGGGACAATTCTGATAGAGTAAGTGCATAGAAGAAAGTAAGGGGAAGAGATAGGAAAAGGGAGAAGGGAAAGGAGGAGAGAACAGAGCATTAGCAGTCATAAGAGTGGAGAAGCAAGCGGGGAGAGTGAATACAATTGCAGAAGTCAGTAGTAACACATAATGTTGCAAGCTGAAGAGGGAACAGCATGATTCAGGGCCACCTTGAGTACAAGATGCAAAGGAAGTCCAGCATGAGAGTTGAGAAAGGGTGACGCACTGTGAATGAATGAAGTCCATAAAAGTCAAACTCAGCATTGGTGCGAGCAATTAGTCAGCAGCGGATATAGACGAGACAAGCAGCTGATGGTATCGCAGCCAGTAGCACTCGGGACATAAGCTCATACGCACATGATAATCAGATAGTTAACGTATACTAAGCAGGCTTCAGGCAATGTATACGCAAAATGGGTATACCTGCTAGAAGCAAACGTGATATAGTACAAAGGCACAGTGGTGAAGCAAACGCACATGTGTAATGAAGAGTGCAATTCCGTGCACATTTATATAAGAAAAACAACATATGCCGAACGCGGGCAAATTAAGCAATCAGAGTAGCGGCTATAAGTTCATGTCATTAGCAATGGTAGCGATCTAGGGCTTACCAAGTATGAATGGGGCAGGGATCTAGAGTGTTGCAGCACCGAATGATGGCAGCGCAGTTGGGCAAAGTTCCTGGCCCTGGGCTCTGACGACTCTAGACAGGCTCCAGACAGGAACCTGCCTTGTTGGGTGGCCTTAGTGGGTGTGCCTAAGTTCGCCTGACGGCGATAGGGATTGGTGTAAGTAGATTCAGGGCACCAATCGTGGCTGTCTCAGCCTGATGAGTGCGGTGCAGGCAAAACGAAATTGCGGTCGGCCATCTTAAAGTTGTTTCTACCTTGTGGAGCCTAATGGAGGCTCTGTGAAATCACAATTCTCTCAGTAATAACAGCAGCCTCAGGTCAGGCGCTGATTTAAAGCAACTTCAATCAAATTAACAGGCACATAGCAGAGTTCAAATCTGCCCATGTCAGGAAGCGTCTTAGTAGATGCGGCGGCATTGGTCGAGAGGGAAAACATCCCTGGGCATGCACCTCTGAGATCCAAGAAATGCTGTCAGTTAGTTGACCCCTCTCATTATGGGGGCGTATACTGAAAACCATGCTTCCAGCACTGCATGGCGGTACTTTCTCTGACCACTTCGGTAACACAATGACAGCTATGTTTAATGGAAGCATTGCACTGAAAGCCATGCGGACAGCAGTGCCGCTCTCCTCCTCTCCAATGCCACAAATGACAGTTGCGGCCAGGGCACCGAAATCTCAGACCTTTCTCTCCCCGCTTCTTAGCATCTTAGGATGTGGGTGGAAGCCCCCTACCAGTGCCATTGTCCTCCTCGCATGGCGGCACCTGGCAGATGCAGCACAGGCACTGAAATCACCCTATCCTTACCCGCTTGCTGCCTGCAGTATTTTTCAGGCCAAACCTGGCAGACGCAACCTCATCACGTTTGCACGTGGTTACTGGGGACAAGCCAGCACCCAACAACAACGCCAGGATGATTTACATTTTTGACCACCTCCCTTTACCCCACAAAAAGGGACTTAATAGCTTTA
The DNA here is from genome assembly GCF_040938575.1 of Ambystoma mexicanum. Lineage (NCBI taxonomy): Eukaryota > Metazoa > Chordata > Amphibia > Caudata > Ambystomatidae > Ambystoma > Ambystoma mexicanum. The sequence continues at coordinate 1,318,039,416 of NC_090929.1, read as the reverse complement.
CATGGAGTTATGCGGCCTTAAGGTTTCCCTGGAGTTTAAAAGAAGCATACATCATATTTATTAGTAGAGATTTCTCAACATAAAAAATCATCAATAAAACAAAAAATGTTACCGACATGAATCCATAAAACCAATGTAATATACAAATATTAATATAAACATCCATCAATAAAATGCAAATTTAACCATGGAAGAATGCCTCCAGGGCCCTACCTACTGGAAAAATGACAAACCCCAACAATCAATACATCTGTGTAATGTATCATTGACTAATTTTCTTTATTTATTTTGGAAGCATGTCCCTTGAAATGCACATAAACAAAAAACTCCACACTTGCAAAATGCAATATTAATAAACATTTCGGTAAACAAGAGATGTATTTTTCAATAGCATGCTGGAGTAAAAAGGTGCAATGGATTATGCTTTAACTTTCATAGACGTGTTAGACAGATGCACAAAGTTCCACATATATCATTAAACCATTACTGTGCAAAATGCATAACATCTTGTCCCCTGCTCCAAGCTATGTAAACATAATTTAATGCTGCAAATACCCTAGCGATCCTGCTTGTTGACCTGAATAAAATATACAGTTTTTCTTTGGGATCTAATAACCACCGTATTCAACAGGGGTATGAAGCAATATTTTCTTAATTTTTAGTATCATTTACAGAGGAAAAAAACATGTGCTACCATCCCACAGATCTGGGGCATAGCGGAGGACATTAGAACTATCTTTAAGCAATTGAGATATGCAACATGCCAAGGGAAGGATGTTCAAATAAAATGTGAGATGTAGATCTTTCTCTGCAAAATGTTTAATCATCAAAAAATAATAGTCAGGTCAGATTAGATATTTGCATGTGTCACGACCTACGTGATGTACAATTGGAGATCCCTTTCCACAAGATGAAAATACCTCCTTCTTCACTTGGTGCTTTGCCTCAGTTTTTTCACCTGGCCCACAGCTTAAATTAGCTCGTAGGTTCACCCGGGGTAACACAGTTCTATCACTTTTATGTTAATCTGTGAGAGGTGTGTAGCAATTTAAAAAGGTTTCCCATCAGCAACTAGAAATATGGTTAAATTTTCTTGTAAATCGGGTGGCATTTGTTAAAGACTGTTGATGAGAAAAGTGCAGTCTCCCCTTGCATGGGGCCTCGCAGGATCTCAAAGCTGTCCAATCCATCCCCATATTGGGATTTCCCTGTCTGGACAAAATTGAAATTTGTTTTGATATGTTGTATTACTACCAACATTAAGATTGCTGGTGTTCCCTATTATTGGGGCAACTTGGTGCACACCGCTTATATCAATGAGGAACATTTTATTTCACTTTCTTAATAAGGGCATAAAATTATCTTTGCATTACCCTATTTTAGATTCAGCCAAAAGCAGGTTTCAGAAAATATTATGTCACACTATAAAGAACTAGGTAAAGAATAAGGTGGATAAGTTCAAACAAAACCCCATACCACATCTTACAAAAAGTCACTGATTAGCCTACCAGTGATCTATAAAATTGTCAGCGGCTGCTGCCAGTCAGGTTGGTTCAATATTTTATGCACAAGCAAGGCCTCGTCTAAACCCCCATAAAACACCATAAAGCAACAGGTGCACCCTCAGGAGCCACTAATAGCCACCAACAACCAGCACAGTTGCTCCATGGACTTAAGAACCTGAATACTTCAGTGAATGGTGGTGGAACTTGGAAACAGCATTCAGTTGTCCATGGTCTTACCTATTCTCCATCTTCAGCCAGAAACAACCTGTGTCCGCTCTCCATGGGCTTAGGGCCTGGGCTTCAGGCCCTGCCATCTTCATGGTTCACGAGTCACGCTCTGTCAGTACACAATTCCTAGCTAATGTTAGTTAGGAAGTTACACGCAGACCACATTCAAATGCTAAAGAAAAATGAATCATATACAAACACCCTTCAAAAAACACGAACACTTTCACCTAAAGTAACCTATACTGTGAAACAGGAATTGTGTCAATGTGAGTCTTTGCCACTCTGAGTATTTGTAACTTTGAGGCCTCACCATTATATGTTTTTACATTGTGAGTCTACGACCACTATGAAGCTTCAAACCTGCTAAATGCTGCCCCTGCAATATTCTGCCCTGCAGTATTCTGCCACAGTGATATTGTGCCCAGTGATGCTCTGCCCCTGAGATACTCTGCCCCTAGTTGTAATTGTTTTATCACCCATAAAACCCACACAAATGGACAACATGCAATAAAAACCTTTAGAGATCCACACAACCCTACCACCAAAGACCAGAAACACTAATTTAATTCTAGAACACTCTGAACGCAAATAAGGAAATGACAACCAACCAACACGCCCTCAACCCAACAACAGAAATCTCAACAAAATGCCACACACCAGGAAAGACTGATGCACAAGAAAGCACCAGCAAAGAACAAACCAGATGGAAGATCTCAACTTACATGTCAAGGAAATAACTTACATCAAGAAAAACTACATTAAACCACGTTCTAGAAGAGAGCCACTCTGACATAATATGACCATGTTCACTTTATTTGCCGCACTACCCATCAACCTACAACCCACTTCAACAACCAGCCATCCACAAACACTCCAAACAAGGAGGGATGCTGAAAATGCATACAACAGACAGACCTAAAATGGAAAGAAGAAACACAATTGAACCAAGGGACCTCAACACACAGTTCATCACAGAAAAACTGGCAAGAGAACAAGTCTCATCAATACGAGCAGACAGAACACTCCGAAGACCACATCAACCCAAAATGCAATCTTGTAGATCTACTCAGTGAAGAAATGGAAGCAACAGAAGTCTTCCACACAAACTGCACAGCAAAACCCACAGCAGAGTCAAGAGAAATGATGAACCAATACCAAATCAAATTACCAATACCATCTTCAAAGGAGAAATAAACCCCAAGAAAAAAAAATATTTACTGCAACCTAATCATCGCCAGATCAATATCCAAATATACCACAGTGAGATACAATCTCCGCAGCGATGGTCGAACTGCCATATTCCACACCGAAACTTGGATTTCACAAGAACTTAAGGTATTCACATACAAATCCCTACCCAATAATTTCACATTAAAATAGTGGTACAGAGAAGAAAAACAAGGAGCATGTTTCATTTCTGCACAGAAGGACAACCCAAAGATCACAACAGAACCATCACTAAACATCCCAAACTGTGAATCACTGCTCCTCCACCTAGCCTTGTACTACCAAACCAACCTTTTGTGCTTACTAATCTATAGACCACCTACATACAACCTTCCTTTTATGAACACATTTGTAGATGTAATTAACAACATTGCCATACAATATGACCACCTAATCATACTAGAAGATTTCAGTAAGTGGTTTGAAGAAGGACACATTAACTCAGCTAAAAACTAAAAATAAACAGTTCAGCCCCTCACAAAAGAAAACAAGGGTAAGATAGTACACAGATGGTTCACACATCATCTCAGAGCCATGAAGAGCCATGAAGAAAGGAACAGGAAACTGAAAAAAGAGTGGAGGAAAAAATATTACTACAGAAATAAAACACATACCAAAGACAGATACAACTACACAAAGCAGAAATCTTCAGAGCAAAACAACTACACTACACGGCACACTTCACAAAAACAAGCACCACCCAGAAAGAGATGTTCAGCATCATCAATGAGATAAGAAACCTGACAGCCTGCATCAACAAACCCACTCTTCCAGAAGCAGTATCATGACCTTGCAGATCATTTCAAAAACAAATGTTCAAACATTCAGCAAATTATGAAGAGTATGCCCAAGAACTCCAACAACAACCTGCGATCTTTGGAACTACCTTACAATAAAGCAGATTCACGAGCAGCAGACCCATGCCCACTAGACACATACAAGAATATCCTGACCCAGGAAACACCTGCAGAATACTTCTGGAACTTTTGTAACCATTCACTGGCAACAGGAGATGTACTGCAAAGCTTCGAAGTGGCATAGATGACACCACTCCTCAGAGACACCTCAGCAATCCCAGGAGTCCTAGCCAACAACCGACATATTTCAAACATCCCCTACCTCATGAAGCACCTAGAAAGCTACACATACAAACACATCCTGGAACTTGCAAAAAGCAATCAGATACTAGACCTTGCACATGTCGGTTTTAAACCAATGAGCGGAACAGAAACATCACCACTATCCAATAGAGGGGACCTAAAAACTAACGTTGATTCAGATATCACATCAGTGATAATACTAATAGACCTATCAGCTGCCTTCAACACAGTCCTTCATGAAACCATCGTCAAAAGACTCAGATAAATCGGAATCAGCATCCTGGCTTTACGTCTATTTTAACAGAAAGAATGAAAACAAACTGGATATCCCCTTCAACTCAGCACCACACACACCAACATGTGGAGTCCAACAACATATATATGAACCCACTCTCAGTCTCATCAAAAGATAGGGATTCACCTGCTACATCTATGCAGATGATATACACATGATCTCTACAATCAATACTAATGGAGAACCAGACCAAACCCTTATCAACTGTTCCACAGTAATAAACAACTGAATGAGTGCCTACAGCCTTAAACTCAATCTGAAAAACAAATTATGATCACAGATTCAATTTACAGCAGTTGCTGAACAAAAGGGTAACAATTTACAGGCATAAACACAAGCATGTGAACAATTAACTACATCTTCCCCTTCATAAATGAGATTACTAGTGGAGAAGTGCTTTTTAAAAAGTCCAACCTATCAAACCAGCATCAAATTCCATGGCCTAGTGAAATAGGAAATCAACTCTAGCCTTCCAAAGAAGTTAAAACTATTGAAATATTAATGGACAATGACATAACGTTGGAACCACAAGTCAATGCAGTAGTAAAGAAATGCATCTTCAAACTATGCTCAATTAAGAGGATGCTACATTTACTCACAGAACCCTTGCCATCTTCTCCCTCATCATGTCAAGAATAGGGATGTTTAGATTACTTCACCAAAAAACTATAACGCATACAGAATGCAGAGGCAAGACTTCTCCTCAGACTCAGTATGCGAGAACACTTCACAACAGCACTGAGAACCCTACACTGGTTACCAGACGGAAAAATATTTGTTTTACATTTTGAATAACGAAGAGAGCAAACAATGTCCAATAAGCAGAATTCATACAGGAACAAATCTCCAGCTACAGACCAAAGTGACCCCTGAGATACAGCAGTGATTTTCGCCTCAAACCAAAGCAATACTTAAAGTTGAAATTCGGGTGATCAGCATTCTCTGGCATCTCGGTAAAACTTTGGCACACACCACCCGAGAAAATACAAAAAATTGAAGTGCAACTAAAATTCAGAAAACTACCAAAAACCTGTCTCTTTAACTCGCTAAACATGAAGTACTATCAACCAAAACGGAACTAACCAAATCTTGGGTGCCCCAATGAAATAAAGCATATTAACACCAGCCACCATACAAGGATCTAAGACCAGCCAAACCAAAGCAACCCACAAGAATGTATAGACCACCCCCAACACTAACCCTGCTCAAGCTTTCCATTCTCCTGCAAACTCACCGTCAACCAGCAAATAAAACACACACCTAACGCTACCACAAAACAAACTTGAAATCAAACAGCAAACAACACACAATTTACAACACCTGTCTTAACCCAACACACTAATCCCACACAGAAAACTACACCACAGACACACAAACAATCCCATACATTCTGACACACCAAACTACACCAAATCCAAGCCAGACTACTCCTCAAAAATGCCTTTGTTACCTATAAATTCAACCATCGTTAATCGCATTTGTCTAACCATCTGCAAAATTCTGTAGCTCACATCACTCATGCTACTCCAGCCCATTGCTAGGCACAAGATGAAACTGAAACAATAGGGAAAAAAAAGGAAACATGCCTTCTCTTTCTACTAGAACACTATTATGGTAGGAATCCGGACAGCGTCAATGCTCTTGCAGTTCAGGAATTTAATCAAGACCATTCTCTTCAGTCAATCCCTAGGTGCCATCTAGTCTCCTGGCATTCCTGCTTCACAACTCGACCATGTGGCCCATAGGATCCCATGCCACATATTGGAACCCTTCTCCTTACCTCAGCCATTTAACCTCAATGGCATGCACAGTGCCATCTTGCTATAGCTAGGTTGGCACTGTTAAAAACTCTTAAAACTGAGACCCACAATCAAACCTTATAGTTAAAAACCTAAGCACACAAGCACATAACTCCAAAATTACTAAAGTCACTTGCTCACACCAAAGAACAACTAACGTTATCAAAAAAACACACATGTAACATTAATTTACAAAGGAAATACAAAATATCATTATGCATCAACACATTCACACATTAGTATCATTTTGAAAAAGAGGGTGGGTGAAGATTTCAGCAATGGTGTTTTTATTCTATGTAATAGTTAGTGTTAAATACTTATTTAAACTTTAACTTTAGCCTTTTTCTACAACGTGTAGCTTTCAACCTTGTGTAGATAGTAACTTTACAAATACACTCTTTCTCTGTGTGTGTCTGTCTCTGTCCACCTCCCTCTGTCTGTCCCTCTCGCTCATTCGCTTGCTCTCTCTCTCTCTCTCTCTCTCTCTCGCTCTCTCTCTGTCGATCTATCTTTCTCACTCTCTTGCTCATTCAACACACACAGCACCGAAAAACAACGGGTACAAACAATGTACTTCCCATTTGCAAATCCCCCTTGCTCAATCATTCTTTTGACCTCATTGCCTGGACAGAATATCTTGATAATAATGCCCATTTCATAAATGCACCTATATTCATCAGTGCAGCTGATAGCAACATGCCTTGTGAATGAAACATGAACAGTCAATGTAGCTATCTGCCTCTGACTAGCGTGTCTTGTTCATCATGTCATTCCTCATGATGATTGCTAGCTACAGCTGCAGTAGCCTCCCTTACCTGACAATACACTTTAACTTGCTCCTTCTCCAAAGCAATCTGACCCATGGAATTGATCACAACTACTAACTAAAGGTTACTGTTGCTTATTGAAAATGCACTCTTCTAATCTATCGGTGATGGCAGGTAATGCTGATCTCTCACATGTCCTTACTCATTCATGCCACAGAGATAAGGATTGCAAAAACATACAGATGTGAGTACAGGCTACCCCACCCTTTGACACAGTGAGGTACGCATAGCGACCAACAGAAGGACTGAGGTACAGATCTCGCCATCGTTTTTGATCAGGCTACACTCAAAAGAACTGATAATACAAAATGTATGCACAATTAATAATACACCAATATTAAAACAACACATAAACATATATCATAAACAAAAAAGAGGGTGTTTACACATATTATATTCTACAAAGATAAGGATATCAGAAACCTTTTCTGATGTCATGTTTTAGCTCATTCGAACTAAAATCATAAGGATGTGATAACAAAGCAATCCACAACCTCACATCTTCTCAATGTTTGTAAAGAAGATTTTAACTTTTGATAATGATTAGATTATACTTTCGAACGGAGACAATCAGGTTTAGTGAGTACACTGCTATAAACATGGGTGCCCTGACAGTGGGTTTCAGATGAGACTCTCAAAAGGAAGAAAACGATGGCATATGAAACCTACAAGGCTTTGTAATCCACAGCGTCTCCACCTACGAGATCATCCAGCATCTATTGAGTTCACAAGTGTCTTTCGAGTAGTATTGCTGATATGGAGATCGAAATAATGAGCCCCAGCATACAACACCAACCACTCACACTCGATAAAGGAAGGGCCAGCCATTGAAGATGCACGATGCTCGATTGTATGCAGCTGCCATAAAGACAGCTCAGATTGGATATTCAGTAAAGGCAGCAGAACATCAAAGCAAAGGAGCACAAGTGGAATGCCACTGCATACAACACTAACTCCCAGAACTCCTAGGTTCAAGACCATCTACAACAGGCTCTGTTGCTCAGAATGTCCTCAATGTACTTAAACGTGACAGAACAGAGTTCTCCATTATCCAGGACTTTCAGGTGACAGTGGTTTTTCTACCCAATTAAACGCTAAGGGTTATAGCATTTGCAGTGCACCTGAACGAGCAATAAATACGGGTGGTGAGGGTTGGGGGATTGAGTGGGTGAAGGGGTGAGGCGGGCAGAGAACAGCAGCAAAGGGAGTGTGCTTTGTTGTAGAACACAGAATGATAAGATTCCATTATCTTGCACTCACTGGGGCATGTCTGCTTGCCCTCTCCACCTAAAATGAATTCCAGGGTGCAGGGTGTGTGAGTTCAAGCATGGGAAACAGAAGACCACATCTATGACATCTGTGAGCATTTGAAGCCAGAAAGGAGTTTTGGAAGCAGAAACTCTGTTTAGGCCACCTCTTTCAAAGCTGGTAGTTATGACAGTCTTTCCTTGATACCACCAACATCTCAGGTATTGGCTTATAAGTAAATGCTCACCTCTTAAATGTATATGCCTCTCATGTCTTTTATTTTAATCACCCATCCATAATTATTGGGTGATTTGAACTTTGCATGCTCATTGCACCAGTCAAGCATTCCAGCAGCCATAGTCCTAGTCCTAGTTTAATGAAAATGATAGATTGTGAGTGTAGTGACATTTTAATTTTCTTTTTATGCATTTCTATATGTATTTCTGTTGTATCATGGCTAAATGGAAAGCAATCTGCCAGCAAAAATTTGCAAGTTAACTAAAGAAATGCTACTTCCGCCCTTGTTGCAAACTGTGTCTTTAAACCAAGTCACCAACATATTGCAGACTAACACATTGCACTATGAAACAACAGACAACTCATTAGCAAATTAACATTTTGAAAACAGTCTACACATCACCACGGAGAACATCACAGTAATTGATGGCTTGATCCTGAATGCAAAAGGAAAAACACAAATTGAAAATATCTTTAAAAAAACAGAGAAGCACTGCAACACACACAGAGATGAGAGAAATTGGGAACTTCGTATTGAGTCTTCCAAGCCGCTCATTGTGATAACCACTTTGATGATGAATTCTATAAACAGCCCTTCCAAACCAAAGACATTAATTAGCTAAGGGCTGAAAAAAGACATTTCTCGGTGGGTTTCAAAATACTATGTAAGGTGGACAATAATACAAATAGTGTTTTGTACTTTTACATTTCTGAACAGGATCAACACGACACAGAACCAGAAGCATATAGTTCAAGCAAGGCCTACTGGGTGTATTTACAGGGTTGAGCAAAACACAGTAAATCTCTTGTAAAACACAATAAAGGGATGGCTCTCCTAAAATTCAACATTGTGGGTCTCATTTGGTAAATGACAACCTCAATTCTTTTCTAGGGGTTGATGATCAATTTACAGCCACTCAAAGACCTGGGAGTTTTGAGTGTAAAATACACATCTTTCTTGACAGTTGTTCTGGTAGACTCCAGCTCTCTACATTTCATCCCCAGTTCCAGAGCTGTATGGGCCCACATGCACCTGCACTCAGGGCCTGAACCAGGGTAGAGGCTGGGATAGTGTAGTACTTGCCAACTAAATTCCCATTACCTCTACAAAGAGCCTAGTAACTTGAACTTACGCAAAGGCTCAACTTGAGCATTAAAGCTATCTTCACATCTCAAGGACGTAGTCTTACTCATGACACCCTGATCCCCTCTCCCCTTTACAGTTTGCAGTGACCTTGTGCAAAGGGGGTCCTATCCTATACCTCGTGTCCTCACCTCTCCTCTTTTTTTGTTTCTTTTTTTTTATTGAAAAGCTACCTTTTTCCCCTTTCCCCCTCCATCATATAGATGGAAGGAAAAAAAAAAGAGAACTTTTGTTTCAAATCATCTACACCTCAAATACATATCATTATTATCAACATCATCATTGTGTCTTACTATGCTTTCAACAAAATTCTTCTAAGCATCATCATATCATACAGTACACTTAATAGACAAGCAAACAGGCAAAATCAATTAAACATTCAACTTAACAATTAAACAATTAAGCACTTAGACAGTTCCTTGATCACTCTACCATTTTCGAGCAACGGCCTAGCACCCCTTCTGATTAAGGAGGACATCTCAGGAGAGCGTTCATAAAGTTTACAATCGCACAAACATGTTTGATGTTTTGTCCTGAAGATATCAGGCACCACCAGGTAATCATATCACCATTTGACGGGGCATAATCGCCTAGATGACCAGAACGAAGATCAGCAATTGCTGGACAACTTAAAATCAGGTGTTTCAAAGATTCAACCGATTCCTCACAGAATCGACACAAATTGTTGTTTACAGCAGGCTGCATTCTTTGAAAAAGAATTTCCTTCGTATTCAAGGTATTTAAACGGAAATGAAGAAATTGTTCCCGACAATGACGAGTATAGCATTGAAGCAGGTAAAGTGGCTGAGAATTTAGTTTTTTTTTAACAATGCCCAACTTTTTAGAAAGAGCAAGATTTGAGTATCTTTCAACATTAATAATCCATGCCCAAGTTTCAAATTTTCTTTTTGCCACTTTTGGGCGTGAAAACAGGTCAAAATTATTAATATCAGCTGCACCAATCCACTCTTGCATTTTAGAGCTCCATTGGGCCAACAGATTACTGATTTTCGAGTCATCAGAGGCAGTAAATATTCTATACGCTGGCGCTCCACCCACATCTCTCATCTTGCGCCAGAGTGAGATGGACTTCCAAACCACAGTTGAAAAAAGTGAAATTAATGATAGTTCGTGACGTATTGCTATAATTGGAATACAGTTCGAGAGGTTAAGAACCCGTTTCCAAAAAAGACCCTCTACAATATTCCAATTTTGTTCACTGATATTCCATCCCGCTTCAGCACCAAACGTTAAAATAGGAACTACCTTTTGACGGTAGAACGTTATCACCGGGGATAAGGAAAATTTGCCAAAGTTTTTATTGATCTTGGCTGCTTGCAGTGCCAGTCTTACTGCTTTCAGTTTCAACGCAATTAGCCATTGGACTTCTCCGATTGAGCTGTTAAATTCGATGCCTAAATAGCGAATCAAATTGACAGACATTAACTGCTGACCGCCTACTGTCCATTTAAATGTACAATCTCTTCTACTCGATACTGAACCTATCGACACAATTTTAGTTTTGTCTGTGTTGATAGCCAGTTCATTTACGACTATATAGTCATAGAGGCAACTTAGCAAACGTTGAAGGCCGATTTGTGTTCTATCGATCAGAACGAGATCGTCAGCATTGGCAATATACCGAACTGGAGTTCTGTTTAGACATGGAGGAAAACAATGGGCTTGCTCCAAGAATAATGGGAGATCTGCCAAAAATAGTTTGAACAAATCAGCAGCCAATGGGCAGCCTTGCTTAACACCCCTTGTCGTTGGAATGCTGTCAGATAATATGCCTTGTTTGTTCAGGCGTACTCTAAACGAGGTATCTGTATGTAACCCCATTATTGGGTTAAGAAGGGCCATAGGACAATTCCATTTCATTAGTTTGGCCCATAGCATCTGACGGTTAACTCCATCAAATGCTTGCCTCAGGTCTATAAAGGCTAAATGCAATTTGGTCTTACTCTGTAATGCGTGATATTTCAAAGCTGTCAAAATTGCAAGGTTGACTTCCACACCTGTACCTTTTGAGAACCCAGTTTGCCTAATATCAAGGATTCCCACCTTTTTAGCCCAACTTACCAATTTACATCTCAAATTAGAACCAAAGAGTTTTCCAATAGAGTCCAATAGGGCAATGGGTCGATAGGTTTCAGGTGCATCCCAGCAGCCCTTCTTATGGATTGGAATTATGATTGCTGTTAATCACGATTTAGGCAAACACTTAGATGTTGCGATTTTATGGAACAAACACTCAATAAAAGGTGCCCAGATCTGCGGATTTTTTTTTAGCCTGACATTACTTATCATGTCCGGACCAGCAGCGTGAGAATTTCTCAGTGACTTAATAGCGTCAATGATGTCTGACAGCGACATCTGGACATCTCAGGGACCCAATCTAACCGCTGATTTACTTTTGGGAACCTTCAGCTGGCTATTAAACACTGACCTAAAATGTTTACACCAAGTATCCCCAGAAATTGTGTTCTGTGTAGAATTGGAACCGTTAAAGGGGCCCCTATTTAATATTCGCCAGATTTCGTGTGTATTCTTTGTAATCATCAGTTTCATCATAAACTCGGCAGAATCCTGTTCTACAATCACTTCATGAGATTTCAACCAATTTCTATAAATCGCCCGTCTGGCCTTCACTTTCTCCAGCATTATCTTAGATGGTCCATTTTTTTGCATTTTTATTTTACGAACATCTTTTCTTAGTTCTTTCTTTTTAACATCAAGCGATTTACTGAAACGGTGAATATGCAGCTTATGTTGCTGAGCGCTATCTTTGATTGAAATGATATGATTCTGTAGAAGCGGAGTATAGTCCACAACGTCTGTCAAATCACTTAGATTAGTCGTTAAAACACGGATCTCATTTGCGCTCAGTCTTAAGTGATTTCCGCTCATGTTTACTTCAACTGCTGCTGGGTATGGGGATAAAGTATCCGACACCGCCAAAAGACATTTGAGTTTCAACAACAAATGATCGCTCTTGGTCGTTTTCAATGATTGCAGTGTGAGAATACTTAACCCCAGGTTACTAGACACCCAGAAATAGTCAATAATGCTGTGCGTGGATTCACGATGCCATGTGGCCTGAGCTGGAATATCGCCAGACACATTGCCGTTCAACAAAACGCAGTCAAACGACTCCATAATATCTGACCAACGTTGTTCTTTCTCACCTAGCTCTTCATATGGAATCTGGCAATAAGCTTGAATGTGGAGATCGTATTTAAACCACGAGCCATTTGGGGCACTGCAGCATATGATGCTCAAATTATTGAATTGCATGGCTGCTTCTTCCATTAGACAGCTAATCGCCGTGGTAAACTCTATAACTTTTATTTTGGCCGGATTCCAGTAACAATTTATGATCAACAGAGTTGCAACTGTATTCGGAGTGTCTGAACATGCTTGTATAATTATACCTTGAACGTAAGGATTAGGATTAAAACAGATGGGTGTAGACCACTCTCGTGAAATCCGAACCATTGTCAAGAGTCCTGCCGATGGTCGGCCCTGAGTGTTTTGGATTGCATGATTGACCAATATATTGAAGCCATCTCTCATTGGAGCATCAACTAACCAGGTTTCCTGCAGACAAATTATAAACACATCATCCAATGGAATATCAAAGTCCTGAAACAAATGTTGAAAGCCATGAGTGTTCCATGATAGGATCGAGAAGATTGCTTCCTGTGATCCCAATCATGGCTATTCCTGCTTCTGTTGTCTCTGATGCACCAGTTGTTTCTCAGACCGACGAGAGTCACCATGTCGTATTTCAGAAGTCATACTATGGCGAACAGATTTCACAACTGTTTGTTTTTTCGATGTTGAGCCATGAACCGCGAGCGCAGGATTTGAGCATCTCCTATCCACATCTGGTTCAACTGAGATATCAAAGCCGAACAACAGAAAATCTTCAGCTGCCTTAAGAAGAGTGTTACGTACACCAGCGGCATCAATATTTAGAAGCACAGCATCAGAGGCACTTTCTGTCACATATTCAACAATTTTAATATCATCTGATTCAATCAGTCGAAGTGGTGGAATATGCTCAAATAACCGCAGAACATTTGCACGGTTGAGATTCAGATCATTATCATCCTTAAGTATGTTTTGCAGTCTCAATTTACACCTGCTATCCTTTGTACGATGGTGCAGCTGGTCCTGTGGCCTCAGTGGAGAGCAGCGTTGCTTGTTACATTGGTTAGTTGTAAATTTTGGGTTCAATTTCAAAATAGTTTCCTTTGAAGACAGAACTTCCTTTTTCATAGTAGAAGCACAGCGACCTTGCACTACTTGCCACTCTGAGGGCGGGCAGCTTAATCTAGTATTATCAGTTCTCATGGGCAGGTTTAGCTCCAGTGGCTGTTCTTCTATAGAATGTTGTGTTAAGTCCTCATCACTACGATGGGAATAAATAGAAATGTCACACAAATCTTGTACGTCTGCGGCCACCGTGATGGCTAAAGAGCTGTCACTCGAGTTTAGTCGTCTACGCTTAACACCATGGTTCAATGATAAAGATGGTGCAGTATGCTGTATTGGACGAGGCACCTTTGCTCCATTCGTTGGTCGCTTGAACAGACCTGCCCTTGGTGGAGTCGACAAGTTTCTTATAAAGCTTTTTGTTGCAACATGAGATGCTAATTTTGCTTTCTTGGCTGTAGAAGTCGCTTTAATGGGCTTCCCTTTCTCCTTCGACTTGGCAGTCCCATTCAGAGCAAAAGATTTTGCCGTGCCTCCAAAAATGCCAAATGTAGACGGGGCACCATCCTGTGAAAAGACTTGTGTTGTTACTTTGTTCACCTGAGAAGCATCAGCTTAAGGCACCTCTGCAGCCCCTGTTGGCGATCTAATATCAGAGGAGACATGTAAGAGGACGCAGTCAGATGAATTAGCATCACTGACCACAGTCGATGGAAGAGCGCTGTGACAGCTCTTCAAATGTTGTAATGCACAAACCGTTTGGCATGACGTTGCATCCAGATGTTCACTAGTTTGAATCGTAGACCGGGACCCCTGCTCAGGATTTGCTGATGGGGCAAAGCACTGTGCATCAGATTTAGGCAGGTCAGAACTATGACCTGACTTTAACAGAGGTACTAATTCGGACAGCACCTCTAACAGACATTTTAGCTGTAAATCATGTCGCTCCTGTTGCAGGGTCACTAGATCATTAAGACGAGATTGCCAAAATGAACTTGAGTCTTTACCGGCTTGAACATCGAGTTGGATGAGCTTGGTAAAAACATCTATTTGATCCAATTTCGCCGAAAGATTCAAAATAAGAGCACCTTGGTCTCTTATAGTCTTGTTTAAAGTCTCATAAAGCTTTACAAACGGAATCATCGCCTGTGATGATGCAGCGAGAACATTATTATGCAGTTGAATGGCTGCACCCGCAGACAGGTTTATTTTTGAGGTCAGCGTTTTCAGAGAGTCTTTACATGGAGTTGGAATAAACAGGGACTCATTCACAGAAGTTGTGCTTTTTACTGGAGTAGCTGGTGTTGCTGTTGTAGCATTATTTTTTAGCAGTGCATCAATAGCGTTGTGCCTTTTTATATAGCTGTTGACTTCGGGTAAGTGCACAATGCCTTGAGAATGATGAGCTGACCCTAGGTCCTGAGCTCCAGGAAGTTCCAGTCGAGATTTTGGTGATGGCCGCGCTAACATGATGGGGGACAGAAGCGCCTGCTTTTTCTGCGACGGGCGTGACTGACTGGCACTGCTATTCAGACAGACACTAGTCGAAAGCTGCAGCGAAGAAATGTCTTGAGCTTTCTTGTTTTGAGCGGTAGAACGAACAAGCCTATCAGTAGTAGGCAGCGTAGAAAAAGCACAGGAATCGCTCAAAGTCGTTGGTTTCAAATCCACGTCGGCCGTTTTTTGCACTTCGAGGGCTTTGCTCAGGGCACTACCGGCCCGCGTCAGCAGAATTGACTTTTGTGAAGTTATAGGAGCATTGAGCATGAGTCCAGAGTGACTGACACCTTCTTTATTTATTAGGCACGACACCGAACTGCCTGGAAAGGAGCAAGATTGCTCCGTTGAGGCCTTTCCACTTTCCTGTTGCTCACTAAGAACTCTGGAAACTCCATTGCATCGTCGTGATGTACCTGTGCAGTTGTTTGAACCAATTGAACAGGCGCTGCCGAAAGTTCCGGGAGCACCGGAGGAACCTCCTTCGAGCATGCAGCGGGCTTACCTTGAGATTTCGGGCCAACAGCTGCGTTGTTTGGCAGAGGAGTCCATGGATTAAGCATCCGATGCTGTAGCAATGTCTTATTACGTGTCTGTGGCCCCCCCAACGAAGGGGCCTTCTGTATTGCAGCCATCGACCCTTGAAGATAAAATTGCCGCCCCCCCGGCTCTCGGACGCACTCGGGCGAACTGTGCAAACTGGGACTCAGCCGGGACTCCGCGCCGCGCTACGCGCGGCAGAGCAGTCTTTATGCAAATCCAATAATAGAAGTAGAGAGAGGACTCACAAGTCGCTGCAGCTCCTCATGGTATCACAGACACAGAGTAACTGGGCAAACTGGGACTCAGCCGGGACTCCGCGCCGCGCTCCGCGCGTCAAAGCAGTCTTTATGCAAATCCAATAATAGAAGTAGAGAGAGGACTCACAAGTCGCTGCAGCTCCTCACGGTATCACAGACACAGATTAACTGGGCAAACTGGGACTCAGCCGGGACTCCGCGCCGCGCTCCGCGCGGCAAAGCAGTCTTTATGCAAATCCAATAACAGAAGTAGAGAGAGGACTCACAAGTCGCTGCAGCTCCTCACGGTATCACAGATACAGAGTAACTGGGCAAACTGGGACTCAGCCGGGACTCCTCTCCTCTACAACTTTTCATTAATTACCTGCTTATTACTTCACCACATGCTTCTCACTCAACTCCTCCCAATCTCAGCCTTGTAAAGGATTGGGTTTGCCTCTGCAAGTTCTTCAAGACCTTTTAGATACATCACCTCAGCTGCTCCAACTTCTCCTTTGGTTTTCTTCTACCCTCCCTCTCACCACTTGCCTAGTCTTCCTCTTCAAAACTTCCTTCAACTTCCTCCATATGTCTACTTGCTTCATCCTCCTGGGACTCCCTACAAACTACCAAACTGATTTTCTCATCAACCTCAATGCTCCACACCCCTCCTCAACCTCTCTCTTCTTTCTCCAAGCACACTCTCCAATGTTCCACCAAACCTTCCTTTTAATGCTCTTCTTCCTTCTTCATCCTTCCTCTCCCATCAGCCTCTTGTCTCCAAGATCATGTTATGCTATTGTAAGCCTCCTCCCTCAATCTCCAGAAAACTGCTCAATATGCTAGCCAACTCTTTCCATCCACCTGACTGCCTAAATACCTGCACCTCTGTTAGTGCACTAGCCCAACCCTTTGGGTCTGCCCACCCAGGAATGGAAACAACAACAATAATGTATTAAAGTTCAACAGAGATTGGCACAGTGGTTCTTCTGCATTCAATTCAGGTGTCTATGTCGAGTGATTCCTGCTGTGTGCATCAACGCTAAGTCAATTTAGGGGCAATCACAATCTTAACTCTCATGTGCATCTGCAGTTGCTGAGTGGACAACCCTTGCACACTTCCTGCCGAATTGGCAATAGTTCAAATCAGACGTTGCTGTCTGTCTTCCGTTTGCGTAAGAATTTCAGATCTCATATTAGGTCAGAGGGGAAGAACATTGCTGAAATAATGAATGACTATATATATATATATATATTCATTGAAAAATTAGTGAGCCAGACATGTGATGTCATCAGTGATGTCATCAATGACATTTGTGATGTCATCTTTGATGTCCTGGGTGTTAGCCTTAGCAGTGCACGGTGGTGGCGCGAGTTATGGTTGCTTAGCTTACCATAAATGGCGAATTTCAAGGGTTTTTTGGTTTTACTTGGAACCATAACATCCCTTTAACAAAGTTTTTTCACTGAATTTCATAGGTTTTTAGTAGCGCAACTTAACCATAACGTCCCTTTAACAAAGTTTTTTCACTGAATTTCATAGTTTTTTAGTAGCACAACTTAACAATAATGACTTTGACTTTAAATACATGTCATATGGAACTGACTAGATCTCTACTTATGAACTTGATGTCTGCGAACGTATTTAATGTTCGCGGACATGTTCGGAGAACAGTACCACTACCTAAAAACTGTGGGGGGGGGTGGTGGGGTATGTTTGATTGTTATATCATAATATAGGAACATTTAACAAATTCAAAAAGCAGCACACAAACACATTATATATAGTAATACATAAGAAATGTAACCCATATATGTAACACACTAACCATTCATTTAAATACAATATGTTCTGAAATGGAATATACCACAAGAAGATACATTGGCTTCCAACATAATTACCTCACAGACACAACAGAACTGAGAACAAGACCAGACCCACTGAATACATAGGACTTATCTTACCAGATATAGTAAGTGTACTTCATTTTACTCATATATTTATAAACTTTCTGTATTAGATTAAAAAATATATTATCTTTTTTTTTTTCTCACAGAAATGTCTAGTACTCTGGAATGGCTAGAGGACAATTACCCACATGAAGAAATGTCACAAGAAAGTGAAACTAATGTAAACACTTTATAATATAAACCATTTATTTATTATTTTTTTATATACATTTAACATATATATTATTTTTTTGTACAGAGCATACCAGAATAGAAAACACTTCAGAAAACCCTGTTATGGATAACAGTCTTCACAATATAGAAGAAAGAATGGATGTATTGTTGGCTAATTTTAATAATTTAAAAACTTTTGTAGAAAATCATTTCAAACCAAAAACCTCGTACCATTGCCCCACATGTACTTGTCCCTCCTCACCATATCCCAGTCAATTATCCCCAAACCCTCTCCATAATCCAAAACGTTTTGATGAGATTTCCATCCCTTCTTCACCTAATACCAATCATGTTGAAACCCCAAATTCTCCTGTTTTTGTTTCTGTTACTGCCTCACCTTCTCTGTCATAAATGATTAATATATGTTAAATAAAGTTTAATTTTCATATTGTATTGTGAATAGTTTCCGTTTTTTTTTTTAAAAAACAATAAAAGTGTCCGCGGACAATGCAAGTGTTCTGAAATGTTCGTACATAAACGAAAATGGAGGTGTCCTGAAGAACACCACACCTGTTCGTACTGTTCGCTAGCAAGTTGAAACTGTTCTAAGAACACACGTGGTGTCCTGAAATGTTCGTAAAGAAACAAAAATTAAAGTGTTCTAAAGAACACTATATCTGTCCGTAATGTTCGCTATCAACTTAAAACTGTCCTAAGAACACAATTGGTGTCCTGAAATGTTCGTAAATAAACGAAAATGATGTGTCCTGAACAACAGTACAACTGTTTGTAGTGTTCGCTAGCAACATGAAACTGTACTAAGAACACACGCGGTGTCCTGAACTGTTCGTAAACAAAAAAAAATTAAAGTGTCCTAAAGAACACTATACCTGTCTGGTAAAGTTCGCTAGCAAGTTCAAACTGTTCTAAAAATGCTATTGGTGTCCTGAAATGTTTGTACGTAAACGAAAATGGAGGTGTCCTGAAGAACATGTTCGTATTGTTCGCTACCCAATTGAAACTGTTCTAAGAACACAATTGGTGTCCTGAAATGTTCGTACATAAACTAAATTACACGTGTCCTGAAGAACACTATATCTGTCCTTACTGTTTGCTACCAAGTTTAAACTGTTCTAAGAACACACGCGGTGTCCTGAAATGTTCGTTTCACGTGTGACGCACTTTTAATTACTTCAGAACCCGAACAGTGTCCATAGGACATCAATGGCATGCGCTAACCAATCTCCGTGCACTTGGTGTCCTGCGGACAGGCGCTTCCTTCACGGACTAGTTCGCAAACGGATCATATGACTGTGCCCACGCTCATCGTGTGTCCTGAAATGCGGACACTGTTCGTGTCCCCGAACAATTTAAAAGTACATTTTCACTTAATCCATAATATTTTTCAATAAAATCTCACCATGGCACAAGTCCCACATTGCACTCTTGAGTTTCTATATACCTTTTGAAACTTTCCGATCCTTTTTTTGTGTTCAATCTGTCTGCGGACAGTGCGCATGTCCGCAGACCGCGCACAAGCACCCCTATAAAAGACCACGGCCAAGAGCTTATTCCCATTGTGTTTCTGGCTATTCTTCAGAACACAGTGAGTTTTGCTGCCACCTGCAGACTGCACCATCATCGAGATGGCATCCTTGGCTGCTGAACTGCCACTTGGTGCTGCACCTGCTTCAGCACCACCCCCACCCCCTCCACCACCACCACCTCCCCAAGGGCCTGAAGAGGGGAACAGGAGTGAGGATGCGGAGGAGGAAGAAGAGGATGATGAGAATGAGGTAGAGGAAATCCCTACTACCCGCACTAGGCGTGAGTCTTGGGTGTGGCGGTTATTTACCATTCATGGGAATGGTCCTAAGGCTCGTGCGAACCGTGTTACCTGCAATGAGTGCAAAATGATACTCAGTCGCGGGAAGCACGGTAAGTACAGCTTTGGGACCACTACTATGAAGCGACACCTGAGGTCATTTCACTCTGGGGCTATTCGCTGGGTTGTACCTTGCGAAGAACGTAGCAGGTTGATTTCCTCTACTTCATCCTCTGTTTCTGATCCTGTCACCACAAGGACCACCTCTGTGGGACAGCGTCTTTCTCAAGCTGCCTCACAGGCCATACAGAATGCTGATGACCCTTACCTTTCGAGGGTCACAGTTGTATCTATGTACTGTGACACAGTACTCTGCAGGGGGGAGCGACTTCGGAGTGCTTTTGAGACTATCGTCTCAGAGCACGAGAAGACCTGCTCACTACCCAAATAAAACCCACTCTACATCTCCCTCTCTCAGCTCGCCCTTTCTTATCCTGTGGTTGGTGTCCCCCCCTTTACCCTCCTTTACCCTCCTCTCCTAGTGTGTCGTGTCTGAAAAACCAAAAAAAATACAAAATTACAAAAATCAAAAAGAAATAAGGCTCTTTTCAGAGCCGCCTTTCCCAGTTAAAAAATAGAAGTGAAAATAAATGAAGCAGGGCTCTTTGTATTTTTTAGAAGTCCGCGGACAGTTCGCGAACATTAAAAAAATTGGGTTGCTACTCCATCACAAACATTGTAATTTTCTCTGGAAAGAAGTGGTGGCTCTGAAAAGAGCCTTTTGGTGGTGTTTGTAAGTCAAAAATTGTAAATGCTTAACATCTACTTCAAAATCGTTGTTGTAATTCCAAAAAAGGTCGCAATGCATTTTGTACATTTCTCAGAAAAATCTGATTGCCAGCATAAGTAAGATGGACTCCATCTCTGCGAAAAATGTATGTACTACAAAACATAATATTTTCATTGTGAAAAGAAGACATGCCAAAATCTCTTAGAAAGCCACAAACAGCCTTATTAACATTGCGACTTGCTTTTTCCATTTGTGGACCAAATGAAGAAGAACGAAGCCACATTTGTCTCTGCGCAATCCGTGAAAATATCACTTGAGAATTAGGAAACATGTCCATAACCTTCCTAAGTCCTTCTTTCATAGCAAATTGCAAAAAAATTCCAGTCACATGTCCTAAACTGTTCCCTCCACAATGAATTACAATTATGTCTGGATGTTGCTCTGTCTCCAAAGTAGCACAGAGAGGTAGCAAGCACAACCACTTCATTCCACGTACTCCATGCCAGTGTACTTCCACATGTGGGAATCCAAGATCTACAGCTACTCCACAGCTTTCTGCATGCACCTTCAACCAATGTATCCACGAATCTCCTAAAATCCAAACAATCTGTTTTCTGAAACACACAGCCATAGCTATCTTTTGTTCTCTCAGCAAAAAGAGTATCTGAGAACATCTCTCCTGGCACACCCACCAAACTTTCCTGACCAATCCCTTTCAGTGCTTATTCTCATTTGCATGACTTCTGAACCCAAAAATCCCCGGATGTAACACCCGATGTCCGCGAACTACCGCCATGTCCGCGGACATATCGTAACATGAACAGCCCTTCTACCATTTCCACTACACTCTCTCTGCCATTCCCTCATTGGATGTACCTCAAAAATCACATGACCATGCACCAATCACATTCAAGACCTCTACATCTAACTGCATCATCATAGATCAGCACTGCAAATGTACTCTGAATCTCTCTGAGTACAAGTGTCCTATCATTGGCAAGCAGCATCTACCAGAAATACTGTACAAGTCTTCAAGATTTCTACTTGCAGCTCCATGCATATCCATATGCATGAACACAAACTTCAGGTATGCAAATTTTCTGCATAGTAGATGAACACATTTTCAAACAGACTTTTACCTTGTAAAATCTGTAAAATGAATTTACTGTACTTTTTTCAATTTCCTAAAATCAACTATCACTTATAAACCTTTATACTTTTTACTTTCTTTATACACACACACTCAAATCATGTTAAACTAACATTTTTTAAATGAAATATATAGACTACATATATTCAAACAAAATTGCATGCAAACACAATCTATGTTTAAACCTTTATAAAAATACTTATACAATTTCATATTTTTTGTTTTTATTTATTTATTTACTTAATTACTTTAAATTAGACATGACATTGAGGCGCTATTACCTAGAACAGTTTACTTACAGAAATAGTGGTATTCACTAATATATTATAAATTTCACAAGACATAGTAAAGATATATTTTTTTTTGCTACAGTTAGTCATTCAATACAATTTGTACTGAACTGATGCAATGTATCTTTTGTAAATAAATTAGTTTAATGGTTTTACAGAAGGCACTGAGGATTTCAATTTAAAAAATCAATATCTAAATTAAAAACAGTGCTATATACAAACAAAGTTACTAATTTGAAGCTTTTACAATTGCAGTGAAGACCAGTTTCCTCAAAAGAAGCAGCCGAATTCGAAGAAGAAAGAATAACTAAGAAGTTACCTGTTAATTTAAAAAAAAAAGTAAGTAAAATATCACCATAATATTTGTATTATTAATCAAATATACTATAACATTAATACGAGCTATTTCGGTTTCTAAAAATAGAGATTTTGTACCATTTTGTCCAAAAAATGTCCATGTCTTAAACAGCGATTTACAGCCAGAATGGCCCACAAATTTCTATTTTTGGACAAACAAATTACCCAACTGAACCACTACAATTTTCATATTATACAACAAACTGTTTTAATTGTATACATTAGATTTACTATTTGTACTTTTCCACACCACTAGCTTACTTTTTTTTTGTCATCTGAACCCAGTTTAGTAACACATAAATTCAAGAATACCTATCCCTACTAGTTTTAGTTCCCAATGCACAATCACACACCATTACATACATCTTTATCATCTTACTCAAACACTCATGCACACAGCACACATACATTCCAGAACACCCCAACCCATATCTTCTTTATTTTTTTCAACAGACCCTAAAGAATGCCTACCAAAAGTCAAGTCCGTAGAAAGCAACGCAAAAGTAGAGCAAATGAAAATAAAGGTGTCCAACATAAGCATCCATCTCTAGCAGAATTTGTAAAAAAAGTTGAAACAAAACAGCTAATACGATCATTTAGTGAAACACAAGAAGTTTCAAGTACAACAACTTTGCTTCCTCTATCAAAATGTAAAACAAACCAAAAAACAATTAACAGAAAATCAGCTATCAGTACAGATACAACTACTTCTTCAAATTTTAATATAGTGCAAAGTAAGCATACCAAGAAAAGTGTTTTAGCCAAAATATACCGTCACAAAGTCCTTCAAAATCTTATAAAAAACAGGAGAGAAATCAGGTTCAAAGCTTAAAACCTATCGTAGGAAATTAATCTTAGAAGCATTGATGGACAGTGCAATTCTTGTCAAAAGAAATGTATTTATTTTACTGTTAAACAAAATGAAACCACTAACAAAACTAATAACTAAATTACAAAAAAGACTTCTCAATAAGCGAAATATCAACAGAAAGAACTTCTTAAGTATCAGCGGAGGTGAATGGAATCACACTACAAGCACAGAACCATATTTTAATGAAGAAGCGTACAAACAAATGCAAACTAATACAATTGCCATACATAGCAGTGGTCGAGGTTATAAAAAATGAATAATACCATAATGGAACAAGAAGTACTTCTTACAAAAATATGCCCTGAAAACTTAGAATCACCCCTCCATTCAACTGAATCAGAACGTCTAGTGTACAAATGGCCATGCACGTCAATGTGTAACATTCCCAAACAATGTTTCAAATCTTTACGCCAATTCCTCAATAAATATGTAAAAAGCAAAGACAAAATCAAAATTAAATTACTGCAAAATATAGATACCTGTCCAGTGCGTAAGTACACAGGACTACAAGGACATTCATTGGCCTGCATTACAGGACCTATTTGTAAAACCACTTTCCATGATATCAAAAGGATATCAACACATCATTCAACTATCAGAAATCTAGTCTATAAACTGTACTATGCTAAAAGTCCTGCTTTAGCACTAGCAAAGTTAAATAACATCCTTCTACATGGTACAGAAAAAGACCTACTTGAAGAAATTCACTATATCCAGAAAAAATATTTTGGAAGTGAAAGCCATTTACAGAATGAAATAGCTTTTAACCAATTACGCAACAATTCTACACATGGCAACCTTTTTCTAAACACATACAAAAAAGAAATACTAAAATTTAAAAGTACATCAGCTGAAGTAACAAACCATGTATGTATATGTTGCCGTAGAATTTTTTATAAAAATAACACAAAAACTGTGGACCTATCATACAAAATAGAAGACAATGAAGATTCTAAATGGTTTGAATTAGCTCTCTACCTTGTAGCAGAAAACAAATATGAAATAACTGAGCCCTTAATACTTTGCAGTTATTGCACTACAAAACTTGACAACAACCAAACTCCTTCACGTTCTATCACAAATAATTTGGAATTATACCCAGTACCAAAACCTCTACAACAACTTAATTTATATGAGAGCATCATAATTCAAACAGTACACCCATTTCAAGCAATAATACGCCTTCAACCAAAAACAGAAAAATTACCTCCCTCTGAATTGGTAAAAGGCATTCGTGGAAAAGTAGTTTATTTACCATTAAATCTAAAAGAAAATGTGCATACTCTAGGAGTGCAACGTCCAATGCAGCAATCTTTAATTATATTAGTAAATGGAGTACCTACAAAAGACAAAAAAATATGGCAACAGCTGGTAGATTTATATAAAGTTAGACAAGCCTTCCAATATCTTAAAGAGAATAATGAATATTACAAAGAAATTAATATTGAAGAAAACTTGAAAGATACAACTGAAATAATTCAAGAAACACAAGAAACTGGTCAATTTGAGCTACTAGATCCTGCTACAATATCAAATACTTTAGACCATTATACAATTCATCCTTTGCACTGTAATGACTCCGTACTAGATGTACTTGAAACTTACCAAATGCGTCAAACAAAAGGATCGCCAATCAGTATATGGGAAAGAAGTATAGAGGCACGTGCTTTTCCTCTACTCTTTCCTACTGGCAAAGGAGGAAGGTATGATGATATACCTATTCAAATATCACCTTCAGAATACCGCTCATTACCGATGTATTCTGAAGATCCCAGATTTAGAAAAAAATGTGGAATACATATTCCACCTACTCTTTGAAAGTGAACTAGCAACTTTATGTTACGGAGTTGCACACATATTAAAATCAGGATCACACTTTCAAAATATGACAGCTACACAATTATTAGAGAAAGTGCAACAAAAGGATGAGGTTTTACAATCAAATATTACAAATCTATTAGCAAATATGCGTGGTACTAAAGAGTACTGGTTTCGACGTCATGGAGATGTACGTTGTATGATCAGAAACCTTGGCCCACCCACTTGGTTTGTTACATTAAGTTGTGCAGAATATGCATGGGAAGATTTACATGATTTCCTATGCATATCAAATAAAAACAAAACAAACATAGATATTCTAGCACCTGGGGAACTTTGTTCTTTGGATCCTGTTAATGTTTCAAGATATTTTCACCATCGCTTCATTGCTATGCTACATTTTATTTGTAATAAAACTGTTCCTCCCCTTGGAGAAGTGCAACACTTCTTTTGGAGAAAAGAATACCAAGCCAGAGGAGCACCACATATCCACATGCTTTTATGGATTAAAGATGCTCCTAAATTTGGTCAAGACAGTGATGCCACTGTTTTGCAGTTTATTGAAAAATATGTCACTTGTGAAATTCCATCAGAAGCCACAAATAGTGATCTTCGTGCACAAATTTTACAATTTCAAAGACACAAATGTGGAAAATATTGTCGTCGCAAATACAAAAACAAAGGCAAATACTACACCAAATGCCCATTTGGTTTCCCTAGACCAGTTACAAATACAGGTCAAGTAAACAACCTCATGTCTTCAGTTAGACATAGTGTTAAAGGTAAGTCACCTAAAAATACATATTACATAAAAAGAAAAGAAGAATAAAAATATATCAATGATTATAATGCAATCATTGCCCACTTATGGAATGCAAACATAGATGTGCAGTACATTGCAGACAATTCTACTGCAGTTGCACGATATGTCACAGCATACTTATCTAAAGCAGAAAAGACAGAGCTCCAAGACCTCTGGAATGACCTGTCATCAGATAAAACAGTATCTCAGAAATTATACAGCTTGGGCATAAAAATGCTCACCCATAGAGAATGTGGATCTTATGAAGCAGCTGATCATTTAACTGGTACTTCATTGTATGGTAAATCTGAAAATATAGTATGGCTAAGTCTTGGTCCAGCTAAATCTAGAAAAAGAGTTCTAAAATCATATGAAGATATAGAAACAATAGCCAAACATGATCCCAACAGCCAAGACATTTTAAAAAACAATGTATTGGACACATACTACCCAAACAGAAGTAATACTTTGGAAAACATGTGTCTATAACAAATAGCCCAAAACTACACATACAAAAATAATATGAAACCTGATGAAAAAAAGGTATATATAGAGTGACAGACTGTGAAGGCAGCTTAGTTAAACTCACTAAACCAAATTTAATTAATCATATCAAATTGTCATTGAGGACTCCTCAACATAAATAAGTACCTTACATGTCCTCTTCAAACCATGGAGAAAAGAAGAACATTTACTAGATAACTATGACTCATATGAGGATGCTTTCAAAGCAAATGAAAGCACTATAACTGATGTAAACTTTACACAGTACAAAACAATGTTGCACAATGAACAGCAACATGAAGAAGAACTCCAAGCCCAACTAGATAAGGATACTCCTGACAGTAGTCAACATTCTGTAACAGGAAGCCAAGAACCACTGGGAGAACCACTAATAACAAATGAGGCAGAATTAGCTATGATAGAAGTAGAAAACACCATGTGTCAGTATGAAGATAAGGAAGTCTTAACTATACTACAATCAAAACTAAACAATGAGCAAAGTAGCATTTTTCAAGAAGTAACAAAACAAATTGCACATGGTGTAAAACATGAAAATAAAGAATGTTCCTGCCATAATTATAAACCTATACTACTGTACGTCAGTGGTGAAGCTGGTTCTGGCAAAACATTCCTAATCAAAATCATTAGTAAGTTCCTTCAACAATTGACAAACAACAAACTGTCAGCTGTTGTCACTGCCCCCACAGGTTTAGCTGCCTTACAACATAGGTGGTGTTACATTATACCGATTACTACTATTACCAGTAGAACACCAGAACAAATTAGACTATTACAAACTTTCTGCAGAAGCTGCAATGGAATTACGCAGAGTATTGAAACAAATGAAAATGCTACTAATAGATGAAGTGAGCATGGTCTCCAACCTGATGTTAGTTTTGATTCACCTCAGATTACAAGAAGTACTCAAAACAGACTATGAAGAGCTCTTTGCAGGAAAACACATTATTGTTTTTGGAGATCTGCTTCAATTAACACCAGTAAAAGGTGAACCTATTTTTAAAACATTAGGGCACAAACTCTGCCGTAAAACTGTTGGAAGCATTGGAAATGTCAACCTTTGGCAACATTTCCAATACAGAGAATTAACAGAAAACATGCGCCAATCTGCAGATCTAACTTATGCCAACATTTTAAAAAGTTTGAGAGTTGGTATACTTTCTAAGGAAGCAGAAGCAACATTGAAAACCCGGCACATTACTGCACTTTATGGCTACAACTTTGATGCAAGTAAAGTAAACGCTGATATTCCTTGCATTTTAGAATATAATAGACTTCGCTCACTATACACTCCCCATCTAAACACATATTCTGTTCCACAAAAACGAAAACGTTGTAAAAGAAAACTAAATCAAACAGAAATGCAACAGGACGTCACTGCAAATCCTCCAAAGAGAGTAAAAGAAACTAATACTTCATCAAGTACCACAAACAAAAACAAATCAATTAGAGAAAGTAAACCAGGTACTTCTTTAAAGAAGGAAGACAAACTCCAAAAAAAACAGTTAGATACAGAACTACCTGGACCATTTAAATTCTCAAATATAGTTGGTGTAAGTTGCTATGCAAATGTAGCAATGAATATTCTATTTCAATTACCACCAATTGTTGACAACATTTACTTACACAGTACAGACCCATTGTGTTTGCAAATGTTAGTACTTCACAGAAATGCAGCAAACAATCCTGACAACACATATAGTGTTTTTGGAATAAGACGACAATTGGACTACTGTGCTGGAATGGTGAAATCACTATAAACTCACAGGAAGATCCACAAGAATTTCTAATGTACTTACTACAAGTACTGGAAAACAAAAACATACCTATAAATGAAATCTTTCAGATTTCATACATGTGGAAACATACATGCACTCTCTGCAACAATGTGACACAAGAAGAAATCCCCAATGAACGCTTCATATATATATCAATACCAAATTGTGAATCCATTCCATTTCAGCAACTTGTACAAAATGCAAACCATGGTAGATTATGCTCTACCTGCAATTCAGATAATCGCTCCACGTTAGTAATACAAACACATAGTAAATACGTAATACTAATGCTTCTACGTTACAATGCAGATGGTACCAAAAACAACTGCAAGCTGACTGGATTCACACATGGTCAAATATCACTTGGTAAGAAAACCTTCACAACAATAGGTATAATCTACCACGTAGGAGCCACAACCAATTCAGGGCACTACACTGCATATATAAAAAAAAATATGGATGGTTTGAATGTAATGATAGTAACATTACTCTAAAGCAGAGATTACCAGCAAATCTTACAAATGCTTATTTGATGTTCTTAAAACCAAAATTTGATAAATAAACTGTATTTAAACCTTTAAATAAATTTGTGTTAAAAAAATATAAACTGTTAGAATACTCCAAAAGCTATCTAACTGCTCAAAGATTCTACAACAACTAATCAGATAAATGAATACCACTAAATTAGACCAAACAATACACAGTTAGAATACACCAATTGGTATCTAACTGTCCCAAAATTATAAATTTGTGTTAAAATAATATAAACTGTTAGAATACTCCAAAAGCTATCTAACAGCTCAAAGATTCTACAACAACTAATCAGATAAATGAATACCACCAAATTAGGCCAAAAAATACACCGTTAGAATACGCCAATTGGTTTCTAACTGTCCCAAAATTTAACAATATCCAAATAGATAAATCAAAACCACTAAAATATATTTAAAAAATAGACAGTTAGAATACGCCAATTGGTATCTAACTGCTCAAAAATTTTATAATATGAAAACAAATGAAGAATCTGTTACTGCTCCAAAAAAATACAACAAAGCAAAGTATAAAGCATTAGCCAGAAACAACAAGTGAACACTGAAAACAAACAAACAAATAAACTGTAGCATAACAGAAAAAGGTTTTTTTTTTTAATCCAACAGACCCAATGATTTTAGCAACAAATACAGAAACTGAGCAAATTGCACAGTACTCTGATTTGTACTAAAGGCTAAATATGAGGGTTGAAAAAAAATAAAAGTATATTGCTTATGCAATGTAATAAGTCATTACAAAATACTAATACTAACATGCTATTTTCTTTTATCACAGAAATGAAGAAGAAAAACATGGACTCGCATTACTAGACCAAACAGTAAGTATACAATAATAAGAACAACCATAGCAGCATATCACATCCATATATCTAATACCTTTGTTCCTTATACATTTGTTTTTCATCCAAAGTTATAAGCAAATATGAATGTGATATGCTGCAGTGGTTGTTGCCAGGGCATAGAGTCTTGGGTGCATGGCCATTTGGCCAAATGGCCATGCACCCAAGACTCTATGCCCTGGCAACAACCACCGCAGCATATCACATCCATAGAGTCAAACATTTCAACTATGATCTATGGGAAACTTTTAATGTCCGCGAACAATGTGAGTGTTCTTAGAACACTTTGAACTTACCAGCGAACAATACAGACACCGTTTTCAGGACACCCCCTACGAACATTTCAGAACAACGCAATAGTTCTTAGAACACTTTCAACTTAACAACGAACAATATGGACAGTATCCTAAGGACACCCCCTACGAACATTCCAGGACACCGGGAGTGTTCTC
This sequence comes from Ambystoma mexicanum, assembly GCF_040938575.1. Taxonomy (NCBI): domain Eukaryota; kingdom Metazoa; phylum Chordata; class Amphibia; order Caudata; family Ambystomatidae; genus Ambystoma; species Ambystoma mexicanum. The sequence continues at coordinate 1,318,009,140 of NC_090929.1, read as the reverse complement.
AAAAATGTCTTCAGAACACCCCCATTTTGTTTATTTGCGAACATTTCAGGACACCGCGGGTGTTCTTAGAACACATTCAACTTGACAGAGAACAATACGGACAGCGTCCTCAGGACACCCCCTACGAACACTCCCCGGACACCGCGAGTGTTCTTAGAAGCGTCTTCAGAACACCACCATCGTGTTTATTTGCAAACATTTAAGGACACCGTGAGTGTTCTTAGGACACATTCAACTTGACAGAGAACAATATGGACAGCGTCATCAGGACACCCCCTACGAACATTCCAGGACACCACGAGTGTTCTTAGAAGCTTCTTCAGAACACCACCATCTTGTTTATTTGCGAACATTTCAGGACACCGCGAGTGTTCTTAGGACACATTCAACTTGACAGAGAACAATACGGACAGCGTCCTCAGGACACCCCCTACTAACACTCCCCGGACACCGCAAGTGTTCTTAGAAGCGTCTTCAGAACACCACCATCTTGTTTATTTGCAAACATTTCAGGACATCGCGAGTGTTCTTAGGACACATTCAACTTGACAGAGAACAATACGGACAGCGTCCTCAGGACACCCCCTACGAACACTCCCCGGACACCGTGCGTGTTCTTAGAAGCGTCTTCAGAACACCCCCATCTTGTTTATTTGTGAACATTTCAGGACACCGCGAGTGTTCTTAGGACACATTCAACTTGACAGAGAACAATACGGACAGCGTCCTCAGGACACCCCCTACGAACACTACCCGGACACCGCGAGTGTTCTTAGAAGCGTCTCCAGAACACCACCATCTTGTTTATTTGCGAACATTTCAGGACACCGCGAGCGTTCTTAGGACACATTCAACTTGACAGAGAACAATACGGACAGCGTCCTCAGGACACCCCCTACGAACACTCCCCGGACACCGCGTGTGTTCTTAGAAGCGTCTTCAGAACACCCCCATTTTGTTTATTTGCGAACATTTCAGGACACCACGGGTGTTCTTAGAACACATTCAACTTGACAGAGAACAATACGGACAGTGTCCTCAGGACACCCCCTACGAACATTCCAGGACACCGGGAGTGTTCTTAGAAGCGTCTCCAGAACACCACCATCTTGTTTATTTGCGAACATTTCAGGACACCGCGAGTGTTCTTAGGACACATTCAACTTGACAGAGAACAATACGGACAGCGTCCTCAGGACACCCCCTACGAACACTCCCCGGACACCGTGAGTGTTCTTAGAAGCGTCTCCAGAACACCACCATTTTGTTTATTTGCGAACATTTCAGGACACCGCGAGTGTTCTTAGGACACATTCAACTTGACAGAGAACAATACGGACAGCGTCCTCAGGACACCCCCTACGAACACTCCCCGGACATCGCGAGTGTTCTTAGAAGCATCTTCAGAACACCCCCATTTTGTTTAATTGCAAACATTTCAGGACACCGCGGGTGTTCTTAGAACACATTCAACTTGATAGAGAACAATACGGACAGCGTCCTCAGGACACCCCCTACAAACATTTCAGGACACCGGGAGTGTTCTCAAAAACGTCTTCAGAACACCCCCATTTTGTTTATTTGCAAACATTTCAGGACACCGCGGGTGTTCTTAGAACACATTCAACTTGACAGAGAACAATACGGACAGCGTCCTCAGGACACCCCCTACGAACACTCCCCGGACACCGCGAGTGTTCTTAGAAAAGTTTCACTGTGCTTGTGAACAAAAGGGACACATATTGAGTCCTTAGAACACCCCCTAGCCAGTTTATTTAGAACATTTCAGAACACCCGTGATGTCCGCAAACAAATCGAACACTAAAAGAACATCTAACACATAAAAAACACAACTTTCATCCTATCTCATACACTCCCACCCTCCCCAAACACTCCTACACACCAACACACTCTACTAAATACACATTTTGAACAAAGTTTCACCGCGCTGTCCGCGGACGTCCGCGAATCCAAGATGGCAGGCGCTACCGAAAAATCTGATACGCTTCACGCTCCACGCCGTCCAATCAGCGAACACGTTGCATGTCCGCGAACATCACGCAAGACGATTGGCCAATCAGGACACTGTCCGCAGAGCGAACAGGGAAGTGTGTCCGCGAATCGAACACAGATATCACTAATTTAATTTTACCTACTTTTTGGTCATTTTAAAAAAAAACTACTGGACGGATTTTCACCAAATTTGCAAAAGCACGCTTTCGGGACGAAGCCGCTGCTCCTCGTCCAAATTTGGTGGAAATACGTCCAGCGGTTTGGGCTGTAGGCGCAAGCAAACATTTTTTCCCATTCAGTCTATGGGAAAAAAAAAGTTTTGGGACCCCTCTATAACTTTGCCCTCCCTGGACGAATCCTCACCAAACTTTGCAATACAATTCAGAGTGACCCAAATACTCTGTTTGCAAAGTTTGGTGAGGATCCGTCCAGGGAGAGCGAAGTTATAAGCCACCCAAAAAGTGCTCTTCCTATGGAAACAGCAACTTAACCATAAGTACATGGCCACTACCGTGGCCATGTAATATATATATAACTATGTATTTATGTATTTATCTTTGTATTACATAGTTGTATAGTCTAGGTTTGAAGGATCATCAGAGTACTGCACAGTAGCTGACAGAACAGTTTACAGATGAGGAGGCAAGAAAGTAGTCAAAGGATTTGGTATACAATGTGAAAGTAGTACTATTGCAAACACAGCAAACAATAAAATACTGAATGCAAAGGTCAGAATTGAGTCAATTACTTGACCTGTTACATGAAAGACTCTGCGTCATCATATGTGCTGAGGCAATGGGGAAGTCAGCAGAAAGGCCGAGAACACACACAGAGTCAAATTTAGGTATTGTATGCAAGCTTTCCTCATTCAGAGGAGGTCAAAAGAACATGAAAAACTGGGTGGCCCGGAACAAAGATTATGGAAGCTAGTGGCATTTTACTTACTTCGGGACTTACTTGAGCATCAGACAGTGCAGAACATCAGCCATTACTGTGTCAATGATGACGGAACCACAAGCATGATGAAGGGTAACAGTACAGATTAAACACTGTTTGGTTGGCAAGTGCAAAGTTGCCCGTAAGGCTATGTGAGGATGGAACAAGCAGATAGGTGTAGATACACCGAGCTACACTACCTAAACAAGGACATGTGGCTAGGTTTAGCTGTCTGAGAATGTACTGGAACAATGATCAGATGACTCCTCTGTCCACAGTTTGTGTACTAGGAGTGGTGGAACGCTCCCAAAGAGGAGGCAGTCTGTGAAATGTGCGTGGCCAAACAGCATTAAATCCAGCTTGGATGGTCCTATGAAGCCATGCCACCAGGATGTACTGTTAGGAGGTCCATAGTTAATGAATGTAACTGCTACCCCCTTTGACTCTCCAGTAGGAAGAAACACACTTTTTCTATATGAGCTTAATAGTGTACAAAGGTATAAGTGCCTCTATGTTTCTGTGCTTGGAGGCAAAATATCAGGGGCAGAAATACTATGCATGATCCCTGGACCTTTTCAGGTGTATGGAAACAAACATTGTTTCTGCCTTTGCCACTTGATTCCCTGTTGATATGTTTGATGATGAGCTACGTGTTTCTATGATCCGTGATCTTAACAAGAATCTGCAAAACTCAAGACTAACCTAACCTGCTGGTACATGGGAAGAGAACACTATGACAGGTCACTTTTATGTCTATGAAAGGCTAAAGTGCAGAAAAGTGAATCAGAACCATGCAGGCTACCCAAGCCGTGTAGAGCTAGGGGGCTCCCAACTTGGGTCCAAAAGCAGGAAAACACAATCCAAAAAAACTCAAAGAAGAATGAACCACATGCAGGAAAAAGCACAAAATGTATTTGCACATCACGGCCGGGAAGATGAACAGAACAAGCCAATTTCGACCCGCCCCTTATAGCCACAAACAGGACATTAACATATCTCAGTAAAAGTACAACAAAAAAATCCTAACCTTCTGATTGGCTGGTTGTCACCACTCACCTAAACAACTCTATATATTGTTTAAAAGCTAGTGCTGTCGGAAAAGAAAGTATATCGTGCCTCCTATTGTAATAAATATATTAATATTGGCCTACGCCAAGCTGCTCGAAAGTCGCTTTGCGAAAGAAATCTGTGTTGCAAGGTCCTGACTTTAAATCTATGTAGGCTGCCATTTTAGGTCAAACCGCCATTTTAGGATTCGTTGTGTAAAAGTCACCCTGTGAGCTAAAATGGTGGACGATGTCATTGCAGAATACAACATGGCCGACTTGACCTCTGTACATAGCTAATGTGTAATTTGCCTGCAGGCCACTTGTTGAGGTCATGAACTGAGACCTCGTCCTTCGTTGACCTATGTGTAAAGGGATTACTTGTGCAATGAAACTAATCCACAAGCATATATTGAGACAATGTATATACATACTGAACAAAGAACATCTGTCTTACTACATTGTATTTATGTTTAAGAAGGCCTCAATGGGAAACTTTAGATTACACAGTTAATGCATATGCTTGTTGTTACACGTATTAAAGACAAACCAGTTATATGCGGTTATTCGAGACTCGGCATGAACCCTAGAATTGGTGATGTATAAAGTAGAACATTAACCCGAAGTGGGGCTGGACATAGTGCCCACAATGTGTATAAAAAGCGAATACATTCTAATGTACAGCGTCTCTCACTGAACACACTGAACCACGCTGGAGTTCGTTGTGTTGTACTGAGGGCCGATAGCTATCTGATTTTGCTCTGTTTTTGTAATTGGATTCAGTATAGAATAAAGTACTTTGCATGTTCCTTTGTAACCCGTGTCTGGTGTATTTCCTTTTGGGGTACTCAGCCTCGATATTCTTTTTCTGTTTTCACAGTGCCAGTTAACATTTCATGAAAAAAGAACAACACCCACCACATGGTCAAACCCCCCTTGATAAGCCCAAAAAATGCACCAATCCCATCTCGGGAAAACAGTTTGATAAAGGGCTTCATTTTAATTGGACCATGCCATCTCAGACAATTGGTGCTGCAACCTCCCACAGAGGTGGACCAATAAGCAAGAAACCAACATGGCACACACCTCCTCTGTTCATTTCCCATTCCCACCATCTGCACCCTCTCACTATATAACTCCCTGGTATATATTGCCAGTCCTAATACACTGCCTCCTAGTACCCTTCCTGTAATTAATGGCCTACTAGAATAAACATGACCGGTCCACTGCTGAATACTGCTCCTTGACAATCATTTTGCCAATTTTCCATATTCTTCAGTAGATCTCATTTGTGGCTGCCTGAGAATCCTCCATGCTGCCTTCACAAATTATGATGTATGCTTTCCCAATCTGATGAGGCAGCACTTGCTGTCTGAAACCAGGCATCCGTTCCTTGATAAACACTTCCCTTGCAATAAAGGGCTGAAAAAGTACTTCACACCCCTTTCAGCCTGCCCTTGAGTCCTCAGCCTGTTTGCAGGACAGGACAAAATTCAAGCAGATATTTTCAACTAAAATATGCATCAGGGGTCCTCTCAGACAGGTAAGGACTGGAACACCAAAAAGTAATCCAAAAAGGAGCATGCACCGAGTAAAAAGTAACACTGTTTATTATAGCTGCACGTCAAAGAGCACAGTGGAATAACACTGGTTGATAGGAGCTGATAAAACTGATTTAATAGTCAGAAACAGTTGCAAGCATTGTTGCAAAATATTATCCATTCTACAAAGCTGATTGGTGGGACAACTTCAGTCTCCTATAGCTATACAGAGGATAATCAAAAATGATTGGAGCAAACAATTCTGACCCCTTGGTTTATTTCCACCCATGTGACATCACATACCATTGCGCTCTGCCCCATAGCCTACTTTTTACTAGCAATACATAATCGTGCTGATCTCCAGAATTTTATTATCCTGCCGGGGGTCAGCACACATGAGAAACACAAGACACCCTGAGCTTGTGGGAAGGGAGATATTCATATGGCATCCGACCAATAAGGTGCCTCACAGACATCAGCAAGAACACAAAACACGGTTGCAACACCGGGACACCAAACCTCATCTGCTGATTTGCTCCCTCCATCTGGTTCCCTTATCCCACAGCCGCCTTCCCAGGCACATCTGCCAAGGGGCAAATTGAATCTGAGTGCAGGCATTTCTGTGTTTGATGTTCTTCTTCCCCAACGAGCACAAAAGAGCCTGGCTCACTGACCTTGTATTTGTCTGCCGGTCCACTTTCCTAGTGACTGCTATGCCCTGGAAACAGCCAGCTTGCAAAATTTCCCCAGCGCACTGCTGTTATAGGGTGCTCGTGAAGTTCATGTCTGCCCGCAATGCAGGGCCTGTCAGTGTAAAACCCAAGTGGTTACTTACCTGTGGTTCACCTTGTGTTATACTACCATTTCTACCTCATGCTCCTACCCTGAATCCCCTAGACCCCATGTGTCCCCCCTTGAGTGCCCCCACCCCTGTCCTGCCCCAGACATCTCGAGTTCCTTGTGAGCACTTGGTTCATATATTACCTAATGCAGCTGTCAATGATGTCCCTTCCCCATCTAGGGATATCCGGTCCCTGCTCCCATAATTCCTGCAGCTGACAGCCTTACATCGCTGAATCTGCACCTTCACTGCATAACTATGACCTGATACACTATAATAGCTGCTTAGTGTCTCAGCCAGAGGCCTATTCAAAATGGCAGAGCTCTTGCTCATAGCAACTAGCATCCCTACAGGCACAAGACACAATAATGCTGTGTCATGTGCTTCACACTATGTGTTCTAAAACTACCAAAAGCAAAAAAAATGCACATGCCGATATGTGAGAAAAATAGCATTGTGAGCTGTGTGTGTGTGTATGTATGTGCTGCACCAGATGATGGGAGAGTTTGTGTGTGCTGTGCAGCTTCTGTGCAGCTGTCATGTAACTCAAAAATGTGCTGTCATGAGCTGTGCTGCGGGCAGGTGTGTTTCACAATGTTCTGTGTGTTTTCTATGAAGTATGATGTGTGAGGGAACGCGGTATCATGCACCAGGTGTTTCTGCAATCATGTCGTGCAGCCACAGGGTGAAAGATATAAGGTCATGCTGTAAGCTTCATGAAATAATGATGTGTTGCCCGCGCTCTATAAAGGGCAGTGCATGGAAACAATGCAATACTATGTGCCAAAATGCTGGCAAAAGCAACATTATAATGCAGCCACTGCCTGTGTTACATGAAAAGCAAAAATGCACTACTGTGTGCTACACTGTTTCCTCTCAATTGTTTCCTAAGCTTATAAGCCCTGCTATTGAAGTCAAGGCACATGGTCATTACGTCACTGTCGGTGTCCGAATGCCCTGTTAGATGATCTTCCTCAGGTGTTACTTGCGCTCACGTGGAGGGCACTGCACCTGCATCTGGACAGCGGCTCATGATTGGTCTTGGGTGAGCATCTCTGTCTCCTCTTACAGTACTCATCCCAAGGTTGAACTTCTGTTGAGAGACAAGGTATGCATGCAGATCCTCAAGTTAAATAGATTAGTTGGAAGGTGGTTACAAACACAGCATCCAATCACAAGATTGCACTTATTCAGACTTTTGGAAGCCATTCCACCTCTGGTGGTTACCATATTAAAGCTTTCCTCGAAATCATCTCAGGATTTCAGAATAATGTTGATTCTAGTGAACAATCTAGATCTCGTCAGCACAGCAATTAATGTTTAGCAGTAGCCACTAGAGATTCCTCTTTATTGCCATAATGTCTCCCCATTTTACATCATATTCTAACACACCATAATTGTGGTCCAGGCTAAGTTGTTCGTTGCACCAGATAAAATCACATCATACAAAATGCCACTTTGCATTAGATACTTTTTCGTTGAAGGCCTAAACATGGTACAGAAGGAGCCAAATTCTTATCCAGCTCTGTACTCCTGCTTCAGTTCATGGAAGAATGCAAAATAAATAACAAAAAAAAAAAATTTTTTGACCTCACGCCTAGAACAAGCGCGTTATAAATGACTTATCATATCCTTTCATATATAATGGGCCTCATTACAACCTTGCCGGTTCGGAAACAAGGCTTGTTTCCAGACTAGAAAAACAAGTTAGACTGCCAGAGCCACTGCGCCCAACAAGTCTGACTCTGCTGGGTGCATCAGCCCCAGTAGGCACACTCATCTTAGAAGCATCGGCACCGTTAGTAACATTTACCGGCACCCAGCTTCCTGGTCTGCCGGGACTTGTAAAGTCCCGGTGGCATTGGGAAGCTTGGTGCCTGTAAAATATAACGAGTCTGGCGGGACCCCACCGGTAGCAGGGTTACTGCTGGACTCGTAATATGGCCCAATATCATTATTAAGAAAGCTAAATGTACAACTTTCAGTTCAACATAAAATAATTAAAATAAATACCTCATTCACTTTCAATAACGATTGTGAAGATTGTCATATTGTGGTAAGATGCTCAATGAGTCACACGACAAAACCACTACATTTTCAGTTTTTATTCTCAAAACATACAATAACAGGCCATTTGAGGCTTGCAATCTATGTTGGATCTCTTTACACTTCTTCCTCATTTTTTGGGAGGCTGGGAGCTCCCACCTCACCAAACAATCTCTCTACTTCTTCAGGTTGTAATGAGGAACCACTAGAGCCAGGGTAAACCTACTATTTGTTCTGTTCCTGGTCTATGGAGGCCTAAAGTCTGAGGCCTTATCTCTCTGACTCTCTTTCTCCTGCTTTTTGATATATATTGCAAGAACTGTACTATTTAGCACATCAGCTCTCGCAAGCAGCCACCCTTTATAGGGAGGTCCCGGACATACCCCTCTGGGCACACTGGGAGCAGGGACGACATTGCTATATGATGTGAACACCTGATGAAGAAACACACCATAGTAGTTTCTGCAGCACTGGCAGAGACCACATGTTCAGATCAGAGTGGACAATCTATGGCACCTAGAAGCTCCTGTGTGAATCAAAAGTGAAGTTGATTAAAGATTCACAATAAGGTTGTCTCCAGGATGAGTTGGGCTGCTCAGAGGATCAGACAAATTGGGGGGTTTGTGGAAGGGCACCCACCCTAGTCACTATAATGAGGTGGTTGGAAAATGTGGCCTGACACGGAAAGGAGTATGGAGGCATTGACAACTGCTACACTGCATAGAAGTGGGTAGGGGGAGATGCAAGGCTACCATTAAAAAGCTCACCAATTGCTAGGTTGACACAACCCTGGGAAGGACATTGTGGTTAAATGCTACGCTACCCTGAGAGAGTCATAATTTGTAGATCAGGTGAAAGTGGGCATAGTGAAGAACTGACAGGTGATGTTAGGGGAGCAGATCCCAAAGGATTATATGCTGTGCAGCTTTGAAATGGTGCTAAAGAGGGGCAGCTTTGATTTACTCACTTTGAGATGCTTCAGAGCTGGTACTGGATGCCTCACAGGCTCGTAAAGGCCAGACTAGCCACGGCTGACCTTTGCTGGAGGTGTTGATACCCGGGGGACAACATAAGAGCTTTTGGGCATGTGTCACCAAGAGAGTTTAAGACATGGTAGGAAGGGCTATCGCAACAGACCAAAAGCTTTGCGTCCTGCACGACCTGTTGGGAATACTACATAACCTCACGGATATGGAGGAGAGTTGGGTGAACACGGACCTATTGTTAGCTAAACAGCTTGTGTTGTGATTGTGGAGGTCGACAGGCTGCTCGAACGCTGACATATGGGACACAGAGATGATTAAGGCTACATATGAGCAGTTATATATAGATCTCTAGACAGAGAGGTATACATTCTGCTGACCTGGGGCCTGCTCCTGCACCTCTCCCAAGATTGATAGTATACACCTGGGGGTTGGAATCAAACACCTGGTGGAGCCCCATCTGTGACATTAGTCCTGACCCACAAAATGTCCTCCAACTCCCACTGTCCACCCAGATAGAGACTGCAAGGCGCAAACAGGCCGCACACAATAGTGACATGAGCTGCAATGGTTTGGTTTATTTAACTAAGTTTGAAAGGTTGTTGTTCGTGTCACTTTGTATTTGTTTTCATCTTGCTGCCTTGACAGCGAGTACAGTAGCAAAAGAGAATGAAATAGGTGAAATTCAGTTTCACCAATGGTGTCATGCACAGTTTTATCTATCTAGAGTTGGCACGATGCAAGAGAAGAAACGGGGAGCGAACAGGTGCAGGGAGGCGAGGGAAGAGGGGAACCAATTGGGGGACTGGAATATGGTGTTTCATAGGCTGTAACAATGCCCCATGACATTGTTGCTGTTCCCTCATAATTCTATTGGATAGATTTGGTGGGATGATGTGGCTCCCACTTTTTGTTCCAACAATGGGGTCCAATCCGCATTGAGGGATTTATCAACTTGTATATTAGCAGATGCCAACCAATTGCAGGCCAGAGTTTCTGCTGGTCAGCAGATAATGAGATAATTGAGGCAAAGGACATGAAGGGCAGGATAATCGAAAGGAAGCACTGGGGAATCCCAGTCCACCTGTACTGTAGAAGACAGTAATGGGCCCAGCCTCCCTTTGCATACCTGATCAGTGAGTCAGAAGTGAAACCATTCCTAGGCCCTTGCTTCATCCTGGGCCACATAGACAACCATCCAAATAGAGAGATTGGTCCATTGCATCAAATGAAGCTCAGAGATCGAACATAATATGCAAGTACATTGTGTCTGCATCCATCCAACCCATACCAAAGATGCTCTCTCGTTCTACAAAGTTCCAGAGTTGAATAACCACTATTTTCTCTAGCTTTTTTTTTTTTTTTAATATCAATAAGAGTTTTAAGAGGGCAGCACCTCAATTGCTTTTTATTCACAAACATGATTAGTGGTGCATTTGAAATACTATCAATTATCTAGTACAAACCCAGTTAATTACCACTGTGGAAAATGTATGGGTGTTAAAGTCTTGCCTTAACTCAGCAAACAGAAGTTAGTAAAGACTGATAAGTGACTGTCTTTCGGTTACTGTGACTGCAGTGAGCATATTTTCTTTTCTTAAATAATGAAAAAGCATTGACTGTCTCGTAGAATAACCCAGAATATTAAAGACAATGCATATAGTTCCCCAGTACGTTTTTGTTCTGATTTGCTTCACAGATCGCCTATTGTGAGCCTCGTTATAGCTTTAAGAGAAAGGTAAGAAATTACTTTTGCATATTTTGCAGAGCGTTAGCTGGAGGATTCTTCAATATGTCAATTTGCATGAAATTAAATTACCATCTCTCTCACTGCTAATATTTCATGCCAGTGAAGTCCACTTGCTAGCACCATTGTGTAAAATGAAAATGATTGTCAGGGAGGAGAGCAGTAGCAATTTTCCCGAGCTTTACTCTGTGTCCAGGTTCAAATTCGAATGCTGCATTTTTGAGTCACAGCGTTCGGAAAGTAAAGCATTTTTGCGGCGCTCATTTGAAATGGCGGAAATGGTTCCCCTCGCAAATTTCAGAGCAGGTTCTGTTCTAGGTTTTTATTTGAAATGTGAAGATAAAGCTTTCAGAATAAAACCAGGTGAGCGGCTGTAATACATTCGATTACGAATGCCTCGGCATCCGGTTCATAAACACTGTATAATGAATTCACATAACAAATACATTCAATTCGAAAAGGTGTTGTTCAGAATATTTGTACACGTCTTGAATAGTATGTACATTTACCAGAAGCTATATAAAAAGGTGATGTTAACCAATTCGGATATTTTTTATATGACATCTGCGTTTAGGAGAAACAAACGCACATAGTTCCAACTATAATTTTGATTTGTGCCTTTATTTATATTCAGTCTACAAAATACATTGCTAACACAAGCCACTGATGCTACGTTGAGAACAAGAAGTATATATGAACAAATGCACTTTCCAATGACTGCCAATTATTTTTATTAGAACATTAGAACATTAGATATTACATTTCAAAGGTTTTACAAAGTAGCAGTGTTTATTTGGGATTTTTCTAGAGCACCACATGTCATGTTACTTTTTGGCGGCTTCAAAGCTCTTTGTGACTGTATGGAGGAAAGCGATCAATGGATACTTAGTATTTGTACCCGGCGTGGGCGCAATCAGAATGAAAGAGCCATTCTGATTGGCCCTCGCCGAGTCATTACCAGGCCGGGAATCCCTCCGTCGGGATTCCACAGCCTTTGTCCACGGCGGGGGGTCGTGGCAGCCCCTCAGCCAATGAGGAGGCTCGAAGCGGGGCCATCCCCGCTCCGAGCCTCCCCGCGGCTGAGAGGCTGCCTTCGCCCCCCGCCGGGGACTCGGGTAAGTCTTTTTTTTGTATTCCCTTCCCTCCCTCCCACCCGCCCCCCCAACTTACCTTCTTGTTCCTGCGTCCCCGGCAGGGGACGAGGGAAGCCTCCAGCTGTGTGGAGAACCGGAGCTGGGCCACCCCCGCTCTGCGCCTCCACACGTCTGTGGGCTTTCCTCGTCCCCCACCGGGGACGCAGGTACGTTTTTTTATTCCCTCTTCCCCCGTCCCACTCCCGCCCTCCCAACCCCACTTACCTTCTTTTTGATCATTTTTCGGGAGCAGACATGCTGGGAACACTTGTGTGCCCAGCGCGTCCGCTCCCGACGGCCACCATGGAAAGAGAAAACGGACTCCGTTTTCCCTTTCCATGGCGGCCATTTTCTTGGTCGTTTGCTTTTAGTGTCCCGGTCATGCACATAATGTGGGCCGGGGTACTAATAGCAATATTACCCTCCTGGCGGGGGCATTACCGACTCAGGTAATGCCCCGGGCCTTCGGTAAGGCCCTCACTTCGCTCAGGGCCTATACCTATGGGCCCCGGGGAATTACCTGAGTCGGTAATGCCCCCGCCCCTCGGGTCATATTGCTTAATTATTGCCAAAGATATGAGATGTGTTCCCTCATCTATGCCCTGAATTTAATGCTCCTTGGAAAGTGGGATTTCAGTTGAAAGCCTTTCTCAATAGCTCTGTTTCATGAGCACCAGAAACATAGGTTCTGTGGCTCTTCCTTTCAAATCTGTGATTTCCAGACCCTGTAGCACCAGACTCCCAGGGATTAAAATCAATGTGAGGGTGCGACAAAATGCCATCTGACATCAGTGTTAAAGCCCTAGCTTTGTTGACTTTCATTAAAATAAAAGGATGCAGGCCATTCTGATTCTGAAAACGAGGTCAGCTGATCAGAACCTCCTTTCAAAATTCTCCATCACAAAATTCTAATCCACACAAGTGCCACATTGTGTCCAATCTGCTGACACTAGAGCAGCTCTGCTGTTGCACCGAGCAGGTTCAATGGTCACCTGTGCATCCCAGAGAGCTGTTTAAGCACAACAAAATTAAATGTCTGCACTTCTGATCTAACTTACAGTCATTATCTGACATACTAAGTATGGTGCCAGGTAAATATCTTAATATATGACATGCCTGGTTGTTGCATGGTGATGGATAAGGACACACAATTATAAACCACAGCAGTCTAATATCACATCAATGTCACCTCTGTGAGCATCTCTCAGATTTGACAGGGCTGATGTTCACATGCATCTAGGCTGAATGTTTTCAAAGCTGCCTTGTGGAGCAACTGCCAGGATGCTTTCTCCTTTCATTCTCCGGTAGGAAGGAGCACACCTTCGCCTGGGGAATTGAAACATCCCCAAATAAGTCTCCATGAATGGTGCTTCAGAGACAGCACTGACAGAACAAAACCCGTCTCCCACCAGGGTGCTGTAATGCAGTTGAAGCCAGCAGGCATGGCAGGGGCGGAGTTAGAGTAGCCAGGGAGGGTAGACCTGTAGAGGGGCTCCACCAACTTCCTTTCTGTTAAATGATGTTCTCCATTTTCCTGTCACCTCCATTTCCTGCAAGCAACAAACTATGTATGTAACGTCATAAGGCAAAGGACATTTGTTACAACAACAGGAGTTAAACCCCTTACAGAGGCCTGCTTTGAATAAACCTGCTGTGTCATTTTGCCTAGAAAAGGAGAGTGCTTCCCCCTCATTCTTTGATTCATTCCTTGACTATAGGAAGACCAATATGAATACACAGTTTGACCTCTGTTGGGAGTTCAGTCCATTCCAAAGTTCTATGTCATGGAGGTGAAGACAGAATGTATCCAAAGTAGAGGAATGCACTGCTCCTTAACCATCCCATGGGATTTAAACCCATCTCTGTTAGTCAGCCATATCCCACATCTAGCCCATTTGTATTAGTCAGCAATAGCTTGCATTTAGGTCATCTGTGTTAGTCAACCATATATAGCATTCAGCCCGTCTGTGTTAATTAGCCATACCTCGCATTTAGCCCATCTGTGTTAGTCAGCCATATGTCTCATTTACCCCATCTGTGCTAGTCAGCCATATCTCACAATTTAGCCCATCAATGATAGTCAGCAATAGCTCACATTTAGGCCATCTGTGTTAGTCAGCCATATATAGGATTTATCCCAACTGTGTTAATTGGCGATATCTGACATTTAGCACATCTGTGTTTGTCAGACATACAGTGAACTTAACCCATCTGTCCTAACTGTATGAGGCAGTCATATTCTGTATTTACCCTAATGGCATTTTGCTTTTCCCCTTATTGTCTGAGGCACTCTTATTTTTCATTTTCCCTAATTGTGTGAGGTAGTAATTTTGCATATTTAGCCCAATTTCTGAGATAATAACTTTGTGCATTTCCCCTAACTGTGTGATGTAGTCATTTTTCACATCTAGCATAATTGTATGACATAGTCATACTCTATGTTCCTCCTAATTATGTAAGGTAGTCATATTTGGCGTTTCTGCCATTTTGTGTCTTTTTTCACATTTAGCCCAATTGGATGAGATAGTCATATTTTGCACTTCTCGTGAACGTAAGAGGTAGTCATATTTTGCTCTTCCCCTAATGGTGCAAGGTAGTTATATCTTGCTTTTGTACCATAGTTTGTAAGGTGGCCTAAGTTTGTCTCAGGAGGATAGCTCAGGGGCAAGATGCTCGCCTTGGAAGCAAGACGACCGGAGCAACACAGCTTCGATCCTCGGGTCCGCGCTTAGAAACCTCTGGGTATTAAGCGTGTTATAAATAACCTATCATATCATTAGGTTCCCAGTCATAAGATCGACGGGTCAAAGGATCGACACAAAAGGATCGATGGGGCAAAGGATTGAATTTCTTTTTTTTTTTTGTTTTACTTTTTGGGGTGTCCCCCCCCCCTGTTTTTGTGGTAAAAAACACTTTTTTCCCTAAACGAAAACCCCCCCAAAAATATATAATTTAAAAACAAAATTCAATCCTTTGACCCGTCGATCCTTTTGTGTCGATCCTTTGACCCGTCGATCCTTTGAATTCGCGCCTTTGACCGGACACCACATCATTATCATAACATCTAGCCAGTTGTCCAAGATAGTCAAAGCTTGCATCCCACTTAGTGGGTAAGGCAGCCTAACGTGTGCATAGCCTAAGGGAACAAGGTAATTTACCGCTTACTCTTAGCCAACTGTCTAAGATAGCAAAAGTTTAAAATGTTATCTTGGTATGTAGGCAGCCAAAACTTGCATCTGGAAAACTGTCTAAGGTGACCACAGCTCGAATCTAGCCACTGTTCAAAGGCAGCCTAAGTTTGCATGTAGAACAAGGGTCTACTTGTTTGGGGGGACCAGAGTTTGCATTTGGCCCAAGGGAATAAGGTAACCAAAGCTTACATTTTGGCAAATGTCTAAGATAACAAACGTTTTGCATTTGACCTATGAGTCCATGGTGGCCAAACCTAACATCTGGCCAAATGACTTGGGTAAGCAGAATGCGCATTTGGCAGTATTATTCAGGGCTAGCCAGCGTTTGCATTCAGCCTATTTGCCAAGGGGTGGTACATTTTTGCACTTGGCCTGTCTGTGTAGGGAAGCACAGGTATGCATTTGGCCTAGTCATGCTTCACATCCGTATAGGGTAAGGAAACCTATAATTTCCAACAGACCATACAGACTGGGTCTTGCCTGCTTCATACCTGGCCCAAACACTATAGGCCTTCTGCTACCCATGTGCCGCTTCTGGACCTCATACTCACTGGGATAGCGACTGTGTGGTATCCCCCTCATGACAGCGCACACGGGTAATCACCCTACGACTTGTGACCCTCCTACCAGCCCTGCCCATCTAGGACCTCTCTTCCCCATCCACATCACAGGTAGTATCACCCTCCTTAATGCCTGATGTAGCCAGAATGCCTCCCATGACAAGCCGTCTGCCCCCAACTGAGCCCCACTCACAACTCCCCCAACAATAACTACAGATGTCACTAAGCAAACTCCAAAAACAAACGGTCACACAAACCAAACAAGCGCTGAAGAACCAACAATGACAAACAAAAAAATCCAACCGACATCACAGGAGTGCTAAGACCCCTGTGATCCAACCCAATAGCATAAACACCAAAAACCCAACCAAAGGACAAAAATAAACACAAGGATAACAGGAAAACAGAATTTACTGTGGTAGGAGCGTCACAGACATAAATACCACACTTGGTACAAAACCACAAGACCCCGTCAATAAAGAGAAAACCACAAAACCCTGGGAAGAAAATTATTACTGTGAACTAAAACAACATACTGGACCATTAAAAGGAAAACTCAAAGAGCAACACAAGAAAACCCCCAAATCAGCAAAAATCACTTTGGGTACAAACCAAAGATCCAACTACCATAAAATATGAAACCTCGGAATTACAAGAAGACATTTGCAACCTTGAGATAATCCAACCTTTAGTATTTAGTATTTAAAGGAATACCACTAGAAGACTTAGAAGCACAGAAGATGCCGTTTCAAGGAAGAGGACGACAGGTGAGAAACCACAGAGACAGGATAAGCAAAATGTAATCAGAAAATAAATCACTGTACCTAACACTATCTTGCAATGCACCACCCACCAGAACAGCAACCTACTACCAGAAACATTAGACATATCAGCAGGATATTGGTACTCCAAAGGGAAAAAGGCGGAAGCAAACAGAAGGAGAATTGAGGGAAACTAGACCTCCACTCCACACATCCCTAAAAACAATATGGACCACTGGCAACATCAACCTGAAACAGAAGAGGGCCCAGATGGGGACGGGAACCCAATACGAAACCTAGTCAACATATTTAATGAATAAACAGACCTAATATAACACAACCAACATCCTGAAGGTAATAATGAGCATTACCAACAAAACCAGCAGAAGACACAAGCAAGAACAAAACAGGCCACTACCAAGAAAAGAATACACTGCAACCTAACCAACACCAGATCTGTGTCCAAACACACAACCGACATCTACTTTCTGACGGGGGACTAGACATAATATTCAACACAGAAATGCTTACAGAGAGAGACACACAGAAAAGGAAAAAGAGAATGAGGACTCACAGTGGCCTACAAAGAACATCGAAAAATAAAAACAGTCAATCCTCTAGACATCACAAAGTGCAAATCCCTCATCCTTCACCTGACCTCACACCCGCAAACAAACATCACATTTACACTCATCTACAGAGCCCCAACGTACGACGCAACTTTCATTGACACCTTCGTAGAAGCAGTCATGAACCTGGCCATTAAACAGGATCATGTAATCAGTCTCTGGGACTTTAACATATGGTTAGAAGAAGAGAATGTGAACTCACAGATAACCCTAACAAAGCAACTTGAGACAGTGAAACTACGACAACTGGTGAAAGGAGCAATGCACACAGCAGGCCACACCCTACATGCAATCTTCGTCAATACAAATCTGATCACAATAGCACCATCAATCCAAATACTATAGAGCAACCACCTCATTATACCCTTTGTGATCAAAATACCATCAAAAGCATCCAACAAGCCCCAAAAAACCTCCAGATCTGGAAAACAAACTGGAGAACTGTCAAAAGCAGTAACCTAAAAGAACAACTAGAATCCTCAAAGCAATTGATTGCTCCCTGGATGCAACTTTCTTAGGGCCTTATCACGAGATAGGCGGAGCAGTAAAATGCAGCAGTAACGCTATTACTGCTGCATTTACTGCTGTGCCCAATCATGAATATGGGCCTACCTCGACGCATTCACCTCCAGCTCTGAGCTGTCGGTGAATGCGCCGGTGGAATGGGCATTTTCAGTGTTAGCAACAGCAGTAATTGCACCACCCATCCCCATTGGGTCAAATGAATCCAATGGACCCAATGGGAAATGGGGATTAACTGCCTCACCACTACTCGTGATCTTGCATAAATTGTGCCAGACCGAGTAGCGATAACGCTAAATGCATTGGGTGGTATCCTGGTGCAATTAGCGCTGGGATACCGCCCAATTTGTGATGAGATCCTTAGATACTATCTAATAAATAATAGATAGTATCTCAGTGGAAAAGAAAGCAGTGGCAAGATGGTTCACACCCCACCTCAAAGCAATGAAAGTATCAGACCAGAAACTAGAACAAGAATGGAGGAAAAACTACGACCAAGACAAAAGAATAACATCAAAAACAAATCTGATCGTACAAAGCGCATGTTCTCAAAGCAAAAAAGAAATACAACAATGACCAGATCACAAAAGCCAAACATACTCAGAAAGAAATGTTCAACATAGTAGACAAGATGAGAAATCTCCCTGTATGCAATAACACACTGGTGCCCTCACAAAAACTCTGCAATGATCTTGCAGATCACTCTAAGAGTAAAATCACCAACATACATCGGATTATACAAAGTAGACCGATTATACAGCTTGTACACCACATACAACCAACCCCTGGCCCACAGAACAGGCTGAAGAGCTTTGCCCAAATGTCAATTCTGCAGCTTGGTAAAACAAGGCAGACTCCCCAATGAACCCCTGTTCACCAGACATCTACAAATCAATTCTTATACAGAGTACACCATCGGAAATGTTCAATCTGTCACTATCAATGGGAAAAGTACCATCAGCCTTCAAATCACCCTACATCAAATTTCCCCCTTAAAGATATTTCGGGGGCGATTTGGAAGACCTCTCAAACTACAGACTGATCTCAAACATTCCTTACCATGCAAAACTAATAGAGACCTATGTCTATGAACAAATACTGGAACATATCGAAAATAACCAATTATTAAGCCAGGCACAAGTAGGCTTCAGACCCATGAGAGGAACAGAGACAACACTACTCTCTATATTGGACAACCTAAAGACCAATGCAGACTCCAGCAAGAACTTGATACTGATAGTGCTCAACCTCTCCGCAGAATTCGACTCAGTGAATCATTACACGATCACCAAGAGACTGAAAGAAATAAGCATCAGCGACACAGCGCTGCTTTGCATTAAATCTTTCTTGTCCGAAACAACAGAAACAGTGTGGCTAAAACCATTCAAATCCACACAGCAAGACACCACTTGTGGAGTTGCACAAGTCTCTTCATTATCCCCACTACTGTTCAACATCTATATGACACCACTAATCAGCCTCACTAAAAGACCCAGCCTCACATGCTGCATTTACGCAGAAATACCCACATAATCTAAAAAAATCTGCTGTAATGAAGAAGAGTTAACCCGCATAAAAAGGAAATTATGATTACACCCGACAGCCAAGGAAGCAATCTGGACATCATGTGGCCCACAGAACTGGGAACGCGACCCAAACCATCAAAAGTAATAAAAAACCTGGGACTCCTAGTGGACGAGTCAACTCTAGAACCATAAGTAAATGTGATAATTAAGAAATGCTTCTTCCATCATCACATGATCAAAATGATTCTACCCTTCCTTTCCTTCATGCACACAACACTTGCTATCATCTCCCTCATCATGTCCAGGATTGACTATGCCAACAGCATATACCTCGGAATGTCGGACTACTTACTGAGGAAACTGCAATGAATAAAAATGCATTTGCCAGACTTCTCCTCAAACTCTTCTGAAGAGACCACAAAACACCAGCACTAAGGATGCCACATTGTTTCCCAGTCGAAAATCGAATCACCTTCAAATCAACGTGCATAACACCCAGAGCAATCCACAGCCAAGGTCGTAATTCATACAAAGGAAAATCACCATCAACAAGAACACTTAGATCCAGCTAAACTCTGCATGAGAAAAAAACATGGGGGATCAGCCTTCTCTTGCATAGACATAAAATTCTGGAGCTCCCTCCCGAAAGAAATACGAACCACGGTGTACCACCTAAAAATCAGAAAACTTCTAATAATCTGGCTATTCAACTCACAGGATGAAAACATCTAAACAACATGTGCACACCAAGAAACAAACACACACACAGAAAAATCACCCGGAAAAGCCAAGACAGAAAGAACACACACTACATGAACCGAGAACAAACTAAGGAAGGTGCCCCACAAAGCAATCCAACAAGTCAAATCAAACAAAACCCACAAAGAGAAGCAAGCCTGAAAGAAAGGGACTACAACCGCTAAATTACCCTGGAAAACCCCCTTTTCGAACAACCTATTACCATACTCCTACCGGCATTTAACCTACCCGCATAGACAGGCCTCTTCAAGCATACACCATATTCATGTAAAACAGCCACTCTTGTACTTAGCGTGTATCGGCAGGTTAACCACCTCAGCCTCTAGTCTAATAGTTTAGCTACACCTTATACTCCTTGCTTCACACAAAATGACATCAGGAATTGTAACAAACCCATACATATGAATACGAGTGGGGGTATGCCACACCAGAGTGGAAGTCAAGGGAAGAGGAGAGGTGTCTGACAGGATAGTGTGGTTGCAGTCCCAAAGTGGATCTCACATGGATAGAGGTCCCAAGGTGGAAACAGGGAAGGGAGATGTGTCACACTTAATCGAACCACCAAGCAGTGGAATCCGTCACACATAAAGGAATGCGTTTGGGGGCAGAAACCATGCAGCCCAAGGATCAACCGTGGGGCACAGTAAACACATCGCTCCTGGAGAAACTCATGGGGGTGGTAATTGCTATGCACTAGAATGAACGGCAGGGGAAGGGATATAGATCACACTTAGTCAAAACATCATGGTAGGAAATGTATGGCCACTAACTAACCGTAGTAAAATCTCACCCTTCTGCATACACCTTCTGAAACGCTGAAATAAACAAAACCATACCTCTAGTGCACCACAAACCACACACACTTTTCAACACCACAACAATGTAACAACCCAAACATAGGGCCTCATTCTAAGTCTGGCGGTCTGGAAATAAGGGTGCCGGTAGCAACGTACTGGCACGCTTTCCGGACCGCCAGACTACAACTATGCCTGCAGGGACTGTTGCTCCTGGCAGGTCTGACCTGCCAGGGGCACCGGCTCCTGCAGGCATGGTTTTCATGGAAGCACCTGCACCGTTAGCAACAGTGCCAGATCTTCTATGCCCCATTCCCGAGGAGTCCTATGGGAATTTACACTTTGCGCCACCTGATATCCCAGACCGCTGGGACATGTAATGACCTGGCAGCTCCGGGATATCAGGCGGCATGACATAACTCATAATGAGGCCTTCATCCAAAACGATATGGCAACTACCAACCTAAAAACACTGAAAAATACACCTATCTCTGTGAAGCTGCCAACAGCACATCACAGCTCTCTTGCTCTTTTTTCCGCTCAGTCTTACTAACAAACCCCACCACCCTCCTTGTCTTACAGATCTGCCAGAGTGCCAAGACAACACACAGGTGGCAACAGTGCGCGGTACACGATCCTTTAACGTAACATAGCATATAACAAATGTTTACTTTCTCCATACGTGACATTTGTTAGGGTTAACTTGACCACCGTGTCCAATCCATGCCCAGGGCAATCAAACGATCTTGCTTCACTTCGGGCATGCTCAGTAAATAATGATTTGTACCTCCTGTCACTTTACTTCCCAGACTTCTCAGTGGGCAATCCAGTCCCGACACAGCCTGTACAAATTCCAGTAGTCAATTAATATGTTTGGGCCCATATACATCACACATGACCATAAGGAATGAATGAGCACACTCCTTCTGCAACATTGCGCTTAGAACTGGTATACTTCAATATTTGTCTCCATGGACAGTGCTGGTTTGGGTATCCAGCATCTTCCCTTATTGCCTCCAGCTATGAAAAAGGATGTCATCTCAGATTGACTGTCGGTCTAGGAAAAATGGACACCTCTCACGATGGACGGCAAATGCATTTTGGTGGCCAAAGGCCAACCGTCTCATGTACGAAACGATAGAAATATAGGTTTCCCAGTTTGACCAATGAACGGCCATTTTGATGTAACAAGGATCGCTATTTTGTTTTCTAACGATTGCTCATTGCTTTCTGTTCAAATTGCTTCACAGCACATTTCTGCTTACACTGCTCAACTGTTAACATTGTTGCCTGAACGTGAAAGGACAAGGCTGCAAGGCCGCGAGGATAATGAGAGTTTGTTGAAACACAACGTAGGCAGCTCTGGAGAGGAATGCCTGGCACCCTCCCGAATGTAGCCTTGAAGCAGAGCCGCAGGGCATTTAATCATTTCACAGCTGCCAGCCAGTCTCGTTATATGGTAGAATATGTTAGCATAAAGCAGCTGAAGGCTTTAATTATGCTCTTCTTACGGCCCCCCTTATCCGAGCCCTGTAGAGCGTGTCGGCTCCCAGGACACTAATAGCACCTCATAGATAGCAAGGTCTGGAATGTGACTCTTCCCCCGTATGTAGCTCGCTTACAAGAACAGAAGCACCGTGTTCTGTTCAACAAAGAAAAGATGTCTCTGCACTTGCAAGGTTGCATATTGTTACTAGAATAGATATTTGAAAGTGTCATATTCGTCGGAAGTGTCCATCATCAAACCGAGTTCAAAGAAACCCAATAAAGTGGGGTGTTAAACATGTCACAGCTGATTGTATGATATGCATTTTGTATATATGTAACTGATGTACGTAATTCACTGTCTTGCGTCCCTCGAGGTCTAGAGATACACCGGGGCGTGAGACCGAGTTGGCCAACTGAGACTATTTTCTTTGCAATAAACCCTAGCTTTGGGAATACAACCTCGTGTCTGGCGTATCTATCGTGTGTGGTGACTTGCCTTGTTTTCATAACGCGAGGGACCCCTTTGGGCCCCATTCAAGATGGCGCCTGAATAGGGACCCTCCCCCACTTGTTCCATCGTGTACGTTGTAATTGAGTAAAGGCGGAGAACGACGAGGAGGGGATGATCGAGCCGGGATCAAGAAGTGTTCAGGGCGCCCTCTAGAAGTGATGAGAGATTCCTTTGCAGATCTGCACATATCTGATCCCTGATCGACGTATCTGGCTAGAAAGCAAGGAGGCGAGGGTCCCGAAACGAGGCAAAAGCCAAGAAACGCAGACACAACGTCATTGGTTGCGTCAGTATACAGAGGAAGTGTGTCCTGGAGGACAAATTCATTTATCAGGGGAGTCATACCCCGATTCAAAATAATCCTGATATTGGTTGAGAGTTGACTTTGCAAAATCAAACACCCTAGGTAAGGTTGATTAACCAGGGGGAAGGTTGAAACATGCCTGGGGTATTGTCCACCCTAGCAGGTTTTTTCCGCTGCGGTAGACAATCTTTGGAAGATGGCCAAATTACACCACCTGGGGGAACGCCAGCGTTTGAGATGTATGTGAAGTATGGTGTGGGAGCAGTAATATTCTGTGAGACTTGGCAAAGGCAAACCAGAAAGCAACAAGACCATCAGTGGCCGATAAGTAGTAGTTTTGAGATAGCGAGAATAGATCATTTGGAAAGGGTGTTGATAAGAAAGAAAGCGCGTCCCGCAGCATTTGATATCGTTAAGGACTTGAGAAGGGAAGCAATGCTCCAATTTAGAAGTAGAGCGAAGCATGCGCACAGGCATGAATCGAAAGTTGAAGTAGTGGAAGAAAAGGAGGAGGAGGAGTGGACTGAGAGTCTAAGGAGGTTAGCTAGACGTGACGAGTTGAATATAGAAAAAATATACCCACAACTAGAATTGAACATAGCAGGTGAAGAGATGGAAAACATATTGATCCATACAAAACAAGGCCCAAGATCAGAAGCGAGGCCAAACACGTCAGTAACTATTGCTCAAACCCCTCCCATAGCTCAAACTCTCCCTCCCATAGCTGAAGCCCTCCCACAGCCACAGACCGCGCACTTAACACTTCCTATTAGCCACAGGCCCACAGCAGACACTCCCCATTCCTATTGTCCCATCCTCACCTCCCGCCTTAGATACAGACTCGGTACTGTCCGTCCCTCCAGGGGTTGAAGTTGAAACCACAGGGGCAAGAGGCGGTACTGAACAAAGTGGATGCACGAGGGTAACTCGCAGTGCGATCAGCATAGAAAGGAAGGTGGAATTGCAGAAACAGGCAGAAATGTATATAGACGGGAATGATGGGACGGCAGCATTGGCTTCGATGTATGACTTCCGAAGAAGCAACGAAAGACAGGTAGTGTTGGAATGCATGGGTGAATATCTGGTGGAGAGATGGAAACCGTTAATTGGGAAATTACCACCGCAGCGATTGTTAGACTTAAATGCATTAGCACACTGTAGACAAAGAGATGAGGAAGTGAGGGAACATGTGTATGGACTTTTTGAGCTTAAAAATGAATTGGATAATGATTATGCTGAAATGTTTACTGCACCTGGGTACAGGGGTAAGGATATCGGGGGAGATAGGAAGGTAGTGCTAGGGCCACACAATCAACGGCAACAGTTACAATTGCCGGGGCAAAAGGTGATGGTGGATGAATTATTGCTGTTAAAACAGGTGGGGGAAGACTTGAAAGCATGCATACTGAAAACAAGGGTGTTACTGCAGCAAGTAGCAGGACATAATAGTGGAAGAGGGAACGCACAAGGGAGGAGTAATTTGAATATGCATGGGAGGGCATTGGGACCAAATCAGTGTGCATACTGTAAGGAGGAAGGACACTGGTTAGCGCAATGTCCACATTTACAGAATAGAAATGGATCTGGCCAGAGAAGACAGCACAGAGGGCACCAAGGAGCGAATGGACCAAATAGGAATAGTATGTAGCAGAACCACAATAATGAAGGTAATCAGAACCAAGCCCAAAACCAAAGTGCTCCTAACCAGAGTCAGGGTCAGCAAAACCAACAGTATGGGAATCAGAGTGGGGGAAAGGGAGGAAAGAATGGGAACATTTTGAATATGCAGCCAAATACGTATTACAGTAAACGAGGCAAAAGCCAAGAAACGCAGACACAACGTCATTGGTTGCGTCAGTATACAGACGAATTGTGTCCTGGAGGACACATTGATTTATCAGGTGAGTCATATCCCGATTAAAAATAATCCTGATATTGGTTGAGAGTTGACTTTGCAAAATCAAACACCCTAGGTAAGGTTGATTAACAAGGGGGAAGGTTGAAACATGCCGGGGGTATTGTCCACCCTAGCAGGTTTTTTCCGCTTCGGTAGACAATCTTTGTAAGATGGCCAAATTACACCACCTGGGGGAACGCCGGCGTTTGAGATGTATGTGAAGTATGGTGTGGGAGCAATAATATTCTGTGAGAAAGACAGGTAGTGTTTGAATGAATGGGTGAATATCTGGTGGAGAGAGGGAACCAGTTAATTGGGAAATTACCACTGCAGCGATTGTTAGACTTAAATGCATTAGCACGCTGTAGACAAAGAGATGAGGAAGTGAGGGAACATGTGTATGGACGTTTTGAGCTTAAAAATGAATTGGATAATGATTATGCTGAAATGTTTACTGCAGCAAGTAGCAGGACATAATAGAGGAAGAGGGAACACACAAAGGAGGAGCAATTTGAATATGCATGGGAGGGCATTGGGACCAAATCAGTGTGCATACTGTAAGGAGGAAGGACACTGGTTAGCGCACTGTCCACATTTACAGAATAGAAATGGATCAGGCCAGAGA
Source organism: Ambystoma mexicanum (assembly GCF_040938575.1). Taxonomy (NCBI): domain Eukaryota; kingdom Metazoa; phylum Chordata; class Amphibia; order Caudata; family Ambystomatidae; genus Ambystoma; species Ambystoma mexicanum. Next base: position 1,317,983,287 of record NC_090929.1, on the reverse strand, counting down.
AGACAGCACAGAGGGCACCAAAGAGCGAATGGACCAAATAGGAATAGTATGTAGCAGCACCACAATAATGAAGGTAATCAGAACCAAGCCCAAAACCAAAGTGCTCCTTACCAGAGTCAGGGTCAGCAAAACCAACAGTATGGGAATCAGAGTGGGGGAAAGGGAGGAAAGAATGGGAACATTTTCAATATGCAGCCAAATACCTATTACAGTAAACGAGGCAAAAGCCAAGAAACACAGACACAACGTCATTGGTTGCATCAGTATACAGACGAATTGTGTCCTGGAGGACAAATTGATTTATCAGGTGAGTTATACCCCGATGCACATTGGATGATGTGTAATTTCCCCAATAGGAAAGCCCAGGGCAAGAGTCAGACCAGTGTCTATTCCCGTGAATCAGAGAGGACCCTATGTAGAAATGGGAATCGGGAATAAGGAGCACCGCCTCCTTATAGATACAGGAGCACAAAAGTGTTCAATAGACCATCACTTGGTTCCGGATATATCACTGTCAGGGCAAAAGAATGTTTCCATAGAGTTCGCAGGTACACCAGTCATAAACCCAGTGTCCCAACCAGTCCCAGTTATTATAGGACCATTCACTGAACATTGGCCCTTTCTCCTAACATAAAATTGTGGGGAGAACTTGTTGGGATTGAACTTGTTGAAAAAACTAGGTGCAATTATACATTGTACGTCAGACGGGGTGTTTCTGACGATTTGGCCACAAGATGCCCCTGTGTCAGAATTCATGTCTGAAACCTTGCCAGGAGAGTTAAGAAAAGTGCCAAGCTGTATATGGGTGATGCATGATAAAAAGATAGATCCAGTGAGGATCATTTTGAAAGAAGGAGTTACATTGCCAGGAATTCCCCAGTATAAAATTTTGGCAAACGGAGAGAAAGGATTGAAAAGTATTGTTTCAGATTTGGTGAAATTAGGGGTAATTGAAATAATTACAGGCAGTACATGTAACAGCCTGATTCTTCCAGTGTTTAAGAAAGGAGGCAATGAAGTACCATATCGTTTCATAATTGATTTGCGCGCGCTAAATGAAGTAGTAGATCCACAATTTCCTTTGGTACCAGATGTCACTACAATATTGACAATGATACCTGCCTCCGCAGAATACTTTAGCGTATTTGATCTAAAAAAACGTTTTCTTTAGCCTTCCGGTGGACAAGGACAGTAGATATTTGTTCGCGTTCACATTAGGGGACGATCATTTACATTCACGTGCATTCCACAAGGATATACGAAAAGTCTGAGTATTTACAGTAGAGCGTTAAAAGAGCAGCTAGACATGCTAGAATTACCAGTGGGGTGGGTACTATTGCAATAGATAGATGATCTGTTGATCGCTGCTGATACAGAAGAGATTTGTAAAAAGAGCACCATATTACTACTGTCACACCAAGCGGCACATGGCCATAAAGCGAGTTTGAAGAAGTTTCAATATAATTGAAAGGAGGTAGCTTATTTGGGCTACCTACTTTCGAAAGAAGGAAGAAGGCTAACGCCAGAACGCATAGAAAGTATTTCTTGTATGCCTATTCCAAAGACACAGAAAGGAGTCAGAGCCATAATAGGCATGGCCTCTTATTGCCGGCAGTGGATCGGTAATTTTGCGTTAATTGTGAAGCCAATGGTGCTATTAACTAAGAAGGATGCGGTGATGCCTTTGCAGTGGAATGAAGAATGTCAGAGAGAGTTTGATCAATTGAAAACTGCATTATGTTCTGCTCCAGTTCTGGGCACGCCGAATTATGAAAACATTTTTAGATTACTTGTATGCGAGTATGAAGGATGTGCATTAGCTGTTTTGACACAGGAACAAGGTGGAAGAAATAGGCCGTGCGGCTTTTTTTTCTTCTGCGCTGGACACTGTAGCGCGCGCACCACCACGATATTTGCAATCATTTGCGGCGGCTGCTGCATCGGTGAAACAAACGGAAGGGATGGTATTGGGGCATATTTTAATTCTGATGGTGCCATAGATGTCCTATTAAATAGGACACAGACGCAACACCTCACCTCTGCTAGACTGATAAGATATGAGATTATCTTATTCGCGCCCCATATCCAAATTATGAGGTGTAGCGCTTTGAATCCTGCAGAATGAATGCCACTGCCCATAAAAGAAATTGGTGACAATGAATCACCACCCCATGATTGCTTAATGGTCACTGAGGAAGAAACGAAGGGGAGAGTTGATTTAAGTGACATCCCACAAAAGGAGCCAGATGGAGAGTTATTTTGTGACGGCTCTTGTTTTAAACTACCTGATGGCACGTCAACTGCCGCTTACGCTATCTCTACCCTAGAGAGTGTTGTAGACAGCAAAAGAATTCCCTACAACTCAGCACAAGCCGCAGAAATAATTTCATTGACCAGAGCCTGTGAGATTTCTGAAAATTTGAACGTGAATATCTATACTGATAGTCAGTATGCTTTTGGGGTGGTTCATAACTTTGGTCGACTCTGGGCTGAGAGGGGTTTCTTGACATCGCATGGGGCCAGAATTCAACATGGCCCTTTGATTGTACGATTGCTGTTTGCACTCATGTTTCCAAAGCGCCTAGCAATAGTGAAATGCAAGGCACATAAAAAGATAACATGCAAAGTGGGAGAGGGAAACGCATTTGCAGACAGAATTGCGAAACAAACTACCACTGATTTGAATAATAAAATGATGACAGTCCAGACTGAGGAATTACCCTGTATGATAGAAGATGGAATTGCCACTGTCAAAGAGATGCAGGCCGAAGCCACAGCCGATGAGATACAAGGGTGGGCAGAGGGCTCTGCTGAGTTAGATTTAGAGGGTTGTTGGGTGGACAAGGGAACTAAAAACTGGATGTTGCCAAATTCTTATTTGACTGCAATGGTCACAATGGCTCACAGCCCTACCCACATCTGTGCAAGAAAAATAATACAGCACCTATCTACGGTATGGCAGAATGCAAACATAAAGAAGAATGCAGAAAGGTTGGTGCAGAACTGCATTACGTGTTTACAACACAATGTAGGAAACGGAACAGTGACTCCAATAGCAGTTTTGGCCCGCCCTCTATGCCTTTTGAGGTAATCCATTTTGATTTCATAGAGATGGAGAGGTACCAAAACGTGAAATACATCTTAGTGGTGATCTGTGCATTCAGCAAGTGGGTGGAGGCATATCCCTTAAAAGACTGCACAGCAATGAGTACGGCAAAAGTAATGCTTAAAGAATACTTTTCCCGTTTTGGCTTGCCCCGTGTCTTATGGTCAGATAACGGTCCACATTATGTGGGCGCAGTGGTATTACAGATATATGCAGTTCTTCAGATTGATAAGAGATTTCATAGGTCGAGGCATCCGACTTCGGCCGGTCTTGTTGAGAGGCACAACGGAATCCTCAAGTCGAAAAATAGCAAGATATGTGCAGGGAGCAAGTTGAGTTGGGTGGATGCATTACTGATAGCGCTATTGTGCATGTGTTCGTCTGTACAGGCTAGAACTGGGCTCTCCCCATATGAGATTGTGATGGGGAGGCCGGCGAATGTTTGGTACGCACCTCAGCCAAAACGACTGAGTGAAGTGGAACATCCTGTACTTAGCACTTATTGTGGCCTTTTAATGCAGAAATTGCATTTGATTCATCAGCAGGTGCAGGAAGCTCTACCCGTAAGATATACTGGTCTGGGGCATGCGCTGGAGCCAGGAGACTGGGTTCTGCTTAAGAACTTTGAGAGAAAATCGTCATTAGCACCCAGGTGGCGCGGCCCCTATCAAGTGCTTCTTGCAACGCAGGCGGCAATACGGGCGGATGGGCGGAAGTCATGGATCCATGCCACCCATGCCAAAAAGATCCCATCTTCACTGAAAGACTTGCCCAATCCGGACAACCAGAAAGAGACAGCGGTCCCAGAAATGAAAGAAACTGCTGCCAGTCCACCGCCGCTAAATCTGTCCCAGCGGGAAGTGAAACTTGAAACAAAGCCTGAAAAGATTGCCAAAAAGGGGGGAGGGCAAAGAGTGTCCCAACGTTGCCCAGCAGAACCTACATCACTGTTGGCCGACAGAAAATCTGCATTGCAAATAACGACAGCTACTAAACGTGTACCCCTTTGGCGCCCACCAGCATCTGCCATTGTGCCGCAGGCTGACTCTGAGCCTGGATCTGGAAGTGCAGCGGCACTGTTCACAGATTACACAACACCAGGAGTGAGGCGATATGATTTGCGGCCTCGAAAGACAGAGTGATCCACAGTTCTTTGGTGTTTATGCTAACCTCTGGTTCCGCTCATGGACGGAGAAGGAACTAGAGGTGTAGAGGAGAGAAGCGTGAGAATTGTGCAAGTCGGACAATTCAAGACTCCTGGCTCCTCGGTGCGATCATAAAAAGTACAGGTGTCCTGAACCAGAGCGGACAAGCTGGGCGCACATGGTACAAAGGCTATAGAGAACGGTTCAGAAGTCCTCTGAGCAGTATGAGAGAGGATAAGTGATCTTGCCTAGAACAAATAAGCAAACCAGGCTGCAAAGGGCTGGCAGACTAAACTGTTGACAATTTCTTTGAACTTATTGACATCCAGACAAGTGCGACGAAGAGAGATATCCACGACAAACTTTGTCAGGAAGAAGAAGGACGGTGAGAAAAATGTTGGGACCGGTTTCAGCCTCCTCCTGCAGCACTGCTGAGAATGAGTTAGTTATAAAGACTGTAAACTTAGGGAAAACACATGGTAAAAAAAAATTGTATGCTGGCTTTGACAATAATCATGTGCTTCATGAGTGTGGTAGCACCAATAACGACAGCCTTTGTGTTATGGTATGTGGAGTCTATACACCCATTGGGAATGTTTTTACCAATAGTTAATATATCCACTACCGAAAGCCCGGTTCAGGTGATTACTTATACCTTGTCCCCAATGGAAGAGAGACACAGAGAAGGGTATGGGAACAATACGCTATTACTCATCATGAACATGACGCATGCAATTCTAAAGAAAAATAATTGTTGGGTATGCGCCCATTTACCACAGCATGTGGGGAAAGGAATAGGTTGGTATGTACAACCATTACCATTAAGTTCTGCATGCAGTGCATCTTTAAGTGCAATGTTTTATGGGAAGTGGAATAAGAGTAGTACGGGTCAATTTGATAGAAGAAACATGAATGAGTTTGAGGGAATAATTATGAGGCCTGTGGGTTGTTCCATATTCCATAAAGCACAAGTGATGATCCCAGAACCTACGAAAAAAAGTACGCGAAAAATAACATGACAAAATAGACAAGATAGATTGTCCCCACCAGTCAAAACATCTGTGATGACGTTTCGTGTAAGAACAGACGGGAACAAAGATGCAAATCCCCCTTCTTACATGATGAATTACAACCCGAGAACTGTCCCGTTTTGTCTAAAAAAGAAAGGCTCCTATTCGTAGGAACATTTACTGGATGGATGAATACAGCGGTACTAAAATGGGAAATAGAACCGGTATATGTGGGAGATCCAGTCTATTTTATATGTGGAGAAAAAGCATATCCTTGGTTGCCCAGAAACTGGGGACGTACATGTTACCTAGGTCTACTGTTCCCGGGAGTATTCCTCTTAGAAACAGCAGACATGGTCAGGCTATCCAGATCTAGAATCCAAAGGAGTAGCGAAGGTGTTTTGATTGCGAAGAACGTAGCAAAATCATTCATTCCATTCTTGTCCCAGATAGAGAACTCCTATAACATAAGACAGCTGTCCAGAATACTAAAAGATGCCATAAACACAATGACAGATATACTATTTAACATGACGTTGGAAGAAAAAGGAATTAGGTTAATGACGCTGCAAAATAGAATGGCTCTGGATGTAATCCTGGTTGATCGTGGGGGAATTTGCAAGATTGTGGGATCAGCGTGCTGCGTATTCGTAGATGACTACTCCCCTACGATTTTTGAAGTGATAAAGAAAATGCATGTCCTAAGCTCCGAACTTACTACTGAAGAAGGGGGCTGGGGAATAGAGTCCTGGTTTTGGGGAATACTGCGTTCTTGGGGATGGAAGTTGATTGCGATATTAGTAGTAGTGTTTGGAATATTCATAACCTGCTGTTGTTGCATACACTGCCTACCGATAGTTTGCACTGAGATAACTGAGGGATGGACTAAGGGATGGATGCATATGATAACAAAAAGAAAACAAACTTATGGCCGGGATGACAGAGACACAAATTAAATGAAAACAGTGAAAGAATTAACAGCTATAGATGTTAATGACGATGATGATGCTTATAATAGCATGCAACATTCAGACATAAGTACTTCAGACTTATCGTCATCAGAGGAGGATACCATGAATGAATGAGACGTTTGGCATATGGCCAAAAGGAGGGTTTGTCGGTCTAGGAAAAATTGACAACTCTCACGATGGACGGCAAACGCATTTTGGTGGCAGAAAGGCCAACCGTCTGATGTACGAAATGATAGAAATATAGGTTTCCGAGTTTGACCAATGAACGGCCATTTTGATGTAACAAGGATAGCCATTTTGTTTTCTAACGATTGCTCATTGCTTTCTGTTCAAATTGCTTCGCAGCACATTTCTGCTTACACTGCTCAACTGTTAACATTGTTGTCTGAACGTGAAAGGACAAGGGCGCAAGGCCGCGAGGCTAATAAGAGTTTGTTGAAACACAACATAGGCAGCTCCGGAGAGGAATGCCCGGCTCCCTCCCGAATATAGCCTTGAAGCAGAGCCGCAGGACATTTAATCATTTCACAGCTGCCAGCCAGTCTCGTTATATGGTAGAAAATGTTAGCATAAAGCAGCTGAAGGCTTTAATTATGCTCTTCTTACGGCTCCCCTTTTACGAGCACTGTAGAGCGTGTTGGCTCCCAGGACACGAATAGCACCTCATAGATAGCAAGGTCTGGATTGTGACTCTACCCCCGTATGTAGCTCGCTTACAAGAACAGAAGCACTGTGTTCTGTTCAACAAAGAAAAGATGTCTCTGGACTTGCAAGGTTGCATATTGTTACTAGAATAGATATTTGAAGGTGTCATATTTGTCGGAAGTGTCAATCATCAAACTGAGTTCAAAGAAACCCAATAAAGGGGGGTGTTAAACATGTCACAGCTGATTGTATGATATGCATTTTGTATATATGTAACTGATGTACGTAATTCACTGTCTTGCGTCCCTCGAGGTCTAGAGATGCGCTTTTCCATATTAACTGACCATGCAGAGACCACTAATTTAAGGACATTCACACTCAGTCATCCAGATTCCTTTGAATACTTCTTGTACTTGGCAGCATATCCTTCTACTGGAGCTATTCGATTTCTGCACGTGCTGAGCAATTGTAAAATTGATAAGTCACATAGCAGTTCACAATCAGCAAAACTAAATACATGGAGCCACTTGTTCGTACCTATTCCATTTTGCACATTTCACACTATGGTATTTGTGTGTAAATTACAATCTCATCCGTATAGTGTCTTGGTTTGAAAACGAAGAACAGTACTTTTTGTATAACTATGCACATCAGGGTTTTATTAAAGGGCATCTTGTAGACAGTCTATAAGCCTCTCTTGCAAACAATGGGCCTCATTACGAGGTTGGAGGTAGCCATGGTGCTATTAGCTCCATGGCTGCCTCCAAAACCCTACCGACTCCGCCCTGGTGAATGGAGCAATTAACGGTCCATTCAAAGGAGCCTGGTAATTCCCCATTCACCAGGGCCCTTCCCCATTCCCATTTGGCCCTCATAGGGCTCAATGGGAATGGGGAAGGTGCTAATAACGGTACCGCAAATTGCGGTACCGTTATTAGCTCCAGAGTCCCTTTGCGGGTCCCGTCCTTAACGCCTGGAAAAACCAGGCGTTAAGGGAGGACCCGCAAAGGGAACTCGTAGTAGGGCGGTAAGGGATTACCGGCACTGTTGCCCTTACTGGTGCCGGTAATCCCTTACCGCCCACCTCGTAATGAGGCCCAATGTCTCCCATGATATAACTGTGTGCGCTATTCTCTAATAAAATGAGAACACTGGCTTCCTATAGATTGATATTTTACAGCAGATAAATAAATCCCTGGGGCAACTGATGGGTCCACTCTATTTGATACATTCCAATTGAAATATTGCTAATATCAAAATCACTCAGCTGCTGGTTGTGCTTGTTCCCTTTCAATACACTGTAAACTGTTACTGTTTACTTGTCTACATATATCCTGAAAGTACACATATTTAACACACTGCTTCCTTAGATTAGATTTGTGGTTTGGTCCTTGCAATATTTTTTTTTTTTGTTTTACTTTTGCCACTGATTTTATACACATAGTGCTACGCTTTTGAACTATTTCTGAAGTTGGTTTGGCTTAACCCATTCTGAATCTGATGCTGCCTTAGCCTGCAGCTCCAGCATGCCAGTATTCAGGCAGCCATTCCGCCAAGGCAATATATACAAAGGACACTTGGACAAAATGCACACTCTTTTTTGTTTGGGGCTGTAGTAATATATATAAGGCACTTTATAATATTTATAGCGCTTTAGAATATATAGTGCTTCACTAAATGTGATGGCATTTTGTTGCCAGCAATAATGTGGCACACACATATAGTCATTTATATGTTGCCAGTATAACATGTGAATATGTGACTGGTGGCATGCAAGGTGGTTGCAACCACTCAATTGTTGGAGTGTGGGGCCAAGTCTTATGCTGAGGGTAGCATGTTCCGCAGTGTTGGGGTGTAGGCAGAGAAGTTTTGTTCTCTGGTCCTTTCTTTTTTGCGCTAGTGGATTTCAAGTCTGCATGTGTCCTTGCTTCTGTTGGTACACTGTCCACCGGAGATGATGTGTTTTTCCGTGAGGCAGCGTGGTATACTTCCCAAGAAATGATAATCCGTTCAAGTAGCTTCAGAAAAAGGATGGCGTTCTTCTTGGGGGGTTTGCAGATCAATGCAAGGATCCACAGATGTGGTTCTTGGACGAAGATAACATGGTCTCACCATTGGTAGAATTTTGACAGTACATTTTTATAATTGGTTTTTAACTATCCATTAACCTTTCCTTCCAGATCATTGGTGAATATAGCGTGCCTGTTACACATGTGACAGGTTGACTGTGTTCTAGATGTATGGAGCAGGGTACCATTGTAGAGGTGGAAGAGGTGGTTGTGGCTTATGAAAGAGATTATGGTGCTGTAGGAACATCCGGAAAATTAGATGCCACTGAATCTTGGATGTGGCATGTTTTCATCGCCCATCAAAGCAAAGCCCAGAGATGGTGTGTGCCAGGAATGCAACCAGTTACTGAGCCAAGGACAGCGGAAGCACTTTCTTGCAGTACTTCTTTGATGAGAAAATATAATACTCAGTACAAAAGGCTCTCAACCATTGTTCCCAATAAAAGGAGAGAGCAAGAATAAACAGCTGAAACTGAAAAGCGTGAGGCGGAAAATGTCTCTGTTGAGATGCATGTGGAAGTTGAAACTCAGACAAATGTATGATGCTTTCAATGAGAGGGCTCTTAGCCTGGACAATATCCTTTAGGGAGTGCAGGAGGATAATATCTGTAGGAATTCCTACCTGGACCCTGAAATCTCCCATTAAAACACTAATGCTGGTGGAAACAGCTTTTTTGGGAGCGAGCATGTAGCAGTTGCACGGAGCCACTGAGGTGGTTTGCCGTCCAGTCTTACCTTGACATCCTCCTCTGTGTAGGGTCTGCTTGCCTGCTGCCTCCTGCCTTTTGACCTGCCACTGCGTTATAGTGGGATTCAAGAGATTCAGGTTGGTCCCAGGAGCAGTTCTCAAAATCTACTACTTCTGTCCATGAACAATCTATACATCCAATAGTTTCCCAGGAGCAGCTTTTTGCTATATCACGGCACCCTGGGCTTATCAAGCTGTTCAGATGCAGGTGCGCTACCCACAACGTGAGAGCAAGTCTGCCTGAGGAAGGTCTTCTAACAGGGCATCATAACCCTGGCAGTGATGTAATGGCCATGTGCCACAGGGACAGTAGCAGTTCTAATAACTTTAGGTTAGTAGCTAACATGTCACACAATATAGCAGAGACCATCACTGGCGTTCCTGGACTAGGAGACTTTCATTTGTCTCCTTGATCTGGAGCCCAGCCCAGCACCACACCCTCTGCCCTCCATTGCGGAGCACAAAGAGTGTGGAGAGTGTATTGCCAGGTTAGGCATTTGAGCAGGTTAGCGGGTTGTGGATCAGTCAATACAATTCAACAGTCTCCGTCATGACCCTGCTAGAAAATGAGTCAGCGTCTTGCTGTTTCCAGACTGTGGTGAGTGCTCCTTCCTTTTCTTGACAAGCATCAGGTTACTGGAATACACTCGGGCATGTGGCCCTCTGAGATCAATTGATCTGGCAATGATTTCTGGTCCCAGTAGTTCTCAAATCAAATGACAATTGCTTGGGCAATATTGATAGGTGCATTCCATTGGGTGATTGCATGTGGTACTACTTATCACATTCATGGTGTGTTCAGGGGAAATTCAGGGCCTGGACTCACAAAACTCCATCAATCCACCTCTGGTGCAGGACTGGCTCTGGCATTCGCCCTGAAGGTCTCCTAACCTTAGATGGAAGGGGTCCCTGTTTAACCTGACAGGGTCAAGATCCTGAACCTGTCACACTGTTCAGACTAATGCAATGCAAAGCAAACATATATTACACTTTTACCTCTCACTATAGCACAATCAGGCTGTTGAACACTTATTTGACTTGATGGTTGGTAATCCTTGTTGAAAAACGTTTCTTTTCAATAAATTAATAAATACACAAATAAACAAATTAACAAACAAATGGGAGAAAGTTATGATGAAGAAGAGTTTTCTGTTGCAGGAGGCATTGGTTCAATCCCATATGAATTTTGGCATAAACATCCCACTCCTAAAACGGCATGCCCCCTCAAGTTCCCAGTTCCTTTTTTCTGTTTAGCTGACCATTCTTAGGCTTTGCGTTTTTCACATTGGCCGAAGCCAATGCTGGTTAAAAGTTGCACAAGAAATGACCAGTCTAAACTGGAATGAACAATGGACAGTTGTGATACAGCAGAAAACATCATGGGGGAAGGAACAGCACCCCTCAGCCGATGAGCTATTACTGGAATAACTCCTCTTAGAGGGATCCCCATCCTCTGTCAGGTTACACTGCACCAGACGTACATCAGTAAATGCCACTAATCTATACATGAGTCCATTGCTTGATGAGAGGTGGGATGAATATGCCAGAAGGCATAGATGGAGATTTCCTCAAACCTTCTGAGGTCTGGTGACTATAGCTCTATAAAGATGAGTCTTGAAGGCAGACAGGTTAGTTCAATGGGTTTTGTTATGGGCATAATGATGGCTTCCTTGACTTGCAAGCCAACGAAGAAATCACCTCTGTTTGAGATCAATCTAAATTGATGTGTTAGCCTGGTATTCCCTGAGACAGACCTGTTGTGCAATGTGGGTGCCCCAACATACTTGTAGAAGGCTTTCTGTTGATTGCCCCATGTGTGTGTTTTAAATGACATATCATATCACAACCAAAACGAGGTAACGAGTCATGTGAGCATCCCCAAAGGTGTGGTATTTAGATGCCAAACTGTGTGATGGAATGTCTGATAGTGACTGTGACAAATTGACTTCTGCCTTGCATGAGTACAACGATGAGTAGAGGTTAAAACCCCCATTCAGCCCTCACACCTTTACAAACCAGGATCCAACACAATCATAAAAGTGAAACAAGCAAAATATATATGTCCTTTGCCTTTTGTGGTATCATGGGCCAAGGGAAGGCTATGCTCTTAAAATGGGTATGAATGTGGATCAGTAGGAACCCAAACAGTGAAGTGTAATAGTTCAAAATAAAGGAATGTCCAATCAAGGTTCTATAAAACTATACACTTCAATAAGACACAGCATGTATTATACTAACTAACCGGAAAAACAAAACACAACACCCACACATGAGGTAATAACACAGAATAAGCAAAGATAGTAGATGAAGCACTCTGAGTAATGAATCAGGGGTGAAAGGCAAGCAAAACCAACAATGTTCTTGAACAAGGATATGCACTTGTGAGCAAAAAGGGTTCAAAGTGACCTAACCAGTTTCTAGGGCCCGCTAATGGACCGAGGGGGCAGTTAATAATCAATAATACATTATTTGCTGTTCTTGGTGGTTCTGCAGCAATGAACCAGACTTCCTGGGACTGTGTGAAATTCGGGATAGTGCAAAAGGCAGCAACTGAGGGTCCTGCTGGTTCAAATATGTTGAACATTTCTTGAAACACGCATCAAGCAGTTAAATGGCAAAACACTAGAAAACCCGGCTGTCTTGGCTCTCATGTTTCTGTGAGTTCCAATCTTGGGCTCAGGAAGAAGATGATCCTGTGTTCCCAAAAACAGGGGAGGCTGGCACACAACTGCAGGGGTCCTCCAACACAGTGAGGTCTAGGGTACCGCTGTGGCTGTCAGAGCGGTGGTCTTTCTCCAACGACACACCACTTCTAAGGGTGCTGTGAGTCCCAATCCTGGGATTCAGGGACAAAATGCGTCCTTGTTCTCAGGCTCACCAATACAGGGGAAGCTGGCACACTACTGCAGGGGACCTCCAGCACAGTGAATTCCTGGGTATTGCTCTGGCTGGCAGAGAGGTATGTCCTGTTCTAGCAGCAGATTACCCTCAATTGCCCCTGGGAATGGTTAGGGGACAGAGCTAATCTCTGCCTTGTAACTTCAAAACAAGGTAGAGAAAAGAGGGGATATTTATATGGACCTATCCAAACAATCCCTCCTCGAAAGATTTTTTTTTCCAATTGCTTACACACAACCTGTTTGGAAGGTCCTTTATGACTTTTCAGACTGTCATATATGGCTTTTTAAGGTAGAGTGTTGTATTATGTCTCTATCCTGTTTAGCTATCTTCAATAAGTCGCCAACAGATCCTTTGTATTTATCAAAAAATATACTTTTTATTCATCTTAAAAACATATTATTTCTTAAAAACAGACATTTTTGCCAAATTAGATTGATCAAATACTGAAAAATATATCTTACATTTTCAATCTCCGTTTTTCACCAATATAACAACCAACATGTATTTTTTGTTTTTGGAGATAACCTACCAACAATGATATAGGATTCAAAATTCACCATTTGTGTATGTTTCAGTTTTTTCCTCACTCATCCTTTTCCCTTGCAAACCATTTATCCCAACATGTTTCATTCCACAACATTTATTCTTACACACTCAGTATTCTGGAAATTCTTCAGGGGGATACAATTCAATAATGATTTAAAAAAAAAACTTCTTTGTTCACTCTGACAGATTCATCTCATGGCAATTTCTATTGTGCATCAATTCCTTGCTACTCTTACTTCTTCAACAATCACTGTGACTTCCTAAAAAGACAAACAATGACCCTACTTCAATTTAGGCATGCAAAATACATCTTAATTGTTTTTACATTCCTTATAATTAGTTATACATGGTCAGGGATGTGAATTCCCTTCATTTCTTTCACAGCTTTATTCTTTGGGTGCTTCATTTCTGACATACACCTCATCTTGGTTTAAGATGTTCTCAATCTATTTTTGTTATGTAGATGTATCAACATATGTATCATGTATCAAGTAATTTCTTTTTCTCAGACTTCCCAAGTAAGGTAGAAACACCTATCCCTTATCTCCTACCTATAAGGGAAGGGAAACACAAAATGCGGTTCATCTATTTTCTTTGCATAGTCACTCACTATCTGTGGTGGTTCCATGCTGCATGGAATAATTCTGAGTTCAGGTTGATAGGGGTAAGGGTTTATAGTTCAGGCTGTTCCTGTGGCTTAATTGTTCCAGATTATACTAAGTGCTCTGTTGAAATGAGAGAGACATAAATCACACCAGTTACAAGACGTTTTGAGACTTGTTTTTTTCAGCCCTGTCTAGCTGGTCCACCAGTGTATTTTTAGCTATTAATTCATAATGCTCACCTTTGTGTCAATTTATGGATTCGAAACAGACCTTTATTGCTGCTTTTGCAAATTGTCCTTAAATTTGATCTCTAGCGTAGCTAAGTGCTCCTTAATCGCCCCAGGAGTAAACAACTGTGCTCAAATTCAGCATATCAGTCCATCTTTATTCCCTTGATCAGACTGCCTTCATTACATTGCACTGTGTGTGACCTTCAGCAGACTACAGTTAGGGGCCATCCTATTTCATGTCTCATTTGTTATGCTTTTCTGTTTGTTAACAACAGACGCGCTATTTCATCAAACATCTCCCCATATAGAAGCAAAGTTTCTATTTTACCACTCGAGGTACATGGCCAATAGGGAAATATTCACACAGTTAATTAGTTGTGTCTCAAACCTAAGGTTCAGTCAGCCTTTTGCATACCTTGAAGTTTCTGAACTGAACGCCCGCACTCGTTCCTTGTCACCACTGACTTCCTCTGTTTTCGGGAGGCTGTAATACAGCGTTCAAGCCTCAGTATTTATTTGCCTCACTCCACCCACAGTTAGTCTTAATTATTTATTGTCTGAAGTGCACTCTAGCTTACATTTTTCGCAACCATTGGTGTGTTGTCTTTGTTTATGTTTCCATTTTGTACGGTGCCTTTATCTAATACGCCTCAGCCCTTGGTGTTTCCATGGATATTCTCAATCTAGTTTGGTTCGTTGTTTTATATACTTAATGTTTCTTTTTGAGCTAAGACCATTGTACACATGTAAGTATGTCTCGCTATGTTTGGTATTTCCAAGAATTATATGCCCCATATTATTACTGGTGCTTGATTTTCTAAGGAATTCTCCCAACCTACATTGTTTTAGTAGCTGGTGCATCCACATGAAAGCTCCTGTTGAAATCGTCCACTCTAGCCTACTCACTGCTTTTGTTAAGATTCATTTTAGAGGCCTTGTAACACCTGTCTTCACCTCACAACTGAAGAACTTTAGAAAGGACTGCTCTTGCAGCAGGACCTAGTGAACCCTTCTCAAGTGATGATCCAAAGATGATTCAAGATTATTCCCAAAATGATTCTCAAGATGATTCAGAAAAATGGTGCGTGACACCTTCTTTATAGGTGAAAGTCCTCAGGTGATTTGACTAAAGCTAGCCTGGTCCAATACCTGTACTTTATCTGTTGGGACGTTGCCCATATCATGTCACATCCAAAGTGCTTTGCGCCAGAGGAAGTGAAGGGCAAAGGAAAGAGAAAGAGTGGCTGAGAGAATCAAGATGGTAGAACACTCCCAAAACAGTACCGATCCCTCTCTGACTATCCTAGCTCCCCACTCCCCTTCACAATAGGATGAAAGGTCTGTAGAAATGCAGCACCCTGAGGTGAGGCCTGTAGGGAAATATGTATGAAGGCCCCTTTCACCATATGCAGGAGCGTGCGACAATGTACAGCAATGTGTTTCTCTGATTTTCGTTTGCTAAAGCACGGAGATGTAGCTAGCTATTAACCCTGTTATATGGTATGCTTTGGCTAGGGCAATGCGAGTGTAAGTGCTGTACTAAGCACAATAAATGTTTCCTCTGACGGTACCAGATACATCAGGCTCCACACTCTATGTATCACGAAATAAACAAACCACACAATAACAGGCCACAAATGGCTTTCATAATATCGTTATCTATCATTGTATCTTCATTTAGCAAAACAGGATAAAACAAATGCAGAGAAAACATCAGCGTTGCATCTCATAAAATGTGTCAGAAATAGGAAGAAAAGTCTAAATGCAGCTTGGCAAAAATGCAATTTTCATAATCTGTTAGTGTGTTTATATCCCTAATACATTGCCATAGACTTTCTTAACTTCCCCAACAAGACAGTGATTTCTCTCTCTGGCCCAGCGAAACTGGCTTCTATTTAAGTAAACCTGCCAGAGCACACTCATTTATCTGGCCTAAAAACTCTCACTTTCCAACAAGAGACTATCTGCACACAGACAAATTCATCTGTTCTTTGGTGCATGAAGAAGAAATGGGTCCCCCGTGCCTAATTTGACACTTACTTATTAGAACAATGTTACCTCTAATTAGATATTTCTCTTGTATTTTGTCACTTATGCATACCAAGAGTTCAGTGTCACTTTTTCTACATGGCTGGCAGAGGGATGTCTTCTATGGAGCAGGTGGCCTCTCTTCTACTATCAACCACCTGCAGAGCTCCACCAGGTCTTGCCTATCTCACTCTTTTCTGCACTGCCTCTGGCACCCGACCCAGGCTGCAGTTTTACAGCTCACAGCCAGCAAGCACCCAAACCTGTTACATTTTCTTCTCTCTTCCTTCTTCTTCCACCCAATCGTTTTCCCGCCAACCCTCTTATTTATTCCTCCCCCAGTATTTAAGCTAACTTTTCTTCTGTTTCCCTGCCTATATTTTCATAAAGAAAGCATATGGTTTCACCACCCACTTTTGTGCCTCCTGCCATGAGGTCATCAATCAATCAAAGGCCTCCCCTTCTTTCCAATACCCCAGTAATTATCAAAAACTTGTTCCGCTCCCACCACAATTACCTTTATACAGCACTCTTTCTCCAGCCCGGATGAAATGTGCCATATGTCGCATCATGATATTCTTTGTGTTTTTTCAGTTTAAACAAGGAGCTGTTTTTACCAGTGCACATTATGCTGTTACATGCTTTCTGAACTCCACTTCCCCCAAGCACACTGCAAAATAGCTTTCAATTTGTGCATGTATTTTCTAAGCCAATGTTGCAGTGCAAGTTCATGCACCCCCAGCCTGCAGCTGGGCTATGGCCTAAGCAAACCCCAGTCTAATTACTAATAGCCACTAGCACTGATGTTGGTGAGGATAGTCTCTAATCAGATTAGTATTCAGTAATATTAACAGTTTGCAGCCTACACTATGCTGTGCTGAGCTAAGCTAACTCCCAAATCACCCCTTCTTTAGTTTGCCCTTAGGTATAGGTAAAGGATAGATGGAGGTTAAATTAAAGGGGCTAACATGGAATAATTGAAGGAATGGATGAAAACTCCTTTAAACCGATGGTGGCATATCCATCACAATGCCCAGTGCTGGCTTCGTCAATTTTGCAAAATGTGTCTGATTGCCAGAGAGGCCTGTGTCCATGCCACACATTTCATCACATCATGGGTGTTAGGCAGAATCCTGTGCAGTTCCCTTAGGGAACACTGCAAAAAGATTAAGACTACAGGAGTAAGCAGTAAACCCAATTGGTAGCAGTCTGCACCACCCAGATTTACCTGGTGGCTGTGGCTGAGCAGTCAGACTTCTCTCAAGAAGAGTAGGGCAGTATATAGAGTATACACAATAGGGCCAAAAACACAGTAGAGCAAACAAACACTGACCAGGGCTTTGTATCAAAAGTATATAATTATTTATTTAAAACACACTTTAGGAAACACACTAGCACTCTAAATCAAAAGCATGTTAAAACACAGTCAGGTAAAGTATAGATACCTCCCTTGATAAATATTAGACAAGTCAGAGTTAAAACACCACTATTTGTTAAAACAGATGTCAGCGCGTAACCTAGATGGCACTCCAATAGTTAAGTTAAAGGGAGAGAAAAAGGCAGGACATAAAAATAAAACAGTTCCCAACACTTTTAGAAGTTAAAAGCAAGGGAGTAAAGGCAGTATACACTGTAGAGCCAAATTTCATAGGCCAGGCCCACTTTAAATGGAGCAAAGCGAAATGTGCCCAAGATCACAAAGTTTAAAATGCACTAAAAGTCTTTGCAGAATGTTCAAAAGAGGTTGGGGTGATACAAGAAGTAAAGTTAGAAGGGCGGCCAACCCAGTTGGAAAGCCAAGGATTTTAGGGTCACCTTTAGCAATCCGTGGAAAGGGAGCCCAGGCAGAACACAGTACCTTAAAGAGAGAGGAAGCTCCAGCGGTGGCAGTTGTTCCTTGCAACGGGTGCAGTTCATTGTTTCGACCAGGGGAAGAGAGGATCCCGTCGAGGAGGAAACTTGGAGTCGTTGTACTGCCCAAGGATGAGGCCAGCCACGGAGTTTGTCGGTTAAAAGGTGCGTTCCTTTTATTCGCGGTCAAAGTGGTGAAGCTTGGCTATCCGGCCGCCGGGGTGCTTGGCACGGGTGATTTGACCAAGAGACATCTTTGGAAGGTGAAAGGGGCAAACTGGTTGATCCCACCAGCTCAAAGGAAGAAGACTCGTCCAGCAGAAGATCTTCTCTTGTCGTTGGGAAAGTGGTGAGTTTGTTGCAGCAGGGCTACACCGGTGGTGTCGTCGTTGCAGATGGCTCAGCTTCTTCCATCTTCGGATTCTTAGGTCCTGTGGCGACTTCTGAAGTTCCAGTCCAAAAAGCCCTGCTTTTATGCAGAAAAAAATCCATTCAACAGCCTAGCTGTCACTCAAACATGCTAAGTGGTGAGCCACTATCCAATCAGAATAGAGTGCGACTTGGGTTGCTAAGGCAACGCAGTCCAGGGTGCCAATTCCCCTCCCCACACATCCTTTGGAACCCAGACCATTTGTGGAGATGCCCGCCAAAAAGTGGAACAAAGGGCCCAACCTTTGTTGGAGTTACAGAGACGGACACGAATGCCATTTTAGAAAAGAGTTCTGGCAAAAAGACCCAACCGTTGATTTAATATTAAATAAATAAACCGGCAGTATCTTTAACATTGCACCAAAAAGTGGTGTGTTTAAAATCAATGGGAAAATCCCATAGGAAATATTCCGGTGGAATATTTTGTGTGGTAACCACTGCCACCAGCCAGAAACTCGACAAGGGGGGACTGGACAGTGCCCCCTTGGAAACAGACCCAGGGGCAATCGAATTAACCCCTTCCAGTACTTCCACAATATGATGGTTTGTACTGGTTCTGTTCACAATTTTGGACTAGTAAAGTCAATGTTGACTTTACATGCCCTGGGAGACAGTAGTCAGTCCCAGGGTATGGAGTCTATGTTTGGGGGTCACTTTGACACCCCTGTGTTACTGCACTGAGGGTGCTGTGTAACACCTACACAAAAACAGATGGAATCCTAGGGAGTAAAAGACCCCATAGCCCATAAGCACAGACAAAGTCGAAGACATACCTCAAATCATGCCTAAGAGTGGGAGGAAAAGAGTCTCATTCTTAGCAGGAGAAAAAAAAACAAACCCCAAAAATCCAGCAAAGCTGCTGGGGGACTCACTAGGTTTGGGAAATTAGCCTTATAAGAGAATTCTCCCTAACAATGGGTGCAGGTGTACACCTCCTACATCTGGGTTCTTCCTTTAACTCACCAGTTTCCCATCTGCTTCTCCCATTTTTGATCCAGTGGGGGCTTCAGGGGGCGCTGGTGAGGGAAAGGAGTTAGCAATTACATGGAAATAAATGCATGCATTAAACAACATACACATGCAAAATGTTGAACTACACCTCCCTTTGCCTCCACCTGGAAACCAAATTTGGTATTATGCAACATCTCAGTAGAGCATTTGCTTTTCATTTTTGTATCCCTCTTTTTACACAACTTAGTTTCATATTTTCATGCACACCTACTTATCTGCTGTGATGAATCCCTTTAATCCTTGCATGAACTACTTACCTTAATGATTTAGGCATCTTGATGTTGATGGAACAGCTTCACTTTTCCTTGCCTACTGGTTTCTCCAAGATATTCCAGCCTTTGAACGTCATGTTTTGTTGGAATGGCTTTATCTGGTTCGTGTGGACACATTATTCCAAAGCCAACTCTCCTTCCCTCATCATAATTCTGTATACAACAGGCAAAACAGGTCTACAATTTTAAACAGGCCATGCCAGGATGCTAGAAATTTAGCATTCTTATTTTTGACTTTTGTAAAATTGAATTTAAAAACCTGCTCCCCTACTTCATATTCCCTGACAGATGTTTTCCTGTCGTAGTATGATTTGTCACTCTCAGCCACCCTTTGAGGATTGTGCTGTGTAAATGCAAATGCGTGCTGCAAATGTGTGCTCAAATCCTCCACATATTCATGAATTGTGATTGCTAGGAATTGATCATTAGTCCTGTACAATAAGTGGGTGACAAAACCATTTTGCTGCCTGTCATAATTTCATGTGGGCTGAGGCTTGTGGATTTTGATGGTCTTGACCTAAGGGCCATTAGTACCAAAGGGAGCCACAAAACCCAACTGGACCCTGCTTTGGCCACAAACCTTTTTCAAAATGTCAATGATTGATCTATTGCAACATTCCACACCACCAGAAGAAGATGGCTGATAGGAAATACGCAGTTTCTTTTTGACTCCCAGGATTTGCCACATCATAGTCATCACTGCACTAGTAACATGACTTCCACTGTCTGATTCTATTCTTTGAGCCAAACTAAATATAGAGAAGATATGATTCACTAGCAATGTGGCTGCTGTTTGCGCACTTCCGCCAGGTGCTGGAATACACTTCAACAATTTGGAAATTAAACAGGTCACTGGAAGCATATATATGTTTCCCCGTGCTGATCTTTGGACTGCGTAAATGAAATCTATTTGCAAATCTTTCCCGGGTAGTGCCAGACCTGTCTTCATTAGTGGCAACTTCTCTTTGAGATGATTCTATTGTGAATGTGGGGGCATACTCTCTTCAAGCAAAATTCTGCAATTCAATGTGTGCTGCTGCCCGCAGCCGCCCAGAGGGAGGATTGCCCAGAGTATTCATTTAAGGCTCTTCAAACATGTCCCTGAGAAAGGCGGCCTTACCACCCTTTCTGCTGATGAAACGTAAAAGAACTTGGGATTTAGTTTTCCTACTAGGATTCCCCAGACAACCTTGTGATTCCATACACAATTTAATTAAAAGAATGAACATATAAGTCATCTTTGGTAATGCTATAGAAAAGAAGCAAATTATGAACTAATAAGCAAATGAGTGATTACTTTGGTCTATTATCGTCCCTTCTAAATATATAAATTGTGTTACTTAAAACACGTTAAATAAGGGAATAACTATTTTGTATTTCACCAATATTTGATTCATATTATTTTCACCTTCTCTCATCCCTTTCACTCTCAACCATCCTAAAACTTGGGGTCCCTATACATTGGCACTGAGAACAAGACCAACAAACCTTTTGGGTCTTCTACTTGTTTCAATCCTCTTTCTTCATTTATGGTGCATCATTCAAAGGTTCTGTTCCTTGGTCTGGTATTATTTGTCTTTTACTTAATTATTGATTCTGTATTATTTTCTGTATGGACTGTTGCCACTTTAAAAACTATTGTTTCAAATATATTTCTCTGGATTGTCCTACCAGGATGGTGATAAGTGGGGTAATTGTTTTAGATGCCCTTTCATTGGAAATTAGATTTATAAAGAGACAAGTAACAATTTTTGGTAAATCTTTGGCAAGGGGCACTAACGGATACCCTACTGTAAGATCCAAAGTTGTAATCTGTGCAAGGCTTTGGTCAATAAATGGGAGTGGCCATCTTGACACTGGCAGGCTCTTATTTAGCTGCTTTAAGTCTGCACACAAACACCATTGGGCTTCAGCACATCTAATATAGGGGTGTTTGAGGTACTGTGGACAGGTCTAATGATTCCTCGGGACTCTACATTTTTGCACAAATACAGGCTCCCTACCATAACTTTCTGGCGGTGTCGTGACATGCAAATTAGTAAGCCCACAATCATAGGCATCTTTGGCAAATATCTCTCTGAAATCCAAGTATTTCTCTTCCTCATTGTTGTAAACATCTGCAGCTTGAATTTTCTCCTGTACCTTTTTAGAAATTTCTGGGAAATCCTGTAAAGGAGTGACTTCTCTGCTTTCTTCTAGCAGTGTGGCAGTTTCTCTTTGGAGAGATGGCAGTCAAAAATATGTTGACACATCAGCCTCCATTTTAGTTTGCTGTTTTTCTTTTTCATTTTCATTAATTTGAAATAGGATGCAACCACATCCTTTGGTTCATAGGGGTATACTGACTGAATTATAAAAATCCCCCTTGATTTACAATCTAAAGACCCATACAGTTCACCCTGTGTGGTGATATAATTTTCAGGAATATTCCCAATGACTGGGTTGTTTGAATCTGCAGTGTAGTGTGATTCTTGCAAAACAAGGGGGACTCTGGGAGTCCCTCTACCAGCACGAACACAGCCCATTGGATGGAAGGCCCCTGGGAGAGATTCTAACAAGTGTTTAGCTCACTCTCCCTTTCACAGAGGAGAAATGTCCCTGCATATCAGTCTTTGTCCTGCCCAGGTACAGTCCAGCACCAAAACGCTAGGCAATTCTTCTCTGAGCAAGAGTACCAACAGCAACCTCAGACACGTGTTTCGGCCTAGTCGGGCCTCATCAGTGAGGTGGAGCTGTGCCTCTCTAAGAACAGTGCACAGCTCCACCTCACTGATGATGCCCGACAAGGCTTAAACATGTGTATGGGGTTGCTGTTGGTGCTCATGTTCAGAAGAGAATTGACATAGCATTTTGGTGGTGGAATAACCGTGTGGGCGGGACAAAGACTGATATGCAAACAGATATCTCCCTTCTGTGAAAGGTACAGTGAGCTAAAGTGTGGCTACGGACTCTTGAGTGGGTACCTTCCCAAAGAACAGGTAATTTAGCAGTGTTCGTTCTCAAAGAGTGGCGCCTTTGTACTATTCTTTAGTGTGATTCTTTCACTACCTTCACTAATGGTGTACCTTCTTACATGTGAATGTATTGGCACCTCTTTGTTATGCACCAGTATTCAAATGTGACCATTCCCAATTACTACTAATGGTGTATATTCGCCTTCTAGCCCCTACTGTCTCATGGATTCATTGAGACTTACAAATGCATCAGGCTCTTTCATCAGTTGTCTCTTTCTGTACTTTAATGCTATTATGAATTGCCTTGTGAAAGGCAGAATGATGACATCCTTCTTTAATTGTAGCTCAATTGCATATGGCATTATTTGTTCACAATGGCTTCTGTCCTCAATTCAGGTGCTGCTCAACCCAGTCTATATGAAACCATTTGATTCAAGAAATCTGAAACCATACACAATCTGTGCATGATGTCATATCACAAATAGAATTTAGCTCTGGTTTGAATTACACTCCATACATTGTGATGAAGGTTTTTGGACCCTATTGTAATTTTCAACATGCATCTTCCAACAATTCTCTGTCCCAAATCAGGGGCAACTAAACCAAAGTGTATTGATTTTATTTTTATTTTAAAACATGTTATCTCTTCTCTGTCAAGCATTTGTTTGAACACATGATCAGTAATAAAACTCCTTTCTTGCTCTAGGGTCGAAACTTTCTCAATCATTTATGGATGCCCATTTACATGTACAGGCATCCAGGCCTGACCTCCTTTCATGTGTACTTCTGCAATTGTTGGAATATGCGTTTTAATGCCGTGGCTCTGAAAGCTCACTCTGTTCACAGTTTTCATCAATTAGGTAAAATTGCAAGGTGTTTTCATCTATCTGTGTTTGCCAGTTTTTGTTAGGATTCAAATAGATCTTAAATCACTGCTTTTCTTTTTCTCCTTGTATTTTTCAATGGCACATCAGAATGACAGTGACAGTAGGTGCACAGCCATTATGAAGATATCCGTCCACTGCTTTATCTGATCTAGCAATGATGTGGCATCCTTTTGCATTGCTACTTTAGCTCATCACTTTTTTTTAGTTTTAAGGGCTTTTTGGTCAAAGACCACAAGACCACATTTATCCCATCAATGAGGGGTGACAGTCTCTTAAGGCAATGTCTTCCTACAAGAAATGGGGTCTCCTAAATGGGTGTGACCACCACCACTTGTGCTTCCCTACGTTGATGTCAACTTCAGTGGCACCTTCCACTGGTGTTTCTTCCTCATTTAAATTATGCGCAGGGCTTCAATCTGTCTCAATTTCAGGTTATTTTGTGCGGTTCTCCCTTCATTTATGCTGCCCAATAATTTCCTTGACATCACGGTTGCCTGTGTGCCTGTGTACACCTTTGCAAAAACATTTATTTTCTCTTCACTGGTAAAAGGGGCATAATAACTGTCTTCAGATTCTTATAGGATACAAAGGAAGTATGAATTATTGCTAATCTCCAGATTGACGTTCCTTAGGCCTGCTGGCAAAGGGGCATATCAAATGACATTTTACCCCCCTTTTTGCTCATCTCTTTTTCTATGTTTCTATTTATTTTTCTCTCCTGAGATCTGTTAGGGAGAATTCTCAATATGTGCTAATTTCCCTTACCTTTGAGACCCCCAGCAACTTTGCTGGATTTCTAGGATTTTATGTTTTTACAGAGAAAGAGTGTGAGCCTTTTTCCCACGCTTTCATGTATTTTGATGTGTGTTTTACTTTTGTGTTATTTGATTATGGAGTTTTAAAACAACTCCATAAGCATCATCCTTTTCTTTGTGTCACACAGCACCTTCAGTGCAGTGGCACAGGGATTTCTTTCATACTTCCCAAGGATTAAATACCTTCTCTGGGACTGACCACCATCTCCCAGTGCATGTAAAGTTAAATTGACTTTACTAGTCTCTTTTAATTTAGTGATCCAGCACACACTACCTTCCTATAGAGTGCTGGAGGGGTTGCCTAGCTTCACCTGAGTCAAAACACTCATGTAACAGTAGAATGTTACCATTTCCTACTTTAAATGGCTGGTGGCAGTGGTTTAGATCAAACTACCATGATTTTTCCCAACCGCTAACAATGGTAGCTAAAAACCGGGTCAGCCATGTTTTTCAATACGGCACCCAAGACCTATCTGTAAAAACAGACTCTGGTCATCTTTTTTAACCATTTCCTTTAGGAAAGGTCCATTTTGTGTTTGTCTTTGCGCGCCAAACCAGGTTTGGTCCCTTTGTTCGTTGGCCTTTGGCGGGCTTCAGTGCTGAAGCCCTCCTCTGGCGCCAGTGTGTCTGGAGTGGACAGGATGTGAGGGAGGAGCCTGAAACTCCCTGTGATTAGTCTCCTAGGAGACTTGAATGCACTCTGGTGTGATTGGCCGGTTGGCTGTCTGGCAAGGACAGCCACCCTGCTGTGTGAGTGACAGCCAGGCTGGAATGAATGGGGGAAAACTGTTTAAAAGCAGGTCTCTGGGACTTGGAAAGCAGAGTCGACCACTGGAACGAAAGAACCAAAGATGATCTGAAGGAAGAGGACCGCTGCAACTCCTGGACGACCGGTGAAGCCCTGCTGCAGGTCTGAATTGCCTGAAACTCCATCGACAGAGAATCCCTTCACGGTTCACTTCTTCCCTTGATTTTGTTGGCAAAAACCAACTCGCAAGCCACCTGGACACCGTCCCCATCTGGTCGAATTTTCATCAGAGTGCTGTCAAAAACCGAATAGCCAGAGGGAAGGAAACCAGCCTGTGGACTTTAAGGCACTCACACCTTAAAACTGACGTCTTGCTAAAGCTTTTGGACTCATCGCTGGGCAGTTCAGGAACCTCCCAACGTCCTCCTTCTTGTCCCCACGACTGAAGATCAGGAACATCGAGATCTGCTCGAACTGCCAGGAACAACTGCCTCAGCTACAGCTCTTCTTCATTAAAAAGGTACTGTGCAAATGCGGTCCGGAAATCTTTTCGGCCATCGAGAAAGTGCGTGAAACTTTCCTCAACTATGAAGGCTTGTCCTTACCTTAACATTCGTCCAAATTTTTGCCTAGTCAAATTCTTCTAATCTCTGTGGCAAAGACTTAACCGTTATCTACCAGAACTGTGCTATCCTATACAAAAGACCCTGAACCATTGACCTTGGCCCAGGCCTTTTGAGAAGAATTGCTGGTTGTATTTAACTGAAACCCTTTGCCCTGCCTATGAATGTATTTGGGCTGTCTATTCTTGTTACCATGTCTTTTTACCCCTTTATTAAGTATCTGAAGTGCCATTTTGCTCCCACTTCATTGGAGCTAAACTTGTTCATTTACTTACCGGTTGCATTTTTGTGGTTTATTAGTGTTTGATATTTAGCTGCTTATGCTAGTGTAATGTTTTCTAACTGACTGAGTAAATACATGTATGTTCTTTTATCAAGAAACCTTGAGCAAGTGTATATTTGAATCACTGTATATTGTAGTCCTTTGTGTAACTTGTTCTACTGCTCACTTAAATTCTTGGGATAAGTCTGGCTGCTCAGCCATCACTACCACTTTACCGTGTAGTACAGGCTTGTACCAAAGGTGAAATTGTGCTTACACTTGTAGTCCTAATTGCATGTAGTGTTCTCAAAGGGTACTGCATGTGATTCTGCCTAACAAGATCTGATTTGGATCTTTGCCACCGGTTTCTATATCGGGACCACCTGTGTTCTCACACCATTCCCCATCATTTGGTTCTCTTTCACTTATCTAAGAAGCACAATAGTTTTGTATTTCCATTAACATTGTGAGGCAGAACATCAGCATCTTGTGTGTGTACCGTACTGTACCTGTCATTTCTTCCTCAAGGAAAATCTGGGGTTCGAAATACTCCTCAGGGAACTCATCCATACCTTTCTTTTGCAACATTTTCATTTCTGTGAAGATATGAACACAGTTATTGTCAGGCAATAAGATTCTTTCATTTGATTTTCTATTTTTTAACTACTCTTTCATTTATTTCATGCTGGATGTTCTTTTTAAATTGTAATCTGACCCTTTGCTACTTGAGTTTTCCATATGTATCTCTCTTTTCCCTCTTTTCATCTTCACACACATGAATGGTTTGGTTCAACTCTAAATTGAACCACACTTTCTTCTTGTGTGTGTTTCTAGTTCATTTATCCTCAATATTTGACTGTTTCCTGGTTTTAAATCGCTAGACAATTTGGTGTGTTCATTTACTGGTGGATCATTGTCATTTGCTCTTTCATTATGGGAGACCTGGCTGAGTAATCATTGTTGCTGTTCTTTGCAAAGTCACTCTTGAGACACTCTGCAATCTCAGTCAGATGCTGTTTTTGCACTGCACACAGTTTTCCTATCTGCTCAGTCAACATGTTTACCCGTGACTCCAAGCACTGAAATCTGTTCATATCCCTAAACTCATCCATCTGTGCTGTATTCTGGTACTGGTTGAATTCAAATTGATCAGGCCTGTTTTGGCTCCTTTCATGATATTGATTTGTGTTTATGTTTCCCCTGAATTCCCAGGACAGAGGAGGCAGGGAACGTGCAGTGACCATCCTCTGTCCATGGTCTACCTGAGGAGAGGGCTGACCATAAGGGCTTTGACCATAAGTTACATTCCATCTCTCATTACACAGATACTGTTCCGTTTGTTAATTTCCATTTTCAATGAACCCATCTGTCTTGCCTGATTTCCATATACCATTGTGGCAGTGTCAAACCTACTCTGGGCCCCCAATGCTTAGCATGGCTGTTATACATCTGATTCTGGCTATTATTAGGCCCCAGCATATCATAGCAAAAGCCCACCTTTGGTGAAATACCAAGATACAAAGAACTAATGTACAAGCTTCTGTCACTGGTTTGGTGCAGCCTTCTCTCGAATGACCACACCCCTCTGATTATGTGGAGCGTCATTCTTTATTTAAGCAGTCTCCAAATGCAGAATTTATCTCTAACACTGCAGGTGTAGATTCTTTAACTTTTGCTTGGATTCCTTACTCTAACCCTCATTCTTCTCATGGGAAATTACCTCATTGGTTTTACTAGCTTGCTCAAGAATTCATTCTAAGCTTCGGTCCCTAGTGAACTCATATGTGAGTAGGAGACCACCTCTCAAAACGTGAAAAGGCTCTGGCGTGGCGATTTATCTAACTGATTGGTCATGGGCCCTCATTAGGAGGTTGCCGGTAAGTCACTGGTAGTACCGGCAGCCTACTGGTAACCTCCACTTGCCGTTTCTGTCATCCAATATTATTACCGGCGGCAGAGGAATGGTAAGATCCCATTCCGGTGGAGTCCTATACGACTACACCGGAATGGGAACACTGAAGCACTGACACCATAAGTGACGGTGCCATAACTTCAGTGAAAAGTCTGGTGGTAGGGGCTTGAACTACCAGCATGTCAGGCCTGCCGGTAGTTCACTGCCCCTATTGGCAGACTTGTAGTTTGTCAGTCCAGAAAAGGTCCCGGTAACTGTTGTTCCCTGCGTTTTTTTCTGGACCGGCAAACTTAGAATGAGGGACATGGTGTATGCTGCCTTTTTAGCATCTTGAATGGAGCAATATGGCAAGAATTGTTTTCTAATTTCTCTTTCAAAGGCATCCCATGGTAAATTCCTCTGTTCAGTTAAGCTCTGTATGAAGCTAGCGGAGTTGGGGTCCGTGGTGAGGTTAAATAATCTGATATACTGAGCTTTGGGGATTCCCAACGTCTGGAATAGCTCAATAACAGCTTTAAGGTCTTCCTTGATACTCATACCTGAATCTATCTTGAATGGTCTGATCAAACCTTGCATTACACAGTACCTAATTTTGATCCCCCTTTCTCTGCTCTAAGCAAGCAGGCTCAACCTCGAGCTTTGGACTGTAGCCAGCTCTTGTCGAGTCAACATCAGCTGGCAGAGTTCCCAGACTGTGGATGGACCCAGCTTCAGTGAAAGTAATGCCCTGCTGCTCTCTTGCTTTAGGGAACAGCTCTGGGTTTTCAAAATTCGAGATCTGTCGCCTCATTTCCCTACATTGTGCATGGAGCGCTTGTGTTTCATTATAGAGTGCAGAGTTTTCTTTCCTTAGCTTGGTTACCAGCCCATCCATTTCTGTAATTTGCATTTTAAAATGATCCATTTCTTCCAGCCTTCTATCATTTTCAGCCATCAATCTAAATACCTCATTTTCCAGTGCCTATAATTCCCTAGAGGACTGACAACCAACATGTTTGGACTGCCTGAATTCCTCATAAGACATTACAAGTAGGCCGCAAAGGGATACCGGGCACTGGGAATGACATCAGTGCCGGTCATCCCTTTGTGCCCTTCTACGAGTTCCCTTTGCGGGTCCTTCCTTAACGCCTGCGGGCCTCGTCACGAGGTTGGAGGTAGCCATGGCGCTATTAGCGCCATGGCTGCCTCCAAAATCGTTCCGACTCCGGTCTGGTGGATGGAGCAATTACCGGTCCATTCCGAGGTCAGAGGGACCGGTAATTCGCCATTCACCAGAGCCATTCCCCATTCCAATTTGAGCCCCCATAGGGCTCAATGGGAAGGGGGAAGGCAGCAATAACGTACCGCAAATTGCGGTACCGTTATTGACCCCGGTATCCCTTTGCGGGTCCCGTCCTTAATGCCTGGTAAAACCAGGCGTTAAGGAAGGACCCGCAAAGGGAATTCGTAGTAGGGCGGAAAGGGATTACTGGCACCGGTGCCCTTACCGGTGCCGGTAATCCCTTGCCGCCCACCTCGTAATGAGGCCCAAGGTCTCTAACCTTTCAATGTCCTCCAAAATCGTTTTCAAGTGCACTTCACCTTCACTCTCAGCCAGCTGTCTCTCTCTCTCTGTGCCAGCTGCACGTTTGCGGCACCATAGTTGGCCTGTAATATATTCATTTCTCCATTTTCCTTCTGGTGCTTAAAATGTATGCAGCAGCTCTAGTATTACAAGCTGCGTTACTGTTAAAATCTGTGTTTACTCTTCCCAATCCCACGGCATATACAAAAGTGTTATCACCTCATTGCTTTCTAACACTGGTCATCCACATCAGCCACTTGCTGACAAAGAAGGGCTTATATCTGATTGGTGGGCATTTAGTGTTCAAGCTCCCTACTGGCTGGTTCCTGACAGCTATTATTAACCTCATCTTTGTCGTCATAATGTACACACCCCAGTGACCCCAGTGGTGTCTCAGACAGTAGTTTCTCTAAGCAAGGGGACCTGGCCCCAATCCATAATGTTGAAATGGGCCCCGACACTTATTCAGGTGGGCCTAGGTGGGGCTGTCTCATTGGTATTGTAGGCAATTTAGAGAGGGCACCTTCACCAAAGCAGCCAAAGCTGCAGTAGTAAATTAGTCAGCCCAACTCCACCTGGATAGCGTTGGACTGGGCAGTGGACGCATAACATGGACAGAGAGTGGGAGGGCCGGCCATGGTAGTGTCACATGACATAGCCCACCTGCTGGATTCCTGTAATAGCTCGAAAAAATATATATCGGCTGGGACTGGCAACCAAAGTAAAGGGCCTAAAATTATTGACATTCTTCACCATAATCTGCTAGCAAAGATGCATACACTTTTGTTTTAGAACTAGCCCGTGGCTGCTTGTACTGCTGCGATGGGCAATGAGTGCCAGGAGAAGCTGTGGTGCAAGCAGGCTTAGCAGCACTATCGCCCAGGAAATACATTAGGCTGTCCAAAGAAACTCTTGTATTGATGTTTCTGTAAAGGGGCTTTACCAGGAAATCCTAGGCTAAACATATACTTTAGCCAAAGCAGAATCTAGCCACATTTACCGAAATATCTGGCTGGCACAAGGCTGGTGCAGTAACATTATTCCGTACATGCTTGCATTTGTTTTTCTGTGAATTATTACGATTAA
The DNA here is from genome assembly GCF_040938575.1 of Ambystoma mexicanum. Lineage (NCBI taxonomy): Eukaryota > Metazoa > Chordata > Amphibia > Caudata > Ambystomatidae > Ambystoma > Ambystoma mexicanum. The sequence goes on along the minus strand of NC_090929.1, from coordinate 1,317,952,869 downwards.
CTGTGGCCATTTTCCAAAGAGATGGCAAACCAATGACATCTTTAAAAAAAATAAAAAACATCTCTGTACATACATGATTGCAAAGTAGCAAAATGTGGAGACAACCAGCGCGGAAGTGAGCACACAGCTTATAAATGCGTGCAGGTCCAGCGTGTGTGTTTGTATTCTTGTGTTTTAGCAATGCCACTGAAAACAGGGCATGTAAGACAGCACTGGGGATAGCGCTGGGGATAGCTGACAAAGAATTTAGGGACACAACACGAGCTACGATCTGAAGGTTCAGTCCCCCCCACCCCCCCACCCGACCCCCTGCAAGTAGTACATACCTTTTGTAACCCCGGTTTCACTGGGTATCAGATGATCGTAATATGATTTGACTTAAAGCACGAAGCACGAAGCATCAGGTGTCCTGTCCTGTCCCGTCCGTGTTCGATGTTTTAGAGTTAGTAGTATGAATTGGTCATGCAGTGTGCCACTCACACTCCGGCTCCGTCGCCTCACCTGCTTACTGCTCACAACAAATTCAACTTCTCTCTGCAGACAGTGTGAGCACACTCATGTCCACTCACGCGCGTCTCACCTGCTCAGTGCTCACAAGCTCTATGCATGCAGAAATGGGCAGGTCAGCCAGGACATAGGCCAGCAGGGTTACACTAAGCAGGCAGAGCAGGCAGCACTGCTGCAGGAATAGGAGTTGCTGCTGCTGGTGCTGCGGCTGTGGGTGATGCAGTGGCTCCCTATTTCTCTGGCTGATTGAATATTGGTGCGTGGACTGCGTGCGCATGCATCCCACCAGGCTGCTTGTTTCTGGGCAGTCCGAAATTGCTACATATTAGCACATGCATGCTGCCCATGTGGTTTGGGAGGGGATGTCAGCTTGCATGCATGGCTGTACCCCATCTGCAGCTTGGCTCCAGATAGTCTGGCTTGGGGACTGGACCAGAGAAATCAAAACTGACAACTGCACCAGACCATCATCCATAGGCTAGCCCACTGCTCAAGTTGTACTTATTGAAAGAAAAGTTTGTTTGTGACAATGATGACAAATTAATACATGTGCACTGCGGTCCACCACAAGTCGATCTGAGGCCCAACACAAGCCAAGCACAGCAGCAAACATGTGCCCAGTTTTCTTTAAAAAAAAATGCAATGGAAAATGTTCATGGCAGATGAGTCTGTGAGCGGCCGCCTAGCGGCAGCCAACCGTCTGCATGTGCGGGGGCTGTGCAGCACACAGCTAAACACATGCATTTGAAACTATCCATGGCGGTCGAGTTCGCAGAATCTGCTCACCAGCTCCGCGGGAGCCAACTGGGAGAGACAGGGCAGAGCCAGAGGGGGTAACCACCTCCATTACCCCATGGCTCTGCAACTGCTGAAACTAGGCTCACTCACCAACCCGAGATATTGTCAGAGGTCCACGTTGCCAGCACATCATTCTTAATTTCTGCAAATGTGCAGAGTTCAACAATCTCAACTCTGTCAGGTTTGCAGTGCACTAATGTTCACACAATGCAACTAAAGCAATTGAGAAAGTGGCCTTGGACAATGAATTGAATTTAAAATGCGCTCAGCACAACACAGTATGACCACACTGCAGAAGGCCTTTGCAAGAAATTGCACCTAGCCAAAATCTACCATCTCATCTCCACCAAAATGTGTGGGTAAATATGTATCGAGGCCCTGTCACCGTATGCAGGAGCATGCAATAATGTGCAACAATGTATTTCTCAGATTTGTGTTTGCTAAAGCATAGGAAATTAGTTCGCTGTTATACCCTTTTATATGGGATGATGGGGTGCTTTGGCTTGGACAATGCCTGACTTAGTGCTGCACTAACCACAACAAGTTTTGCCACTGATGGTACCACATACACCAGGCTCCACACTCTATGGGCCTCATTCCAAGTATGGCGGTAAGGGATAGCGGCCACCGCTAACGAGAGCGGTGGCGGTAATCCCTTACCGCCATACTCCGAGTTCCCTTTGCGCCATGGAGGCTTTAACACCTGCTTTTAGCAGGTGTTAAAAACCATGGCGCTAAGGGACCTTGATGTTAATTACGCCACCGTAATTTACGGTGGCGTAATTAACGCCTTCCCCACTCCCATTATGCCCTATGGGGCAAAAATGGGAATGGGGAAGGGTAAATGGGGATTGGGGAATTACCGCCCCGCCAACCTTGGAATGGGGCGGTAATTCCGCCATCCACCAAGGCGCTGCCGGTCCGGGTACGGCGTCAACCAAGGCGTTAATAGCGCCATTGGTTAGCGCCGTACTCGGAATGAGGCCCTATGTATCACTAAATAAACAGACCACACAATAACAGACCACACATGGCTATAACAATAATGCTCTCTGGCATTTTATCTAGACTTAGCAAAACAGAATAAAACAAACGCAGAGAAAAAATCAGCACTGCATCTCATAACATGTGCCAGAAATAGGAAGAAAGGTCTAAATACAGTTTATCAAATATACATTTTTCATAACTTGTTAGTGCATTTATATCAGTAGTACATTGGCATATACTTTCTTAACTTCCCCAACAAGACAATGGGCCTCATTACACGGTGGGCGGTAGGGGTTTTACCGGTACAGCGGTAAGGGCACCGGTACCGGTAAACCCCTACCGCCTTACTACGAGTTTCCTTTGCAGGACCCGACTTTAACGGCTGGTTTTACGGTACCGTAATTAGCACCTTCCCCATTCCCATTATGCCCTGTGGGGGCAAAAATGGGAATGGGGAAGAGCCTTGGTGAATGGGGAATTACCGCCCCCGCTCACCTTGGAGTAGGGTGGTAATTCCACCATCCACCAAGGCGGACACAGTAAAATACCGGCGGCAACCATGGCGCTAATAGCGCAATGGTTACCATCTACTGTGTAATGAGGCCCAATGTTTTTTCCTTTGCGCCTAGCAAATCTGGCTTCAATTTTAGTATACAGGGCAGAGCACACTCATTTTGATATGCAACCTTGAAATATTACTGATACTTTAGCATGCCTGCAAACTCCCACTTTCAAACAAGTGACTATCTGTGCACAGAAAAACACATCTGTTCTCTTGTGCATAAAGAGGAAATGGGTTCCCCCTTGTGCTGAATTTGACCCTTCACTAATTTGAATAATGTTACTTCTCACTAGATATTTCTCTTTTATTTCATCACTTATGCATACAAAGAGATCAGTGCCACTTTGTCTGCATAGCCGTCAGAGAGATGTCGTATGAAGCAGGCGGTCTCTCTCCCAATGTCAACTGCTTGCCGGAGCACAACCAGGATCCCACCTGCTCCATCCTTTCTGCACTGCCTCCGGCTCCCGACCCAGACTACAGTTTTACAGCTCACAGCCAGCCAGCACCCAAACTCATTACATTTTCTTGACCCCTCTCTTACTTATTTTTCCACCTAATCTTTCTCTCGCCAACTCCCTTCTTTTCTCCTCCCCCAGCTTTTAAGCTCTCTTTTCTTCCATGCCCCAGCCTAGAGTTTCATTAAAAAAAAGCATATGCTTTCACCAACCACCTTTGTGCCCCTGCTATGAGGTCATCAATCAATCAAACACCTCCCCTTTTAGCCAACACCCCAGCAATTTTCCAAAATTATTTCTGCTTCCCCACAATGACCTTTATATAGCACTCTTTCTCCAGCCTGGATGAAATGTGCTATATGTTGGATCCTGTCATTCTTTGTATTTTTTATGTTTAAACAATGGAGCTGTTTTCACAAGTGCACGTTCTGCTGTTTCATTGCTCTCTGAGCTCCACTTCCCCCCAAGCACACTGAAAATCAGCTTTCATGTGCATTTACAGTCAACGTTGTGGTCTGAGTTCATGCACCTCCAGCCTGCAGCTGGGCTATGGCCTAAGCAAACCCCAGTCTAATTACTTATAGCCACTAGAATTCGTTTTTTCGGTTAGTCACTAGTCAGATTAGTATTTAGTAATATTGTTAGCAGCCTACATTACACTGTGCCAAGCATGCCCCAAATCAACCCTTCTTTAGTTTGCCCTTAGTGCTTTACATCAGCACTAAGTCAGACACCCACACCACGCACATGCAACAACATTAGCATTGTGTGTGCATGTGTGTGCATGGTATGCACAATACCACAACTGCAGTCAGTGGCACTGCTAAAATGTGTTGAATTGTGTGCACTAATTATCCCTACAGGCCTGCCTTTCTGTGAATGGGTGTGCCTCTTGGTTTCTGCTTCCCCGCCAGCATCCTGTGGAGTAGCTGTTCTGTGCAATAGTGTGTTATCTGCCCTGACAAGGAAGGGTAGCATTTCCCCACAGCTACAGTCCTATCAGTGGACAGGGGTGGGCCTTGTCTGGAAGTCATACACGTCATCCTTTCAGAGCTGAACTGGGCCCACAGGACTGACACATGTGCAAAATCAAATTGGATATGGCTGCCATAATTTATGAGAATACCATACACTTTACACTAAATCAGGTATGGCTTATGTTTAAAACGTATTCTTCCACCAAGAGGTAGACCCATAATTATAGGGATTTTGGAACAGTGTGCATATTTTCAATGTGACAGTTTATGACAGGGAAATCTGATTAGCAGATTTTTTGTTTCAAAGATGGAATTACCTGCATGTTGTTATTACTTAATAAAAATCAAAAAGCCAGGTCTTTAAACACCCTTACCAGACAACAATTCATCACAGGACAATCCAGTGCTGGATTTCCTCAATGAAATACCCATCACCAATAATGTTCCTTTGTTTGGCACTCATCTCGAGGGTCTAATGCATAACTACCACGCCGAGATTATGCGTTCAGAGATCCATGGGAAAGGAAATGTGCAGGTAGAAGGGACAGCTGGCGCTGCATTTTATGATTTGCAATGTCCAATGAATAGCAGTATGGTTCTCTCCAGAATGGGTCCCCTGAAATACAGTTGAATAGTAGGGTAAGTACTGTGTCATGCTAAGTATATTCATCACGCCATGGTCCTTAATCATATAATTGTTCAGCCTGAGCAGATAAAAAATGCACATTTCAAAATGAGTGATCACTTTGCAAGTGACCAAAGCAAGCAGCATGCATCTGCTTACACTAACCAGCCAAGATCTACAGGGTCATTAGCCTCTGTACAAACGAAAAGCAAAAATCACAACTGGACCATGATACTGGAAGTTCATATTAATAATAAAGTGAGGCACACATTGTAATAACTGAGTCTGCATATTGTCCATTTATTCAAGTGTTGTAGTTCTGTACCAGAATACAAATAAATGCATGCTCTGTTCAATAAAGGAATTTGTGGAAGTGGTTTTCAAACTATGCTCTCATAAGTGCTCATTTGGAGACCCAGTTCGATTCCACTCTTCCAATCCAGGACCCTGTGAGTCAGGCCCTCGGAAGCATAGATGTAGCAGGTTGGAGTGTGATGTATGGGTTGATGCTCATCTGTGCTTCTACTGGCTTTATCTTAATGACACTGGCTTTGGACCGGTGACACCTTTGGTCTCTGACAGACCAGCAGTGTTCTGCATTCCCTTTGCCACAATTATAATATCAAGAAGTGTGGAGCATGCCTGTTCCCATTTCTACTGTTTGTGGATTAAGCTTTGACTTTACAAAAGAAAAATGTCACATAAATTCCTCCTTGGATGACAAGGTGGTTTTGAAATGTGGCAAATGTCATAGAAAAGGAACTGTTCGCTCTAACTCAACTTTTCCCACTGGGTTATCCGAGCTTTAAGATTAGCTGCACTCACCATTGCTCATGGCACAAGCCTTCTTTTCCACGTCCTATACACTGGGCAAAGGCAAAAACGTGTGCATGTGCATGTGCACAGTGACATATGGGACTGTTTTTTTTTTTTCTTTTGTTTATTTATTCATAGTGTGCACCAAACCCAGAGGTACCTGGGCGCATTACAAGGTTATACAGTTACTTAGTCACGCAGAGTAAAATATACAGTAAGTAAAACTTAGATATGCAGTACAGAAAACAACAAAAAATACAATGTGCATTATTTACAGACACACAAATATACAAATAGACAGGCAATGTCAAAAATGTACACTCAATTCTGGCAGGCAATTTCCAATATGCAGATATGTTACACAAAGGTTCAGGTTAAGGACGTCTCTTAGGGACTAGTACGGTGCATCATTCGAGATTATCCAATGTTTCATATCTTTCCTGAATGTAAAGAAGGACTGGTCGGATCTTAATGAAGTGGGTAGGGTATTCCAAAGTTGGGCAGCCATGACTGGGAAGCTGCAGCCGCTGGCTTTTTTAAGTTTGTACCTGGGCACTTGTAGGCGGCCCGAGTTGGAAGGCCTAGTCGGGCTGGATTGTTTTTGGTACATGTTTCCATAAGGTATTGAGGGGCTGAGTTGTTAAGACATTTGTTGGTCAGGGATGCTGTTTTGAGTTGTATTCTCTCTTTGATAGAAAGCCAGTTGATATTGGGTCTAGTGGCGGAGATGTGTTGTCTACGAGGTAGGCTCAAGGCAGTTTGGATACATTCTGCAAGATCTGGAGTTTCTTAATGATATATTTACTGGCACCTAGGTACAGAGCATTACAGTAGTCTATTTTGGATAATACTAGAGCTGTGGCCAGATTGGTGCAGCTATTTGTGGAAAGAAAGGGCTTGCAGGCATGGATAAGCTTACAGGTATATGCCGTTGCCGAGGCTAAGGCACTGACCCGTGTGTGCATATTCAAGGAGGAATCTAGATAGAAGCCCAGTGTTTTTGTCTCTTTGGCAACCTTAATGTTATTTCCATCAATGTTGAACGATTGGTTTTTTAGTGTCGATAGGGTTGGCAAGGAGGAGTAACTCAGTCTTCTCCTCATTCAGGCACAGACCATATGTGGCCACCCAGGCTTGAATGAAGAGGTACATTTTGTTTAGAAGAGCTAAGTCTTCATCGTAGTTACCTGTCAGAGGAGTAAGGATCTGGGTGTCATCTGCGTAATTCATGTAGGTGACGCCCAGATGGTCTAGATCATCAAACAATGGTTTGGTGAACACATTATACATGGTAGGCAATACACACGATCCTGAGGGACTCCACAGGATATAGGAATGGGGTCAGCTGCAGCCAACGCAGAGAAGACTGTCGTGGACCTATTGTTTAAAAAGGATTGTATCCATGCTTATGCTTCTGTTGAAAAATGTGCTGCTGTGGAGAGGTGCTTTCACAGAATCTTGTGATCAACCAGATCTAACCCGGCAAAAAATCCAACAGAAGCAAGAGGGCTGATTGCCTTTTATCTTTCAAATTGTCTATCTGGATTTTTATGTCAATCAGGGCTGTTTCTGTGCTGTGTTGGTGTCTAAAGCCAGTTTGACGGAGTTCAAGTAATTTATTGGTCTCTAGCTATTTTTGTATCTGGTTATAAGTTACTTTGTCGATAATCTTTAATAAGAAAGGGACTGTCGTAATAGGCCTATAATTAGTGGGTATGTTAGGGTCCAGGGATTGGTTTTTAGAAGTGGGAGTACCCATGAGTTCTTCAAGTTAGTAGGGACGGTGAATGTGCTAAAGGAGGCATTGATTAGTGAAGTAATAAAGGGAGAAAGTAAGCTTGCTGCTTCTTTTATGACAGTTGCTGGACAAGTGTCACCATGGCTATTAGAGTGTTTAAGAGAGGCTATGATTTTTTGTGCTTCACGGGGAGATTCTGAGGTAAATTTAAAGTGTTGAGCCTGTTTGGGTAATGTGTGGTTTTGTTTCCGGGTATTCCCTTGTGGAGGCAAGGTATTCCCTTGTGGAGTCAGATTGAGTTTTTGGCTTCTATTTTCTTTTGGAGCAGGGTGGTTTTATTGGCTCCTGAATCTTTAATTTTGGTACACCAATTCTGGTCCTTGATGCAGCTGGGTGGGAGATTTGAGCTCTCTTAGAATGGTAAAGAGTTCTCTAGTACTAGAGCTGGCTTTATCAATCCTGTTGTTATAATTATCTTGTTTTGCGGGTCGAATTTCATTTTTATAGTTAGCTGAGTTTTTTAGAAGGGCTTCTTTGTTAGGTATAAAGGGGTTATTTTTCCAGGAAGTTTCACATTTCCTTTTTTCATTCCTTAAGTTTTTAAGTTTAGGAGTGAACCAAGTGTTGAGATGTGCTATTGGTTTACTTTTGCACATTTTTTGTGGTGCAATAACATCTAATGCTGAGGTTATGGTTTTGTAATAGAGGTCCACTAATCCTGATGGTTCAGAAGAGGCAGGTAGAGTTTTAAGCAGGGGTTGGAGAAAGGGATTAAGTTTCTCTACTGTTAAGCTTTTTTGTTCCTTGTTAGAACAGATGGAGCAATAGGATTCTCTCTAGTAGGGAGTATACAATCATGTAGATTAAAAGCCAGTAGGAAGGAGTCAGTCCAAGATTGCTGTTTGATAGAGGTTATGTTAGTTACACAATTGTGGTCTGCTACCCAGTCTAGGATTCTTCCTTCTTCATGCATGGGGAGGAGTGCACTTTGAGTGAAGCCTAGTTCAGACAAGGAATTATCTAAAGTCAGGGCAGGTTGGTCTGTAGGGTCATTGAATCCTAGGTTAAAGTCGCCTAGTATGAGGATTTGAGAAGATGGCTTTATGTTTGTGGATAGCAAAGTGTTAATTTCTTCCTCAAAGGAGCCTAGGGGTCCAGGGCATCTATATATTTGATGTACTATTGTGGTACACGAAGATGTGCGGGGCGGTTTCACTGTCAGTAGTTAACATGACATAATGTGGTCATGTGTTGCGATCCTGAGTCGTAGGGTGACTTTAGCGATAAAGGCGATATGCACCTCTCTAGACAATTCTCTGTCCAATCTGAGGACTGTGTAGTTGTCTGGGTTGCAATAAGGAGGGACGGGCCTGCTGCTGCATGTAACCAAGTCTCTGTTAAGTCAGCAATGTCAGCTGCATAAGCTACCAGGGATCTGGCATTGATCAGTGCTCCAAAGATAGCTGTAGGGCTATTACCTGGGGAAGGTAGGTCAGGTGTGGTCGATGTCGGTCTAGTTTTCCTAGGAACTTTCCGATTTTTTGATGGTGCTTTTTTAGGGTATTGTGTGGGGTTAATTATAGGTAGGGTGGCAGGGTGAAGTTGATTTGATTTACCTAGTCTAGCGCCAAGCCTGGCGTATCTTGCTAAAGTTGGGCAAGGGCAATTCAAGGTGTGTAAAGTTAAGGGGGGTTCTTGGTTGATGTCAGGATAGCTAGGCTTAGTCTATTGTGTGGAGCTCACTGATTTGTAATAGACATTGGAGGCATTGAGGACTAGTGGTGGTGAAGCTTTGGAGGGTCTGATGGTATACCGTCGCTCCAGTGGAGGTAAGAATGGAGTAGGGTGGATTCTGCTTGTAAGAATCAAAGGTGGGAGGAAGCTGGTAGGTTTCACGCAGTAGTCGGGAGGGGAAAGCTTAGGCATGGTAGTGACATTTTGTGGCTTATCATAATAAGAACTGATGCTAGCAGTGAAAGATTTGGTCTGGGTGGTGATAGCATTCATGATGAGGACAATAGTAAGAACGCTAAACCAAGGTACAACATTGTGGTATTTGGGCAGAGGCATGCATAGTTATTGGTCACAAATGAGTGAGAACAGGATACATACGGAAGTTGGTCTTGAATACCCAATAAATGTCATGAATAGGAATGTGCCGGCATAGTGCCGACATAATGTGCCGGTATCTAGACATAAGTAGCACACAGGCAATCAGGCTGTTGACGGTGTTCTTAGGCACACATTAGGGTTAAGGTACATCCTTATATAAAATCATATATAAAAGTAGAACTAGTCAGGTTAGGTCATGTACCATATATATGAGATATAGATAGGCACTAGTGAAGCCAATGTTGGGTTGCACAAGTCTAGTGACACAAACAAGTAAGCAATTTGAAACAGTATCAACTCCTACGGAATACACAATGGGGTATTGTACCACAGAAGATATGAACAAGGTGGTCACTAAGAGGCACATGTAGATGAGAATACAAAATAAATGCAGAAATAGATACAAAATAGCAGTGGGACGAGCTAAATGACATCAAGTTTGTACGTTACCGTTGGAGCTTCGACTGGATTAGTTCCGACGTTTATCCAAAAGCAAAAACATTATAATGCATGAGTCGTAGAGTTCACACATATGAACTCACAGGAAGTCATTTTACAAAAAAAAAAATCTTGGTCATAATACGGTGAGTTGAAATGGTGTGCAACATGCAGCTATTGAGTGACTTTAAAAAGCCGCAAAGAGCGTTACTGGAATAGTGGGGATGGGGATAAACCATGCAAAGAGAGAAACATAGGGATACAAAATTAATCTAGGTAAATAACAAACGGGCTGCCTTCAGATATATATATATATGTTGCAGTTGTGTACAGCAGTAGTCACTAGACAGATGGTGCTAGCAGGGCATTGGGCACCATAGTGGGTGACAAACCTGTGCAAGTGGCTGGTGGGTATACTTTACAGAACATGGTTCAATGACGAACTGTTGAACAGCTGTGATTCAGATGATAGGCATATAAAATACAATGGGCCGTAAGGTCTATCTGGCATGTACTATCATTCGGATAAAGTCACTATAATGAGCATTGTACGTTGTAGCCTGGGCAGCGTCGGTAATGCATCCGCAAATGGTGCGTAGGCAAAAAGTTTGTGGCTAGTTACTTTCTGATGCGCTGTTCGAGGTGTACTAGCAGAAGTAGAAAAATATTGAGCGCAACACCAATGTAGGGCAATGGGTGGTTTATACTTTCAACGTCTGTACAAGAAGTATAGGTTGCTGGGCATTTATGGCGTGTTTTGTAGCAATGCGCCTGGGGAGATACGGTAGGCGTAGATGCATCTGACAGAACCAAAGAGGGGAGGAAGGGTAAAATATGCTGATGGTGCAGTACTCAAGCGGCATGACGGGCCGACGGCAGATATGGCCACGGAGAGGACACAGACAGGTCCTTAGTCATAGCACTTGGAGACAGCCGCTTCCGCCTGCCAGCGGTGACGGTAGGCAGATATAGGTGCGTCTAGCTAATCACAGGCAGGACTTGCAGTTGAGGGTCCGCCTTTTAGAAGTCAGTGAGACTCGGAGGGGCCATTGCACACGTTGCAGACAATGGAGACTCAATGAGGCCCAAAAGAATACACGCTTCTACGGAGGTCGTGGAGGTTGTTTTTTCCCAACAGTGCAATAATGATGACTTGCAAAGATAAAATAAAAGTTGAATCTCGATATTTGAAAAGGCGAATAATCTCACCAGATATGCCTCTGGAAGGTAGAGGCTGGAGGGGCTCCTCGTTAGGAGCCCTCGACGGCTGACGGGGGGAGAAAGCTCCTGCCCTCTCTCTCTTCGGATTGGTGGCTGCAGAGATGTGTTGTGTTCTAGTCTTACCCCAACAACATCTTTCTTCAATTTACCACTTTTATCATTATTATGGTGCTTTTATGTTCATGACTTCAAGAAGTTGAAATACATTTGAAAAAACACAAAGACGTGTGGCAGCCAAACAACGTCATTTTGGCTTCTAAATAGAGTCATTAAACCTTTTAAAGGTGCCTCTTTATTGGGATATATTTAATAAATTGGTTTGGGATGCATTTTTCAGTTCTTACTTTTCTTACCTTTCTTACCATACCATTAAATTTACCCTGACTACCCATGTACCGTTTTGTCTATGATTGATTGATTAATTGATATGTTATTTATAATGTGCCTATACTCAAGTGTTTTAAGGTGCAACCAGGCGGGGAGGGGGAAAACAGAGAGAACAAGACAAAAGATCTTACTAGGCCTAGTATAATTAAGATTGTGCAAGTGCGCAGACAAGAAGCGCGGGCGAGGGGAAGGGGAGAAGTGCACCCAGTTGAACTGTGCCCTAGTTTGAGTGCAGGGAAGCAGTGTTTCCAAGGGGAATATGCCCTGGTAGTGCAAGGAAGGCAAGGTGGCAGTGTAGGAGGGCCTGGTGGCAAGTGCTAGGGACTGGGCAGGGGAGGCCAGGTGTCCTATATGACTTAGAGGAGCACCAGGAAGCCAGTCAACGTAACATCAGGCAGAAGGGAGGGATAGCAGAGGGAATGCAGAGAGAAAAAAGGAAGTTGGGGAAAGGTTAGCAGGGCAGAGAGAAGGAAGAGGAGAAGAGGAAGGTCTTGAGGAGCTTGCAGAGCTTAAGGAGGTCATGCTCAAGGTGGAGAGATGCACGGAGGACATTCAAGAGGGAGGCACCTGCAAAGCTTAGATATCTACCACCCAGTCTCTGCTACAATATTCATATAAAGAAGTTTAACACATGGCTGCTCCTACTATTGCCATATCAGGTTTTGACCTTACGAAAGCAAATGCAATAAAATAAAATAGTGTTGAATGGGACAGGGGTTTGAAACATGGATAATAACTCTTGAACTGCACCTGTAGCCCTTGCTGAAATGTTCCCCTGTGCCATACAAGTCGATGCTGCACACTGCATGGCCTGCCATTACAGCACAGTTTGCATCTGTCACCATAGCATGGAGACAGTTGAGAGGAGCGGTTTCTTTCTCTTGAGGCAAATCACTGATGAGAAACTATAAATAAACCAAGCAGAGGTAGCTCGACGAGACTCCTAATTGGTGGAATGGCACGTTGCGTGTCGGCCAAGATTTCAGCCCATGAGAACTGTACTGTATCAAATCATCTCATTGAGTAAAATAAAAACAGCTTCATGCACTCATGGTAGAGCTTGCACCCAAATTGCACAGCTCATTTATTTTAGCTTTGGTTAAATAAACAACTTAAGATAGGGTTCTGGGATGACAAAGTACATCAACTCATTAAGAAACACCTGGCAAGCATTTTATTGTAATTTAGAACAACATTAACACATTTTGATCCATTGTGTTGCAGACTGAAGGTTTTGACCTAAATGAACATAAACATTTATGGGCCCCTAGTTAGGGTAATAGTCGTTTATATATGCCTGCACTTGCTTTATCATACTTAAAACCATATTCTTTTTCCTTTGCTATATTTTAATCGCGCTAAAATGCCTGGATACCAAGACAAGGTAGGAAACAAAAATACTATTTCAGGCCACTCACAACATCCTAACATTCACAATGTCTGCTAGTTTATCCTTCTAAAATTCTCTGTGGGCTTAGACATCCCCTCACCCCACAATTAACATGATTTGTATCGTGTTAACATTTACATGTCATCTTTATTTCTGATCAAAGCCATTAAAGCAGTATGAAATATAATTCAATAAAAGATAATTAAAATGCAGTACAGATCAAATATATTAAATCATCATCAGAAATACATAGAAATGCTGTATGAATTAAAAAATACTAACCACATAATAAAAACCATAAAAATAATATAAATGTGACCATCTATCTTAAGAGGAGAGCAAACTTGCAGCCTCTATTGCAGTCTATAATTGTTCGACATCCTTAATGTAGAAACAACTTTCTATAAAATGGCTTTTGAAGTAAAATTTCTTTCAGTTCTTTCTAGTAATTTGGTTCTTAGCAGCCAGGCCCTGTGGATGTGATGAGCCACAGTGAAAACAACATATTGCTCAGAGGAGACACGTCCCTGTACTTCCTTGATTCTATGATTTGCAAAGAAATTTGAGTTTGAGTATTCCCAGCCTAAATCTAATGTACAAAGATCTCTCCTTTCGGTGGGTGGATCTAACCCAAATAATGTTAGAACCCAAGAGTTATTCCCCCCCCCATGTAATCCATACCGAAGTAGAGCTTACTTGCAGCTTGTGTCATCGATTCATTTCTCAGCTTGCTTGGTCTTAACTAAAGCATGTTATCCAATTTTTTCTGGGAATTCCCAATACTGGCAAGATTGAATTCAATGAACCTTTTCTTTACATGTGCAACCCAAGAAATGGATGCCAAACCCCTCCCCCTACCCCCACCGCTGCCCGTCCAGGCCCATACAGTGTTTGAATGCATGACAGTACTTGTTGAAATCCTCTGTACACTGCAATTTCAGCCGATAAAATACAGGTTTTAAAGCCAGTAACTCTTCAATCTGGCTTAGATCCTGTTCTAAATGTACCAAGGTGGATGGAGCACATATAGGCAACAAAAGCAGACTCTTTAAGAAGCTATTCTCAGTACTTTTAAGTGCTCTCAGAGATCAATGACCCCACATTTTGGCACCAAAGGTGGAAGCTAGAGCAGCCTGCCTGCTATAAAGTTCGGGGGCGGGCGAAATCAACATGTTACATTCACACAAATATATTTATTACATTCAAAACATAAAACACCCTTTTTTAGGCTTGATAACTTTTGAACCGTTGGGCAGATTTGCAACAATATTTTCAGGATTTTTTCCTCTGGATCACAGACATGAATACACACACACTTGATGTATTTTCCTAAACTACTACATTTCATACGGAAAGTTTCCAGGTTGCATATTTTGCATTCATTTGTCGCATAGACCAACTATAGAAGTGCAGTAATGTCTTACTGCTTACAGATATATGTGTACATTCTCATATACCATTCCCTGGATGAAATAGTTTCCATGTTGCAATTTTTTGAAATCATCAGTGGACTATTTTGTGACAAGTAGAACAGATAGGAAACTGAATGTTCCTTCCACGAGCCCAGTGTTCCAACAAACCAGCAGGAATCCTGTTGTAGTTCCAGTAGATTGAGCTAAACTTCAATTATTATACGATGTGCAATCCATGTTTAGTAATTTTCTTTTCAATATGCACATATATGCATTGTGTGATTGTTTGAGACCTGTTTTGCATTTTGAAATCATGTACTGAGTGCTTCCATCATCCAGTCAGCACATCATGATATTCCTGAGCACCGTAAAACATGCTGTACTACAATTTAGCGAAAATAAAAAACTGCTTTCCGAATATTAAGGTAGATCCACGAAATTCTAAGCTTTTTATTCTAAATGAAAAATATGATGACTCTGCCCATTTTTCGTGCCTTCTTTGCCGTATTGTATAGAAGAAATATAGGGCTTGCATAGGGCATCAGCTGATAAACCTGGCAAAACCTTTTGTACTACTGGCACTGTCCTTGTAGTCTCTGGAATAGAGATTTCAGTGGCAGATCCATGAATGTTATGCAAGCGCCCCTCCAGTGACTAAAAAGGATTTATGAGGCATCAACTGCCTTTAGATGGTGTTAATGAGACATCTAAGCCTGCACTGGGCATTTGATGATGGGAACTACAGATGTGAAGTTGTACCTTGCATAGAGTGACTATTCTAGCTATTACATTACATAAAATGAAAGTACTGGGGTTTTTGATGTGGCTCATGATATATGATGGTGGAACTTGTATGTTTCAGGCTAGATATAATGGTCTCCCATTGTTTCTACAAAGTTATTACTTTGTGGTGATTTAATTCATGGAAATGACTATGTGTGAGGTATTGGACCATATGCATAATGGGCGCACATTGGCCTGTGCTTTTTAGAAATTTGGAATGATGGTAGACCAACCTCAGGAAAATGTGTGGGGCTAATCCTCACACATTTTCCTATGCTCACACCACGACAAACGCATAGACCTGTGCACTCTGGCGAGGACACAGCCTACAGGCGCAGTCCGCCCTGTCATATTTAGTTGGAATGTGACAGCCAGTAATGTACAATGTCTTCTCCTGGAAGGGGGAGGACCGACCTTCCCCCTGCCATGGTCAGCCTGATAAACTGACAAAGGCTCAATGGAACCCCCTGCTATCTTGTTAGGCCCTACTGCTGGTGGCAGCGATTACCATACCAATAGAGGGTGCTTCAAATAGGCCCCCCAGGAGGCCTAGCTGCAAAGGATAATAAAGGAGACAGGAAAACCAACAACCTTTCATATGTAACTGTTGTATGGGAGGCAAGTTCTTTATGGCCCCATCCCCTCCATTCCTACCAAGCATTCAGACTATGACTCGTCCAGCACCACCCATGCGACTGTGGCCAGGGATGCAGGATGACTGCAGGCCGACACATGTGGCTGCAATGCTCATGTGGTAGTATGGTACCAGACTCCATTTTGTGACACACTCAGACTCCATCTTGAACAAAACTACTTAGGCCTCACTGGCCCAAGCGGCCCGCAGGGCTGCAGCTCTCCCCTCCTGATTGCACACAGCGAGCAAGTTCCTTCCCTCGCCCGCCTCCCCTCAGCGGCCCTGCTGCAGGCCTATTGTCATGGGAGACTAGGCGTGAACAAGTTATATGAAAAACACTGTATCTTTCACCTTCTGCAGTCCCTAACTGACCTGCAAATGACTGGGCAGAAGCCGGGGTTTGAGAAAAACAAGCTGTCTCCATAAAACGTGTCCTGTCCCCTCAACATATGTTGAGGATAACCCCCAACTCTGTTCCCCGTTTAAAGTGCCAGACACGTATGCCAAGCCTGTGTGCCACCCTGTTTCATCCGTTGCAGATAATCCCTATGAAGGAACTATAAATTCACTCCTGTTGTTATATACCACGAGAATGATTGCCAATAACGAAACAAGGCAACCCTCACCTATCCCCCCATCTGCACACAGAGACGCCATGACTTGTATGTTAAAGATCCTCGCCCTTGATCAGCTAGCACTGGTTGCGGTAGACTGCACAAGGCAATGTTCAATACCAATATGTACTCAATGATATTCTATAGTTTGCTGCATGACCTATCAGCATCGCCGTGTGCAGGGTCTTTTTTATGGTATGCGGTACAGAAGATATAGAAGAGTTTTCTCAATCGTATATGTATTTGCTGAGAATTGAACCATGTAACCCATGTAATAAGTAGTGCATTGTACACTCTGTTATTGTATTCACACACAAACTAACCTGTTCCTACCTCATTCATATGCTCTGTGTGTGTGTGTCCCCTGGCCAACTAAACAAGTCATGGTCAGTAAGAGTATAGGGCCTCTTCTCCCCTCTCTAGCAGCGCTGCATACCATTCCCCACCCTTCTTCCCCCTCTGGCCAGGCTGAGATGTAAAGCCTTGGGCCTGCCGGCGATGCAATGCTATGGCTATAATCCCTCACCTCCTCCCTGGAGTCAGCACTAGGTATTCGCCCTCCTGGGCACCCAGGCCCCTCTCATCCCACCACCTCTCTGATGTATATCATGTGCCCTCTGACTGGAAAGCTGTCCAATTCACCCCAAACTTGATTGACGATGATGTCCATATATTTACTCTTATACTAACATACTATAAATATGTCCCTCTACTAGATCTAACGTAACGAAAGATGTATTCCTGGAATGTGCCCCCTTATAAGTCACCTAACCCCATGAAAGCCATTCACCTATTGCTCACCCCTCGTATAGTAATTTGTCTCCAAGACGATGAAATGCTTGCTTCCAAGTTATGTGTTATTTTTCTTGTGATGTTAGAATAACGATTTGTAGGATTTACTGGGCATAGTGATTTACAATTACCACTCAATGAATATGTGTTTGCTGCAAGGGCAAATGTAAGAATAGTTGAGATGTATCAATCAACCATCATCTGACCAGAGCTCCACCCCGATGAGCCCAGCAGACCTGCGAGCATCACCATGACACCTCAAGGAGCCTCACCAATCCCGAAGCTTTGCACCTATGCATCTATAGGTGCCCTTCGCCATTGCCCAATCTCATCGATTCATGTATCCCCTAGCTCCCATGTCATAGGTGATGTGGTTTTGTAACAAAATGTGAATGTTTGCTTATGTCTGGCAGAACCAGAACCAGAGAGACTCTTTGATCAACAACAGACAGGAAGCTGGGTGAGACTTAGAATCACAAGGGAGTGAGCCCAGCGCTTTTTCTGTTGAGAGAAGGTTTCCACCATATTAGTTATTTATCTTTTCCTGTTACAAATCCCTCTGTTAAGGACCTCACTCATATAGGAAATTGTTAGTAGGGACCCCAGGATTGGTTCACTAAGGGAGGCTTAGCCTACAACAATCACTGTGGCACACTTGGATTTAAAAGAGGGCTGTATCATCTCTTTAAGCCAATCATCTGAAGGCTTCACCAGAAGCAGGAGGAAGAACCCATCATTAGACTCTGCTTTACTTCTTCCACCAGTGAAGAAAGCCCAGGATATTCAAAGAAGGACACAAGATCCCTTCCCTAAACATCCCCCAGGACACAGCGTGAGATACATAACTCAGAGGACCCTCCAGCTGCTCCAAGACCGGTACCCAGCCAGTACACAGCGTGCCCTTCTAGGCTTGCACCAATCTTCCTGTATAGTAAGTGACAGAAGGTCTCCGAGCCTACCACTAAGGACAAGGCAGCTGTCTGCAGCACACTCCACAGTTGCGGGCTGTCTGCCTTAAAGGATGACACATGACACAAGCCCATTGAAGAAGCTGGGAGAAGTGCCTCGATAAGCATCTATCAACGTCTGCCTTAAAGGAAGTTTTCGAGTCTGTCGAGTTCCTCAGTTCGCCAACAATGGCAGCGGTGACCAGTGTCAAGCCGCTGTTGCTTCAAGACATCTGAGACATCTCAACCAGTTTTTCAGAACTGACAATCAGCACTGCGACAGTGATTCCTGAACCCAAGCTGCTGTGTAGGCCAGCCTGCAGCTGTTTGTCCAGCTTTACTCGCAAAACCGTCTTTCTGCCTGATACCCGCAGCTGACTCCGATCTCAAACTGTGTCACAGAAGCCTGCAAAGTGTGCTGAAGCCAACTTGACCCTGTCGAGCATCAGGAATACCTACAACACAATATACACTGTGGTTAGGCCCCCCTGGTCCTTCCCAGAAGGCACCTAGAGACATGTTTAGACCCATTGTTCCCTTTTTGCTGAAGCCAAGAAACCTTGAACTGTTGTGGTTATTAACCATACTAACTACCTTCCTGTCAGTATCCAGAGAGCATCCCTTTTCCTTCTTTGAAACTGTCTGTCTTCTGCATTCCCTTACAGGGTAGGTTGTATTTCAAAGTGTTCAACCTTTTGGAGATAAGCATGCCGTTCCGTCCACGTTGCCAAAATTGGGCAAGGAGTTTTATAGTTATCTTTTTATTCTAATCTGTTCGGAGCCCTTCTGGTGTATTAGAGGTGTGGGGCTGATTGATGGTTTTGAATATTCACCCCTGGACCACTGGTACCCCGGAAGTTGTTTCATCACACTATGAAAATACTTTGAATATATATATATATTCAATGGAAAAACATTGTTAAATGGATGCTATGGTTCAGTTGCTCTAATAAAAACCAATCAAATTCAGTGCAAAAACCTTTTTAAAGGGATATTATAGTTACTTTGCACTAATAACAACCTATCCATATTATGGTTACAAGTAAAACCGGAAAACCCCAGAAATGTCGCAGTTATGGTAAGCTAAGCCACCAGAACTTGCGCCATCATGTGCACTGCTACGACTAACACCCATGACATCAAAGATGACATCACAAATGTCACTGATGATATCACTGATGACATCACATGTCTTGCTGCTTCTTTTTTTCTTTACTAACATATCTGTGCCACGTAGTTTTCTTCAGTAACTCTTAGGAACTAAAAATTCAAAAGCTACTATATTTGTAGATTTAGGGCCGAATTACACGGAAGGCGGTGGACCAAGGTGCTATTAAAATACCGGCACCGCCTTGGTGGAAAGGGGAATTACCGCCCTATTCCAAGGTTGGTGGGGCGGTAATTCCCCCTTCCCCCATTGCCCTTCCCTATTCCCATTTTTGCCCCATAGGGCATAATGGGAATGGGGAAGGTGCTAATTACGGCACCGCAAATTGCGGTACCGTAATTAGCTCCCTGGTTCCTTTGCAAAAAGCAGGCGTTAAATTCCCCAACCCACAAAGGGACCTCGTAGTAAGGCGGTAAGGGTTTACCGCTACCGGTAAAATACCGGTACCGGTAAACCCTTACCGCCTACCGTGTAATGAGGCCCTTAGTCTTCAAATATGTTCTTACACTAATTTCCTTAGGGTCCAGTCAAAGTATTTGATACATATACATAGGGGAATAAGCAGGCTTGAAACACAGCAATCATTTCTGTTCATGAAGGTAAATAGTAAAGTTATGAACACTTTCTGGCACTACTGCTGTTTTTTTCTTACTTTACTTTCCCTGTATATGCTCGCATTTGTATGCGTTGTTCTCACACTATTTTTCTTAGAATCCAGTCACATCATATGACACATATACATAGGCGAAGTAATAGCCTTGAAATACAGCAATCATTTCTGTCCATGAACATAATCAGTTAGGTTAGGAACACTTTCTGGTAGTACTGCTGCTTTTTTGCTTATGTTACTTCCCCTGTATATGTTCATATTTGTATACATTGTGGTTTCTTTATATTTTGTCTGCAGTAATACAATTATGTTGTATGTGGGGCTTTATTACCTACTTATTATATGTTTCACAATATGCAAAACTCTAATATAAAAACATTTATTATGTCAGTATCCAGCATGGCAAGATTATGAACATTGCACCTCTATTGTGCATGCTGCACACAATGGCAATGTTTCTACATGAGTAGATCCTATACTGGAAATACCTCCATAATACAATACTATTTATAGTAATGAACTACACAGCTCATGATATTTATCCCAATGACCCCTGACACTTTTTTTGCCAATGTTACAATAACAATCCCTTCTACAGACTTTTCATGCAAAATAAATGCACATGTGATGACATTTGTGATGTCATTCTGTGAGATAAATGTTCTTTGTTACTGTTTGTTTCAATTGTCTGTGCCTTTATGCCTCAGGGTCCATAGTTTGCATTACAAATATTGCAATGTAATGTAATAATGTCATGGGTGTTAGTCGCAGCAGTGCACGATGATGACACGAGTTATGGTTGCTTAGCTTACCATAACTGCCGAATTTCTGGGAGTTTTCGGTTTTACTTGTAACCATAATACGGATAGGTTGTTATTAGTGCAAAGTAACTATAATGTTCCTGAATTTGATTGTTTTTTCTTATGGCAACTGAACCATAACGTCCTTTTAACAATGTTTTTTCAATCAATTTGATAGGTTTTTAGTAGCGCAACTTAACCATAATGTGCCTTTAACAACATTTTTTCACTGAATTTGATAGGTTTTTAGTAGCACAACTTAACCATTACGTCCATTTAACACGTTTTTTCGCTGAATTTCATATCTTTTTACCAAGATACCCTTAATTTGTATCGATGTACCATACAACATACAGAACCCACGGGTCCCATGTTAATGACCATAGGGTCTGCAGACTATGCGACTGCCCGCAGACCTTAGGTAGCATCAACACTGCCGAAAAGTTTAGGGGTTCTCTTACATTGTTTTAGCGTACAGCAAAGCCACTCAACATGTTGAAAGAGCAGCACGTAAGTGAATTACAAATAAAAATAAAGTAGGTCTACAAACTCTTTACTTAAGAAAACAACAGTGCATTCCATTGGGTATGCAACATAATGGAATGCACCACGAACAAAAATAACAAAATAACCTGTGCCTCCAGCAGAATTACCTCACTGCTGCTTTACACACAAACAGCAAACCAACTGTCAACAGCACACCTGCAAAACACTAACAGCACAACTGAAATAGAAACTGGTAAGTGCACTACATTGTTTTAAATAACTACACAGTTTTTTCAGTATACTACACTAAAAAATAATTTCTCTTTTTTTACACAGAAATGGCTAGCACCCCTGGAGTGGCTTGATGAAAATGTTCCTCGGGATGACATGAGTGAAGACATTGATACTATTGGAACACAGTGCAGTTTGCAAAGTAAGCCAATTAATACATATTGCTTCACATGTACCTAACACATTTTTTTGTCTTTTACAGTACATCCAGAAAATAAAGGAAATGCCCCAGAAACAGTACATCATGTACAAGTCCATGAGCACATGGAACATCAAAGTTACAGTGTACAAAATCATCTAATGAGCTTGGAGGAAAAAATGGATCACTTAATGAACAATTCCCCTGCTTATGTCTCCATTTCTGCTTCCCCTTTCGTAATTTGTATATGTATGTGTGTATACTGTTGCTGTATGTGACTGCGTTTTATTTTTTTAAAACCCTGTTAGGAGTCCGTGGACAGCGCAACTGTCACGATTGTCCATAATTAATCAAAATGGAGGTGTCCTACGGACACTCTACCTGTCCGGGCTATCCGCAATAAACATAGAGGTGTCCATGGAACAAAGCGCCTGTCCGCATGTCCGCAAAGTTGTGACGCACCTTTAATTAGTTCGGGGAACCCACCCCTGTCCAAAGGACACCTGCGCGCATCCCCCTGTCGGGGTCCTACAAACATTGTGCCTGCCCGGAACTGTCCGCTGCATGTGTGTTTCACTTTTAATTAGTCCGGGTTGCCCATCCTGTCCGTAGGACACCTATGCACATGCGCACAACGGACCCCATTGTCATGATGCCTACCCCCAGGCATCTGGACCAAGTCCATCAGCCCTGGGAGCAGGCATCCAGACATTTAATAAAACCTCAGCAGCCCCGGCTAGGGGTTATCTGGGTTCAGTCCTGGCGCCTTAGGCGCCAGGCTCATAGTAGAAATCAGCCCTGGCGCCTAAAGCGCCAGGCTCATAGTCATTACTTACCTCAGGCAGACCATGCTGCAAATGACTCCAACCCAACGTGAAGCCTGGAGGGGACTATTTTACTACAGGGACTATTTTTTACTCGGGTGTGGTTCTAGGGACTTCTTACCTGGGACTACTTTTGAGGCTATTTAAACCACACCCGACCAGCAACACACGCTTTGCAGCATTCTGCATCCAGCAGCGTAACGCTCACCGTGCCTGCAAGTCAGCATCCAGACCTCTGCCACGCCCGTCCTGAATCCGGAGCTCCTAGAGAAAAAGGAAAGAAGAGGCAAGGTTAGAAAACAAACTTTATCCCAGTTTCTCACCTGATTCCGGAACCATCACGTCTCAGCACCTGGAAAGGACATTATTTCTACACGCGTTGCATCGCCAGCTGCAGCGCCGTGCCATACTCACCAGTCCTCACAGCCCCTTTCGATCCGGCGCTGCCTCCATCATTTCTTCGCCGGGTTCCGGCATCTGGGGACAAAAGAAATAACAAGGTGAGCCAAGAGAGACAACAAATACAATCTCTCTTACCACCATAGACTTACCTGATTTACCACCGGAAGCATTATTCTTAAACTCTCCACTTCTTCAAACGCTGCATCTGAAAACGGAGAGAAAACAACACGTTAAATACATGCATCATTTACCGGACAGCATCGGTAATACAGACTCTTACCTGAATGCCATCTACGGCCATGAGACCCTCTTTTCTCGAACTCCACTGCAAGATAAGAAAGGAATGGGACAAGAGTGAACATCGGACATATTGAACTCTATGAACTCTATACTTACTGGTCTTCGCCAGGAACCTCAGAGTCAACTCTCGTCTGGAACTCCCCAACGCCTTCTAACCAGTGAAGCAACTGGTATCTACGCGCCCCTGCAGTCCACGCAGGATGGAGAGCTCATCTTTCAAGAATATAAGGTGAGAGTATCGGAAGGGGATTTCGGAGGTGATTAGTGGGAAGAGCAGGGAGTTGCCATCACTAGAATCCACGGGTGGCTAAATTCCTCTCTCCACTTGCAGGAGAATCCTTCTACGGGTCAAGCAGACGAGATTAGGAGGGCCAGTCTGTCATCTCTGCACTACGCATCACGTTGGTAGAGGCCGCAGCAGTCCGGGTCTGACCGAAGCCCCTGTGGGAGCCAGGTGAGCGTAACACCCGTGCAATAGATGTCCTACGGACATTCGTCCCTTTCGCGAACGTCCCAGATGTCACCATGTGACCGCACCCAAGCTCAGCATAGGCCCTTGTCCGCAGGCAGTGTCTGGGACCCGAAAAAGTGCTTTTCTTAGCAATCCAATGTGTTTTACTGTGAAACTTCACCCTTTGACACGTCCCAGACCATGCCACTGACAATCTGGACACTTTTTGGAGCTTTGCAAGCCCGCCTTGGGGTCTTAAATGTCTGCACAGAGTGTGGCTGTCCATGGAGCACTCCCCAGCACCCCTATAAAAGGCTACACCACAGAGCTGCTCCTCATTCTGTTTTTGGCTACCAGGACAGAGCTTTGCTCCAGATTGCTGGTTTGCTGAGATTGGTTTTGCTACTGTGCTGTGCTACTTTTTGAGGACTATTCCAGATAGCAACCATGGATGCTCCTACTGCTGCTGCCTCTGCCTCAGCACCACCCCCACCCCCTCCACCACAACCACCACCTTTCCAAGGGCCTGGGTAGGGGACCAGGAGTGGTGATGTAGAGAGGGATCAAGAGGAAGACAAGTATGAGGTAGTGGAAGTCCCCACTACTGCCAGCCAGCATGAGTCTTGGGTGTGGAGGCTCTTTACCACCATTGGAGGGGTACCCAAGGCACGTGCAGACAAGGTGCACTGCACTGAGTGTAAAACTGTGCTCTTTCATAGGAAACTTGGCCTATATAGCTACGAGACCACCTCCATGTGTCGACACTTAAGGTCGAACCACAAGGCGACAGTTCGGAGTGTTGTCCTGTTTGAACAAAGCAGTAGGTTGAGTTCCTCTACAATATCCTCTGTATCTGCTCCTGTCACCACAAGGGACATTCCTGTGGGGCAGCGGATCAGTGAACCAGCCATGCAAGCCATACACACCGCGGCCGACCGTTACCTTTCCAGGGACACTGTATTGTACATGTACTGCAATGCAGTACTCTGCAAGGGGGAGACATTTTGAAGTGTTTTCAAGGCTATGGTCTGGGAGTATGAGAAAGACTGCCCCCTAACTAAGTGAGGCCCACACAACAGCTTCCTCTCTCCACCTGCCCTTTCTAATCCCTATGGTTGGTGCCCCTTCCCTACCCTGCCATCCATTCCTTTCCTTATATGTCATGTATAAAAACACCCAAAAAATACAAAACAACACAAACCAAAAAAAGGTTCTTTTCAGAGCCACCTTGCACAGTTTAAAAATAGAAGTGCCAATGAAATGGTGTAGGGCCCTGGGCATTCTGAGAAGTCCACAGAAAGAAGGGGGTGGCATTTTGAAAAACATTGCACTCTTTTTCAGGGGAAAGTGGTGGCTCTGAAAAGAGCCTTATAGTGGTGTATGTTTCTTTTTGGAAGGGTGGAACAGACCGAGCCCTACTGAAAAAATGCATCCTATACTTGTAAAAGGGGCTGCAATGCATTTTGGGTATTTCACATCAGTAAGTTGGACTCCATCTCTGGGAAAAATGTTTGTGCTACGAAATGTAATATGTTCATTGTGGAAGGATGACATGCCAACATCTCTCAAAAAGGTGCAAACAATCTTGTTAACATTGCGCCTCGCTTTCTCCATTTGCGGACCAAAAAAAGAAGAGCAAAGCTACATCTGTCTCTGCACAATGCGAGAAACAATTACTTGGGAGTTTGGAAACATATCCATGACTTTCACAAGTGCCTCCTTTTAATCACAAACTGCAGTGAGATTACAGTAAGATGTCCTAAACTGTTCCCTTCACAATGAATAATAATAATGTCTGGAAGATGGTGTTGCACCAAAGTGGCACAAAGAGGAACCAAATCCAGCCACATCATTCCACGCACTCCATACCAGTGCACAAGCACATGACGGCATCAACAATGTGCAGCCACTCCACAATGCTTTGCAAACACTTGCAACCAATGTACACAGTCTCCCAAAATCCAGACACACTGCCTCCTGAAAGTCTCTCCTTACACACCACACCCAGAAATCCTTATTGACCAATCCCCTAGCCTCCAGTGTCCCATTTACATGCCTGCCAACCTCAAAAGCCCCGGATGTGGCACACCCTGTCTGCGAACTACAGCAGTGTCCGTGGACCCCGTAACACAGGGGCAGCTTTTCTTCCCTTTCCACATCACTCTCTACACTACTTCCTCATTGGCTACCGATAAGCAGTCACACAACCATCCATCAATCACATCCAATAACTCTACATCTACCTCTGTGATCACAGTTCAGCACATTCGATCTACTGTTGAACACTGTGGCTACACGTCTGATGTGATTGCAAAGCACCTCCAGAACAAACTACTGGACAACTCTCCAACATATCTGCTTCCAGATTTATCCACATCTGCATCCATCAACATAAACTACAGGTATGCATATATTTTGTAAATTACATTTCCAACTGTTTGACAAATGGATTTGAACAGGGTACCTGCCACTTACCCTGTATAACCTATTTATTAAGCAAACTGTCATTTCTCCCATCTCCTACCATGAAATGGCACTTACAATGTTGTGTGCTTTGAAACTGTTCTTTTACCCATATCATCCATTGTAATGTGCAAACTCTTATTCTCTTCTTTCCTTCTATCATTTCTACAACCACTTTCCACGCTAACACACCTGCTCTAAAATGCCTAGCATGCACACAGAACATGAAATCTGCCTGCCACTTAACTTGCATAAACTACTAAACAATCATACTTTCATTTGTCCCATCTCCTAACATCAAGTGCCACTTCCTTACAATGCTGTCTGCTTACAAACGTTTCCTTTAATGCCCACTTGCATAACTGTTTCAAACTTCATATTTCCTTTTCATCACCACTCTCCCTGATGTATTTGTAAATGAAAAAAGAAAGCCACATTCTCCTGCCGAATCTCTACATCTTTCTGAGCCTTTTTCTTACTGTACTACAACTTACACTAATCCATTTCCAAACCAAATACTGCAACAACAACAACTCACACAGTGCAGCATATCGGACACACTTAAAAGTACACCACTGCCCCCCTTAGCAGCAATACTAGTGCTCCCAAGTCTCCATTCATACACAATGTTGTACAATTTCACATTCACACTAACTCTTAATGCTAAAAAATCCTTGTACAATTTTAAATAATGTGTTCTCCAAATGCAATTATTGTGCCATTAACACAAATATCTACTAACTTCCTTCTTTTGTAACCTAGAAGAAACCTACTCTTCACATCCAACAACATAAGTGAATCTTACTCGGACACTGCAGTGTTTTTCTATTGTAGGCTACAAAATTCTATCAACCCAAGAGCATTTGCTTCACTCTTACTCTTACTCATTGCACCTCAGCAGGTGCACCCTTTATAGCATTTGCTTCACTCTTACTCTTACTCATTGCACCTCAGCAGGTGCACCCTTTATATTGTCATCTGAACACGAGTATACTAACACATACATACCAATACAGCCTTCCAAACCTGAACTACCAACCAATTCCACAATCACACACCGCTATATGTATGCCTGCCCTCATATTCAGACACTCATGCATAGTGCACACATACACATTGTCCAACATCCAAACACGCACTCTCCTTTTTTCTCGAAAGTAAACAATGGCTACCAAAAAGCATCTCTGTAGAAAGCAACACAGAAGAAGAGCACATCAAACTAAATACATACAAAATAGCCATCCAATGAATTTTTACAAAAAGTTCAAACAAAACAGCTAATACACTCACTGAGAAAAACTAAAGCACAACTAAAGCAGCTAGCTCAAAAGAAACTGTGACTCCTGTTTCAAAATGTGAAACTAAAAAATGTATTTAGACTACAACTAACACTAGTGCTAAAACTGCACCTACCAGTGTGAATGTAGACACAAGTAGGCATCCCAAAAAAATAATTTTACAAAAAATGTTCCACCATAGGATCCTTCAGAATCATGTAAAAACAGGGGAGAAATCACTATCCACCCTTAAAACTACCTGCAGAATACTCATCCTGAAAGCTCTCATCAACAGTGCAATCCTTCTCAAAAGGAAATTATTTATTAGCTTTAAACAGAATGAAACCACTAACAAAATTAATTACTAAACTACAACAAGTACTTTGCAACAGACGTAATATCAACATAGATACCTTTGCAAACATCTGTGCAGGTGAGTGGACTCACACCACCAACATAGAGCCAAATTTCAATGAAGAGGCATACAAACAAAAGCAAACAAACCCAATTGCTCTACGTAGCATTGGGCCAGGGTATGAAAAGGTAGACAATACCTTTATGGATGAAGAAACTCTGCTTGCAAGAATATTCCCAGCACACTTACAATCAATTCTCCATTCCCCCAAACCAATACGTCCAGTCTACAAATGGTCGTGCACATCAATGCGTAATGTGCGAAAATAATCTTTCAAATATGTATAACAGTTCCTTAAATAGTATGTGAAAGGCAAAGGCACATTAAAAATGTAAATATTAGAAACTATGACTCCTGTCCAGTGCTCAAATACACAGGAATATGAGCACATTTACTAGCCTGCATTTCTGGATCTGCCTGCAAAAGTACCTTCCACCATATCAAAATGTTAGCAACACACCATTCGACTGTACGAAATCTCGTTCACAAAATGTACTGCACAAAAAGTCCTGCTTTAGCACTGGGTCATTTAAATGACATTCTCCTACATGGTACAGCAAAAGAACTGCTCGAAGAAATAGACCACATCCAAAGCAAATATTTTGTAACAGAAGAGCACTTAGAAAATCCAGTAACTTTAGAAAAGAGTATCAACAAGCTTGCAGATATCAACCTTATATTACACACATACAAAAAAGAAATACTTAAGTTTAAAAGCACATCTGCTGAATACCAAACTAAGTATGTGTGTGTTGCTGCAGAACATTTTATAAAACAAACACCAAAACTGTAGACACAATATATGAAATAGAAAACTATGAGGAATCCCAGTGGCTCCAATAAGCTCTCCATCTTAAAGCAGAAAACAAATACAAAATTACTAACCTCTCAATACTTTGCAGATATTACACTGCAAAACTTCACAATAACCAAATTCCTTCACAGGCTATCACTAATAACTTGGAAACATTCCCACTGCCAAAGCCAATTCAACTACTTAACTTGTATGAGAGCAATATAATCCAAACAGTGCACCCATTTCAAGCGATAATATGCCTTAAACCGAAAACATCAAACCTGCCTACCTCTGAATTACTGAAAGGTATTTGTGGCAAAGCAGTTTATTTGCCATTAGATCTCAAAGAAAATGTAGAAGCCACATTCTCTATGGGTGAGCATTTTTATGCCAAAGCTGTCAACATTTTGTGAAAGTGTTTGTCAAATGATATGTCATCCCAGAGGTCTTTCAGCTCTGTTTTCTCGGCTTTGGTTAAGTAGGCTGTGACAAATCTCTTGGCAAACATGCGTGGTCAATCAGTTTCAGTGACTCGCTTTTATATTTTTAAAAACATTTTAAGCTCCTGTTGGGATCTGCACATGACATAAATAAAGGAGGAATGTTAACATCTCCCTTTGTTATTAAAAATGTACTTCAATGATGTAAATAACAAAGAACAACAGTTGTGGTTACCTTGTTCAAATTATCAATATTTGTTTTGCATCTCCTCTCCTATACAAATATAAATGAGCCATTCTTAGGCTTGGTTGACATGCTAGGGTCATTAAGGAATAAATAATTCACTAAATATATGTTTTTACCTGCAGTAGTGCAATGTTGGTGTGCCATTTGAAAAGTCATTGTGGTAATTTAGTACACCACGTTTGATCCACTTATTTCTCATATCTCATTCTCTGCAAAAATCAGTAAGGGGTCTCATATTATATGTTATATAGGCGATTGCATTCAATAAAAATGGTTTAAACTGTTTTACTATTGGTGGCTATACTATAAAAACAGCTCACCTTAACAACCTGTATTGCAATCTAAACCCATTCGTCCTTATCTATTTGATTTGTTTTCTTTTTAATTTCATATGTCTCATGCCTTTACCTGGCTGAATAATACATACAACCATCAGAACTCTTATTTATATAGTTATTTTCAATCCTAAGTATTTTGCAACTGTGCCACTCTTACCATTCAAAGGCACTACAGAGATTTTTTCTTTAGTGAAAGGGGTTGTTACGGTATGTTTGGAGTAGCCTTGGTGGAAAAGGGTGACTGACATTGGGGATTTGGTGGCTAGTTGTTTATTTTGACAAACATTATATTTTGTGGTAGGTCCATTTTGTATGCAAGACATCTTGAATGGTGGAACACCAATCTTTATCCTGATCTCGTATGGGTATTAGCAGGCACTGGGTTTTCCACAAGAGCTTGATTTTATGCTGGGTTCAAAAGGTGGACATACCACCACGTGTAATCTGTCAGATAAAAAGTAGGCATGCCACGATCTTTCACCCCAGACTACTTAATCTGAACATAAGAATATCATGATCAACAGTGTCAAATGCTGCCGATAAATCCAACAAAATGAAAACCCTGGCACCACCACAATCAACTGCCCATCTTAAATCATCCACTGGAGCCAGCTCAACCAATATTGTACTATGACCTATTCTATAACCTGCTTGAGCCATATCCAGCCATGTCCGCGACTCTGCATGCACTTGGAGTTGTTCTTAGCAAGACTCTCCATGAGCTTGTTTACACAAGGAAGAAGTAGAATCGGTTGATGTACAACAAGAAGGATCGAATGAATGTTTTTTCAACAAAGGAGTCACATAATCCCTTTTTAGAATAGCTGGAACTATGCTGGACTCAAAGAATCTGTTGATAATTTGACATAGCTTCTGTGCAATAACTTCACTGACTGCTTTTAAGACAGGGATCATAGAATGACCCAGAGGGTATACAGTTCACCATCACCTCCAAAGATAAGCATGACTAATCTGAGAAAATGCAGTCAAAAGCTCTCCCACCATAGGGAAATCCCTAATCCCCACCATTTTATTTTGGGACTGAGCCTCAGGGTATAATTCCTGAAATTCATCATAATCTTCTTAATAGTTGCACCTTACAAATTTCCTGGGTTATATTGGTACTTTAAAAAAAATCTGAGTGGAGTAGTAACTCCTTTTTGCTTTACTGACAATTGTATTGTATTAAAGGAGAGCTTGTTTATATTCTCTTTTGGCATTTTCCTCCTGTTTTTTTTCTGCCAGATTCTCTTTGAATGGCAGAGTGGCTGTTCATGTGTCATTCTAGTAACCCTCATCGTATCTATAATTGTACTGCCAAGTTTAGCAAACATGTGAGCCCCTGGAAAGCAAACAGAGAGATTTTTTTAAAAAGTGAACAATTTATTTTGGTTCTAGATTTTAAATCCTACATATAAGTATAAAAGCATGTTGGGTGTCAAGCCAATGTATATGAACACAAGGACCCAGTTTAGTTTTGAATCTGAGAAGATTCTATTTTCCTAACAAAGCCAGATCAAAAGCTATTCACAATGTGATTTGTAACAGCAGAACAATGTGCAAATTATACTTTATAAATGACCAGTGTATTCTCCAGTGGAATTTCTGTCAAAAAATCATACTTGGAAATTAATAGAGCTTTCCAATTGAAACACAATCCGTGTCTGTGTCAAACAAATCTATAGGCCAAACAATTGCTGCATTTTTCTGATTGTTTTAGGCTGTGGTGTGTTCCTCACTGCGTTAGCTCTTTCTGGGATTATCGTTCTTCCTGCTGATGATATGATCTGTCCCAAATAACCCACTTCTTTTTGGCAGTATTGTAGTTTGCCTGTTTTCATCTTATACCCTTTATCTGCACGTATTGTTAGGAGAGGTACTGTGTTTTTTCCACACTGTTCCTCTGTCGTGCTGCACACTAGCAAGTCACCTACATGTCGTAGAACTGTGCTGGCCATGTTGATGTTTCCTAAATCCACCTCAAGGACCCTGTTAAAGACACTGGGGGATTCACAGAACCCTTGGGTAACCTAGTGTGCTGGAATCTCTTTCCGCAATTTGAACATGTTGTCAAATATTAGGAGTCTGGATGTATAGGTATTGTGAAGAAGGTATTTTTAAGATCTACTACAGTGAAGTAGACTGCATCGGCAGGTATGTAGCACAATGTTGATGAAGGGTTTGGCACTAGTGGATATTCTGCTTCCACTATATAATTTCGAGGCAGGAGATCCAATATGAATCTTTAGGATGATCCCAGCCCTTTCTTCAATGGTTATATAGCTGCGCTGCATGGTCAATCTGAAGGCACTATGATGCCTTGGTCTAGCAGTGATGCTTCACTCTAGGGAGTATTGCATCTGGGTTGAGTATAATTTTACTGCTCTTATGCTGATTATTTGCCCGACGACATGTGGGTCACTGGTTCATAGTTAACTAAGTACTTGAGATAGGTCCTCATGTGCCTGCGATGGTGCTGTAGCAGTTGTAATTATTGTCTGTGGTACTTCCCTATGCTGTATAACCATGTACTGGGTATTTTGATTAAACTACTTCTCTGTCTGTGTCCATGTTTGCAAAAAAGTTGTTCTTCAGTAACTTCTCTCAGTGAAAGTGTGGAGTCTGATAATAGTACAATTCTCCAATCCATCTCTTCCTCATCCATGCCTGTAATGACTGTGTCTTCCTTCATGATCACTGTCTCAATGTGTAATGTAAATACTGTTCTTGGAGCTTCCTCGTGTGGTACTGCTGGTCTGAATATAAATTCTGCTGGCAAGCAAAATATCATGTTTTGTACAACGGGTA
Source organism: Ambystoma mexicanum (assembly GCF_040938575.1). NCBI lineage: Eukaryota > Metazoa > Chordata > Amphibia > Caudata > Ambystomatidae > Ambystoma > Ambystoma mexicanum. The sequence continues at coordinate 1,317,920,416 of NC_090929.1, read as the reverse complement.
ACCAACCAATTAAAATGGCCACTGCATATGTGATTAGAGCCTCGTGTAATGAGAATGCTCGTATTCTGTTGGTGCTGCAGAATGCCTATATTACGGTGCCTATCCCGTTGAAATGCATGCCTGGCATTGAACACACTATCACTTGTCGGTTAATGAAATTGTCATGTTAAGCTTCTGAAGGAGATCCCTCCCCAGTAAGTTCACTGGCATAACTGTATTGTACTATAATGGTGCAACCATCTCTTGCATCCCTATAGTGAGGGGTAAATCTTTGGTAAAATGAACTCTTACAATTGCCCCAGATAAACATTCAGTGTCCATGCTCTTGCTGCTCAGGGGAAATCATCCTTCCCTTATACAAGATCAGGTGGCTCCGGGTGGCTCCGCTTTCTACCATAATGGTAAAGATCCTGTTCCCTATCTTCACCCCGACTTTGGGCTTCTTGGTTGAGTCTGCAGTGATTGAGAGAACTGGACATGTCAGGGCTTGCTGTTGGCTGCCCTACTGTGTGTAGGTGTTAGATCCTGGAAGTGGGAAAGCATTGTTTCCTAACAAGCTAGCTCTAGTGTAATGTGTCACTATTCCTCGTGGAAGGGCACAAAGTTCCCATTGTACTGTAGTCGCCTATGCTGGAATATGTTGCATGGCATTCCACATTACATATGGGGTTGGGTATTGTATGGACTGTCCATGTGTTTATGCGATCATCTGTACTTTTCCTGTGCTCTGGGGCTTTGCGGATCCTGGGGCATATATTGGTAATAGGGCTGTAGCTTGTTGTGAGGCATAGAATCCCTGCGTTGGCCCTTGGTCATAATATGAAGCATAATATGAAGCTGGGGGTGCTCCTAGTTGGTATTGCATGGGTGTCTACTTCGACAACCCTTAGACATGTGTCCAACATGCTCCCACAAATCGAGGTAGCATTCCACCAACTCCCCTACCTTTGTCCCCTTTGTGAATTACTCTGTGTCCCTTGGACCCCTCCCCTATCGTGTTGATCATTGTCTGGTTTATTTACCATGTTTGGAGATGGTCCTGATTGTTGTTGTTGGGTGCCTGTGGGGTTCGCTACTACTGCTCCCTCCGTACTGAATTTCACTAGCTTATTTTCTACTAGTTTAGCTTCTGCGCGCTGCACCTTTTCTTCCACTGCCTTTTCACTCTTGCAAAAAATCACTGTATGTGCCTGTTTCTCACCCCATCCATTTGCTTCCCTGTCCACAATTCTTTCTAGGTCCACTTGTACTTCAAAAGGAAGACCTTTTCAAAGCACATGGTATAAAAATGGCAATTCTTTTCACATGTTTCTGTCTCTTCTCACCACATCTCCTCAATGGATTGGCTATACAGTTCAGGATCTTCATCATGCCTCATTACACATGCCATTATCGCTCTCTCCAGGCAGGCCTCACTTGTCCCCAAAGTGCAGTGGAGGGGCTCACAGCTTACCGGAAACACCTGGGTCGCTGTGCTCTCGGCACCAAATATGTTGGGTAAATCCTGATCCGGATACAAAAATCAATCCACAAGAGCCATGGAAAAATAAATGTATGAGATACAAGAAGAAAACATTTTTATTAAACTGCCTAAGCAGGGAAACATCTCCAAAGACATTTGATTACATTTCAAAAATTGGCTGGTTTTATAGTGTTTTACAGAAAGGAAAAGTCAACAAATGGTATGGGTCACTTGCATTTTCGAGGCTTCTGATAAACCCGGATCATTTTCACTATAAGCCTTTCCATACATTTCCTAATTCTATTGGATTAATCTAACCACATGACTAACTTTGATTATTAAAAAAGTTCAATAATTTCTCAGCGCCATAATTAGCTAGCTCATTTTGAAACATGTATCAGCTACATATGGCTTTCAGACTAAATGATTACAGATATTTCGACCAATCCCTTATGTGAGATGTGACAGTGTGCCCTTACAATTGTAACTTGACATCCCTTTCCTATTGACCAAAGTGGTTTGGCAACATCTTACTGTTCCCATCATTTATGAAACATTTGTCGCTTGTACATTTTGCAAATTGTCGTTGGAAACAGCATTGGCCAAACTTCCATTCCTCATGAGTCTGAACCTTCACATTGGGACTTAGCTGTTTGTGAGTTTCATTCTCTTACAATGACAAGGATATGTGTATGTACATCTATATTCTTATATGTGCGTGCAATTGTATGATTTTCGACTTCAAGAAAGTACCTTTATTTCTATTATGTATACACAGTGAGGGTTATGTGTGAGTTTCTGGAAACCTAATGAATGATTCCTCATCAATCCTATTTCATGTGTAATGGTATTCCGCATGACTTCTTTCTTAACAAATTGAACCTTAATGGTGCACTTTATCCTATAGAGGACAGTGTTGTGCCTTAATCACTCTGTCTTACCAGACCTATCTTCCACTAGTTGTTACTCTGCTCATACAGGCTTATGACTTTCGTTATAATACATTTTGACATGCTGTTCAGGAACAGCATTTGTTACATGTCTTTCAAATGCATTGCCTGGGAACTAAACTAGACCTATATATTTTGACCAATCAGTATGCAGTGTTCCATCCTTCAAGCAATGGGGACTGCTATTTCTTGTGTTGCTCTTCTTATGATCTCACTATCGCATTACAAGCCTGGGAACTTCTTCACCACCTGTGTGCTCTGGAAAGTTACAGCTGGGATGTGTGTATGCTTCTTTGCAAAGGTTTGTTTCATGTTTTCTGCTGTAGGGGTAGAGGATGTTCATCCTTGTGAAGTGGCTAACTGAATTTCGATGCGTGCATGTGCTGTGTACTCAGTTAAATATAAGAGGTTAGTGGCATTCCTTATAGTTACAACGTGCTACACTTCCCTAATTAATGCTAAACACAGCTGTGATTACTATGGCATCAGGGATGTAATTTCACCAAAATGCCAGGGGTAGGGGACATGACACCAAATGACCTTTGACCTCCAATGACATTACAGGAAGTGATGTCATTTGACCCCGACCCCAAAGTGACATCACGGGAAGCGATGGAACACAACATTTCACCCTTTGACAAAACAGGAAGTGGCATCACATTGTTTCGAAGTACAATGTGAAAAATATGGTTACAATATCACTATAAAGTGATGTACATTTCATACAAGACTGAATCAACATATGTATCGTTAATATCAGTGTGTTTAGCCTCATATTACCAAATGACACTGAATGCAAGCAGACTTCCGAGGCCAAATGATAATGATGTGTTATTATATAGCACTTCCATTTAAGAGCTTTATATTGAAAAAATATACATACAATATCACCCAAACTGTGTTGCTACTCATTTATCAACCTCAGAAGGATGAAAGGCTGAGTTGAGGTGTTTAAGAACAAACTAAATCAGTGTCTCACCGCCTGAAATGTGCCTGAAATAAACCTTTAATGAGTCTAGCAATTACTGTATAGAATTCCCAAAAAGTCAAATTATTTGTGTTCCTATTGTTTCTTATTTAGGGTCACTGCTCAAAGTGTTATACTTGTCGAACCATCTATTTTTTTTTAAAAGGCCTGAACAAGAAAGCCAACCACTCCAATATTAAAAAGCCACATGGTGCTGGCCAGGAGCCTACATTTAAGGGTATCAAGGGAGAACACGGGGGTAGCAAGGGAGACCTCAAGGGTGGCAACTGCGACCCAGGGCAACCTCCAAATGACGTCCCTGCATGGTATGGGGCTATATTCCTCTATAGGGTGAATATGCTATGGTTAACTAAAGCATGGCTGCTTGTGTATTGTTAGGCATTCATAAGGGCATCTCTGTTGGGTGTATGTATACATGGCTGCTGGCTTCCATGTTGCATGCTCATGTTGTAAGGACTTTTGCAGCTTGTATTTTCGTGCAAGTTTAGGGCACTGGATGTATTCGCCAATGCTGCTGTAATCACCCATGTTTGCATACTCCCCAATTTTCCTGGACAATTATTTTTTTGATTTTGAAGATTTGTGGAAGGTTTAACATATTTTTTCTACTGCTTAATCCACTGACCGGCGGTTTCGTTGAATATTTCAGCAGAAACTTAAACAGCATAATGGGTGCTTTAAAATACCCCTTGAGATTGAAGTGCTTTGTTTCTTGTTTGCCTACATGAAGGTTCATTTAGAGGCTATTGGTGTCAGCCCTTTTGAGCTTCTCTTTGACCCTCCTGTCAGAGGCCCTTGGCTTTGGTGCACCAGAGAGAATCATTTTCCACTTCTCGTGAAGTGTGCAGATTATTTGCTAGTCCTTAGGAACAGGATAATATTTATGCTCCATCTCATATCAGCCATAAAAGGCACGATGTGCAAAATATACACTCTGTCCTCTTTGTCCACATAGGCTGAGTTATGGGATTATCCTTTATCAGCAGGGAATGTTTATCGAATAAAATCTCCAGATAGTTGAAGGCTTGTGCTACAGGTTTGTATGAATTGATTATATTTTAACAGCAGATTGACCTGCATGACCAATTCACCTAAATGTACCAGTGGATTGGGCCGCACTGAAGAATTCAGGCATTGTATGTAGACATGTCCACTTTATATAGCAGCCTAGAAGCTTTGGCTGTTACCTCTTTTTAAGTATAACATGTTAAAAATGTGTAGAGAAGCAATGTGTTTTTTAATTAATCATGATGGCTTGACATCCTTTAACAATCTATCCGTGTATTTGTTATCAGATTTGAAATCTCGAGCTCAATTTCAATAGAACAGTTGGATTTTCAAGTGCGTTTTCTCTCGCTTTTACAGTCTATTAAATGTTTTGTATGTTAAACTGTTTGGGACTAAGGTTTTAATTTGTAGGCTTTATTTCAAGTCTGTGTTGTTTTAACAAAGGTATTATTGTCAGTATTGTAAGATATTGTGGGGATTAATCTTGTTGTATTGTGCATTTCTATTGTGTAAATGAAGAATTCTGAATAAAATGTATTACTACTGTGATGGCGGGAGAAAAAAGTAACATGAAAACATGTCAATCTAAAGTCAAACATTGGTATAACAGAAGGCCACTCACATTGACTTTATGATTGGTCAGGAAGTACTGGTCATGGAGCCTATAAGCCATTGAGCTTCACATGACAGATGGACTAGACCGTATAACTTTGTTTCCAAACTTACTGAGATACACTAGTTAGAGCCCCCCTCAAAAACAGTTTGATGTCTTTCAACTTGGGGTTTTAAATGGTGAACCCTACTCTTGGTTTCTAACAGTTGGAATTGGAAATTGACCCTCCATCATATACGATCCATGGTAGCCCTTCAGATGGCTCATTGGAAGAGGGAATTCTCCCTCCACAGACAACAATAAAGAACGAGAATATGTATAAAACTTTGCTTATGCAGTTTTCATCCCTGTTTTCAGGAAAGACATCCAGGGGTCCACATGATATTGACTTTCTACATGTTGCCACTAAAAAAGGCCATGTATCAGTAGCCGCACGGATATGGCATGTGTATTGTGCAGTGATTTGCAGATATGATCTCATCTTGACTTCATATTCTAAAAAAGAAAATGGTTATTTATGTCACACTTCATGCCACACTCCAGCCTTTAATAGTGGTAATGAGTATAAAATCCATGTTTTGTTAGTCTGTTCGTTTGAGGGACCATACTCCCCATTTAAGAGCCGACAGTTTGAGAACGGTACTAGAGATGATACTTGTGCTGAACTGGCAGGAAGAGAAAGTAAGGGTCCATGTGAGGGCATTCTACATTCCATCATCGTCTGCAAGTCTGTAGAAAGATGTCTGGCGAGCTTAAAATAGAATTGCTGCCCATTTTGTGTAATGCTGTAGCGGGACATTATATTCAAGTATCCCATAAATGGCACGCTCACATGCAATTTAGAAATTGTTCTTGGTAGTAAAGAAACATCTATGCTCCTGGTGCAAAAGCTACCTCTTAAGTTAATTTGCGCAGCGGATAGTTTCAATCTGCCTCTTGGTAATTTTGTGCCATCACATGTCACCCATCATTACAAATCTCCCAGTGGGGAGTGGAACAATTACGTGACGAAAAAAAAGAAACTTGATTTTTTTAAAGGTTCACTTTTTTTTTTTTAAACAAGTGGCCGACACTCACTCCTTTCCTGAGTTCTGGAGAACAGAATATATAGTTCCCATTTTCAAAAAAACGTCCTAGATCATACTCTAAAAACTAAAGGCCCATAGCAATTCTCGATACGGACAGCAAGGTTTACGCATCCTTGCTGTAAATTAATTTGGAAAATTGTGCAAGTGGCTCAGGAAAGATACAAACGTGGCAAACTGGTTTTAGGAAGCACTTGGAAACCTCACTCAAGGGGTTCATTTTAAAATGAAGCCATTCCTAGTTGTTTACTTCTCCCAGTTTTTGCTATGATCAAGTTCAAGACCCTCTGCATCATCCAGAAGGCTTTCTGGAACCTGGGACCCTGCTACATCCAACTCTCTCCCTCTAAATACCTCCCTGTTAGAGCCCTTCGGTCCTCTTGCTCCAACGCTCTTCATATAAGACGCTACTCTAAGCAAAGAGTGGGGGCTAGATCTCTCTACTTCATATGAACCTCCCTCTATAATTGTCTCCCTGCCCCTCTCATGCTTGAAGTGGGGTTGCCTCAAGTTCCCAAAGCTCCCCAAGACTATCCTTTTCTCCTCTTCCTTCCCTCTCCCCTTCCCTGCTAACACCCCCATCTGCAGAAGTGATGGGCTGCCTGCTTCCCTCGGTGTTCTACAGGGCACCAAGCCCCCCCACCCAGTCCACCCCCCTCGCACTTAGCATGTGGACCCTCACCTTCTACACCCCATGCAATCCCTTTCACTTGCCCTCCTAGCCTTCCCTTAGCACTCGCCTAGCTCCTGTGGCCCTCCCTCGCCTTCCTCTGCCCCCTTTCTCTTGCACTCTCTCCTCTTTACCCTTCCCACCCTAGCACTTCACATTCCACACAAACTGGCACTTCCCCCACCCCTGTCTCTCGCACTTCTTGGTACTGCACTTGCAAAATCACAAGACCTAGTAGTTATTATTATCTTTCTCCTTGTCCCCCCACCCCTTTTTTGTCTTGTGGCAACCTGGAACACCATTTGTTGTAAAAATGCCTTACACATATCCAATAAAGTAAACAAAATTAAGAAATAAATACATGTGTACAATCCTTGGCTTGGTAAAGGAAATATGAATCCATCTTTTTAGCTACACTCGATCTTTAAGCTGCCTTTGAGGAACTTTTTGTAGGCCAAACTGAAAAGTTGGGGAATCCCCTGGGTCTCCTATGTCTAATTATTGGTCTTCATGACCACTCTGTAGTACAAGTTCGGCTGAATCATGAATGGGCCCTATCCGGAAAATCTCTAACACATAGAGGAGTCAGACAGGGATGCATCTTGGTTCCCTGTGTGTTTAACCTGTATGTTTCGAATATCGGTGATTACATATTACATGTCGTGCTTGCCTCCCCCAAACTCCATCAGTTTAAATTGACCTGGTTGTGCACGCAAATTGGTCTCCAGCACCTGCTTTGTGGATTTGCTAATTATGCTGCAACTAATTCTTTAAAGGTAAGCTCAGTTAAAACAACAGTAATGCGCTGCACTCTGAAAAGGAAATTCACCTCTTTTCAATGGGGTGTATCGTCTGAGGTTCTTCAAAGGGTGGACAATTTTATTTATTTAGGGTTTCTGATTCTCTCACAACCCCGTAATTCCAAGTTCAGAGAATAGTTGTAGAATCAAGCTACTGCCCTCTCGAACCAAATGAGTCGGGTGGACGCACAATATGGTACATTTTGATTAATTCCAAACCTAGAATTTAACAAAAACAAAATAATTCAAAAACATTTATATGGCATAGAAGTACAATTTCTGTGGGTGTTGGATGTTTTGTCATTGATAGAAGGAAGAATATGGCAAAGCGTGCTGAAACTTCAAGGATCTGTTCAGCTGTCAGCCATTGGATACAAGCTTTGAATACCTTCTCTTACTAGGAGTGCCCAATAGAAACCTTTATCATTTTTCTGTATCATTGTCTGTCCTTTAATTGCCTCTTTCTATTATGAACTGAATAATGTTATGAAATCAAATACAGTTGTGTTTTTGATTGACTTTGTTGAATTTTGCATTCATTTATTACATCGACTGGAGATGACCGAAATTGACCTTGTGAATAATCCCACCAAGGCGAAACAAATCTTGTATAATCCTGACTGGATTTCCCTCTCAATTCGCCATCTTAAAACAGATCAAAAAAGTGTGCAATGCTGGCCCCGTATCTTTCTATCCATCCGAATAATTTCATACACAGGTGCTTTTTGAAATTCAGGTGGAACCTGCACCTCACAAAAGAGATTTTGGTTACGTATGCATTAATTTTGGCAGATGCAGCCAACTGTAGATTTTGTGGTTCCTTGATAACTTGGAACTCTTAAGCACATGCTGGTTTTCTATCCTGCCCTAAATCCTCAATTAAATATCCTTGTCTGAAAATCCTTGCTTGCGCCCTTAAATTCTCAAATGAGTTTTCTCAATTGAAAATGCCACTTGTGTTGTTGTCCTCCATGTATATGTACATGAAAAATACCATATTTTCATTTCGTTATCCACTCTTAACGACCCTCATTTCTTGTTTGATTTTACATTAGATTTTCTTCAATTAAAAAACATCAGATTCATCTACTGAATTGCCCTTAATTGCATGTTCTATATTCTCCAACTTACACATTTAAATCCTCAAATGAATATCCTCAACTCAAAAATCCTCATTTACAAATTAAAATCCTCAAATAAGTATCCTTAACTCAAAAATCATCTACATTTGTTTCACTACTATTATAGCTCATAAGGAGAATGCAAGTATGTACCTATATTAAATTGTAATATCTTAAACAATAGGAAGATGGATATCCATTGCAATTAGAATATCTTCTTAACATTTAAGTTTTCATTGAATTCCATTTGTTGAGTTTGCTGTTGCTTGCTTCGATGTGTGGAAATACAACGTTTTATAAAAACATCTTTAAAACATTCTTAAACCCACATTAAAAATTCATAGTCATGTAATCATTCGAAGTAGAACCTCTGAAGTTCAGTGCTGAAGAAAGTATTTCTGTACCACCGACATAAGCACTCAGAGGCAGCTCATTCACATTGTATAGCTGAGTGCTATGTAGGCGTGGGCAAAATGTCAAAAATGTCCAAGGAGACAAAATCATTGCTCCTTCCCACCTTCAAGAACACACTCAGAGTTCACACCCCAACTGAACAGTTATGCAATTGGATACAGACGTCATCAGGTCTCAGTGCTACACCCCAATCATCACATCTCTTGTATTAAGACCCATGCCCACCTTGCTATACACAGCTATTTCATAAATGGCGTGAAAAACCGGCAACAACAGGTCCACGTTTAAATGATGTATACTGATGCTGTCTGAGGAAGGTAACCAGCCCACATCAATTTAAAACACAGCAGATGGTGCAGGGTTGGGCTCAAGGTGACACCATGTTTGCATAACAGCCATTTTAGGCCTACTCGTTGTCTGCACTGGTATTCATAGTCTCCTCTGGCAAAGGGGTGAACATAAACATGACATCAGAGAACTCTTCAAAAATGTCATCCTCCAAAAACAACAATTCGAATGGACACCTCCAGTCACAGCAACTCAGAGAGCAGAACATGCCCCTTTTACTAAATAGAAAGACAAAGCTGCTAATCATTATTCATACTAATTGTTCATAGCTATAGGCAGATCATCTTTACATGCATCTAATTAAAAGCTCATTAGTAATACAACCTGTTATATGAAATGTATGTCCAACTTGCATTTTGTAACTATAATACTTGTGTACTAAATGAATAGCCTTGAAGAAAAGTACAAGTATCTCAAATAATTACAGCATGAGTGCAAACACATGATAAAGGGGCCAGTTACGCTCAAGCCATGACAACTGCCCATCAAGCATAAATACATTCTCCTACACAGGGCTTTGAATATAAACATCGGACTATGACACATTCTCACTCAGTACTCTCACTTATAGGCCCTTCGCCACCTAACATGCTGCAGAACGAGTTAAATTTAACTGCAACACAAACTGGGTAGTGGTCTACACACAGAGAACCTTGCCTTCCCTACATACCAAAAGACAGTAGGAAAACATGATATTAAAGGGTTGGAGCTTCTCTCTTAATGCAGGGCAGAAGCTGCTGCATTGGTACAAAAAACAGTGCGGTACACAAATGTGTGTTTTCAAAAGGCAGAAGACAGAAAACATGTTGCAGCCCTGCTATTTCACAGCCCGTTGATAAGCCTCAGGCACACATAGGACGTTAACATTGGAATTACTCTGTCATGGAATGCACACCACTAGTGCATGTGCCAAAACCTTAGAGGTGGACCCACAGCTCAGTAGGTCCAATCGTGTGGGCAGAACGTGTCTCCCAAATCATCCGGGCTCGAATGATTTAATTTAACCTTCCCACATCCCCTTGATTCCACTGCTACAAGTGTAGGACTTTTCAACTGACAAACGTGCACTGCTCCCGTTATACCTACTGGTACCCTGCCACCACAGCCATCCACAATGTCTCTCACCTCTCAGGCTGTCACATATACATGCCACATTTCAACTCCATGGGCCAGTTGAAGCTATGACACAACATGTGACAGCAAAGAGGCACACCACTGGTGCATTAGTCCTCCCAGTAGGCAAGTCAGCTGTGCAATTCTTTGCGTAATAGCCATGTGGAAAGGGTGTAGAAGCCCCGACGTATTTGATTTTTATTAAATGCTATGATATGTTGCAAGGAGGAGTATGATAGAACAAGCAGTAGTGGTTGGGAGGAGCAAAGTTAGGTAGAAAGTTGGAAAGAGGGTGGAAGATAGATAATTTGCTCAGAAAGGCATGAGAAGGAAAAGGTGGAGGAGCTATTTGTATAATTGGACCACATTTATAGTGGAACTCAACTGTATTCTATGGGCACAGTGGAAAATGGAGAGATAGCTGGAGAGAGGTTTTCTCCACACCATGAGGTATGCCTTGAATTTACTCACACCTATGTTAAGTTAGGTTATCCAGTATTTATATTGCTTCAATCACCACTAGGATGGTCTTATGGCACCAAGACTTGCCCGGAAGGTGGCATATTGTGACCCTGCCATGGTGTTGACAGACCTTAGTCTGTGGAAAGGAGAGGTTTGGGGAGGAGGTGATAGGAAAGAGGAACTAGACAACTGAATGATCAAAAACAGAGAGACAAAAGAATTGGGATAAGTGAGAGGGGATATGGCTGTCAACGCAGAGGTGAATGTGTCTCAAATGTGACAGGTTATTGGTAAGCATTAGTATAGGACTTTGGAGAGTGCAGCTTAGATTAGAGCAGAGTGTTGCTGTGATGGCAAAATACCTACAATCAGCATGTTGTTAAGTATAGTTAGATGGTGAGTGGTTGTGTGATGGACCTGAGAGGGACTCCAGCAGGTCCAAGTAGTGTGAAGTCTTTCTCCAGATTTATTTGAAAGAAAAAAATCCCCACATCAATGGAAAGCAAGGGTTAACAAAGCCAGATGACAGGAGAGTTGGTTGAAAGAGTTGGACATGTATAGAAGTCTGGGGAGAACTTGAGATAAGTGGTAGGGGAGGGGAAGAGGAGACATGATGAACTTGTGTCCAGTAATATTAGGTTTTGTAGGCAGTGAGCTATGTATAATTCACTATAATTTAATAAAATGGCATTCTTAACAGAAATTTCTCAAGTGTACAGCTATTCGAGCTAGGAAGACAATTGCAGCCCTAAGTGGAACCTTTATAGCCTCTTGCATGATACACTCAAGCAAAAAATAGTTACCCAAGAGCACCATTGTCCAGATCAGACAGAAACCAACCACATGGTGGGTTGCCTTCTCATTAAGGCGAATTCTGTGTCCAAATGACAACAACATACACTAACTACTACTTTAAGGCAGTACAAGTTTCCTCTTTGTTCTACCCAATTAAGTCAACCTCACCAACTAGTGGAAAGGAAGAATCATCCCCATAGGCAAGATTACCTTGTTAATTACATTACCCTCCATCAGCATCCCAATTAGGAATCCTGCCTGTATTTTAGTGAGCAGTTGTCAGGCTTGTGAGCCTTCCATGGTGTCATGGTGAGCCAAGGCATGTTGAAACCATGCCTAAAACAGAGAGCACAAAGCCCTTCTACTTTCTCCCCTAAGCCCCAAAAGTCTATGAACTGAGGTATTCTATAGATAGAAATTTGGAAATAAATATGGGAAAATTTAATTGAGAATGAGATTTCTGCCACAGCTTCACTGGGAGTAGAAGCCCTGATCCAGTCTTCCTGGAGGTTTGTGACTCATGCCAGGATCTTTATGTGAATGGTTACATTGGTGTGTCAGGCGGAAATCCTTTTAGGCTGAGTCTGGGAGCTTATGGGAGTTAATTTACATGCTCGAGCCATTGACTAGTCACCTCAATCTGGACTGCATTTACTGTGCTCTCTTAAAAGAGGGCATCATGTGAATGTTAGGTCAAAACAGGTGTCTAGGGTCTAGTTAACAGATTTGTTTTCCAGGTCTACCTTCTTTCCCTGTTTTGTGTTTTTATTTGCTTCTTTTATTTGTGTGTTTAAGGGATGCTACCTGCTGCCTCATGGCTACTTGGAGGAACTAGAACATTATACATGTAAAACAATACATTATATTGGACCCTCAACATAATGTAATATGACCTAAACAGCAAATATAAACAAACATTATATTCTCCCAGCCACTGCCCAAAAAAAGTGAATAAGTACATACAAAGGCAAGTAAAAAAAATAGCAACACTGAAGTAGGTTGTAATGTACTTGTGTTTAGGTTTGGGAAAATAACACAATGATCCCAACAGAACAAAACATTGCACAACATATTTTTACAGCTTAAAAACATGACATGGCGTAGCATGACATAACACGATGTAGCATAAGACTCCCAAACAAAAAATGATGCAACCCAGCAGAAACAGCACTGCAAAGGTAGTGTATGTCCAGAACGATATTAAAGATACTGGAGTGGTTGCACACACATATGCGCGCACACACACACACACACACACCCCGACACACACACACATACACAGACACACCTCTGTTACAGACTCACCATTTCTAGATTTGAAAAATAATGTGGGTAATTCCATCTCAGAAAGGGTGACCTGCTAATCACATTTCCCGTTCATTAGCTCCATATCAAAAACATAATGTACACCTGTGTCCTTCTGCACCAGTCTCCTGATCTTTGCACCTCCCTAACCTGCTGGCAGGATAATCTGACAATATTCCTGTACCCCATGTGGTATTGTGATAGATTGTTAATGTACAAATAAAAAAAAAATACACAACTGATTGAATCATGTACATGTCAGCACTATGAGCCTAGCTCAGAGTGGAAGGTTTGTGTTTATTCTAGTCAGACAGCCCGCCCATGCCAGCCAGCCAGTAGTTGGACAACACATCTCTCCAGCCCAGGAAGTACTTAGTAGGAGCTGTCCTTGGAAACAACTAACAAAAGGTACTTCATATATAAAAGGACTTGCCTCACACAAGTATGCTGCATAGCAAACAGCCTTTGATGCAATGGGTCTGAAAAGGGGGTGGGCTTGTGTAGCTAGAGGGAATTTAGCACACTTAGGGAAAGGTTCCATCATCTTGTTTCTCTCTGTACCTCTCCTTTCTCTCTGTCTCCTCAACTCCCTTTAGAACAAATCACTTTGGGTATAATTCAAGAAGACATGCAACACTTATTACAAGTACAAGGATTGGACACCTTAAAGCAGGCTTGCTTTTGCCCAATCGCCTATGGACTTTTGCCAATAATGAAAGAGGGGGTCTCCCACTACGTCCTTGATTCACTTTTGACAATCCAGGGCTTAAGGAATCATTTATTTGGACCTCTTTTCGGAGAGTTAAACTTTCCAAAACCCTCAGACATTGAGGTGAAGATGGAGGAATCCAAGGCAGAAGCAACCAGATGTGGACCGCTTGCTCACTATTATTAGAGAGGCACAGCTACACCGTACTGATGAGGTTCAACCAGACCGAAACACGTGTCTGGGGTTGCTGTTGGCACTCTTGTTCAGAGGAGAATTGCCTAGCATTTCGGTGCTGGACTGCCCCAGGGCAGGACAAAGACTGATGTGTCTAGGGTATGTCTCCTCTGTGAAAGATAGTTAGCTAAAAACTCTTGGTAAGGCTCTTGTAACCAGGACTAATGTCTGGCAGAGAGTCTCCCAGGACCGCCTTGTTATTTGCATATTTCAAGTAACTTTGGGTCTCACCCTCAGTTACTAGGGGAAACCAGACGTGGACCCCTTGCTCACTATTCTTAGAGAGGCACAGCTACACCCTACTGATGAGGTTCAACCAGGCAGAAACACATGTCTGGGGTTGCTGTTGGCACTCTTGTTCAGAGGAGAATTGCCTAGCATTTCGGTGCTGGACTGCCCCAGGGCAGGACAAAGACTTATGTGTTTAGGATATTTCTCCTCTGTGAAAGATAGTGAGCTAAAGACTCTTGGTAAGGCTCTTGTAACCAGGACTCATGTCTGGCATAGAGTCTCCCTGGACCCCCCTTGTTATTTGCATATTTCAAGTAACTTTGGATCTCACCCTCAGATACTAGGGGAAACCAGACGTGGACCCCTTGCTCACTATTCTTAGAGAGGCACAGCAACACCCTACTGATGAGGTTCAACCATACCGAAACACGTGTCTGGGGTTGCTGTTGCTACTCTTGTTCAGAGGAGAACTGCCTAGCATTGGTGCTGGACTGCCCCAGGGCAGGACAAAGAATGATGTGTTTAGGATATTTCTCCTCTGTGAATAATAGTGAGCTAAAGACTATGGGTAGGGCTCTTATAACCAGGACTAATGTCTGGCAGAGAGTCTCCCAGGACCCCCCTTGTTATTTGCATATTACAATTAACTTTGGGTCTCACCCTCAGTTACTAAGGGGAACCAGTCGTGGACCCCTTGCTCACTATTCTTAGAGAGGCACAGCTACACCCTACTGATGAGGTTCAACCAGGCAGAAACACATGTCTGGGGTTGCTGTTGGTACTCTTGTTCAGAGGAGAATTGCCTAGCATTTCGGTGCTGGACTGCCCCAGGGCAGGACAAAGACCTATGTGTTTAGGATATTTCTCCTCTGTGAAAGATAGTGAGCTAAAGACTCTTGGTAAGGCTCTTGTAACCAGGACTCATGTCTGGCAGAGAGTCTCCCTGGACCCCTTTTGTTATTTGCATATTTCAAGTAACTTTGGGTCTCACCCTCAGTTACATGGGGATACCAGACGTGGACCCCTTGCTCAATATTCTTATAGAGGCACAGCTACACCCTACTGATGAGGTTCAACCAGACCGAAACACGTGTCTGGGGTTGCTGTTGCTACTCTTGTTCAGAGGAGAATTGCCTAGCATTGGTGCTGGACTGCCCTAGGGCAGAACAAAGACTGATGTGTTTAGGATATTTCTCCTCTGTGAAAGATAGTGAGCTAAAGACTCTTGGTAGGGCTCTTGTAACCAGGACTCATGTCTGGCAGAGAGTCTCCCAGGACCCCCTTGTTATTTGCATATTTCAAGTAACTTTGGGTCTCACCCTCAGTTACTAGGGGAAACCAGATGTGGACCCCTTGCTCACTATTCTTAGAGAGGCCCAGCTACACCCTAGCGATGAGGTTCAACCACACTGAAACACGTGTCTGGGGTTGCTGTTGGTACTCTTGTTCAGAGGAGAATTGCCTAACATTTCGGTGCTGGACTGCCCCAGGCCAGGACAAAGCCTGATGTTTTTAGGATATGTCTCCTCTGTGAAAGATAGTGAGCTAAAGAATCTGGGTAAGGCTCTTGTAACCAGGACTCATGTCTGGCACAGAGTCTCCAAGGACCCCCCTTGTTATTTGCATATTTCAAGTAACTTTGGGTCTCACTCTCAGTTACTAGGGGAAACCAGACGTGGACCCCTTGCTCACTATTCTTAGAGAGGCACAGCTACACCCTACTGATGAGGTTCAACCAGACCGAAACACATGTCTGGGGTTGCTGTTGGTACTCTTGTTCAGAGGAAAATTGCCTAGCATTCTGGTGCTGGACTGCCCCAGGGCAGGACAATGACTGATGTGTTTAGGATATTTCTCCTCTGTGAAAGATAGTGAGCTAAAGACTCTGGGTAAGGCTCTTGCAACCAGGACTCATGTCTGGCAGAGAGTCTCCCAGGACCCCCCCTTGTTCTTTGCATATCTCTAGGCTGCGCCTCTTTTACCTTTATAATTAAGATCACTGTTGGTTTGTAGATGTGTGAGGGCTGAGTGTCAGTTTAGCCACTACTCCATCCTCAAAGCAAACGTCATTGTATCACAACTTTCCACTTACATAGGCACCACTCTAGGCCAGATGAACTAATTAGCTCCAATTATATATGCAGAGTGGCTGCTGTCAATACTGTTCACTCTGTGGCTACAATCCCTTCACTTGCTGCATACTGCTCAGACAACTGTTCAGTAGCCCAATGTGAAATAGTGCTTTGCTTCACGTCCATGCAGCTTCCACTGTAGATGCATTAGTGCTCAAAACGCAGACTCCTGCTCGCTGAAAACCGCCAAAACAGCCAAGCATCCCCACAGTCAATTGCTTTTGAGCTCCTTAGACAGCTCAGAATATACCTGAGAATAGTTACCTTTAAGGGGGCGTTAGATGTCTCCTTATGCTCACAGCTCCCCCACAGCACGCTTAGTATTCTTTACTATTGTTGCATTAAAGTTTGTTTTTTTTTTCTCAGGAGAGAGCTGGAGGTGCAACATAATGACAGCTCATTTACATAGTTACGTGGGTCCAGTTACTCTTAGGAAGCATATGATAGGTGTCTACATCCACCAGCCATCCTCATCGTCTCGCAGGTCAAGCACACATGCCACTCTCACAACACTCCTGCATTCGACACACCCAACATTCTGCTGAGCTAATCATTTCCCCTGCTTGCACCCAACGTTCGGCATGCTTTCTGAAATGACCAGCTGCGCAAGCTACAACAAACATATTCCTCATAATAAATGGATGGTATGCCATAGTAAAACCTATTGTGTGGGCGTGGAGTGGACCCTTGCAGGGTACTGGTAGTTTATCTGTTTTTACTATGAATAGCATAATTAATACTTGAGTGCCCAACTAATTAACTTTTCAAAGTATTATGATTGCAATCATCTGAGCTATATTGCCTACTTGATTGCTGTTGATGACAAAGAGCAGAAACACAAATTGCCTTGACAAGTTAAAGCATACCAACACCCACGCATGCAAATCAATACACTGTAAGTATTTATAGAAAAACCTTGATAAGGATACGTGTGGGTAGCCACATGTCGCTTTTATTCCTTTTGTTTCGCAATTCTTGTTTTCACCACCACCAAACGCAAGATTATTATGTGTGAAGGCTAATTTTTATTTCAAATCCCTATGAAAAGAGTGATACTGAAAATTCTCAGAAAAGCAGCAGCTGCAGTTTGTAATAAAACTATGTCTGATTAAAGAACATTTGATTGCAAAGAAATGTACAAAGAGCACAGCTGCACTAATGTGAGCGCTTTAAAAACGTTTCGCTGGAAGCACCCTGACTATTTTGTAGCCAATAGCTTTGTGTAAGGACAGATAGTTCAAAAGTTGTCAGGATTGACAAGCTTGTTAACCGTTGATAACTTTCCACTTAAATGTACTCTTAAGGGATTGTATAGCAAAAGCAATGGATTACATTACCATGAACTTTTTTTTTACATATTTCAGTTGCAACACTTCCTGGCACAAATGACCAAGTATTTTTTGTGAAATAATTGGCCACATTGTTCAAGTCACGGGGCTCCTAAGAACGGGTTGGGCTCCCCGTTAGGCATCTGCATGAAGTATACAGAATGGAACATTCAGCAATCTACTTGCATGTTCCATGCATTACAGCTGCCAGGAGTAGATAATAACGTAGGCGAGATTCAGCGTCAGGCCCTAGCCTTGCTCAGACTGGAATGTTCGCATGAGTTCCGGGAACTCATCGGACTCACCAAACCTCTCTGCCAAAATTGGCAGTTCATTCAAAGGGATCAGTTTTTTAAATACATTTTTTCACATTTCCTTCATATTTATGGTTTAATTTGTATTATGCTCGTTTGTTGGTGTTCCTTAAAGGCTGGCTCATTTGAGAAACACTGCAAGAATCTGTTTGTGAGTGTTTATCTTTTTAAAACATTGTCCCTACTTTTCGTCATGCCAAAAAAAAAATACAACGAACTCCTTTGTGAAAGCCATTTTGAAAACCCTTTCTAAAACATTTGTGGCACACTTTGTGCAATCATTGAATAGGTCCCTCATGTGATGCGGAAGGTGGAGAAAGATGTTGGCATCCTCGTGTAGGTAATGGTGAGTGTGGGTCAAGAGCAGCAACTAAAGAGATGTTGAGGAAGAGAGTGTGAGAGAGAGCAAGACCGCAAGACAAGAAAAAGAGATGCAGGGCAATAGATGGAACGCAAAGAGGCAAAGGTGGAGGGCCAGCAGAAGCTGGAACATGAGAGACAGAGGCAGAGGGGAAGAAGATGGTGTAATATGAACGGGAGAATGTGGGCAGTGGGGCATGAGAAGGTAAATGAAGGGTAATAGGGGGAGGGGAAAAACCAAGTGAGGACCAGAGCTGGTGCAGGGAATGATAGGTTGTGGGAATTAGGAAGTAAGAAGAGCGACAGGATAATCAGGACAGCCAGAAGAGGTTGAGGAGGAGATGGAGTCCGACTGAGTTGAAGATGGTGGAATGCATCCTTTGACAGGGCAAGGCAGGCCAGATGTGAGACAAAGTAAAGGATGCTTCCCAATCACTGTCAATAACCAACTACTTCTTGATGCGGCAGTACTGAAAGGAAAGTAACCCAAAAATCGAACTGAAAATAATCAACAAAGCCAAGTAAGCACTGCACCTCTATGCAAGGGAAAACAAAGTTTGTTATATGCAGATTTTTAAAAAGATAACATATTTTATAGGCTGATATGCCTTGATTTACAATACTAACATAATTAGGAGTTACAACCTAAACCTCCACCCTCATTTGCTGACACATATATAATATTAACATATATATTATTCTAATGTACTCCCTGGATCAATTAGCCATATCTAATTTGAGCCAATTACACATGGTTTACTACATGCTCACTATTGACTCCAGGAATGGGATTGGTGTTTTTATCTTATTGACGCATCGACAAATCGTAACCTTCACGTGATGTGCACGTCTCCAGCCCAGACACAATCAAAGTAAACTGGAAGAGACCAACTCTGCATTAATAGACAATGGGAAATGGAAAATAGAAAATGGAAAAAAGAAATAGGCCTTCTCATTGTAACAGACGCTGAGGTGCAGGCACGTTGCCTCCCTGAGCTTGTACTTCATTTATTGGCATCACCTGTGCTCCTCATACCCTAAATCATGCATTGTTCCAGACACGGCTCTCCCCTTATCTCCTTCGAACCTCAGAGGTTCTTGAGTCTGAATTTCAGGGATTTCGTTGCTTTTGGTTGTGTGTCTACTTGTAGTTAATATGGGATGACGGTATGGGATTAGTAGTGTTCTAAATCTTTGCCTTGCCCTTTGGCATCACAGAACCTTATGCCCATCTCTCATGAATTTGTTCTTCAAAGGGCACATACCTACCACCTCTCCCCATGGCTCACATTCTGTTCTCACCCCATTCAGGCTCTGCAGCTGGATACAATTAGCTTTTATCTGTGCACTGGAGGTGCCTTTGACCTTGGCTTCTCTCCAGGGGAATGAAAAAAAGGATTTGCTTTCGAAACTGAGCTACACAGAGCTGCAGCTCCACATCAGGACCTGCATTATTTTCTATTCAAGGTGCATCAGGCTTCAACTTCCAATATGGCAATACTTCTGTCATTTTAACACAATTATATTGTTTCTACCAGAGCACCTATCTTACTCCATGTTCCACGTATGTCAGCTAGATGCCTTCTTCTGCACAAAGCTTGTTCTTTACCCACAATATGTTGTGCTAGAAGGTGTTTCTCAATCTGAAACATTTGCCTGGCTGCACTGCTGTACTTGCATCCCAATATTCAACCCTGTTTGTTAATACTCCATTAACTTACCCTGCTGCCTCCTTCCTCCTATAATTATCATCCTTTGGTACCCATGCCCTAGACACCTAACATAACCTCTCCTCCCCCTGGCATATTCTTCCAGGATACTGTCATAGAACAGCACCCTCAACATCATGCTAAATCAACACAGAACTCAACATAGTTATCTGGGTCTGGTGGGAGAGTGGTCAACATTCCCGTGGGTTCTAAAGCCCACTCTAATTTCACCATCATTAGTCTTACAGCCCTATCCCATCTATCAGTCTGGATGTGCTTCTGTTTTGTGAGAGGAGGAGCTCTACCCACCCTCATCGACACTATCATCATGTCCCTCTTCAGCAATGTCTTTGTGCTGCACCTCAGGATCATCTGACACAAACAAAAAAGCACATGCAGGAAAACCACAATGTGAACCAGTATGTTTACAGCTATTTCTAACTATAACAGTGCCCATTGGAAAATTGAATCAAACCAATCTTCAGCATACCCACTGCTTCTTTCTCCATTGCAATCCTCAAATTGTGCAAAGCCCCTATTGCATGGAACAAGGACCTATTATCCACATCATTTGGGGATTATTTATGCATCAAGACAGACCAATTTTCTTTAATACGACCCCTTTCATAGGTGTGAGCAAGTCCAGAATGTATCTATTCTGAAGGGTCATAAGCCTGATTGCCCTTAATTTGCTCTTTATCGAGTTAAGAACCTGCTCTCTCTGGTTCACCATCTGAAGCATCTCCCAACTGGTGATCTACTGCCACTTGGCGTTGGTTGCTGTCTGGATACCTGGCACCAGGATGGAGGTAAAAAAAAGTTTTTTTTTCTCCTTAAATAGGTAATTTGATCTCTTCTGATGATAAAGTCTTAATGAGCGACACTGTTACTGAAAACCCGATAGTGATCATTGTTGAATTTTGAATGGCAAAGGCTCTAGCGACAAGTGCTTGTTCACTGGGGAATCGACCCTGAATCACTGTATCTAATATGCCGAGGTAGTATAATAGGGGTTTGTGTCCCAAAGATATTTGCTGAACCAATACAGCAGTCATTACTTGTTCATTAAAATGTGAGAACAAATACAATTCCTTCGTGTAATCAGGGGTTGCCCATTTTGGTGTGTTGCTGATGGCATTTTTCAGTTCCCGGAAACATGTTATAATTTCTCCTATCTATGTAAGTGACCCTTTCCTTTTCTGACTTCTTTGAGTCACTGGAATAGAAGTTTTGTATAAGTGGAATAGTCAAAAACCCATGCTCTACAATATTAACACAATCCCAAGAACTGCGGCATTTCTTTCACTGCAATGGGCTGTGGTGTGTTCTGTAGTGCTGCTGCTCTTTCTGGTGTTACTCTTTTCCCTTCAGATGATATGATTTATCCCAAATACGCTACCTCTTTCTGACAGTGTTGCATTGTTGTCCTTCACTATCTTGTATCCTTTCTCTGCGAGCAATTGCAACAGTGTCATTGAATCTGCTCTACATAATTATTCTGTTGTGCTGCACACTAAGAGGTCATCTACATACGGAAGGACGGTGCTCGGTACATGTATATTGCGCAAATCCATGTGTAATACTCTGTAGGGGTTTTTGTCCTTTTGGGGCAATTTCTGGCTTTGACTGTACTTTCTTACTGTAGTAATTTGGCAGTAGACTTGCGGTAAACTGGTTGTACCATTAGATATAGTTCAGTATTACCCTATTTTGGTGATAATATAGTGTTAGCTTATATTAGCAGCACATTAGAACACACTTTCCCTCATTACAATTGTGACCCACTTTTGGCTGACTGCAGATAATTTGTAGACTTAGTACTTTTAGGGAACCCAGTCAGTTTATTCAGAATGCCACTTATTGTATGTAACTCGTGTTACTGACTTATTTATATTCAATAACCTATGTGCTCTGAGGCACTGCCTTCTCTTCACAGCATGAGGAGAAAAGCACATTCAAAACACATACACACACCTTCCTAGCTTGCAGAGATGTATATATATATATATATATATATATATATATATATATATATATATATATATATGTTCTTCCTTGTTTACTACTTTGGCTACGGTGGTAAAATGGCAAATACTTTGGCGCCCCAGCATGAACATCAAACCCTTATGATTTTCCTTTCCCTTGAAAAAGACCAACAGACACATGAAATGAAGCATAAAGGAAAAACCCAATCTACTTTCAGTACACAATGTATTATACAATCTTAATAACAAGGTTATATGAGGTCACAGCATCGAGCTTACAAAAGATAATAGAAAAAAAAATAACAACAGAAACAAGCACTTTGCAAATGCAACTATGCAGAGAGAAATCTGACCCGTTTTATTTTTAAGCCTGGCTCGCTACACTGTCTTCCAAAAATACATAATTTCTCATTCATCATTTTTTTCCGCACCCCTCACTTAAAACTAACTCACCCAGACAGGTGAACTCTGAATATCTTGCTGACAGGACTTATCAGAGTGACCTCACAGCTCACAGACACAGAGTTCGGAACTCCTCCAGTTTCACAGCCAGCAACCCGTCCCTTTCATTTTTATGGGCTGCCAGATGTTTTAAAAGCTGCATTCACCAAGCCCCCATCCAAGGAGACAGCAGCAGCATCCGAATCCCTGGATGTTCACGTTCAAATCCCAAACAGCTCTGCCCACTTTTCCCAGCTCAGCTGATTAAAAAAACTCTCCCTATCTGTCACTCTTAGGTCAGCCCTCTCTTGACATCAGCTCTTCCACCCCTTCATTTACCAATCAAATTACAAGGATGTCCTGCACTAGCTACTCACTTGTTTAGAACAATGAAGGCTTCAGTGCAAAATTGTTTAATCTAGTTCCTGCTGGTGCATATTTCTCCTCTCCATGGAAAAACACTAAACTGGAATGAATCTCACTGTGTTAATGAACTGCATTACATATTAGAAACAGTTAATGAGTTAGTGGGACAAATTAGTATAGGATTAGTTAATTATATTTTTGCAATGCAGTCCCACACAGATGAAAACATCCACATTGTAAAATATTCACATTTTCTGCATTTTAAAATGACAGCACACTGTGCTAAATGTTTCTGAAACTGAACCCATTTTGCTGGTTTGGCTAAATGCTTTTCCAAAAAGTATTGCTGGCTGGCTTGTTGCTAAAAAGAAAAACGTTTTACGAAATCCTTTAAAAAAATGTTTTTAAAAAAAATAATACTTGGTGGCTTGTTGCTAAAAAGCTGTGTGTCGCACCCATTTTGAAATACCTGCATTTACATACTAAACTATGAAACCCCCTTTAACTCTTTTTGACTCTGCACACGTGCTGTTGTTTACACAAATATGCCTGAATATATCCCTACAGACCGTGCTCGGTACATGTATATTGCACAAATCCATGTGTAATACTCTGGATTTGTGCATGTGTAATACTCTAGGGGACTCACAATACACCGGAGGAAGTGTAGTGTGTTGGAACCTTTGCCCGTGATAGGTAAATGGGATGAGGTATTAAGATTCAGGGTGCAATGGAATAGAAAATAAAAAAACGTTGTTTAAATCAAGGACAGTAAAGTGTGTGAGCTCAATTGGTAAATTGAAGAGAATTGTAGCAGTGTTTAGTAAAACTGGGAACTCAGCCTCAACAATGTTATTCAGCTGGCGTAATTCCTGTATCATCCTCCAACTTGACACTTTTGCATTTTTGACAGGGTATTTCGCTGTTACACAGGGACTCTGAAGGTACTATAATGCCCGGTTGCCAGAGTGCAACAAATGTCTTGTGTGTTCCCTCATCTGCCTGACTTGAAAAAGGATACTGGTGCACTTTTGGTAACAATTTTCCCTGCTTCAACTTGATATATGTACAGCCCCTATGCTCTTCAAGAGCTATACTTCATAGGGGTTGGCTTTCTATAAGATAAGCGTGCAGGCATGCATTTAGCAATAAGTCTAGGACAAGGGAACTTCCGATGTTGGGACATTATTTTACATGGGATACAAACCTCCAGTATCATTTCACCATCATTATCAGAGTCCTCAAACAACAGCAGATCTCATAACCCTCTGCGTGCTTGAGCTGGGTCAATGCACAAAACTGTATGCCACTCATCACCCTCTGCGTCAGTCTTTATGAGCACTATCTTGTAATCCACAAGGAACACCCGCTCCAAATCTAATGTAATGATGGTAACCGGAGCATGATCTTTGAGCACTGCTGACTGAAATAAAAATTCTGACAGCATCCTACATGTCTTGTTTCTAATACCTGGCACCCAACTCAACAACACAGCTGCCCCTTACATAAACACATCTATGTGTAAAGGTATTCCTTTTGTGGCGCCATTACTATACAATGCTTGTGTTATCGCCAGGAACCTAGCATAACAAATTCCTGGGGTGGAGCACAATACCACCGCGAATTAAATTGTCATGTTCATATTGCTTAACAGACCCCTGCCTAACATGTTCATCAGAGTTGCAGTTGAAAACAATAGCATAGCTAAAACCTCTGTGTTACCTACCTTGATGGGTAAGTCTTCTATGGATGTAACCAAACGTGTTGAACCCTGAGAACCCTTGTGTGTCCATTATCTTTCCTGATAGGAGGAGCATCCTTCCTTTATGCATGATTTTGTTGTGCCTTTGTCAACCATGAAAACAAATGATTTGTTCCCTATCTCTACAGCTACCAGGGCTTCCCCTTCTGTGTCAGCAGTAACTGATACAACTGTGCATGCCAAAGCTCTCTTTGGTCTGCCCTAATCTGGATATGTGTTCTATCCTTGGAACACACAGGGGTTGCTGCCCACCACACTCATCCCTGTGTACGGTATCACTGTGCCATGCAGCAAAGAATGTTTGCCCAACACTTGTGGTGCTGGCTACTGTGTTTGTTGCTGCGCATACACTGGTGAGATATTTGGCACTGGGTATTGCATTAGAGGTGGTGCATGCACCTGATATTGAAAATGGGACTGTTGAAACTGCTGGGACACTTGTCTCGGTGCCACACCGTACATGGCATTTGGAGGCATCATCCCATATTGCTGATGATATATGATAAGGGCCACCGGTCTGCTGGGATATGCACAGGGATCATACCCAGCTGCTTGCCTGCTCCTACACGCTGGCTCGTTATGGCTCCTTGTCCACCTAATCTCTGACCCATCCACCTAATCTCTGACCCATCCATCCAACTCCTCCTCTACCTTCTCACCCTCCTTGGAATCCCCCTCTCTCTCTTTGGTAACCTCCCTGGTACCTTTGTGGTAACCTCTCTGATAACCTCCATGTTACACTCTGTTGTCTGGATTGCCTTCATAACCTCCTGTCCACTCCAGTACCATTCTTGTTTATACTTGTGCTATCCGTGGTTCGACCTGCCTTACAGTCGGGCCTGTAATCACTGCTCCTTCAATGCTCAACTTTGCTAATTTCTTATGTACTAGCTTCGCTTCAACCCTCTGTACATTATCAATTACTTCCTTCTCCCTCTACTACCTTCGCTTGCAATGACGCATTATGATTGCTTGGATTTCAGCCCACTACCTTATCCAGATATGTGTGCTGCTCCTTTGGGAGTACTATCTTTAACATGTGATAACATATCGCTATAGTCTTAACCCATGGTTCCCTTGTCTCAGCCCTCCACATCTCTTAAACCTGTAATATGTATTGTGCTGGACCTTCACCCTCTTTCATAGTCTGCACCATTATTGAATATATGTCGGGTGTATCGGGATATGCTGCTCTTAAGGCAGCCCATACTACAGTCTAATAATCGTTAAACTGCACCCCATCATGGTTGTCATTGCCATTCATATCCCTGGATACCCTGCTCTTTTCCAAATATCACCTGCTAGGTCTCCTAATAATGCATCAAACCAACTTTTCATATCTCTTACTGATAGTGTAATGCCTGCAGTCTGTTTTTCAAGTCCAAATATCCACTTGCCTGCGAGCAGAGGCAGTGCCTTCATCAAGTTTATTTATGTATTTATTTGTTTGTGCACACAACCCAGAGCTATCTTGGCGCTTGAGCTTACGAAATTGGTTACAGGCATATAATTCAGCTTATTCAACGTTGAGTGGTTTACAGACATAGGGTGCAATACACAAGTAATGGTTGCAGAAACATACAGTATTATACATTATTTCCTGAATGTATAGACTTTGCACAGAGTTTACAGGACCTACTTTGTTAACTAACTTACAAGAATATTTAATTTTGCAAGTGGAGTCCTGTGCTGATATGGATTCCTGAACTCAGTGACAGTAAATGGGAATCTTGATTGAAAACCAGAGTTTTAAAGCCTTTGCGGAATGACCACAAGGATGTGTCAGTCCTCAGTGTTAATTGCAGGGTGTTCCAAAGTTTGAATGCAGTCACTGGGAAGCTGGAGCCGCCAGATGTCTGTCTCCTAAATCTCGGGGTAGAGATTAGGGTAGTGTAGGAGGCCTGGTAAGTCTGTTAGATTGAGTTTTTGTAATTTGATTGCTGAGGTATGCTGGGGCATTATTTGAGAGGCGTTTGTGAGTAAGCGAGAGGACTTTGAATTTGATTCCGTCTCGTACTGGGAGCCAATGAATGTGGCATCTGGTTGCAGAGATATGCCCATGTTCATGTATATCTAGTGCTGCTCTGATTGCATTGTTTTGCACAACTTGGAGTTTACTAATATTTCTGGTGTTGGATCCAGCAAAAAGGGAATTGCAATAGTCGATCCTGGAGAGGATCAATGCTCTCGCATTGGTAATGCAATTGTCCAAGGAGAGGAACGGTCTGCTGGCTCTGATTAATTTGGACATGTATGCTGCAGAAGAGAAAAAGGTATTAACCTGTTTTGTTAATGTGAGTGTTGAATCAATATACACACCAAACATTTTTATCTCCTTGGCCACATTGATGGTATTGCCGTCAATGTTAAAGGATTTATAGCTTTGTGGTAAATTATTTGGTTTGGATTTGCTTCCAATGATGTGTAATTCCGTTTTCTCATTATTGAGACATAACTTGTTTTGCGCCATCCAGGCCTTGATGGTGAGGTATATTTTGTTGACGGTGTTTGAGTCTGTGTCGTAGGAGCCTGTGATAGGCGAGTGTATTTGAGTGTCATCCACATAATTAATATATGGGACACCCATTTTGTCTAATTTGTTGAAGACATGCTTGGTGAATACATTATATAACGTGGGCGACACACAAGTGCCTTGTGGTATGCCACGGCAGACTAGAACAAGTGTTGCTGCTGGGGAGGCAGAGAAGACCCTCATAGTACAATTGGAGAGAAATGATTAAATCCATTGTATGGCTTCAGGTGAGAAATGATCTGCCATTGCTAGATGGTGGCATAGGATTTTGCAGTTGACCAAATCCAATGCTGCAGATAGGTCAAGTAGGAGGAGGATGCAGAGGCCCCCTTTGTTCTTGATTTGGTGCATTTGTGTTTTTAGATCCAGAAGTGCTGTTTCTGTTCTGTGGACAGAGCGGGTGCCCGACTGTCTGAGGTCTAGAAGATTGTTAGATTCCAAGAATGTTTGAATCTGTAGATAGGCTACATGGTCTTGCATTTTTAACAGATATGGCACTGTGGTAATGGGTCGAAAATGAGTTGTAATGTTTGGGTCCACCATAGGTCTTTTTAGCCACGGTAGTACCCAAGCTTCTTTTAAGTTATCAGGGACTTTGCTAGAGGCAAATGAGCTAGTGATAAGTGAGGTGATGAAAGGTGCCAGCTCTTTGGCACATTCTTTAATGAAAGTGGTGGGGCAGGTGTCACTTTTACATCTTGATGGCTTTAGGCCTTTGATGATTGTGATAGTTTCTGTGGTGGTCAAGGGTGTGAACGCGAATTTGTGTACGACTTGCAAGCCAGTGATGGGGCCTCAACTGGGGGGGGGGTCATGGTTAAGCTTAGTTTTCTTGCTTAAATTTTGTTCTGAACGAGAGTGATTTTGTTTGCCAGGGCATTTTGAATGTTGGAGCACCATTTCTGATCCTTAGTACAAAAGTCAGGGGTAGGGGCAGGCGATTTCAATTTGCAAAGTATGGCGAACAGTTCTCTTGAGCTTGATTGTGCATTCTCAACTCTCTGGTTATAGGAGTCCCCTTTTGCCTTAATGGTTGCTTCTTTATATTCCTTGGTTAGGGCCTGGAAGTAGGCCTTATTTGCAGTTGATGGAATTTTTTTCTTTCAGCTGGCCATTTGGCCACACATAGGATTTGTACGTTTGTTGTGAACCAGGAGTTGGCGTGCAAAATTGGTTTTGCTTTTCTAGCATCTATTGGAGATACTTTGTTGATTGCTGCTAGAATAGTTTTGTTGAACACGGTCACTATGGTATAGGATCCATGTAAGGAAGGGGAGGGTTTGTTATTGTTAGCAGGAGGGGTAACATGTTGTCTCGGTTGATGATTTTTCTGGCTTCTTGAAGGCAGTGATGGTGTGGGAAGAATGGGTTTGGCTGATTTAGTGATTATAGCAGTCAAGAAGAGGATGAGAGATACAGTGTGTGAAATCTTGGTCTGTCATCGAGTTTGCAAGGGAGCATGCTTGAGGGGCCAATTCATAGAATTCGGCGCACAAGTGGCGCACACGGCTGGCGCACAGTGTGCGCGTGCGGTAGTCTGCGCCAGCCGCGTGCGCCGAAACACATTCAGGCGCACAGCGTATTCATGGATTCCAACATCCACAACCAGCCGTGGCGCAGAGTGGCGCAGCGACCCTGCAGCAGCGTCAGTTACGCCCCCAAGAACGCCCCTCGCGCAGGGAAAGGCCATCAAAATCCCCAATCCAGCGCAAAGGGCAGCAGCAAACGCAGAGCGGGGAGCGTGTATTTCAGGGGTGTGCGGGTGTCCCCACACGCGATAGGCCTGGGTACGTGTATTACAGGGGTGCGCGAGAAAATCTACACGCGATTGGCCTGGGTACGTGGATTTCAGGGGTGCGCGAGAAATTCTACACGCGATTGGCCTGGGTACGTGGATTACAGGGGTGCGCGAGAAATTCCACACACGATTGGCCTGGGTACGTGTATTACAGGGGTGCGCGAGAAAATCTACACGCGATTGGCCAGGGTACGTGGATTACAGGGGTGCGCGAGAAATTCTACACGCGATTGGCCCGGGTACGTGTATTACAGGGGTGCGCGAGAAAATCTACACGCGATTGGCCTGGGTACGTGGATTTCAGGGGTGCGCGAGAAATTCTACACGCGATTAGCCTGGGTACGTGTATTACAGGGGTGCGCGAGAAAATCTACACGCGATTGGGCTGGGTACGTGGATTTCAGGGGTGCGCAAGAAATTCTACACGCGATTGGCCTGGGTACGTGGATTTCAGGGGTGCGCGAGAAAATCTACACGCGATTGGGCTGGGTACGTGGATTTCAGGGGTGCGCGAGAAATTCTACACGCGATTGGCCTGGGTACGTGGATTTCAGGGGTGCGCGAGAAAATCTACACGCGATTGGGCTGGGTACGTGGATTTCAGGGGTGCGCGAGAAATTC
This sequence comes from Ambystoma mexicanum, assembly GCF_040938575.1. Taxonomy (NCBI): domain Eukaryota; kingdom Metazoa; phylum Chordata; class Amphibia; order Caudata; family Ambystomatidae; genus Ambystoma; species Ambystoma mexicanum. Next base: position 1,317,890,759 of record NC_090929.1, on the reverse strand, counting down.
TACATGCGATTGGCCTGGGTACGTGGATTTCAGGGGTGCGCGAGAAAATCTACACGCGATTGGCCTGGGTACGTGTATTACAGGGGTGCGCGAGAAATCCTACACGCGATTGGGCCTGTGCGAGTGGGGCAGTGTATTACGTGGGTGTGCGGGAAGTTGAAGAGGTGAATTGCCAGTGTGGGTCCTCCCAGGTCTCCCCTCTACCCCCTCCACGACCTCTGCAGGCAGCCCACACCACAGGGGACTACCCTGCACCCCTGGTCATGTCCCGCAGGCAGCCCATCCACCATGGGCATGCCCCCCAGCCAAGCCACATGTCCCCTTGCACCCCCACCCCCCAGCACCGGGGGGCACCTGCCAGCAGGCCCCCAACCATGTCCCACTCATGGCCCCTTGCACCCCCACCCCCCAGCAGGCCCCCACTCAAGTCCCCTTGCACCCCCACCCCCCAGCACTGTGGGGCACCTGCCAGCAGGCCCCCAACCATGTCTCCCAGCACCCCCACCCCCAGTCACCAGGGGCAGCCTCCACCAGGCCCCCACCCATGTCTCACACCACCCCCACCCCCCAGTCACCAGGGGCAGCCTCCACAAGGCCCCCACCCATGTCTCACACCACCCCCACCCCCAGTCACCAGGGGCAGCCTCCACAAGGCCCCCACCCATGTCTCCCACCACCCCCACCCCCCAGTCACCAGGGGCAGCCTCCACAAGGCCCCCAACCATGTCTCACACCACCCCCAGTCACCAGGGGCAGCCTCCACAAGGCCCCCACCCATGTCTCACACCACTCCCACCCCCCAGTCACCAGGGGCAGCCTCCACCAGGCCCCCACCCATGTCTCCCACCACCCCCACCCCTCCAGTCACCAGGGGCAGCCTCCACCAGGCCCCCACCCATGTCTCCCACCACCCCCACCCCTCCAGTCACCAGGGGCAGCCTCCACCAGGCCCCCACCCATGTCTCCCACCACCCCCACCCCTCCAGTCACCAGGGGCAGCCTCCACCAGGCCCCCACCCATGTCTCCCACCACCCCCACCCCCCAGCAGGCCCCCACTCATGTCCCCTTGCACCCCCACCCCCCAGCACTGTGGGGCACCTGCCAGCAGGCCCCCAACCATGTCCCCTTGCACCCCCACCCCCCAGCAGGCCCCCACTCATGTCCCCCTGCACCCCCACCCCCCAGCACTGTGGGGCACCTGCCAGCAGGCCCCTAACCATGTCCCACTCATGTCCCCTTGCACCCCCACCCCCCAGCACTGTGGGGCACCTGCCAGCAGGCCCCCAACCATGTCCCCTTGCACCCCCACCCCCCAGCAGGCCCCCACTCATGTCCCCTTGCACCCCCACCCCCCAGCACTGGGGGGCACCTGCCAGCCGGCCCCCAACCATGTCCCCTTGTACCCCCACCCCCCAGCAGGCCCCCACTCATGTCCCCCTGCACCCCCACCCCCCAGCACTGTGGGGCACCTGCCAGCAGGCCCCCAACCATGTCCCACTGATGTCCCCTTGCACCCCCACCCCCCAGCAGGCCCCCACTCATGTCCCCTTGAACCCCCACCACCCAGCACTGTGGGGCACCTGCCAGCAGGCCCCCAACCATGTCCCACTCATGTCCCCTTGCACCCCCACCCCTCCAGTCACCAGGGGCAGCCTCCACCAGGCCCCCACTCATGTCCCCCTGCACCCCACCCCCCAGCACTGTGGGGCACCTGCCAGCAGGCCCCCAACCATGTCCCACTCATGCCCCCTTGCACCCCCACCCCCCAGCACTGTGGGGCACCTGCCAGCAGGCCCCCAACCATGTCTCCCACCACCCCCACCCCTCCAGTCACCAGGGGCAGCCTCCACAAGGCCCCCACCCATGTCTCCCACCACCCCCACCCCCCAGTCACCAGGGGCAGCTTACACCAGGCCCCCACTCATGTCCCCTTGCACCCCCACCCCCCAGCACTGTGGGGCACCTGCCAGCAGGCCCCCAACCATGTCCCACTCATGTCCCCTTGCACCCCCACCCCTCCAGTCACCAGGGGCAGCCTCCACCAGGCCCCCACTCATGTCCCCCTGCACCCCCACCCCCCAGCACTGTGGGGCACCTGCCAGCAGGCCCCCAACCATGTCCCACTCATGTCCCCTTGCACCCCTACCCCCCAGAAGGCCCCCACTCATGTCCCCTTGCACCCCCACCCCCCAGCACTGTGGGGCACCTGCCAGCAGGCCCCCAACCATGTCCCACTCATGTCCCGTTGCACCCCCACGCCCCAGCAGGCCCCCACTCATGTCCCCTTGCACCCCCACCCCCCAGCACTGTGGGGCACCTGCCAGCAGGCCCCCAACCATGTCCCACTCATGTCCCCTTGCACCCCCACCCCCCAGCAGGCCCCCACTCATGTCCCCTTGCACCCCCAACCCCCTGCAGGCCCCCACTCATGTCCCCCTGCCCCCAGGTCCTGACGAAACGCAATCATGGCAGTAATGGGCAGCATACCCAGCACAAACACCCAGCCAAGGATTGCATCCACCCACATAGTAGATGCAATTACATGATACAACCCCAATGGCAAGTATGTAAATGAACACATGTCCTTCACACACACATACACAATGGGTGCAAGTGAATGTCAAAACCCATATCATGACATGCATGAAACCAATGAGAAAATACCACAAATGTAAGTAATAAATATATGTATTAAAGATGAAAATGAAGTAAAGAAATAAAACACACAACAATGGGGATGACAAAACAAATGGTCCATGTCCGAGAACTAATAGAAAAAATCAAAAAACAAAGGAATCCAAAAACTAATGTAGTCCAAAGCAAAATAATGGGGGGAAAAATAAGGAAAAACCATTGCCTCATGGTGAACACAAATATAAATCCAACAAATGTTTTCCAAACATCAAACTATGTACAAGAATATCCCAGGGTCCATGAGCCCAACACCATAAATGAAACCTACTACTACTAACTAATAATAAAAATATATACAGAAAAGTGGCCATTGTCCGAGCGGTCCAAAAAAAACAGGGTACTGTACAATGGTCCCCTAGACAGGAAGCAACAGCAGATGAGTGGCACTGTCATACATCACTTCCATCATGTCCCTCCACAACACATGGGTCAGTGCAGGCAAAACACATACAGTAACAGGCATGGCGCATGCCATGGACATTGGCATACATGACCAAGGGACACATGATTCATACAATGTTGGTTTTAAACTCACATGCATCATGGGTCTTGCCATCACATGCACACAACTCACCGTAGTTCCATCCATCTGGCCTCGTACACCACAGACGCAGTGGATACAAGGATGACTAGGCTGCATCAGTGAATCTGAACATTGTCACAGACATGTGTCATGCATCCATGGCAGTTACAAGTCACAGACACGGAGGTCAGACACACACACATGGACACCATACGTGTACATGGGACCAGCACCCATCCCTCACCCCCACCCATGTCCAGGAACAGAGACTGCCATGCTTCCATGTGTCCATTCCGCACAGAGCCCCCCATGTTGCAATAGAACACATGCACCAACCATGTGGTTCACACATCACTGTACTCACATGCCTGACCATGATGTCCCTGCACACACAAATACGTACATGGCCTATGTCACACATACAGGCAGGTATCAGACAACCAGCACACTGCAACATGCCCTGTCTCACACAGTAATGCTTGGCCACTTACCGGCCAACTCCAGATGGGTCTGCCTCCGAAGGATCTGGGCGTGGAGCGCTGGGTCTACGCGTTCCAGGACCCTCATCTGGATGTCACTCAGGCGTGCCCGGCCCCCCTCCGCGAGGCGCCGGGCCTTATTGAGGGTCCTGGACCTCAAGTCCTCCCAGCGCTTCTTGATGTGCTTGATGTCGCGGGTTGCCACCCCCTCCGCGTTGATGGCAACCACTACATCGTCCCAGATCCTCTCCCGTCCTTCCTTGTTGGCGCGTGGTCTTCCGAAGAGGGCATCTAATGCCCCAGGACATGCTCCACCAGGACACCAACTTCCTTCTCACTGAAGCTGGTGTCCCTCTGCCTCTCTGGCTGGGGCTCGCCACTGGTCTCAGATGGTGCTTGCCCCGACATGGCAGGCGTGGGTGGGCAACTGGGTCCTGGGGCTGGGCTGTGGAGCGATGGTATCCCAGTCGGGAGTCTACTGTTCCAGCAGGGGTGGACACAGCAACTGGACCCCTGCAGATGGCTGATGTGCAGGCACCAAATGGCAGGGCACGGTGGCAGCAGGCAGGCAGGCAGGCAGCAGCAGATGGCACGTGGGAGGCTGCTCGGGGCACTGGGGGGCAGTGATTCGGCCTTCTGGGCAGGAGCGTGGTCTTCCGTGTGTATTCGCGTGGCCAGCTTGATACGGAGTGATTTGGCACGTGAAAAATCTGCACGTCAGCGTGTAATTCGAGGAAAGGCCCTTAGCACGTAAGCGCGTCTGCACACAAACGCATTTTCATTGGACCAAAGGCCCTCAGCGCGTGAGCGCGTCTGTGACGTGTCGTGCAAGGGTGTATCCCTCATTGCACGTGATGACAGAACACACGTGGATTTCAACCAATCGCGTGTGAAAGTTCACGGCACCCCGGAACACACGTACCCAGGCTAATCGCGTGTGGAACTACCCGCGCACCCGGAAACACACGTACCCAGGCTAATCGCGTGTGGAACTACCCGCGCACCCGGAAACACACGTACCCAGGCTAATCGCGTGTGGAACTACCCGCGCACCCGGAAACACACGTACCCAGGCTAATCGCGTGTGGAACTACCCGCGCACCCGGAAACACACGTACCCAGGCTAATCACGTGTGGAACTACCCGCGCACCCGGAAACACACGTACCCAGGCTAATCGCGTGTGGAACTACCCGCGCACCCGGAAACACACGTACCCAGGCTAATCGCGTGTGGAAAACTGCACGTCCGCGTGTAATGCACGTAATCGCGCGTGAAAAACTGCACGTCCGCATGTGACGTGACGCGCGCGTGCGTTTCCCTCAGCACGGGTGAAAGGTGAGCGGGCCCAGCAGTTCGCTGTACGTGCCTTCCGTGGAGACCGACGTGTGTTGCTGCTTCCAGTTGTTTCGCGCGCCATCTACTTCACAGCTCTCAAGGACGTATCTCTTCTTTTGGCGGGGGTATTGGCTACGCGTGTTTTTCTGCATCGTGCTAGTCAGACGGTGAGTCGCAAACGCTCCTTTTCCCACTGCGGGTGCCCCTGTGTATTGCACCCATTTTCGATGTCATCGTAGCCTGCGTGTCCCACGCGTACGCATTATTCGTGTTACTGGGTGCCACCGCGTACTGCGGGAGGTTAAATCCACGCACGTAGGCTGCAGGGTTACGTGCACGGTTTTACTGCAGTTTTGGGGTGCCTGAGCGTTGCGTGACCCGTCACCACATCACCGGGGTCACATACAGCCTTGCAGGTGCAGGGGGGCTGTTAACATCTTGCTTCCCACCCCCTTCACCCCAATTGCCCAGGTCAATTGTGCTGTACACCTCCCATTGGCACCACTCCATCTGTGCCAGCACTATTACATCTGTGCCATGGTTGGGAGGCCACCAAAGGTGAGGGGCGCCTTAGCTGGGCGTACTCCTCGTGGCGGGCGTGGTCGGGGACGTGGCCGTGGTGACCAGGGAGTAGGGGGACTCCAGGGTGTCCAGGGCAGCCACAGAGGGGGAAGAGCCAGGGGTGCGCCACTTGAGCACAATGTTGTGCCATGTGTTGGTGCAGCCATGCCACCACCCCCTGTGGTTCCGGGGGATGCAGCTCCTGCATCTGGCACTGGCACCCGTATGACCCGGCAGTCCGTTCCATCGACTGCCACGGGCCCAAGGGTAGCGGTAGCTGCAGGTGCAGCTGTGGACACCGCCACCCAGGCTAAGGGTCTGCCAGCGCAGGCTGCGTTGGCACTTGAAGAGCCCTTGGTAGATCTCCAACAGGCCAGGGGGGAAACCATAGGGGCACGCCGGGCTGCTCAGACCAAGACACGTGTCCCTGGGGCAGTCATGTCATCTGCTGCCCCGAACAGCCGGGTGTTGGCAAGTGCAGGGGCAGATGCACCCAACAGCACCCCGGTTGTGAGTCTGCCAACCAGGACCGTTGCGGTCAATGACCCTGCCACAGCTGATGTTGCTGCGCAGGGTCCATTAGTGGGCACCCAGCTGCCACTGACACAAGTCAGGCCTTTGGTCATCCCTCCACCTGCCACTCCCTCGGCTCAATCCACCAAACCCACTGGCAATACTGGTCAGGGCGGCATTAGCCAGCCAGGGTCTGCGCCACAGTCCAAGAGGAGGAAGGTTGCACCTGCAGCACAGGCTGGGACCCCACACACAGCCACGACCTCCTGCACGTCGAGGAAGAAGCCTTTCTGTAAGCAGGAACTGGACTTCCTCGTGGACTACGTGCGGGGACACAGCCGTGACATGCTAGTGGGTGCCAATAGTCAGACTACGGCTGCCCAACGTGACACCCACTGGAAGCATGTTGCGGAACATGTCAGTTCATTCGCCATGAGGTGCACACGGCGCAGGAGTGCAAAAAGTGCTGGAATGACATCAAGCGCAGCACTAAGGCTAAGCGTGCCTCAAATTACAACTTGACTCTGGTGACTGGCGGTGGGCCTGCACCAGAGGAGGAAGAACTCACTCCGCATGAGGCTCTCGTTGCGGAGTTCATACCACCAGAATTGGTCGAAGGTGTGGGAGAGATGCTGGACTTTGATGCCCAGTCCAGTGAGTGTTGATGCGTAGTTGTTGAGGACGTGTGTGTTTCACTTGTGGGATGTGTTGTGCATGATTGCTGCTACATGTGACGTGTACATGGTTCTGATGTGTAAGTAATGCAATGCTACCGTCATGCATGTCTCCTCTGCCTGCATGCGGGACTCCATGTGGGCATGCTTCCTTGCCCCTCCTCCGCCACTCTGCACCCCAGTTCCACCTTTGCACTGGTCTGCTACATTCTTGCCAATGTGTAGTTTCTTGTTCATGTGTCCTGTGTAGATGCTAACTTCCAGCTTAGAAACTGCCAGACATATGCCGTGTGGTACAGCCTTAGTACTCGATGCAGGGTATCCCACTTGTGCTGTGCATGGGTCAGATGTCCCGCAGGGACATGAGTGCCCATTCATGCTCCATGTGCATTGCACGCATGCCCCTATGTGTCCTTGACTGGATGATCACTGTAATATGAGTCCTTGGTTACATACATTGCCTGCCATATTATCGGCCTCCCCATGTCAACTGTGGCTCAGTCCTGCGTTGCACACATGTTTAGGCTCTGACAATCTGTGTGGCTCACAGGCCTCAGCCTGTTCAATGGCCAATGACTCTGTCCAACTCTTGTCGTGTCTTCTTCACACGTGGCTGGCCTCCGGATCTTCCATCATGTGTCCTGCCCACTGTCCCAGCATCATTTGCAGTGTTGTAATTTGAATCACATTAAGCTGTTGATGCCAGTCAACACTGCTTGTCAATACACAGGTGTATGGGCAGCCTTTTGATAACATGCTAGGCATCCCTGCTTTGGTACTGGGGTGGAGGGGTGCTTGGCTGCTAGACATGGTACACATTGAATACACAATGCACGTGATGTCTGAATTTGACATTGCACTGCCTTCACATTTCCTGGCACACACCATGGAGTGCTTGTACATGTAGGTAGTGAGTGGCGTACACATTTTCAGCACTGCATAGACCCACTTCCATGCAAACTGCCACCTTTCAACAGGTCTGATCACAGTAGCTATTCAAAGTAGACCCAGCATGCATGCCAGGTCATATGTTGTGTGTCACATGTCTGCCGGATGCCTTTGCTGTGTGTGTGTGTGTTGTGTGCTTCTGACATGTGTAGTGACCTTTTCCTCTCTATTTTTCAGGTGATGACGCAATGGATGCAGAGGATGGTGTTGTCATGCCAGACACAGGGTTGGTAAGACCACATCAACCCGGCACTAGTGGGGGTCGTGGGGTGGTAGGCCACGAAAACCCCCAAGTGCTGCAGTCCATCCTGTCTCTGGCTGCCTATGAGTCCAGCCTTGATGACGACTCTGACGTCCATGTTGAGTTGGATGAGCATCAAGTCCATGTGTCAGGGGTGAGTGATTCTGATGTGGACACTCCTCTGTCTGCGACACCTGCACTGAGGGATCAGACAGTCTTGGTTCCTCCGCCCGTGGTGGATCGGGACGCAAGGTCACCCTCCACACCAGTCACTGATGTGCCTGGGACATCACGTCGACGGGGGCATGTAGTTGTGCAGCCGCAGGCGGTGCCAACACAGCGAGGACCTCCGGTCCTTGGGTCCCGCAGGGGTCAAGCCCGGCAACGCGGTCGCCGCGCGCAACCGCTGTATACTGAGTGGGAGCAAGACATGACTGCCAATTCCGAATGGCAGGGGGCAGCAATGGAGAACATCGCTGACAGCATGGAGCGTGTGGCCCGATCTGTGCTCCCCCCTGCTAGGCAGGTGCTTCTCCAGCAGCAGGCGGCATGGTCCACGGCCCGCTCGCTCAGGCTGGGCATGGCGGCCTCAGACAGGGCACGCCAGGCTGAAATGTCGTCTCTGCGTCAAGCAATTGCTGCTCACGCAGAGGCGCACATGGATGCCCTGAGGGAGGAGTATGCCTCCCTCAGATCCACTCTGGGTGTCCTTATGATGTCCCAGAGGCAGCAGGCAGAGGAGAGGTTTGCACAGCTTGAGCGCACCATCTCGGCTGAGCTACAGGCTTGCAGCGGTTGTCCAGCCAGGCCTTGCAGGAGGAACTCCGTGTTACACGTGCTACCTTGCAAGAGGAAGGACGTGTATCACGTGAGATTCTGCATGCAGACCTATGTAACATCGCCACACAGAACCAGGCTCACCTGTCCGGCAGACTTGCTGCCGACGAGGGGCAAGCTGCGGCTAGGCGTGGCCAGCCTACTGTGCCACGTCCTCCTTTCCAGGATGAGCCAGACTCGGACGACCATCTATCTCCCACATAGGTCGTGCTGTGCAGGCGTTGAGCCCATGGAGGTATTTTTTTTTGGCTCAGCATCATCGCATGTGGATGTTGAGCAGCACCCTGTACCTCCCCCCTCCTAGGTGCCTCCCCTCCCCCCCGGGTCGTATGTGGCCATTTTTGATTTTTCTTTTAGTTTAGTTAGTTAAGTTTCTGTTTGATAGTTAGTTTAAATAGGTAATGTAGGTTTTCCATAGTTAGTGTAATTAGTTAATAGTTGAGTTAGTTTAAAATTTGTAGTCTATTGTGCTTTCATGTGACAGTGCGGTGCCTTGTGGTTTTTGAAGGCATCCACTGTCTGTTCCAGCTGGGCCCTTCATGGTTGTCTTGTGTATGTGTTTGCTGCTTGGGTTCCTTGACTCACATATGCCACTCCTGCCTCCCTTATCCATGGGCTCGCAAGGATGGTTTGGTGTTACAGAATTTTACACAAGGGCTTTGGACTGTCATATCTGTGGCATGTCTGGTGCTTTGTGACTTGTGTTGACACCCCTAGTGGGGATGATTTTGGTGTAATTGTCCACTGTTCAGCTTTTGCTAGATGGGGTGTGTCATAATTAATGTGTACATTGATTGCTATGCATTGTGTATTATGTCTCATATCTTTCCTGTACACGTGCCTGTTGCAATTCATGCTGTAGATAGTGTTCCACACTTTGGAAGTCAAAGACGGACTGATGGTGTGATTTGTGATGTGACTCTCTGACATGGTCAAGTAATGAGATGCCTGATGAGACACACACAGATCACTTTGATGCATTAATCATTTGTTTCATGCACTTTCTGCAGGGGGATGAGGCACCAGAGCACCTTTGCCAGCAGACATGGGCCATTGGACGACGGAATTCCTGACTCGTTTGTTGGTGTCCACATGCACATGTGTGCACGAGCAGAGCCACAGTGATTGCAGACCCACATCCTAGAACTGCTGACATGTTCCAAGGAACTCCAGGCAAGGTGAGCATCACAGGGGGGCCACGACACAGCAAAGCTTGCACCAGGCGTGTTGCACATGCAGGCTTAGTCACAGCACTGAGGGTGTGCTTAGACGAATATTGGTGTTGAAGCACACAATGCAGCTCAGATGTGTTTGTGGACTGATGGCTGTTGATAGTAGGGTTGTCTGGGACACATGCAGGGGCAGTGGCACATACCCTGTGGTACACCAAGGTTCATTGAGGCACTTGTATCAACCATGTAGCCTTCCGAGACATGGAAAGGGGCAGCTCACAGGGACATACAGCAAGGGACATACTTGGGTGCAGTGCATGTCTATTCCACGTACTTCATGATAAATGCACTGCCAACTTTGTTTTGGTCATGGTGGTACGCAACTTGCTCTGTAGTCATGGCTTGCCATATGGGTCTGTCTGCTTACCCAGGGAACATTGCATGTTGTGTGAATTGTGACACATTGGTGTTCCATTTGCCACGCACCCACCAGCGCCTGACTTACTGCATTGACTGTGTATGACCCGTCACAGGGGTGATGTTATATATGGGTACGAAGCATTGAGCACTGATTGTCTGTTTGTAGAGTAGTTTGTTGCTATGGGGCATGTTTTGTGTTGAGTTTTCGTGTAATTGACACATACAGGTTGTTGACTGTGTCTCTCTTTGCAGCATTGCAGTGCTCCTGTAACCGGCCCTGAGAGTGCGCAGGCAGGAGGCCAGCACTCAAAACCAGAGATAAGTGTCTTGTTGTTTTCCTTACAAACTGCCCTGCATAGGCTTGCTGGGGAGTGTACTGATGCATGGATGTATGTGTGGTCCTATTTGGTATGTTTTTTTCCCTAATCACCCGTGATCCTATGCAATTATGAAACCTGTACCCTCTACCCGGTGTTCCTGCTTCCCGTGCCTATCCAAGCAACGTTCCCTGACCCTCTTTCCCCACTTGGGTTGCGGATGCCTGTGTAACCCCCGAACTTGCAGGCGCCAAAACCCTAGAGGGGGTGGTTGGTTCGTACCACTCCTGAGCCTGGACTACAGAAGGCCATGACAATGATGTCCAAGTTTGTTTGGATTGTGTATGTGTTCATGCAGGTTGTACATTTTCGTGCATTCCCTAGTTTCATGTGTCATTCCTCCTCCCCTCACCTGCCACTCATTCCAGTCATCCAGTGTGTCTACACCTGTCCCGACTGCATATCCCTGAACCTCATTCCCCACCATGATCTCAGGGGCCTGTGTGAGTTTGACCTTGCAGGCACCCGGGACATGGTGTGGGTGGTTGTTTCATGAGACTCCCGCGCCTGTACAGGGGACCTGTGACAGTACACATCCATTCATGGTGCATCATCCTATGTCATGTACCACACATGTCTCACATCCTGTCGTGACATTGTTCTCCTGTGCTACCTTGGTTGTTGCATCATTGTGGTAGTACTTGGCGTTTGTGAGGTACTGCTACGTCAAGTCATCTACTGGAGGGTGTTTGGGTTCGTTTTCATGCCTTGGATTTTGTGATTTTGGAAATGAGTGTGGATTCTGAGGGTTCAGGCATCTTTTTACACACAAGGTGGGAGATGGACACGAAGGGTAAAGGTGATCCTGTGGCCAGGTGGAAATGAGGGTTGGAGGCTCCATGACCCAGGTTCAGTTGTTCAGTGGGTCATGGTCATTTGCGCGGGAGGGGGGTTGTTATTGATAGTTGCATTGCCCTGCAGTGTGATGGGAACTCTGACATTGTAATGTTGTTGTCCTATGTACATGTTGTGTTCTGCTGATCAATGCCTGTTCATGTGTTGTGTTTTCCTTTCAGGTGCGAGGGGATAGTTGTGGTTTGACATGCTGGGGTGTACACATGGTGGATGTTCACATGTGATGTGTAGGGAACACTGATGGTCACTTGAGTGCACATGCATATGTGGAGTGCATGTCCCTGCAGAACCACACACTTGCACTCGGATGCACTCCATGTACTCCCACCCTTGCATATCCACGTGTACACTGTTTGCCTTCTGGTGCCCACTGTGTCCCGGCAGCACATGTTCTGTGACCGATTATGGTTCCAGTACATGCCTAATTTGATGTTTGATGTAGTCTGTCACTTAGATGTGATGCTCAGGGTGTGCATCACACGCAATGGCTGTTCACTGTGCTGTGCGCTGAGCAGTGTGATGCAGGAGTAGGACACTGCACACATGAGCTGCAGTGTTGATTTTGCAATGCATAATGTGCATATAGACAGGCATTCATTGTGATGTTACGTCTACGATTGTTGCAATGCATTTGGAAACGACTTATTTTGGGTGGGACATTTTGTTGGTCTGTCATTTCATCTGATTCCGGGTCAGGCATCATTGTCCGATGCCACTGTACATTTAGGACAGGGCAATGTGTACCTTATTGTTACTGCGTCAGTGTATGGGTATTGCTTGCCATGTCATGTTGATGTTTGGGAGGGTTTGACTGACATGACAGTGATGGCCATGGCCTGTTTTGCAGGTGTGTGTGTGATGCACACCTTGCATGTCCAGGTCATCCGCTTCTCAGAGCAACTAGCTGGGGGTAGGTTTCTCTCCGCAGCAGGGCCCTCCCCCTGGAACAGACTTCCTGCCTGACTTGAACTTGAGGGGAACCATCTCCAGTTCTGGAAGCACCTCAAGACCTTCCTCTTTGCTTCTGCTTACTCTCTGCCTCTCCCTTGCAGAATTCTTCACTGGACCTGCACAGGAGCTGCTACTGGGACACTCTCACCAACCTCGGTCCCTGGCCCAGCCACTGTCCACTTGCACTGCCACCCTGGCAACCCCTGCACTGCAGTACTGTCTCTCTATCCCTACAGCCCTCCCTTCCCAGCACTTGTCTGCACTTACCTTTGCAGTTGCCACCAGGCGACCTATGTATTATTTTTTTGGTCTACTTCCCCTGTACTGGACTCCCCCCCACCCTTCCCCTTGCACTTTTCCCTTCCCCCTACCCCTGCACTTGCACAATCTCAATGACACCTGGCCTAGTAGTACCATTCTCTGTGTTCCATTGTTCCCCCCCCCCCTGCCTCATTGCGCCTTGGAATACTTGTGTATGGCCCATGTCATGTCACATGTCATATGTGTGCATTTTGGTTGCACAGGATAGCTTGTGTTTAAGTAGCTAGGGATGCAGACGATGTGGCACTTCCATGGCAACTATCTCAGGGTGGTAGGGTTGTGACAGTTGACTGTCACTTTGTCATCATCGATTGTCACCTGGTATGTGCCAGGCCTGTGTGCACTCCGCAGGGGTGGGAGTTTAGGTGAAAAATGTGGCCACAAGCTGGGTCTGGGCTTCCTCGCTACGTGCCCTGTCCCCTCCCATGGGCAGCGCCTGTGCCTGTGGTTGGGGATGTGGGGGCACCACCATGTCCACCGGGACGCCCTGCCGTGTTGCAACATTGTGCAGGACACATGCTGCCACAATGATCCTGCACACTACTGGTGGTGCATAGAGTAGTTGCCCACCAGAGCGGTCAAGGGAGCGGAAACGTGACTTGAGCACTCCGAATGTGCGCTCCACTATGCCCCTGGTTGCAATATGGGTGGCATTGTATCTTACCTGGGGTGGTGTGGTGGGGTTCCGGATTGGCGTCATCATGTGGTTGCTCAGAGGGTAGGCACTGTCCCCTGGGGAGGTGATAATAATTGAGATTATTAGGGTTGGGATATTTGTCTGTGTGTGACTTGCATGCATGTGCAAGGGCATTTGTACTGACCTAGGAGCCATGTGTCGCCATGCTGCCCAGCTTCCAGGGCCCGGCTCAGGGCGGACATTCTGTATATGAAACTGTCATGGGTGGAGCCAGGGTAGTTTGCATAGACAGAGGTGATGATTCCCTTTGCATCGCATAACACCTGTACATTGATGGAATGCCAGTGCTTGCGGTTTCGGTAGATGTGCTCAGTGGCCCTAGGTGGACGTAGGGCCACATGGGTGCAATCTATGGCACCGAGCACTTTGGGGAAGTGTGCCACCCTGAAAAAATCCAGGACAATGGCCTGCCTTTCTGTGGGTGTTCTGGGCATGTATATGTGCCTGCGGACTGAGGGGCGGGCTGTCATGATTGCCAGTACCTGGTGTAGGCAGCGTGACTGCGTGGCCTGTGAGACCCCCCCCCACTATGGCAGTGGTCCTCTGAAACGACCCAGTGGCCAAAAAATGCAAGACATTGAGCAGCTTCTCCAAGGGGCTCAATGCTTGGGAGCAAAGGGTGGGGGATGTGAGGTCATCTTCCCACTCCCTGACCAGGTCTAGGATGATATGGGGTGGAAACCTATACCTTCCGTAGACCTGGTCGTCAGGCATCCCAAAAAGGCTTGTCCGTGGTGCAAAAATGCGTGCCCTGGCTATTCTCCTCCTCCTGCGGTGTCCCACGATCAGTGCAGCAACAAATGGGGCATTCATCGTCGCTGTATATAGGCGTTTGTTGTTTGCGCGCACTTTTATGCTGTCCGCGGGACGCCTCCGTGTGGGCGGACTCGTTGATGCCTGTGCACGTCTTTTGCTGTGCACGTGTTTCCCGTATTCGGGTGTCATCGCGTGTGATCGGAGGGGAGCGAGCGTACACGCGATTGGCCTGGGTACGTGTGTTTCCGGGTGCGCGGGTAGTTCCACACGCGATTAGCCTGGGTACGTGTGTTTCCGGGTGCGCGGGTAGTTCCACACACGATTAGCCTGGGTACGTGTGTTTCCGGGTGCGCGGGTAGTTCCACACGCGATTAGCCTGGGTACGTGTGTTTCCGGGTGCGCGGGTAGTTCCACACGCGATTAGCCTGGGTACGTGTGTTTCCGGGTGCGCGGGTAGTTCCACACGCGATTAGCCTGGGTACGTGTGTTCCGGGGTGCCGTGAACTTTCACACGCGATTGGTTGAAATCCACGTGTGTTCTGTCATCACGTGCAATGAGGGATACACCCTCGCACGACACGTCACAGACGCGCTCACGCGCTGAGGGCCTTTGGTCCAATGAAAATGCGTATGCGTGCAGACGCGCTTACGCGCTAAGGCCTTTCATCGAATTACACGCTGACATGCAGATTTTTCACGTGCCAAATCACTCCGTATCAAGCTGGCCACGCGAATACACACGGAAGACCACGCTCCTGCCCAGAAGGCCGAATCACTGCCCCCCAGTGCCCCGAGCAGCCTCCCACGTGCCATCTGCTGCTGCCTGCCTGCCTGCCTGCTGCCACCGTGCCCTGCCATTTGGTGCCTGCACATCAGCCATCTGCAGGGGTCCAGTTGCTGTGTCCACCCCTGCTGGAACAGTAGACTCCCGACTGGGATACCATCGCTCCACAGCCCAGCCCCAGGACCCAGTTGCCCACCCACGCCTGCCTCGGGGGTCGCCATGTCGGGGCAAGCACCATCTGAGACCAGTGGCGACCCCCAGCCAGAGAGGCAGAGGGCCACCAGCTTCAGTGAGAAGGAAGTTGGTGTCCTGGTGGAGCATGTCCTGGGGCATTATGATGCCCTCTTCAGAAGACCACGCGCCAACAAGGAAGGACGGGAGAGGATCTGGGATGATGTAGTGGTTGCCATCAACGCGGAGGGGGTGGCAACCCGCGACATCAAGCACATCAAGAAGTGCTGGGAGGATTTGAGGTCCAGGACCCTCAATAAGGCCCGGCGCCTCGCGGAGGGGGGCCGGGCACGCCTGAGTGACATCCAGATGAGGGTCCTGGAACGCGTAGACCCAGCGCTCCACGCCCAGATGCTTTGGAGGCAGACCCATCTGGAGTTGGCCGGTAAGTGGCCAAGCATTACTGTGTGAGACAGGGCATGTTGCAGTGTGCTGGTTGTCTGATACCTGCCTGTATGTGTGACATAGGCCATGTACGTATGTGTGTGTGCAGGGACATCATGGTCAGGCATGTGAGTACAGTGATGTGTGAACCACATGGCTGGTGCATGTGTTCTATTGCAACATGGGGGGCTCTGTGCGGAATGGACACATGGAAGCATGGCAGTCTCTGTTCCTGGACATGGGTGGGGGTGAGGGATGGGTGCTGGTCCCATGTACACGTATGGTGTCCATGTGTGTGTGTCTGACCTGCGTGTCTGTGACTTGTAACTGCCATGGATGCATGACACATGTCTGTGACAATGTTCAGATTCACTGATGCAGCCTAGTCATCCTTGTATCCACTGCGTCTGTGGTGTACGAGGCCAGATGGATGGAACTACGGTGAGTTGTGTGCATGTGATGGCAAGACCCATGATGCATGTGAGTTTAAAACCAACATTGTATGAATCATGAGTCCCTTGGTCATGTATGCCAATGTCCATGGCATGCGCCATGCCTGTTACTGTATGTGTTTTGCCTGCACTGACCCATGTGTTGTGGAGGGACATGATGGAAGTGATGTATGACAGTGCCACTCATCTGCTGTTGCTTCCTGTCTAGGGGACCATTGTACAGTACCCTGATGCTTGTGTTCTATGTCTCCCTCTACACAGTGGCAAGTGAAGAAGAGGGCGGAGAAGGCGCTGTGGAGCAGAGCGGCGGGGATGCCGCCACGGCTGCAGCGGAAGGGGTGGGTGAGCCCCCACAGGGGCTTGCACCGGCGGAAGACGGCGTGGAGACATCCAGGTTGGTGGTTTCCACAGAGGGGGAGGAGGCCGCTACTGAGCCACACATGGGGCCTGGTGGGGGCATCCCCGCTGGTGCAAGTGGTGCAGTCTAGGGCCAGGGCCAGGAGGCAGCACAGGTCGCCGTGGAGGTGCCTGTGCATGTCACTGTCCCTGACACTGTGACTGCACCACCATGCACCAGCAGGGATGCCCCATCCCAGGCCGGTCCGCAGGTAGGGGAGATGTCCATGTCATCTGACACTCCTCTACCTGCGGACGAGGGGACCCCTGGCCGTGTGGAGAGGGTCCTGATTGGTGTCGCGTTGCGCACGGCTGGCATTCGTGATGAGGTGCATGCTTCCCGGGAGGAGCATGCACATCATCACGAAGAGCACCGTGCATACGTGAACCATTTGGGAGCCGCCATGGTCGGGGGTTTCCTACATGTGTGTGGCCTTCTGGCGACCCTCTCCTCCTCTGTGGAGGCTATGCGCCAGTCGTGCTCCATGCCGTCTTCTGGCCCAGATGCCACCAGGGCCCCCTGTGGACCTGCCCCGACCAACGCAGCCAGCTCAGTGGGGACCCCATCCCTGCAACAGTCGGGAGTCGAAGGTCCAGCAGGAGTGGACACACCAGCAACTGTCCGCCTGCAGATGGAGGATGTGCCGGCATCATCTGGCAGGGCACGTGCACAACGGCATCGGTGGATTCCATCAGCCTGGATGCCGTCGTGCTGGCAGAGGCAGTGGCGTCGGAGGCAGCAGCAGGCTCGACGTGGGAGGCATCATGGCTCGGGGCCATCAAGATCAGAGGGGCAGGCATCGGCCAGAGGGCAGGAGAACCCTGGGAGGGCAGTGTCTTCCGTGTGGGAGCAGTTGGTCCAGCGGATAGGTGCGGAGCGGCAGCGGGCGGAAGAGGAGCGGCTCACCATGGTCAGGGCGGAGTTCTCCATGCGTCGGGCGTTGAGGCGGGCTGAGTGCCTCGAGGAAGCTCGCAGGGAGTTTGAGGTGGACACGGGGTTGTCCCTGCGAGACCTCGGGGCCAGGACAGAGTCCCGCCTCCGGGACATCGACATGGAGTTCGATGATGCCCTGGCCGGCAACATCACAGAGTGAGCCGCAGGACTTGCCCGCTGCCATTGTATATAGTTCTTTAGTTAGTTAGTGTTAGGTTTCCTTTATTTTTTAAGTTTTTTTTGGACCGCTCGGACAATGGCCACTTTTCTGTATATATTTTTATTATTAGTTAGTAGTAGTAGGTTTCATTTATGGTGTTGGGCTCATGGACCCTGGGATATTCTTGTACATAGTTTGATGTTTGGAAAACATTTGTTGGATTTATATTTGTGTTCACCATGAGGCAATGGTTTTTCCTTATTTTTTCCCCCCATTATTTTGCTTTGGACTACATTAGTTTTTGGATTCCTTTGTTTTTCGATTTTTTCTATTAGTTCTCGGACATGGACCATTTGTTTTGTCATCCCCATTGTTGTGTGTTTTATTTCTTTACTTCATTTTCATCTTTAATACATAGATGTATTACTTACATTTGTGGTATTTTCTCATTGGTTTCATGCATGTCATGATATGGGTTTTGACATTCACTTGCACCCATTGTGTATGTGTGTGTGACGGACATGTGTTCCTTTACATACTTGCCATTGGGGTTGTATCATGTAATTGCATCTACTATGTGGGTGGATGCAATCCTTGGCTGAGTGTTTGTGCTTGGTATGCTGCCCATTACTGCCATGATTGCGTTTCGTCAGGACCTGGGGGCAGGGGGACATGAGTGGGGGCCTGCAGGGGGGTGGGGGTGCAAGGGGACATGAGTGGGGGCCTGCTGGGGGGTGGGGGTCCAAGGGGACATGAGTGGGACATGGTTGGGGGCCTGCTGGCAGGTGCCCCACAGTGCTGGGGGGTGGGGGTGCAAGGGGACATGAGTGGGGGCCTGCTGGGGGGCGGGGGTGCAAGGGGACATGAGTAGGACATGGTTGGGGGCCTGCTGGCAGGTGCCCCACAGTGCTGGGGGGTGGGGGTGCAAGGGGACATGAGTGGGGGCCTGCTGGGGGGTGGGGGTGCAAGGGGACATGAGTGGGACATGGTTGGGGGCCTGCTGGCAGGTGCCCCACAGTGCTGGGGGGTGGGGGTGCAAGGGGACATGAGTGGGGGCCTTCTGGGGGGTGGGGGTGCAAGGGGACATGAGTGGGACATGGTTGGGGGCCTGCTGGCAGGTGCCCCACAGTGCTGGGGGGTGGGGGTGAGGGGGACATGAGTGGGGGCCTGGTGGAGGCTGCCCCCGGTGACTGGAGGGGTGGGGGTGCAAGGGGACATGAGTGGGACATGGTTGGGGGCCTGCTGGCAGGTGCCCCACAGTGCTGGGGGGTGGGGGTGCAAGGGGACATGAGTGGGGGCCTGCTGGGGGGTGGGGGTGGTGGGAGACATGGTTGGGGGCCTGGTGGAGGCTGCCCCTGGTGACTGGAGGGGTGGGGGTGGTGGGAGACATGGTTGGGGGCCTGCTGGCAGGTGCCCCACAGTGCTGGGGGGTGGGGGTGCAGGGGGACATGAGTGGGGGCCTGCTGGGGGGTGGGGGTGCAAGGGGACATGGTTGGGGGCCTGCTGGCAGGTGCCACACAGTGCTGGGGGGTGGGGGTGCAAGGGGACATGAGTGGGGGCCTGCTGGGGGGTGGGGGTGCAAGGGTACATGAGTGGGACATGGTTGGGGGCCTGCTGGCAGGCGCCCCACAGTGCTGGGGGGTCGGGGTGCAAGGGGACATGAGTGGGGGCCTGCTGGGGGGTGGGGGTGCAAGGGGACATGAGTGGGACATGGTTGGGGGCCTGCTGGCAGGTGCCCCACAGTGCTGGGGGGTGGGGGTGCAAGGGGACATGAGTGGGGGCCTGCTGGGGGGTGGGGGTGCAAGGGGACATGAGTGGGACATGGTTGGGGGCCTGCTGGCAGGTGCCCCACAGTGCTGGGGGGTGGGGGTGCAGGGGGACATGAGTGGGGGCCTGCTGTTGGGGGTGGGGGTGCCAGGGGACATGGTTGGGGGCCTGCTGGCAGGTGCCCCACAGTGCTGGGGGGTGGGGGTGCAAGGGGACATGAGTGGGGGCCTGCTGGGGGGTGGGGGTGCAAGGGGACATGAGTGGGACATGGTTGGGGGCCTGCTGGCAGGTGCCCCACAGTGCTGGGGGGTGGGGGTGCAGGGGGACATGAGTGGGGGCCTGCTGGGGGGTGGGGGTGCAAGGGGACATGGTGGGGGCCTGCTGGCAGGTGCCCCACAGTGCTGGGGGGTGGGGGTGCAAGGGGGCATGAGTGGGGGCCTGCTGGGGGGTGGGGGTGCAAGGGGACATGGTTGGGGGCCTGCTGGCAGGTGCCCCACAGTGCTGGGGGGTGGGGGTGCAAGGGGACATGAGTGGGGGCCTGCTGGGGGGTGGGGGTGCAAGGGGACATGAGTGGGGGCCTGCTGGGGGGTGGGGGTGCAAGGGGACATGGTTGGGGGCCTGCTGGCAGGTGCCCCACAGTGCTGGGGGGTGGGGGTGCAAGGGGACATGAGTGGGACATGGTTGGGGGCCTGCTGGCAGGTGCCCCACAGTGCTGGGGGGTGGGGGTGCAGGGGGACATGAGTGGGGGCCTGGTGGAGGCTGCCCCTGGTGACTGGGGGGTGGGGGTGGTGGGAGACATGGGTGGGGGCCTTGTGGAGGCTGCCCCTGGTGACTGGGGGGTGGGGGTGGTGTGAGACATGGGTGGGGGCCTTGTGGAGGCTGCCCCTGGTGACTGGGGGGTGGGGGTGGTGGGAGACATGGGTGGGGGCCTTGTGGAGGCTGCCCCTGGTGACTGGAGGGGTGGGGGTGGTGGGAGACATGGTTGGGGGCCTGCTGGCAGGTGCCCCACAGTGCTGGGGGGGTGGGGGTGCAGGGGGACATGAGTGGGGGCCTGCTGGGGGGTGGGGGTGCAAGGGGACATGGTTGGGGGCCTGCTGGCAGGTGCCCCACAGTGCTGGGGGGTGGGGGTGCAAGGGGACATGAGTGGGACATGGTTGGGGGCCTGCTGGCAGGTGCCCCACAGTGCTGGGGGGTGGGGGTGCAGGGAGACATGAGTGGGGGCCTGGTGGAGGCTGCCCCTGGTGACTGGAGGGGTGGGGGTGCAAGGGGACATGAGTGGGACATGGTTGGGGGCCTGCTGGCAGGTGCCCCACAGTGCTGGGGGGTAGGGGTGCAAGGGGACATGAGTGGGGGCCTGCTGGGGGGTGGGGGTGCAAGGGGACATGAGTGGGACATGGTTGGGGGCCTGCTGGCAGGTGCCCCACAGTGCTGGGGGGTGGGGGTGCAAGGGGACATGAGTGGGGGCCTGCTGGGGGGTGGGGGTGCAAGGGGACATGAGTGGGACACGGTTGGGGGCCTGCTGGCAGGTGCCCCACAGTGCTGGGGGGTGGGGGTGCAGGGGGACATGAGTGGGGGCCTGCTGGGGGGTGGGGGTGCAAGGGGACATGGTTGGGGGCCTGCTGGCAGGTGCCCCACAGTGCTGGGGGGTGGGGGTGCAAGGGGACATGAGTGGGGGCCTGCTGGGGGGTGGGGGTGCAAGGGGACATGGTTGGGGGCCTGCTGGCAGGTGCCCCACAGTGCTGGGGGGTGGGGGTGCAAGGGGACATGAGTGGGACATGGTTGGGGGCCTGCTGGCAGGTGCCCCACAGTGCTGGGGGGTGGGGGTGCAGGGGGACATGAGTGGGGGCCTGCTGGGGGGGTGGGGGTGCAAGGGGACATGGTTGGGGGCCTGCTGGCAGGTGCCCCACAGTGCTGGGGGGTGGGGGTGCAAGGGGACATGAGTGGGACATGGTTGGGGGCCTGCTGTCAGGTGCCCCCCGGTGCTGGGGACATGTGGCTTGGCTGGGGGGCATGCCCATGGTGGATGGGCTGCCTGCGGGACATGACCAGGGGTGCAGGGTAGTCCCCTGTGGTGTGGGCTGCCTGCAGAAGTCGTGGACAGGGGTAGAGGGGAGACCTGGGAGGACCACACTGGCAATTCACCTCTTCAACTTCCCGCACACCCACGTAATACACTGCCCCACTCGCACAGGCCCAATCGCGTGTAGGATTTCTCGCGCACCCCTGTAATACACGTACCCAGGCCAATCGCGTGTAGCATTTCTCGCGCACCCCTGAAATCCATGTACCCAGCCACCCAGCCAATCGCGTGTAGATTTTCTCGCGCACCCCTGTAATACACGTACCCAGGCCAATCGCGTGTAGATTTTCTCGCGCAACCCTGTAATTCACGTACCCAGGCCAATCGCGTGTAGCATTTCTCGCGCACCCCTGAAATCCACGTACCCAGGCCAATCACGTGTAGATTTTCTCGCGCACCCCTGTAATACACATACCCAGGCCAATCGCGTGTAGCATTTCTCGAGCACCCCTGAAATCCACGTACCCAGGCCAATCGCGTGTAGATTTTCTCGCGCACCCCTGTAATACACGTACCCAGGCCAATCGCATGTAGAATTTCTCGCGCACCCCTGAAATCCACGTACCCCGCTCAATCGCATATTTAACTTCCCGCGCGCCACTTTTTTGATGCGCTGGGACTCTACCGCCTGCCTTCGTGTGGCGGCCGTGTTTCAGCTTGTGCGTGTCTTTGGCTGTGCGTGGCTTTGCCCTATTCGATTCCATGAATACGTGTGGTTCGAGTGCGTGTGGGCGTTCCGTCTGCTTCCCTGCAGTACATCCCCAGTTACGCCCTTATTTTCGCGTGTTGTTCCCCATTCCGCGCGTTACGCCCCATGTCCCGCCCACTTTCTGGTGTGTGCGCTGAGGTTGTGCGCTTTCACTGTGCGCGTCGCGCACGCCTTTCGTGATGTTGCAGTGACTTGTGCGCCATGCACGGGTTTGGCGCACATCCCGCGGTGAACACGCGCAGAGACTTCCATGAATCGCACGCGTGCGCCTGTTTTTTTCCGCTTGCGCATGCTTGCGCATGCTTGCGCGAAGATTTTCGGCGCACGTTTGTTCCATGAATCGGCCCCCGAGTGTCAAGGGGGTAATTCAGACCTAGGTTAAAATCTCCCAGAATTATTATTTTCGAGAGGGGTTTTATGTTAGAGGCTAGGAGTGATGTGATGTCATCTTCAAAGGATGATGTTGGGCCAAGGGGTCTGTAGACAATGTGGAGGGTGAGCGTGCAAGTGTGCGTGAGGGCGATTTTCAAGGTTATTTCTTCACCTCAAGGGAAAATGTGCTCTGCAGATATTCTTAAATCAAAGGTATTTTTTTTTGTGAGGAGAGCTACTCCTCCTCCTTTGGCGGTAGTCCTGTCCTGTCTTTCCTGTAGACCGTATAGCCTTCTGGGATGGCCAAGGAGAGGGCAGGACCTGAAGCCACATGGAGTCAAGGTTCGGTGATAGCAAGGATGTCTAAGCCGTTTGTTTTAATAAGGTCTGCAATGTCTACGAAGTGGGCTGTGAGTGATCTGGAATTGATGAGAGCTCCTTTCAAGTGTAACATAGTGTCAGTGAGCTCAAGGCCTGTGTCCTTAATGTTGGCTGTTGGAGTTTTCAGATATTTTAGCTTGTCTATTAAGTGTGAGGGTTGGTCTCATAGGGTTTCAGAGGCCTCACAGGTATTGCAATGTTTGACTTGTTGGTGGTTTGTCTGTGAGGATGATTGCTTTCTGTCACTCGTGGGTAAGGTGCGTGATAAGGATTTAGGGTGCAGGAGAGTGTGTGAGGCTAGAGGGTTGCTCCTCAGCGTGGTAGGGCACTGGGCTAAATGGGGAGTGGGTAGTAGTTTACAAAGATGTTCAAGGTGGTTTAGGGTGGTCCCAGCAGGAGAGCACCATGGCAAGAAGGTGGGTACCTTTGGTAGGAAGTGGGTTGGAAGAATATTATGTAAATTGGCGAGTACAGTGGCCATTTGCAGTCTAAATTGGGTGTGGTTAAAGGAAGTGCTGCCTAAGTGGGGTGTGCTCATCTTGCTGGTAGTGACAAGAAGTAATGATGGATTTATAGGAGATTCAGTATTGGACAAAGTCTTTGACTGATCTGGTTTGGGATAAGGTTTTAAAGATGTTTTGGGCACGCTAGGATGCTGGCCTAGGGCAATGTGCTGAGTTGAGGGTTCTGAGCTAGAATTTGCTAAGACTCTTTATACAGGCTCAGAGTCTAAACATGGGCATGGTGTCTGGGCATAGGGCACAGCAGTCTAGGCATAGGCACAATATCTTGGCATTAGGTGTGGAGGTCTAGGCATAGGCACAGTATCTGGGCATAGGCTGCAGAGGTCTATGCATAGGCACAATATCTGGGCATAGGGTGCATAGGTCTAAGCATATGCACAATATATGGACACAGGTTGCAGAGGTCTAAGCATAGGCACAATATCTGGGCATAGGGCACTTCAGTCTAGGCATAGGCACAATATCTGGGCATAGGGTGCATAGGTCTAAGCATATGCACAATATCTGGACACAGGGTGCAGAGGTCTAAGCAGAGGCACACTATCTGGGCATAGGGCACATCAGTCTAGGCATAGGCACAATATCTGGGCATAGGCTGCAGAGGTCTGGGCATAGGTACAGTATCTGACCATAGGGCACAGAGGTCTAAGCATAGGCAAACTATCTGGGCATAGAGCACAGAGGTCTAGGCATAGGCACAATAACTGGGAATAGGATGCAAATGTCTGGGCATAGGTACAATAGCTGGGCATAGTGTGCAGAGATCTAGGCATAGGCGCAATATCTGGGTATATGGCGCAGCAGTCTGAGTATAGGCACAATATCTGGGCATAGGGCGCAGAGGTCTAAGCATAGGTACAGTATCTGGGCATAGCGCACAGAAGTCTAGGCATAGGCACAGTATCTGGGCATAGGGTGCAGAGATCTAGGCATAGGCACAATATCTGGGCATAAGGCGCAGAGGTCTAGGCATAGGTATAGTATCTAGGTATAGGGTGGCAGAATCTAAGCCAGTGAAAGTACACAAGAGTTAGACACATAGGGCATTCAGTGTGTGATCAAAATAGTAGGTATGTCAGCCAATTATGAAACAGCAATGTTAGGAAATGTTACATAGACATAGAGTTTCTCCATTTAGCACACAGTAGCTAGGAATAGCAATAAGCAGGTACAACAGTGCAGAATGGCATGCGAGACTGTACAGACAGTGTGGAGCTGCTAATCAACTTTTGAACGATGACAAGACAAAGCTGACGCTGTGGTATGGTGTAGCTCACACTGGGTATTTGGTAGGTACAACAGCATTCGTGTTTGCTAACGGAGTGGTGATTCACCGGACATGTTTGATTATGAGCACCAAGTTTGTTGTGTAGGAGTGTTGGGAAGAGCATGAGATTCAGCTCCTTTACGGGAGAATCGGCACTTTAGTTGACAGACTGAGGGTCAAGTCTGAAGTGTGGGCTGGGTCGTGTGAACAGTATATAAGTTAACCGTAGTGTTGAGGCGAAATGGGTGTGGGTTTAACGCTGTCTTGTGAATGTTCACGAAGTCCAGTAGTGCTATTGGTAAGAGGTTTGCAGAGGCTTCTCTGAGGACATCAAAGAGCGAGACCTGATGATGAAGAGAGCTTCTTACTTGCGTTTAGTTCTCACTTCAGCATTGTCCCGGTCGTCATGTACAGGCACAGACAGGGATCTTGAGCTTGGGCCTTCGGTGGGGGCCGGTGTTCACCCACCAGCTCTCGGATTGGCCTGCTTAAAGTTATTTCTATTCATGTGTGGCCAGGGCACATACTGTGCCCTGCCGGGACCTTTGTGTGACAATAGTAACTGGGTCTTCACCTGCTTAGCCGGTGGTGTCTTCTCCACTCTCTTCCCCTTTACTAGCACCATACGGCCTGGTCGTGCTCTCAGCCTCGGACCCCACAAACCTTCTACTCTCAGTGTCACTCTAGGCAGTATTTCTTCTCCCTGCTCCTCATCTGTGCCCCACTCCTCCTCCTCTGCCACTCTTACATCAGCATCCAATTTGATTGATTCATAGTCTACATTGTCTACCCATGCAAATACCTCTTCGTACTGCTCGTCCCTTTGGCCATCATCCTTCCTTTCAACATGTATGTCCAGAAACGTGCTATTATCAATTCTAAATAAAATATCAGCCACTCTGCATACATCAGTTCTTATTGTTGCTCTTGGTCCTTCTCCCCTTTCCTGTTTTTTACTCACGCAAGCTCTGCCTCTGTCCTTTGCAGTGCTGTTTAGACATTTCTTCATGCCTTTTTCTCTGTTTCCATTACTAATGGGGTGAGCATGATATCTGTTACTGGGTAATGCATGATATTTTCATAGGTTGCGGGGACGCTCTGTCACAGGGCTGGATGTGGCACATGCTCTGGGTTAGTCTAACCTGCTACTGCTTTCATAGGATAATACTCGTGCAGGGATGGCAGGGCTGTGGTGATTGTAGGTGTATCGCTGAATTCGGGAATACACTAGATATGGGGTTAACATAGGACATTTGTATTAAGATTTCTCCCCATTTAAGGTCCTCAAGGACATCTTCAAAATCCTCGACCATTCTCCAAAGTTCCAAAATACCCTTTCTATTTTCCAACTTCCTCCCCTGTTTACCTTCTACGGGCCATGGTCAAACCACTCACATTAACTATCAACTCCCTCCACACATTCACACTCTCCTTCTGTTGTTTTCTCCCACAAAGTTGCACTTGCATCCATGTGTTCTTCCAAGCTCCTCCGATACGGGGTCCCGTGAACCACTTGTACAATCTGGGAGAAGCGCCCTGCTCCAAAGAACAGACAGGCCTTTTGGCAACAGGGCCCTTGCAAGCCTCTTCAAGTTGTGGACGGAGACTGGTCATTTCAGATGGGCGCTGCACCGCATGACGTGCGGCTGGGACACCCCCAACCTTACAGAGTGTCTGGGATAAAATCAGGGGTCACCAATTTGAAAGGAAAGTAACACAAAAACCAAACAGAAAGATAATCCACAAAGCAAAATGATCACTGTACCTATTTGCAAGGGAAAACAAGGTTTATTAAATGCAAAAAAGTCTCAGAGGTTCCTGTAGAACCGAACTAACACAGAGCTCCCTGATTTTTCAAAAGATTACATATTTTATAGGCTGATAAGCCATAATTAGCAATACTAACATAATAATGGGTTAAAATATAGTTCCTCAACCCTTATTTACTTGCATCTACGTAACATACTTATGTCACCATATTGTCCCTGGACCTATTGGCTACATCTAATCTAGGCGCATTCCCCTATACATCTGGTTTTCTACATCGACACAACTCCAAGAAAGGGGCTGGGATTTTTACCTAAATGACACATTGATAAATCGTTACAGTCATTTGATGTGCACTCTTCCTGCCCAGACATGATAAAAGTAAACTGGCAAGCACAACTCTGCATTAACAGACAATAGGACTTGTCACTATACCAGACACCTCTTCGACCTTGCACTTAATGTATTGGCATCACCTTTGCTCCTCCCATCCCAAATCACGGAACGTTCCCGACACGGCTTGCCCCTTATCTCCTTCGAACCCCAGGTGCCCAGTGATGATGTGATTGGGGCACTGCTCTTGAGTCTTAATTTCAGGGATTTATTTGCTTTTGGTTTTGTATCTACATTAGTGATGACTGCTCATTGGGGAGTGCAGTAGTGTTCTAAATCGTCACCTTGCCCCTTGGCATCACATAATCTTATGCCCTGCTCTCATGAATTTGTCCTTCAAAGGGTGCAGCCCTACCAACTCTCGCCACAGGTCATATTCTGTTCCCACCCCATTCAGGCTGTGTGGCTGGATGCAATTCACATTTATCTGTGCACTGCAGGTATTTCTGACCCTGGCTTTTCTCCTGGGGAACAGAAAATGGGATTTGTTTTTGGAGCTTAGCTGCCTAGATCCACAGCTCCACATCAGGGCCTGCATTCCATTCTATTCATAGTCTCAGAGGCCTTAACCTCCAATATGGCAATACTTTTGGCCTGTAAACACACTGCCTTGCTTCTACCACAGTACTTATCTGAATCTATATTCTACCTATGACAGCTCTTTCCACACACGTCACTTTGGACCATAACTTTCAATACACCTACTAACCACAGGCCCTACATTACTGCCCTAATTTCAACGTATGCATCTGCAACAGTAATACATGTGTTTCTATATGTGAGCAGCTACTATGTGTCAAACCTAACTAAAAACAATACACGTGCCTTCTTCTGCACAGACTTCAGTCTATTCCCACAATATTTCATGCTAGTAGGTTTTTCTCAATCTGAACCTTTTTAACTGGCTGGGACGCTGTACGTGCCTCCCAACAGTACTTCCCGCTGTCTGAGGGAAAGACATTTTCAGAGAACTCTACACTTGTGGCCAAGCTCTAAAAGAAGAGTGTGGCAGAGCAAGAAGACTGAGTTATACACATTGGGAATGACTGCAAGGCATAACCACAATTGGAAGTGGCATGTAGTTATGTTTAACACACATGCAGCATTCACCACCCTGCCTACACTGTATCCTCTTCCAGTAGTGTGGAGGTAGCATCTGCCAACATGTCTGGAACTTCATGTTATTTTACACAATGCTGTAGAGCACAGCAGTGTGGGAAAGGGTCCCAACCACAACCTTTGACATTGACCATTTCCACTGACCAAAGCTATAAGGCTTGTATTTTTTCTGTGCCCCCCTGTAGTAAAAAGATATGCAGTGCATCCATATAAGAGCCAGCTGATATGTTTGCTGTTCTGCCAAACAGCCATACAGTGAGTTGGTCGCCTGGGGCGAGGGGACGGGATGCTGAGGCCAGTGCAGTCCAAGATTTTAGGATGCTGACTCCTTCCTCACCGACTAAATTGGACAATAGGACAGCTTATCTGTGAAAATTCAGGAAGGAAGGAGCTGTCATAGGAATACCTGGGGAATTATTTGTGGCTGCTTATTCTGCCTAATAGGAGACCCTGAGAAAAAGGAGCAGACCTACATTGATTATTGGTATCAGAGAGACCATGGGAATTAGTATTAGTGATACCGTGAAAAATTGTAACAATGAGATGCTGAAAAATATCTGACAGAAATCTATTAACTATATGTGGTTTAAGCTATTTCATATCAGGGAGACACCGAAAATTGTAGTGAGGTGTCCCTAAGAAGTAGCAGCAGGCAGATCCTAGTAAGCAAAAGCAGTATCACAGAAGCCCTGGGATATAGTGGTGGAAAGAATCTTAGAAATATGTTTAGGTAGATCCTGCAAATATTTGACACAAATTGCATACCAGGGTGACACTGAGAAATAGTACCGGGGAGATCTTGGGAAATATTTGTGATTGCAGCGATTACATAGTAAGGAGGTGTTGAGAAAACAGTTTTCTCTGTGTCTCCTTCAAATGGAAAGGATATTCTGAACAATGCTCCTATTGGCGGCTCCCATGTACCAGTGATAACCTGACAAACATTCATATTGGCTGTTTAGCATAAATACATAGAAACAACCTCAATAATGTGCTGTTGAAAGTTGTGTCTTAAGGATTGAACAATTGCAGCAGAAATGCAAACAACATTTCATCATAATAGTACAACCACCATCAGTTAGTCATCTTATTTTTCCCTTTCACAATCACAAGCTACAATAAACAACCCTGCCCTGGGTATGATAGGAGCCTTTCCATTGTCTTCTTCTATGTAGTTCTTGTTCATTTTGACGAAGGTTTATTGTTCAACATGAGTTATATGAGGGTTTCCTGTGGTCAACTACAAAAGCCCCAATCAGCACTAAAGACTTACGCAAACTGTACACTGACAGGGGGCAGATGGCACATTTGATGGCGAGACAGACTGCTTACTAAACAAGTACTGTAGAGATCTGGTATGGGCCTTCAACCTAAAATCATCCTTGCATCTTGCATGCGAGCGCGTGTGTGCGTGCGTGCGTGCGTGCGTGTGTGTGTGTGTTATTAGCAGCAGTTCCCGCTATTTTCTGTGAGGGAATGCCCGTTTACTTTTATCGGGCACTGTATTCTGGGTTTAAGTTGACACTTTACGTTAGCACCATTCTTCATTCACACTTGTTTCTGCTTTCCCTTTTAAATTCAGTAATAGTATGCCCCTGATTAATATTATCATCTGCTTTATGTCCTAGCTGGATTCTAGCATTGATAATTTCACGAGATCAGGAACTAAACTTCTGTCCTTGAGGTCAATCAGTCTTTCTTCTTTCTTGTTAGCCCTCTTATCTCCTACTCCTCCTGTGTCGTTAAGGGTCAATTTATTCTCACAGTCATGACCTGGTATTTGTTTCGTACAATCCCTCTCCTCATCGTAAGTTCTTTCATGTTTGTTTTCCCACTGTTCATTTCATGTCACCACTCAGCTATTGTCAGGTCTTCATTGCCCTCTGCAGTTCCTGTCTTTGCAGTTCAAATTACTTTGTGGGTTCATTGTTTATTTTATTTTCATATTGTGATTAAGTTTACTTATTTTGGTTTCAAATGTCAGCCACCCTAATATCAAGAAAGACCACAGAACAGACTCCAAAGCAAAATGCAGATTCAATTGGCAAGCTTTGAATAGAGCTTTGAAGATGTCTTTTCTTAGTAGAAAAAGAGAATGGCAAAACATAATTTCATATTACCTTGGAGAAAAGTTAAACCTCAGTGAAAAGGACATAAAAAGGGACGAACACGTTTATAGTTTTATATATGTAAAGTTGCTGAAGAGTGGCTAAGGACAGAGCCATGTTGATGATGTATCAAAGTCATAACACCTCAATGTTCTGGATCAGTTAGCTGACACCTCTATGTATATAAAACTACACACGGATCCAATATTTCAAATGGCATAGTTCAAATCAGGAGCAGAAAAATACCTTAAAATATAGCACTCATAAATCTCAGTGGTTTGTTGTTTATCAAAATGAAATAAACTACTTTTAATACATATCTGAGGTGTACCAGAGCACTATCATTTTGAGAGCCATTGTCAAAAAGTGATGACCGTTTTCTCTAGAATTGGCTTGCACTGCCTGTATTGCATTAACGAAACTACTGTCTTTATCCAAGAACTCAAATGTATGGGATTCCGACATGAAGAGATAATCATAATTGTCATCGTAAGAAACATTAAGGGTTTACACCATGATTACTTGATATTAATTGTGGACGTTTGCAGCCCCCAGTCAATTACAAAAGCGAAAATAAATAATATAGCTATCATGGGAACAGGGGCAATTATGACCTGAGGGGTGTGACTGCCGATGTTCCTTTGGTATGAAACAAGAAGTAAAACTATTTTCCTGCCCCATCATGACATCACCCATGAACCCTAGAGTTTATTATTTTTCTTTCAAATCTTAGCACACTTTTATTAGTTTGTCCCTCTCACTCCATTAGCACCTTGCATTTCTGGATGCCACAAATCTGGATTGTGCATATGCGCCCAAACTGCTGAGCATGTACATGTGACCTCACTCAGGTGACTAGGCAAGTGTGCTGAACTTGATCCAGTGGATCGCAGTGGCCTGAACGGGCACTGGTATCATGGGGTGGAGGACTTATGCCCCTCGCCTGAGTAGGATGTGAGTGGTAGTACATGTGTACGTGTGCCCTGCTTTTCATACCCAGAATAACTCAACCACATGATATATAATGGAGATGACCATTGAGGGTAGACTAGTCCCTCAGGGCAATGCAAATCTTTGTTCAAGCTGGAGGCAGGAACATAGCATGCCAGAAAGTTCACTTAAAATGTCTTGAATATTCGGAGTTGAGCTCCGTTGATTAAAGATGGATTAGTGACAAGTATGCTGTCCATTTTTCTTGAAAGCAATTGTGACTAAAACGTTCACCTTATCATAACCTGAAATTAAGACCATTCTGTTTAACGTACACATATTGGAGGGGCGAGTCGTACCTGTTGCACAATGCAGTACGGCACCAGACCAATGGGTTGCATTGTATTGAAGACCCCTTAAGCACAGCAAGAAAATGTATGAGTCCTTATTTGCAACTCTGAGGGGTTTATGAAGAGGGGGATGTCCGGATCAGTTGTTGTTCTGCATACATAGCTTCTCAGCAGAGCAAAGGGTTTTTTCACTGAACAATGATTGGGCAGAAGAAATACCTGTTTATGTAAACTGCAAACATGGGTTGGAATATTGGGTAAGATATATTGATTATTGCTTCTGCCTGCTTTATTGCAGTTGTATTGCTATTGTGTATTTCTTCTGCGCTGAAATAGATCTGTTAAAATACTAGGATTGGCAATTAAGTAAGGCTGGTCTGGTAACAAAACCCTGCAGGTTTCCGATATTTGTGTCTCAATTTTGACCTGGATGTATTCAGAGTCTGTAAGGAGCATGCATGCATCCAATGGAGGCCCCTCCTTTCTACTACTTTTGAAGATAGAGGAAATAGAACAGGAATGGGAAAAATTGGGATGTGGTTAGATAGTAACACCTGTTTAAATCAGGAAAGATGAATGAATGCAGGCTCAGTAGCAAATAGCCATTTTAGGACGACTCGGTGGTGTCTCTGGTAAAATTCCCCTTACTCTCAGGACTGCAAAGGCGTGAAGTAAAAGAGTGAATATTACAGATGAGAGTGGGCACAGGGAAAATGATGATAAAATTAGGGACATGAAATGGTAAAGAGCAGTCAAGACAGGTGGAACCCCATCCACATTTCTGGGCAGCGCACTATATGTTCACTAACTTCAACAGTACTCCTTGTCTCTTTGTAGACTATTGGCATTATCTGACATAACTTAACAAACATGCCTAGTTCCCCATATAGGGGACTTTTCATTTGTAAAACATGGGAGCACTCAGACGAGCATTAGAAGAACAAAAGAGTAATATCAACCTCAAACACTGGTGGGCATTTGCAATTTGGTTAGAAAAAGCAAAAGTGAGGTGCAATGACTGCAAGATTAGGGGACTGAGGGAGCTTACCGACAGTTTGCATGGACAGATACATTTTCTAAGGGCCAGGAGATCACCAGAGAAATTGACACACCTGTGGCCCCAAATAATAGAGTGAAATACAGACATATACCATGATTATCATGACATTGAGACCGCTGAAGGCATCATATAATTGTTCACGAGTGTGTTTGCTTCAGCAAGAGTGGGCCAGCAACAGAGTTGTGTTGCGGCTTGACATGTGGACCCATTTATTTAACTCCCTAAAATCTGTGCTAAGTCTCCATTGGCCATTGGGTTTGAGTATCCTCAGTACTGGGTTGTTAAAGGTACTGTGGACTGGACAAATGATCCCATGGATTCTAAGTTTTTAATAATTTCCATGAGTGACTCCATAGATGTGAGATGCAATCAGTATTGCTTCACAAACAAGGTAGCCATCTCGGGCTCCATAGGTATGGAGGTTGAATGTATCTCGGTGCGTTCACTGTCTTACAAATCCATGGCAAAGATATCCTGAAAATTCCAAAACCCCTTTTTCAGCTTCTGCTTCTGCTGCTCTGTCTCAGAGGCATCTGTGAGATTGATTTGTTCTTTGACATCTGCTTAAAGCCTAGAATGACCTCGGGTTTGGCAATTTTGTGATCTCCTCCATTTGGGTGGAGAGATCTCTTGTTATGGTGTTGGCCTGGATGTGAGGTTTCAAGGATGGGACGTAGTCACTGTTGACTTGAAATACCGCCTGATTCTTCCTGATGTCACAGGTCCTCTCCTCCCCACCATAAGGGCTAGAGGAGTACACCAAGAAATGTCCCCCTTGCTAGGTGAAAATCTTTTCCGAAGGGATATCGTTGTCAAGATTCTAACAGTCATTTGGAGTGGGTCCCATGATCTCAGTACCTAAGTCAATAGAATAATGTTGGGCATCAACCGCCATTCCAATAAAGGTGTCTATACCCAAAGTGATACTGGTAGGGTCGCTGTTATCCACCAATATTTGAATGGTGTCATTTTCTAGGTAAACTCAGGGTGTCGGATGTAAATACAAACCTTGCTGTTGGAGGTGATAATTCAAATTTACATAAGCATCCTTGTTTTTGAAGTTCTGTCCTAGCTTAATTTCTACGGGAATTGTACATTGTCGAACCTATCCTGGATGGTGACCTATTCTCCCCTTTGAACTTCCACCGCATACGGCAGCAATTGAGCTGACCAAAATGCTTTCTCAGTGTTGACAAATCCCATGGGGTTACCCCCCCCCCAGTTGGGACCAGACTTTGTAATGAATTAGGTCCAAATTAATTGCGAATCGATTGAGAATGTCACTGCCTAAATGAAAGGTGGAGGGGGCATCTCTCACAACCCAACAATTATGTTCTATGACATTTTTAGCATGCAACTGCTAGCCAGGAGATGTTTGGCATTTGGGGTTTCCAGGCCCATTTTCCACTTATCAATACATTAAACGTGGGAATGGTCTGATCCTTTGGGAGTTTCCTGAATAATAATTTGCTGATAAAGCTTCTTCCATTATTCAGGCATACTCTGATGAGAACAGCCCCCCACCCCTCATTTACCTGAATGGGGAAAAATAGCAGTTCATCCTTTTTCTGGATGTCGGTCAAACTTGGAGATGGCTTTTCATCATTGTTTATTATGGGATTTGGGTTTTCTTCTTAGTGTGGATTGGTATATAGTGTCAGAGTATTTCCTTACAGTGTGGAATGCCAATTAAAAGTGTGAGGGAAGTGAATTTTCAAAAATGGAGATGGGTCCCCATCACTGTTACGCTCACCTGGATTCCACAGGGCATCGAACGAAGCTGGACTGCTGCGGTCTCCACCAGTGTGACTCGTAGCGAAGTGATGATCGACTGCACTTGCCCACTCAGTTTCGTCTGCCTGGCCCGCAAGAATATTTTCCTAAAAGCAATACAAGGGGATTAGCCACCCGTGGTAGAGAGGTTACACTAACACTATTTTCC
The DNA here is from genome assembly GCF_040938575.1 of Ambystoma mexicanum. NCBI lineage: Eukaryota > Metazoa > Chordata > Amphibia > Caudata > Ambystomatidae > Ambystoma > Ambystoma mexicanum. The sequence continues at coordinate 1,317,856,292 of NC_090929.1, read as the reverse complement.
CTGAAAACTTCCCGTATTCCCCTTCATAAAATCTCACCTTATTGTTTGGAAGGATGAACTCTCCATCTTGCGTGGCGTGCAGGGGCGCGTAGAAGTTCAGTTACTTCACTGATCCGAAGGTAGTTGGCAGAGTTCCAGACAACAATGACTCCGAGGTAAGTAGTGTGTAAACAGAATGTATAGTTTTTTTAGAGTTCAAATGTCTGTTAATTCACTCTTGCTTCTTTCATACCTTTTCCCTTGCAGCGTGATCCAAGGAGTGAGTTTGCCTCGATGGATGAAGGTAGCGCTTAGGTAAGAGTCAGTTAGTACCAAGCACTGTCTAGCAAGTAATATTGTTCCAAATGTAATTAACCAATAGTTTTCTATCTTCTTTACAGGTGCGGCGCCTTGCCGAAAATGTCTAACGTAGGATGGTGACCAGCGCTGCCTCGAGCGGTAAAATTCCGAGTAAGTATCTTGCGTTAAGTAAAATAATGTCTTTGGCGGAACCCTGCTCACCTTTTGTTTGTTCTTGTCTTTTCAGATGCTGATGTTTCAGGTGGCGATTCAACGGGTGTTGTGCCGGGTCATGGAGATTCTCCAAAGACAGGTGAGTATGGCGCTGCGCTGCAGCTGGCAATGCGACGCAGTTTATTTTAATGTCTTTTTCCTTTATCCACAGGTGTGGCTGCTCCAGGAAAAGATGATGACCAAATGGAAATCTCCTTGTTCTAACCTTCTCTAGTTCTTTCCTTTTCTCTAGGATCGGCTCTGGACACAAGGCGGGTGTGGCTGTAGACTTCATGCTGGACTGCAGACACGGTGAGCGTTATGCTGCTAAAATGCAGAATAATGCGAAGCATGAGCTGCTCTTTGGCCGTGGTTTAATAGCATAAAAATGTAGTTCCCAGGTAAGAAGTTCCAGTACCACACCCATGCAGCAAAATAGTTCCTAAAGGAAAGTAGTCCCTTCATGGCCTCATGATGGCCTGTACATGAGTTCTTTGCAGGATGACCTGCATATTTTAAAGTTGGCAATATGAGCCTGGTGCCTACGGCACCAGGACTGAACCCATATAGCCCCTAGGCGGGGTTTTGGGAATTCCTGTGTCTTCTTGGGTGCCTGTTCCCTGGACAGATGGACCTGTTCTGGATGTCTGGGGGCAGGCATCGTGACAATCATCAGTTTGCTCTCCTACCAAGATGACAGGGATGTCTGGGACTTGATTGCTCCTATAGTGGAATTCTATTTTATCGGACCGTTGTTCAATCATGTGGCATGTGGCATTTAAACTCAAATAATTTGTACTTTGTTTTAATTTGATTGGCCAGTTAGGCTGAGTCCAGAGGACCTTGTTCACACAGTTAATCAGGAGTGATAGCCTCCGAAGGAGGTCACTTCCCAGTAGACAAGGTGTGCCCTCTGGAGTGACGACTACCACCGGGTGTTTCAACTTATTTCGCCCAATTTTGATCTCTAGATCTGCAGTCCCTTCGATGGAAACATCATTCCATCGAAGTTTTGGAGTTGTCAGGAAGAGGTGTGAAGGGAATGTGTTGACTCTCCCCCTTCCGGAATGTATTTGGTCAAAGGCCTTTTTGGACCGGTGGGTGGCTTGGGATCTAGTATTCACCAGCTCTGAGAATGCACATTGAACCTGTACCTTGACGGAGGCATACGATCTTCCTTCTCTCTCTCTTCAAGGGGACAAAGAAAATGTGTGTTTTGTGCCAGCTTGGCAGTTAATCATTGTATATTGAACTCCAACACTGTTGGGTTTTGGACAGTTTTTTGTGTTGGAGTCTGGGAATCTGTAAGGAAGATTTTGCACCCAGATATCTGTGGGATTGTCCCTCTTTCCCCTGATTCTTCAATGTCCCCCTTTTCCTGGAGACAGTTACCTGAACCTGTTTGGGGGGTAACCTGAAGCAAAAACTGCATTAATCAGTCAACTATAAAAACAACCTGTGCAATGTCAATATACATAACTTTTCAAAATTCTGTACAGGTGAATGGTTTCACACCAGCAGCACAAATCATTACTTCAATGAGGACACATATAAACAAGAAAAACAAACCCAATTGCCTTAGACAACAATGGACAAGAATATGAAGTGCTAGCAGACACCACTATGGCAAAAGAAACCTTAATCAAACAATCTTCCCCAGCACACTTTGAAATAAGCATTCCTTTTGTCCAAACAAGTTGTCCAGTGTACAAATGGACATGCAGTTCAATATGCAATCTGCGCCAACAGTCATTCAAATGTTTACGACAATTCCTGAATCAGTATGTTAAACTAAAGGACAAAAGTAGAATTACAACTTTACAAAGCATGGATTCCTGCCCAGTTTGCATCCAAACTGGACTATGAGGACATTCATTAGCCTTCATTTAAGGAACTGCTTGTAAAATCACCTTTCATGTCATACACATTTTAGAAATGTGCCATTCTGCAATGCAAACATTGTCCATAGATTATACAATGCAAACAATCCTAAATGTAACAACCAAACAACTCCTTCGACAAATAGAACACATACAAAGTAAATATTATGGAACTGAATTAGACTTAGAACATAGAGTTAGTTTATAAAACATTAGCAAACACCTCACCAACAGCAACCTCGTTACAAACACATACAAGAAAGAAATAGTAAAGTTTCAGAAAACCTCTGCTGAAATTCCAGACAAAGTATGTGTCTGTTATTGCAGAAAACGTTCTAAAAAGAGTAGAAACATAGTAGATATAGCCTATATAACAGAAAACAATGAGGAATCCCAATTTATCCAATTATCTTTATATCTCACAGCAGAACATAAAACTGACCCGTTACTAGATTACAAATACTGCAATACGAAGCTTGATACCAAATATCATCACAGGCTATCAATAATGACTTAGAAATATTCCCAATTCCAAATGCTCTCTAATAACTTAACCTGTATGAGAGCATCATAATTCAAACAGCACACCCATTCCAAGCTATAATACGTCTCCAACCCAAAACTGCCAAATTGCCTTCATCAGAATTACTCAAAGGCATTTGTGGTAAAATAGTATATTTACCATTAGACCTTAAATAAATGGTAAATACTCTAGGAGAGGGTGACAAGTACAACACTCCTTGGTTGCACTAGCTAATAGTGTGCCAACAAAAGACCAAACAAAAAAGCAACAACTAGTGGATTTAAACAAATTTAAATAATCCTTAAATATCTTAAAGAAAACAATGAATACTAAAAAGCTATAAACATAGAAGAAAACTTTTAAAAAATCACCCAAATACTTGAAGATTCATCACAAACTGCATTTTGAACGTGTTGATCCTATTACTGCGGACAATATTTTAAACCATAATACAATTCACCTACCACATTCCAGAGACACCTTGGAAGATGAATTAGAAACATAACAAATGTGTCAAGCCAATGGGTCTCCAATGAGCATATAGAGAAGCATGTTTTTTCCAGTACTCTTTCCGACAGGAAAAATTGTAAGATACACCGAAAGACCCACACAAGTCAGTGCATCAGAATTTAGTTCTTTAGGAATGCATTCTGAAGACCCAAGACGCCAGCCAAATGTAGAATATATTTTCCACCTGTTGTTCAAAAGTGAACTAGAAAAAATAGGCTCTCATTTCTAAAACATGTCAGCTTATCAGCTCCTGCAAAAGGTAAAAGATAAAGATGACCTTTTTCAGTCAATCATCACAAATCTCTTGGCTACATACATGGTACAAATTAATACTGGTTCCGAGGTCTTGCTGATGTACGTTGTATGTTAATTAACCTTGGCCTACGCACCTGGTTTATCACTTTAAGTTGTGTTGAATTTGCATGTGATGACTTGCATGACTTCCTCAGCACTGCAAACAAACATAAAGAAGGAATAGACATAAGAAGTCCAGGATAACTATGTTCTTTTAGTCCGGTCAATGTGTCAAGATACTTTCACAATCGTTTCATTGCCATGCTACACTTCATCTGCCACACAAACTCTCCTCCACAAAGAGAAATAGAACACTTATTTTGGTGAAAAAGACGATCAAGCCAGAGGAGCACCAAACATCCATATGAAAACTACTTTACCTGTGACATTCCGTCAGAAGACACGCATAGTGACCCACGGACACAAATCTTACACTTCCAATGACATAAGTGTGGCAAATACTGCCGAGAGTGATAAAGAAACAAAGGAAAATACTACGTCAAATGCCACCTTGGCTTCAAATAAGTAGTTTCCTGTTTTTTGTTACACACAGCCTAAAAGGGAGATCTCCCAAAAACACATACAGCATTAAAAGAGATGAGGCATACAAGTACATTAATGATTACAATCATATCACTCTCCTCTTGTGGAAGGCAAATATGGACATTCAATATATTGCAGACAATTCAACTGCTGTTGCAAGATATGTTACAGCCTATCTCACCAAAGCTGAGAAGACTGAGCTAAAAGACCTTCAGGATGACATTTCATCTGAGAAAAATCTGTCACAAAAATGGCACATCTTTTGTATCAAAATGCTCTCATATAGAGAATGTGGGTCTTACAGAGCTGCAGATTGTTTACCAGGTACAGCCTTATAGGGGAAATCTGAAAACATTCTATGGCTGAGCCTTGGTCCAGCTTTGTCACAGAAAAGAGTACGTAAATCCTATTAAGCAATTGAAACAATAGCCACAGATATATTTTTTTTAAAACTAATGAATTGACACATACTTTCCTAACAGAAGTACTGATTTGGAAAACATGAGCATATACAAAGTAGCCCACAACTATTCCTACAAAAATAATGCTATGCCAGATGACACAACTGACAAATATTCTGTCTTAAATTGTGAAAGAAGCCTAGTATGGCTTATCAAACCCAGCCTAACTAACCACGAAAAGTAATCATTTAGCCCTCAGCAAAGGCAACTTTATTACATGGCCCTACTACAGCTATTCAAACCTTGGAGAAAAGCGGAAACATAGTTAGGTGATAATGATACATTTGAATTTGCATTCAGGCAAGTGAAAGCAGTATAACATATGACAATGTAAAACCGACCTCCAAACTCATCATGCGGCCCTCTGTCTGAACTGTAGAGTGAAAACTAAAACATACCTTTGACATAGAACAAGGTTTAGTCAATGGAGTAATTGGTACAGTTGTGGGCTTCCAAACATGTGCACAAGAAAACAATATCCAGTTCGTCAACATCCATCCAAAGAGAACAACAGCACATTTATTTATTTCAATGAAATGTATGTATGCAGAGAACAATTCTCGCTGTCTCTTGCATATGCTGCCACCGTTCATAAGTCACAACGTCTAACCCTCGACCACACACATCTTGACATTGGCAGCACAGCCTTCAAAGAATGTATGAGTTACGTAGCACTCTCACATCTTCATACACTCAATGGTCTATTCTTATTTAAAGTTGATGCAAAGAAAGTCAATGTTGACATTCCTTGCATTTGAAAATACAACAGGCTACATGCACTGTACACTCCACATCTGGATATCTACACTGCACCTCAAAAAAGGAAACCTATGAAAAGACAAGTAGTAGAAACAGAACCCATGGCAGAGCTGCTCCCAGTGGAAATAAAGAAAGAAAAAAATAACTGCAGAACCATCAAGCAACAGCATTCTCTGTTCCATTTAAATTCAGTAACACAATTGGAGTCAATTGCTAAGGAAATTTAGCAATGAATCTTCTCCAATGGCCACTTTTAAATGACTCAGACCAGTTGTGTTTGCAAATCCTTCTCCTACATCGAAATGCAACTAATAACCCAGACACTGCGCCTCATTACAAGTTAGCCGGTCTCGATTTAACGGTGCCGTAAAACCGTACTGGCACCAGTTTCCAGACCGGCTAACTCCGAGTTATGTGGATGTGTGGTGTTACATTCATCAGGTCTGACCTGGCAGGTGTAACGCCACTGGTTGCACACAGAGGTGGAAACACCATCACCATTACAGCATGGTGCCGGTGTTTCCACTGCCCCCATTCCGGTGGAGTCCTCTGGGACTCCACGGGAATGGGGAGTAACAGAATGCCAGCTCCGGAATTACCGGACAACCGGTGCTGTAATGCCCCAGTGATTCCAGCAAGTCCGGAGCTGGTAAATCCCCACGAGTCCGGCAGCAGGCTGACGGATTTATCGGCACGGCTACCGTCGGACTCGTAATGAGGCCCTATGCTTACAATATCTCAGGTATAAGGCAGGAATTGGACTACCGTGCAGGAATGATAGCATTCACCATAAACAAACAGGGAGATCCACAAGAATTCCTAAGGTACCTAATATAAGTACTAGAAGCAAAGAACATCCCTATAAACAAAATCTATCAAGGTTTGTCTGATATTTTTATGAAAGTGGTACATATTTGTTTGTGTCAAAAGTAGAACAGCAGGAGTGTGGGCGTGGTGAGTGATTGAATAGGCCATGTTAAGTGTAGTGCATATAGGGAACATTTGTTTACTGTTTTTTCTTATGTTTGAAGTAGTTAGATACCCATTGGTGTATTTTAACCGTATTGGATTTTAAAAGTACTACTGTGGTACTAAGGATCTATTATATAATGATAACTGTGATGGAATGTTTTACGTGTATTGTAATTGAGAGATGACACTTTTGTACATTGTTTATATTTAAAGTAGTTAGATACCCATTGGCGTATTGCAACTGCCTATTACTGTAATTGGGATTTCACAATGTAAATTAATGAGCAAATCTGGACTTCAGGAATATTAAGTAGGCATTTGTTAGATTTGCTGGTGACCTATGTTTGTGACTAATGAAAGTGTTGTTACATTCAAACGAACCACTTTATTTTCACATATGCAGTAAAGTGGCCTGAAGTGGTTGTGACACCAGTGTGGTATATTATGCCTACTGTTGTGAAGGTTGTCTTGCTAAGAGATACTTGGCCATGTGTAAAGTTAGTGAGCTTACAATTATTTATGGTGATATCTTCATTGTTCCTTAACAGCATTACTATGACATATTGGGAATGTGAATGTATTTATATATTGGGTGGATTATCTGAATTGCAAAAATAGCATAATATGCCATGATTTGCATTTTTCTGAAGTTGGCGAAATTACATGGATTCCCAATTTGATATAGATACATCCACAAATTGCTCATTAGGGATGTGCTCTTGTGAAACATGGTTGCAGAGAGTGCATGTATGTTTCCACGTTTATGAAATCTGGATTTACACACAATTTGAAAATGCCTGCTTTTGGGACCTTGCTGCTGCTTCTAGTGCAAGTTTGGTGCAAAACCATTCAGCGGTTTGATCTGTATACATGAGCACATTTTTTGTCCATTTATGTTTATCCGAATTTCAAATGTTTTGGGACCCCCCTCTAACTTTTCCCTCCTCTACGAAATCTCACAAAACTTACCAAAATAGTCTTGAGGTAGCTTTAGACTTTTTTAGCAAAGTTTTTTACAAATTCATCGACCAGCACCAAGGTTTAAACCCGCACAAAAACTGCTCTTCCTGTGGGTTGAGCACCTTCACCATAACTACAGGTTGCCTATTGCAGACTCTGTAATGCATCCCAGTGCACAATTATTAGGTTTCAGTGGATGGTTTAAATATTTCAAAATATATATGCATCTCAATACACTGCATATACATCTCAGTATACGATGCATGTATCCCAGAATACTATGTATTTCAGTATATACTGTATGCATCTCAATATAGGATAGATACAATTCAGTATGCAATGTATACATTTCAGTATGCAGTATATACATTTAAAAATAATCATGAATTATATCCCAAGCAAGCCCCCACATAATTATATGTTCATGTGCACAACCACAGTCTTGTGTATTGAGACATTTGCAATAAATCGGATACAATACAGCACAACTGCTGTACTAAGTTACTGAACAGATATTGGACATTTTTAAAAAGTGGGTGAGGGCTAGAGAGGTAAAACTGACCAGAAGAGTTCCATTGTGGACCCTTTTTCTGAAACTAGTTCAAACCTTAGGGCAAAAGTAGCATTCTGATTTGGGAATTGCATCAAAATGAATTTCAGATTGGGGTGGCAGATCCATTGCTACTTATCGCGAGAGGTTGGGGAATGCGAGTACTCCCATATCAAATGCTGTTTTCATGGCTCTTCAGCACTTTTCATTTTTAGTGAAGCAAACACAAGGTAGGTGGAAGGCGTATTGGAGCAATACTTGTCCTTTAGATAGCCGTCAGACACTGCCAGCCTGAGCTATTTCGAACCCACCTATACCTATGTTCTATTTCCTAGTTTGTTCTGTACTACAGTCCTCATTTGTAGACTTCTACTCGAAGTTGTCCTTTTGAATATGCCTTCATTATGGTTTATACAATATCCACATAGCCTTAAGTCTACCAGTGTATGTTCCTTGGTGAATTCTGTGTGCCTTCAGGGTTATTTTAAGGTGTGTTGGGGCTCAGGACACGGACATATTTGCATCAACCCAAACCCAAGAAATTGAGTGACTGAATAACTCCAGTGACAGCACATAGCTTGATCTGATGCCCTGGCAGTAAACAAAATAAGCATGTGAATTCCCTTGAAAACCCCTGACACTCTTATCCTTGCTGGAATCGTAATGAAACAGAACTGTCTTTTCAAGAGTGAAATCAGAAATCCACAAGTACAAGACACATTTGAGCAGTGGCAGGCACAAAGAAGGAACACGGCTGTAATATAGTTTCAGAACAAAGACTAATGGTGGCATGCAAAAAGCATACATATTTCAGGGTGCATACAGAGCCCTGATTAAACACTGAGAGGATGTTGCCCAAACCCGACCAAATGTTCAGAGTAAGGCGTTTAGAAGCAGAGGAAAAGTCATCATCTCCTGGTGTTGATATAGGACACAGATTGGAAGCCATGCGCTAGCACAAATGCAGGGATTTGTTGCAATGAGTAAAGTACACCTAGAGCTATCATAAATGTAAGCTCACATAACTGTAAGACAGAGAATAGCTGACAAACAGAGAGCACACGCGTTCAATCATGAATACAGGGTGACACACTGGAGTCAATAAGGAAGGTACTCATAGGATATCATAGAGAACAGGGATTGGATGTTAGCAGAAAGGTAGTCATTTCCAAACCCAGGTAGTGCTGCCAGGAATGAGCAACGAAACACATGACTTAATGGTGTGTGATAGATGAAAACACTATTGTCAGTTAAATCACGAGTGGGACGTTATTATCAAAGTGTGTTTCCTAAGTAACTCTTATGGCTGACAATTTTGGAATATTTCGGGTCTGCACATGTGCACAGGTTAGGCACGATGAGATTAAATGAGTTGCCTGAGATCACTGATTAAGTGGTGGAGATTTTAGTCCACTTTGCAATTCAGCACTTGACCATGTTGTTTCCCTGCGCCTGCCATGCAGCAAAGGTAAAACATTGAACAATGCTTGAAATTTCAGGAGTTTGTCCTGCAAAGTTCACAAATGACATCATTATGTTTAACAAACACATGTGTATAGAAAAATGTTTTGCAAAAGTAACCTAGTAAAACATTATTTTCTCCATGGTTGAATTCTACAAGTACTGAATTCAAACTCATGTTTAGCATTACACATCTCAACTGGTGTTTACTACTGTATTTTTAAAACTAAAATACACCCAGCTAACGAAACAGAGAGACAAGGTCGCCGAAGTGAGTGTTTGCCTATGAGTTGCAGTTCTTAATTCATAAAGTGAAGACGAACATTTGAAAATGTAGAAAAATGAAACCCCTTGTTTGTGCCAAAAAAGCAGACCTAAAAATAAACTCTTCAGTGGCTTGTGGAAGTGCATCCTCTCTATCATTTCCAGGACCCTTTCCAACCCAAATGGCCTAATAAAAAGAAAGCGCAGGCAATATCCTTTAAACTGCTGCAAGATGGGAAAAGGCACACCTTTTCACTAGAACAAATGTACTACTCATTTGCTGGCAAAGGATACAGGTTTGTCAGGTGGTAAAAGCAAAATATGAACCTCAGCACTTTAGCTCTATTGTCTCCAATGTGACTATCGTGTCTAAAGCATGTTTCTCCTTTCATTGGGGCTGATAAACATGTTTCAATGATGGACGCAGGTGCCCCGTTTTTTACAACCCTTATTTGGAGCGACCTCACTTTTTATCTGCACCATTTTGGTGCTCTATCAGTTGTATAACGTCCCCCTTATTTGCAGTGTGATGCGTTGTAGCACAGGCGTTAATATCAACATTTACTTACTCAAGACTATCAATTCCAGAGGGAGGGAAGGTTGAGTTGGCCTTGCCAGAATTGTGCACTGTGATCTGGTATGTGATCACACACCTCTGCAACAAGTGCCTAACTCATTGTGCTCTCATCTTATCTGTTATGACTCCACATGTTTTGCATCAGTACAGGCTTGTGCTGAATGTAATACAATGGACACTGAAAGTATTGCAGAATTAATTGATCAGATCATAACTAAGTTGTCAACAACAGCCAGACAGCAGGGTCAGACGTTCAGCATCACACCATACAATATCATGCCACAACTTCTTTGTATCAGACAGCCCACTGATGATCCCTCCCAGGAGGAGGGATTTGCCCGCTCTTTAAGATCTATCTGCTTGCCTTTGCCACCTCCTGCATCTGCAGATGATGACAAGTAACCTTGATATCTACATGGGACTCAGGGCAATCATTCTCAATCCTACAGTCTGTGGTCCATTAGGATGAGATGAGATACATTGGGGGTCATTCCGAGTATGGCGGTAGGGGCTTAACGGCACCATTAAGGATGCCGGTGCCATTAAGCCCCTACCGCCATATTCCGAGGTCCCTTAGCGGGTCCCTGCAGGAACGGCTGGTCTGACCAGCCGTTCTTAGGAGGACTCGTTAAGGGACCATGGAGAAAATAACGGGCCCGCTAAGTTATTTGCTGCTTTCCCATTCCCATTGAGGCCTATGGGGGCTCAAATGGGAATGGGGAATGGTTTTCTGAATGAGGATTTACCGGGTCCTCCAAAGTTGGAATGATCCGGTAAGTCTCCATTCAGAGAGACCGGACCCAGACCCGGGTTTGGAGGCAGCCATGGCGCTAATTGACCCCCATTGCCTTTTGGGTGCTATCTCTCTCTGGCATATTTCCCTCATGCAAATGATCTCACTGAATTGTGCTTCATGCTGTCATGCTCACTTGCTTCATGGCTGGTCTGACCAGTCAGTAGCTTTTGCTAGTTTGCTGCCATAGAATACTACACAATTACACTCTCTCTCACTGTCTTCCAGGGGCAGAAGCAGAATTGATGGACTCTGCCCCTTGAATGCTCACCAGAAAATAATTCAACTGCCCTGTCTGTGGGGACTGCATAACACAGGATGCACTTTGATTTACAGTAACGGCAGGAATTCCAGAAAATATAGTCGACAAATAGTTCTGGCAGCCTGAATGAAAGCTGTCTTTGCCAATTAAAGCACACTGGACATTGTATCCCCCTAACTGGCCAAACTAGTTCAGCACCTTGTCTATGATTGGTGGATTTTGCCCATTCAGAGCAGTGGAAGTTGATTCCATCCAACATTCTTTAAAATGAATGCAGGTGGCAAGTTGTACATTATCAGTGCATTTTGCCACCTGCTTCATTGGTACTGTGGGCATGTATTTCCAGGAGTGGCCTGCCATTAATAGGTGATGGAGCGCTGAAACACACCATCGCTCATTACAAAGCGCTCCTGGGCTGTCTTTAACTATAAAAGGGATACAGTTTAAGCATAAGTCATGCCAGACTAGGGGTAGAGGAAGGGAGGATTCTTCTCCCTCCTTGGCAGCCCATTCGGGGGGGGCAGGCCCTGGGAAATACAGGCCTAAATGAGCCCACAGAGTGCCCCCGCTCCTCACTGCCAAGGACAGAAGGGCAGAGGTACTCCAGCTCCACCACACATTCTTTCAGGAACTAGGAAGATATCTCTCCTTCCTGGTTCCTGCTAATGCTGCTCATGAGCCAGAGGGCCTTCTTGGAAAATGTAGTCAGGACCAGGGGTTTCAGGTAAGTGACTTCTTTAAGTATGTATGTATGTATGTATACATGTATGCATTTTTTGCGTGTGTGCATTCAAGTGCTTTTTTGTATCTATACGTGTGTGAGTTGATGAGAGAGTGCTGCATGGGTGCACAAAGGAATGCAAGAAATAAATAGAATAATCTGAAAAGCCCAAATTACCAGCAATTAATGAAAACGGCAAAACAACGCTACAGAAACTGATAAAAAAAGCGAAGATGCTGATGCAAAACGACGCAGAGCCCATAATAATAGCTCTGAAATCAAACAACACAAGAGAGCTATGGAATCTCCTGAACCATCAGACCAACCGACAAGAACAAATGATCCATGATGTACCGGAAGCAACATGGCTTACTAATTTCTCATCTTTATATAAGAAAAAGGATACTAATGATGACGTAAATATCTTAAAACAATTCCAAACAAAATGGCCAGTCACCTGGGAAGAAGATGAAATCTTGTCTGTGATAAAGAAACGGAATAAATCAAACTGAATAAATCAAATGTAAATGCTGTAAGTTGCTACGCAATTGAAGCAATGAATATTCTATTTCAATTACCACCAATAGTTGACAACATTTACTTACACAGTACACAGCAATTGTGTTTGCAAATGGTAGTACTTCATAGAAACCCAGCAAACAATCCTGACAACAAGTATAGTGTTTATGGAATAAGACAACAATTGGACTACTGTGCTGGAATGGTGAAATTCACTATAAACTCACAGGAAGATCCACAAGAATTTCTAATGTACTTACTACAAGTACTGGAAAACAAAAACATACCTATAAATGAAATATTCCAGATTTCATACATGTGGAAACATACATGCACTCTGTGCAACAATGTGACACAAGAAGAAATCCCCAATGAGCGCTTCATATATATTCAGAGATTACCAGCAAATCTTACAAATGCTTATTTGATGTTCTTAAAACCAAAATTTGATAAATAAACTGTATTTAAACCTTTAAGTAAATGTGTGTTAAAAAATATAAACTGTTAGAATACTCCAAAAGCTATCTAACTGCTCAAAGATTCCACAACAACTAATCAGATAAATGAATACCACTAAATTAGACCAAAAAATACACAGTTAGAATACGCCAATTGGTATCTAACTGTCCCAAAATTATAAATTTGTGTTAAAATAATATAAACTGTTAGAATACTCCAAAAGCTATCTAACAGCTCAAAGATTCTACAACAACTAATCAGATAAATGAATACCACTAAATTAAGCCAAAAAATACACAGTTAGAATACGCCAATTGGTATCTAACTGTCCCAAAATTTAACAATATCCAAAAAGATAAATCAAAACCACTAAAATATATTAAAAAAATAGACAGTTAGAATACGCCAATTGGTATCTAACTGCTCCAAAATTTTATAATATCAAAACAAATGAAGAATCTGTTACTGCTCCAAAAAAAATACAACAAAGCAAAGTATAAAGCATTAGCCAGAAACAACAAGTGAACACTGAAAACAAACAAACAAACTGTAGCATAACAGAAAAAGGTTTTTTTTTTTAATCCAACATGGATTTTTTTTTCTCCCACTGACCCAATGATTTTAGCAACAAATACAGAAACTGAGCAAATTGCACAGTACTCTGATTTGTACTCTACTAAATATGAGGGTCGAAAAAAAATAAAAGTATATTGCTTATACAATGTAGTAAGTCATTACAAAATACTAATACTAACATGCTATTTTCTTTTATCACAGAAATGAAGAAGAAAAACATGGACTCCCATTACTAGACCAAACAGTAAGTATACAATAATAAGGACAACCATATCAGCATATCACATCCATAGTATCTAATACCTTTGTTCCTTATACATTTGTTTTTCACCCAAAGTTATAAGCAAATATGAATGTGATATGCTGCGGTGGTTGTTGCCAGGGCATACAGTCTTGGGTGCATGGCCAAATGGCCATGCACCCAAGACTCTATGCCCTGGCAACAACCACCGCAGCATATCACATCCATAGAGTCAAACATTTCAACTATGATCTATGGGAAACTTTTAATGTCCGCGAACAATGTGAGTGTTCTTAGAACACTTTGAACTTGCCAGCGAACAATACGGACACCGTTTTCAGGACACCCCCTACAAACATTTCAGAACAACGCGATAGTTCTTAGAACACTTTCAACTTAACAACGAACAATACGGACAGCATCCTAAGGACACCCCCTACGAACATTCCAGGACACCGGGAGTATTCTCAAAAACATCTTCAGAACACCTCCATTTTGTTTATTTGCGAACATTTCAGGACACCGCGGGTGTTCTTAGAACACATTCAACTTGACAGAGAGCAATACGGACAGCGTCCTCAGGACACCCCCTGCGAACACTCCCCGGACACCGCGAGTGTTCTTAGAAGCGTCTTCAGAACACCACCATCTTGTTTATTTGCGAACATTTCAGGACACCGCGAGTGTTCTTAGGACACATTCAATTTGACAGAGAACAATACGGACAGCGTCCTCAGGACACCCCCTACGAACACTCCCCGGACACCGCAAGTGTTCTTAGAAGCGTCTTCAGAACACCACCATCTTGTTTATTTGCGAACATTTCAGGACACCGTGAGTGTTCTTAGGACACATTCAACTTGACAGAGAACAATACGGACAGCGTCCTCAGGACACCCCCTACGAACACTCCCCGGACACCGCGAGTGTTCTTAGAAACATCTTCAGAACACCCCCATTTTGTTTATTTGCAAACATTTCAGGACACCGCAGGTGTTCTTAGAACACATTCAACTTGACAGAGAACAATACGGACAGCGTCCTCAGGACACCCCCTACGAACATTCCAGGACGCCGGGAGTGTTCTTAGAAGCGGCTTCAGAACACCACCATCTTGTTTAATTGCGAACATTTCAGGACACCGTGAGTGTTCTTAGGACACATGCAACTTGACAGAGAACAATACGGACAGCGTCCTCAGGACACCCCCTACGAACACTCCCCGGACACCGCAAGTGTTCTTAGAAGCGTCTTCAGAACACCCCCATTTTGTTTATTTGCGAAGATTTCAGGACACCGCGAGTGTTCTTAGGACACATTCAACTTGACAGAGAACAATACGGACAGCGTCCTCAGGACACCCCCTACGAACACTCCCGGACACCGCGAGTGTTCTTAGAAGCGTCTTCAGAACACCAGCATTTTGTTTATTTGCGAACATTTCAGGACACTGCGGGTGTTCTTAGAACACATTCAACTTGACAGAGAACAATACGGACAGCGTCCTCAGGACACCCCCTACGAACACTCCCCGGACACCGCGAGTGTTCTTAGAAGCATCTTCAGAACACCCCCATTTTGTTTATTTGCGAACATTTCAGGACACTGTGGGTTTTCTTAGAACACATTCAACTTGACAGAGAACAATACGGACAGCGTCCTCAGGACACCCCCTACGAACATTCCAGGACACCGGGAGTGTTCTTAGAAGCGGCTTCAGAACACCACCATCTTGTTTAATTGCGAACATTTCAGGACACCGCGAGTGTTCTTAGGACACATGCAACTTGACAGAGAACAATACGGACAGCGTCCTCAGGACACCCCCTACAAACACTCCCCGGACACCGCAAGTGTTCTTAGAAGCGTCTTCAGAACACCCCCATTTTGTTTATTTGCGAACATTTCAGGACACCGCGAGTGTTCTTAGGACACATTCAACTTGACAGAGAACAATACGGGCAGCGTCCTCATGACACCCCCTATGAACACTCCCCGGACACCGCGAGTGTTCTTAGAAGCGTCTTCAGAACACCACCAATTTGTTTATTTGCGAACATTTCAGGACACCACGGGTGTTCTTAGAACACATTCAACTTGACAGAGAACAATACGGACAGCGTCCTCAAGACACCCCCTACGAACACTCCCCGGACACCGCAAGTGTTCTTAGAAGCGTCTTCAGAACACCCCCATTTTGTTTATTTGCGAACATTTCAGGACACCGCAAGTGTTCTTAGGACACATTCAACTTGACAGAGAACAATACGGACAGCGTCCTCAGGACACCCCCTACGAACACTCCCCGGACACCGCGAGTGTTCTCAAAAACGTCTTCAGAACACCCCCATTTTGTTTATTTGCGAACATTTCAGGACACCGCGGGTGTTCTTAGAACACATTCAACTTGACAGAGAACAATACGGACAGGTCCTCAGGACACACCCTACGAACACTCCCCGGACACCGCGAGTGTTCTTAGAACTGTTTCACTTTGCTTGCGAACAAAACTGACACATATTGAGTCCTTAGAACACCCCCCAGTCAGTTTATTTAGAACATTTCAGAACACCTGTGATGTCCGCAAACAAATCGAACACAAAAAGAACGTCTAACACATAAAAAACACAACTTTCATCCTATCTCATACACTCCCACCCTCCCCAAACACTCCTACACACCAACACACTCTACTAAATACACATTTTGAACAAAGTTTCACCACGCTGTCCGCGGACGTCCGTGAATCCAAGATGGCGGGCGCTACCGAAAAATCTGACGCGCTTCACGCTCCACGCCGTCCAATCAGCGAACACGTTGCATGTACGCGAACATCACGCAAGACGATTGGCCAATCAGGACACTGTCCACGGAGCGAACAGGGAAGTGTGTCCGCGAACCGAACACAGATATCACTAATTTTTTTTACCTACTTTTTGGTCATTTTTAAAAAAACTACTGGACGGATTTTCACCAAATTTGCAAAAGCACGCTTTCGGGACCAAGCCGCTGCTCCTGGTCCAAATTTGGTGGAAATCCGTCCAGCGGTTTGGGCTGTAGGCGCGAGCAAAAATGTTTTCCCATTCAGTCTATAGGAAAAAAAAAGTTTTGGGACCCCCACTATAACTTTGCCCCCCCTGGATGAATCCTCACCAAACTCTAAAAAAAATTCAGTGACCCAAATACTTTTTTTTGCAAAGTTTGGTGAGGATCCGTCCAGGGAGAGCGAAGTTATAAGCCACCCAAAAAGTGCTCTTCCTATGGAAACAGCAACTTAACCATAACTACATGGCCACTACTGTGGCCATGTAATATATAAATGCTTGTGTGAATGGGAGAAATTACTTAATGAATGTGTAGGAATTGTGGTGTGTGTGCTGGCTGGGGAGCGGGCCTATTATTCCACTCTGGGGTGGGTGGGAGAGTAGAGTGGAGAGTATGTATGCTCGTGTGCCAGTCTGGATATATTTTCATACTGTTTCATGGCATGTTTTAATGGGTATCAAGAGTAAAGCAAACGTGATGATCGTATTATGTGGCAAGAATGACCAACACTAGTGGACCACTTTTTTTTATTAGTTCTCACTGTCACATGGCAATGTATTAATGGCATCAAGATTAAAGAAACATGATATGTGTACTACTTGACAAGACCGGCCTACGTTGGAGGGCTAGTATTGATATGGAAATATTTTAATGGGCATCAAGAGTAAAGCAAACATGATAAGTGTTATTACGTAGCAAGTCTTGTTTAATTTGGTTTGCATGTCTGGTTATATTTTCTTACTGTGAAAGGGTATGTTTTAATGTGCATGTTTTAATGTGTTTGATAATGTGTATATCAAACAGGAAAGTGTCATTACATGGATTTACTGGCCTAAATATTATCAAATGGCTCCACTGGCCTACTACGTTCCAATAGGGCTGTATATATTTTCTGACATTGTATTGCACTTTTTACTGGCATCAAGCAGAAAACCAGTATGATTAGTGTTCTTACGGGGCTAGACTGGCCTATATAGGTACAGTCAGTCTTGGCATGTTTTATTATTGTGGCATGACTTTTTTACTGGCAAAGCCAGAAGTCGTATGTTCTTAGATGGGCATACTGGCATATATTGGTAGAGCTACCATGGATACGTTTTCCTTTAGTATCATTAATGGCATTATGTGCAAAGCAAACTTGAGTATGATCTGACATGGGAGTGCTGGCAGATGTTGGTGCAGCCAGCATAAAAATGTATGGGCAAAGCCAGAATGAAAATGTTTACTTTTATTTTTTTTTATACTGGCATATATTGTGGGAAATACATCATCAAAACACATTGGACTTGCAAGATGTCAGGTTTTTTAATGAGTTACCCTGCAAAATGAATTGCAAATTGTGTGGCGTTTTACCCATTTATATTTCAATGTGCTGTACTTTTCTACCAATGCATCACTCAATTTGTGATCTCTCAGTTTAATCTTCATTCCGACTCTGTTGGCTCCCTCCATGACCACCAATCTGGCTTTAGACTTCCCAATCTGGCTTTAGAGCTGCAAGAAGCACAGAAACTGCACTCCTGAACATCCGTGAAGACACGCTCTCTAACCTTGATTCTAACATCCCCTCTGTACTCATCTTACTTGATCTCTCCTCTGTGTTCTACATGGTCAACCATATCAACCTGCTCAATTGTCTCTATGACAACCTGGGTATCACTGATCAGGCTCTGGCCTGCCTGACCTCTTTTCTTTCTGATCAACCCTCCCAGGAACAACTTGGGTCCTTCCTATCTTCTATCTCCCTCTCCACATGTGGTGTCCCTCAAGGGTCTTACCTCTCGACCTGGCTTTTCAACCTGGCTTTTCAACCGATACCTGTCAACTCTCACCTACTGCATCTCCATTTTCTGCCCAACTTTCCAGTACTATGCTGATGATACCCAACTCATTTTCAGGCTTCCTTCAGCCTCCTCCTCTCCTTCCCTCATCTTTGATTGTTTAATCACCATTCAAAATTGGTGTGCTGCCAACGATCTATGCCTAAATGCCAACAAGACCCAGATCCTCCTTATTGTTACACCATCTCCATCCATTCCTTTCAATCTCTGGCCGGCCTCCCCTGGCCCTCCTCCCACACCCACCTGCGTGGCTAAGAACCTCAGGGTTATCTTTGACTCTACACTTTCCTTCTCCGCACACATCTCTGACGACACCAAAAAGTTAAACTTTCTATTGCACCGCCTTAAAGGTACTCTGCCTTTCCTCTCATTCCCTCAAAATCTCACTGTCTCCCAAGCTCTAGTTCTCTCCAGACTGGATTATTGTAACAGCCTCTTTCTAAGTCTACCTGCCTCCACTCTCCGCCGTTTCCAACTAATCGTGAACAGGACTGCCAGACTTGTCCTTGGCCTCAAGCCCTGCTATCGTATGTCTTCAGCCCTGAAATCCATCCATTGGCAACCAGTAGATGCGAGGATTAAATTTAAAGCCCTCTGCATTGTCCAGGCCTGGGACATAAATGTCTTCAACTAGCCCTCCGTAAATACCTCCCCTCTCAAGCCCTTCACTCCTCTACTTCTAACTCCCTCAGGGTTAGTCATTTGCAAAGAAACAAGCTGGGGGTAGATCTCTGTCTTCGGCTGGTGCCTCTCTTTCGAGCATTCTCCCGGCCACCTTGAAACTTAAGGAAAACCATCTCTGGTTCCGGAAGCTACTCAAGTCCTTTCTCCCTGCCTCTGCCTTTGCCCCCCGTGTTCCCTGTTGTTCTGTTTCTTCTCTTGGCATCGTGCACCTGCCCACCCGCTGTCATTCGGGCCCAGGTACCTGCTCACCCTGCCACCCTCCTGAACGTCCTCCAGGCCACCACTTGCACTAGGGTGCTGTATCTGTACCCACACAGTCCCCCTCACACTTTTCTCCGGCACTTATCAGATATACCTTATCTGACTAACGTTCACCTGCCACTTGCTGGCTACACTACCATGGTTTATTGCTTTTATTTATTTATTTTATTTAATATTTATTCTGTTTCTCTCCTCTGCTCCACACTTTCCACCCCCTCCCCCTTCCTAGCTCTTTTCCCTTTTCCATGCACTTGCACTTTCTTAAATGCCACTGGGCCTAGTAAGATTGCTGTTTTCTTTTTGCTGTTCTCCGTTGTTCCCCTCCCTTTTGCCTGGTCGCGCTCTGAAACACTTTGTGTACGAGCACAATATAAATAAAATATCATTTCCTTTCATTTCATTTCCAACTCTTGCATTCATTTCATTTCGTCTTATTTTGAGTGCAATATAGTTAATATATACGTTTGCACGCCCTATTAATAAATACAAATACATAAAACAAACGTACATACAATACAGTTAATAACATTTCCTTACAAATTTTAAAATGATCAACGCATGCAAAGCAGAAAGTGATAAAACACAGTTGTGTTAGTTTAAGAACATACTTGAAATTACCATTATTGCTATAATGAAAGAAGTGCTTTAACCTGATAGAATGCGCTGCAAGAACATTTCAGTAGGAAGGATGACCATATCATAGTGATTCCTTAGTCAATCATGTAGGCTTCCTGTGAAACAGGGCACTGAGTAAATGTCAAATATTTTCAAATATCGTACTATCTTTCCATAGTGTGCATCACCGTAACACTCTCTCGATATTCAGTCCAGCACCTTCAACTGACATAGAAGTCACCAAATTAAAGCGGAGATGCAAAATATACTGCGTAGTATACAGGATGCTACATCGGGCATCATTATGAGTACAGCGTTATTTCTGCGGTAGTACTGTCAGGTGGAATTATAATTACTGCTGTGTCATTTGGCAGTATGTCTGCCGAATCATGAGTAGGCTGGGGCACTCACAATCCATCAGTGGTAATGGTAATTCTGCCTACCTGCGAAATTACCATCAAAATACACAACACTAGTGATAATTCTGGGAAGAATTGACAGAATTACCATAACTCCCGTACATTTGGCATTCAGCGGAATTTCCGCCAGAGCAAAACGCCAGAACAGGAAGTACGGCGGTGGCCATATTTAAAAACACAATCCATGCAAAATCTACTAGAAAGGAGTACCATAATCCAGAAAAAGGCCTAATCATGCCGGGAGGCATTGGCAAGGGGAAGGCCCCAGAAATGCTCATCAGAAAACCTAAATTCACTTGGAGCAGCAGCTCACTGTCCTAGCAGAGCAGGTGGTGGTCCATGCAGAGGAGCTGTATGGGTCACTACACCGCAGGACCAAAAAGCACCATAAGAATGCCATCTTGGCGGAGATCAGGGACAAGGTGGTGGCTGCTGGTCATATGTCCCACGGGACAGTGAGGGCATGAGGAAGAGGAAAACAACCTCAAGGCATGAGTCCTACTTTCACTGGATTGTACATGAGTACACCACCTGTCAGGTGGATGCATCTGAATCTTGCTTCTTGCAGTCCAAAGGTATGCTCAATGAATGTCCTGGTCCTCCTCTGTGCCTCATTATAGGATCTCTCTTGCATTGTACCAGTGTTTTTCACAGGTGTCATCAACCAGGGTACCATGCATAGCCTGAATCACCTACAAGTAATAGGATGTACAGGTTAGACATTTCTGTTTGTCGAGGTACATGCATATTATCCAGCTGTGCCGGTGACCCATTTGTGCTCATCTGTGCATGTTGATGACGCACCTTGCATCAATTGGGGTGTAGGAATATTGGTGTACAGAGCGCAGTTGCAGTAATTCACAGTGGGCAGCATAATTCATCATGTGTTTGTCTGTGCGCTGACATCAACCCTGCAATTGACATTATGGTGATGGCGCTAGGCCAGGTACTGCCCTATGACCATGCATTGGCAGGGAATGGCTTCTTGGATTACAAAGGGAACTTGCTTGGTGTGACCAATTGTGTGTCTGCTTCCATGCATCAAAACATAGGTGCAAGGAGCACAGAGAATTGGAAAACCCCTCACTACTAAGACCCAGGGGGTGTGGGTAGAGATTGGTCGATTATTGTCACATACAAATCAACACCAAAAGTCTGTCACAAAAACAATGCATTGCAAACGAACTCATTAAGAAAGGAACAACATCAAGCAAACTGGAAGCAAAAGAAAAAGAAAAAGAAAAAAATATGTATAAATCTTATTTTAATCATAAATATTAAAAACAATATATCTTTATACAATAATAAATCACGGAAAAAACACAAAAGACAAATGTCTATATGATAGAACATACAGTAAGGGGAAAGGGGGGGATTTTATCAGTCCTCCTTTCACATTTAAAGAAATTAACTATAGCAAATGCACTTAAACGCTATTCGAGAAAAAGAGTGCCAGGATGTCCATTGTAGTACCCTCAGGTCACTGCAGGTAGTGTATGAAAATAGGTGGTGAAACTATGTTCCCCACTGGCTTGCCCCTGCTCTCCACAAACCCAATAACCATGCACTCTCCCACAAACAATACAAACCCCCAAACACATGCACCTGCTGTTTAAAGAAACATTCAGTGCAATGCACTGAAAGTGCAAGTTTCAACTTCTTCCTACACTTTTATTTTTAAATTAAACCAATGGTTTCTTTTTAAAATAAAAGAATAGCAACAGTGAAACCTATTTAAAAAGGTAGAGGACCACTGCTCCCAACCACTCCCATCCACTTCGAATACTGGTCATGGGCAATGCCAAAATCATTGTATTCTTGGAGTTTTATTCTGGGACTTGTACTTTGCTCACAACTGTTCTCATTCCGGTCTCTATGTGTGTCACTGTGCCATGTCATTGTCATATTCCCAACTTACTTGCAAGCCAGGTACGTTGTCCTCTGTGTGTGCTCATGTAAGCTGGCAGGCTGGTTTTCCTCAGCAAAATGGCATCATGTGTAGCACCTGGGAATTTGGTGCAGCAGTGGCTGATGGTGAGATCATTTT
The DNA here is from genome assembly GCF_040938575.1 of Ambystoma mexicanum. NCBI lineage: Eukaryota > Metazoa > Chordata > Amphibia > Caudata > Ambystomatidae > Ambystoma > Ambystoma mexicanum. Next base: position 1,317,833,563 of record NC_090929.1, on the reverse strand, counting down.
TACATGTCATCTGAAGGTTCATAGAATTAAAGTGTTTTCTGTTCCTGTCTGCCTAATACAATGCTGGTGGAGGGAAGGGGTGAGCACCAATGCCACATGTGTGCAATCCAGTGCGACTATGATATTGTGGAACTGGGCAATGGTTTACAGACATGCTTCAGCTGCATGCACCTGCACCTGGGTGGTGAGCATGCAGTTGTGCATGCCTCATGAGCGCCTCCAAGACTTGCTACAGCACTTTTGAAAACAGTGTCCTGGAATCTGCCCATGGCACAGAAGTGTATAACTCACACAAGCTTTACCTGGGTTGGCAGTACTGATGGCAACGACGTTCTGGAGATCAGCCTCACTCAGGGTCAGCAGGTCTGTGATGGTGTGATAGTCCAAGCGACGTAGTCTCACTGATTGTTTGTCTGTCAGTGTCCAAGTGGATGGGCGGATATGTGGTATGGGTGGTCTCCACAGCACATGTCTATGGTGCCTTTGTGGTGCCTGTCTCCTTCCCTGCTGAGACCTTGCATGCTGCTGTGGCTCTATGAATAGTAGCAGGTTTTGGATCCCATAGTTCATGTCTGGTTGTGGCTGCTTGCTGTTTAGATGTGTGTTTGAGTCAGGTGTGGGCTTTATTTACTCCTTTTGAGTGGAGTGGGTGCACCTGTGACTTGATATCCAAGGCCTGTATGCATTTGATGCTATTTCTGCTTTTTCTTTTCTTTTACGGTGTAAATACCTTTTTTGATTCTGGCAATAAATACACTGCCAGAATTAGCCCCGGCGCTATTTCAGCCTGACTGCAGTGGTAAATCTGCTGGTGATAACTCTGCCTGGGTTAATTCCGCCAGGCGATTTAGCACCAATTTTCTAAATGGCATAATTAGGTCGAGTGGTAAAAGTGGCGGTAATTCTGTTACTGTCACGTTTTCCACTTACTGCTGTACTCGTAATGAGGCCCGATGTCTGCACTAAGAATATTTCGAGTTTTTGCTCGACAAAAGATGCATGCTTCATGAGATATTCAAGATTATTATGCCAGTCCCATGCTTTAGCTTTCTTCATTATTTGCCAAGTACATAATGCTCTGTGGGTGTGGTGATCATTTCATTTATCACAACACTCGCAATCATCAAAACAGTAACATGTTTGTAACATTGAATCAAATATGCTGTTTTGGACAGCAATAGTATTTAGATATGAGTATAACGTGAGCGCAGCCTCAATCCCATCATTGCGGTCTGGCTCTGTGCAGAATTTTAGCTGTCCGAAATGCATCTTAAGTGAAGTTGCTGTCCGAAATGCATCTTAAGTGAAGTTGCTGTCCGAAATGCATCTTAAGTGAAGTTGCTGTCCGAAATGCATCTTAAGTGAAGTTGCTGTCCGAAATGCATCTTAAGTGAAGTTGCTGTCCGAAATGCATCTTAAGTGAAGTTGCTGTCCGAAATGCATCTTAAGTGAAGTTGCTGTCCGAAATGCATCTTAAGTGAAGTTGCTGTCCGAAATGCATCTTAAGTGAAGTTGCTGTCCGAAATGCATCTTAAGTGAAGTTGCTCTCCGAAATGCATCTTAAGTGAAGACTATGCATACGATAAAAAATAATGTTTTCTCTGCCTGCTAATGTGCAAACAAATGATTCCTCGGTCACGAAAACACAAAGGACTTGATTTACAAAGCGTTTTTCAATGGGTTTGCGCCATTGTAAAAGGCATTTGTAAATCAAGCCCAAAGAAACAACTTACACATTTCTCCAGAGCTTTATCAACAATGTACAACTAATACAAATGGGTCACTTTCTTTTTTTTCTTACTCATGACTTATTTGAGAAAAAGAAAAGTTAAGTTACACGATTCATTCTAGTATATAAATTGGGTTGTTATATTGATGCTGTGGCAAGTTGCATGCTTTTATAGCGTGTTTCTTTTTTCAAAGACTGTCTGTAAAACCAGCTGTCATGGACGGAGGTCATTTCATTTTGTATTCGGTGTTGTCTGCAGTGCTTGGCAGGAGTCACAGAAAATGTTTTTACAATACCAGTACCTTCTGCCAATTGAAAATGTGTTTGGTATAAATCCGGTTCAAAAGCAAACATGTCACATCCTAAAAACCTTTAGCAATTAAAACGAAATCCGTCCTGTTTAAATAAAATACAATGTTTTTCTAAGTTTAGCAAGTGTGTTAAAAAGATAAAGACATCAGCATTTCTAAAATGCATTATGTATGAAAGCCACATCCTCTTCTTCTGCCAGCAGTGTACTGCACAATCTGAATTCACTGTTCTAATGGCTGCTTCAATGCTATGGACCTGATTTACAAAGCATGTTTCAATGGGATTTTCTCTTTGAAAAACGCTTTTGTAAACCAGGCCCTACGTGTGCTGGTAAAAATCGATCAATAAAACTACAGCAGTAGGTCAGAATCAGGAGTTGGACAAGGAGACATGATTTTAAAATGTTGTATTCTCTGTTCTTATTCTTAAAACCTAATCTTTCCCTAAGTATGTTATACAAAACCCTAATCTATACAAATGAAGGTCAAAAGTTGCGCTTGTCAGAATGTCAAGACAGTGAAACGTAAAATGAAGTCCTCTGTCCAGAAATCCGATTTTAACCTACTTTCACTCCCTAGTTTTCAAATGAAAAAGCAAATAAAAACACTAATACATATTTTGGGCCTGGCTCGCTTCTGACCCCCACTCTTATGTCTCTTTACTATAGGACCTTGCCTGTGTTTATAGTCCAAGACCATATAGTTTGTGTACTGCTGGAGTACTGTTCCGGGGTTCCAGCAAGCACTCGCTGGTTCTCCTTGAAACGTGCATGCCTCACAGTCCTTCTCCCTTCAGGGGGAACTTTTGTATGTTCCTTCCCCGCAATCTGGGTTCTTTCAGTCTCTTCCTCCACCACTCTATGCTTTGCTGTTGGTCATTTCTCATTCTGGGCTATGTTGATGTTTTCCCCACATTGGGGCTTCTCTCCCTATCTCTTTTCCCACTGTGGGTCTCTTGGTCCTTTCACCTGTACCAGGCGTCTCTATGTCTCTCATTCCTCCACTCGGTGGCTTCTTGCTGTATCTTTCCCCACTGTGGGACGTTTTGGATTCCCTTCCCAATCTGGTGCTTCTCTGTTTCTTCGACACACACACAGGGGCTACCTAAGATTTCTCACTCCACGCTGGGACTTCTCAGTTTTATTTCCAAACACCTGGGCTTCTTTTGGTTTCTCTCCCCACTCTGGGGCTTATCTGTTTCTTCGTCACACTGGGGCTACTTTTTCTTTCTCTATCCACTCTGGCACTTCTCTGTTTCTTCCCTACAACAGGACTTCCTTCAGTTTCTCTCCAGTCTCTGGGGTTTCTCTGTTTCTTCCACACTGAGGGTGTCTTTCAGTTTCTTTCCCCACTCTGGGGCATCTCTCTTTCTTCCCCACGCTGGCAATTCTTTAAGTTTGTCCCTCCATTTGGGGGCTTCACTGTTTCTTCCACTCACCGGTGCTTCTTTCGTTTTCCCTCCCCACTCTAGGGCTTCTCTGTTTCTCTTTTCTTTGCCACACGCTTCCCATTCCTCACTAGCCAACTGGACTATTCAGCTGTGAGTTTATTTTTCTGGTTCCTGCTTGTTCAGTCTGGGAGTTTCAAGGACAGCTCCTTCTCCTTCTCCAGGCTCTTCTTTGGCATGCAGAGCTACTCCGTTCCCACTCCCCATGGCTGTGGTGGCTCACCTGGCAGACTTTGTGGACATCTCCCAGCATGACCTTCTGGGTACAATGCCACTTTTGGCACTGGGCCGTGTTGCATTATACCAGTTTGGACCACCAGACTCTATGCAATGTCTGACGTTCTGTCTTTCTGAGAGTCTCTCTGGGCGTCTCCCTGAATGTCTCTCTGTCCAATGTGCACTGTGCCACAATTGAACACTGTGGGCTGCACAGTTTCTCATCCCTGATTGGTTCTTCACCTGACATGCCTGCAGGAGGCAAGTTTTTCTTCCAGTTCTGCTGTCTTCCATGAGAAGGGTGGCATGAAGTGTGGGTGAGAAGCCAAGCCAGCCATTAGTAAAGGTTTCTCCTAAACCTAAGCTCATATATACACCATAAAGGTGTTAGTCTCTGGTGGGGGAGGTATGGAACCTTAACCCTAATGGGGAGTCACCTCCAGAGGGATCCCACTTACCCTGTCTCCAGGGGTTGCTAAACATAGAAGTCTAACCTCCCTATTCCTGAAGGGGAATGGCTCCCACTTGGGGAAAGGTGACAAGATCCTTGGGTTTGTCACGCTACTCTCTCAAAGAGAGTTCTCTATCATCTTATTTAACAGGTTCTATGATAATACTTTGCATGCTAGAAGCAATACTCTGTATATCAGGCCCTGGCACACTTCTACTTCTGTTCACTGAAAATATTTAGTGGCCTGAAGGGAAACAAAGAGATAGCACAATCTGTTTACAGACTCTACTCTTGGAAAAAGAACAAGTGATTAATTTAAATCTATAAATACTCATATTCATAAGCCACCTGTGGCTAAAGGCAAGTTGTGGCACTCTGCACGTATTGGTTGAATGTATGCAAGTGTCAGAGGCTGTAGCATATGATGAGTAAATGTGTGTGCTGTGTTAAAGCAGTATGATCTCTTCTGGATCTACCTTTGTGAAATTGAATTGGGTCTATATACGCTCAAGTCATTCAACCTGAAATGATTGTGCATGTCCGGCCCATGAAGTGTGTGTTAGTTGAGGCTTTTGCAGCTACTTTCTCTCCTCCTACAATTTTCGGCTTACTCACATTGTGACACAGCCCTCTCTAACCTTCATCTCACTAGCTCTAACATTCTTGAAGTCCTTGCCCCTGTCATGAGGATCCGTTTGAAGCCCACATCCAAGTGCAACTCTTGGTATGATTCCGACCTCCCCACCCTTAAACGCAAGTGTGGGGCAGCTGAGAGGAAGTGGAGGGCATCAAGTGCACCCTCTGACAAACTGGCCTGCTACCTGTACCAAAGGCAATACAGATACAGACTGTCTGTCCTCTCTAAGAAGAGAGCCTACATTCAAGCCTGTGTCTCTGTGGTATCTAACAACTCGGCCAAAGTTTTCAAAATCTGCAAGGAGCTGGCCAATCCTGTTGCACACTCTATCTCTCATGTTTCCTCCCATCCCCTCTGCACAGCTCTGTCTTCTCATTTCACCAGTAAAATTCAGGACATCCTGTCCCCTCTCTCTTCCTCTACCTCCTCTTCCTCCTGCTCTACCACCCCTGGCCTGTCTTTGGCCATTTCTCCTCCTCGTTGCGCCTCCTTTCCCCTTTTCACTGCTGACAATGTTTCTAGACAAGTCTGATCTTTGAAAATCTCATCAAAGCAGGTTCTCCCCTGCTCATCCAGAACCATCAAGGACCACATCGGCACCCTGCCTTGGCCAATTTCTGCAATCACTCATTTGCCACTGGAAACTTCCCCTGCCCCCTTAAGCACTCCCTTGTGCACCCTCTCCTAAAGAAGCCCTCTGATGATTCTTCCACTCCGAATAACTATCGCCTGATCTCCATCACTCCTTTCCTGTGCAAACCCCTGGAAAAGCTGGCCATCTCCCAGCTTAATCTGCATACTGAATCTGTTGGTTGTCTCCATGACCACAAGTCTGGCTTCAGAGCTGCTAGGCGCATGGAAATTGCTCTCCTGAACACCCGTGAAGACTTGCTCTCTAAACTTGACTCTAATTTTTCCATTCTCCTTGATCTTTCCAATGCTTTTATCATGGTCAACCATGCCATTCTGCTCAATCACCTTCATTCCAACCTGGGTATGACTGGTCAGAACCTAGCCTGGTTGACCTCCTTTCTCACTGACCGACCCTACCAGGTCCAACTGGGGTATTTCCCCTCTTCTAGCTCTCTCTATACTTGTGGTGTTCCCCAGGGTTTTAACCTTTCCCCCTGGCTTTTCAACCACTACCTGGCACCTCTTGCCCACCGCATCGCTACATTCTGCTCTAACGTTCATTGCTATGCGAATAACACCCTGCTCTCCCTCAGGCTTCCCTCAGCCACCTCTGCTCCTTCTGTCATAGCAGACTATCTGGCTGCAATTCAGGAATGGTGTGCCGCCAATGATCTCTGCCTTAATACCAGTAAGACTGAGATCCTCCTCATCGGGACACCTGCTCCCTTCTTTCCTCTCTCTCTCTCTCTCTCTCTCTCTCTCTCTCTCTCTCTCTCTCTCTCACTGTCCATCTTGGGCCCTCGTCCTGCTCCTTTCTGTGAGGCTAAGAACTTTGGTGTCATCTTCAACTCCACCCTCTCCTTCTCTACTCACATCTATGAAAATCTTTAAGAAGTCACACTATCAGCTGCAACTCCTCAGAAGTATTCTGCCTTTTCTCACTTTTCCACAGAAGCTCACTGTCTCCAGAGCTCAGGTCCACTCTAGGCTGGACTATTGACATGATATGATATGATGTGGCATTTTTAAGGCACCTGTACACAAGTGTTTCTAGGCATGACAAGCCAAGGATGGGGAAAGAAAGGAAGAGCAAAATATTGTTCTTACTAGGCCTTGTGTCATTCAGATGACGCAAGTGTGGAGAATGTCATTCAGATCACACAACAGCCTCTTTCAAAATCTGCCTGTCTCTACTCTTTGACCTTTACAACGTATCCCGAACAGGACTGTGAGACTTGTCCTTGGCCTCAAGCCTAGGGATCGTATCTCTCCAGCTCTGAAATCTCTTCACCGCCTCCCTGTGGCTGCACAGATCCAGTTGAAGACCCTTGGCATCGTCCACAAGGCTTTCTGGGCCTGGGATCACACTACCTCCAACTTATTCTTCCTAAACATATTCCTTCTTGAGCTCTCCGCTCAACCACCTCCAACTCTCTGAGGGTCAGATGCTTTTCTGAGCAGAGAGTGGGGGCAGATCTCTTTCCTCGGCTGGGGCCTCCCTCTGGAACAGCATCCCTTCCTCTATCAAACTTGAGTAGAACCACTTCCAGTTCCGGAAGCAACTCAAGACCTTCCATTTTGCTTCTGCTTTCTCTCTACCTCTCTCCTGCTGAGGTCCCTGAATGCTATGTGCACTAGTCACCTGGCTACCCACTGAACTCGGGCCAGGTGCCTGCATGTCTAGTTGCCCTTGCTCTGCCTCCAGGCTCCCCCAACACTTAAGGGTCTGTATCTGCAACCCTACAGTCCATTCTCTCTGCACTTATCAGCCACCCTCCGGCAGCACTTATTGAGTTACTTGCACTTCTCCCTCCCTCCCCTTTGCACTTGTCCCCTCCCTCTTCCACGTATTGTCGCACCTAGAAATACTTGTGTACAGGCACGTTATAAATGACTTACCATATCATATCATGTTGAAATCTATTTTGTGAGCGTGGGAGTAAGCTTTGTGCTTAAGAATTCAGGGCAGTGGGCCCCTCTAAAGGCGTACTCTTCTTACAACATATACACTTTAATGTAACATTTCACTCAGAATTAGCTCATTGGGTGTATGTTGCACAATTGTACCCCTTGCGCTAGATACACTGGGGCATACAGTTTACAACATTCATCCACTCACCCTAATTATAGGTGTGGCGAATCAGCTGAGAGGTAGTTTCATTTAACATGTACTGAGGAAACACAGAAGAGGCTGTATCATTCAGCGGGCCTTTCCGCTAAGGGAAGACCTGGCATTTTATTGGGAAATGAAATTGAAGTAAAGACCTGGTGTATTCTTTTACTCTTTATTAGTACTTGATCGAGAGGGGCCTGGCAATCAGGGGTCTGGGAACGCAGAAATGACCTGATGGTAAATCCTGTGCTCTGTGCAGGCGACCGGTTTCTCTAAACAAGCCCGCCATTTACTTCTTGCAAGCCCAAGGCCCCTACACACACTTCACCTATCCTCTGCAACCTGGCATACGTTTCCCTCACACTCTCCACCCACCAGCCCAAACTTATTTGTCAATCAGTTCCCTCATCACATGTTGTTTGCTGCTGATGCAATAGACGTTAAAAAGGGACTCTGTTTCGATGCTCACGAGAAAGTTTTCTTTAGTTTATATTAAGGGATTTTGGAGTGCTGCCTAGGCGTGAATCTGAATGCCCCCCATAAAAGGAAAAAATAACCTATCATCGCTGCGGTTCTCTTGCTCAGGGTGCTAATAGCAATTTACAATTCGGAGCAAAGCATTATCCAAGTGCCCTTACCAGCTGGTAATGCTACCCTTCGCAGAGTATATTAAATTACGGTCCATAATACTGATAATGTACATAATAAGAGGTAAGCATTACCACTGTATATGTCATATTATTTTAATTTTAAGTATGGAAATAAGTTATTTTTCCATTGTGACAATTGAGCACTCGACAGAATGCAATTCTTCAGGTCTTACCGAGAGGTCAATTTTTTTTCCCCATTCATCTGTGTGTCAATTATTTCAAAGAAGAAACATGTTTTTTGTTTTATAACGTGTATGAATCAGAAAGGAAAAGGTTGTTCACGCCTCATTCAGCATCTCCTGCCATTATTCTGTGTACTTCAGGGTGTCAGAAACGTTTTCACATAGCTTAGCATAATATCAATGTATCTATTTATCAAACACGTTATGTTGTAAGACAAAGCTAATCATTTATTGTATTGCTATGTATAAATTAGTAAAGTGTCAAATGCAAATTCACTAACAATAGCCAACTGCTCTGAGAATATTTGAAAGCTACAATAGTTCTATGAAGCCTGCAACTGATTCAGGAGGTCCTCACTCATTTATTTTAGAACATACCAGAAGAGAAAGTTCATGTGCACATCATTTTGATATGTTCCTTAAGGGGCAGTCCGTCATAATCGGTAGGGAATCTCAGCTGAGAGAAGGGACCAAAATTAAACCCGACACGCTTCTCACTTATTGTGGACAGGATTGGGATGAAACTGTACACACAGAGCAATGGTTGCATATTTGGATTAGCCTACCCATTTACGGAAACCCAAATAAAACAAATGGGCATCATTACGACCCTGGCGCTAAGTGGTTAACGGCGCTGTAAAAGGCTGCGGCGCCGTTAACCACTTAGCGCCTTACTACGAGGTCTGTTGGGTATTTTGTGGATATTTGGTGCTTTGCGGTATTTTCTTACCGCCAAAATACCTTTAGCAATAATCACTCTCTGTATTCATATTGGATCACACATAACAATAATACATTGCATTATTTCAGAATTCAGACCTATTTAGATAATGTGCGCAATAATTTGCGTGGTTGGTTTATTTGTGGCCCCAATATCCACATCCCTTGTTTTTTATCTAGATTGTTCTTGATCACTAGAGAGACCTCAGGCCTACATTTTAGGGATACCACATTTTCAGTGTTAGTGTTGTGTGCCACCATGGGCTATTGTGGTATTTTTGTGGTAATTTCCACTACCTTATATACGGTATGGAACTATGTCCAGAGAGTCTCTCTTCCCGTTGGCTCATGTACCTCCAACAAGCTATGCTACAAACAGTCACTCACAACTGTCCATACTGAATATAATCATGCACACATCTGTTTTAAAATGACAATTGCACTGTTTAAAAATCTACCCACGTTTAAACCTTTTCCCATGCAAAATGAAAGAGAGAAATAATACACACTAGCTATCTGTTTTCAGATATTTTTGTATTATAGAAATTTCCTTTAAACACAGTTTAACCCTTTTTTACAGAAATAAATGAAATGGTACAACATTATTTGTGATAAAATGAACAGAGAACTGCGAGAATATATTCAATTGGTAACATTAAATATGCTGATAAGGGACTGGGACTCCCTCAAATACACTGACTGAACAGTTTCGCACACTTTCGCACAGCTCCCACACTTCTGTAATTACCTTATCTGTTCAGCATGAGTTTTCTCCGGCTATTCTTTTTCTGAATTTGGCTCCCTTGAAGATTAACCCCAGTGAAAACAAGCGTCTGCCGTTCTCAAACCGGGGTTATTGCCTGGAATTCTCAGCTTTTGCAGCAGGAATGCTTCAGCCATGAAACAGGTCCTTCTCCCAGCTCTGCAAGATCTCGATTGTTCTCCCCCTCTCCTCAAGCTTCCCCAGCAAAACTGATACTTGCTATGATGCTGCTCCAATCAGAATCAATCATGTCATCTCCTCCCTCACTACACAATGGCTCATTTCTACAGTAAAAATTGTAACAAACTGATTTCCTGTTCCTTCGAGCTCTTTGCTTCCTGTAGTTATGTGGACAGGGCAGCAGAGAAAAAAAAAATGAATGTGCGTTTAAAAGTTCACTTTCAGAGTAGGCCTAATTCTGCAGTGGAGACGCATTTTTATTAGTGGGTTATGTTAAATGAAGTTTTATTAGTCAGGTTAGCTATTAATAAGGTTAGTTATTAATTTTCAAATGTGTCTCTTGCAACATAGGCATTTCAGGAGAAAAATAGTGTGCATTTTTGAATGTGCACATGTGTACTTTTAACTGTAAAAATAGATTTGCATCTTATATGTAAAAATCGTTTTTGACTGAATAGCCTGTCTTTACTTATATGTCCATGTTACTCTGGCAACACATATAGCAATGCACCACACCCATGTGGTGGTGCTGCATCAAAAAAAAATTGCTACCTGTGCAGTAGTGCTGTACTCTGTGCTGTAACACGCCAAATATCCTTACATACCCTCCTTTTGTTTTTAGAACTTGGCTACGATCCAAGCCAATTCCTAAAAACAACTTGTTCTTTTTCTTCTTTTCACAATATAGCAATCCAACAAAATGAATATTCATGCGCATCAATGAAAAAGTTGCAATCAACACAGTATTCATCTGAGTTCATTAGTTTACAAAATGTTCTACATTTGCCTTCTCAGTGGAAGTGGCATTACTCTAAGTTTCGATTTTACAAGTCAATTAAAATCAATAAAATAAAACAACTAACTAAAACAAATAATTAATATAACAAATTAAAATAAATAATTAAAATAATAAATACGTGGAACTCCGTATGTCAGGACTCTTGTCCGCCTTTGATATGTCCCGACCAGCGATGTCATTTGGTTCATTCGAGTACACTTTCATCTTGGCAATCTTGGATCCATAGGAGTCATCTTTTCTGGCATTCTGGTTATCTTGTCTTCACCTCCACCTGGAGGCAGGCATCTTTTGGTCTTCATCCAGGGGACTCCAGGACTCCATCGTCTCCTGTGGCCTCTGATCCCAGAACCTCCGACCAAATAATGTTAATTTTCTAAATCAAATAGAAAAGAAACAAATTAAGTACATAGCACAAAACTAACTTCACCCTTTTGCCAAAAATAAAACATGCTTGGTAAAAACATTTTGTTTTCTTTTGTTTTTTTTTTCTGAAATTAAACACAAGTTAAAAAGAAAACAAACACATATAAAACAGCATTCAATATTTAATACATTTTCTCTCTGCACACCAACCATGAGCTTCCATTATATATATTTATTTATTTATTTACTTATTTTATATTATATATTTTTACATATATTACAGTGTTTATGTGCCATTATAACAATCAACTTTTTAACTTCTCTGTCACTGCCTCCTGATTGTACCCATTTATTTTCTCTTTTTGTGTTCAAGGGACTTTATCTGTTTCTACATGCTCAAGCTGCCTGATCTCATGTCTGGGATGGCATGGTGTGATTTGATTTACATGGACGAACTGCTCTATTGCCGTTTCACCTTCATTTTTCAAAATTTTATAAACTACAGGAGAGACCTTATCTATAATTCGAAATGGCCCCTGCCAGGCTGCTAGAAATTTAGAATTTTTCTGTTTACTTTTTCCAAAATGAAACTTGTACACCTGATCCCCTACACTGTATTCTCTCACTGATGTTCTTTTATCATAGTATGTTTTAGCACTGTCAGCAGCCCTTTCCAGATTTCTCTGCACAAAAGCAAATGCATGTTGCAAATGCTTCCTCAGTTCATCAATGTACTCATGAACTGTGGATGCACTCACAAGTGTCTGCTCATGTGTTCTGTATAGTAGGTTTTGTGGTAACACCATTTTCCTACCTGTCAAGACCTCATGGGGGCTAACACATGTTGCTTTGGCAGGAGTTGATCTGATTGCCATCAAAACCAACGGTAAACGTAAATCCCAGCTGGAACCTGCTTCTGCCACGAATTTCTTTAAAATATCCACAACCGACCTATTGCTCCTTTCAACTGTACCTGAAGACGCTGCCCGATATGCGATATGTAGTTTCCTTTTCACGCCTAGTATTTGCCATACCTTACTCATTAGAGTACTTGTGAAATGACTTCCTCTGTCTGATTCAATTCTTTGTGGCAACCCAAACCTTGAGAACACATGGTTCACCAGCAATGTGGCTGCTGTTTGCGCACTATAATCTGGTACAGGAATGCATTCAATCCACTTCGACATCAAACATACTACACTTAAAATATAACGGTTTCCCCTGCTCGACCTTTTTAAAGGACCTACATAGTCTATTTGCAAATCTGACCATGGGAGAGTTAGGCCTCTTTTCATCAATGGTGCTCTTTGCATTGGTGAATCAGGTTTAAATTGGGCGCATACTAGACATCCTCTAGTATATAATTCCACATCTTGGGACATATGTAGCCAGTAAGCATAATCTTTTAGTATTTCTAATGTTTTTTGTGAACTTCTACGGCCTGCAGTTATGGCATCATGTGCATGGTGTAGCATTAGCCCTCTGAATGAAAGGGGTACTACCCACTGTATTTGTCCTGTTATGGACTCTCTAATCATGAGTCCATCCTGTAATCTAATTCGTGTTTTGTTCTTTAATAGCACCCTCAACTCTTCTTTTCCCATACAATCATTTTCTGTTAAAGAATTTTGTTCAGGATCTATCAAATGATTATAATAGATTCCCAAAATTCGATCATTCTTTTGTGCCTCAATCAAATCTTGGTCTGGCGTGTCATGACTCCACTGCACCACCGGTTGATCTACCTCCTTTGGTGCTTTAGAACATGTCACTGCATCAATTTGTATTTCACCCATTAAATAATCAATAGGTAGCAATTCTCCCATCACAGCCCCAATCTTAGCCAGGTGGTCTGCCTTATCATTTCCCTCCTTATCCTCTCCTGGTGTTTTTAAATGCCCGCAAATTTTTCTCCAGCATATTGTTAAATTATTCTCTGACACCAATTTGTCTATGGCTTGTATCATTTTTCCATGTTTAAGTGGCTTTTTGTTGTATGTAACCATGCCTCTTGCTTTCCAACCAGGCAAATACTCCACAAAGCTATTCCGTGCATAGTCAGAATGAGTCACCAGGACAATTTCACTGAACTTTTTATCAACTGCAGTAGCAATTGCTTTATAAATGGCTGCCAATTCCGCCACCTGACTGCTCCTATCTCCAATCCTCATCCCTATACTGGGGACGCCTTCACATTTCAACCAGACATTTCCTATTCCTGCCACTAATTGTTTATTACTGTAATTTTCAATGTGAAAAGCACAACCATCCACATATACAGTTGGCAAATCCTTGCATGTTTTTTCATCAAAAGCTTTGTGTGGTGATTGTTAAAATTCCTGCAAACTAGTTTCCACTTCCATTTCATTTGGTATTTGTTCAGCTGCGCAGTCATTTAAGTCAGCTAACCCTTGAGCAATCGGGTTCTTTTTATTTTGTCCATATCTCACTTCTACGGGAAAACCTTGTAATGCCAGCGTCCATGAAGTGATTCTGGACTTCGCTAGATTACCTGATTTAATTGTTTTACTCTCTAAAAATTGCAAAGGTTGATGATTTGTTTCAATAATCACCTTTTCTCCCTGAACAATGGGGCGGAAATGTTGTAGCGCCCACACAGTGGTTAATAGGGCCTTTTCACATTCATTAAATTTAATTTCAACTTGGGAAAATGCCTTACTTGCATAGGCAATGGTTTTGTGATTCAAATCGTGTTTTTGTGATAACACTGCTGACATACAATGTTCAGAAAAACCTATTTCTATAAAGAAATCCCTGTCCTTTATGGGGTATGCTAAACATGGTGCCTTTACAAGACATTCCTTTAATTTAGCCACTACATCAGACTGCTCTTTTTCCCATTTCCAGGGAGTATTCCGTTTAAGCAGTTTAGTCAATGGTTGAGTGATTTCTGCATAATTTTCAATCAACTTTCTGTTATAGCCTGTCATCCCTAATAAACATTTTACTTCTTTCACATTTTTTGGATCTTTTAATCTTTGTATGGCCTCTATTTTCTTCTTTTGTGGATTTAGCCCATGTTCAGTCACTTCATGCCCTAGAAAGTTCACTTTTTTCTTGCACCATTGTGCTTTTTGCAAAGATACTTTGGCGCCTGCTTTCTGCAATTGGCCAAGCACATGTCTTATTTCATCAAAATGGCTTTTCAGGCTTTCATTTTTTATCAGGACATCGTCCACGTAAACTATTGTTCCTCTTTCCGCTGCATCCGGCATGGCCTTTCTCAAAAATATGCCAAATTCACTCCCACTATTGATGTACCCGAACGGAGCTTTAAGCCAGGCGTATTGAGTCCTGTCAAATGTAAAGGAAAATAAATGTTGTATCTCCTCTGCCAATGGCACGCACCAATATCCAGAGGTGAGATCTAATGTGGTAAATACATTTGAACCATGTACCTGAGCTAGGCCATGATCAATGAATGGCAGTGGCCATCGAGATACTGGTACTCTTTTATTTAACTCTCTCAAGTCTGCACATAGCCGCCATTGACCATTTGGCTTTAACACACCTAAAATAGGTGTATTGGATGTGCTATGAATGGGCCTGATGATTCCCCGCGATTCCAAATTTTTAATAATCTCTGCCAATGATTCTAAACATGCCAGCGGTAGTCTATACTGGCGTACAAACACTGGATTTCTGCTACACCCTTCTGGTAGTGTGGCCACATGTAAATCAGTTAAACCACAATCATAAGCATCTTTTGCAAATACATCCTTAAACTCCATAAATATCTCCCTCAGATTGTCCCTATCCTCATTGCTTTCACACGCATCCGCTAAGGAGATCTGCTCTTCTACCATTTTGGAAAATTCTGGAAAATCTTCTGGTAAGGGAATCTCAGCGCTTTCCTCTAACTGTGTGGCTGTGTCTTTTTGTAAAGCTGCCACTTTTAAATATTTTGGCATATCAGCTTCCACTTCAATGGGCTGATTTTCTGTTTCATTTTCATTTAAATTAAATATTATGCAATCCTCTTGATGGCAGCACACTGTCTCATTTGAATCATAAGGATACACAGAATGAATTTTAAATATTCCTTTGGGCTGAGAATCCAGGTGTTCTGGCAACTCACCCTTGGCATCTACATACTTTTCAGAGATATTTCCAATCACCATGTTATTTAAATCTGCCGTATAATGTGATTTTTGTATGGCCATTCCTAATGGGGAGTTTTCCTCTAAATGAATATCCTGACAACCTTTATTATTTACCATAATTTTTACAGATCCTTCACCAATGTCTACCAATGAAATGTATTCATAATACAGGCCTTGCTGTTTTATGGATTCATTCAGGCATACAAATGCATCAGAGCCTTTCATCTGCTGTCCATTTTTGCATTTCAGTGTTATTGCAAACTGTTTTGTAAATTCAGGAATAATAGTATCTTTCCTCATTTGTAATTCGATTGCATAAGGAACCAGTTGTGCACAATGATAAGCCCTTCTTTTGTCTTCAAATTCAGGTGCCGGACCACCTAGGCATGACCATATTTTTTGATTAAGGAAATCTAACACCATACACATTCTGTGCATGATGTCATTGCCCATGTAAAATTCATTTTGTGCTCCACTCACTATCCATACATTATGGTAAATTGTTTTCTGCCCAATGCTAATTTTAAGCATGCATCTGCCTGCAATTCGGTTTTCAAAGTCTGGACTGTCCAACCCAGAAACATATTGGTTTTTAATCCTAAATTTTGGGATTTCTTCCCTCTCCATTATTTTTTGCAACAATTTCTCATTAATGAAACTCCTTTCTTGTCCAAGCGCTAAAGTGGCTTTTATTGTTTTAAAATAGTCATTTATACCAACATGAACCCATGGTTGCTCATCTTCCATGTGTATTTCTGCCAGAGTGGTAATGTGTTTTTCTGAATCTGTTTTAGGAGCAATATTCTGTTTGCATGTTTTCTCTTTTAAATAAAAACGTAATGTGTGCTCATCTATGGCAGTCTGCCAATTTTTCCTTGGGTCCAAGTATATTTGTACAGGTAGTTTTTCATTGTCGCTCTGCATTTTGTCTTGACACATTAATATAACAGTGACACTAGGTATGCAGCTATTCTGGAGATATACCTCCACAGCATCATTTGTTTTGACAACGGTGTGACATTCATTTATATTGCTGTTTTGTGATTTTAGTTTCTTAGGCCTCAATGGTTTTTTGGTTAAGGACCACAGCACTCCATTCACCCCATCTATGAGAGGAGACAATCTTTTCAGGCAATCTGTCCCCATCAGAAATGGAATTTCACAAATAGATGTGATCAATACCTCTTGTATCATTCTGTGCTTTCCTATTTTTATGTCAACCTCAGTTACACCTATGATGGGCACCTCCACCCCATTAAAGTTATGCACTGGACCTTGATTTTCCTTCACTGTGATCTGACTCTGTGGGGGTATCCCTTCATTGATACTCTTTACCAGCTCCTTGGACATAATTGTGGCCTGTGTGCCAGTGTCAATCATAGCAAAGGTGTGGAATTTTTCTTCTACAGTGATGGGTGCATAATATCTGTCCTCAACTTCCTCTAATACACATAAGAAGTGTGAATTCTTACTGATTTCAGGGCTCACCTTTCTCAGGTCTTTTTCACTTTTGGCTAAGCACATTGGTAAATGGAAAGACATTTTTCCCTCCTTTTTACCCATTTCTGCGCGAGAGACTTTATTCATTTCTCCATGATCAGAGGTTTTTTGGAGTGTGGCCACTGTTCGCCCATCCATCTGGGTAACATCAGAGACCACATTACAACCTTCCAACTGAACATGTGTAACAACATCATTCAGCAATTTGTCATTTTTTAATTCTGTGCATTTGTGATCATTTAGTGTGATACCAGCCCTTTCAGCCTCTTCAAAAATATGTGGCTCAAAGCATTCTTCAGGTGATTGACTTGTACCCTCCTTTTGAGTATT
Organism: Ambystoma mexicanum; assembly: GCF_040938575.1. Classification (NCBI taxonomy): domain Eukaryota; kingdom Metazoa; phylum Chordata; class Amphibia; order Caudata; family Ambystomatidae; genus Ambystoma; species Ambystoma mexicanum. Next base: position 1,317,816,415 of record NC_090929.1, on the reverse strand, counting down.
TCCTTTTTCTGTCTGTGTTTGGTCATTGTTTTGCTTGCCCAGGGAAGGAGCTATAGCATCCCCACTTACTCCCTGTTCACTGGTATTCCCCATGCATGAGTCATTTTTCTTAAATCTGTCCCTTTGTTCTTTTGGAATTCCTAATGTTTCTTTTTCATTTGTGCAAATCTGTACTGTTTTATTTAGCTCTAGGTTAAACCGTACCTCTTTTTTAGAAGTATTTGCACTTTCTGTCACAAGTTCATTTACTGGCACTTTCATTTTTAATCCATTAGGCATCTCAGAGTCGTTATGCAAAATTATATCAGAGCAATCTATCATTTTGGCACTGCAGTTATCATGAGTACTTAGTCACTTTTCAGAAGCCCCCCGGTCATTGCTATGGCCATCAGCCCCCTCTTTGGAAGGTTGTTTTTGCGCTGTATAGAGCTTTCCTATTTGCTCAGCTAACATTTTCACTTGTGCCTCAAGGCACTGGAACCTTTCCATCTCTCTAGGATCCTCTTTCTGTGGCCTAGGTCGATATTGGTTGTTTTCCCCCTGATTGGATCTATTCTGATACCTCTCAGGTGATTGATGTCGGTTCGGATGGTTTCTGAACTCTTGATTCATTTGTGGAGGGGAGCGGGTTGCACCCATCCTTTGATTATAGTCCTCTGGTGGGGAATCATTGTACTGACGTGGATTGTAGTTCACGTTTTGCCTCATGTCCTGTCTCTCAGATTGTGGGTACTGGCCCCTATGTTGATTTCCATTATCAGTAAATCGATCCACATATCGGGGTCTATCCTGATTACCTATATCATGGTGTTGGGATCAAATCTGCTCTGTGTTCCCAATGACTGGTAGGGACCATCATTTCTTTGATCTTGATTTTGTCTCTGGTTATTGTTCATACCTGCCATATCAGGCCGATATCCTACCCTGGGTCTGTCCCCTAAATACCTAGGGCTGATGTAGCTCTCTCTATTACTAGGATCATGTGATTAGAACATTGGTACAGGAAATGGCGATCTTTGTTGATTACCCCTTTGTTCAGGTGTCACATTATTTTTACCTTGACTTTGAGAAGACTCAAGGGACATTTTGGCTGACCTGATTTCCATTACTGTGGCTGAGGGTTGTTTAGATTTAGGTCTAGTATCTTTCATTTTATCACTTTCTCTACCCTGACAATAGAGTACCTCATATAGTTTTGTGCTTTGATGTACAATCCATTCAAGGGACTTGTCACGGTCAAATTCACGGACCAATTGGGATATGATGTCTTTCTGTAGCCCATAGAAGTATGCAGTTTTAAACTCATTGGAATTTGGGTCAAAAGATACATCAAAGCGAGAAAATGCTCTTTTTAAGTCTTGTAAAAATTGGCGAGGGGATGTATCAGGTTCAGCAGTAATTGTGTAAGCGACTTTCTTTGCCTCCTGCAATGACTGAAAAGGAGAAAAATGACGCCTAATTTCTTTTTCAAACTCCAACCAGGTCATATTCTGCTGTTCATTTAATCCCCTTATGATGCTGGCCGTCGGGGCATCTAAAGTTAAATGAAAATATTGTCTGTACTGTTTTTTAGGTATCTGGAGTGCTTTAAAAATGTCATGCACCGCTTCTAAGTGATCCTCAATGCAGCATTCACCTCCCTTTTTAAATGGTTTAATCAGGGCTTTAATGGATTTCATTATTTTTATGGGGCTACTTGTTGCAATGCATGGAATTGCACTATTTTGTGATTCAATCCTGTTTTCAGGTGTATGAGATTGGTGGCTGCCCCCAATGGGAGTATCAAATCCCCCAAGGGCACTGCAACCAAGTTCAGTCACCAGCCCAGTCACTGGAGCACTAGCTCTTTGGGCAGAGCTAGAATTCACCTCCACTCCATTGAATGTGGTACCCTGCCGCCTCTCCTGGTACCTGGGAATGCACATTTGCTGTTCTAAGTCCTTACACTTTTTAAGGAGTCTGTTTGCTTCATTTTGCAAATAGTTGTTTTCATCACTCATCTGATTAATCACCTCCTGCATGTCGCACATTTGCATTTGGCATTCATTGAACTCTTTATTACTCTTGTCTCTTTCTTGAATCATTTTAATCATTTCTTGTTCTGCACTCTGGAGATCACATTCTTTTTCACAATGTTCTTTTTGTAAAATCTGCATTTCTGAAACAAACTCATCTTTATCCTGTCTAATGTGGTCCACTAAGGCTTTTAAGTGTACCAATTCTTGCTCACTATCCTCAAATTGTTTCTTGCTTTTGGATAACTGAGCATCAAAGTCTCTGCATTTTAATTGCATGTCTTTTTGGCATACATCCAATTCTGCTCTTAACATTTCCTGATTTTTACTTGCCCCATCTAATTCAGTCTTTAACCTGTTAATTAGCTGGGTATCATTCTCCTGCATTCGCAGGGACTTATTCAAAATAAACCATATTTTGCCGCATAGCCGTATTAAACAGTCTTTCTCTGCACTTTTATCGGCTGCATTCAATAATCTTGTAAGGCAGACCTGAATTATGCTGCCTTCTGCAAAAATATTGTCTAGTTTTTCTTTCTGCACCTCACCCTGAATGCGGTCACGCCATTCTAAGGTGCTGTTCGACGACCACGTCCCATGTGCAAACAACTTTGCCTCTAAATATTGCACTTGGTCTGAAAATGTGGTTTCCCTTTGTGACATTCTGAAATTCGTTTTTAGTGGCACACTGCTATTATAAAATGGGTTCCCTTTAATGTGCAAATGGCAGTGTGAGACACGCTTGCCACGCCCAGTAGGTACTCTATGATCACTTTCCCGGCCTGCAACGCACCATAAATATGTTGGGTATTTTGTGGATATTTGGTGCTTTGCGGTATTTTCTTACCGCCAAAATACCTTTAGCAATAATCACTCTCTGTATTCATATTGGATCACACATAACAATAATACATTGCATTATTTCAGAATTCGACCTATTTAGATAATGTGCGCGATAATTTGCGTGGTTGGTTTATTTGTGGCCCCAATATCCAACATCCCTTGTTTTTTATCTAGATTGTTCTTGATCACTAGAGAGACCTCAGGCCTACATTTTAGGGATACCACATTTTCAGTGTTAGTGTAGTGTGCCACCATGGGCTATTGTGGTATTTTTGTGGTAATTTCCACTACCTTATATACGGTATGGAACTATGTCCAGAGAGTCTCTCTTCCCGTTGGCTCATGTACCTCCAACAAGCTATGCTACAAACAGTCACTCACAACTGTCCATACTGAATATAATCATGCACACATCTGTTTTAAAATGACAATTGCACTGTTTAAAAATCTACCCACGTTTAAACCTTTTCCCATGCAAAATGAAAGAGAAAAATAATACACACTAGCTATCTGTTTTCAGATATTTTTGTATTATAGAAATTTCCTTTAAACACAGTTTAACCCTTTTTTACAGAAATAAATGAAATGGTACAACATTATTTGTGATAAAATGAACAGAGAACTGCGAGAATATATTCAATTGGTAACATTAAATATGCTGATAAGGGACTGGGACTCCCTCGAATACACTGACTGAACAGTTTCGTACACTTTCGCACAGCTCCCACACTTCTGTAATTACCTTATCTGTTCAGCATGAGTTTTCTCCGGCTATTCTCTTTCTGAATTTGGCTCCCTTGAAGATTAACCACAGTGAAAACAAGCGTCTGTCGTTCTCAAACCGGGATTATTGCCTGGAATTCTCAGCTTTTGCAGCAGGAATGCTTCAGCCAGGAAACAGGTCCTTCTCCCAGCTCTGCAAGATCTCGATTGTTCTCCCCCTCTCCTCAAGCTTCCCCAGCAAAACTCTTATCACAGCCTCTAGCATGATACTTGCTATGACGCTGCTCCAATCAAAATCAATCATGTCATCTCCTCCCTCACTACACAATGGCTCATTTCTACAGTAAAAATTGTAACAAACTGATTTCCTGTTCCTTCGAGCTCTTTGCTTCCTGTAGTTATGTGGACAGGGCAGCAGAGAAAAAAAAATGAATGTGCGTTTAAAAGTTCACTTTCAGAGTAGGCCTAATTCTGCAGTGGAGACACATTTTTATTAGTGGGTTATGTTAAATGAAGTTCTATTAGTCAGGTTAGCTATTAATAAGGTTAGTTATTAATTTTCAAATGTGTCTCTTGCAACATAGGCATTACAGGTGAAAAATAGTTTGCATTTTTGAATGTGCATATGTGTGCTTTTAACTGTAAAAATAGATTTGCATCTTATATGTAAAAATCGTTTACTCTGGCAACACATATAGCAATGCACCACATCCATGTAGTGGTGCTGCATCAAAAAAAAATTGCTACCTGTGCAGTAGTGCTGTACTCTGTGCTGTAACACGCCAAATATCCTTACAGGTCCCTTTGCGGGACCTGACCTTAACGGCTGGTCTGGACCAGCCGTTAAAGTAGGGACCCGCAAAGGGACCTCGCAGGCAATTACGGTACCGCAATTTGCGGTACCGCAATTGCCGCCTTCCCCATTCCCGTTGAGCCCTATGGGGCAAACATGGGAATGGGGAAGGGCCATGGGGAAATGGGGAAATACCGCCCGCCAACCTTGGAATGGGGCAGTATTTCCCCATAAATTAGCACCATGGTTGGTGCCGGGGTTGTAACGAGGGCCTGTATTTTAACTTACATGTTTTCCCTCAGAAGAGGACTCTTCAATATAGTTGGCCAATTTTAAATCACTTGGAGTTGCACTATATTTGAATATGGTAACCCCAATGAATTCTCAGTTGTCTGTTCCTAGAGTTGATGTAACCTCAATGAGTACAGAGAATAGTGCAGTGCTAGGGTTAAACGTTGTGTCTGCATCATAAAAGAAAAGAGAAAGTTCAGTATGTATGTCATGGATGTTCCCAGACTACATGCACCAAAGTACTTTATTTTGTAATGGTGAAATGTACACAGCTTATTCCCATACAGTCACGCCCCTATTTATCTAAAATACTCCTCAATATTATTTGTAGCAGGATGTTAGGGTGGTTTCACACAGCTCTGCTTTCAAGGGCGACACTCACTGACCTATATTAAAGATACAGTGTTCCTTGCAAGCTTTTCAAGCTCTTCTAGTGGTTGCAATGTCAGCATAGTACAGGTAAGCTCTGAGGGGGTTTTAAGGTACAGCAGACCATGTTAGCATATTGAATAAGAAACTGTCCACACAGTGATGTTTTAAAAGTATGCTTTTTCTGTCAAGGTAAGTAAAGGATGTACAAGTTACTGTAGACCTTGTTTAGAAACATTATTTTCCAAGTTCAGGATTATATCCCTTCCAATAGGTTCACAATCAATATCCACATGCCAACATGCCCTTCGAGTACACAGTGCTTCTGGGCACCAATGGTCTCATATCCACTGAACCACACAGTTGTCACCCATTTGAATCAACTGGGGAGATGACCAGCCTGTGAGTGTCTGTGCGGGCAGCTCGTCCTGTTGTTGTCATAATCTCTATGTAAGCCATATGGCCAATGTTTGAGAGGGCCTCAATTCCAAATGATGCAGATGTATCTCTAGATGGACCTGAATATGGCAATAGATCAAGAATGGAGATCTTCAGATGTGGCTGTCTGCTATCCATCAATGATGCTGGTCATTGTTAAGGACAGTAATAAATGTTGGTGTTTCCTGATCTCTGACGAACCAACTATGAATACAATCAACAGGCAAGCTCAAAGTGCCACTGTATAAGGTGAATGATTGTGGAGTGTTGGAATGCTGGCATTGGTGAACTCTGCAACCTATCTGGATTCAGAAGTCACAGTTCTAATGGCCAGATAGTGCAGCTGGTGTCCTGTGGTCATAGTTCAGGAATGATCAGGGCTTTTTGGAACATATCAAATGTGTTCACAGTTCATTGCATGTTAGTTACCTTCCATACTAACATGCATTGGGCATTGCCCAGAATGATTGCTTTGGTTAACCAGTATGCTCACCTAGTTATGCTGGATATATGCAGAAATAAGTAGCAAGGCACTGAATGGGAGCAAAGGGTTCTTGAGACTTGAACTCTGTTTTTCTGATTGGATAAAAGAAATGTGTCAATGGTTTCCATTTCCCCCTGGTCAGATTAGACCTCTTGTGTTTGCATACACTGGCAGATCCAGAACATCTGCAGAGTCCGCTGCAGTTCAGCTTTGTCCTCTCACAGGGTGTCTCCATTGTTCAAAAAAGTTAGACAGATGATATATGTAAATTGAACGCTCTGAGTCAGGAGGGTTGAATCCCTTAAAGCATTTTGATGGCAGACGTTCTGTGGTCATTATCACATTCATAAAATCCTAGGGATCTTCCCATACCTCCTATCAGATGTAGCAATGAGCACACATCATTCATCATAGGCCAGTTATGGTTGTGGTAATGAGTCATCCCTCTTCCAACGCAAGTAGAAGTCTTGATCATATATCGCAAGATCCATAGCTCTGTCCCTTTCCTAAGAGCAAAGGATAGCTGTTTGATTTTGTACGCCTCTTGGATACAACAAACTATACCCCCCTAAAGGTCTAAACAAACACTGTATACCATCACCAAACAGTGGAGCTTACAATGCTAACTGCGTGAGGTTGCTCACATGGGAACAGTGGGCCTCATTACTACTATGGCCGCAATGGAAAAAAGTGGGGCAATGGATTTACCACCACCTTTACTTTTCTGCCAAACTAGGAGTATAACAAATGTTGCAATAATTCCTCTTTTTCCATCAGAGTAATTACTGATAGAGGAATGACCTCCAAATAAGTGGCACTAATTCCTCTGGATAAATTAGCTATAGCTGAATTAGTCAATGTGTATTCCACCGAGGAGGAGTACCACAGGCAGCAGATGAGTGAGGGAGCTGTGGATAGAGGTTGAATGGAGAGTGAAAGGAGCCTTGTAACAACTCTGTAGTAACCCTAAAAAATAACCCTGTAATAGAATAGATGTGAAATAGACTGTATTGTGCACACGTACATCTTGCTGTTTTTCCTCCTCAAGAACACTGACCATTCATGTGTAGTTATGTGTAGAGTCATGTTCACATAGAAGGAGATGCAGTTGGCTAATGCCTTGCTTCTGGACCAGGCAGATTGACACAGGTGACACAAGTTGACTCAAGTTACGCATGCGCCTGTTTTCTTCTACCTTTGCTACTGGTTTTGCTTTTGGTACTGCTTAGTGTATACAACTCTGTGTAACTCTTCTCACCAAACAACCAAAGCTTGCTGATCAAACTTTTATGTAGCTGGGGCCCTGCAAGTGTATAAACATATGCACATCTGCCTCACTCCTGCCCTGGCGGCACTGCTCTTAAGACTGGTTTAAATAACACCAAGGCCTGTCTTTCTATAATTTAATTGTAATCCTGAAGCATGCTGAAGCGTAACGCAATGTGGTTGCCAGCCCCGGATGCAAATCAGATCAAGAGGAGGAAGCAGCAAGAATTGGCTAGTGCAGGGGGATTGGAAAAGGCTATGAGACCAGCCTCTGGTGATCAATCAATCCTGGCAACAGTGGAAGCAGTAGTGTACAGACAGGTAAGTATAAAGAGAGTAATGCACTTTTCAGAAGGAGGATGGTCTACTGGTCATTTCACTGTTCATTTTGTGGTCAATCAAGGGTTGGGTGCTAACTTTGCGGGTGTTACTACCTTGGGTGCATAGTTGAACTCTTTGGATGGTGAAGAATGGCCTAGTCTTGAATGATGCAAACACAGCACTTATGATTGCTAGAACAGTTGACAGCCTAAAAAAGCTTGGTTCCGAGTATCAGTACTTCATTATTGCAGGCTGTAAGACACCCACTTTACCAAAGATGAAAACTTTGGAGGTCTATTTCGACCAAAATTTGAACATAAGAGCACTGGTAAACAATCTTGTTTCCAAAACACAGCCTACAGCATCAAAATGTTAAAGGAGCTACGACTATTTGACACTAAGAAGCGTTGTGCCACCATAATAAGGTCCATCATTGGTAGCAAGTTAAACTACTGTGGTAGTCTCCTTTATGGCATTGGTAAGAGATATATCTACAAGCCCCAGGTCATTCAAAACAACTCTGTACAGGCAGTATGAACATGTGTCACAAGCCAGAAGGGATTTGCAGTGGTTTCCAATTGATGCAAGGATTTCATTTCATTTGCTGACTATCACCCGTACATGCCTGTTTGGCACCAGTCCAGACTCCTTGCCTGAAAGCTAATCGGAGGACCATGCAATCAACCAATTCCAACTTACTATTGATTCCTAGGACCAAATTGGCCCCGGTTAGACTAGGTGCATTTCTCTCTGCAGCAACCAAACAATGGAATACATTGCCTCCTGATCTATAGAGCATTACTTTAAACACACACTGAAGAATTATGTTTTCTCTTGAGTTCTGAAATTATTCTCTGTAATTCTACACGCTGGATTAGATTTTTTGTATTTGTCTTTGCTGTGTTGTTTTGTGTGTGGGTATGTCTTAGTACCCTGATGCCTTCAGCTTGATTGTGTTGCTGCTTTATAAATAATAATAAATAAATTAAGGAATGCAACAAGAGGGACAAAGAGAGAGTTCTAAAGTCTGAGATAAAGGCGAGAATGGGAAAAGTGAAGTCAATAATACAGGTTGTGTAGGTGCCAAAAGAAATATAAGAAAAAGAAGTAGAACGAGGAACAGGTTTTTGGAACTGCAACCATCTCCTTGCCCCCACGAGTTGACTGCACTGCAAGAACTTCAGAGTGTGCAGGGCCAAGAATGTGGGTGGAATTTAAGATTGGCGGGTGAGACTTGGGTGGAGTTCTTGATCTGATCTTTCTTTCTTCTGATATTGATTCACTTGAATCTATTACTACCAAAGCGTTGCCTTTCTCTGATCATTTACTAGTCTCTACGACCTTGCAGCTCTCTGCTCCCTTGTTCTCCCCATATGAATCTTTATCTTCTTCCTTTCTTCGGCACAACTTACGTAACTGCTGCTTTGAATTCTTCCATTCTTTTGTATCTCGTTATGGTAGCTCTGATGTCACCTTCTAATATTGATGACATTCTTAACAATGGCAATTTTTTCTTCTCTTGAACTAATTTCTCCTCTCTCTGCATTCACTCCAAAGGTAGGCCTCCTCGACCTTGTTTTTCCACTCTCCTGAAATCTCTCAGCGTTCAGGCATGCAGGGCTGAGCGCTGCTGGCTCAAAAATAAATCTAGATCTAACTATGACATATTTTCCTCTTCTCTTTGCCACTATATTTCTACTGTCAAACACAATCTATTACTTTCAATCACTTTTTCAACTGTATGCTAATTCTCCTAAACTTCTCTTTTCTATTCTTAAAAAGATTTTAGCTCCTCCTCCAACAGATACTTCTTCATCTTCTTCTCTTTCTACTGATGACTTTGCCTTCTTTTTTCTGACTGAAATTAACAATAGTAGATCATCCTTCTTTAATACTCCTGCTTCTACTGTCTTCACTTCCTCCACTCACACTGTTTCCCTGTTGAATAATCTTTCACCTCAGACTACGTCCTCTTTTTCTTTTTTTTCCCTCATCACCAAGACTTATGTCAGTGCTGTTATTCATCAGTCTCATCGTATGGCCGTTCCTTCTGACCATCTTCTTGCAACTCTGGTGAAATTGATTTTCTGCCCTTGTCCCGGTCCTCACAGTCTTTTTCAATGTATCATTGCCTTCTGACTTGTTTCCTTCATTATTCAAAACTGCAATAGTTGTTCCACTTCTTAAAAACATCTTTCCTCCCTCCAATCCTCTGAATTTCCAGCCTATTTCTGCGCATATTGAAATTTCTCTTTTCCTTAATGCACATACATTTCTCCCTTCTACTCAATTTGTTTTCTGCTCTGGTTATTCTACTGAAACTGATCTTCTTTCTCTATCTGATCATATTCGTCATGCTCGTCATTGTAAACTCTCTTCTATTCTGATTCTGCTTGACCTCTGTGCCAAATTTTACTCTGTGGATCACTCTACTTTCGACTCTTTCTTCTCTTGGGTTTGCTGGTTGTATTTTAAAGTCCTCCTATCTTTCCAATCTCTATTTCTCTATTTCCCTGAAGGGCGTAACCTCTCGCTTTTTCTCTCTTTATCATGTTGTTCCTCTAGGGTCTGTTCTGGGTCGTATCATATTCAGGCTTTGCAATTCCCCACTGTTTTCCCTTATCCCTGATTTTGATTTATAGGTGCATTTGTATACAGATGATACCCCGCTTTTCCTGTCTTTTCTTTAATCTATGAACTCTCATCTCTCTTCCTCTATTGTGGCTATCTCCTCATGGGTGTATTGTTCTTTTCCTTGTTTGAATTCACATAAAACTAAAATCATATTTGTTCCTTCATCTTCAACAATCTCTCCTCCACGGTCAATTTTATTTCCTCCTTTCTCTTCCCTTATCATTCCAAGCACGTAATCCCAGTGTCTTATTTGATTCTTCTCTTTCAAATTTCCTCATTTGTTCGTTCATGTCATTTTCATTTATTTAACATTAAGAAGACGATTCCTTTGCATACTTTTTCTTCTACAAAAACGCTACTTCAAACCTTGCTTTTGTCCCATGTGTATTATTGTTGTTCACTTGATGTTGGTCTTCCGAAATGTGCCTTTTTCCCATTACGCTTGCTTCTCCTCTCTGCTGTCTGATTCTTTTTTTCTTATCTTCACATGTCTTCTCATATCTTGCTAAGGGAGCTAACATATGTGCATGCCCTTGCTCCTCCTCTTCTGTTCGATTTGATTTCACTTTATGATGCACCGCAAAATCTCTGTTCTGCCTCTCAGTTCCTTCTTTCTGTTCCTCATCCTCCTTATGCTGCTTCCTGCTTAAATTATGTTCAACTACTTGCTCCCAAAGTGTGGAACTCTTTCCCTCTGGGTATCTTCTCTTTTTCTAATCTCTCACAATTCAAAAAGCACTTAAACATTCCTTACCTTCAACTTTGCTTCACTGAATAATGTTTTGGAACTTTTTCAATGATGTTTTTGTGATTCCCTTTATTATTGTTGAACCCATTCTACTGTTTTCTGAAGACTTTGGATAAAAGCACATTAAACATGCAGAAAATAAATACATTAGCACCACCATGCAGCGCCAGAATTGGATATATCTCTTTTTCCACCAAAAATGGAACCAACGTGCTTTTTCTTTGGGAGCTGTCAAACTGAGATGGGTAAGGAATGAAGAGCCCAAGATATGGTAAAAAAGCCTCCACTACATATTGATGTTGCCAGGGCTGGGCGTCCTGCAAATGCCAGCCATTGACCACTGTAATAGCCTTGTTGGGGGTGGTTCAAGATCAAACTATGCATATTACAGACCATATTATTGAGAAGGATTGAGAACCAGTGCAGATAGGCAGTACTCATAATGTCCAGAAAATCTGCTTTCATAGATGGGGCAGATGTGCTAACCAACTTTAAATTACGAGATCTGTAACTGACCTACTGAAAGAATCACTGGATAGAGCAAACCTTAGTATTAAAGCCTTAGAAGCCACACTGTAGACAATCACCCACTGGCTCATCTAAAGCCTTGAGGCCCTAAACAGATGTCACAATAAATGGCAATACACATGAAGTTGGGGACGGCTCCTCAACAGTTCAAAGCCCTAGTGTGGTTATGAACAATGTACTGCCCAAGGACCCAGGAGAGACATATAAGAGACATATAAAACAGATGAAGCATGACAGAAGGACCCCAGTATCTAGACATGCCACCTAGACATGGGTAATTTTACTCATAAGTCTTAAGAGAATCGTACTACCAGACATCCCCAACAACGACTTTACATCTTCCACCACAAACAGCCCCTCTAAGGTAGTTCTGGCACAGGTACTGGAATTAAAATCATATCAGTCGGACATGGCCATCTCATTAATTTTGAAGACAATGGCCCTCATTACGACCCTGGCGGAAAGTAACTGACCTGACCGCCATAGCGTAAATAGCGTTTCCGCCATTGCACGATGGAGGAAAGTGCGGCTAATTCCGACCCATCGGGCACGAGCATTACGCCATGGCGGAAGTGCAAAGTCCGCGATGGCGGAAATGTCCCCAAAACGCCCCTCACCGCCGTCGTACGGCGCCCTAGGTGCAATTCCGCCACCCATCATAGCGGTCACCGTAATGAGCGGTAATCGCAAAATACGGTGACCGTAAATATACGGAAACGGAAGTAAAAACATGGGGCCGGAACGGGAAACAGCACGCCGTACACCTATAAAATCAGAATCCCAACACAACCATTAAAAATCCGACCCTGAGACACATCCCAACCCGTTAGCCACCCTAGTAAAAACAATCGAAATGGGAAAAGTTGCCAAAAAAGCGTGCGACCGCAAGCGGCAGGTCCACTTCTCCCATGAGGAACTCACCGTGCTCACAGAGACCCTCCAGGAGAATGCTGCCGTCGTCTTCTCGACGCAAATGACCAGGACGGCACTTGCGAACAAGAAGGCCATATGGGCCCTAGTGGCACAGCGGGTAAGTGCGGTGGGGACCGCACCCCGCAACCCACAGCAATGCAGAAAGCGATGGGACGACTTGCGGATACGCGTACGGAGCATACTATCAGCCAACCGTAACATTGCCACAGCTACCGGGGGAGGATCGGAATCACCCATCAAGTTGATCCCCTGGGAAGAAATCTGTGCCTCCACCATTGGAATGGAGAGTATAGAGGGAGTCGGAGGGATGGAGAAAGGAGTGCAGACATCCGAAGAATCAGGTAGGTGGGCCAAATAAAACAATGCTAAATCCACAATGTCCAATCATGTGAAGTACCATGTGTCCACATAGTGCAACAGAAACACATGTCCAGGAGAACGTCCACATACATTGGCCTGATAGCGCACTTTAAAACTCACATTAAATACATAAATAATTAAAAATCCTAAAAACACCCTCTACACGTGCAGCATGCACACCCTAACTGCAGGCTGCAAAACAACTGCATCCTCAATCCACACAAAAATGAAACCACCTCCAAGGCCCTGACCCAAACCACCCTCAGGTACCACCCCAATGCATGTGATACATTGCCATTCCAATTTCCACAGACCCATAAATAACGCTCGCCCTCCTTTACTCCACCACAGGGTCCGATTCAAACGACGAGCTCCAGGACACCCCTACCAGCACACCTGCAAAGAGGGCCAAGACCAACGGCCAAAGACCCTCCACCTCAGCTGCACGGATCAAGACACAGCAGCAGCACAAATCAAGTGGCAGCACACAGGAGGGGACTTCAACAGGCACCCCAGCAGCCAGCATGCCCACAACAGCAGCACCACAGGTCCCCCCCAATGGATGCTACAGAAGGCACTGCTTCTGGTGGCAGCAGCACCATAGGTGACACTGCATTAATGGCAGCATGCTCCCACACAGAAAACGGTGCTGTCGATGTAGGACCCATCCATGACCTGTCTCAATCCCCCTGTTTGTTTCATCCCGTACACTATGAGGATACCACGCAGGGGCACCCACAAGACGACGACTGGCCATCCCCCACAAGCCCTGTGGCAAGGCAACATGAGGTCATCAGCCCCTCTGTGACACCACTCAAATGGCCATGGCCCAGCAGAGGCAACAGTCCCTCGACCAGGTGATCGTGCAACAGCAGCAACTGGCCACGCTCCTCAAGGAGCATGCTGATGAATGTGGGGGTACTAAGGCAGTCATAGAAACATCTACTGAGACACTTAGGGCACAAATGGAGAGAAGTACAGAGACACTAAGGGTACAAATGGAGAGAAGCACCGAGAGCCTGAGGGTACAAATGGAGAGAAGCACCGAGAGCCTGAGGGGGGAACTGCATGCGACGTCCAAAGACGTATGTGGTGAACTTGCCGCTGTGCGCCGTGTGCTCACTGAGCTCTCACAAACCCTTAGGGACATGCATGGACGTGAGCAGGCAGAGACATCATCCGTTGCAAGTTCCGTCCAGGGCAGCTCCCAACGTAGATCTGGGAGGAACCTGCGCTCCACAGGCAGGGGTGCCCCTGATACCCAGAGAGGGGGCTTGCAATAGCGTCTGCCCACTGACAATGAGCATCTTTGGACACTGGTGTTCGGGGGGGAGGTAGGAGGGTGGAGGGGGGGTGTTGGGCTTTCTTGGGTGGCGGGTCGATGGGGTGTGTAATATAATTTCACATATGCTATAAACATTACATAATCACCCAATGAGATGTGTGGACATTGATCTTTGTGTACGAGGCCTTTATAGGCGTACATTCCACATTGTGCATGTTCCAGACACACACAGTGCCACAAGTCCCGTGTCCATGTATCAGCCACCAGGCGTGAGTGCTAGAAGCATGAATCTATGATATTCTGTCGAATTTCACGGGCCTCCTGTGCCTCGCGGACTCCTTGAGGTGCTGCCACATCCCCACCCTCATCATGACCATCTTCAGGTGCTTGCAGTTCTGCGTCAGGGGGCATGGGCACATTTCTACGTACGCACATGTTGTGTAGCATGACACATGCCATGACCATCTTTGCAACCTTCTCATGGCGGTACAGGAGTGCCCCACCAGACCTGCTGAGGCAGCGGAAACGACCCTTCAGTAGGCCGAATGCCTGTTCAATGACTACACGGGTACGTGAGTGGGCATGGTTGTAATCCTCCTCATGCTGGTTCTGTGGGTTCCGGAGTGGTGTAAGGAGCCATCTCTTCAGTGGATACCCGGCATCACCTGTATATGGACAATAAAGGATGTTTGTGGAATGACATTGCTACGTACGCATCCCCCCCCCCCTTCCTGCCAGGTCATTGCCGCATCACATACCCCACATTATCATGCATGAAATGAGACTCACCGAGTAGCCAGGATCTGTTCCCTGCGTGTCGCTCCATGTAGCGTGGTATTGTAGAGTTCCTCAAGACCATAGAATCATGGGTTGATCCAGGAAATCGGGCACAACAATGTGTAAAGATCCTGTTGGAGTCACACACCATCTGTACATTAAGAGAATGATATTGTTTCCGGTTGCGGTATTGGGCCTCCATGGCATGTGGGACAACCAATTCCACATGGGTGCAGTCGATGGCACCAATGCAACCCGGTATGCCGGCCAGTGCATGGAATCCAACTTTTGTGTTAGTAATGTCATGCTCCGAGCGTGGTACAGAGATGTAATCGTCTGCGTGCTTCAGGAGGGCATCGAGCACTTGCGATAGTGTCCGTGAGAACAGTGGCTGTGAAATGCCATGCAACTGTCCGACTGTGTGCTGGTAGGTGCCTGTGGCCAGGAAGTGGAGTACAGACACCACCTTCAGTAGGGGTGGGATGGCGGTTGGGCTATCTATCATGCTGACAAGGTCAGCGTGTGTCATGTTCACAATGGCGGTTATGGTGTCCCCGTCCAAACGGTAGAGGGTGTGGATCTGCTCAGCAGTGAGGTTGAACGGATGAGCTCGGAGGCGTGGGATTGCGGGCTGCCTGCGTGGTGGTAGTGGCTGTGCTGGTGGCCCTTGCTGGCCCTGCCTTGCCCTCCTCCTCCTCCTGCGTCTCCTCTGTGCGGCCGGTTGTTGTAGTAGTTGGTGTTCGTCTTCTTCTTGAAGTTGTAGTACTTGCAGTGCTATCAGGTCCCCCAGGGCCAACATCGCTAGTCCTGCCGGCAGCATTTTGGAGTGGGTGTGGTTGTGGGAGGGGGTTGGGTGTGCAATTTATGTGTTTTCAGGCTGTATAGCCTCCACCTGTGGTGATTAATTCCACCTGTGCCAGCTGCAATCCCCTTTGGGCGAGCACTGTACCAAGGTTCACCGACGGGCGGGGCGTCCCATTTGTGAGTGAAGCCAGTTGCCATTTTCACACACTGCCGCACTACATGGATGAATTTGTGATTTCGAGCGGTCACAGATGCCTTATCGACGTGATGTTGCAAATGAGGAATTCAAAGGACAGCGCTTTCGGTTTTCAGCTAGCGGCGAGGAGACGCCCACAGGTCTGACTGCAAATATAACGTTCTATTGTTTAATGTCCTTAGGACAGGGGCCATGGCGAGAATGCAATGATTGATATGAATAGTATGGGATGCGCAATAGCGTAGTGGACGATAAGGCAGGACGTTCCCAAATACATGTTACTTCACAACACTAGGATTCCGGGCTGGAGCACATTGGATTTTGCAGACTGCATTACGCACAGACTCAATGGAAGTTTCAAATGTGATGTGAGTAAATGATCAGGCGTTTTCATACCTGCATGAGGGAATGATGTATGGATGCATGGACAGATGATTTAATTGAGAGTTTGCCATGTACATGGCTTTTCGGGATCTATCCCCTTCCCCTGCGCTATGTGATGCAGAGCTGCCATAGTGGGACCATCGTCTATCTGCCCTTGTTGAACCCTCCCTGTCTCGACGCGCCTTCAAACACTTGTGTCTATGCACGTTACGAATCCCATCTAATGGATTCTGTCTTAACAGACGCATGCACACAAACACTCGTTTGTAATAGTGTTTTCACCTCGATTTATATAGTTATGATTCGCAAGTGATTTTTGGGTGGAAATAATCCTTTTGAGTGGGCTAGCATGCATATGGCTGTGGATTTAGTGTGATCATTGAAGTGAGTAATACAAATGAAGTTCTGATGCCCATGCTATTCTTTTTCATTTCATTTGGGTGACAGGTATCTCCTCCCCTTTTGCCGCTGCCATCTGTATGCCACTCCTGCAGATGGCTTTTACTCCCGACACCTGCTGCTTCGAGTTAATCAGTGGAGCACCATTACGATCTTATGGGACGATCGCCAATGGGCCACATGCCCTTACGCAGTACTAGTGGCTAGGAGCTACATATCAGCCTTTCAGCTGGACTAGTGCCTACCTAATGGGACGGCCCTGCGGTTCTCGGCGCTTCCATGTTGCCTTTTTGAATGTGAATGTAGCCCCTGTGTACCATGAAGGAACAGGGCGTCACACAAGGAGAAGCTGGTCATTTATTGCGGATGCAGCCCACAGTAATGAAAAATATATTGGAGTTTATGACCTAATAGCTGTATGGGCTTGGTGAATTTGATGTGCATTCAAATTTGATTCTGATTTCAACCGTGTAGCGTTATTCTTTGCAAGTAATGTAGCATATTCCTATTTGTGGAGCGGTGTATTGTGAGGAGATCTGCATTGGGTTCCGGCTTCTGAGTATAGTTGCGTGGTACTGTACTGGCCGCGTTTGCCTACGAAGCCCAGTAAGGTCAGGGATGGGGCCTGCCATTATGACTGTTTTAATGATGTCATGCTCAGGGGCGGGGATTAGCTTTTGTGTAACAGATGCCGGTCAGCCAGGTGGATTGGTGGAATGATGTGATTATCAGAAAATGGCTGGTCACAGGTGCCTGTGTTTGCGTGCGTTTCTTGGAGGGAGACTGAGGTCATGTCCATTGGAATAGCTTCTGTATTCGTGCCATCTGTGCCCTGCAGCTCCCATTGGCCCCTCTTGAGATGAGCCTGGCTGCTCAGTCACTCTGCCAACTTGTGTGGTACATGCTTATGCTGATGGTTGGTTTGTTTACTGGCAAGAGTACAGGGCTGGTGCAGTCTCCCTCAGGATACTGCTTTGAATGTTGCCTTACACTGGTGTCAAGCGATGGGGGCCTGTTGTTGTTTTGTCTCATGTTTCAGTTCATATTGATGTACTTGAACCTTCACGTGCCTGTGCTGCATCAGTACGGCAATGGTGCCATGCCATATATGGATGGCCACTCACAAGGCACTTGGAGCCCCTACATTCATTTGTTCGTTGGCATGCATGTGTGACTTGTGCATTTCACTGGTTGCATTGTGTAACTTCATTGCACCTACGAGGTGTTGTGCAATGTGGGCAGGGAGTGGTGTACAGGCACTCAGTAGGGCCATTTACGGTTGGTTCGCGATGCCGTAATTCTCACCATGGCGGAATGGTACTTTCCGCCATGCTTGATGGCGTTAAGTGAATGTCCGCTAGGGTCAGCATTCGCGTACCGTTGCGCCATGGTGGTAATTACGGTTTTGCATGGCGCGCGTGCGCGTACTTGGTGCAGTTTGCGTTGGCGTTCACTACGGTGTCGCTGATGGCATCGTACTTTACGGTGACGGGTCATAATCGCACCGAGCGGTATTCGATGGCGGTGTTGCATTTCCGCCATCGTTTTTCGATTTCCGCCAGGGTCGTAATGAGGGCCAATACATTTTATCAACAATATGCCTGGTATCCATCTTGAACTGAGTTGCCATATTCCAATGGAAAGAATAGCAGGATGGGTCAGCAAAAGGGTAAAGTCACTTATAACTAACTGTGTGGTCGTAACATGCAGGCACCCATCTATAATATCAAAGATGTTAGGTAGGCAGGTAACACAAGTTATTTTGACGAATAACATTATATTAACAAGTCTCACAATTCATAATAATAATAATAATAATAATAATAATAATAATAATACTAATAATAATAATAATAATAATATTCATAATCGTAATGATAATAACATAAGTAAACATAAATTAACAAACATTATAAGTGTATTCAATAAAACAGTAAACCACATAGGCAACATTCTTTCCTGGAAGGCAGAATAGGTATTTTTTAGCATCATAAAAAGTTCCAAAATTACACACACTTTAAATTGGTAAAACATATTTCCTTCTAGGCTGATTAAGAACTGGGAACAAAAATAGAAAATGCATTAGATCAGTCAATGAAAAAGCATCACAGATGCATGTCACCAGGAGATTAAAATGAGTTATGGTCGACCAACTAGAAACTACTGAAGATAAAGGAACATCGTAAGGAGGATATCACCCCAGGAAACAAAGAGTGACTCAATACTGGTCTTGTCCCCGGGCTATTTTAACAAACCCCCAAACAATGCCATTTCAACAAAATTCCGGCCCTATGATTATGCACTTGTGCTGGCCACAATCAGGATCAGGTCCAGTCTATCAAGCACAAGGTGATGTCACAGGCCAACAGCTCAAGAGGCCTAAATCAGCAGGAAATAAGTAGGGCCTTGGGTAGCCGTAGCAACCACTCAAAGAAGTGGCATCAACTCTGCAGTATATGGAGCTTTCTAATAGATTTCAACCCTTGAGTTCTCTTGATGTGGTCGACTGAGGGATTAAACCTATTAGTCAGGATAACACAGAAGTAAGTCCTTTACACATGTCCGAATAGTCAACTTTGTCTGCTACCTCTGCTGAGCCCATAGTATGTGAAAGGGGGCTGTTGAAAATATTATCACGGATCATTGTAGGCTTCATAGCCAAATGAAGGCATTCGGACTGGTGTACATAGATATCTCATACAAGGTTATTTTTCTATCTTTACATGAGAATTACCCCTGGGGGTGATAATGTAAGAGAAAAGGGTGGACTGACAACTGTATATTCCTCATCATTGGGTCTTGATATGCTGCTAGCTCCAATTTCTACGTTTAACACACATATATTAAGAGTTAAGAGAAGAAAAAGGAATAATGGTGTTGTTATTTTTTTTGTACAATAGATGCAGCAGATGAGAAAGTTCCTCATCTACCTTAATTGCACTGAGACGCAAGATATTAGACATTCTGTGGCAGGAATGTTGGTATCTAGCAAACTCGGCCAGCTTCACTTGATTGGAGGGCAACAAGAGGACGGGTCGAATGCAGTGACCTTTATGAGGGTGTAAAATGGGGCATTCTGGACATGATTACCAAAAATAAGTCTACTACTAAACAGGGTAAGATCCTGCAACAGCATTTCATAGACTACTACTTCCGATAGCCCAGTTGTTAACACCTTTGTAAGGTCACAAATCGGCCAATCGATTATTTGTGACGAGGTACTACAATTGGTGGATAATCATTGATCTACTGGTGATGACAACAGTGAAAAGAGATTACTCTCCATTATATTTACCTGTATGTTTTTTATGAGGAAAGCCACATCGTCAAACGGAACGCTGCTGTGTGAAGGGCCTCCAACTGCCATCAGAGACTTAGATGAGAAAATATGAATCATAACTGGGTGGAAGTAAACATTATGAACTGTGGTCTTAAACTAATAAAGGAGTGCTTGCAAGCAGATCATAATTCACTCAATCAAACCATTTATAGATTTCTGTCAACAAGTTAACTTATAAGTAGAGTAAAGAATCAGAACACCTGGTACAAGGAGGAGTGCAGACAAGCAAAGCGGTTACTCTGGCAGTTATTGAAAAAGCTTGCAGAAAACTCACAGGAAGGAGGGTTGCCTCACAGGAATTATAGATATATGATGCTGGTAGCTACAACATCTTTTTCAAAACAATCCTGGGTGAGGATGTGGGAGACATGCTGTTCACGTGATACAATGCAGTGTTGGAAACTAGTTCCCAAAGATGTAATTCCGGGATGCCCGCGATCACTGCTACACTAGCTGGAAATATTATAGGAACACAGAGCTGTAATCACGATGTTAAGATATATGGCCCCTAAAACGAGTTATTACCAGTTAGGGAACAAACTGCTCAACCACCGCTAGCCATTCTGGTGAATAGTATTTCCACAATGGATGTAAGGATGGCAATTAAAGGCCTAAAATGCTGTCAAAGTCTGGGACCTGACACAGTCCCTGGGAATTTATATAAACTATTGCCAAAGATATTGGCTCCCTTAGTGCTTATGTTATTCAAGATAATATGTACAACCCAGATAATTCACAGATAATTCCATGAAAGGTGCCGGAGCCATTACCCCCTTACCGCCCCATTACGAGGTCTGCTCGCTGGACCCGATCAGGACGCCTGGTTTTACCAGTCGTCCTTAGCGGGTCCCGCGAGCGGCCCAGCATGCTAACAACGGGCCTGTCATTAACCGGCCTGTTGTCAGCATGCTCCCCATTCACATTGAGCCCTATGGGGGTTCAAATGGGAATGGGGATGGACCGGGTCAGGGTTCCCTGAATGGGGAAATACCCGGCCCTCCAAGGGGCATGGCTACCTCCAAACTCGTAATGAGGCCAATGTGTCATCTAAAATACCGGGGAACGTATTGGTGGGCAGACTACAATTTTGGATGGAGGAGAGGAGGATTCTCTCAGATACACAGTTGGGCTTTCACAGGTCCCTAGGCCCCACATAACATTACCTACATGTGTCAATTGTCATAGACAAATAGTACGTGAAAAAAGCGAGAATATGTTTTGTGTTGATTCTTTTACCGAATGCATTGAACAAAGATTATGATGATGATAGCTGCATCAGTAATTCTGTGAACGGGGGTTGTAGGCACCTTTAGGCCACTCCCAAAATGAATTTGTTTAATTTAACTTGCACCAGAGAGTTTGAACCTGCATGTACATAATGACATACTGCACATACTGCAGCGTAAAACTAGTCATACATCCCTAGGAATAATATTCTCAGCTTCCTAAATGTGTTCTGTTAGAGGAGATTCAGGGTACATTCAGCTGCAATATCTGATGACACCAATCAGGAACCCCTCCCACCCCCCCACCTCCAGTGGATTAAAATTAGGCCCGCATTGTCACAAGGGTCTGCATATAACACAATGTGGGCTGCTAAAGGGACATTTCAGGTGCCTCCACTCGAAAGGATGCTCAGGAACATCCCTGTGGTGCCCGCGCAGGACAGAGGTACTCCAGAATAGTGATGATGACCATGCAAGTGTGGCCACAACGCAAAAGGCTCGGCATTGTGGACTGAGGTAGGGAGAGTTGTTTTATCTGTCAGAAACAATAGCATATTTACTTCTAGAGATGTTTTAGAATGGATTGCATTGTTTCAATACAATGTTTACTATGACACAACAAAAAATAAGTATGTTGCTCAGCATTCCATATTGTGTGTGCCTGTTGAAGATGGAGGACAGCCAGATCCTTCATTCTTTCCATTCTTGTGAGCCTCTCTCATACAGCAGGCAAGGAGTCATATGGTTGGTAAGGGCAGGGTATGCGTTCTTGATGTCTTGTCCGCATTTCTGTATCCCTT
Source organism: Ambystoma mexicanum (assembly GCF_040938575.1). NCBI lineage: Eukaryota > Metazoa > Chordata > Amphibia > Caudata > Ambystomatidae > Ambystoma > Ambystoma mexicanum. The sequence goes on along the minus strand of NC_090929.1, from coordinate 1,317,794,458 downwards.
TCATCCATTATGTCATCATCATCAGTACTTTTGTGTCAGGGTCAGCATGCCACAGCAGACAACGAGTGATGGATGAGTGCAGAGCAGATTCAATATAATACATTTAAGGGTGCTTGTAGGTGGTTACACTGTCAGATTTCCAGCAGTGGTTGTGGCTTTTGGGTCAGTAGGCCAGTCAGGAGGCTGAATTTTGCTGCTGTTTGCAGGGTCCTATGCTACTGTGGAGTGTGCAGTGGGGCTGGAGATAACAGCAGCTGGTAACAAGGTCACAGAGGTTGCTTGGCTGTGGCCTTGCAGTGGATGCCATCACTACGTGGAGTCAGGATTTCAGCTCCTGAGTGGATGAAGCTGACAGATAATGTTAGGTGTTGTCATGATATTGGTATGTCAATATCCCCGAATATCTAGCAGGGTCTGTAGGGGTTGACTGTAAATGCTAATGATCATTGAGAATATAATGGATCCCATGGGCTAATGGGAGGGTCACCGAAGGAGTCCCGGTGAGTCCCGCTTTGCCGCACAGTATCGCCTGTTGGAGCCTACTGCCTGCTGGATTACGCTGTGATTTTGGACTGCACCTCCCATAAGGTGAAGGCACATCGAAATAACTACCTGCTCGTTTAAACTAAGACGTTTAAACTAAGACGAGCATTCATCTCACCAATATTCCTTCTCTTTGTTTAGGCACCCTGCCACTTTTACGAAGGAGTCCCGGTGAGTCCCGCTTTGCCGCTTCGCCGCAGCGCCGCTCGGGGCTTGCCGTAGAACTCATTGTCTTGATTACTATTGTTGCTGTGTTTACTCACCCAGCTATTTCGTAACTACTGAGTTGTTAGCTGTTACTTTGGTTGAAAAATGACTCAGCCACTTTATTCACTACGGACTGGAATGCCAGTAAAATCTGCAACAGATGAATTCAACCCCTTACAACCAAAGAACGGACTAAATCTTTAAAAAGCTTTTTTTCTCGCAATTGTTCCACTCCAAAACAGTTGGCCTCGTGTCCGCCTCCAGCGAAACCACTAAAGGACTCAACTACAGCGGACACTCGTAACTGTTACTTGGGCCAGTCAACAAGAGGTATGAACCTGTTGTGCCCTGTTAATCAGGTGGGAAAATGTCATGTTGATGAAGGAGCTGCTTGCCCAAATACAGTAGTGTTAACTGACCTGTCTTCACAATTGCCTGAGTGTGAAATGCTGTATTTGGCCACTTCAAATAATATAACTTCAAATGATATAATTACAATACCAATAAGTGGTCAGACTCTTGAACATAAAAACCCTAACAAAGATCAAACAGATATAGTGGTAACTGATTTAGACTCCATGCATACTAGCTATTCGGCACAAACCATTTCAGAAAAACTATCATTCTCCCCAAAAATGTTTTTTGACCCCACCCCAAGGCACACACTAAACAGAAAATCTCAAATTAGGGAAATAACTCCTAGAGACTCGCAGTCCCCTCAGATGGGTAACAGAATTGTGGGCCTTGCATTAGAAGCTATGAACATAACTATGAACACACTAGTGAAATTGTTCGAATCACTCAATGAAAAGCTAAACACACAAAGTGTACAGATTGCTTCGATTATGGCATGGCAAGCCGCTGTCCAATTGCCTAATCTAAAAGACATTCACTCGGTTGAATCTAAATCCACTTCCCCCATTAGAATCAAGCACTATGACAAGGCTTCATCTCCTTTTAAAGCTAGTCAACACCGAGAAGGGTCTCTCTCCTATTTGGAAGTTCATGATGTTTCTTTTGCAGTGCCCTTTTTCCCAAAAATTATTTTTGACCCAATGGCTTCTGTGAATGGAGAATTGAACCCTTCGCCACCTTGTGTAGAGTCAAGCAGTAAGCCAATTTATACAATTTTTGCTAAACCTGCCAAGAGCGGAACGCCCGCTGCAAAACCTATAAATCAAGATCTAGGTAAACCAAATCAAAAAATAATTGTAGCTCCGGAAAAAAAGATATCCAAAAACATAAAGACTAGAAAAGGGGATGTTTCAAACTCTGCAAAACAGTTTATGAATGCACTTACCACCCCAAGTCAAAAAAACAACAAGACGTCTGTTGCCATTACAAAAAAATATGTACTTTTGAACCAAAAGCGGAGAGCGAGAGGAGGAAATGTAAAATTGCTGTCTAACCCTTTACCTCATTCGCCTTTAGATGGCCTAGTGGAAGCCATTGAGAGTCACCACCCTTCGATACCTATTGAACCGATGATTTCCCCTACGACCGCTATTGTCTCTTCCAGTGAGTCAACCAATTTAAGTGACCCTAATGAGCAAGCCTCTAGACAAGCAGAAATCAAAAGGGCGGTTGAAGCCTACATGGCTAATTTTGTGCAAGTTCCCATATTGGGAGCCAAGCAAATAGTCCCTGTACCACATGTTACCTCTGAAACTATCCCTAAGGATCACAATCCACCACCACTGAATGATTGCTATAAGGTTGGCGCTAATGTCCTTAAAGCAATTCACTCTGGTGAGGAAGTTAGAAGAGGTGGCAATCCAATTCAGAAAAATAAAATTGAGAACGATCCATTGGAGGGTCATGGGCTAGAAATAGCCGAAATGGTGCGAGCACTATTACCAAAAACTCAACCGAAGATTATAGTGCAACCAATAGCCGAACTCCAGCAAGTACCTGCCTCTGAGAAAAAGCAGTCTAAACCTCTGGCAAGGGATAACAACTTGAATTCACTGATCATTGGATGTCGTCCAGCTCCTCATCCACAATTCCTCTTAAACAGGAAAAGTATTCTTGAGATTTTTTCTGATATAGATGAGCTAGAGGATGTGAGTTCAGCCGATATTGAACAAGTAGAATTCATTGAAAAAAAAATTCTAACAATCAGTTGCATGAAGTTGCGATCTCGTTTAGTTTGCAATATTATATGGTCTGCTAAAAATCAACTTTTTGACATGGGTTTTTTGATTATCCCCGGCTCGTCATTGACTAATGAACCACCCAGGGACCTTTCACAGGAGGTTGTTGCAGTGGTTAACTCGGGAAATGGAGAGTGTGCATCTCATTGTAATTGTAAATGCAACTGTGTATCAAATAGTTAACTAAGCAAACAATTACCAACCAAGTCAATACTACTTGCCTTCTGGAACTCTTGTGGTCACTCCCATTTGTTTAACAACTATAGTACAGACCTTAATCAGTTTGACATAATCATGTTGCAGGAAACCATGCTTACCAACTCCCCAATTTGGCAAGGACATACTATACATTTTACTCCTGCAGAACGGGGCGAAAAAGGTCGCCCGATGTCTGGTCTTTTAACTGCCATCAAAATTAGTCCTACCACTGAACTTATGTCAACCCACTCTCCAAATGCATTTATGCAACTAACCATAATTTCTGTTTGCTCAATGTCATATGCTTTAATTAATATTTATTGGAAGCATCTCAGCATTACTGATGAACTCTTTTTTAAGGAAATGATTTGTATGTTGGACTTTATTGTGATGTCTCCAGAAATTGCACATACTATAATTGCTGGAGACCTCAATGTGCATCTTTTCTCTGTACGAGTCCCATCGGAAAATTCTAGACTAATCCAATGCGAAGACTTGATGTTTTCACGGGGCTTGTGTATGTTAAATGGAGCTTGTGAAGGAGATGTTCCACCAAGTCACACGTGGCAAAGTGGTGTGCGAAGAGCTACTATTGATTACATATATGTCGACTCAAATTTGTTCATGAGTGGAGTAACTTTTAAGGTCTTGCCTCGAAGTGACAGTGATCACCTGCTTTTAACTAGTCACTGGACAACTTCTTTGGCAACACCATTAAAGCATGCAGCTACTTACTCTGAAGTGCTTAGTGAAAACTCTGAGCTAAATCGAAGTAAGTGGTATGACACAACAATACAACGTTACACTAGTTCACTAGTGGCAGCATTTACCCACGCGTAACTAAGCAGCTCTCATCCAAACGTTTGTTATTATGACCTCATGCAGGACTTTGTCCCAAGGGGTCAAAATTCCAAACGACAAACAACTTTGAGAAATCACGTATTTGATATGTTGGTAAAAAAGAAAAAAACTGAGTATCGTGCACAAAAGCGAAAAGCTAATCTTCTTTCTCTCAAATATAGAACTCCAGCCTTGACTCGTATTAAAACAAAATATCGAAACTGGATGCGCTCTTATCGAGCAACCCTCTATCAAAAAGATGGAGAGAACATGTTATCTATGACTCGCAATCAAAATACAGCTCAGATGTGGACCACACTAAATTTAGTTTCATCCAACCCTCAAACTCTGATACAGTCGCATTATGTATCTGAAAAAAGTTGGATTGAGCATTTCACCAGAATTTATGCGAGACCTATAGCATCCCTTGTGGGGCCTCACTTTGGTGAAATTATGCCACTCCACCTTAATTTCACTAAAGGTGACATAATGCACATTATTTCAACACTGAGTGAATCCAAGGCTCCAGGACTAGATGGGCTTTCGAATAAAACATTCAAGAGTAATCCAAATCTATGGGCAGAGGCCTTATTTCAGATCTTTCAAAATATTATTGTTACTCAAACTATTCCTGCTACCTGGAGACATTCTATAATTATACCATTGTTTAAGAAAGGCGATTGTCAGCGGCCTCAAAGTTACCGTCCGATTGCTATACTAGATGCTCCAGGCAAATTGTTTTGTCGGATCATTTTGCGAGAGTTTAACGAATGGACGCAGCGGGAACTCAAAAGGGACCCATTCCAGTCTGGGTTTATTAAAGGAATTGGCACTGCTCCAAACATGCTCGCACTTAATCTGATCAAACAAAAATATGTTAATGAAAATCGCAATCTCTATGTTGCTTTTGTTGACTTCAGTATTGCATTCGATTCAATTGATCGGCATCTACTATTCCAAAAACTCCATCAACATGGGTGTCGCTCTTCAATTCTCACATTAATAAAACTCTTGCACTCCCACACCTCCTTGCAGGTGAGATTATCTTTAGAGGGGCTCCTTACAGCTATTATTCCAACTGAGCGGGGCTTAAAGCAAGGGTGTATCCTTGCGGCTTCACTATTCAATTTTTTTCTGTTAGACATTGGTATGAAATTTGAGAACACAATCTCCGATTCACCCAAGCTAGGTAATCAGAAAGTTACATGGCTGCTCTACGCCGATGACTTGGTATTATTGTCATGTTCACCTTATGGCCTTCAAAACCTTCTAAACAAATTACAGGAGTATGTTCTTGAGAACAATTTAATTATTAACCTCGAAAAAACTCAAATTGTTGTGTGTCACAAAACAGCAATCAAAAAAACTTGTAGATTTACCTGGTCTTTGCATAATCAAGAGTTCCTCGTAGTGCAACATTACAAGTATCTAGGTCTCCCATTTTCAGAAGTATTGAACGATGATATATATCGTGTAACACTTGATGCAAAAAATAGCTCGTTAACATCGCAAGCCAAAATCTTACTGTTTAAATAGGGCAAGTTCACACTAACTCATGTAATTGCCTTTTTCCAGCAAAAAGCAACTCCCATTCTAATCTATGGAGCAGAGACTGTAGCACCAAAGCCAAGAACCTTTTGGGATCGTCTTGAATCTCAATTTTGGAAGGGTGTGTTGAGATTGCCGCAATCGACCCCAATCCCAATGATTCGTTATGAACTGGGACTAATCTCCGTATATTGTCAAGTATTATGGAAATTTTGCTCATTTTATCGGAAATGCTTAATTGGTGCACCCTCTCACAATATTTTGGGTGTGTTGGCTAATCATTTGATAACCTCCAATTTGAAATTTCCGGGGAAATGGTCTGAGTGTGTACTAGACATACTAGTTAAGGCTGACATCTCAATAGAATTATTGTTGATGAATCCAACTAAGGCAAAATTAAAACTGCACCACTATGACTGGATAAACACGCGCCAACAATGCCTAGAATATGTAGATTGCGACTTGGTAAAGTATTCGCACAAAAAAATGCGTTGTCCAGAGTCATATTTAATTAAATATCCTTCAAGTTATGTGAGAACCCAGTTGATGCGCATTCGGCTAAATTTGTGTTTAGCAAGACAGATCTTGGGAAGGAGACATCTGGTGTCTCAAGATCAAACCTTTTGTAGATACTGCCTTAACTGCCAAACAATCGAGACTTTATGCCACTTAGTGGTTGAGTGCCCAGCTCTGAAATATGTGAGGTACAAATTTTTTCATGCAAAATGTAATTTTTATATAGAGTATCCTATTGAAAAAATTTGGAATTACTTATTGACCAGCACGAATTCCTCTGTTCAAATTGCGCTAGTTCAACTTGTTAATCACGTGATCCCTGAGCAATCAAGCTAAGAATGCAAGATTTTGTAAAACTACACATTTGTACATATTCAATTTTACCCTTTGTTTTGTATCAAATTAATTTTATTCAGATCTATAATGTATGAAACTTTTGTTGATGATGTAAACTACACTGTTTGAAAGGTTGAATTATTCAGCCAAATCAAAAAAAAAAAAAAAAAATGGGAGGGTCAGGCTTTCATGGGAATGTATTGCTGTTTTCCATAGAGGTATGATGCAAACCAGTGCAATACTTTTCAATCTTTACCCATGCTTATATGTGAGTGGATAGCAGAGTACTGTCATTCACCCATGTAGCCACAGCCTACAAAGGTTAGGGTAAATGCCCTGTTACTCAGTGCTGCTAATTCACATCCTTCCCGTTCAACGAGGTAGAAGCAAAGTTTGCAGACTTCTCCACTGCAGGGAATGCCTCGGTCCTCCTAGAATTATTCAAACTATAATCCTTGTACATCTCTGCGAGGCCATCCCTGACACATCCTCTCCCATTTCCTCTAATTTAATGTATTGCTGACTTCTGTCACTTTAAAATATATGTTATGTGGAGAATCTAATCTTACCTTTTTTTAAATGCACCACAACGCTAAACATCTCGCTCATATCTGTTTTTATAAGATCATCTCTCCTGCCTTCTTGCAGGCTCAGTCTCATCTTTTCAACTTGTTTTAATAAGGTGGTTTCTTTGTAGTGCCCGCTTCCCTTGCTCTTGTCTTTTACTCTCAACTGTTCAACGTTGGCTTGCATATACCCAGGGGAGTTGCTAGGTCTAGAAAAGACCAGGGGCTATGGCCCCCTTAGCCCCCCCTTGCAACGCCCCTGCATATACCAGTCACCTTCAGTTTCACATCATGTTGCTTTGCCTTCAAGTGCGTTCATGAGCTCACCCCTGATTATCTCTCATGTTTTATCACTTTCCCTCTTCCTGCTCAGGCCACTTAAGCGCCACTTGTTTCTATGTGCTTCTTCCTGTCTTTTGCTCTTCACTCTGGACACACCTTTTGAGTAAAGCTTGTCCACATCGTTCCGCATAAATGTTCCATTTACACATGAACTTATTTCAGTTGCATTGCTTGCTGTAAATGTCTTTGATAAATGAGCTCTATACGTACATAATATACAATGAAGCAACATCATCGACGTGTAGCATGTATCCCAGTAGAATTCATAAGGTCATGGCCATTTAGGGAACTCTGAAGTAGGAGATTTCTTTTCATATGTGCTAGTGCTTTTGTCTCCACCACAGCATTTGAGAAGTGGGCTGCCATTGCAAGCAGTCGGGCAAAGTACTGTTTGGCCAATACGTGCCTAGGTACTTGCCATGGCAAAATTTTACTTCTCAGAAAAGGAGCCCTTTGAGCATAACACAGTGACTTGTGTAGGGCTGTGCAACCTGGCACTAAGATGTTTTTGACTGCAACGCCCCTGGTCGCTCACCATTTACTATACTGGCTAGCTCTAGCTCTAATGACAGTGGAAGTAAAAAGCCTTTCGAGCCCCTAGGTTGCAGACCCATCCTGTACACTATGGGGCTGATTCATGGAATTTGTGCGCCGAAAAACGGGGATTTGTGTGCCATTTTGCCCGCAAATCTCTGTTTAACATTTTCTGTGCACAAATTCCATGAATCAGCCCCACATCTCAGAACGTGTCAAGGCAGCCCCCATCCATGCTATCCCACGTGTTCATGTTTATTAAATGTGAGGTTGGTATACTTTAGCTCCTGGTTTCATTATTTTGATTTTAATCTGTTGTTTTAGGTCAACAGTCTCATTCAGTGGGTGGGATTATATATAGGAGAGATGGTGTGTAGGAAGGGTTATGAGCTAAATAATTTGTGCAAAATATGCTGTGTGTAGTGTGGCGTAATACATGGATTATAAACATTGGTACTAACATTTAGCATTAGTGGGCTAGATTTTTCAGGCCACAGAGTTTGAGTGTAATGTGTTACGCAGCAGGTACACAAATTAAACGCTGATTGATCCTTGCCAGTTTCATAAATATTGCAAAATTGAGAGCTGACACCAGTCCTTTGCAAAGCAGAGCATGCAGCATAGTGTGGAAAAGTGCTGTGAGAATACATTTTCATTGTTCTGGTCAGAAGAAATGAAGGATGAAGAGGCAATGTCATGGAATACTGTCCAAAGGTCATTTAGCGAGTGCTGGACATTTACACGTGCAGAGTCGGTTGGGCAAGATAGATGCTAAAATGTTCTGGCACGTGGTAATGATGACACGAAAAAGGCTGGAAAATTATAAACACAATCCATGACTACTTAGATTGAGAGGTGGTTTTCTGGGAAAGGTTTAAAAGGGGGAGAAAGGAGGAAGCTGGGGTATTCAGCTGTTTGGATCTTCCTGGTGAGAAAGAGCTAACGGGTGATTTTCGTGGCTTTCTGTGTTCCTGCTGGGCCTCTGCAGGTGAATCCTGTTAAGGGAGTAAGCAGCTGCTGGAAGAAGGAGGGGCGGTCCTGCGTAACTGTCGTGAGGTTTCTCTTCAGGACTGGATGCCGATGTTGTTGCAGGGGAGTCCTTTGAGGGCCATATCAGGAGTTGGGGCTGTGTCCTGTCAGAGACTGGCCAATCATGCTTGGCTGAAAAAGTGCCTGGTGTGTCAAAGACCAGGCAATTATTCCAAAAATACAGAGAGCGCAATGTAAACATAAATAAGTTCATAATTATCAAGTAGGACCCTTTTCTGTAGGGTATTGTAATTGGCACAGTGTCGAACTGGACACAAAAGGCAGCACTTTGTTCATCTTTCTACTACCAAAAGATTAACAACGTAGCGGAAACCCCAAAAGTATTAGCTGGGGGTTGCTTCTTTCAGACAGAAGGGGTCACAATATCACAATCTTGCAAACTCACAATCATAATGTTGCCACTAACCCAACGTGGCTGTAGGAGAGTAACTGAGAGCTGAAACGGTTTCATAGTGCAGTGCTTTCATAGACAGAAGTGCCAGTTAGGATGTTTCAGGCCGGAGAGAAGTCACTTCCGTTTGAAGAGCGATGCTGATTCACTGTAAAGCATGTATTGATGTAGAATGTGTTTCCCTGTTTTCTTCTCACATGGCCATGCAAACACTTACCACCTATGATTCTATGCTCACCACTATCCCAAAGGGTTTGATTGTCTATCTGTTCTTTCTGATGAGTGAATATAAAAGAGTTTAATTGTGAAAGCACGTGGTGGTTATTATTGTGTCTAGTTTCTTGTTTGCTTCCAGAGATAAATGTACCTATATAATGACATGTGCAGTATAAAGACTGTAGATGTTTTTCTGCAATCCCGCGGTATAGTGTGACATTGGTGAAAAAATGAAAGTGGTAGGAATCATCCTACAGTTGGTAGGGCTGTTGCTGCAGAACTGTAAGTGAAAATGTGATTTCAGGTGTCAAGTTTAGCTTAATACAATACTGTTATGTTGGTGTTTGTGCGCCTGCAGACTGCTTGTTTGATTTATTCATGAGTTGCCTTGTGTTGTTATGTAAGCATGCCACTGTCGAACAGCTGCATAGAGCGGGTTACCGGAAAGCGGGTCTTAGTCTCGTTGAGACACAAACCTTCTCCCTTTGCCTACATGTCATGAATAAGGGTCACAAAAAAAGGCGAGCTAATCTCACAGTGAGCATGTTTCACGTTTTTGTTTTTGTTATTTTTTTCTAGGAGAATCCGTAAACATAAACCTTTTTTTTTATTCTTGATGCAACAGTAAGTGCCTATTGTTTTCCTCTCCGAGGGACATTCAAGTATATGTCAGTGTTTGCAACTCATGGTTCAGAAATGTCAATGTTTCAACCATGCATTCAAGAGTAGGTGTCCGCTAGTAGCAGTAAATTGTCGCTCGCAATTTTGGTAAATGATCTGTGTCTTTGACTGATTTATCATTAACTTCCAATTAATTTACGCTGTGAAAATACATTATCGGGAACGCCGACGAAAAAAGCTATTATTAAGCCATGTTAAACACTGCAAATTGTTTCAGTCTTCAGCCATTAATGAAGTGGGAAACGCGCATCAACGCAGTGAACAATGTGACTGCCACGTTTTCTTGCTATCTCACTCTTTCACCGCTGGAGAGCAAACACGCACGTATACAGCCCCGTACAAACCTTGTTTCTTGCAAATTATACCCTGTCAAATAGAGAAAAGGCAGCCACTTAAAACATGCAGACGTCGTGGCATAAGTTCAGCATCAGAAAGCACACATGACAGTTGCAATAATAGCAAGCATTCTCAAAGTCAGTAGGTCTGGCTCTTCAATACAGACATGTGAGCCATCACGGAAACTTGGCTCCACCAAGCCTCAGGCCCAGCATTGTCCCCATTGACTTTGCCATACCCAGAAATTCTCTAAACTCTACAGGCGGAGGCGACACACGCTTATCTACAGAAACTCCATTAATATCCCTTGATATCACACTTGCTAACGGTTCAACGGATCAATGGATGGGAACTGTGAGCTTGTCACTATCAAACTCTCCACCTCCCTGTTAGACTCTTTGACCATCCACATCATCTACTGACCGCCTGGCCAATCTGCCTCCTTCGATGAAGACTTCATTCAGACTGTAGGAGAAAACCTCAAACCAACTTCGAGGACCATACTACTCGGTGACCTAAATCTAGGCCTTAACAACCTTTTAGACATCTCCGCTGCAGTTGTCGCAAATGCCCCTCCAGCCATGCCTCCTACCCTATCGTGTAGCACCCGAGAAATATCCAAAATCTCCATGCAGCTCACACCACTCCTAATGGAGAACTTAGACTCTGCAGACCCAAAGACCCTAGCAGATATTTACTTGAACACCTTGACCAATGCAATACACTTGGTGGGCCTATGCACAGGAGAGCCACACCAACTGGTCACATCAACTCCTGGTTTATCCCTGACCTCAAGGTTTTACGTAGGAGAACAAGACAAGCAGAAGCCATTTGGAGAAAGGACCGAACAGAACAGACAAGCTCTTTCAGCTAGGAATAAAAATAGGCCATTATTACAGCCAAAGCGACAGCATACAACACAAGAATAATGAATGCCAGCTCCAACTCCCAAGACTTTTTCAGAATCCTCAGAGAATTAGAAACGCTGTCCACACCTCCCCCACTGCTATCACAAATGGTGCATAACTATCCAGAATGCTATGTGATCCAAAATAACCTCCCTACAACAGAAAATAGAAAGAACAAACATACCCTTATCACCACACCCACCACACACCTTCCTTCCACTTTAGAGAAGTGTCAGAAGAAGAAACTGCCAATGTACTAAGAAAGCTCAAACCTTTGTGATGTAAAGGGGACATCTGCCCTGCTAACATTGTCAAAGACTGCTCAGAGCCCTAGTCCCGTTCATTACTAGATGTATCATTTCTTCCTTCTCCTCGAGCCAAGTCCCGACCAGTCTACAAGAACGTTGGGTTCTCAATTTACTAAAAAATACCTTGCTTGACCGATCAGCACCTAATAATTACTGCCCCATCACAACGGTCCCGTTCGTGCTGGATAAGGCAGCCTACAATCAAATACAATCCTTCCTAGAATCCAACCTCATTTTAGGGACACGCCAATCAGGCTTCCAGCTAGGACATGGGATGGAATCAGCATTACTAGACCTGAAAAACCAGCTTGATTCCTTCAGACACAAAGACAAGCCAGCCCTCCTACTCCTCCTGGATCGCTCGGCCTGCCCCAGTAGACCATAAAACTCTTTGTCACTATCGTATGGCCGCAGCCAACTTCTCCCTTAAAGACTCAATCTGGGTAGCCTCCTTTGTGGAAATAAAGATCCATGAGAGTCTTCTCAGACTCTGCCAGTGCCTTACCTATCACCATTCTGTGTGGTGTCCCACAAGGGTCCTGCTTCTCCCCCTCCCTCTACAACATCTTCACAAAACCCTTCTTCGACCTCCTGGACTCCATCGACATATCCTTCACCAAATATGCCGATGACACCCACATCCTCATTCCATTGTCAGGCATTTATGACAAAGACTCCCTCATCATACCAAATATAATCGACAATCCAAGCCTAGATGGCTTCAAACCACCTATGCCTTAATGATGACAAGATGGAGATCCTACTGCTGGAGTCACCGTTCTGGCTCAAATAGCTCAATGCCCAATTCTCAGTCTTCATGATAGATGGTATTTAAGTCCCTGTCTCAGCATCCGTAAACACACTGGGTGTCCACCTGCATGCATTCCTTTCCCTCACCAGACAAGTAAACGCAATCGCCTCTTCAGTTGCCTCCACAGCCAAACTCATAATTGCAGCCAGACAATTTCCTACACCACCCAGCTGTCTCACCATCGCCAAAGCAATCATCAGGCCTAGATTGGACTACTGCAACGTCCTCTTTTCAGGGACTTTAAAACAGAAAATACAGGTAATCCAAAGCAATGCCCTACATGTAGTAATGAACATCCCGAAAGGAGAGAACATCTCAGCAGTGAGAAAGGAGGCTCACTGGCTCCCAATCCGAGAAATATTTATCTTCAAAACACTCCATCACTCACTAATGTCTTTTGAAAGCTGCCCTGGAATACCTATCTCAAAAAAGTGTGAACACCAAGTTTGCCAGACCAGTAAGGTCTATCCACGCCCACTGCATTGTTCCAAGAATCCCTCTCTGCAGTGAAAATATTGTAAGTTATCAATTTTCCATCAGCAAAAAGGTTGCCAAGCCACTGGATCCCACTCAAGAACCAATTTGGCCAGAGCAAAGTCTTCTCTTCAAACGTGATCTCAGGATTTAGCCATATTGATGATTTTGAGGAGCCAAAGACATCTTCCTGGGTTAACTCTCCTAGTTTATGCCAGCATAGTCGCAAGAACTTGGTTGGTGGGGAAGACCTACTTCCTCTCATATCCTCTGTTGTTAGAACTGCTCTCAGTGATAGAGGCGTACACTTACATGTCTCTGCTAGCGTCCACACATTTGCCACATCTTCAATAAAAGGAAGCAGCTGTATATATTACAGGTTCAGTGGTATTGACCCTGTAGTTATGGTTTAGTTGGCTTTCCCATAGGAAGAGCAGTGTGTGGGCAGTGTGTGGGAAGCTTATAACGTTGGCACCATTTAACAAATCTGCATGAATCTTATAACAATTTAGACTGGACTCTAGATTGTTGTGCAAAGTTCCATGTGTGTTATCAAGGTGAGACAATGTTGTAAGGGGATCCCAAACTTTTCAAATTACTCATAGACTTGAATGGGAACAATTTTTTGCTTGTGACTTCAGCCTGGACCACTTAATGGATTTGTACCAAACCTGCCCAAGGAGTGGCTGCCTGGTCCCAAAAGTGTGATTTTGCAAATGTGGTGTAAATCTCTCCAGCATATGTTTTAAAAATGCCCAAAAAGTAAGAAAAAAATATTTATATCCAAGCCCAGTTCATGGACTCACTTCCTGATTCGGTGTCCGGGGATGAATCTGGATCAATCAGGGAGCCACGTAACATTTTTGGACATCGGGCGCTGTTGCACAACAAATGGCATAGATGTGTATCAAGGTCACTCTGCCACAAGGCCAGGTCTAATAACCACTAAAGTGCACTCTGGGCACCGGTAGAATCTATCCGGGACCCACTGGGCAGAGTTGAGAAGCCTCTGGGGTCAGGGGCGAAGTTCTGAGTCATGGCTATCCTGGCTAATGGGATAAGCAGCGATGCTGGCAAGATGGTGCTCATGGCCACACAGCAGTGAGGTGAGCGGAAGGTGATCCGGACGTGTGGGCGGTGGGAAGAGGTACGGCCCATGAACATGGAGCAATTTGCAGGTACGGGGGTCCCAACGGTCTACCGCCAGCCTCAGTGCCCATGGCACAGGACCCCCTCAACAGTGTGGGAACTGGCTCCACAAAACTGGACCATGCCTCTGTGAATGAGGAGAGGCTGTGCTAGGCCCATTAGCAGGAACGAGTGCCACAAGATGCCACAACTCTCCTAGTGACCGGGGGGGCACGAGGAGTGCCAAAGGACAGCAGTAACACACTTTTGCAAGGTTAGCCACAGGGGGGAGAAATAATCAAATAAACACAAATGTAAAGGCAGCATTGATACATGTGTGCACCCCCAACCACCCACTCAGGATTGTCAATGCCCATGAAATATGGACATTGGATAACTGAGGGTGCAGACTAGCTGAAGGTACACCAGGGAATATTTCCCCTTGCATTTCTCCCCCTCCATTAGCGGGGGTGAATTCCAGGAACAAGAAGGGGAGACTGATCTCCCCCCGGGGGATGCCCTGTAAGGTGAGGCGGATGGCAAGGCAGAATTGCAGGACCAATAACAAATGAGGTCCAGAGCAGGTGTTGCAGAGGCCTAGCCCTGACAGGCTGAGAGGGCAAGAGTAGACTGCACAGTAGGGACAGCCCCCAGAGCTCTGATTACACCAGCAATGACGAGAGGGAAGGAGAGGGCAAAAAGGCTGACAGGCAAACTAGAATGGAAGCCTGCACAAGAGGAGGGGTAAAAGAACATGCACTGCCACTGCTGCAATAGACACATGGATCAGAAGGGGGAGGAGATGGTGAGATCAGCAGCACACACGTGTCATGACCCTTGCCCCTGGCCCTCACTGGCAAGTCAGCCCTCCAGTTAGGGCCAGGTCAAAGGCCTTAAAACCTTATCCAGGACTCTCTTGGAGTCAGTCATGGCATTACTTGGGACTATTTAACTTGGGGGGGGGGCTCAGCCAACATGGAGGTACACACGTAGCTCAGTTACAAGGAACTGAGCTATGCGGTCTAGTCTTTTGAGTGTGGCAGGCCTGGGACTACTTTACCTGGACTACTTTGGGTGTGGCAGGCCTGGGATTATTTTACCTGGGCTACTTTACCTGAGACTATTTAAACAGCACCCAACAGCACCCAACAGCACCCAAACAGCAAAACATGCTTTGCGTTATTCTGATGTGGGCAGCGTAACGCTCACTGTGTCCAGTTCTTTGATTCCAGTTTACCTGAAACCAAGGACCTGCAGAGAGAGAAAGAACACTACAAAACTTACCTGGAACATTATCCTGTCTTCAATCCATCGCCGAATTCAGTTCCTCTCACCTGAAGGTACGAACTCCATCATCCGGCACCGCATGCATCCTGGAACACCATAACCTGGAAAGAGGAGAAAGAAAGACAGCATTAGTAAGCGTTTACTCAACGTTTCCTCCCAAATGAAGAAAGCCAAACAATTCTTACTTGGGTAGTCATCTCCTAGTCAGTATCATTGCTGGAACATTACGGCGCTCGGCGAGGAACATCTCAACCTGCAAGGAGAGAAAAGACACAGATTAGCAATATAAAAGGCAAAACAGTGCCGTGCATCGCGCATTACTCACCGGACAGCATCGCGCACACTGCGCTTTCACCTACCAGCCCATGCTCATCTTCAAATTCCATGACAACACCAAAATACCTTTCCATACCTAAAAGGAAAGAAGCAAGACATTATTATTCGAACTAAGAGGAACATAAAAACTGCATATAAAGACTGTAAAGCAGCAAACCTACGGATTCGCAGCAGGCCTGGATTCCCACAGGGGGCTTGCACCAGGGAAATAACTTGGTCGCTGCTCGCCCCCCACATCTACGCACCCCTGCCACGAGGAGCAGTATGGAGAATCCACCTTTTACAATATTAAGACCCATCTTTAACCAGAGGCCTTACCAAGGGACCGGGAGAGGGTTTGAGAGTGCAAATCATCCAACCAGGGCACCAACGCTGGGTGGCGTCCCTCTGGATACCAGGTGAGCGTAACAACAAGATATCCTGAGATTAATTCAGGACGCCATCATTCAACTTGAGCAAAGAATAGATGCAGTGGCTGAGGCATGATCTCTGTAAAGTCTCCTCAAGAGTCACTGAGGCAGAACACTGTATCCCTGCAGGGGAGGAAGCAGTGGGCCCAGTAAGGGCATATGTAAATGGTCTTCTTCTTCACAGAACGGAGCAACTACAGCATGGAATGGAGGATGTGGAAGCAACCTGTGCCTAAGTGGTTACCCAAAAGAGATGAAGGGCCCACAATTAAATTATTCTTGGAAGAGTGGATCCAGGAGTGGATGGGACTGCAAGGATTGAATGTGCCCATATAATCCTGTGAAAAGAAACACTGGCCGGGGCGCCACCCAGGCAGGTCATCGTAATTACAGGGACAGAGATGTCATTCTGCAGGTGGATAGGAGCAAAGATTGCCATATACCCAGATTTCACAAACAAAAAGTCAAAAAAGCCAGGTAATCCTTCAATGGAATGCGTAGAAAGCTCTGGGAAAAAGGAATTAAATATGCCATGATGTTTACAGCGATATTGAGGATAAGCTGTCCAAAGGGAGTACGCTTCTTTGCCGGACCAGGGGAAGCATGGGAATGGGTGGAGGCAGCCCCTGCTCTGGCAAAGGAACAGTTGCAGAAAGCAGCGATGGAGGCGGATAAGGAAGTGAATAAGGGAAGACACCATAAGATGGGGCAGTCAATCTTAGGAGAAGTAATGTGGTTATACAAACAGTAACCTGGCGGTAGGGGCGAAGCGGCCGCTACGCTATGCACAAGCCCCCAAGACGATCATTGTCTCCAGTTGTGGAACTGGGATGGACAAGAAATAGCATTGGTTGTGACCTATGCTTCAGGTTGGGGTGACAGGGTGACGTATAGGGTGGGGGATGGTAAAATAGTTGGGGTAGTAGGAGGTTAATGAGAGGGGGCGTGGGGGAGTTCAAGTGGGTTGTTATGTTCTTAATGCACAATAGTGGATGGAATCTACCAACATGACTCAATATGGTTTATTGGTAAATATCATGGGTCAGCGCATTGTAGTATGAATGACTGGAGTAGGACAATCAAATGCTGTACGTGGAGCATCAATGGCCTTCTTAACAACACTAGGAAGGGACTAGTGATATACTTTATAAAGGATCAAAAAGCAGATGTAATAATATCACAAGAAACCCACTTGATGGGAAAAATGTGTATGTTTCTAGGGAAAGGGTGGAGCATGCAGAATATAACAGGGGATACCGGGGGGTGGCAATATTGGTTTATGAGAGTGATACGTGTCGGGTGTGATATCTTGTGGTCATGGGTATCCTGTGGGCAGAATTGGTCTTATTAGTCAACGTGTATGCCCCTCCACTGCTACAGGCCAATATTTGGCAGAGATACAGGTATTAACGGAACATGGGACTGATCTCACCATTGTCAGAGGAGATTTCAATGATGTCCTGGATAGGAGTATGAATAGATGGTCGCAGAGGCGCGGTGTTCCTAAGGGGTAGGCAAGTAGCAACAGGACTGCAGGATGTGTGGAGAGATCTTCACGTCAATACACAGCCATTCTCATTCCACTCTGTGTCCCACAAATCTATGTCCTGACTAGACTATATGTTGCTGCCCTCTACAGTACTCAGCAGGGTAGCGGAAGAATGCTATTTAGACAGGAGGCTATCAGACCATGCTCTGCTATATATTACAATGAAAGGAAATGCAAAAGTCTAGAGTTCTTGCCTATTACTTTGGAAATGATAGAATAAAGGAAGCACTCCTGGATGGGATGGAGGAATATTTCAAATTGGACATCGGTACAGTGGATAGCAGAGGTACAATATGGGAAGCATATAAGACTGTAACTAGAGGGAAAGCAAAAATGCTTGATAGTGGCACACAAGAGAGGGAGACAGAAAAAACATCAGTGGAAGGAGGATGAAGTTGATGAGGCAGAGAAGCTCCACATAGAAGTGCAGACTGTACAAGCTAAAAGGACCCTGAATAAAGCTAGCCCATGGAGATAGACATATACTTGACAAATATCGCCCTACTTAGCCTGGATGAGCAGTAACAACTGGACCTAGAGATAGACATCACAAAAGAGGAGATCATATGGCCAATACATGGCCTGCAGACAGGGAAAACACCTGAACCGAATGGGATCCCGGTGGAATTCTGGAGATGTGTTTGAAATAAAGTAGGTGAACCCATACTAGAAATTTTCCAAGATCGCCAGGAGAAAGGGGACCTTCTATAGGACCTGAAGAATGGCCAACATTGTGTTCATCCATATATAGGGTAAACCTCCAAGTGAATGCCCCTCATATTGCCCAATCTCGTTGCTAAATGTGGACGCTAAAATACTGGTAAAGATCCTGGCTAATAGATTGCTACCACTCATAGGTGAGTTAATACAGTCAGATCCATGCCGTTTTTTACCTGGGAGAGCTACCCAGATGAATTTGAGGAGGATACATAATGCTTTGGAACTCTCTAACCTACTGGAAGGGCCTCATGTCGTAATGGTGCTGGCCTCAGAGAAAGCCTTTGACTCTGGGCGGTTATGGCCAAGATGGGGCTGGGACCCAATTATGTGAGATGGTGAAGGTCAAAGGCCACATATCTCTCACCTTCCCGCTATCACCACTGTTGTTCCTTATGGCGATCGAGCCATTAGCACAGAGTATTAGGGCAGAGTATTAGAGTGGATCCATTAATCCGAGTGTTTAAATAGTTCAGGGAATGAGAGGATACGATATCCGTATATGCAGATGACCTCCTAGTATACCTGGGGGAACCGGAAAGATCAGGCTTGAGAATAATCTAGACGCTGCAGGAGTTTGGGTGGTACTGCAGGCTCAAAAATAACTGCCACACATTTGTGATTATGCCAGTTATAGGCGGGGGGGTGCCGCAATGCGAATGGACCGTCACATTCGGGTAGATGAGGAGGAGTTAAAATAACTGGGGATACAGGTAAACCGGGACACAAGGCAATAGATGGAGGGCAACCTTGACACATTGGTAAACAGATTTTGGAAAGATGCAAAGCATTGTGCTATGTTGCCAGTAAAACTGTTCAGGAGAGTTAATCTGCTCAAGATGCTGGCACTTCACTGGCTGTTATACATATTTCAAACCACCCCAGTGTGGATACTCATAATCCAATTTGATGTGATTAACACCCTGAAAAGCGGGGTCATATGGGGTAACAAGAACCCTTCCATAGCCATGACAAGATCAATATGGGAAGTAGGGGTTGGGCTACCCGATATCAGGAAGTATTACTGGGCAGCTCATCTGATGGTAGCTAATGAATAGCTATTCGGGGTGGATCCTCTCGCACACAAGACAGGAGCTAGCATCCATGCAGAGAGCTGACCCAATGCAGATACGCTGTGGGAACCTGGAATGGCGGCTCCTTCCCCCGGCAGGGCAAAGACTGATGCAAATAAGGGAAGAAACCAGAAGATCCATGTGTTGGAAGGAGAACATTACTAAATGGTCCCCACTGTGGGGTAACCTGGGACTCAAGAAAATGTGAAAACTGTGAAAATACTGTTTTGGACTAGAGCGGGTATTAATAAAGTGGGGGATGTGATTGAGAACAATGGGCTAATGTCATTCCAGGCTACAAGAGATTAGTATGTCTGGACCCGGGTGAAGTATACACCCACCTGCATTTAACACTTACAATGACGGCACAGTTGGGGGTGATATTGACCTCCCAGAACAAAGTCCATTGGAAATAAATATCTTTAAAGAACAACTGCAGAAGAAAGGGATATCTACACTATACCAGGCCTTTAATAATTTCGCAGCATACCCACTGACACAGTTGAAAGACAAATGGGAAAGGGATCTCAGAACCCTAGAACATGAGGACCTGGTGGAGGCAATGGTGGCTGCCAGGGGCACCAACCTATCCTCAAGGATGAGGCTGATACATTCCAAGATATTTCACAGGGTGTACTATTGGAGGGATAGGTTGTACAAGATGGAGAAAGCTGAGAGCAACATGTGCCTTAAGTGAGAAGGATTGCTGATGAGTCTGTGAATTATGTGACAAAGCCCTCGACAACCTGTCAAGAGTACTTAGCATAGCAGTCCATAAAGATCTCAAAATGTTCATATTGCACACCAGTGGAGAATATGGTGGGAAAATATGGGAAACCAAACTGATCAGAATAGAGGCAATGGTGGTAAAAATAGACTAAGCAGTAAAGTGGGGATCCAAAGAAATGCCCAAGATGGAAATTTGGAAAATAGGCATGGAATATTGTCTGTCGCAGTATGGAAGAAATAACATGCCAGAATAGAGGGATGCCAGGGATATAACTGAAAATGTGGGGGAAGTGGGAGGAGGCGATGGGGGAATGTAGAAAGCAAGGTCCCCTAATACAGGACAGACACAGGTTGTCGGGAGTGCAGGCCCGATTTTAGGAGGGAGGTGCGTCAGGTTTGTTACAAGAGGATGTGTAGTATGGGTGAATATTTTGTACGTTAGTATTCTTTTGTTGTTTATTCATGAAAATGGTAATAAGCAGAGATGTAAAAAATGTAAAAAAAACATTTGCAGACATCGCATAAACGTGCTGTTTGGTACACTGAGAAAAGTGAGGTGCATAATTTAAGGGGTTAACAGCACCGGTATCCTTACCGGCACCGTTAACCCCTTAGCGCCGCACTCGGAATGAGGCCCAATGTCTATGTGGTACCACACTTAACTATTGACTCCTTTAAAATGCACCCACTGCTGAAAGTTATAATGGCATACAAATCAAACAGTAATGTGTATCAGCATAAGACATAGGAAGGAAGACAAGTTAGTTTAAACAATGGCAGAATAGTACTTTAGCTACTAAGACATAGTTCTGTGTGAAGATCCCCCCAACCTGGGCAACCTTTAATAAGGTTTATTGACAAGCCCAGTCCATATGTGTTTAAATAGACTCTTTTCCTGTTCAAAATGTTCAACTAACCCAATGTACCTGAATTAAAAGAGCTTCTTTGACGGTTCGTCGACAGATCCCTCGCGAGTGGACTCCCTTTAAAGAAGGAGCTACGGGCGTCGAGATTCCTTCGAAGAAATGTGAACACTGTCGCAAGACAGCTGCTTCAACCTTCGCGGTGCTCGTCGACGATCGATCGTGGATGTCCTGCGAAGACGAGGTGTGTGGTGCACCTTGATGTAAAGAGTTTTGTGCTGCAGAGAGCATTCAGTGAAGAGCGTAGGCCCGGCAGTGGGCATTGGGTGTCGGCGTCGATGATCGGGACTCGACCATGGCTGGATTTGGGATCTTCACTCGCCGGCGTCTTTGTGGACTTCAGGTGGTGGAAAACCCGCCGGCGGATTCTCCTCTGCGGGACAACGCATTCAATGGTGATGACAAGGGAGCCCTTTGTTTAAATGTTCTTAGGCAAAGGTGGAGTGTTGCGGCTCCAGTCGTCAATCAGCACAGTGTCAAACTGTTCCCGCTTCTGGCACTTCTCATGACTCGGCTGGCTTCCAGCAGTTATGGAAATCCTCTAAACCGCGGTCAACAACAATGGATGTCAATGTCGTGGTGCTTTACTTCAAGATTTCTCTGCGGACCCGGTCTCCCATCGACAGTGTTTTGGGACTGGCTTCCAGGGTGCCTTGATGAAGATCAGCTTTTGCATGATGTTCCCTCGTAGCTCGTGGAAAGTTCTCCTAGACAGGTCCTCTCTTGGATCAGTCCTTGACAGACTCGACAGCTTTTAGATTACATTGACGATAAGCAGGAGCAAACCTTTTTCTTCCAGCTAGGCTTCAAGGAGAAGCAGATTCAAGTTTCAGCTTCAGCTTCTGAAAAATTGGGAAGTGAGAGGTCCCCACATATACACATTGGTCCCTCATTCACACTGCTGAGCCACGCTAAGTCAGCCAATCAGTCAGAAGGGCATTCATGCAAGCAGGCAGCCAATCAGGCTCACAGTGCTTTCAGGCCATTCACTTCCACCCAGACACCCATAAGAAGGAATGTGGATTGGGGCAAGCACCCAGCCTTTCAGCATACCACACTGCTTTCATGTCATTTTCAGGCAGGGTTGCCTCATTCTTTGTGTCACACACACAGATACCAGACACCCATAACATGGAATGCATACTGGTTACATGTTCCATTCACACAGGTCCCACCTCAAGGGGGTACCCATAACATTCAATCACTGGGAAGTCTCCAGCCAGTCTGGCCTGGACTTCTCCACATTACCATATATGGTTCTTCCACCCAACAGTCAGTCAGGGGAAGGGACAGAGTCAGGGCTTCCCAGGACTTTGGAAAAAAAAGGTAACAGGTAATAGAAACCAAGAGGCCACAGGGGCCATCTTGCCATCTATATGGAATCCACTGATTCCTATGTCCCAAAATGGAGGATACTCAGAGGACCTTTTAAATACAGCATTGAGCTGACACCAGCCCATACCCTGCTCTGTGGTACACACATAGGTGCCAACGACATACACTAGGGGTACATGGTTGTACCCCCACCCATGGGTGCCTTAAGGGTATCTCAAGGGTTTCTGTTTACCACAACCAAAAACAGGAAGCTCTGCACTGCTAGGAGTCCCACATGGACTCCTGTGCAGGAAATAACACAGAACACACATAATAAAGGAGTACAGGACAAGGATATGGAGTCCATGTCCTTCCAAAGTATTTCCAGCATCACAATAAACATTTCTCAAACGTCCGCCATGTTGGATGCACCCGCATTCCGTGAATGTTGTGGTAAAAAAAAATATTAAAAGACACAACATTGCACTTGTCTTAAAAATGAAATAGCCTCTGGTGAGGGCTGGAGTGTGAGGAAGCGGTGGAATATGCCTAGAAAAATGCAGAATTCATGTGTTTTTTTCATCTCCGAAATCCATGAACAGCTTAGATGTTCGTGAAATTGACCAATGTTGGAGGACATGTAATTTTGGATAAGGTGGTTTTCTCTTGGGAAGAGCATATTTTGGGCAACTTTAGCACCGTTTGACAAAAACTGCACCAAACTTAGTAAACACAATATAGATCCAACTCTGAACATATTTACAATGTTTGGTGCAGTTTCATCAAGGGTGGAAAAGTTGTAGGAGGTCCCAGAAGGTTCATAATCCAGATAGACTTGAATGGGGAAAAAATCACTCGCAACTACAGCCTGAACCGCTGGATGGATTTGCACCAATTTTGCAATGTGGTGCTGATCTATCCAGTGTTTTATTCAATCGTTTCAAAAGTGCAAAAAGTAGGTAAAAAAAATAGGGATATAACTGCGGCGCTTGGAGCATGGTCCCTGGCCAGATTATCCCTGGAAAATGCCTGGCCAGTCTGGCTCCTGACCATGGCCACCAGGGACCGGCAATCGGGTGAAAGTTGCATTGGGTCTGCAAAAATTCCCAATGTATACTTTAAGGTGATTAGTGGGGCCTGCCACATGGGTGAATCTCCTGCCCCAGGAATTTTTGCTACTGGCTATGGTTGTAAGCCATGTATAGTGACCCATGTTCACACTATGAGGGTAGAGTGGCTATCAGGCCAGTATTTATCCCATAGCCATTGTTTACTGTTGGTTGATTTGTGGGGCAAGCAACATGGCTAAATCTCATGGCCCAGCAAGTGTGGCCAACGGTCCTATAATTGCGGTATAGTGACCAATGGGACAGGCTGCAGTTGAGGCCCTATCTCTACTGTGGGTTGCTTGGAGTGTCCGGCAAAATCGTTGCAGCTCGTGCCCCATGGTTTGGGGCATAGTGAGCACTACACCAGGCTGCAACAGGTCTAGTGGCTATTAAGGGTTGCTTTGAACGACCTGACGTGTTGCTCAAATGGACACACATTGATGTGCGCTGCCAAATATATGTGAAAGAAACATTATAGTTGTTTCATATATTTTAAAGAGACATTTATTATAATTTTCATACAGTGTTGGAACAGAATGACAGATTGTCAGTTTTAAAAAAGCATTGACATTCACAGAAATACTGTGTTAAAGGTGCGTTATGGCAAAGTTTCCCTGCTCAATTTCTACTGTAGATTAGTTGGCAGTGCTTGTGATATGGGTGAATCACATGGACCCGGGATTGTGACCACAAGCTGTGACCGAAAACCATGCACAGTAGCCCTGATGCTATTATGGTGGTATAGAGGACAATGGACTTGTCTGCAGGCAAAATGCAGTTCATATTGAGGGTCCCTGGAGGGGCCCAGTTCATGGTTCAGCCTAATGACTGTAATGGACTTACATTGAATGCTGAAACATCATGAAACATCTTCAGTTAAGCAAAACCATTGAAATTCAGTGAAACACGTTGTTAAAGGGATGCTATGGTTAAGTTGCCCTAATGAAAAATGAGCGAAATTGAATTAAATATCTCTGCTAAAGGGACGATATGGTTAAGTTGCTCTAATAAAAACCTGTGAAATTCAGGGAAATAACGTTGTTAAAGGGTCATTATGGTTGCAGCGCAGAATCTAAAAACCAAAGAAATTTGTCAGTTATGGTAAGCAACTCAGCCATTATTCACACCCGCACAATGCACTGCTCAGACTAACACCCTATACAGCAAAGATGACATCACAAGCAACATCTGCAACAAATATTTTGAAAGGAGCACCATTTTGTGTTTGCTTCTTTTGCCCATGGTTTGCAGACACTGCAGTGGGAAAACATCTGAAAATGCCCGCGTACACACGTCGCACCTAGAAACAGGCGTGTTATAAATGACTTATGATGGTTAATATGTATAGATTGTAATTGGAGAAGAGAGCAGGGCGGATGAAAGTGTAAATTAGAGCTATAATGTATTGTGTGCCTATTTTCTGTGAGTGTGTTTATACTGTATTGTTTGTTATAATGAAGACCAGTGAAATATTGGCCTGGAGTGTTGGTGTAGAGCAGGCTGTGAGTAATTTTTTGTATCTGATTTTTGTTGTTTGTTTGGGTTTTGTTATAACTAGCACCATGCTAATGTGGGCTGAGTGAAGGCTATACTCTTAAGAGGAGTGTGACTGTGGTTCAGTAGCAACCCAAACAGCAAAGTATAACAGTCAAGACTAAAAGAATGTCCATTCAAGGTTGTATAAAAATCTAAATGTATTTTAAAAAAAATGTTTATTTGTATTGGGTTCAAAAGAACAATTACAAACATAGACGTACTGAGTTTGAATACAAGTGATTACATACAAATGATTAAAACACAATATAAACATACAGCTTCAATCAAAATATAAAACACAATATAAAACACAATATAGAACTCAGTATAAAATACAATCTAGAATACTATATAAAACACAGTATAAAAAGACGTTATATACAAAGACATCATAAGATTCTTCTAAAAAGAAACAGTGTAAGAAGAGAGGGACATATTATCCCTTCACAGCACCGAAATCTGTATACAATAATGTAATTACATGGCCTGCGGTAGCGGCCATGTAGTTATGGTTAAGTTGCTAAACCCATATTAAAGAGCACTTTTTGGGCGGATTATAACTTCGCTCCCCCTGGACGAATCCTCACCAAAAATAATTCTTTGGCTCACTCTGAATTCTTTCGCAAAATTTGGTGAGGTTTGGTGAAGGGGGCAAAGTTATTGGGGGGGGTCCCAAAATGTATATGTTTCCCATAGACTGAATGGAGAAAAAACTTTGCTCATGCCTACAACCCAAACCTCTGGACGGATTTACACCAAATTTGTGGCAAGAGCGGTGGCTTGGTCCCGAAAGCGTGTTTTGGTAAAGTTGGTGGAAATCTGTCCAGTAGTTGTTTTTAAAATAACTAAAAAGTAGGTCCCAAAAATGCGTGATATCTAGGTCCGCTCTGCGGACACACTTCCCTGTTCGGTCCGCGGACAGGACTCTGATTGGCTAAGAGGGCAACGTGGTGTCCACTGATTGGATGGTGAAAAGCGTGAAGTGCGTCATATTTTTGGAAAAGCCTGCAATCTTGGATTCGCGGACTTCGGCCGCTGTCCGTAGACATCGCGGTAAAAACACAACATTGCACTTGTCAAACGTATTAAATAATCTCTGGGGGTGGCATATAACTTTGGCACCACTCAGTATAACTGCATGAAATTTTGCAATTATATTCCTGACCTGATTCCAGAATGATTTGCACAGTTTGGTGGGATTCTGTCAAGGGGGGGCAAAATTAGAGGGGGTCCCACAATAATGTAAAGGCTTATAAATGTGGTGCCATTTGACAATTCTACATAAAGGTTTGCAAAAAGATTATTGATCTAGATATATATGTTTTCGTAAAGTCTGAATGGATTTTGTCAAGTGGGGGCTAGGTTATATGATGATTGTATGTGCATACATTTAACACTTTTGAAAAAATAAAACATGGGTGGATTTCCAGCAAACTTGTCTAAGGAGCATTGGCAAGGACCTGAGAGCATGTTTTTGCAAATGTACCCGTGTTTTATTTTTTGACAGGTGTCATAATGTGGGTACAAAAAATAGTGATATATATTTGGTGACTGAGGTGTAGCCTGTGGCCATGGGCAGTGGCCAGATTGTCCGGGTCATGGAATAAGGTCATGATCCGGACAATCGGGCTGCTGGCCATGACCACGAGGGACAACACATGGGGTTAAAGTGGTATTGTACAAAATTACCTACTCCCAAAAGTTCAACCCCCAAAGGTTTGACCCCCAATTCTCCGCATATATATATATATATATATATGTGGAGGGGGTAAAGTGAATAATAAATGTATAGGGGTAAGGTGGGGGGCTGTAGGGAGTCTCCTCCAACATATATATTTGTGGAAAATTGAAAAAAAAACAGTCTTTTGGGAGTCGAACTTTTCAGTTCGGCAAAATCACATAGATATGTTAAAGTGGCCATGTCTACCTGGGGCTGGCTATGTGCTAAAGTTATTCGAAATTGGGATAGATCTGAAAGGGAAGAAAAATGTGCTTGTGGTAATAAGGTCATAGGGTTCTCTTTTTGCCTTCTACAGACTTCCATGGAAAGCAAAGAGGGGCCGAGTATGGAACCCCGCTTCCCTTTCCATGGTGGCCATCTTGGAAAAGGATTTTCCTTCCTAAACCGGGTCGCTGTAGGAAGAAAAATCTTTTTTTTTTTAGCACCCCAGGTTCCTGCTTTGGGAACCTAGGGTGCTAATGGCCTTCATCCCCCATTGCAGGGGTTGGAATGGGGGAATAATGGTCCATAGACCTCGTTATCCACCCTTGTTTCGCTTGGGCTGATGATAACTTGGACTGCCGGGCCGGTATCCACTGTTCCAGTCCCTGAAACAGAGGATGAACGCCACAATATTTTCATTAGCATAAAACAAAATGCAAATGGAAATGTAGGAAAATCTTATCGAGTCTATGTACTTTACTGAGAAATATAAAGTAGATGGAATCTATATGTTTTTTTTAGTTCTATTTTTTAACTGTGAAAGGTGGTTCCTAAAGGAATATTTATTTTGTTGTTTTTGGATGTATTTTTTTTTTTTTGGCAGGAGAGCTAAGTACGAAAGGTGGGGAGGAAATGAGAGAAGAGGTACCAAACACCAATATGGCTTTAGTTTGAAAAATCAAGTCAAATCTTTGTTTTAGAGCTTTTGCCCAGAAATAAGGGTTGTCTCTTAGGACAAAAGGAGGTAACCCATATGGGCCTGTTGCTTTTGAAAATTTCAATTTTTAAATCGTCCATTGCACAAATACTAATGACCATGGGCATTTTGATGGTATATTTTTAGCAAGAATATAAGTGTCAGCAGGGAGATAGCCCTTATGTAAGGATACATATATTCAGACCAAATGACTCCTGATATTGAGGAGTCAAAGGATGAGTAAGCCTTACCAGTCGGGTTTCTCATAATTGACCACATATTTCGAACATTTCGTTTACAAAGATGCTTGTTCATATGTTGATTGTCTACCAGATGCCGTGCACATTTTATCCCTTTCAATAGATTTTTGTATTTGGACAATATATGATTTTTAGCAGTCGTGAAAGAAAGGGAAATTCCACATTTCTTTTTAAGCAATCTTAGTTCCTTATTTTTCGAGGTGTTTAGGACGGCAATTTCCTTGTTAAATTTAGTGGGATGTACATTAGTGATGGTCGTAAGTTGTTGCGTGGCTAGATTCCGGAGACGAAATTGTATCATCCGCATTTTACAATCTTCCATACATTGGGTAGATAATCCTACGTTTCGAGCAACATGGATAACCCAAAGGTCACAACTAACCAAGGCAGATAACTGCCTACAGAGTTTATGGTGTCTTGGTATTGGTAAAGTGTGTCGAGGCAATTTAGCTATAGCCAGGGCAGGAGATTGTTGAAAAAGCTTAAAAGAGATGTTGAGAGTAGATCTTAAAAGCATATGGTCACCTAGACCTAAATTAACAATGCAAGCTAGCACCAATAGGATTACAAGAGACCCCCATATAGTATATAAAAGAGCTCGAAGACCCTTACCTCCAAGTGAATTCCACTTGATTTGCAGCTCTTGGAATGATATGAATGTTCCATGCTTCAAAAAGTTGCAGCCATTTGGTGCCTCTTATTTGAGACAATGAGCTAAAAGAAATCTTGTCCAAGGGTGAAGGAGGCACATCATGACTCACAAGAGTGGAAGTAAAGCCGCCACCAATAATTATCTCGTATTCAGGATTAAATAAAAGGGATTCCTGTAGTATTATGTTTAACTTTGCAAGAGTAGATGTCTGAGAAGTTGAATTAGGATTCCAATATAATGAAATAATTAGGAAGTAGAGTTGCGGGTCATTGTTAGTGTGTGCCTCAATGACCAAACTTTCCTCAGTTGAATAAAGCAAAAAAGAGGATAGTCTTAGGCTGTTGTGAATCAAAATGGCAAGAGCCCCTGATGGACGTCCACGGGATCAGGTTTAGCAGGATGGGTAAAAGATGTTAACCCATCTTTATTAATATGTTGGAGAGACATAGTTTCCTGTGCTTAGACAATACAAGGATTGTTTAAAAAATTAGAGGTACTTGTGCCACGTCAGGAGATTATGGAACCTGCAACAGTTCCAAGATATTATGGAAAGGAAGTATATTACAATTGGATTAGATTTTGAGCATTACTGGTTGCAGATTTCATATAAGGTTCAAGCCATACTAGACCCTTTATGGCAGTTACAAATAAAGCGAGTTGGCTTAATATTTTGTGATTTAGGGCTGAGGAGGAAGCCCCTGCCTGGCCCAGAGTGCCATTGCCTTCAGTTGTAATTGAGTGTTATTCAATAAAGAAAGAGGATTCTTGCATGTTGACAAAAGCATATAGATCATACCCAAGCAGGGCTAAGTTTGGCCTCTGCTCCCAAAGCATTTTAGAAATTATTTGAGATTGAACTTTACATAGCATGCCGTTATTATTATGAAATGACAGTTGTATCCATTCGACATCGAGTGAGTTAAGAATACGAAGAACAGGAACTTGTTGAAAAACTTTTAGGAGATGTGATCGATTAATTCTATCATTTCCATTAAGAGCCACATCACTAGACCAGCCAATTATGTTTCATGTCATCTGGCAGGTCTAGAATAGTAAGCTCTTGGCCTTGAGGGTTGGAGAGATGTTTCCTCAACGATAGAGGTTCTACTGCGGTAGGTGGAAGAAATGATGTTAGCATCATATTCAGGCTAACACGGGAATCCCTGTGCCATTTAAGGATTGGAGAGATGAGCTCTTTGCGTTTTCATTAAGGCCTGCGGACTGAATGTCGGAGTCAGGTGACATATGTACAGCCACTGTATTTACCGATTGAGGAAGTAAGGCAGAGTTTACTGAAAAAGGAACATGCCTCAAACCTTTTTTTGCACTGTTTGTTAAAAGCTGGATACATTAGTCTGTTTAAGAACTACTGGATGAGAATGTAAAGAATCAATGGATTGCTGCTGATTAGAGACTACGTCAGAAGTAGTAGATTCAAAAGTCTGAGCAGCAATACTTTGTGTGGAATGTGATTTAGGTGAATGCTTGGTATTCAAGGAAGAATGAGGAACATGTTTGTGAACATCAACCTCTTTAACCTGTAAGAGAGCCTTGCTCTCATCATGAAGCTGATTTAAATCCAAGGCGGGGTCATCCAGGGAGGTGTTGCATGATATTTTGACATGAGATGTAAGCACTTTAGGCTTACTAATAAACTTATTTTTGGTTTTGTAATTTGAAGACTAATTTTGAATGTTAGTATTTTGTGCTTGTATAGCAGTCCACCTTCTTTTTTGTCTCTAAGTTGCAGTCTTATTGCCTTTCGGGACATAGTGCTTATAGTGACAAGAATTGTCGTTGCCTGAGAGGTCTTTCTCGGAGTTGGAGTGTTGCCCGAGAATTGAAGTTAGTACCGATGGACTATCTGGCATCTCTTGAAAAGGAGTATTAGAGACACCTGTAACAGTTTGATTGTGTGCGAAGGCGGCAACAACCTGGGGAATTAAGTTGGACTTGATCAGAAGATGTTCAATTTGAAGGGTTCTGTTGTGTTGCAGCTTTGCTATTTCGATTAGATCTATATTTTGGATCTCATCCTGAGATGGTTTATAATATTGTTGCCCTTTAAGCGCCTCAGGAATAAGATCTGAATTGTCCAATGACGGTGTCAACTGAACCATGAGTTTGCATATATTGATTGGTTGAAGCACCAGCATAAGACAAGGAAGCAGGGACAGTGTTCTGTACCAAAGGACAATTCAGCACTTGAGCAGCTTGAAATAAAGAGAAAGATTCCTGAGCTAAGATAAACACTTCTATTTTGTTTAATTTAGCAAGCATATCAGCTATTAACCCTTTCATCTCTCTGATGGCGTAATGGGTGAAGTCATGACCCTTATTCAAAAGGGTAAGGATACGCATCAGGAGAGGAAAGGTTTGAAGATTGTGATCATTTAGCTCAAGCAGTGGCTCCTCAGAAGGATAGGCAAAAGCTTGTGCGTGAGAGATATTAATAGACGTAGCCTCAGGTGAATCCATTTTATTACAGTTCAGGGGGTCAAAATCATAAAGATGTTCATGATTAGACTTGCTCGATAAATCAGGAAATGTTGAAGAGCTTGCCACCACATCAGCATTTTTAAAGTCTCTGAAAGGTGAGACCCATCTAGATGTCTGGAGCCCTTGGGTGTGAGGGCTATTTGAGTGATGCAAGTGCACTTGTTCTAATTGCCCAGATGATCTGGCAACCGGAGTTGAGGGACCGAGAGACAAGCAAACTCGCTTGTCAAGTTCTGCCATGACTACTGGGGCAAGCATCAAGTTGTCCGCTATAGATTGATGAAATTATTCCACAGAGTGATCTATCAGGGAGCTATTATTAATGCAAATGTTGTAAGGGGTGTCCAACATTGTGTGTTCAGCATCGTTCACTTCTTTCAAAGGGAATGTACACATATCTTTTTCTAGAAAAGGGGAGATGTGTACCTGTGCTTCTATCTGAGTGGCTGAGACGCCGTAAGGCAAGGTGGATAAGGTGCCTAAAATAGCAGCACCATTTGAAGGTAAACCTACAGAGGAGGGCTATTATAAGCTGGCGTCCCTCATAGTATTTGCGAGTTGAGATGGGTGGGGGGGATTTTTAAGGTAGGCTGCTTTAATCTTTTGCCACTCCTTAAACTTTGGTTTGTATTAGAATTACAACTCTGTATTATAATAATAGAAGCAGAGGTTTTAGAGTTAAAACACCACGCACATGAACACGGCAGTTTAGAGTGACTCAATGATAGACAAAATGACAGTTGTTGCAAAGTGACATACAATGAAGAACAGGACACACAACCAGGAAAAAGTCACCCAATATGAGGATTCAGAAACCCAAAGTCAACCTGTATACGTTTTAGCGGTCTAAAGGCAATGTTACCAGTGCAAAGACAGCATTGTATTAGACACAGCTAAGTAAGCTTTAACAAACACGCGTGTAGTGGATGAAAAATAGAACGTCTGTTAAGTATGCCAGGTAATAGCAGTAACAATGCAAAGTTTCCTGGTTCAAATAAATAAGTAAGTTAAATAACCTTACTAGTTATAGAACGCTGAGCAATCACTTTGTGCACATAAGTATACGCCACTTAACAAGCTGTTAGAAAAAAGAAAGGTGTAAATGGTAGGTACAATGCTCTATCTAGAAATTGG
Source organism: Ambystoma mexicanum (assembly GCF_040938575.1). Taxonomy (NCBI): domain Eukaryota; kingdom Metazoa; phylum Chordata; class Amphibia; order Caudata; family Ambystomatidae; genus Ambystoma; species Ambystoma mexicanum. The sequence goes on along the minus strand of NC_090929.1, from coordinate 1,317,762,205 downwards.
TTGGCAATACAGTGACAAGAAAGGATGCAGCAATGGTGCAATAAGTAACAATAAATATGTTTTCATTGTTAAGAAAAAGGTAACAAACGTCAAGCCGCCCAGAGCCAGACAGGCTCGACAGGCACTTCAAAGGCACTTCCGGGAGCGTGCGCAGGGGCGCATGCCCGCGCCTTTTGAGGGAAGTGACCTAGATGGAAGCGGCAGACTCAGGCAAAGCAGAAGCACTGCAAGGCAAAAGTTATAATGAATATCTCATAATATTGCAAAAGTCCATGAAAGTCCAATGAACAATGATTATAGCAGCAAAAGTTCAAGTCCATCAAGTTTAACATACCGTGTTAGGAAAATAAATGCAATGTGGAGTGGCTGGCAGGGACTCTCACCAGGCTCACAATAGGCTCGACAGGCACTTTCAAAGGCACTTCCGGGGGCACACCATGTACAATACTAACTAACTAGAAAACACTGTAAAGCCTACCTGTAGAAGAAACACAGAATATGCACAGGTAGAATATATGCAGCAATCCCAACAATTGGATTGTCAATGGGATTGACAGGGGTTGACATCATCATCCTGCGCCACACCTTGCACGACTTGAATTTTGGCCCGACTGACTGCCTGCATCAACTCCAAACAGGCATCTAGGTAGTCACCCCACCACAGGGCCCTTGTTCTTTAACATGGCCCTAGCCTGCATTCTACACATTTGCATCCTCGACATCCGAGACGACACACTGCTGCTTCAACGATCTTGGCAGCTGAAGGCACTGGCAATAGGCGTGACCGCGCCTGTTGACAAGATGACGACTGCATCCTAAAGAAGTGGATCCTTCCACCTCTTAATCTGAGCCATTAAGCTCCTCGGATTCGACCACGTAGGACCCTCCACTCGTAAAGACACTCCTGTCCTGATGAAGGCCTACACCATTAGAGCTCACCTAGCTCCACGCAAAATGGCCAAAACACTGTCGTGTTCACATGTATTATATGTTGTTGTTCAACTCTTGATTGTGCCCACACTCCATGGACCCCCTACCTGTTTATGATTCCAATGAATTCTCTAAGCTTCCTTCCCAAGGAACCTATAGAGAATGAACAAACTATACAAGTAGATGTCTCACTTATTGACAAGTTGATCATTTGTACTTAGGTACTACACTTTGTATGTCCTCAAATGTGAATGTCCTATGTTTTTGAAAAATACCAGTGTATTACTACACCACTGCACTTCAAAATAAAACCCTTTTGTGCAGAAGAACAGTTTCATGAGAATTCTGTGACCACCCACACAAGGGGTTACCCACTCAGGGTGTAGCAGTGGTTACTCTCCATCAGAGATCGACCTGACCTTGCTCATTCGTTTGTTGATACTCTTTAAGATGAGTCCAGCAAAAGCTACCTTTTTGAGAACTATTTTGGCCCCGATTGATTACATAATATGCAGACATGAAGCTTGGCATGAAGATGGGTTCTGCAAAGTAACAACAAGACCACGGGGTGATCATTTTCCTCTGCATGTACAATTCAAGATAATCAAGGACACGGCTAATGAACTCCAACCTCATGCTTCCCCTTGTTGCAATAACAGAAGGAAAGTAAAATGAATTGAGAAGCATATGTTAAAGCATATTAAATAGGAAATTATGCCAGGAATTTGTCCAAATTCGATTGTTGATTCTTTCATAACTTTAAATGAGGCAATTAAAGATGTGAGGACTTGTCAGGTGAAACAAGGTAGAAAATATCATATCTTAATGCCTCGTATGATAAGAATTGTAGAATTTTCAATTGAAATGATTAACTTGTGTGATTGTGGTGGCCTACTGATCACGGGAAACAGGTATTTTTTGTGTGGTGGATTTATTTCACAGCAATCACACACCAGGGTAAACAAGGTGGAGCACACAGTCCTCAGACAACCACGGTTATGCTCACTACCTGGGATTGTCTCTCATGATATGGTCTCTGAGCAACCAAACGCACAGGGGAATTTGCCATGGGATTATGCTGACTTCCACTTAGTTTGTGTGTTGTAGCTTGTGGCTGGTGAAAGGAGGCTGCAGCCCTCACAGCAGGAGAAGTGCCAGGGTACGTCTACCTCCTACTCAGGTCTGCTCCGACTTCACGTCTCATTCCTGCATGAGGTCTTGCAAGACTCCTCAGGTGGAGATCTCATGTGATTAATTCCCCACATACCTTCTTTTGTTGGAGCAGATTGGGTCCTACTACATTACAAAGTAATTGTACTAAATTGGCCTTTTCGCATATTGTTGGGGCCTGGTCTCACTGGATGCTGCTCTGGGCTCTGCAGTGTTAGCCTTTTGCGTTTCTCCTGACCCTTTCAAAGCTAGGGCCTTTTCCTTGGGGTGTTTGCTTGCTGCATGAGTGGGGCTCCTTGCGGTGCTCTCATGCTGGCCCTCATGACTCTCTTCCTCTGTTCCTGTTGTCTCGGGACTGTCGTACAGATCTGACTGTTCATTGTTATCTACTGATCCTGCGGATTATCTTCTCTTTGGCATGTTCTTCTTGTACATGGCTACTCTCTCTAAATTCCACCTTTTTCCATCACTCATGTAAATGTGGTTGGTGCCTATCCGGGTAACTTCTATGAGCTGACTGTACTTTGAGCCGGTTGCAAAGTGTTTATAGGGCACTGGTATTTTCACCAAATCCCCTTCATTAACTTCTGTGTGCTCAACTGCCCTGCGCACATCGCTTTGTGCCTTCATTATGTCCTTGCTTTTCTGTATCCTCCACTTTATTTCTCTCATGTCTATGGTATCATCCTGCCTGACTTTCTGTAGCCACGGGTGTACTAGCGTAGGTCTGGCCATCTCCCTCTTACCATTTGGAAGGTTGATACCCCTGTGATCGCATTGTGTCTTGCATGGGTTAATTCCTGCTGCACTGCACTGCTGCACTGACACATAGGGCCCCTTTAGCTAAATGGTTGGCTTTTTCTACCAGACAATTTGCCTGTGGGCAGTAGAGACTTGCTCTCAACTGCCGAATGTTGTGTTTCTTATGGAAGCTTTCCATCTTTCTGGAGACTAACTGGACCCCATTGTCTGTCATGATTTCTTTGGGAAGCCCTTCTCTCTGGAACACCGAATTCAGCACTTTGATGACAGTAGCGGATGTGATGTCTGGTACAAATTCTACCTCCACCCATTTGGATAAGGAGTCCACCATGACTACTCCATAGCTATGCTCGAGTGACATGGCATCCAGAGGGCCAATGAAATATAATCTATTTTGTGCCACACTCCAGTGGGAATTTCAGTAGGAATAATCAGTGCCTTTTTTACTTTTAGTCTCTTGTCACTGTTGGCACAATCATGACACCGCTCAATCATGTTTCTAATGTCCTGGTCCATGCCTGGCCACCAGTACGCATCCCGCACTCTCCATCTTGTAATGTTGCCGCCTAAGTGTCCAGCATGGGCTCTGCATAATATGACTTTCCGTATGTCTCTGGGCGGAATTACCTGATCTCCTCTCATCACCGGTCCATCCATCTTCACAATCTCTTCTTCAAATTTAGAATACAGACATAGTCCTTCTGAAATGGTCCTCTCTCTGGGCCACCGGTTCCTAGCCCACTTTGCTGAGGGCTTTGTCCTGCTGAAGTTCCTCGCTCCAAAGAGACTCCCTAATTTCCATGAAATCATGGCGCCTTAGATCCTTGATGGACGTTACGATGCATTCGTCTTTGAGGAAAGTAGTACCTGGGGTTATGCAGTCTAGCAATCTGGACATGTACTCTGTGTGAATATTCTGCCACCCTGCAACATGCATGATCTCATAAGTATACTACTGTAGTTTTGCAGGTATCCTTGCTCTTCTGGGTGTTGCTGTTTTCGTCCCTCCCTTGCTCAACATATGTACTAAAGGCTTGGGTTTGGTGACCAGGTGAAACTTGATGCCTCACAAATATGTCCTGAAGTACTCCACAGCCCAGGCACATGCAAGCATCTCTTTCTCTATGGTAGAGTAGTTTTTCTTGGCTTTGGAGAGCGCCTTGGAAGCAAATGCAACTATGTTTTCTGTGTCTCCCTTCTTTTGGGTGAGTGTGGCACCCAGTCCATAGGCACTGGTATCTGTTGTCACAAACGTTTCCCATGTCGGGTTGAAAGATTTCAGATATGGGGGATGCAGGATTCTTGACATGACCTAATTGAACGCCCTCACTTGCTCAGTATCCCAGCTATACACTGCAGCCTTCGTCAGCAGCTCCCGCAACAGGGATGTTCTTTCGAAGAATCTGGGTACAAATTTAGCATAGTACTCTATGAGTCATAAAAATGATTGCAGCTCTTCTTTGAATGCTGGGGCTATGGCTTCTATACAATGGCCTGTAAGATATCCTTTTTTTTGGGCTCAAACCTTCCTTGGAGATCCAGTAGACGAGGTATCCCACTTCATGATTGCCTAGCATGCATTTTTCATAGTGCAGGTGGACCCCTGCACTCTAAAGTTTGTTGAGAACCTGCCAAAGCACCTTATTGTGTGTCTCTGCATCCTCAACATATACCAGGATGTCATCCTGGAAACACAACACGTTGTTGATGCCATGGAGCAGGGAATTTATCATCCTCTGAAAAGCTGCGGCAACCGGCGACAACAAAAATGGCATGCAGAGGTATTTGTACATGCCGAAAGGTGTGATGAAGGCTGTAAGGGGATGTGACTACTTATGTAAACTGATCTGGTGATACGTGTCATGCATGTCCAGCTTGGAGAATACATTCGCCTCTTTCATCTTTAAACTCATCCCAACCATGCCATCCTGCTCAATCGACTCTGCAACAACCTTGGTATTACTGATCAGGCCTGGCCTGGTTGACCTCCTTTCTCACAAACTGACCCTCTCAGGTCCAACTGGGGTCTTTCCTCTCTTCTATATCTCTCTATACTTGTGGTATTCCCCAGGGGTATAACCTCTCTCCCTGGCTCTTTAACCACTACCTAGCACCTCTTGCTCACTACATTGCTACTTTCTGCAACACTTTTCAATGTTATGCGAATGACAATCAGCTCTCTTTCACGCTACCCTCAGCCACCTCTGTGTCACGATTCGTTTCCTTCGCTCCCGTTCCCACCACTTGGGGGCATGATTTGGGGTTTATACCCTACTGGACTTTCCTTCCGAACCTTATGCTACAGTGCTGTGATGAATTGGGAGCGCTAAATCCTTATTTTCAAAGTTACTTCCCTTCCGGATCCATTCCAGGTTTTTGGCAGCAAGTATGCTGCTTTAATCAAATGACTATGCTTCCCAGAATGCCTGGCCCAAAGCTTCATCTCCACCCTTGCAGGACACGGCTGGGTGGAGGATAGGCAACACCTGTGGCTGCAGGTGCAGCAAGCAGCACACCTGCGGCGTGTGCTCGTTAAGCAGGTTCAAAAGCCTCAGTTTGCTTCAGTCCAGCGCTGGTCATTGATGCAGTGTTCCTGTTTCTGACTGGTCCCTTGTTCCTGATTCTTAGCCTTGTGCCTAGTTCCAAGTTTCTATTCCTTGTTCCTTATCCCTGGATTTCGAATGTATGTGCTTAATTGATTTCTGCTTCCCAGATTCCCTTTCTGTCTTCCTCTGTTTGCAGACAGCATTTCTCAGTGCTTTCCCTTTTGGTGCAGCCCAGTTTGCCTGTGTCCTATATTTCTTTGACTTTGTCCTTTGCTGCTATAAACCTTGATGCTTTAGTCTTTCCTGTTTATAGATTAGCTTCCTGCCTTTTTCCTTGGATGGGTGGGGGAAGTTTGCCCTTGTAATTTCGTTTTCCTGGCTCTTGTTCCTTCACTTTCGCTTGGAATACATTCCATGCTTTCCCTTGCACCTTTGCTTATATTTCCCATTGATTATTAAGTGTGGTGTGCGGTTGTAGCTAGCTCCTGTGTGAATGCCTATGTTTTCCTCACGATTCTGTAATCACCTGTACCTGTAATAGCAATTGTGGGTAAGGAGCTTGCCAACTTTCATTGCAGTCATAAGGAGCATCTAAGTGCTTACCCCACATCCCTTTTCACATATTTGTATTGTTGGCACACTCTGTTTGCAGTCCTGGGTTTTAGTATACATGAGTCTTGGTTCCTGTGTGCATGTTGTTTGACTCAAAGCTATTCACTGTGTGATTTTGTGCACATTTCCCTTGCCATATTCACTGCCTTTGTTCTTACCTGACACTCTGCTTCTTCTTTCATACCAGACTGTCTGCCCGCCATTCATAAATAGTGTGCCACCAATGATCTCTGCCTTAATACCAGTAAGACTGAGATCCTCCTCATTGCGACACCCACTCCCTCCTTTTCTCTCTATCTCTCTGGCCACCCACCCATTCCCTCCTTTCCTCTCTCTCCCTGGCTGGCCCTCTACCTGCTCCTTCAGGTGAGGATAAGAACCTTGGTGTCATCTTCAACTCCTCCACCCTCCACCATCTCCTTCTCTCATCACATCTCTGAAGTCTCTAAGAAGTCAAACTATCAGATGCATCTCCTCAGAGGTATTCTTCCTTTTCTCACCTTCCCCCAGAAGCTCACTCTCTCCAGAGATCTGGTCCCCTCTCTTGGCTGGGCTGGACTATTGCAATAGCCTCTTTCTGCATCTTCCTGACTCTACTCTTCAACCTTTACAACTTTCCCAGAACAGGACTGCAAGACTTATCCTTGGCCTCAAGCCCAGGTATCGTATCTCTCCAGCTCTGAAATATCTCCACTTTCTCCCCATGTCTGCAAGGATCCAGTTGAAGTCCCTCTGCATCATCCACAAGGATTTCTGGGACCTGGGACTGCTCTTCCACCAACTTTCTCTTCCAAAACATCTTCCTTCTCGAGCTCTCTGCTCATCCACCTCCAACTCTCTGAGGGTCAAACGCTTCCCCAAGCAGAGAGTTGGGGGCAGATCTTTCTCCTTGGCCAGGGGGACTCCTTCTGGAACAGCCTCCCTGCCTCTCTCAAACTTGAGCAGAACCACCTCTGGTTCCGTAAGCAACTCAAGACCTTCCTTTTTGCTTTTACTTTCTCTCTTCCTCTCCCCTTCTGATGCACCTGACTGTTCCGCACACTGGTCACCTGGTCACCCTCTGAACTCGGGTCATGCTCCTGCATGTCCAGTTGCCCTCGCACTGCCTCTGGGCTCCGTAGCACTTAAGGGTCTGTATCTTCAAACCTACAGTCCCTTCTTTCTGCAACTATGAGCCACCCGCTCTCTGCACGTGTGAGTTAACTGCACTTTGCCCTCCCCCCTGGCATTTCTACCTTTCCATCTTCCCTGCACTTGCACCATCTGATTGACACAATGCCTAGTAAGATCGTTATGGCGTCCTCCCTTTATTTCCCCCTGCTTGTCTTATCGCGCCTAGACACACTTGTGTACAGGTGCATTTTAAATGCCACATCATACCATATCATATAATTAATCCGAACCATGAAGCGCGTATCAGTTGAGGCTTTCGCCCCCACTTTCTCACTCCCCCCTCCCCTCTTGACTGACTCTCACCCTGACACAGCCCTCATCACTCTCCACTCTGCTATATCTGATATTCTTGATATCATGAGGATCCGCTTGAAGCCCAAAGCCAAGTGCAACTCCTGGTACGACCCAGACCACGCCATCCTAAAATGCAAGTGCAGGGTGGCCGAGAGGAAATGGCGTGCTTCTTGTACGTCCTCTGACAAACTGGCCTGCCACTTGCTCCAATGGCAATACCGGCTCTCTGTCCTCACCTAGAAGAGAGCTTATATCCAAGCATTCGTCTTGGCGGCATCTAACAACTCGGCTGAACTCTTTCAAATCTGCAAGGAATTGGCCAATCCTGCCGCAGTCTCTACCTCTTCTGTCCCTTCCCAGGCCCTCTGCATGGCACTGGGTTCTCACTTCATCTCTAAAACTCAGGACATCCTGTCCTCACTCTCCTCCCCTCCCTGTACTCCCTGCTCTTCCTCTGGCCCTTCTGCAGCCACCTCTCCTCCCTCCTTCTCTGCCTTTCCCCTGTTCTCCGCTGACAAGGTTCCTAGACAAGTCCGATCTATGAAAGTCTTGTCTAAACAGATTCACCCCTATTCCTCCAAAACCATCAAGGACCACATTGACATCTTGGCTCCTGCCCTGGCTTACTTCTGCAACCACTGCTTCGCCAATGGAGTCTTCCCATCCCTACTGAAGCACTCCCATGTGCACCCTCTTCCTCAGAAACCCTCTGCCGATCGCTCCTGCCTGGCTAACTATTGCCCAATCTCCATCACTCCCTTCCTGGGCAAGCTCCTGGAGAAACTGGCCATCTGCCAGCTTAATCTCCACACTGAATCTGTTGGTTGTCTTCTTGACTATCGGTCTGGCTTCAGAGCTGCCAGAAGTACGGAAACTGCTCTCGTGAGCACCCGTGAAGACCTGCTCTCCAACCTTGACTCAAACACCCCATGTGTCCTCATTTTGCTTGATCTCTCTTCTGCCTTTGACACTGTCAACCAAGCCATCCTGCTAAATTGTCTCTGTGATAACCTAGGTATCACTGGTCACGCCCTGGCGTGGCTGACTTTCTTCCTCTCTGACCGACCCTCCCAGGTCAAACTTGGGTCCTTCCTCTCTGCTATCTTTTTCTCTACCTGTGGTGTTCCCCAGGGGTCCAACCTCTCTCCCTGGCTGTTCAACCTATACCTGGTACTCCTTGCCCACCGCATTGCTGCTCTCTGCCCCAACTTCCAGTGCTATGCGGATGACACTCAACTCATTGTCAGGCTACCTTCGGCCACCTCTTCTCCTTTCCTCATCGCTGACTGTCTGTTTGCTATCCAGGAGGGGTGTGCCACCATTGACCTCTGCCTTAATGCCAGTAAGACTGAGATTCTCCTCATCAGCACACCCACTCCCTACTTTCCTGTAGCTCTCTGGCCGGCCTCTCTTGGCCCTCTTCCTGCTCCCAACTGCAAGGCTAAAAACCTCGGTGTCATTTTCAACTCCACACTATTTTTCTCTCCTCACATCTCTGACGTCTCTATGAAGTCACACTACCAGCTGCACCTCCTCAGAGGTATTCTTCCCTTCTTCTCCTTCCCCTCGAAGCTCACTGTCTCCAGAGGTCTGGTTCTCTCTAAGCTGGACTATTGCAACAGCCTCTTTCTAAATCTTCCTGCTTCCACTCTCCACCCTCTGCAACTCATCCAGAACAGGACTGCAAGACTTGTCCTTGGCCTCAAGCCCAGGGATTGTATCTCTCCAGGACTGAAATCTCTGCACTGGCTCCCAGTGGCTGCGAGGATTAAGTTCAAAACCCTCTGCATCGTCCACAAGGCCTTCTGAAGCCTGGAGCCTCAATACCTTCAACTCTCTCTTCCTAAATCACTTCTCTCTCGAGTTCTTCGCTCATCCACCTCCAAATCCCTTAGGGTCAGTAACTTCTCCAAGCAACGAGTTGGTGGTAGATCTCTCTCTTCGGCTGGGGCTTCCCTCTGGAACAGCCTCCCTGCCTCCCTGAAACTTGAGGAGAACCATCTTCGGTTCTGGAAGCACCTTAAAACCTCCCTCTTTGCTTCTGCTTTCTCTCCCCCTCTCCCCTGCTGAAGCCCTGGCTGATACTATACTGCACTGGTTACCTGGCCACCCATCTGATCCTGGGCACAAGCCCTGCCAGTTGCACGCATGCACTTCCTCCCTGGCAACCCCTGCACCTGGGGACTGTTCCCTGTATCTCCACCAGCACTTATGTCTGCACTCACCCTGCACTTGCCACCAGCTGGCCGCTCTTATTTATCTTGTTATTTATTATCCCATGCACTCCACTTTCTCCTCCCCCTCCCCCTGCACTTTCCTTTCCCCCCTTCCCTTGCACTTGCACAATCTGAATGACACCTGGCTTAGTAGGATCGTTGTCTGTCTTCCCTCTGTTCCCCCTCCCTTGCCTCGTCGTGCCTTGAAACACTTGTGTATAGGCGCATTATAAATACCATATCATGTCATTTCATATCATGCTTGGCAGTGAAAAGCTGTCAGTATTGACCTCCATGTTGAGGCTGCGCAGGTCAATGCACACTCTTATGTCGTTCGATGATCGTTTCTTGATTAACACCACTGGACTCAGCCACTCTGAGGATTCCACTCTTTCTATCATGCCTTCACTGACCCTCTTGCACAGTTGGGACTCTAGCACAGCTCTTGCAGTTGCTGGTACCAGCCTGACTCTGTGTTTCAATGGTATGGCATGCGGCTTCAGTCTGATTTTATGTACATAGCTCCTTATTTTCCCTGGCACTATGGAAAACAATGCAGCAAATACATTTTGCAGGCTCAACGCCCATCCTGCTGAGACCATAATACATGGTCATCGGTGCTGGGCTCTAGTTGAATGCTCAATTTGTGCAGATTGTGTGTCCCCTAATACTGCACTTTTGTCATGGTATGTCTGCCTTTGAACTAAAGTCTGGCCTTGATATATCCTAATAGGTCTACAACAGCTACTCAAAAGACTTTCGGCCTGTGTTTGGTGCTTCTGATCTCCACCAAGTCACGCCCAACCATGTTTTTGTACATCTCTATGGGGAGAATTGTTAAGTCAGACATAGATTCAGCTATTACAATGGTCTCATTGCCATCAACCTTCACAATGCAGTGGGGCTTTTCTCTTCTGGCACAGGTCAAATTCGCCATAACTACTGTGGGTCTGTCATCGGCATCCTCTTCATCACTTGTGCCCCTTTCGCCCTCGATGAGTGCCACGTTTTTTACACTTCACCTGCAGGCAGCTGCAATGTGGCTGAATCTCCTGCATTTGGAGTACTCCTTGTTCCGAGCAGGACAGTCCTTGTTATTGGGCACATTTCTGGTGATGCTGCACCTCTAGGATTTCTGGGGCTCCATTTGTCTGGGGCTCCCCTCTTTGGCCGCATCTCTCGTTGTCTTGTCGCAGCAACTTTTCCATTGAACCACCACCATTTATGGGGTGGATGTGGTTGCTGCTATTTCCTTGCGTCTACTTGAAGTCTACTCTTCTGCCCTCCCTATTTGGATGGCTTTGTCGAGGTGTAGCTCCTTCTCTTGTATGAATTTGTCCTGAACCTTCCTGCAATTGGTATGTACCACCAACATGTTGGATATAATTTGTTCTGCATTGCCTTCGGACCTGCATAAAGCCACTAATTCCCTAATGCGTTTGTTGTAGTCATCAACAGGTTCGCTGCTCTCCTCCTTCCTTGTATACATCTTTAACCTGTGCAGCACCACATTTTCCTTGTTGGAGAAGCATTTTATGATGTGGTGAACAGCCTCTTTGTATATGTCATCATCTTCACCGCCAGCAGGCTCTGGTGTGAGGCACACAAAAATGCATTCACTGTCCATGGGATGGCAGGCCTACTTGGTGGTCTCACGAGACTCCAGAGGCGTAGCTCTCATAGGACCAATTCCCTTCAGGGATCTCTTCAGTAATAAAAAAATTCCTTGCTCTACAGGACTGAAAAGAAATGCAAATCACTCATAGCAAAAAACAGGAATAAGGGAATAAGATAGAAGCATGGAAGCAATTACAATCCACGTGCAATGCAAAGATTCTAGAACTTTTTTAGAAATGGTTACATCATCAAATAATGTTACCAATGCTCTACAGAAAAATGTGCCAGCCCCAATCTGTTTTCAACATTTCTCAAGTCCAACAGGACATCTTGATCCTGCAAGTTGATAATGCAAAATCTTTAATTCACCTACTATACGTTATTGATAATTACGAATTGCATTAGACAGTTGGAGCCAGTTAAAGCGACTGGTCCTGAATGTGTTCCAGGTGATTTTTATACATCCATTATTGGGTTATTGGTTAGTCTGGTGTCCAGTGTTTATCACTCTGAGCTGAATTCAAGTTATTCCATCATGATAGTGAAATTCCTCAATTGTCTCTATCTTTGAAAAAATGACACCAAGATCCAACATGTTTGAGGTAAATCACGTTACTGAAATTCTGCTAAAGTTATTAGTCTACTTTGTTTTCTGAAAGATCCACGTGGGAACAGGAACAAATGTTATCTTTGGACTTGCAGTTGGATGTTCATGTATCACTAGGATCAATAGAACTGTGCTTACATTTGACACCAATAGTGACATGTACTACGAAGCCAGGAGAGACAATCTATGCTTGGTGTTCATGGACTTGTCCACATCTTTCGATAATATAGATTGGTCAATACTGTGGAACAGATTATTGAATGATGGTATTGATGAAGATATTTTAGCTATATTCATTCAGATCAACAGTTGAAATGAGGCCATTATTACATTTGTGAAGACAGACAATAAGAACGTAAAATGCCTCTAATCGAAAGTCACGTTTTGTCACCATAAAGAATACATACATGTTAGGTTATATGTATGAAGCCAATCTTTTCCAAAATGTTGAAGTACAAACAAATGGACACTGCACACAGAGAAGATGGCAATTCACATTCAACAAGAAATTAACCAAGCATTCGGATTTGCAAAACAATATGGTTGGAGCAGTTCAGCAAACCATGAAGGCCTATGAAGCTACAGGTTGCAGACTGGTACATTATGCTGGCATAGATTAGGCACTTACCCCACCACTTGATTGATTGATTGACCATCACTTTATTAGTTCCTCATTAGGGGTAAGAACATCTTCAACTAAGGAACTTCTGTATCAAGATACACACATTATATCAATCTTGCAGTAACTCTCTTTAATACCAGCGGTATAGTGTTTTTCTATATGGTCAAATGAGAAGGCTGTTTTAACCCAGGGGATTTTAAAGGATGCCCTTTATTGGGGGTAAACGTAAAATTAGGTGGCTCAATGCTGAAAACATATTTTCCATCTATTGTCATTTATATTTATGTATTTAATATTCTGCAACCACCTCAGAGTCAAACTGCCTGATTCATGGAATTATTTGCGTGAAAAACGCAGATTTGCGCACCATTCTGCCCGAAAATCCCTGTTTGAAGTATGGGGATTTTCGGGCAGAAAGGTTCGTAAATCTGCATTTTTAACGCAAATAATTCCATGAATCAGGCAGAAAGTGTGTACTTCAGAAAGTCTATGCTGGGAAATTAACATTGAACATTCCATATGTGTATGTTGGGGGAAAGGTGGGTTTATTTTTTCTCCTTCTTATTCATGTACTATGTGGAGGATAATTTGCCCTCTATTAAGATGACATAATTGTTGAATGTCATTGTGCATTATTTTATTTGCTTAAAGAAAAGGACTAGGATGTATAATGGAGTTTGGAACATTATTTTGCTTTAGGTTTCAGGATTAGGACCTTGTATTACTTTGACTAACATTTTACCATTAAATGCTCATATTTATATGAATTGTTTTAATGGATATTTTAGTTATTTTGGTTGTAGTGCATTTCATGTTCATTAATACTGTATATTATTGCAATATAATTGCATGAATATGTTTTATTTTATTCTTAACAATGGCCCTCATTACGACCCTGGCGGAAATCGAAAAACGATGGCGGAAATGCAATACCGCCATCGAATAGCGCTCGGTGCGATTATGACCCGTCACCGTAAAGTACGATGCCATTAGCGACACCGTAGTGAACGCCAACGCTAACTGCACCAAGTACGCGCACGCGCGCCATGCGAAACCGTAATTACCACCATGGCGCAATGGTACGCGAATTCTGACCCTAGCGGACATTTACCTAACGCCATCAAGCATGGCGGAAAGTACATTCCGCCATGGTGAGAAGTACGGCAACGCGAACCAACCGTAAATGGCCCTACTGAGTGCCTGTACACCACTCCCTGGCCACATTGCAAAACTCCTCGTAGGTGCAATGAAGTCACACAATGCAACCAGTGAAATGTACAAGTCACCCATGCATGCCAACGAACAAATGAATGTAGGGGCTCCAAGTGCCTTGTGAGTGGCCATCCATATTTGCCATGTCACCATTGCCGTACTGATGCAGCACAGGCATGTGAAGGTTCAAGTACAGCAATATGAACTGAAATATGAGACAAAACAACAACAGGCCCCCATCGCTTGACACCAGTGTAAGGCAACATTCAAAGCAGTAACCTGAGGGAGACTGCACCAGCCCTGTACTCTTGCCAGTAAACAAACCAACCATCGCATAAGCATGTACCACACAAGTTGGCAGAGTGACTGAGCAGCCAGGCCCATCTCAAGAGGGGCCAATGGGAGCTGCAGGGCACAGATGGCACGAATACAGAAGCTATTCCAATGGACATGACCTCAGTCTCCCTTCAAGAAACGCACGCAAACACAGGCACCTGTGACCAGCCATATTCTGATAATCACATCATTCCACCAATCCACCTGGCTGACCGGCATCTGTTACACAAAAGCTAATCCCCCGCCCCTGAGCATGACATCATTAAAACAGTCATAATGGCAGCCCCTATCCCTGACCTCACTGGGCTTCGCAGGCAAACGCGCCAAGTACAGTACCACGCAACTATACTCAGAAGCCGGAACCCAATGCAGATCTTCTCACAATACATCGCTCCACAAATAGGAATATGCTACATTACTTGCAAAGAATAACGCTACACGGTTAATAACATAATAGAAATTTAATGCACAACAAAATCACCAAGCCCATACAGCTATTAGGTCATGAACTCCAAAATATATTTCATTATTGTGGGCTGCATCCGCAATAAATGACCAGCTTCTTCTTGTGTGACGCCCTGTTCCTTCATGGTACACAGGGGCTACATTCACGTTCAAAAAGGCAACATGGAAGCGCCTAGAACCGCAGGGCCGTCCCATTAGGTAGGCACTAGTCCAGCTGAAAGGTCGATATGTTGCTCCTAGCCACTAGTACTGCGTAAGGGCATGTGGCCCATTGGCGATCGTCCCATAAGATCGTAATGGTGCTCCACTGATTAACACGAAGCAGCAGGTGTCGGGAGTAAAAGCCATCTGCAGGAGTGGCATACAGATGGCAGCGGCAAAAGGGGAGGAGATACCTGTCACCCAAATGAAATGAAAAAGAATGGTATGGGCATCAGAACTTAATTTGAATTACTCACTTCAATGATCACACTAAATCTACAGCCATATGCATGTTATCCCACTCAAAAGGATTATTCCCACCCAAAAATCACTTGCGAATCATAACTATATAAATCGAGGTGAAAACACTATTACAAACGAGTCTTTGTGTGCATGCGTCTGTTAAAACAGAATCCATTAGATGGGATTAGTAACGTGCATAGACACAAGTGTTTGAAGGCGCGTCGAGACAGGGAGGGTTCAACAAGGGCAGATAGACGATGGTCCCACTATGGCAGCTCTGCATCACATAGCGCAGGGGAAGTGGATAGATTCCAAAAAGCCATGTACATGGTAAACTCTCAATTAAATCATCTGTCCATGCATCCATACATCATTCCCTCATCCCGGTATGAAAACGCCTGATTATTTACTCACATAACATGTGAAATTTCCATTGAGTCTGTGCGTAATGCAGTCTGCAAAATCCACTGTGCTCCAGCCCGGAATTCTAGTGTTGTGAAGTAACATGTATTTTGGAACGTCCTGCCTTATCGTCCACTACGCTATTGCGCATCCCATACTATTCATATCAATCATTGCATTCTCGCCATGGCCCCTGTCGGAAGGACATTAAACAATAGAACTTTATATCTGCAGTCAGACCTGTGGGCGTCTCCTCGCCACTAGCTGAAAACCGAAAGCGCTGTCCTTCGAATTCCTCATTTGCAACATCACGTCGAAAAGGCATCTGTGACCGCTTGAAATCACAAATTCATCCATGTAGTGCGGCAGTGTGTGCAAATGGCAACTGCCTTCACTCAAAAATGGGACGCCCCGCCCGTCGGTGAACCTCGGTACAGTGCTGCATGAGGGTCCACCGTTAATCGAGTACTACATTCCACTGACCCTTCACAAGTTTGTTCGCGACTGTAAAGATAGTATGTGAAACAATGGGACCATAGCAGAATGAACATATGAACCAATATTCCACTGCCATCGGGATTAAATACATGATTGTAATAGCAAGATGCCATGCGTCGAATTGCAGCGTTGTGTGTGGGACGTGCTCGCCCAAAGGGGATTGCAGCTTGCACAGGTGGAATGAATCACCACAGGTGGAGGCTATACTGCCTGAAAACACATAAATTGCACACCCAACCCCCTCCCACAACCACACCCACTCCAAAATGCTACCGGCAGGACTAGCGATGTTGGCCCTGGGGGACCTGATAGCACTGCAAGTACTCCAACTTCAAGAAGAAGACGAACACCAACTACTACAACAACCGGCTGCACAGAGGAGGTGCAGGAGGAGGAGGAGGGCAAGGCAGGGCCAGCAAGGCCCACCAGCACAGCCACTACCACCACGCAGGCAGCCCGCAATCCCACGCCTCCGAGCTCATCCGTTCAACCTCACTGATGAGCAGATCCACACCCTATACCGTTTGGACCGGGACACCATAACCGCCATTGTGGACATGACACACGCTGACCTTGCCAGCATGATAGATAGCCCAACCGCCATCCCACCCCTACTGAAGGTGGTGTCTGTACTACACTTCCTGGCCACAGGCACCTACCAGCACACAGTCGCACAGTTGCATCGCATTTCACAGCCACTGTTGTCACGGACACTATTGCAAGTGCTCGATGCCCTCCTGAAGCACGCAGACGACTACATCTCTCTACCACGCTCGGAGCAGGAAATTACGAACACAAAAGTGGGATTCCATGCACTTGCCGGCATACCGGGTTGCATTGGTGCCATCGACTGCACCCATGTGGAATTGGTTGTCCCACATGCCATGGAGGCCCAGTACCGCAACCGAAAACAATATCATTCTCTTAATGTACAAATGGTGTGTGACTCCAACAGGATCATTACACATTGTTGTGCCCGATTTCCTGGATCAACCCATGATTCTATGGTCTTGAGGAACTCTACAATACCACGCTACATGGAGCGACACGCAGGGAACAGATCCTGGCTACTCGGTGAGTCTCATTTCATGCATGATAATGTGGGGTATGTGATGCGGCAATGACCTGGCAGGAAGGGGGGGGATGCGTACGTAGCAATGTCATTCCACAAACATCCTTTATTGTCCACATACAGGTGATGCCGGGTATCCACTGAAGAGATGGCTCCTTACACCACTCCGGAACCCACAGAACCAGCATGAGGAGGACTACAACCATGCCCACTCACGTACCCGTGTAGTCATAGAACAGGCATTCGGCCTACTGAAGGCTCGTTTCCACTGCCTCAGCAGGTCTGGCGGGGCACTCCTGTACCGCCATGAGAAGGTTGCAAAGATGGTCATGGCATGTGTCATGCTACACAACATGTGCGTACGTAGAAATGTGCCCATGCCCCCTGACGCAGAACTGCAAGCACCTGAAGATGGTCATGATGAGGGTGGGGATGTGGCAGCACCTCAAGGAGTCCGCGAGGCACAGGAGGGCCGTGAAATTCGTCAGATTATCATAGATTCATGCTTCTAGCACTCACGCCTGGTGGCTGATACATGGACACGGGACTTGTGGCACTGTGTGTGTCTGGAACATGCACAAAATGGACTGTACGCCTATAAAGGCCTCGTACACAAAGATCAATGTCCACACATCTCATTGGATGATTGTGAAATGTTTATAGCATATGTGAAATTATGTTACACACCCCATCGACCCGCCACCCAAGAAAGCCCAACACACCCCCTCCACCCTCCTACCTCCCCCCGAACACCAGTGTCCAAAGATGCTCATTGTCAGTGGGCAGACGCTATTGCAAGCCCCCTCTCCGGGTATCAGGGGCACCCCTGCCTGTGGAGCGCAGGTTCCTCCCAGATCTACGTTGGGGGCTGCCCTGGACGTAACTTGCAATGGATGATGTCTCTGCCTGCTCACGTCCATGCATGTCCCTAAGGGTTTGTGAGAGCTCAGTGAGCACACGGCGCACAGCGGCAAGTTCAGCACATACGTCTTTGGACGTCGCATGCAGTTCCCCCCTCAGGCTCTCGGTGCTTCTCTCCATTTGTACCCTCAGGCTCTCGGTGCATCTCTCCATTTGTGCCCTTAGTGTCTCTGTACTTCTCTCCATTTCTGACCTAAGTGTCTCAGTTGATGTTTCTATGGCTGCCTTAGTACCCCCATATTCATCAGCATGCTCCTTGAGGAGCGTGGCCAGTTGCTGCTATTGCACGATCACCTGGTCGAGGGACTGTTGCCTCTGCTGGGCCATGCCCATTTGCGGTGGTGTCACAGAGGGGCTGATCACCTCATGTTGCCTTGCCACAGGGCTTGTGGGGGATGGCCAGTCGTCGTCTTGTGGGTGCCCCTGCGTGGTATCCTCATGGTGTACGGGATGAAACAAACAGGGGGATTGAGACAGGTCATGGATGGATCCTACATCGACAGCACCGTTTTCTGTGTCGGAGCATGCTGCCATTAATGCAGTGTCACCTATGGTGCTGCTGCCACCAGAAGCAGTGCCTTCTGTGGCATCCATTGGGGGGACCTGTGGTGCTGCTGTTGTGGGCATGCTGGCTGCTGGGGTGCCTGTTGAAGTCCCTTCCTGTGTGCTGCCACTTGATTTGTGCTGCTGCCGTGTCTTGATCCGTGCAGCTGAGGTGGAGGGTCTTTGGCCGTTGGTCTTGGCCCTCTTTGCAGGTGTGCTGGTAGGGGTGTCCTGAAGCTCGTCGTTTGAATCGGACCCTGTGTTGGAGTAAAGGAGGGCGAGCGTTATTTATGGGTCTGTGGAAATTGGAATGGCAATGTATCACATGCATCGGGGTGGTACCTGAGGGTGATTTGGGTCAGGGCCTTGGAGGTGGTTTCATTTTTGTGTGGATTGAGGATGCAGTTGTTTTGCAGCCTGCAGTTAGGGTGTGCATGCTGCACGTGTAGAGGGTGTTTTTAGGATTTTTAATTATTTATGTATTTAAAGTGACTTTTAAAGTGCGCTATCAGGCCAATGTATGTGGACGTTCTCCTGGACATGTGTTTCTGTTGCACTATGTGGACACATGGTACTTCACATGATTGGACATTGTGGATTTAGCATTGTTTTATTTGGCCCACCTACCTGATTCTTCGGATGTCTGCACTCCTTTCTCCATCCCTCCGACTCCCTCTATACTCTCCATTCCAATGGTGGAGGCACAGATTTCTTCCCAGGGGGTCAACTTGATGGGTGATTCCGATCCTCCCCCGGTAGCTGTGGCAATGTTACGGTTGGCTGATAGTATGCTCCGTACGCGTATCCGCAAGTCGTCCCATCGCTTTCTGCATTGCTGTGGGTTGCGGGGTGCGGTCCCCACCGCACTTACCCGCTGTGCCACCAGGGCCCATATGGCCTTCTTGTTCGCAAGTGCCGTCCTGGTCATTTGCGTTGAGAAGACGACGGCAGCATTCTCCTGGAGGGTCTCTGTGAGCACGGTGAGTTCCTCATGGGAGAAGTGGACCTGCCGCTTGCGGTCGCATGCTTTTTTCGCAACTTTTCCCATTTTTATTGTTTTCACTAGGGTGGCTAACGGGTTGGGATGTGTCTCAGGGTAGGATTTTTGATGGTTGTGTTGGGATTCTGATTTTATAGGTGTACGGCGTGCTGTTTCCCGTTCCGGGCCCATGTTTTTACTTCCGCTTCCGTATATTTACGGTCACCGTATTTTGCGATTACCGCTCATTACGGTGACCGCTATGATGGGTGGCGGAATTGCACCTAGGGCGCCGTACAACGGCGGTGAGGGGCGTTTTGGGGACATTTCCGCCATCGCGGACTTTGCACTTCCGCCATGGCGTAGTGCTCGTGCCCGATGGGTCGGAATTAGCCGCACTTTACTCCGTCGTGCAATGGCGGAAACGCTATTTACGCTATGGTGGTCAGGTCAGTTACTTTCCGCCAGGGTCGTAATGAGGGCCAATATGTATATGAGTTTAATACAATGGTTGTTTTTGTATATATGATTTGTGGATGCATAATGAATCATATATTAAATAAAGCACTAAAGATGTATTATGAAGGTATATATCGAAACTACAATATGTTAGTGGCTGATTCAGTAGAGGAGTAAGTTGGTGTTCTGACCATACTTTTCAGGTTCCACCTTTAGTCAGAAACCAATGTGCCGGTGACCAAGGTCTGGTCAATATATCAAATGGTCAAAAGCAGCTTATAGTGCCAGACTGATCCATTATACCTTTAAAAGAAAAGATTACTGAGAGCTATCTTTTTAAATATTATATTAATTGTTTAACATTGACTGTGGAGGTGGGGAAACTATTAATATTAATAACTGCATTTAATCTCCATCAGAGACATTAAAGGAGGTGCCCTTCTAAATTCTACAAAAGTAGAAGTGAGCAGTGTAATTACATGGACGTAGGTTAGTGGTAACTCAGAAAGTGTAACTCATATTTTAGAGCTGGGAAAAGTGGCCTAGTATTGAGTTTAGTGGCTGGTACTGGCTTAATGGTAATCAATGCAAAGATATGGGCTGGTCCCCCTACATATTGAATGTATAACATAAGAAAACATAATAGTGTGATAGATTTGTTAGGAAACACACATGTCTTTGCAGATGTGCCGTTTCTTTAACTGACATCAGTATGCTGCTGTGTGTGGGCTGGGGATACAAGCATTTTTGCCACTGGTGTTTGGCAATGTGCCATTGCCAAGCCCTCTGTGGTCCAGCTCATGGTTCCTTTCTGTTTTTATTTTCTGTGATAGAACATGACATTTTTGTATTGCTATTAATTTGATCATGTATAAAATCTAACTTTAGTAAGAAAAAAAATCTATTTTTGTACTGGAAAGATAACATTCATGACCTCATCATCACTGCCCTGCCCAGCCATCATAACAGCTCTCTAATACTTCATGACTGTTCAGACCATCTAGGAGTCCCCTTTGTCATTAGTCACACCATCCCCATCCAGCACACTCATCGAACACCCAGGAATCAACCTTTTGATCATTGAAAAACTTCCCAGTGAAGGCTCTCAGGTCAGATAATGCAAACCTTCACCTTACACAGGCTAATCTGCCTCAGATGAACCAGGACTGTGATTCGCTTCTCCCAGAACTCAGCACCAACCTCACCACCAACATCAACTGCAATGCCCCAGCTAAACAACACATCCTGAGGGCTAAACCTGCACTCAAAAACTCAACTTCAACAAAACAATCATCAGAAAATGAAAGTATGCTTTGGCAAAAATCCTGCAATGTATCTGACCTCTCCCTGCTCCAAGAACTCTGTGCTAAACACATACGGGTGATCACCACTTCCAAGCCCAACTATTAAAAAAACACCATAGCCAAGGTCAACAATGAAAGTAGATCCTTAACTGAGCCCATCAATCATTGAATCAACTCTCTGCTCGACCCATCATACCACACTACGTCAAAAATGTCACTGTCATCAACTATTTATTCATTTACAAGATCAGCATACTCTTCCAGCACTTAGACATTAATGCCCCACCTGACAGCACACAGCACATCCCATCTTGCAAAACCACTACTATCTGGACAACTTTAAAGACACTCATTATGGAAGGCTTCACTCCCACAGTATCATCCCTCAAGGCCATATCATATACAGATGTCATCCTGCCTGACTCTGTACTCAAGACCCTTTGGACTGAAACATTTCTCCCTTACCTGAAATAAAAGATAGCTCCCTAACGCAAGGTACTTTCCCATTCCTAGATAAGATCCTTGAGAAAGCAGCCACATAACTCCTGCAATGCATCAAAACCAACAAACTCCTTCATTCCTACCGATATGGCTCCAGACCCATATGCAACATGGAAATGGCTACCAAAAAGTGATTTAAATGCTTTTAACATCCTTGATGATGTCCATGTTTGCCTTCTGGTTCTCCCCCACCTCTCAGCAGCATTTGACACAGTAGACCATAAGACGTTATACATCGCATCTCGGGGTTCTGGGAGATCATTCTCAGCTTGTTCAAATCAACATTGCAAACTGCCAAAATGCATCCAAATAGGTTCCTCCAGATCGCAAACTCTACCCATAATCTGTGGAGTTCTGCAATGATCCATCTTCTCACCTGTGATCTTCAAACATGACATGGAATCACTGAGAACTCTCCTGGTGCCACACAACATACATTGACATCCAACAATACACAGATTACAATCATCTCTCCCTGAATATGTCTTCCATTAAATACATCCACAAGTTTAGTGTCTGCCTCATATTGATCCAGCTCAAGATGACCAGTACTTAACTGAAGCTCAATCGATCCAAGACCAAATTCTTCCTACTGTTGACTAACAATGTTGAACCCCCTGACATTCAGACATGGCTCTGTGATATGAACCTAGCCTATGCTTCACACCTCAGCTGACCGCCTGTGCCGAGTCCCTTAGGTATGACACCAACATATAACTCCTCTTCAAGCAACACATATCAAGGAAGACACAGATGGCTTAATACCAACTTTCTCTCCTGCAGACCATCATGCCCTTCTTTTCAGAATACAAGTTCAGATCTGCTGCACAAGCCTTGGCCCTCTCCCACCTTGAGGGTGTCAATACCCTTATGCAAGGCCTTCCAGTGACTAAAGAAACATTGATACTAATATTGTAACTACACATAACACACTTAGTATGCAAAACGTTATCAACGAATATGAAGCTATCATTGGTATTGCCTCAATGTCTACTCAAGACCAGACAACCATTTCAGAAGCATAAAAGCCACTTTAAAAGCAACTAACTACCCATTAGTTCTCACAAGGCCTCTCCTCTTTCCCAATCTGATATTAAAGATGGGTAAAACAGACTCTCATATTCACTACTGTCCTCAGAGTGTAGGGAGATGAGAGCTGGAGGCTGAATTCCTGCAGTCTGGAGGGATGTGGTCTGCACAATCCAAGAATAATTCAAAACATGTCATATCCAATTGGAAAAAAAAACACCTATCAAAACCACCATGGTCCCTTAACAAAAAGCAGCCAAACTAGATAAATATTCCTTCAAAAGATTTAGTGTCAATTGGAATTGGCCATGGTACAAACAACAGCCAATTACGTATGGTGAGCTGATTGCCATAGGTAGGAATACTTCTCTATACAGCGCAGTCTAAAATAGTAATTCTGCCCAAAAATAGTAGTTCTATTCAAAAAGCAAAAAGCAAAGTCTTTCTGAGACTCAAAGCCCAAAAATGGAATTTCAGAGTCGCAATTCCAAAGGCTTGCAATGAAAGAGTGGTTCCCATCCATCTGCTATCACGCTCCTTCCAGACTCGTCTGCATCCAGTCTTGCTCCAACAGCTCTGCGAACAGCTCACCTTGTGTTTGTCCCAACCAGAAGTCTGCTTTTATTGGCATTAGAGCAATGTTTACTTAAGCCACCTCCTCCCCTTAGCAAGTTGCAGAATAATCTCTTACGTAATTCCTTAGCAAGTTGCTTCACAGCAAGTTGTTAAATTATCTCTAAACCCCATCAGGTTTGTAGTCCATTGTAATTGTTTGCGGGAACATTTCAAACCATTAACTAAAACAAACTGAATTGGAACACAAACCAGACCATCGGAGTGCAGCCTAGAAGTATTGCTATTGTTATGTACCTGTGTGTTCCAAAACAATAGCTAAGTCTGGCGCAAAGCCCAGACATTCAAATTGAATGAGAAACTCTGTTCATAATTGTTAATATGTGCTCAATGCCTGAATATACTTCAACACATTTCACTATGTATTTGCCTAAAGTTTACATTGATAGAGATATCCTCAATCATAATGTCCTAAAGCTGGTTAAAACTAAAATTATAAAAAAATCAACACCACACTTACCAACATGCTTGAACATTTAAGGAATGAGCTCAAGACCATCCTTTAAAGGAATGACTCATCTCAAACAGCTAGGTCCATACACCCTACACTCCCACCTAACCTGAGACTGGGTCATCTGCTCCCCTGTATTTCCTCCCCTGGTTGCTTGTAGATCCTCTGCTGCCAAAATGACTGCTCTCTCCATTGTTAGTTTCCCGCTCCCTTGCATCTCTGCTTCACTCACTGCATCATTCACCCTATGACATGTTATGAGCTGCATTTATTCCTGAAACTAGGTATTCACTCAATAAATACAAAAATAATAATAATAATAATAATAATAATAATAATAATAATAATAATAATAATAATAATAATAATAATAATAACCTGAAATAGTGTTGAGGCAGCATTATGGCTGTGTTCAACCAAGTGGATTCTGTGCTTTCACATCCTTCTGACTGAATTTACTCATGTTGACGGCATATGACCTCTTTCCCACATATGTATGTCCATGCAGACACTTTATTTGATATACTTCAGATTCTGTATTGCAATTCGCATAATGGTGAAACTTGTCAATCTCAATCACAGTTTAATGCTTTACCTTTGTGCCCCATATGAATTACATTGTGAGCATGATAAACCAAAGGAACGCCCCATGGCTGGCATTGCCAACATTTGTTTTTGTTTTCCTACAAATAGAGCTGTTTAGACCAAACATTTCTGAGATGTTGTCCTTGTAAATGAGCAATCACCAGTGTTTACTTAAATAGATTTGTTTAATCGTATTGTCTCATTGGAGAATTTGCCATTGCTTGAGAAGTATATTTTTTTAATTCAGTACTGTTTTTGACATATTTGTGCACCGATACTACACATGTTTTAATAGCAGACAGTTGTAACAACTTTATTCACTTGACAAATAGTGTGCACCATGGCAGTTAATGATACCTGATTATACTTCCCAATCATTAATCATTATCTCCTTTGCTTGAATTGTTTAAGCTGAATCTTTAGTAATGAACCTTTTTAAACAAAGGCATTTAGAATTTGCTAAGGAATTGATATGATGTTAATGGTAAAAGCTCTCTACATGTATACATTGTTTCTGTCAGATTGTTTACAGTAATGGTGCTCTCATTTCCCAAATATATGACCTGTGGAAGTGGAATAGTCAAGATTCTCTGGGCCTCTTAGACAAACTCCATGGGATTGCCCAGGGGCCAAACCCTGCTCGGAGTCTCAAGGCATGGTTTAAGATTTGATTTCCAACTGTGAGGCATGCAAATCTAGAGGTGATTTGAACAGAAAATCAGATGCCCAGAGCCTGCTTCTTCTGTGGATATTGTTTGGATGATCAGTATGGGGTGGATAGGAAAAACTAACAGGTTGGTGGTTTTGGGGGAGTATTGGCATGTTTTAGTGTGTTTTGGGAAGATTAGGAGATGTTTGGATGAGTTTGTTCTTAGTGTTTTTTGTTTGTTTGTTATTCCCTATTAATCCCTGTTGCATCCCCTTTTTTTCTATTTCTGTGTGTTCACTAGGCTTCCTCTCCAATCTTCACATTTATACCCTTGCTCCATCATGAAAAATGTGTCTTGTACAGGGGTCTGCAGCCTTGGACTCTCCAGATGTTTTGGACTTCAACTCCAATTAGCAGCAAATCGAATGAAAAAAGATCATGGGAGTCGTAGTACAAACCATCGGGAGAGCCACGGGTTTCAGACCTCGGCTCTTGCACTTCCACTGTTTCCTCTGTGCCACCTAAAAAATAAAATAACATATTCTTAACACCTTTCTTTTACAGTGTTCATAGAGTGAACCTTGTGTGTGGTCCTGGAAAGTCTTTCTGTGCTATCTCAGACACCTTCTTTACCGTTCTTGCATGTTAATAACATTGTTGCTTTATGTGACCCTTGTCTTTGTCACTTGTTTTTTGTTCTGCACATTGACATCTTGAGCAAATTAGGCACACAGGTGTTTCACATGTTGAAATCTTAGACAACATGTGGTGCCTGCGGGAATACATGAGGAGTACATGAGTAGCAGAACTACTGAACTACCTGGGTAGATAAATTTTTAATCTTGCTTGTGTATAAGTAGATTTGTGAGGGCACCGTATTTACTCAGCAGTGAATACTTCTTTATTGTTGGCTGCACACCATTTTTGAAAACATTTAAAGTTAATTGATTAATGTATGTAGGAGACTTTGCTATTTTCTCTTATACTTTTTCTCTCTTTATTAGTTTTTAGTAAATATTTTATACTTTTTGTTCTTCTTTGTTTTGTCCACTGATATAAATATGTATATGCCTTGTGATCGTGCCTATTTTTATTGGTAACTATACTTTTATTCTTCTTATTCATGCAATGCTTTCATATGTACATTTCTTTTTCTTGCTTTTTAAAGAAAATGATTTAACAATCCACCAAAATAGCTTTTTTTTTAAATAGTTTTATTTATTGTGGTATGGTGTAATACAAGTATACTTTTCACAGATATATAAAAAACAGAATAAATGATAATAAAACAAAATACATATAAAACACAAGAAGACATGATACACTAACATATGTCTAACAGCTGCCTAAAATTCGGGACACAAAATGTAGGGATGCAATATTAAAATTGATATGCTTTCCACTTAAAATATGCAACCAAAAACTAGAGCATGAGATCAGAAAGTTGTTATGGACCAATCAAGAAAAATAAAAGCCAATGTATAGAATACAATTTAGGACAGCCAATAAATACATGCTCTAAAATCGCTAAGACTTTTTCATCTTTGCAAAATCTGACCACATGATTCTTGGGATCTTCTGGCGAGCTCCAAGTACTCCCAGAGTGTGGAGTAAGTTAAACCATTATCTCAGGAAATGTAATCCCCACTTTCTATTTGGAAAGTTATTTAGATAATAGCTGACTTAATCAAGAGTTTAACAATGAGAGTACAATAACTAAATAATGTGTAGGCCTTGACTGCTCTGTTGTATAGATACAGGGCCAATAGTCTTTTCTTGACTCTCATAGGGTTATAAACTGGATATTTTACCGACATGTCTAGTTCCTCTAAGATTTTGTTACACTTGGTAGTCCACTTGTTCAAGACTGGACACAATTGTTTTGATATGGACACATTGGGCTTACCAACAAGAGAGAAAGGAGGAGTATTCACTATTTGTGTAAATAACTGCATTTTACAATCTATGAGCACCTGCATAGAATCCTTCAGATGACAATAAAAATGAGTACCATGCAGTTTGCCTACTTTGCTCTCACTATAATTTTCACTTAACTTGAAACATCTGAGTGATGCAGATTAGTTAAGTGGTGTGCTGTGCCAGTGGGGAAAGACATTAAAAAAACAGATAGTTATATATACACCAGTAGATTAATTAACTACCAATCAAGAGTCCTTAGGTACTGGACCCAGTATTACGTTGTGTTAGGCCGTATTAGAAAACCTGTTTCTAGCCAAAAGTAACCTAATGGTGGCATGTGAGAATGTTTCTCCCTTTAGCAGCCTGGATTGTCTGTAAAGTATGTCACAATTTATTTGTCATTCTGTTTCTTACAAATTGTTAATTCACAATTTAAAAAGATAGTAACCTTGGTGTGGTCTAGCTTTGTTCCAATTAATGTGTTAGTACATACATTATTTGATACTTTGTCAAGTTTGTTACAGATTATTACATTAATACATTCGTTTGTGCAATCACAGAGTCCCTATATAGTTAAGCAATTGCCTAAAGTAAAGCTCTGTGCTCCATTCTATTTAGTTTCTTAACCGGGTAATATTTCAGTAGGGGTGTCCTTCTTTCAGGTATTTTCAAGTACAGTAAAATAAAGAAAAGCTTTTAATTGTGTCTTTCTTTTCTCTATCAGTCTCCTTTGTGAGTGCTCCTTCGAAAAGCTGCCACTTTTAAAACATATATAAGATCCTTGTTAGGATGTCTTTTGTTCATAGAAGATGGTGGTGCTCCGCTTGTGTGTGTTTATTTATTTATTTGCATTTTTAAAGCGCAGCTGCTGCCGTCGGGCATCATGGCGCTGTTACAAGAAAGTTTACTTGACATGGTGAAAATAACAAGAGCAGAGATGGAGACTTGGTTACAGGCATGGCTATAGTTCTGGGGTTACATGGGAACCCTGAGCATGGTACAGTTGTAATTTACAGACATTGTTGCATGCAGTAGAATTATAAGTGGGATTCACTTAAATAGGGTGGTTTTCAGAGCTTTTCTGAAAGCTATGAGGGATGTTTCAGCTCTTAGTTTAGGCGGTATGGAGTTCCAAGCTTTTGGCGCTAGGACTTCAAAACTCGAGCCGCCAGCTTTGACTCTAGTGAAGTTGGGGATTGCGAGTTGGTTAGCATACAGGTCCCTTTTGGGTCTGAGTGACAGGACTGGTTGTATCCGTTCATTGAGGTAGCTGGGGGCAGATTGGGATATGCATCTATGTGTAATGGTGAGAGTCTTGAACTGAATGCGCTCTTTAACTGGGAGCCAGTGAGCATTGTGTCTTGCTAGGGAGATGTGTTCACTCTTTGGAATATTGAGGGCTGCTCTCAAAGAGTTGTTCTGTGCGATCTGGAGTCTATTCATGTTTTTGGCAGAGGTACCTAGTAGGAGGACGTTGCAATAATCCAGTTTCGTGCCTATGGTGCATTCAGCAACTGTGCATCTTTACACAAACATGCTTACATAATTAAATGCATATAAATACCTGTTCGGGGTTTATGGTCATTTCATCTAAAACCATTGCATCTAATGCCATTCCATCAACATTTTTCAATAAAAAAAATGTCCTACTAATCTATTTTTTTCTCCATTTTATTTTTTTATTTTTGGGGGGGCGTTCTCCCCAAAAACTCCTGTTTTTTACCCTTTAAAATACACCTGAACACAAATTAACCCTTTACCACCAGAAAAATGCATTAGATAGATATTTTCTCGATGGAAACATTTCGATGGAATGGTATCAAATGGAATGGGTTTAGATGAATTGACTAGATATCCCTGTTCAACACAATTGGTTCAGATATTTTATTTTAGAGAAAAACATTGATGGTTCCCTCAAAAATTCAATCAAACAATCTACTGTATAGAATGATGTCTGTTGTAAGCTCACTCCCTTGATATCATACAGAGAAGCATTTCTCAGAATACAGTTTGAAACAAAAGAAATTACTTAGTTTTCTCTGAAAACATTACCAAGTATTGGCATCAGAGAAATATGTTTACTCTAAAACATTATTTGCCAATGCTTGGCTGGTTTATAACTCAAATGTTGGACAAAGTCTATGCCAACTTATTGGTTCTTAGCTTGGGCAATTGGTTGGAAATAATTGTAAAGGCTCCGGCTTATCACAATTTCTGTTGATTTTGGAATACTGTTATAGAGGATACCATCTCTCTCTCTACTTTCAATGAACCAGGTTCACCCCCCGTTCCAACTACTTTATTGATTATGGCAGACACCAATCAAAGGGTTTGTCATTTACATTTCAATGTGAGTTGTCTAAAGCTTCCAAAGATCCCAAAATGCAGGCAAAATGACTTTGATGATGATGGGTTTAAACTTTAATTATACATCACAAAGGCTTTCAATTTGGATTATATACCACACATCACATGCACATTGCTCTCTATTGCCTCTTTCAATGAAATAACTTTTAAATATGGCTCTAAATTCTATCTGTCATGTATTTAATACTCAGAAAAATTGTCTAAATATTCTGAGGATAGGTTTCTCACTTCCTGTCTGTCAGTCAAAGGCCTAGGACAAGTAAGAACACCGACTAACCTTACCCTACTCTGTCAGCTGGGTTTTCTCATCAGTCAGTACAACTGCTGCAAAATCTCACTCAGGTAATCTGCCATGGATGTCATTTGGGGATTTCCAGAGGTGGCAGCTTCTAAAGCTTCTAAAGCTTTTCTTTCCTAGACAACAGAACTATAAGAGTCTTTTCGCCCTCTTCAGCAGCGGACCCAGTACCGATCACATATGGCGTACCACAGGGTTCATGTGTCTCCCCTACTTTGTATAATATTTTTAAAAAGCCGTACAATCTGGGTGTCTCATATACTAAATATGCTGATGAGACCCATATCCTCATCCCTATCCAGGGAGACTACGATAAAGATGCAGGTCTTACCAAATCATACAAACCCATTTATCAAAAGCTCTTCTCGACAGGTTTTTAAACTAGCCTTGAATGAAAGAAGACCACACTTTTACGGAGTCGCTCTCAATTTTATAGATGGACAAATGTAATGTCTGCTGAGGAGATGTGTTTTAATGCAGGAATTCAAGCCTGTAGTGCAAGATGCAGGGTCTGTTCCATGGAATATTTTTTTCTTTGTCGAAGACAGATTAAAAAATGATGGGGCGAGTGTCAAATTTTGGGACTGTGCGTCCACGAGCCCTGACAGCTGTGGCATCCCTCCTGGTCTCATCACACTCTGTTGGTAACCTCCAAGCCCTTGGGGCTTTGGAAGCCAGAAATGTTGACTAATTCTGCACCTGAAGTATCAAACAACCCTCTGCCCTTATTGACTCAGGCTGCGAGTGCAGACACCCTTTGTATATGCTCTGTGTCTTCTTTTTTTGACTGGTTTTGGGGGTAGTCATTTGTAGCAAACTTTTATCCCAAAACTGCGACCGGGAGATATGGCTGCCCAAGTGGGCCTTAGCCTGCTCTTTTCTCGCCTCAAAAGGGTGTGGTTACTTCTACCCATTCCTGGCAGTTATTTAGCCTTATCCTCCGTCTTGTTGTTTACCTTGTTCTGCAGATCATCCGGTCCCTTTTTGTTGGCAGTGAGTCAGAGAATATACCCTTAGGAACTTTCTGGACCCAATGCGGTGATCTTGACTCCCATTCTTTACATTCTTTGATTTGTTTCAAGTCCCTCCTCGACTTAGCCTGCAATGGGCTGAGGTTCTTACACTGAGTTACTATTGACAGGGACACAGGCCCAATCACTGAGTGCATGGATTCCTGAATCAAGGCATCAGTCAGAGCAGGGGCTTCGACCTGGATGTCCCGCATCTGAAGGATCTGAGTCCTGTGGCGCATTAGTCTCTCCAGCTGAAGATTTTGATCCAGTAGTGAGTGGTTCCCCACTGTCCAGTGGTGTGCACAGTGATGTCGAGGTTCCAATCACCACCATTGTTTGTGTTTTAAACAGACCAGGTGACATACTCAGGCCCTCATATACCCTTTCAGCCATTATTATTTCCTCTTCACGGCAATTTAGTAATAAATACAAACATTATATCAATCAAATAATCAAAATCAAATCAACAGTACAGAAAAAACAATGAACATAAATTGGGGCAATAATCAAAAAATAATCCACAATACATTTAAAACAAAGACGAGTGTGGTAAAATCCACATCTAATTGACATAAACACTACAAAGTAATACATATGAACAAAAGTGGCCAATAGGAGAGATGGTTATTGAATTTGTGTAAACATCTTCAGGCTACTTGGGACAGACCTACTAGTTTCAACGTAAGTATTAATTCATCAGGGATACAGTACATCCTAAAAATATATAATACATCAATTGCAAGACTAGCAACACATGCCCA
Organism: Ambystoma mexicanum; assembly: GCF_040938575.1. NCBI lineage: Eukaryota > Metazoa > Chordata > Amphibia > Caudata > Ambystomatidae > Ambystoma > Ambystoma mexicanum. Next base: position 1,317,730,814 of record NC_090929.1, on the reverse strand, counting down.
TGTGTGTACTGAAAAGCGATGTAAAGAAATAAATGGCAGCCATATAACTCCAAGAGGCCTATAGAACAGGAAATCATTTAAATAATTTGAAATCTTGTACAGTAACCTAATCACTCCCTACAAATACATCAAGATCAAAGATACAAAAACAAAGTGTACAGTGCGGGTGGGTATAACAAAAATTAAAAATGAAAGATTAAAAAATGTGCCAGCCTGAGGCAATACACCACATAGTTCCTGAAGCCCGGTGTAGAAAAAGGAACAATGGATAAAACATGCCTGCATTAGGTCGCAAACCTCGTAGATCCTGAAGTCCATTGTTCAAACTTAAAAGGCAACTCATTTACAAAAAATCAATCAAGAGTGCAACCCAGCTGTGCCACCATGAATGAATTATGCAAAGAATATGCCAGGCCACATGTAAGTTAACATTCCATTGGAAGACTGACAAGCATCTGCTGCAAAGTAATGGCATTGCTTTACTAGGTCACCTATGGGAAGTGTATGACCAAACAAAAAATACTGAAGGAAACATCAACAATCTCTGACAGCTCTTGGTTGGAGGTAAATCAGTGTCCGCACTAGCAAACTTGTGTTTGTGATTTGCCAGTCCGGAAGAATGGCTGGTGCCGGAATTACATGTAATTTTACCAGCACTATTTCTGGACCCGCAAAATTGTTATGAGGCCCTATGATTCTTCTTTTGTAGTTGTTTATCCGACAAATAGACCAAACATTTTATTAAAGGGTTTCTCATTGGAGAAATAAAAGTACCTTTGAGTCTGATAGTAGGTTATGTAATGGTTCATCTCCTGTTCACCAAAACAAGAGTATGTGGAACTTTGGTGCAGGCAGCCCGTGCAGTCTGTCTACATCACAAGGACCCACGATGGGTATACCCAACCTAAAGCTTATCAATGTTCTGTCCCTGCATAGGGTCATGAAATCAGGTGGCTTCCTCTGATATCTCTCCTTTTAAGGATTAAAAAGAAAGACCATCATCCTCTCTACCTCTCCCATAAAACTCCCGGACCCATTGAATTAAGACATGAAGATCACTGTGTGCATGAACCTACACCCTCAGGAAGCGCCAAACCCACCTTTCAGCACACCTCACAACAAGATAGGAAAATCATCACTCCTGCCATGCAATGCATTTGAATTGTTTCATTGAATAAAGAGAAAATGACCTCTGTCTTTGGGCCTATGTAAGGTCAGGCTATATATCAGTCTCATCAGAGGTTTGCAGCCTCCATTTCATGAAAGTATATTTCCTCTTTGTGTAGTTCAGCCAGATAAGACCTAACATCTCATGGGAATTTTAATTCTAATGTGAAGAAGGAAAGACCCACAAGCTAAAGTAAATCTGAGATCATGCCCTATAAACAGGCCACAACGGGCATTGACGTAAAAGTAAATAATGAAGAGTGAGCTTCAGTGAATAATATTGGGAAATCCTAAAGATTTCAGCTTTTTGGGAACTGCCAGCTTGGGATAGTTCCAATAGGGCAAACTGCACGAGTTTGGGTCCCTCTCAGTGCAACCTGTGTCTGCCTCAAATGCATTAGTCACTCTGAAATATATCTGTGGCCCTGTTAAAAGCCAACTACAATCAATGATTTCCTTTGGACAACCTCCTGCTTCCCCATAATGACTACAATGTCATCAATGTAAACTCACTCAAACTCTACTTGCCAGTCCCTCTCTTGCCTGCTTCTCTCCCTTTCTTTGCCCTCTATATGCTCCAAATCTTGTATGTCTCCTCCCTTTATTTTCTCTTACAAAAAACCCTTTCTGTCTCTTTCCTGATTCCAGTGACGCTCCCCTCGACACTGAATCCATGGCTCAACCTCACCACCCCATTCAATGTTTCTGCCCACTGGTTGGATGACCTTCCAGACCATGCAAAATGTGCCACTCAAACCTTGAACCTCACATGCACTCCCACTGCCCACAACTGTTCTGGGGATATGCTGTATATTACAGACCTCTGCTTGCAAGACAGCCAACTCCTGCCATGGGCCCCAGACATTCTATCTTGGATTGTCCCCCTCATATTTGCAGTAGAAATCTCAAATACATAAGATAGAGGGTCTGAGTAGAAAGTATATAGAGTAGGAGGGAAAGGTTTCATGTGTCCTGTGCAAAACCTGAGGGTTGTCCTCTAAGGCAAATTTCACTGCGTTCAAGACACCAAGTGCTCTGCATCCAAACCTTGAAGCCACCTTGAGCACACTGATTGGCTCCCAGATGTTTACGTAACCATATCACATGGCTAGAAGTTAATTTTAAAGTTGTTTTGACACATCCTGACATTCCAAATGATCATGTGATGGTCTTTCCTCAAAAGAAATTCTCTTAGGACCTATACCATTAAAGACTCTGCTTCCATACAGCAAAGAACACTCAAAGTCAACTTGAACACTCTGATTGGCTTCCAGAGGGTCATATTGCCATAATATGTAATTGGAAGTTGGTGAAGGCCATATCTTGCAATTCTAAAGCATCTTGTTCACCATTTAAGGTCCTAACTCAAAAGCAAACCACCCTGGGACTACAACATCAAGGTCAGTGACACAATAAATCCAGGAAGCCTGTACTGCAAGCACTCTGATTTGCTCCTAAAGGTCCTCCCTTGTCATTAGGTCTACCCTGGGTGTCCAACCCAGGCATCTGTATGTAAGGGCCAAAAGCAGGGCAACTCCTTTTTTGGGTCTGAAAGGGGCAAGGGCCCGAATCCATGCTTAAGAAAGGATGCTGCCATGCTTGCCCTTCATCTAGCTTCTGCTTCAACACATAAAAAACTCTTCAACTCAGTACATCTTCATTCACTTTGGAGCCTTGATGAACTAAGGGGCACACCTGTTTTGCATCTGATAACTGTCTGTTGGTCACATATAACCTAAATCCGGAACGCCTACCAGCTTCTTTCCCAGTGGGCATTTTTTCCCTTTCTCCTTCGCTTTCCGCTTACTACTTTTTTCCTCATGGCTTTGCTGCACTAGTGTCTCTTGTAAGAGGATTCAATTCAGCACTACAGCTAAGTTAACGCCTAGTCTAGAATACTGAATGAAAACCCTTATTGATATATCTTTATGTCCAGTTCATGCGTTCTGGATGACTATCCCTATATAACACCCCTCTCTTGGAATCCCCCTGACCCCACTGAGCCAAGAAGTAGTTCTGTTTTGCAAGTTTAAAAGGTTTATTTGATAATTTAAAATATATATATACCACACTTTATAATAAATTAATAATTGAATATCACACTTAATCTGATATGATAATGATTAACAACGGAGAATCTGGCAATAGCACGCTTCTCTATAATCAATAAGGAGTTGACATGAAATGGATAAGATAGCAACAATACTTTTATGGTTTCAAATGGATGCAATGTGGAATGAAATGCAATACAGAAAATAACTTGATAGGATTTCAGCAAAAACAATGTAATCACTTTCTTGGACAATTCACCCCCCCTTTTTATGCAATGCAAGGAAATGGAGGAAAGCACACAGTTCTCAGAAATGCAATCAATGTAATTCAGTTCAATCCCCAGCAAGCTTAAAGAAAACAGATAGGAGTTTTGAAAACACAGGCCCAAATGCTTTTATATGTGCTAGCAATGGATGAGAAATATGCTGGAAATGCTTTTAATTCCCTTTCAGAGGTTCAGGGTGAATGGTATCTGGTTAATATTAGCTCAGGCTCACTCTTGCAATGATTCAGGAATGATTAGCAGGTTAAACGAATTTCTGGCAAATGGAAGGCAAGCAGCAGCAGTTTTTAAACATGAAGAAATTTGCAAATCGCGGCAAAATTCGCGGATGCGCCGAGCGATATTACAGAGGAACCACAAGGACTATCTCTATCGTTTTGGGGTCCTAGGAAAGCCTAGGATCTCATCTTCCAAATGAAAGTTACTGCGAGTCTCTAGCACAAACGGTTGCGGAGATATGAGCGATTAAATAAAGGTCGTTTTTCAGATTTGAAATTTTAAAGTTCAAAAAGACACGTGCAGCTTGCAACTAGAAAATGACAAGTGACAGCTTTGCAAATGACAGGTGACAGTTAGGAGACAGTTCTACTTAGATTAAAATAGGATTGAATTATATTATTTTAACTAGGAGATTGGTTCTGCACAGTTTTCTAGGTACTCACACTATATTCTTGAGTGAAATGGGCCTCGCCATGGATCTGGTCAGGTTTTAAACTCGCCTCTGGTCTCTGCACTTCACAGTGATCTGGGTCAGCTCTCTCTGGTTCTCTGGTCTGGGTCTCTAGTTCTGGATAGATTGAAGTCTCTAGTTTGGCTCTCTGGAGGTTTGATGGAGGTAAAGTATGGATTTTTCCGGCAGAGCTTCCAGCGGCAGATGGATTTGAAAGTCCCTATCTGTCCTGTCTGTCTGCTTTTATGTGTTTAGAATGTGGGTGTGTTCTAGCATCACTGACCCTACCTCTCTCTCAGCTTCTAATTGGTCAAACTTCCATTTATCATTTGATTGGGGAATGAACTGTGAGTCAGAGGGATGTCATTTTATGGCTTGCAGATAGGACACTCCTCTGTCAGATTGCACACATTCTATATTTGATAATAAAAGACATATTTCACAGTTACACAGTTGCTTGAAATTACATATACATGGTGTGGCTGAATTTAGCCATGTCTCTGTCCAAATCTGCTGTTTCTAAGAGCTTGCATTCAGAAATGGCATATAATTGACTTTTTAACTGATTTTTCAATTTCTGACATTGACCCAACTTTACATACATGTGCGCAGGGAGTATGGACATTAACTGATGAAGTTTCAGATTTTTAACATGCATACATTTAGAGTAATATCCACTTTTCCGCTAAAACCCCCCTGAACATACCACCGGTTCTAAAAACCTCTTAAAATGTGGGCAGAAAAATCACAAGAATTATGGTATCATTTATAAAATTTTCACATGTCCGCTCTATGAATGATCCATCTTTTGAAAGTTATGTTCTGGCTCCAAAGGGGTGTGGTTTCCTCTCAGCACAAGGTAGAAATACTGGTTTATCCAGTTCTGCCAAGCCAGCTTGCTCTCACAGGCAGTGCCCCTCCCCTTTCCTCAGGAGGAAGCCACTTTTTACGACCATTTACGACTCCTGCCAATAAAACCTTTGCCTGAGCCAGGACAGGGCTTTGTTCAGAGCTCCTGTAGAGCACAGGTAATTCAATTATCAGATAGATGGCATATCCTTAGTGTGAGCAGCAAAAGGGCAGCTAGGCCTGGGAACACAGCTGTGACTCAAGTTTCACTCCTGATGGGGGTAGTTGCCAGGCAAATTGGAATCTCTTTAAGCTGTCATTTCTGTTCCCCAGTTTCTGCATTCAAATAAAACTAAACATTTTCACATATGCAGCTAGAAGGCTGATTCTAAGTTTAAAACTATGACATTTAAACAGTTACAAAGGCATGTGACACCAAACATAGGTCACTCATTTAATCTAAACATTTTCGATTTTAGTGTCTTTAAATCCAGTGCAACTTAAACTGCTGACTCCATAGCAGTTTTGTTATAAGCATTGTTTTGGGCTCTTCATTTCCCAGATTTTGTAGGCACACAACACTCCATTCTACCAAATGTCTGCTGGTGTCCAGTGAGTTTTTAGATGTGTTGCAATGTTTAAAATAGACAGTTTGAGCCTGCCTTCAGAGAAACACAGGGTGGTTTTAAACTGCCGGCTTTTGGATAGTGGTGAGTACTGGTACTGCACCCATTTGTGGGATTTAAGAAAATGAATTCCCAACAATTCTAGGTTGCATTTGGCAATCAGCATTGCCATTCCCAATGGTTTCAGACTACTGTGCGGGTAGTCCAATGGTGATTTTAAAGCGCTTTGAGGCTAACCGGCGCTACTGTTTTTCCTTTCGCAACCCATTTCCCTCATGGCAACCCGGCCTTCCATTCTCGCACTGGTGGGTGGCAAATGAGGCAACCATTTTGGTGTGCGCACAAACTGCGCAGCTTTCCTGGATTTCGGCGCACATGTGGGTTTTCCGCCATCTTGAATTTTCTAAGCCCACAGCACCAAATGTTGTGGCATGATAGCTTAAACGTGGGTCAGGACACCCAACAAGCCCCCCCACGCGACTGCACTTTGAATTTGAGTCGATGGGGAGTCGCGTGCCCAAGGGTTTTGACCCACGCACCGGTCTGTCCGCATAATCTTCTTCCTCTTCTGTAGATGGCATAGTTCAGCATCTTCTTCTCCATCCGGTACTGATCGATCAGTTCTCCTCGCCGGTCCTGATGGGAATATTGGGCGGTCCACTGGGCCCATTGGATCTTCGTTCCCGGTCTCCGTATCATCCTCCTTGGCCCGTCTTCAGGTTTTCTTTCTCCTAGGACGACAAAGGAAGAGCGGCAATACCTACTCATAGACTTTTTCCACCACTGTTGAGATAGTGGGGCAGCATATGCATTTCATCATCACGAAACATTACATTCTTATTTTGAAAAAATAAAAACAGTATAACTAAGAGACAGTTTCATGCAATCACAATATTTTAGAGACTAGATGTGGTATGTTTTATGGTTGGAACTGAATTAGTCTGAGACAGTACCCGCTAGGATTCCAGAGGATTCCTCCAGTTGTTGCAGAGTGTGCCTGGGATGGCAACATTTCAACTGGTTTATGTGGACCCACTTGTCTTCCCCCGCTGCCAAAGGACCTTTGGGGATGTGGATTTTGTAGGCCACAGGGGAGATTTTGTCGATGATCTCAAAGGGTCCCTTCCATGTAGGCAAAAATTTGCGCTGCTTGGCCTGGTTCCTTTGGAAGTTGTATAGATAGACCCGGTCCCCCACCTGATATTCCTTCCTGGAAGTTTTCAGGTCATAGTGGGTCTTCATGCTATCAGCTGATCTTTCTAGATTCCGCTGAGCATAAGCAAAAGCATGTTGGAGGTGTTTCCTTAAATTCTCTACATACTCATGAGTAGTGGAGGCATTTATCAGTGTCTGCTCTTGGGTCCTGTAGAGCAAATGCTGAGGAAGCACCATCTTGCGCCCAGTCATCAACTCAAATTGTGACATTTTGGTTGCAGATGAAGGGGTAGATCTGATGGCCATTAGGACCAGAGGTAATCGGATATCCCAACTTGGCCCAGAATCTGCCACAAACTTCTTTAATATGCTCACAATTGTCCGGTTATATCTCTCTACTGCCCCAGAAGAAGCTGGCCGATAAGCAATATGCAACTTCCTTTTGACCCCCAGTATCTCCCACATCTTTGTCATTACTTCACTGGTGAAGTGGCTACCTCTGTCTGACTCAATCCTTTGAGGTAGACCAAAACGGGAAAAGATGTGGTTAATCATCAAGGCAGCTGCAGTTTCTGCCTTGCAATTTGGGGCTGGGAGACATTCCACCCACTTGGTAAACAAGCATGTCACAGTCAACATGTACTTATTCCCCCTAGCCGAGCGAATCACAGGGCCTACAAAGTCGATTTGTAAATCTGACCATGGCAGTGTCATCCCCCTCTTTTGGAGAGGCGCACGGTGCGTGAGGGATGATGGCTGAAATTGTGCACACACAAGACACCCCTTCAAGTATTGGTCGAGGTCCTGCCCCATGTGTGGCCAGTATGCAACCTCTCTTAAGATTTCCAATGTTGTGTGAAACCCCCTATGACCGGCGGTGGCCGCATCATGGGCGTGACTTAACATCAGGCTTCGGAATGAGGTAGGAACCACCCACTGATCGTGGCCAGCTTTGGATTTCCTTACCAGCAAACCGTCTTGAATCCGGAACATTTTTGGACATTTCATCAACACTCTTAGGTCCTCTTTCCCAATGTAATCGGTATCTGTCAGGGGAAAGTTCTCAGGGTCCATAAAGGTGCTGGTAAAATTTACCAATAATTGGATCCCCCTTCTGAGCAGTAATCAAATCAGCATCAGGGGTCTCCTTACTCCATTGTGCAATTGAAAGGTCGTTGTGAGCATTTGTCTGGGACCTAGTGATGGCAGTGACCTGGATATCCCCCAACAGGGACTCAATCTCAATTAGATCCCCTTGGATGGCTCCGGTTTTGGCCAGCTGATCAGCTAAGTCATTTCCAGTTTTGTCTGGTCCCTCTACTTTGGAATGACCCTTGATTTTTTTCCAATAGATGGTCATCCCATTCGAGGTGACCAGATCATCAATGTTTTGGATCAACTTCCCATGTTTCAAGGGTTTGTTGTTAGCACATAACATGCCTCTGGTTTTCCAATTAACCAGGTGCTCCACAAACCCGTTCCGTACATAATCCGAATCTGTGATTATGACCAGTTCGCGGAGTTGATGCTGGACAGCAGTGAGGATGGCCTGATGCACAGCCATCAATTCTGCCACCTGACTACTTCGGGGACCAATTTTGTATCCAGCGGAGGGTTCTGGGGACTCATTCACCCATGCATTCCCTACGCCAGCCACCAGTTCTTTCTCCCCGTTGTTGTCAACATGGTAAGAGCATCCATCCACATAGACAGTGGGCATTCCCTCACACTTGTCCTCTTCAAAGACTTTGTGTGGGGAATTAAGGTATGCCTCCGTGTTGTCCTTGATTTTTAGACTTTCGTCCTCGAGACAGTTTTCTCTGGCACAATCATGCAAGTCAGCCAGACCTTGCGCGAGTGGACTCTTCTTGTTTTGGCCATATCTGACCTCCACAGGAAAGCCTTGCATTGACAGAATCCAGGAAGTAATTCGGGAATTACTCACATTTCCGGCCCGGATTCTGTCACTTTGGAGATATTGCAGAGGCTGGTGTGGAGTCTCCACTATGATGTGTTCCCCCTGGATAAACGGGCGGTAATTCTTCAATGCCCACACCGTTGCCAGGAGTGCCTTCTCACAATCGTTGAATTTTTCCTCCACAGAGGATAAAGTTTTGCTCGCATAGGAGATAACTTTATTGACCTTGTCATGCTTTTGGTATAATACGGCCGTCAAGCACGTATTAGAGAACCCTGTCTCCAGGAAGAACTCCTTGTTTCTGACAGGGTAAGCTAGGCAAGGCGCTTGTGAGAGGCTTCTCTTGAGTTGTCTTACTGCCTCGGATTGTTCTGGACCCCATTGCCACTTGACCCCCCCCTTCAGGAGATGAATCAGGGGTCTGGTGATCTCTGCGTAGCCCTCAATGAACTTTCTGCTGTAATTAGTCAGTCCAAGGAGGCTCCTTAGTTCCCGCAGAGTTGTGGGGTCTTTCAATTTTTGGAGGGCTTCCACTTTCTTTTCCTGGGGACAAAGACCCTGAGGAGTAATCTCATGCCCCAAGAAGTTAACACGGGTTTTACACCACTGTGCTCTCTGAAAGGAAAGTTTTGCTCCGGCGGCCCTCAACTGTGTCAGAACATAACGGATCTCCGCTATGTGTTCCTCAACAGTTGAGCTTTTGATGAGGACATCATCTACATAAGCCAGGTTACCCCTTGCACCCAAGTCGGGCATGGCCTTGTGTAGAAAAATGTTGAATTCATTGCTGGAGTTGAGGTATCCGAAGGGAGTCCGGGTCCATGTGTACTGCTGGCCCCCAAAGGTAAAAGCCAGCTTGTATTGGTCCTCCCTACTGACAGGCACGGTCCAGTATCCATTGGTCAGGTCTATTGCAGTGAATACCTGTGACCCCTGAATCTGGGCCAGACCTTGGTCAATGTAGGGCAGAGGCCATCGGGAAGTATGGACCCGTTTGTTGAGCTCCCTAAGGTCGGCGCAGAGTCTCCACTGGCCGTTTGGCTTCAATATTCCCAGCACCGGATTATTGAAGGTGCTGTGGACGGGACGGATTATTCCCCGGGACTCAAGGTTCTTAATTATTTCGGTAAGGGACTCCATTGATGCGAGAGGCAAGCGATATTGCTTCACAAACACAGGAGTCATGCCAGGGTCCGTGGGGATTGTTGTTGTGTGGATGTCAGTGCGACCACAGTCATATGAGTCTACCGCAAAGAGATCTTGGAAATCCAAGAAAACTTGTTTCAACTTTTGCTTTTGTTCCAGAGTCACACAGGCATCAGCTAGGTTGACTCTCTCTTCCACCATCTGCCTGAAGCCTGGAAAGACTTCTGGTTTGGCTATTTCAGCGGCCTCCTCCAGCTGGGTGGAGAAGTCCCTGGTCAGAGTGCTGATTTGGACTGGAGGCTTCAGGTGGGAAAGGCAGCCCTCATGGACCTGGAAAATCACCTCATCCCTCCTGAAGTCACAAGTCACATCTTCCTTACCATAGGGGCAGGAAGTGTACACCAGGAAGTTCCCCCCATGCCGGGTAAAAATCCTGTCTGGTGTTGTATTGTCCTCACTGTCACTGTCAAAACAGTCCTTGGGGATTGGTCCTAACAGTTCATTTACTAAGTCGATGGAAAAATGTCGGTCATCAACCGCCATTCCAATAATGGTGCCTGCGGCTAGAGTAATACTCTTTAAGTCGCTGTTGTCCACCTCTATTAGAATGGTGTCATGTTCTATGTTGACTAATGGAGTTGGGTTTACCCCTAACCCTTGCAGTTGGAGAGAAGCATTTAGATGTATGTAAGCATCAGGGTTTTGCAAATATTGTCCTCTTTTAACTTTCACTTCCAGGGAGAATTGTCGGGTCCTTTCTGGGATGGTGACTTCCTCTTTGATCTGAATTTCAACTGCATAAGGTAGCAATTGAGCTGACCTAAATGCTTTTTCTGGATCATCAAAGCCCATGGGATTATCCGCTAATCGGGACCAAGCTTTGAAGTTTATTAGGTCCAAACTAATGGCAAAGCGATTGAGAATGTCACTGCCTAAGTAAAAGGCGGCAGGGACGTCTCGCACGACCCAACAATTGTGGACTATGCTCTTGTTGCCAATGGAGATTTTGAGCATACACCTGCTTGGCAGGAGATGTTTGGAATTAGGTGCTTCCAGGTCCATTTCCCATTTGTCTATCAGTTTGAAGGGGGGAATGGCTGGATCTTTTGGGAGTTGGCGAAACATGGCTTCGCTGATGAAGCTCTTACCGTTGTTCACACACACTCGAGCGAGAACAGAGTCCTTCCCATCATTTAACTGAACAGGGATGAACAACTGCTCTCCAATTTGCTGAATATCAGCTTGGCCCTGAGCTGATTTCACATCTTTCTGGACTATTGGAGTGGGAGTTTCTGATTGTGGATTAGTATAGAATCTCAGAGTGTTTCCTTCCAGCGTGGAATACCACCTTAAACTGGAAGGAAGGTTGATTTTCAGAAATAGAGAGGACCCCCCATCACCAGTCTGTTGTCCTACTGCTATTACTGTCACGTCTGGAATTTGGCTATTCTGGAAGTGAAATTCTACTTGGTCAGATTTTTGTTCAACCATGTGGCAGGTGCCGTTTAAACTAACATGGTTGACACTCTTTTTTAATTTTATTGGTCGGCTAGTCTGGGTCCGGAGGACCTTGTTTACACAATCTATTAGGGGTGACAACCTTCTCAGGAGGTCATTCCCTAGTAAACAAGGGGTGCCCTCTGGGGTCACTACTATGACCGGGTGTTTCAACTTATGTCGCCCAATTTTAATGTCCAAATCTGTCGTCCCCTCGACGGGAATTTCCTTCCCGTCAAAGTTCTGCAGTTGTCCAGGAAGAGAGGTGAGAGGAATTTGGTAATTCTCTCCCCTTCCTGCATTTAGTTCGTCAAAGGCCCTTCTGGACAGAAGGGTAGCTTGAGATCCAGTGTCCATCAGTGCCAAAATTGTACCCTGCCCCTGTACTTGTACCGGGGCATAATATCTTCCCTCCTTCTCCTCAAGGGGGCACAGATAATGTACATTTTTGGACAACTGGTGGGCTAATTTTCTGGTTCTGGACATCGCGAGAGAAGAATTTTGGGCAGAATTCTGTGGAGAGCCTTGGGAATCTGAAAGAAAAATTTGGCAACTGGAGATCAGAGCCATTGTGGGTTCCCCTGGTTCCAGTTCTGGGCCGCCCCCCCCTTTTTGGAGGCAGTCCCCAGTATGGGTTTGAACCCGGGGATTTTCTTGCTGTTGGTTCTGGGATGAGATGGTGGGCGGCGGTAGCTCAGTCTCCACATCTCCCCAGTCTGGATTTGCATTCCTAGGGACCCATTTTTCTTTGGGAGGAGTTCCCCCCTCTCTGAAGGAGAAGATCCTTTTCCCAGGATCCTCTGAGGATCCCTCTCCCTCAAATTGGAAGATCTGTACCTCCTCCTCAAACTGAGTCTGTTTGGGTCTTTTGTTTCTCCTACCCCCCCTCTGCTCCTTAGGAGGCAGACTTTCAGGGGCAAGAGATTTCGTTTCCGGTTCCTGGGTTTCCAGGGGCTGTTTACAAGTGAGGAAGGAAGCTTCCTCCAAGGCTTTACCCCCCCCCTCCCCTTTGTGCCTCCTCCCTGGGAACCGGTGAGTTATCGGGATGCTGCCCCCGTCATTGTTCTGGAGCACCAGGTCCAGAGTTGGGTGCGTTCTGCGCCGGCATGCTGATCTGAGGGTTCTGCTGCGCCCTCAGTATATGACCCATATCCCGCGCCATGTTTTGAACCTGGCGCTCTAACTGGGAAACCCGCTCAGGCTGATACGGGGCCCTGTTTTCTCCCCTGGGCTGATCCCGGGAAGGGTAGCTGTCCCTTCTTTGGTAGTACCCCTGATTGGGAAGATTTGGGTACCCCTCCACCCTTGGCCTCCCCTCTCCCGGATTCAGTGGTCTGGGCTCAGGGAATTGGGGAAAGAAGGATGGATGGTTTTGGGGCTGAAAGTCGGGTGGATATCTGGGGAAAAAGTTCTGCCCAGGGTTTGGTAAATTTCTGCCCTCCTGTGGGAAGTTTGGAGGGAAGTTCCCTGGTTTCGGTGCTCGGTTGGATCCCCCCCCTTGGGCTGGGGGAGTCCACACATAACCCAGGATGGGTCGATTTCCCTTGTAACGGGGACTTACATAATCAGGAGAGCGAGGGACCCCATTTGTGGGGCTGCCTCCTTGGCTCCCTGTCTGTGACTGGCCCGAGGACCTTCTGGGCCTAGCATTATTAGGTGCAGGTAGGTTTTTAGGCCCCCCCATCTCCAAATCTAAAACGGGGGTGACCTTTACCTCTGCCACCTTGGCAGCAGCAGGGGTGGTGTTGGCTTTGGGGTTTTTCTGGGCATTACTTTTGCTATCTACCGGTTTCTGCACCTCATAGATCCGGGTAGCCTGTTCAATGACCCAGTCTAAAGATCTTTTCTCGTGAAAATCCCTCACGAGCTGGGTCATGATATATTTGGGCAAGGCATGGAAAAACGTATTAATAAATTCCCTGCTATCCGTGCGCACCCTTCTTGTGGTCTGTGCAAAAGCACGCTTTAACTCCTGCACAAATTCTTGTGGGGCCTGATCCTCCCCACATTGCAAATTGTAGGCTGCCTTGCGAGCCTCTTGAGGATTTCTGTGAACAGAAAAATGTTTCAAGATGGCCGCCTTATAGGTGGACCATCTTAAATGATTTTGGTCCTCCAGCCCCGCGGAAAAGGTCCACTTTACATATTGAATACAGCTTTGGCTGTCCTTCAAATGGAAAGTCTCCATCATTTGTTCAAACAACTCTAAGTGCTCCCAAACAGAATACTTAGCGTTCTTATGGTAAGGCGTGATGACGCTCCTGATCGCCTTAATCTGCTTTAAGGGGTCCTTAAGCAAGGCCCTTTTTGCCTTATTGGCCTTTTTGGTTCGGGTAACCCTTGTCCATTCTTCCTCGGACTCAGAGGCACTGCTCCCAGAGGTTCCCGTCTGTTCTTCCAGGTTTTCCCGGATTCTGCGAGCCTGGGAATGGCTGGCAGAATGTGGGGACCTGGTCTCCTGTGTCCTGCGCAGTTCAGAGGAGTCTTCAGATTCCTCCTTGCTGCCAGGATTTGATGGGTACCCCCTCCACTGACCTAACTGGGCAGAGGTTTTCAGGATGCCCTTAATGGGCCTACTCTCCTGGGGTTCCCCATTGAACTGTACTGTACTTGGCGCCCATACCCGGATGCCCACCCCTCCATTCCTGAGTGGTACTGGCCTATGAGCCCCATACTCTTAGCTGGATAGTAATCTGCCATCCCTGCGGCCCTGTGCTCATGTGCGCCAGGGGACATGGGGGTGGTAGAGTCCAGGGACTGGGGGAGATGAAGGCCCCTGGTGTTAGGGCTCCTGCGGTTATGGTCAGGAGTCTCTCTTTCCCAGCGGACCTCATCTCTATCCGCCCCTGCTCCCTGTTGCAATGCAAGAGCCTGCATTTGTGCTTTCAGTTCCTCTGTTAAGGCCTTACTCGACTCTATCAGTCTCTCCTGCATCGCTACCTGTTGTTGGAGCCTATCATTGTGTTGACAGAGGGCCTCATTTTCCCTCTGTGCTTCCTGGTTGGTCCTGGAGAACTGGGCCAGTCTTTGCTGCAGGAGGGTTACCTCCTGAGCTGTGTCCCTATTGGCCTGCTCCTTTCTTGCTAGAGCATCCTCCACCCTCCTGGTGTGCTCTAGCAAGTTCTGGTGTTCTTTTTGGAGGTCACCCAGTCCCTGGTGGGTCAGGTGATTTTCTTCCATTTTTCTTTTTAAATGGCAGACTTCCTGGCCTAAGGTATCCCTTTCCTGACTGAGAGCCTGCATCTGTGCTGCCAGGTCGTCCCTTTGCCTTTGGAAGGCACCAGCATTCTGGCGCTCCTGATCAAACTCTGCCTGGGTATCCAGGTCTTTCAGAATTAGTTTGTTGCTCTCTGCCTTCACTCTATCTAGGTGGCCTTGCAGGGTGACTACCTGCTCAGCACATACCCTGTTGAAGTCCAGTTGTTGCTCCAGCTTTTTCTGGTTTTGCAGTAGGGAGTCCAAACCTTCTTGGTATTCCTTCTGCAAGGCCAGAAATCTGGTATCCTGTTCTACCTTTTCCTGTTGCAGCACATCCATATCCTTCTTTATTTTAATGATGTGCTGCCTACTATCATATTCTGACTCCTGGCTCCTCTGCAGCCTCTGCTCAGAAGAGACCAGGTCAGATTGGACCTTCTCTAACGCCATCTGTTGCCTATTTGCCAGATTTTGGCTTTCAGCACATCTATCCTGCATGTCTCCCGTATATAGGTACAGGTATGCCGCTATCCTAACAATCTTGTCGTGTTCATCTTTGGCCTTAGGAGCCATATATAGTTCACTCAGGGCCACATGTAATGGACCCTGATCTCTCCATAAGTCTGACCCTGTTTCAGTGACCTGTCGCGTGATGGCCTGCAACCAGGCATCCCGGCCCTGTTCGGTCCATTCACCTCTCACAAATAGCTTATGCAAGAGGTGCTCTCTGGCTATTTTCATATCTACCAAGGTCGTCATTCTAGAGATTGGTCTCTGTCCTGACTTACAGAAGTTTGTATTTTATTTTTGCAGAACAGAACTTTTCTTGGAGTGTCCCTTTTGAGGAATGCTTCACAGCGTAATGCAGCGTGGTGATCCGACTGGATATGTGTATCTGGTCAGCTGGCACGCTGTATTAAGCTGCACAAGTGGTATTCTAACCCAAACGTCCGGCCCGAGCCCCCAATTTGTAAGAGGATTCAATTCAGCACTACAGCTAAGTTAACGCCTAGTCTAGAATACTGAATGAAAACCCTTATTGATATATCTTTATGTCCAGTTCATGCGTTCTGGATGACTACCCCTATATAACACCCCTCTCTTGGAATCCCCCTGACCCCACTGAGCCAAGAAGTAGTTCTGTTTTGCAAGTTTTGCAAGTTTAAAAGGTTTATTTGATAATTTAAAATATATATATATACCACACTTTATAATAAATTAATAATTGAATATCACACTTAATCTGATATGATAATGATTAACAACGGAGAATCTGGCACTAGCACGCTTCTCTATAATCAATAAGGAGTTGACATGAAATGGATAAGATAGCAACAATACTTTTATGGTTTCAAATGGATGCAATGTGGAATGAAATGCAATACAGAAAATAACTTGATAAGATTTCAGCAAAAACAATGTAATCACTTTCTTGGACAATTGCAATGCAAGGACATGGAGGAAAGCACACAGTTCTCAGAAATGCAATCAATGTAATTCAGTTCAATCCCCAGCAAGCTTAAAGAAAACAGATAGGAGTTTTGAAAACACAGGCCCAAATGCTTTTATATGTGCTAGCAATGGATGAGAAATATGCTGGAAATGCTTTTAATTCCCTTTCAGAGGTTCAGGGTGAATGGTATCTAGTTAATATTAGCTCAGGCTCACTCTTGCAATGATTCAGGAATGATTAGCAGGTTAAACGAATTTCTGGCAAATGGAAGGCAAGCAGCAGCAGTTTTTAAACATGAAGAAATTTGCAAATCGCGGCAAAATTCGCGGATGCGCCGAGCGCTATTACAGAGGAACCACAAGGACTATCTCTATCGTTTTGGGGTCCTAGGAAAGCCTAGGATCTCATCTTCCAAATGAAAGTTACTGCAAGTCTCTAGCACAAACGGTTGCGGAGATATGAGCGATTAAATAAAGGTCGTTTTTCAGATTTGAAATTTTAAAGTTCAAAAAGACACGTGCAGCTTGCAACTAGAAAATGACAAGTGACAGCTTTGCAAATGACAGGTGACAGTTAGGAGACAGTTCTACTTAGATTAAAATAGGATTGAATTATATTATTTTAACTAGGAGATTGGTTCTGCACAGTTTTCTAGGTACTCACACTATATTCTTGAGTGAAATGGGCCTCGCCATGGATCTGGTCAGGTTTTAAACTCGCCTCTGGTCTCTGCACTTCACAGTGATCTGGGTCAGCTCTCTCTGGTTCTCTGGTCTGGGTCTCTAGTTCTGGATAGATTGAAGTCTCTAGTTTGGCTCTCTGGAGGTTTGATGGAGGTAAAGTATGGATTTTTCCGGCAGAGCTTCCAGCGGCAGATGGATTTGAAAGTCCCTATCTGTCCTGTCTGTCTGCTTTTATGTGTTTAGAATGTGGGTGTGTTCTAGCATCACTGACCCTACCTCTCTCTCAGCTTCTAATTGGTCAAACTTCCATTTATCATTTGATTGGGGAATGAACTGTGAGTCAGAGGGATGTCATTTTATGGCTTGCAGATAGGACACTCCTCTGTCAGATTGCACACATTCTATATTTGATAATAAAAGACATATTTCACAGTTACACAGTTGCTTGAAATTACATATACATGGTGTGGCTGAATTTAGCCATGTCTCTGTCCAAATCTGCTGTTTCTAAGAGCTTGCATTCAGAAATGGCATATAATTGACTTTTTAACTGATTTTTCAATTTCTGACATTGACCCAACTTTACATACATGTGCGCAGGGAGTATGGACATTAACTGATGAAGTTTCAGATTTTTAACATGCATACATTTAGAGTAATATCCACTTTTCCGCTAAAACCCCCCTGAACATACCACCGGTTCTAAAAACCTCTTAAAATGTGGGCAGAAAAATCACAAGAATTATGGTATCATTTATAAAATTTTCACATGTCCGCTCTATGAATGATCCATCTTTTTAAAGTTATGTTCTGGCTCCAAAGGGGTGTGGTTTCCTCTCAGCACAAGGTAGAAATACTGGTTTATCCAGTTCTGCCAAGCCAGCTTGCTCTCACAGGCAGTGCCCCTCCCCTTTCCTCAGGAGGAAGCCACTTTTTACGACCATTTACGACTCCTGCCAATAAAACCTTTGCCTGAGCCAGGACAGGGCTTTGTTCAGAGCTCCTGTAGAGCACAGGTAATTCAATTATCAGATAGATGGCATATCCTTAGTGTGAGCAGCAAAAGGGCAGCTAGGCCTGGGAACACAGCTGTGACTCAAGTTTCACTCCTGATGGGGGTAGTTGCCAGGCAAATTGGAATCTCTTTAAGCTGTCATTTCTGTTCCCCAGTTTCTGCATTCAAATAAAACTAAACATTTTCACATATGCAGCTAGAAGGCTGATTCTAAGTTTAAAACTATGACATTTAAACAGTTACAAAGGCATGTGACACCAAACATAGGTCACTCATTTAATCTAAACATTTTCGATTTTAGTGTCTTTAAATCCAGTGCAACTTAAACTGCTGACTCCATAGCAGTTTTGTTATAAGCATTGTTTTGGGCTCTTCATTTCCCAGATTTTGTAGGCACACAACACTCCATTCTACCAAATGCCTGCTGGTGTCCAGTGAGTTTTTAGATGTGTTGCAATGTTTAAAATAGACAGTTTGAGCCTGCCTTCAGAGAAACACAGGGTGGTTTTAAACTGCCGGCTTTTGGATAGTGGTGAGTACTGGTACTGCACCCATTTTTGGGATTTAAGAAAATGAATTCCCAACAATTCTAGGTTGCATTTGGCAATCAGCATTGCCATTCCCAATGGTTTCAGACTACTGTGCGGGTAGTCCAATGGTGATTTTATAGCGCTTTGAGGCTAACCGGCGCTACTGTTTTTCCTTTGGCAACCCATTTCCCTCATGGCAACCCGGCCTTCCATTCTCGCACTGGTGGGTGGCAAGTGAGGCAACCATTTTGGTGTGTGCACAAACTGCGCAGCTTTCCTGGATTTCGGCGCACATGTGGGTTTTCCGCCATCTTGAATTTTCTAAGCCCACAGCACCAAATGTTGTGGCATGATAGCTTAAACGTGGGTCAGGACACCCAACACTCTCTACCCTATCTGTTCCTCCTACTCTCCCCAAGCTCTTGGGAAGGATGATGGGGTGAGGTTCCTTATTAAAAAGGCCCTCACCTTTGCCCTCTTACCCACTGAGATATTGCTCACTTTTATATGACTATATTTGTATTCAACCCCACCACCCCCATACTCTGGCTATCCAGCAACACTCCTAATCTCTCAACACCTTAATCTCTGATGTGAACCTTCTCCTTGATTCACTAACCACTGAGCTTTACATTGTCATGCTGGAAGATGTAACCCTTCTCAGATCCTCTGTAGGCTCTCACCTTAAACTTAACTCCCTCATATGAAACCACCTCCTCTACTCCCTCCCAGCCTACCCACTCTGGTGGGAATTATCTTGACCATGTCTTCCTCTCTACTTTGCTCTCCTCCTCTTCTTCCCTCTTTCATGACAAAGAGGAAATTCAAGTAGGACTCGTGTGCCCCTTACCTTTTGTCAGATACCTTAAGGATCTATTGACCGAAAGATGTGTTGCACTCTCTCGGGACACCACTGGCTGTAAATGAAACACACAATATCACAAACAAGTCGCTAATACCAAACTTATTTGCCAGGGAATATATGGGGACTAACCTGTAATGATTCTTTAACATGTAACCCAGATCTGGATCCCGTTAAAGCAACCAGTATGGTAATGACTCTGTAATCCGGTAAGTGACTTTAGCAATTTAGACTTGGAATGACTTGCAATATTTATTAACCAGAGAAAAATTACGTTTCTTACCAAGGGAGTTGATGCAAGTGTCTAGAAGAAAGTACCGTAGATTTGGTGAGTGTTGTGCAGACTGATCCAGGCCGTATTTTAATTCCCTAACCCGCTGTCACGAGTACACCTAATTGTGGCAAGAGAAGTGCTATACGGAAGTCTCTAGTCCTAGCACTGCATCCCTTGATCCAACGGCACAAGGATGATAATTAGGGCAGAGTTAGTGCTTGAATGAAAGTCTCTAGTCCCAGCACTACGATAACCAAAATCCAACAAGAGCAAAAAACGAATCCAAGGAGAAAAAAATACAGGTCAGCAACTTGCGGGCAGCAGAATTCAATACTAGAATTTGAAGGAGTCTGCAGAGCGTGCCTGTAGGTGTTGAGCTTACAGTGACTTAACAATCCATGTGACAAAAGCAATCGAGGTATACACATTCCGCATAAAAAAACAGAGAGTTCAAACTTCCGTAACCAAGGATAGACGAGGCAATTCCAGATAACAGGGCGTAAGGTCAAAACCAGATTCCGTTAGCACAAGACAAAATACGTAACTGCTGAATGAAGTAAATTCAGAAGCACCGTGCCAGATGGAGGCGGTGCTTGAATATGATCACTTGATTTGCTGAACATGGAACGGCCATGGCGACCGCCAGTGTGCTCAAAATGAGGAACCATGCAGGGCGATTGCTTTGGCTTGAACTCGAGGGCGTAGCTGGCCTTTACAACCAGGAATCAACGATTCTCTGGAAGGCACAATCTTTGGCTTGCATGATGGTAAATAAAGAGCATTACGTATTGAGTGCTTGTTGTGCATCAACCTCTTGGCAGCATGAATATTGGCCTGCATACACTTAAATCTATTAATGGATGGCTCTGCACTGAGCCACGCTAAACTCCTCAAAAATTAAAGTCATCTTTCACTTGGCTTTCACTGCCTCACTCCTCTATCATTCTCATCATCTTCACTCCTCACCTTCTTTCTCCATCTGCTATGGCTTAACCTCAATGCCCTATGACCTCTGCCTCCTCTCACATCCACTCTTTCTCCACACTCGCCTGAACCTTCAGCCCAATAGTGGATCTCTTCAAAGATCAGCTTAAAGTTCAACTTCTGGTCATAGAGAGAACTCTCCAAGTCTCACCCCCATCCTCTCTTCCTGACCGCACCACTGCCTTCAGTGACAGATATCAACGCAATTGTGTATTCTTGGACAATGCACCTATTTAGTTTGCAGCACTTGACCCTTTGGATTAATGTTACGTATGTAAGCCACTTGTCCTTTTTTTCAAATGTTTATTCCCTGGTCTATGGTCCTCTTAAACTGGCTCATCACTTGTTATCAACATTGAAATATTTTACAGGCACCATTCCGGGAAATGCCTTCACCATTCGTTAATGTGTAATTGTTTGTAATTTCTGATCGAAACGGATATCAATTGTTGTCAAATAAATACAAATTCAAATACAAAAAACATACAAATACACTGCCTAGATTAATCAAGATTTACAACAACATTTTCCAATCTGGTTAATTTCTTTGATCAAGAGTTCAGCTTCACACTTGAATAAAACAGTGACTTACATTTCGGTCTGTAATTTGAATCGAAGCACATCAGTGATTCGAAACCTGAAATTGAAAAAATGCGTTCAAGTCATAAGCAGTTTATTACACGCAATGAGAAGGAGCAACACACACAATTCATGAAACTTTCGATAGTTAGAATAAAATGCTGACAAACTAATCGTAAACAACATTGAAGAAGTGCAATTATAAAAATGGTTGATTTACAATGGCAGAATGCCGATGGAAAGAAATAAGAAAACAATACAAATATGTAGGATACATTCTGCTTTCTGAAACAAAACTGAACAAGAATATGTTACATCACACTGCAATCAACAGCGACCTTGGACTGAGAAATATTATTTAGAAAGCATTTTTTCAATTCTTGCAGGCTTTTAGGTAGTGTTCATAAAAACACACGGACATAATGCCTTTGCAAACAATGCACTGATTTTAAGGAGTAGTGAGTATTGAAATTGGCCAGTTTCATGATCAATGCACAACACATGGCAGTCAATTCCGTAGAAACCTCTGAGCAGAGTATGGTCAAAATCGACTTTTCTTTCCCAATTATAATGTATAATCGTTGTGAGCCTATTTTTTTTTTTAATCAACAATATCTGGGATGAACATGTACACTGGTAAATCTGGCCGCCCCATTTCGTCATTGCATAATTATTTATCGACCGCTGGAGAGTGACTCCTCACAACCCTCCTTTGTCAGTCAAGACCAGATCACCAGGGACTTTTGTGTGACACCGTCTAACCCAATCAGTCATCTGATGTAACTTAAGTTCTTAGGCCCTGTAATTTCTCTGATCCACTCATCAGCTAAACGTCCTTTATTCCCGAGCAATAGACTCTGATTGCATGCTATGCTATGCCATTCAGCGAGGGCAATGCTATCTTACTACATAGTTCCAAAAAGTTCAGAATACCCCAAGGGGCAGACAACTAAATTCACAAATTAGCAATATGCTCGATCCAATGGTGTCAGTCTAGAAATACGGATACCTCTACTTTGAAACCGCAAACGCGGTTTGGTGGCCGTGGGCCAACCGTCTCATGCACGATATGACAAAATATAGGTTTTCAGTTTGCCAATGAACGGCCATTTTGATGTAACAAGAATCGCCATTTTGTTTTCTAACCATTGCTCATTGCTTTCAGTTCCCATTGCTTCGCAGTATATTTTCCGCTTACACTGCTTGACTGTGAAACATTGTTGTCTGTATGTGAAAAGGACAAGGCCGCAGGGCCGCGAGGATAACAAGAGTTTGCTGAAACAGGGCATTTAATCATTTCTCGTTATATGGTAGAATATGTTAGAATAATACCGCTAAAGGCTTGAATTATGCTTTTCTTACGGCCCCTCTTTGCTGAGCCCGCTAGAGCATGTCGGCTCCCAGGATGCGAATAGCACCTGATAGATAGCAAGGTCCGGAATGCAACTCCCCCCGTATGTAGTTCGCTTCCAAGAACAGAAGCGCTGTGTTCTATTCAATAACCGAAAGATGCCTTCGCACTCACAAATTGCAAATTGTTACTAGAATAGATGTTTGAAGGTGTCATAGTGGTCGGAGATGTCCATCATCACACCAAGTTCAAAGAAACCCAATAAAGGGGGGTGTTAAACATGTCATAGCTGATTGTTTGATATGCATTTTGTATATATGTAACTGATCTACGTAATTCACTCTCTTGCATCCCTCGAGGTCTAGAGATGCACGTCGCGGGGCGTGAGACCGAGTTGGCCAACTGAGACTTTTGCTTTGCAATAAAACCCTAGCTTTGGGAATACAACCTTGTGTCTGGCGTCTCTATCGTGTGTGGTGACTCAACTTGTTTCCATAGACATCAGGGTCCCCTAGGGGCCCCTTTCAATGGCACTCAATATTCGGAACCAGTGAGCATTCAATATTCTGTGCTAACAGGTGTTCCTATAAATTCAAGACAAAGATTTAGGAACATTCTGAAGTATGCCAATTAAGTACCAATGATAAGAAACTAGAAAAAAACAATATTGTGGTGTGGTAAATGAGTGGAGCATGTGCGTATTATAGATTAATTTAAATAAATACGTTTGTTTTCAAACTTGAAAGCAATTTAGAGAAATAAGTAATAAAGTATCCAAGTCACAGGAAAAAGGAAGAAAAATCACATGCATTCGATACAAAACAAAAACACAAAGAAAAGACACTTGGCCTCATTCCAAGTTTGCCAGTACAGTAACAGCAGTACCAATAAGCTTGCTGGTACTGTTGTTACCATACTGGCAAACTACGAGTTCTGCTTGCGGGTGCCTTTTTTGCCGCCAGGTCTGATGTGGCAGGCGGACCGGCATTCGCGAGCAGACCATGTCGGATGCACCAGCACCATCCTGATTGGAGCCGGTGCATCCGGCCTCACCATTACCGTAATGACCCAATAATTGCCCATACCTGGGCGCCGGAAAAAAAATGACACTGGAGGCAGTATTGTAATGAGGCCCGCTGAAAAGCAATAGTCTTATGTAAAAAAGAGAATAATCATCCTTACAAGGAAACAATGCATCTATTTTGCAATAGTAAAAAAATAAATTAAAAAAAAAGACATGTGGGACACGGTGTTTAATCTATCCTCCAAGAAACGTATTTAGGGATAGTTTCCAAAGAATGGTTCAAGGAATAAACAGTCCAACATGTTTCAAAGATGAAATATGCTTAATCAATTTGCACATATGGTCTTCTTCTTGGACTACCTTCATGTGTGGTCTAAAATTCATATCTAATGATAGGCAGGCATGACCTCTCAGCGGGCCAACCATAATACTGAGGATGCCTGACCGTGGTCCTCAAAATCTAAGCAACCAAAAACTCCTGCCACAAATAACTATTAGCATGGACCTTATGGATTGGAGTTTGTAGACTACACCTTTCCTTCCAATGCCATCTTGCAGGTGCATGTATTGTTGTACATGGGATACAATGTATTAAAGACACAGAGGAGAAAGAGAGAGAGAGAGAGAGAGAGAGTGAGACAGAGAGAGACAGAGAGAGAGAGAGAGAGAGAGAGAGAGAGAGAGAGAGAGAGAGAGAGAGAGAGAGAGAGAGAGAGAGAGAGAGAGAGAGAAAGAGAGATGAGTTGACATTGAAAGTGGCAATTTGAGATAGTGACATTTGACCATTTGACTTGTCTGTAAGAAACCAATGGTAGGAGTGCAGAGTGACAGGTTATTTTGTCTTGTAAGAGGTACTTCTCCCAGCCCCCAACTAACCAACTCACCTCTTAGATCTCTTAGATCTCCTATCACCTTACCGTACACACACAAAACCCCCAAAGATGGTCATTGTGTAAACGCCTATAAAACCCTAATATTTCTCTGCTTGGGGGCCACCGTTTGGGCACAGGGTTACTATGTCAGTTTGCCTGTCCATTTCTGCAAAGCTTTCTGGAAATAAACATTGTCTGTACCTTTGCTGCCTGGTTTCCTATTGAATTATTTGTTGAAGTTCTGTTCATTCGTTTAAAGGAGTGCAACAACGGAATATTGTTTCAAATTAACCTATGCATTCCATTTATGCTGAGAGTAGACTGTGAGTTTCATTTGTTCTTGTTCTTGACAATTGTGTCTAAGCTTGGGGTTGCTTGTGTAATTAGAATACACCTATATTTACCTAGATTGCCATACACAGCTATGGGCCAGAAAGATTCCGGCAATACTGTTTTCCTTAATGATGCATGAACTAAAGGCTCATGTTCTAGAGCCAATCGGATTTAGAGCCCTACTAGTCATTCTCAAACCGCAAGTCAGGAAAAAGTGTCTAACTTTGTCAACAACAACTTAATATCCACCGTAGAGAAGATAGAATTCTCTATGGTGCGACTAAGTGGATTTATTATAAGTATTATAAGTATTGTATTATCAAGTACATCAATAATTTGCCTCTGTGATTCCCCTGACATGTCCAGTGTTTGATATAACAGCCAACTTTCTTGCAGACACTGCATTTGAAAGAGATATGGCCATGGCACACCGTTCCAATGATTGTCAGCCCTATTGCTGCAATTCACAATCCCACATGTCCGAGCTCTCCCCGTCGAGGGTAGAGCTCACACTTTCAATGATCTTTTTATCTGCTGTAGTTTGCCTGTGTAGTACCATTCTCTAACTTCTCGGAATTTATTGGCAAAATGATCGTCATTTTTATCAGGAGATGCATGTGGGTCAATACTGATGTCTACATGTTGGTGATTTAACCTATGCTGCATAATGTAACACAAATTACAACCTGCAGCACGAAAACACACAATTCAAAGCTTTCTATCAATCAGTCTTCCTTCTTTAGGTTTGGACAATTCTTTAGAAAATATGATCAATCATTAGTATAGACACTTTATTGGCCCTGCGATCCTATCCACCCTATCATTAAACAAATGTTGGTGAGCATTTACCCTTTCCAATTTGATTACCTTTGATCAGAACCAATTTGTTCAATCTGTAGATCAAACCAGTTCAGTCTGTAACATCTGTTCAATAGTGTTGCTCAGTGTTCTGATTTACTTAGTTAAATTGGAACACACCAATCATCCCCTAATATACAAAGGCACATCAAGGGGAAGTTGTAGCCAATATACTAATTCTCTATAGATTTTAAAGGTCATTGGGTCCTCCAGTTTCCTGTTGTTATGGCATTTTGAGGAAGGTACATGATGAATCAACCAAAAAAAGTACCCAGAAGCTACCACGAAATGGGCTTACAAACAAGCAGCGCATTTTGTAAATTAAACACCTCTCAGTACAACTCTCAACCCTCTCTCCCCCTCACAATATTTACCTGTTATTCGGTTATTTCCTAGGTTCACAGTATGATTGTGAAATATGCATATTAGGATAACCTTTTTGGGCAGTTATCAGGTTTTCATCTGGTGTGTCAAAGCTATAGTGGATGCCAGGATAATAGCTTTATTTCTTCATCGGAAGTGGTGTTATTTCTGACACCTACAGTGCTCCAATTAAATGTTCTATTAGAAAGTACCCGCTCAACAGTCCTCCTCTCTTGGCTGACTGATCCACTCTACCATTCCATTTTTTTCATCACCTGACACTTTGCAAAGGCTCCTAATTGTCATTCTTATGAGTCAAGTGTTTCTTATATGTTACCCTCCATTTGGCTATCCAACATAATAAGTACTCTACAAAACCTTTCCTTGCACACTCAGAGTGAGTGATGAACCATAGTTCTTTTATTTGATTCTCAACAACTGTGTGGATAGCTTATATATGGCGACCACTTTAGCTACCTACCTAATCGTATGGTCAATTTGTACATTATGAAATGGACCAATTTATAAATAGGGAGGTACAGACGCCCCAGGAAATTATCTCCCAATCTCGCTTTTGGATAGCATTGGGAAAATATTCGGGTAAAACATCCTAAAAAATCTACAGGACTGGGTAGACAAAGAATCTATCATTTATGACCTTCAAACTGGTTTTAGAGCCAACACAGGAATTATCAATCAATGTTTTATGCTGTACCTATCAATTCAGACATACACAGCTCTAAATAAAATGCACCTTTATGAGGCATTCGTAGAATTAAAAACCGCTTTCCATTCAGTTTGCAGAGAAACCTTGTGGCAGATACTAAAATTCACAGAAAGCTGCAGCTGCACTTATCAATATAATATGCCTGGATTGTACTGCCAACAGGGTGAGTGTACATTTCGAGCTCAGCAACGATCTGACAAAATCCGTTGATGTTGAAAGGGGGCTTAAGCAGGGCTGCGCCCTTGCTCCCCTCCTTTTCAACATATATGTACAAGAAATTATAGATTCATTACTAAGGGAGTGTCAAGATTACCCAAAAACTGATTCCAATAAGTATCCAGCCCTGTTCTATGCGGACAATTCGGTCCTCATTGCAACATCTCCGCAAAGCCTGAGGACGTCCCTATCTGAGCTGGATCTCAGTTTGAATATTGAAAGGTGATGGTTGTTAGACTGAAATCAGAGAAATGTAGATCACTGAAGATCGAAGTTGAGGACTTGTTGCTTGTTGCTGGTTGATTTTCATGAATATTTGGGACTGAGATTTGAGGAGTCTGCCGGTTGGATGGCCAGATCAATAAATCCACCCTAAAGGAGGTTGGGGAGCCATCTTGGCATTTCATGCAAAAACACGGAAGCGGTGCAGTTTCACCTGCTATAGACGTATATTCCATATGCAAGCTATCCCTGCTGGTTTGTACTGCTCTGAATTGTGAGGGTATAGTCATATTTTGAAGATCTGTACTTACAAACACAATTTTCTGAAGAAACCGTTGTTTCTCCCTGCCAAAGCCCCCCCAGCTTTTTCTGGAGCTTGGTGGCAAGTCGGTTGCCACTATAATCCGTGCTAGACCAGCCCTCATTTGGGACAAACTGTGGAAGTAGCATGGTCTCGAAAGATATTGGAATGCAGTACAACACCTCTTAGACATGGTTGGTGGCAGGAGTCTATTATGGGCATCTGATGTCAGAACTATATTTCAGGATTTTGACCTGATCGACTTGTGGCAGGACCCTGCTTCTGTAAAGCCCTCTATGATGGAGAGTAACACAACAAAGATCAAGCAGAGAAGTAACAATTGCTTACTGGTCCATGCCTTATGCTTGAAACTTGGCTTTGGTTATCTCAATCAGAGGAATCAACCGGGGTACAAACCGTACCTTGATGAAATGTGCCCAGCCTATGAAAAGTCTTTGTATCTATGCTTCCATTTGAGGATCCTTCCCTTGGCCTCTTTCACTCAAAATTGGGTACCTACTAATACGAGCACGTGCCCTCTATGTGAGGAAGGTATTGAGACAGTTTAGCAGTTTAGCACTTTCTGTTGTTTTATAGTAGGACAGTTAACTTGAGAAATCTGTGTTTGATGCTAATATTGAGAGAGGCTGCGGGTTGACACTCTAACACTGCTGTACAATTCTTGAGCCAGTGTTAAGATTTACATGTTGTTCATGCAATGGCACATTACATCCATAGAGCTTGGCTACTCAGAGTGAAAACTTGAGTGCAATAGACACGCACCAAATTAGAACACTGATGCCACACAGCTGAGGATGCAAGCAATTGACTCTCCTTTTCTGGTTTTATCGTTAGACTTGACCCAATGGAATTTGTTAATTTTACGCCACCGTGCCCATGTTTTGTAATGACTGTATTGGTTGAGGGCCATCCTCCTGCCTAATTCGCCACTCCTTGTAAACCGGCTCCAAATGTTATCTTATCTTTCAAAAGCATGTGCACTTTGTAGTGAATCATTCTTGATTTTATATGCTTTTTTAACCTAGATTTTGGAATTCTCTTTTTATTAGTATGTACTTTTATGGTTGATTAACCGAAATAAAGTTTATGATGATAGAATGGATCTTGTCATTCCTTGCCCAGGCGTGTCATATTCCAGCAACCAATCATTTGCCATGGATTTTGTTTGTCTGGAATTCACAGCTGTCCGTGCAAACAGTTGACACATTGTTTCATCTTGCCTCATCAAACACTCTGTGATGTGACTTACTGTAGTCTTCTAAGTCACCCGCAATTTCTAAATCTCGTCAATTCTCAATTAGCACACAATGATTCAATGCTGCTTGTGCAGCGAGAACAATGAATAGTTCAATTGTGGTAGCCTTGTAAATGCAATATCAGGTAGTTTGGGCTATTTGAGCGGGAACAGTTAACCTTAAATTATTGTGGAAAAATGCTTGATAGACCAGAGAGCGTGCAGCAATGTCTTTTCACATTCATTTAATCTCATCATTACTTGTACAAATGCATTAATAGTGTAAGCTACAATTTGTTGTTTATGTCTTTTTTTTTGTATAAGACAGTTGCATGTCACTGAGAATGCTGTCTCACAAAAGAAAGCCTGTCCCTTGTTATAATATGCCAAGCACCAGTTTGGGCTTTACTTAATTTCAAGTGCACCATCATCTCACAATGCTCTTCCTCCCATTTATGTGGCACACTTAGATTAAATAATTCAGTCGGCGTTATGATGATTTCCCCTGCCTGTATGTGGGGTGGGGAAAGGTGACCAATTAGGGAACCTTCCGCTAAATGCATTTTCTGGCACCCCACACTATCTGCAAGCACTCTAACAAGGCTACTTCTGTTTCAACCAGTGAGCTGTAATGCAATCATAAGCGTTGCTGGTGTATAATCTCATTGTAACTCACAAATTAATCTTAACTTTTTATTCATAATGCTGCAGTGCATTTTCTTGGAAGCACACATCAACTATTTTTTGCATTGTAGGTTGTCACCAAGCGTGTAATAGATTTTCTGGATCCACACGTCTGGGATGACATTCAAAGTCTGTTTTACATAATTTCCCCCTCACAGGTGGCATGTGGCCTACTTCACATAGTGTTTAAAAATGTTAGGTCGTATCTTTCTTTTCAGCATGTCCATGGACATCATTTGGGGGTTGCAAGGGGTAGCATCTGCTCCCCCTGTATCCTCCTCTGCTACCCCTAGGACTGTCCTTGCGACCTCAGGGTCACTGGACTAAAACACATTGCCAAGAGCAGATATCTGTGTTGCGGCTGAAAAATATGGTCTTTAAATGCAGTTAAATAATCCACAGCTTTGCTCACCTGGAATCTAAATCTCGTTAGTTGGAGAAAAAACAGGGATGCAGGAAAAACCATGAAGCCGCCATCACTAATAGGTTGGCAGTCCATTAGTGAAGAATACCTGAACAGCTTGTTTCTGAGGTGGGGCCGTCTGTTAAGCTCATACCTAGTATTGAAGCAACAGGAAGGGTATTGGGGCTAGGTCTAGAGTAACCTGCAATATTCAGTGGCAGCAAAGCATATTCGGCAAATCTCATCACTGTTTCTCGTTCTCTGCTTTGCATATCCAGTTAGCCACTGGGCTTGTTATGAGAGGGGTGTGCCCCAGGGGTTACTGCCACCAATCCTGCCTGGGCACTGTGTCACCTGACCCAGATCTGTGAAACCTGCATCACAGGCACATCGTAGATAGGCTCATGGTGAGATAATTAATGTACACGAAGTTGCTCTGATCCTTTGAAGTAAACCAACTGTTGTACCCTCAAGCAAAAACAATATATATTTGGAAGGATAGCTAAGAGGCAATGCAGTGAACAAGAGGATGCAGTGCAACATTAGTTCAGTTCCTGTTCCAGTGCTTAAATGATGGAGGAGGCTTGCATTAAGCAAGATATAAAGGACCAAAACAACTTATACAATTGGCCTTTTTTTGGGGTGATGTCGTGGAGTTGCTGCTGCTGTTTACATTTTAAAATAAAAAAACTCAATTACTGTGACCTGCAACATATCCTTCCCCTATATCTCCCATGTAACAAAACAAAACGGTGGGTTATTTACCAAATAAGCAAAACAGACAGGTGATGCCTGTGATAACCACTTGCACAGCCCTGGGCAACCCTCCAGACCATCGTTTTTCGGGACTGACTTGTGTTGGTCAGTTGCTGTTTCCAGTTTGTGGCCACACTTGGCAGGCACTGGATGTCTGTGCTTTGGGGTCTAGGCCAATTCGAGATACTCTGTCTCTTTAAAGCCCAAGTGATGTACAATAGGAAATATGGACCTATACACACTGATATTAACACTACATATGGTGATGAAATGTATGACATATCACAGTGATATACCCATGTTTTTCTTAATGTACTGAGGAATAATGCTATGTGATGCCACCTCCTGTTTGGTCAAGTGGTGAAAGGTTGTGTGCCATCACTTCCCATGACGTCATTTGCGGGCAGGGTCAAATGACATTACTTCCTGTGATGTCATCAGTGGTCAAGGGTTGTGTGGTGTCACTTCCAATACTCCAGGCATTTTGGTGAAATGACGTCCCTGAGCATGCACCGTCCAATGATTCTGTGTTCACGACCCGGTTGATCTAAACCAGCTACTTGTGGTTTCTTGATTGCCAATTAAGAATAATTTCTTCTATTGCTTCGATGTTTGAACAATGCATCACCAAAGTAACCCATTTCTTGTCACAAGACAATTCTGCATTGGTCATACCTGAATGTTTCGCTGTTTGCATTTGTACACAGGAAACATTCATCTATATGGATTTCAGCAACGTCTGAAGCATAGCTCTCCTGTTCCTAGGTACATTGCAACTGTGGTCCTTTACTGTGAAAAAAAAAACCTTCATCAAGTTTTTATATATCTGGGTTTGTGGAATCTCTTTGGGTTCCAGTGTTTATTCTGGTTTCCTGTACTCTGAGACTCATTCACCAAATAGTATGGTGACATCAAGTATATATACATTTGTATTTACACGTTACAGCATTTTTGTGCCAGACCACTGTGTGACATTGACGTGGAATGGGCAGCTACTGAAAAATCTCCTCTACCTTCCAAGATCTCCTGTACAAGACCAGATCAATCCATTCTTCAGTCAGTGGTGACAAGCACTCCAAACAATCGTTCCCCATCAAAAATGTGGTCTTGTGTTCAGGAGTAATAGTCATGTGAAATCTTAACCTATGTTTACATATTGTAATGTCATCCTATTTGGCTCACTCCACTAGAATTCGTCCCACATAGAAATCAAATACAGGACATACTACAGGCTGTAAGCAACAAAGCTGCAGTACTACCACAAAGTGTTCATAACCTGAGTATCTTCATGCACACAAATGATTGCTGTGTTTTAAGCCTGCTTCTTCCCCTATGTATATGTATCATATCGTGTGAATGGAACCTTAGAAAAGTAGTGTAAGAACATATCACATGGGTAGGGTCTACAAAGATAGTACCTTTTCAATTTGTAGTTCTTGTCTGTCAGTGAAGAAAACCAACTGGCCTAGATTTGTCAGTAAATGAAATAGACAGAACCAGACATGTGATGTCATCAGTGATGTCATCAATGACATGTGCGATGTCTTCTTTGATGTTGTGGGTGTTAGTCGTAGCAGTGCAAAGTGGTGGCGCGAGTTATGGTGGTTGCTTATCTTATCATAACTGTTGAATTTCTGGGGGTTTTCGGTTTCACTTGTTACCATAATATGGATAGATTGTTATTTTTTCCAAAGTAACTATAACATCCCTTTCACAAAGTTTTTGCACTGAATTTGATAGGTTTTTATTACAGAAACTGAACCATAACGTCCCTTTAAAAACGTTTTTTCACTGAATTTGATAGGTTTTTACTAGCGCAACTTAACCATAATATCCCATTAACAACGCTTTTGCACCGAATTTGATAGGTTTTTAGTAGCGCAACTTAACCATAATGTCCCTTTAACAACATTTTTTCACTGAATATATATATATATATTTAAGGAAAACACTTTAGTTACATGGACGTTAAGATGCGAACTTAATGCAACAAAAGTCCTGAAATTCAGCCAAAGCCTCCTTAACTTTGCACCCCCTGTTGCATAACCTATGACCACAATGATGACATCACAGACCACATCACTGATGACATCACTAATTACATGTTGTATGAGAACACTGATGGCATTCCAAATCAATCACTGATGCCATCGCTGGTGACAACAATAACTGCATTGAATATTATTTGCCCACTGTCCATTTTAGAATGCTACTAGACCACTAGCCATGGTCTTCGGATTGCAGGCTTTGTGAACTCAGTATGCTTTTAGGAAATGGGCAGTGAGACTAAATTATTTTCCATGGACCACACACTTTGGTTAATCAGTGTGCTCCAAGTGGTACACCCCTTTTTGGCACCGTCATTTTGTTGTGCACCAAATTGGCACAGGCATTTCGCTGCAGTGCCCCTTTTGGCACACCTTTTCAGGTGAAAGTCATTCCAGCACCATTATTTTGGCACCAGGAATGTTTAGATGTGGCTGACAGCCACATCTAAACGCCCTCATGCCAAATAAGATCCCCTGACTGCACTGCAAAAAACCTTGCCACCTCGCAGTTGTGTTGCTTTAGTTTTAATTAAATTAAATAAGTTAAATTTAAAAAAAATACATCCTTGAAACCTGGTCTGCCAGAGTTCAGTACCCAGCATTTAACAACGGGGCCAGTGGCTTGCTGCTTTACACAGCATACTTTTCATACTTAGCCTATAATGTATTATATGTTCAATAATAAAAGGCTAGATCTGAAATGTGTAATAATCCAAACAATAACATCATTCTAGCATTATGGTTAAGTGCTGCATCTCAAACTCCTTTAGGCCAGGGTTCTCCAATAGTGGTGTTCTGCATAAATGTGAATTATTTTTTATTTATTGTGTTCTGTTTTATAATGTTGCCCCGAGACAGTGTAGTCCTCTGTGTGAATATATGTGCAGTGTAAGGGGGAATGTGCTGTGTGAAGTTTTGCATGTCACCTGAGAGGTTGTGCATGCAATGTGTGTGTGTGTGTGTTTGATGTGAGCGTGTGTGTGTGTGTGTGCACATGGTGTGAAGCTGTGAGGGATTGTGTTTGCAGTGTGCATTTGCTCTGCAATGGTGAGTGTAAGTGAGCATTGTGACATGTCGATCGTGAGTTTTCAGTGTCAGTGTGTGTGGGTATGTGTGGGTGCATGTCTCCATGTAATTCGGAAGATTCCCATCCAGTTCTTGTTTTTTTTGTTGCATTTTTTGACTTGTAGTTTTGGTTTGTTCATCAAGTGCCTTGTACTACAAGTTCTAAAATGCAAAGTAAAAAGGACATTTGAATGATGATCTTCCAAATAACAAGGCATACAACAATATAAACAACACATGCAACTTGGATATATTCATGACTTCTCCTACATCTCTATTTGTTTGAGTTGATTGGCAGTAGGGGATCTGTAAGTTGTTGAAGGAGGAGGTACATAGTGTGGAATCAGAGGAGGGGAAAAAAAGTAAAATATGTTTTTTTCAGCTCGGGAAAGTGAGAATAAGGAGATGGGGAGGAGTGGTGTCTACTTGCCCCTGCCGTTTTCAAAGTGTAAAAGTATTGCAATATATTAAGGGAATAATGGGACTGATAGTTGTGAGCTGCAAAGAAATTCTTGTTTGTGCTTGCTCATATGCAATGGAAGATGCACAGCAATTATTAACCCTTTGGTAGTGCAGCTCAAAAGACCTTCTTGAAATCATGCAGTGATTGGGTGAACGTTTCCATGAAGGAAGTTACATGGATCAAAGGCCACCTGTTAAGACTGCATAGTCCAGAATACAGAATGTTTATGAAAATATACTGTTTTACTTTTAAAAAAATTACTCTCGAACCGTGTTCTGCCAGAGTTCAAGGACCACGACACCACAATTGCTTATGGTTTCAGGGTACATACATTTCACACTTAGTCTACAATTGAATATGTCCAATTGTAAAAGGCTAAGTATCCAAACAATAATGTAATTGTAGTATAATTGTTAAGTGGTGTGTCTCAAACTCTTGCAGGCCTAGGTTCTCGAAGGCAGCATTCAGCACAAACGTGTTTTTTTCAGTTTTATAATGTTGCCTAGAGACGGTGTAATACATGTTCCATTTTGTTTTATAATGTTGCCGTAAATAAATGTGCCTCACTTTTAATACGTGTTCAATTTTGCAACAGCAGTGTAACACATGTCCAATCCTGTTTTATAATGTTGCAGTAAATACATATTTTTCATGTTTAATCCATATTACAAAATACAAAGTGCCTGCAGGCTCAAGCCAATTGCCACCTCTCGCGTCAAAACATCCTTGTGCCGAGAGGTACAAAATGAAAAGTGCCTGCAGGTTCATGCTGTGCCAATTGCAACCTCTCAAGCCGAAACATCCTGGTGCCGAGAGGTCACTTCTTCCAAATGGCTGCTTCTAACAGGCTACTCCCAAATGGGACCTGCAGGGAAACGGTTGTGCCATAACAGCATGTGCCTAACTGGTTGCGCCAAAATGTCCTGTCCCGTACTCCATGGTTCTTGTTTTCTGTCCAGTTTCTTGGTGACTGTTGTGATACATTCCACAACCCCAACAAACAACATTTAAGCAGCAAAGAAATGGGAAAAAAATTGACTGGCTGAAAGAATAACACATGTCCAGATACTTTCTACACCCATAGCAAAAATCAAAAGCTGGCACCCATGAATATACGCAGAGTACTGCTTAGCTTCATAGTGTGTAAGGGGCCATCCCCCTCAGGGCATGTTGACCTCAGGGCACTGGGCTTTTTCCTCACTTTGAAGCTAAGCAGGGTCGGTCCTGGTTTCTGCATGTATGGGTCACAAGTGATTTTTCACCCTCAATGTCACTGTAGCTGCACACATATCTATTTCTTTTTATCTAGCTATATAAATAAAAATGTAAATATTTGTTTTTCAAAATCTTAAATCTCTGAAAGTTCTTTCCCGATTGCTTTGAAATTTTGACACAACATCTCAATTGAATAGGCACATGTTTTTATATACCTACTATACATAGATGTTACACCTGTGACAGGTAAAAACATGCTTTTTTCTGAAAAACAGTGCCATCTGTTGGACGTAAAAGCAACACACGCTATTTTATGATTCCATTTCAACGTTTCCGATTTAGAAGGGCTCAAATACGTGCCTAGGGAGCAGCAGAGCGACGTACAGCCGGACTTTAAGATGCATGGTTGCGATCACGTTCTGCAGCTTCAGATGTGCTTCGTTTTCAAAAGAATGAACGCGACAGGCTGAGAGTGGCTGAAAGACGTCAACAAGAAACAGCAGATCAGCGTCAAACACAACTATGTGCTCAACAATCACGCAATTACATTCGCCTTGCATGTTCTCATCCGCACCATGACTGAAGTGTGTCCTTATTGCAAGGCGCTGACATTTAATGGAGAAACCAAAGGAATGTGTTGCGCCGCTGGGAAAATTAAACTGCCTGAACTTGGAGAACCGCCAGAGCCATTAAAAACTACCCACAAGCATTGTCAAATTAAACATATTAGAAACGTGCACTTTCTCTTTCTTTCTTTTCCATTTAACCAGACTGAGCCACAGCAACGTGTGGCCGGGGACAGCTGAGCTAGTTATGTATAAAATATTGCAGGCCTTGAAAACTCCCAAAGTTATTATTTAATGCCCTATATGATTAAATTGTTTGCCAAGGATCACACACTTTGGTTAAGCAACGTGCTACATGACCCTTATTTTATGGCCGGACGCTTGGTGACTGTTGTCATACATCGCACAACCCCAACCAAGCACATTTAAGCAGCACGTACAATGGAAAAAAAAAAAAATACCAGGTGCAAAAATAACATATGCCCAGGTACCTTTGCTCCCATAGCGAAAATCAAAAGTTGGCACCCATGAATATATGCACAGTAAGTGAACATATATCTTAAAGTGAAATATACAAATGCAATTCAATAGACCTACTCCTTAGATGAAAGTGCACAAGACAAAATAGCAATGAACTTCAAAAAAAAGTAATGAACAGAATAAAAATAACCTAAGAGAGGAAATGTTCCAATAAATATGCTGGCAAGGTTTAAAAGGTGCTTACCTTTTTAACCCAGCAATCAGTCATGATATATTCCCTGGAAAATAAAATCCCAATGCAAAACAAAGTTTTAGGGTCTTGTGAGTAAACGCCTGCATTGGGAACATAAGAACCTGAGTAAAATCCTGATAGCCAAATACTTCAGCAATCTTGCCAACCTCAAAAAACCTAAGGGATTGTGTCTGAAAAAAAAGTAACACTGTCAACCCACATGTGTTCTTTACTGATGCCCTGAAAAGCAGCCTCAATCAGAAGAAAATAACTGCACCAGTGTCCAAGATCGTAAAAACTCTTGCCACATTGTGGGCAAATACTCATGACTTACTTCATTATTTCCCCTCCTAACTCCCATGTCTGGCTTTCAACAATACTTACTCATAAAGCTAACTTGAAAAGTACACATACTATAGTGTCACTCCAATATATAAATCCTTATAGAACTATGTTAGATGAAAAGTGTTTCATTGTGGCATTATTCCACTCATCTTGACTGTGAGACTACAACTACCAGAATGCAATTAAGCAAAAGTAAAAAAAAAATGGTCTCTGAGTGGAACACTTTCAAGGTTTGACAGTAGCATGGTTTAAAAAAAGAATGCAGATGCTGTGTATTATGAGATATTTAAAACTAAGAAAATACACGGCATTCAGGACAGTTGACTGTCTCCCATCCATGCAGTAACTGGGGCTGGCCCTGCTTAGTTTCAAAATTAGGAAAGATCCAGCCCCTGTTTCTCTAAGTGGTCTTGTACAGTTGGCTCTTTAATTAGGCAATGTGGCCTTAGGGGGCTGACCCCTTCCTCGCTTTGAAGCTAAGCAGGATTTGTCACAGTTACTGCCGGAGTGGGAAACCCACTGTTGCTGTAACCATATCAATTTTCTTTTTATTATTGACTTCTTAGCTTTAAAGCAAGGAACGGGCTGGCCGTTTTGCCTGTTTTGCTAGGTGGTCTTGTAACTTTGGTTCATTTATTGTGCAACATGGCCTGTTGAGTCTGACCCCTACTTCACTTTGAAGCTAAGCTGTCTCTGTCATGGTTACTGCATGGATGGGAGACCTGGAAGGCAATCGTGTCACTTGAAAAGTCCACATAACATAGTGTCACTCCAATATATAAATCCTTACAGAACTATGTACAATTGTGGAATTACTCCCCCATCTTGACTGTGAGGCTACAACTAGCAGAATGCAATTCAGCAAAAGGCAAAACATGGTCTCTGAGTGCAAAACTTTCAAGGACTGCCAGTTGCACAGTTTAACAAAAGATTTAATAATTAAGCTGCCCATTTGGTTGCCCATCCATCTGACTCACCCTGCTTAGCTTCAAAGCAGGACGCTTCAAAGCAAGGAAAGGGCCGGCCCATTTGTCTATGTTGTCTTGTAATGTTGCTTCATTTATTGGGCAACATGGCCTGAGGAGGCTGGCCCCTTTCTCACTTTGAAGCTAAGAGGGTCTGTCATGGTTACTGCATGGATGGGAGTCCCATATGGCAATCATGTCACTGGCCATGGTCAGTCATTTTTCACCCCTGATATCTCTATAGCTCTAAAAATATCTTTAAAAAAATAAAAATAAAAACTGGAACTGCGGGTACTGAACTACACAAATCCTTGGCTATCAGTCGTCCTTTAAAGCAGCGAATATCATCAAAATATCCCTGAATAAAATGCTTTTCTGCCCCCCAGTCCCTCATCTGTGCCAATTCTCCCCAATCCCCAGAGGACTACCTCACTTCCCCTGCCCTCTCCCTTTCCCCTCACAACGCACGTTCTTTATGTGAAGCAGTTTTCTTTGCAATGTTGGCTACACAAGGCTACAGAAAGCTTTATGTTGCAATCTCAGTCCCCAGATCCCTTTCAACCCCCACATTTCACTTGTTGCCCTCTAGCCACACCCCCACCTCTAACCTGATAGCATTTGACATGCAAATAGCTTTTTTCTTGCATTTAATTTTCCCATATCCTTGGCTATAGCCACGGATATCTTTTGCATCAAGAGAAGAACAAGGTGGTGGTTGTTTCATTTCTAAAAGACCCCGGTTTTGGGTAAATCCCTGAGATATCTCTATCTATTTTTCAGAAGAGGGAACCCCCTTCTCTGTCAAATTTTTAAAAAACTACTGCACGGAATAACCGCAAACCACCCATGGATCGTGAGTCAACGATTTGTGTCCAAGTTGTTTTGGACCTTGCCCAAATCCGTCCAGTGGTTTGGGCTGTGCGCTTTGGCATTCTAGGGGTGTGAGGGGTTTAATCACCTTTAAAATTTCAGCCAAAACCATTACTTGA
Source organism: Ambystoma mexicanum (assembly GCF_040938575.1). NCBI lineage: Eukaryota > Metazoa > Chordata > Amphibia > Caudata > Ambystomatidae > Ambystoma > Ambystoma mexicanum. The sequence goes on along the minus strand of NC_090929.1, from coordinate 1,317,692,140 downwards.
ATCAAAAGATATTAATTGTAGAATTTTGAGGGTTTCCTATGGGAGTCTGACTCACCTTAACTATGGGGTGGCCATCGTCGCCCTATAATATTTCAGGGGGCCGATAGCCTCCCTAAAGTTAAGGTGAGTCAGACTCCCATAGGAACCCCATAACATTCTATCGTTAATAACTTTTGATTTGAGTAACAGATTCGGCCGTAATTTTGAAAGTGATAAAGTTATCGCTGGACCCCCAGATTGCAAAGTTTTTATTTAATCTTGGTTGAAAACATCAACCTTTAATAATACAAATACATATTCACCTGAACAAACAAAAAGTTCAATAAATAATTAATTCCATTGAGATATTATAAAATACAAAATTGCATAAACATAGACAACATCCCTTCCAGTAAAATGATCCCAATTTGAAATTCTTTTTTTAAAAATTCACTTATCACACACCACATATTAAAACTCTTCTAACTTCAAAGCTCAAGTAAAACCTGTAATCCCACTGTGGAAGTGGTACGGCCAGGCAGACAGTGTTGCCAAGTCCGGTCCTCTTGTTTCCTTAAATTGTATTTAAAAATCTTTCCTAGATACACTATTCGTAGGTGACGTAACAATTCACAGTTCAACACAACTGTTTAACAGTTTCTAGGGTACCTGTCAATTTACAGACGTACAAAAATGTTGGTTGGGCGAAATCTTACCATATCTTAACAGTATTTGTTTTAAGTGTAGCAGATTTTATCTAAAACATAGACAAATCATTTGGACATGCTTATCAGGATAAATACTAAGGAAAAGAGTCAAAACACCCCTCCTTTTGTAATCATTTCTCAAATGAATTAAAGGTGGATATAAGTGTAATAAATCCATGGTTGAACTCCAACTATATTGATATAAGAGTATCTTCATTCTTCCTGGACAATTCACCAAGTCCAAAATGGAGCCACTTATGGATTCTAGAGTAATGATACATGCATCCTGAATAGCTTTTAACCAATTACAACATTGGTCTGCATAGATGTTCTTAAAATCCATGTATAAGGAATCCTCTAAAGGACATACAATTTTACGCAAAAGCATAAGCATTTTCTAGTGTGCTCTACAATACCAAGTTTGTATCTTTTACCAGCCAACGGAACACTCTTTGGCAGATTCAGAATTCTTCTCCATTTTTTCCTTCCAGGACCAGTAAATGATCTCACATAGCCAGTGGGTACATTTCAATTGCATAAAGCAATTTGGGAATAGCTTTGGTCATGTAATATCTAAGTGCTGGAGTTAATGAGAACTCTACAAATTGAGAGTGAATCATTTTCATTTGCATCACCAATTTGAAGGCTTGCTCATTAAACCAAATATAAATGCTACTCAGAGATGGCCTAAAATTGACAAAAACCTCTAAGTAGATCATCATCTCGACACTTGAGACCGCCGTACTCCCAATATGCCATCGAAATGTACACCTCTTTCTTGTGCCATTAAACTGAATCACCTTGGTCTTCGCTGGATTGACTGTCAAGGCATGCTCTTCCATATGCAATGCAAATTGATTCATTAAACGTTAAAGTCCAATTGCGGTGACGTGAAAAAAGAAGTCATCCGCATAGGCCAACCAGTTTTGCAATCTCAGGGCAATAACTGAGGCTGCTAATAGAGCTTCCTCAATAAATGAGAGATATATTTTAAAAAGACAGGGAGCAAACAACGCATCCCTGTCTTACCCTCCTAGCAGTTTACATTTTTTGTGATACGTCTCCAGAATTATTCAATCAGACTTGGATTTCAGTTCTTGAATAAAGGCCAATAATTCAATTGAGTGGCCCTATCGGTATGCCCCAGGGCTGTAGTTCTTTCCATAGCCTGCCTTGATCCAGAGAGTCAAAAGCTGCAGTCAGATCTAATGAGGAACCATGTATCACATCATAAATACCCTCCCAGGCAAGATTCTGGTCACTCTTTCTCACTATCCCATTTACCATTGTCTCCAGTTTATGCCTAAAGCCAGTCTGCCATTTTGCAATTCTTCCCGTCCCAGCTGCCCATTCCTCCAGATGAGATAAAACAATTGACACAATACTTCGCTATCTGCATCGAGTAATTCTATCAGACGATAGCTGGCCTGGATGGCTCGGGTCCATTTTTTATAGATAGGGACAATGTGTGTCATAGACCAGGTAGATGGGAAAAATACCAGCGGCAAGTATATTAGCAAATAATTTGGATAGTGTCTTGGCCCAGGAGTTCTTATCTGACTAAAATTGGAGGTTTGTCAGCCCATTCAGGCCCAGGCCTCGGGAAGAAATGATAGAAATAAGTACCACCTCTTCCGCGAAATCAGCCAGTGTTAAATCAGAAAATGTCCCATTTCACAGCCTGATGCTCGCAACCGAACACATTTGGATCTGCAAAAAACTCTCCAATAATACCCATTTAGCCTCTACTAATCCATTGATTTGTACCAAGGACTGTGGCGCTTCATTATTATTAATAATTTGCCAACATAGCTTGTATGTCTATTTGGATGCTAGTTGCTTTTTATTGTAGTATCCTATTTATATAACATTGTTTTGTTTTCCTTTTTTCCTCTCTTATATCAAGATTTGTATACCTTTGGTATGCCAGTTCTTCATTATGCACATGTGTATGATTCTTGTTTAGCCTATCCTTACAGCCCTTATCAAAGGCTCCCCCTGTTGTAATAATGATCCTATAAAAGTGCCAAAATTATAAGATGTAAAATTGTTAAATCTCCACCTCTGATACATGGAGTCAAGGTATTGTCTCAAAAGGGAGTTTACATTTAATTCATTCTGAGGATTCCAACAGACCTAGTTACCTGCTCTAGTTGTTGTAAGATTACCTACACATTTCATTCCTTGAAGTTTAAAAAGACACTGTTTCTTTTTCACTCCATAATCATTACATCCCACCTCGATCATAGCGTGATCACTGAGAGTTGTGTAGGTAACCTCAAATCTTGAACATTTCACCCCCTGTCCCTAATCAACAAACACCTAGTATAAGGTTGATCTACACACACCATTAGACCATGTTGAGTGAGGAGGTACGTTACCATGGTACATTTCATTTAAAGATCGCATACCCATACCTCCCAGACCTCCCATAGTTGATAACCATCACCTTCCATTCCATCCTTTTATTATTACTCGATGACCCCTTGCTCCCAATTTCTTCCCAGGTTTCTGCATTTACACAGTCAGAGTTGAGGTCTCCTACCAGCACCATGTGTCCCTCCGAGACTCTCCCACAGCAATCAAGTACATACTCTGAGATGCTGTCATGCCAATAGACATTCAACATTAACACCTCTAATGATCTACCATGTTCCAGCTTAATGTGGGAAGCCAGAACCCCCAGTTTATCTCAGACATGCTTACCACCTCCAACAAGCTTGAGGATTTGATAAGAATGAGAAGTCCACCCGAAGGGCGTCCCTTGGCACCCTGCTTGGCTATTAAAAGCCTACATCATACTCATCAAATGCTGGGGGAGAGTCAATCACATTTCCTGCAAGGCTATTATCTGAAAGTCTTGTAATTTACGCCCTATGTCCTGGTCAATAACCAGATGCCTATGGCCCCTTGCATTCCAAGAGACCAAATTAATCTGAACATCTTCAAAACAAGGCAATGCAGGTGCGCGCTCATTTCTGCGGCGTCAAATTCAGCAGCCAAGCCCAATTGTTCATGGCTTCTGAATGCTCAATTTTATTTTAAGAATTCAATTTGAGCCATGGACACTATAGAATCATCCTCCTTTACTTGATCCTCATTGGGACAGGCATCAAACCCCAATACATGCAGGTTATCGCTTTCTTTTAAAATAGAGTCAAATACAAATCTTGATTTTAAAAATACAACAGCAGATTCAGTTTTTCCAGTGTTCCAAAATGTCCACTCTTTGGAAATCTGAGGAAGCAATTCCAGACAGATTTGGGATTTTGGTATACAGCTGCAGGATCGTCGAGCATCTCATTATTAATGACTTATTTTGTGGATGGATGCTTTCAACCGTTTAAGCGTTATCGCTTAGATTAATCGAGGAGCAATCTTGTGCCTGCTTACCACTACTCATGCTCTTAGATGTTCATTATTATCTCGAGGGGGTAGAGGACCCCTTGCAAATCTATCAAGTAGTTCCCCAATTTGTTGACTACTCGACAAAGGGGCTATACGACCCCTTGGAAATCTATCAAGTAGTTCCCCAATTTGTTGACCACTCTATTCATTTGTTTTGTATTACGAGAAACCAAAGAGCTATCCTACTCCCCATTAGGCTTTTGGAGGTTCCACTCAGGCAATACTGTCTTTTGTACAACCAAGCATCTATTAGCCACTATGGGAGGAACGCATACAGAACCATCGCACGGGGAAGAGAGAAAGGTGAACTTGGAAATGTATGCATTTTCCCATCCACCCACCCCTCACAATATTTGCACTCTCATTAGGTGGACCCCCCAGGGTTATTGGATCTTTTTCCAGAAGACTTTCTTTAGCATAAACTCGGGGGCCGCCCTGGACAGCCAGCCCTGCCTTTCTATATTGTTCCTTCGGGAGGAGAGATATTTTTATTGAGCACCCGTGCTTAGCTACCATCTCACCAACCTGGGAAATCTCTATCTTATGCATTGGATGCTAAAGTTTTTTTCTTCAGGATTTACTGAGTATTTAAGTTTATCTGTCAGGTCTCCATGCCTGTAGTTTGTATCCTTACTTGAATTTCATGCTAATCCATTTCTTACAACAGGTTGTTTAAAAAATCTGCATAAGAATTCTTTGGTTCGGTGTGATTGAATTTTTTCAGCTCAACATTTTTTTTATTTTTTAGTTTGTAAGAGACTCTGGGTCTCATTACGAGTATGGAGGTAGCCATGGTGCTATTAGCGCCATGGCTGCCCCCATACCGCATACAGGGTCTGTGTTCTCGGTATGGGGACTTACCGGGCCATTCCAACCTTGGAGGACCCGGTAAGTCCCCATTCTGAAAAACGTTCCCCATTCCCATTCGGACCTCCATAGGGCTCAATGGGAATGGGGAAGGAGCTAATAACGGGCCCACAAATAGCGGGCACGTTATTAGCTCCCTGGTCCCTTAGCGGCTCCCACTAAGGGTGGCTGGTAAAACCAAGACCACTTAGAACAACATGGCCTGAGGGGGCTAGCACCTTCCTTACTTTTAAACTAAGCAGTACTGCGTGTATATTCATGGGTGCCAGCTTTTGATGTTTGTTATGGGTGCAGAAAGTAACTGGGCATATTTTATTCTTGCAGCCGTTAACTTTTTTTCCTGTTTCTGTGCTGCTTAAATGTGGTTAGTTGAGGTCCTGCGGTGTATCACAACAGTCACCAAGAGACCAGCCATAAAACAAGGGGCTTGGAGCACGGGACATGACATTTTTGCGTGGCCAGTTAGGTGCACGCTGTTATGGCACAACCATTTTGCTGAATGTCCCGTTTGGGCACGCCCAGTTAGATGCAGCCAGTTGGCCGCAGAGACCTCTCAGCACAAGGATGTTCTGTCACAAGAGGTTGCAATTGGAGTTGCATGAAACTGCAGGCACTTTACATTTTGTACCTCTCGGCTCAAGGATGTCATGAGGGGTCGCCAATGTCATGAACCTACAGGCACTTTTCATTTTGTGATATGGATTAAACTTGAAAAACATTTATTTACAGCAACATTATAAAACAGGATGGCACATTAATTACACTGTCGTTGCAGAATTGAACACGTATCAAACATGAAACACATTTATTTACTGCAAAATTATAAAACAGAATGGAACAAATATTACAACGTTTCTGGGCAACATTATAAAATTGAATAAACAAAAAATTCCCACTTAAACACATATATAGTCCTCGTGGCAGGGGGCCTGTGCCCAGCCATTTAGCATGGCATCTCCCACCGTGACTCCCACCGTGACCAAATTGTGACATCGACAGGCACCTGTGGTGGTTGTGGTATGTATGGTGGTGGAGGTGGATGATTTGGAGGTTGCTAGTGTAAAGGTTGATGCCATGGCAGCTGTTCAATTACGTACAGAGTTCGGCCCACATGCTTTTATTTTGTGGTGTTCATGGGCCTTGAGATAGTCGCCATCAATATCATCTCAGTGTACGTGGACTAAGTGCTGCATTCGAACCAAACTTTGTGATGGTGCATTTGAATATCCACAGTGTAGCTTTTTTTTAAGAACTTGCACTGCACTTGTTCTACCTCTTTTAGGGGTGGTGCTCCTCCAACATGAAGTATCATCAACTGTCTGCATCTTTTATCATGCCACATCATTTTTTATGGGGGATTGGATTTGGAATGCAAATGATCTAATTGCTGCTACTTCCGTTTTAAGACATGTTGGACAATGCCTCACCTGGAAGAAAAATGTAATAAAATCAAAAAATACATGACATAAAGGACTGCACCACTAAAAATAAATATTATTTTTTAAAAAAAGGGAAAGTAACTAACTAAAATAATAAACTGACAAACAGAGCAACTGACAGGAGAAAGGAAATAGATAAATGAACAAAGAAGGCAAAAAAGGATGGGAGAAAATGAAGGGTTTGCTCAAAACCTTTGCATGCTTCACAGACAACCTTCTCCATAGTCAGAAGAAAAAAACAATGAGGAAAAGTAAGGGAGTTGAGTTTGCATATTTCAATACCCACGGCTATGCCCACAAGGCAATCAGGTGGCGCTGATTGTTTTTGTGTCCATATGAAAGCGTGCTAATTGTAACCGCGTGCACAGTTTCAGCCAGTAGACATCTGGATGTGTAAATGTGGCTATGAGTCATGTGTCCCCGCATTACCTCAGCACGCAATTTGATTCGTTAATGGTATACGTGTGGGTATGTCATTGTGCCTGGGCGTAGCAGTGTTAATGCACTGCATCACCCGACTGGCTGCCATTGTACACAAGCATCCCCAAACATTGGGCCGCATCAGTCCGAGTAGCTTGGGTCTCGAGGCTCAGCAGGCACAGAACCCACGTCTGGGCAAAGCCATCCCAGTCGAGGTGCTATAGCAAAACAAAAGAGGTAATGGCTGGAAGGTTTAGAATAAATATTAACCTCTGGCATTGCTCTGGGCAACCCTCCAAACCTTTGTTCTTCGCCTGCCAAGCCATTCCAAAAGGGGAAACACCATGTGCAAATCAGGCTTGGTCCCACCACAAAAGGGGCAAACCGGCCCAAACTGCTTTGTCACATCCCTTCTGCATGAGACCAGAAGCATCCCTAAGCATGTTTCCGCCTCGTTGGGCCACATCAGTGAAGAGTATGTAGGCTCATCAGGCTTTTTGTTTGCCTTTTCTCCCTCTTTCTGCCATCCTGTGATTGGTTACCTTCCACTGCCACTGCCTCGGAGTGCCTGATTGTACTCCACTAACTGTTCTTCTCTGTGTTCCCTGATAGACTCTGTGACCAACTCATCTGCCTCATTTGGACCACCACACCTCCCTTATACCGTTGCAGCTCCTCTGTGCTGGTACATTCAGGACGCTGTTCATCCCACCATCTTTCATAGCACCAGGTCTGCCACTTTTTCCAGCACAACCAAGGTTCCAACATCCCCACAGAAGAGTCACCCAGCGTGGAAAACACATTTGAGGTATCCGGATTGGGTGTGGTGGTGAAGGAGGAGGACATTGTGGGCCTGCCCACAGTGTCAGGTGCGGGATCAGAGGACGGGTAGGCTGCAAACCTGGGCCTCAAAAAGCAGGATGAGCAGGAAATCATGGAGGAATCTGCATAACATCCTGACCCACACCCATCTGCAGCAGGACTATCCAACTTCTGTAATGCCTCCACCATGACAAGACCAGCAGTGATGGACAATGAGGCCATCAACAACGCAGTGCTGCTAATGCTGTTGATCGTATTTAGGTGGCACAAATCTTCTTGTGATGCTATTAAGAGTATTTGTTGACAGCTTCAAAGACATCACGGCAGATTTGCCTCCTATTTTTCCAAATGTCAACAGCACTGCTCAGCAGAGGCCTCTTAGGCAGGTGACAACAATGCCTCCTCCTCTTCTTTGACATCTGTGCTTCAGGCAACCACAAGTGTAGCCACTGTATTGCCTGATACCACAGACTCATCCAACTCAGTCCCGCTATTAGAGTGTCTGGGTGTGCTTTTGGTGTTGGTGGAGGTGGAAGTCTAGACGGAGGCAGATGAGGTGGTCCCAGAGTCTGTCATGGAACATTCACGGGATCAGGCCGTGGAGGACAACATGGCACATTAGGCAAACAACGGTGTGGTGCACCCCTCCAGGAATCATTTATCATATCAGAGGGAGTACCAGCGCCAGAATCGGATTTGGAGGCAGAGGGAGTTGTTGCACCAGTGAAGGCAGGCATACCAGAGATTGATGGCAAGAGGGAGGTAAAGGGCTTATTTCATCAACCATGAAAGGCATGAGGATAGGTAGAGAATTTGGCATATTCCAGGTCCAGAGCTGCTGCACGGGAGAGGATGGAGCAGGCTCCATTCATGGAGGAGACTCACAGGGCTTCTAAGGACATTGAGTGAACAACAAGGGAGGTCCTGCCGGCCCTCCAGGTAACCCCCAAAGCCCACCTGCAGTAGGTGGAGTTTGAGCGATGAGCAGCCTTGACTCAGGCATTGGCAGAGATGAAGAGACATTATCATGCAGACTATGAAAATATTGTTGTTTTTTATTTTCTTATGGATTGTATATTTTTTCTCAAAGAGATTTCCTGAGATTTATTGTGCTGCTATTTGTATAAGAAAAAGTCTGTATTGTGTATAATACAGTTATAGTTAAAATGTTAACTATTTACTGTATTTTTTTTAACTGTGCCATGTGCACCACTCTTGCAGATGCTGATGTCTAGGTGGATTGCTATTTGGTGTGAATGTCATACTGGGTGATAGGGTTATCCCAATTTGCATAATCATGTGGCATGCATGACTTGAGTTTCGATGGCTCAATCATCAACTCATACTTGACACTTGATAAATTAATTTGCACCATGTGTCCATGCTTTGGATCACTGTGCAGGAATTATTCTGTGTTACATGTGCATGTTACCAATATGGACTGTTTGTGCTGAATGCATCTGTCAGACTACCAGCCATACACTTTAGACTACACATATGTCATTTTTAAAGTTCCGAACTTCTGTATCCATTCATGGAGTTGGTGCATGTACATTGAATGGGTGGGTATGATTTTCTTGTATGCGGACTGTGATACTGTATGTGTTTAAGGGTGTTGGTCTGTCATTGTGGATCATCATTGCACTACTTAAGGTTGTCTTACATTGCATTCCTTACCCATATGGTCATGTGGACCTGCATGTTGGCTCTTGGGAAGTGTGATTTTCTATGTTGTCCACTACTAACTAAGCTTTACTGTAGCCATATATGTTGCACACACAATGCATGTGTTCTGGAGAGGTAGCTGTTGTGAATGACCCCACTAGTCATATGGGGTTATACGTGTGTGGTGGATGTAGCTAAGCATTTATGAAAATGGTTCCTTTTGGATGACATTACAGGGGTCTTGTGAGAGTTGCAGGTGTATTGGGGATTGGATTTTGCCATTGAGGCTTCTGATGCATCTGTGATGTTGTGTAGCAATTGACTATGATTATCAACATCCACCCTCATATTCCTCGGCACCACAGGGTTGCATTTTATAATGTTGTTCATTGTAAAACCTTCCCAGGCAGTTCATCCCAGACATGATTCACATTCATGTAATTGGCACAGAAGTTTCGTTTATGTTCAGTTGGTTTCTGTAAATGTCATTGCATGCACAGTGTGCAAATTAGTTGGGCACTGTCTTACACAGTGTATGATATGTGAATGTACTGTACTGCAAGTTTAATGCATTCAACAGACTGTGACAACTGACATTACACTCTTCATGTATGATGGTCATTGACATGTTAAGGTTGTGTAGATGGAGGCCCAATCTAACCCTCATGCCTCCCGACATGACTCACAACACATAGGAAGAGAAATGACAGCTGTGCCTCACTTTTAGGTCCATCACTGCAATCATCAATGTATCACAGGTGTGAGAAGCGTTATTTGCTCAGACAGCCGTTCAGACCATACCCAATCGACGACTTGGACAACATGGAAATGACATTGATCAATCAAGTGGACTGATTGCAAAGTCAGAAACCAATGACATCATCACTGACATTAAGACTTAGCGGCATTATACATATTCATCCATTAATGAAGTTAAACAAACATGCACTAGTTTATTGCATACAGGCACAGAGCACATGCTTATGACCCACGTAGGTAGAGGATGGTCACAAATACATATTTTTTTATATTGATATTGTTCGCTGAAGCATAAACCACAAGATGCAATGTAGTCATATGTTTAGCTTGCACATGCTTGACTGCTACTAACATGGGGAAGCCATAGGGAATGATATTGAAACTATAGGTCTCTGAAATGGATGGCAAATGAGAGTACATGGAAAAGTTGACATGATTGCCGCAACCAGAGGCGAACAGAAACACGGCACTAAGTCAAGTACAAGTGGACATGCTTCATTTGTGGTCTCCACACACGTGACACATCCGAACAGGACAATGCCCATGCAACCAAGGTAGATGAAGAGGACTGTTCCCATTGATCCAGAAGGGTAAAACAGTTACAAGTGTTGCTCACGAGCTGCTGACTGAATGCACTCTCCCAGGCTTTGGTGATCAGAGATGGCCACATTAGGGAACACTTCACACCTCCATGTTCATTACCAATGTCATGGAAAAGATGACATGCTTGCCGCAACCAGAGGCGAACAGAAACAAGGCACTCAGTCAAGTACAAGTGAAGATGCTTCATTCGTGGTCTCCACACACGTGACACATCCGAACAGGACAATGCCCACGCACCAAGGTAGATGAAGAGGACTGTTCCCATCGATCCAGAAGGGTAAAAAAGTTACAGGTGTTGCTCACGAGCTGCTGACTGAATGCACTCTCTCAGGCTTAGGTGATCAGAGATGGCCCCATTAGGGAACACTTCACACCTCCATGTTCATTACCAATGTCTTGAAAAGGGCTCCATGGATGGCAGGACACATTCTGACCAATCCAGAGTCAACTTTCACATGGGGCTATAATGTGTTGCCCGGGCTAATGGTCTCTCTGTGACCCTGAAATAGTGTAGATAGACACTAGTAGAGTTGGTGCTAGGAGGGGCCCCTAGACATGGCTATCCAATTTTAGAAATCCCTCGTATATCTTCTATTTGTATCCTACCCAAACTGACCAATGTAAGTGTGTGAAAGGTTTTTGGGATGGAACCTGCATTTGTGACATCACATTGGGATAAAACCGGGTGAAACATGCTTAGAAGACAAGAGCTCCGGAGGATTCTTGTTTTTCTGGTGTGATCCCTGTCATTTTGTTTGCTAAATAAAAGACAGTAACTTTTACCCACAGCTTAGTCTTCTGTTCTTATGGTGGAAGTCTTTGATGAGCCCAAGTGTTCTCTGCTGAGAATTAGGGTGACTGCTAGAGGACCCCGGACACACCTATACAGTTGCTACACTATGTTAGAATATGTGAGTACTTACCACAAAATCAGTTCCACCATGCACATCATACATTTCCACAGAAGTGTGGACTACCTTCCTTTTAAATGAATGTGTGTCTTCCAACGCTAGTGTGTGGTCGTTTTCACAGGATGCATTGTCCTCTCATGGATTGACACTCATGGCCATTCAATGAAGGCAACTTGCACTCCTTGTACATGTTCAACTGTGTTGAATGATTTTGACACTTTGTGCGCAACTTCCCCTTAGACTCTATCACAGAATGAATTCATGTTCCTCATATGTGGAGGCTATTCAGGAGTTGCACATTTTATATGGTGCACCTATGGTAAACCTCAGGCACATGCATTGAGGTGTTGGCAAATAGAATGGAGTCTGCTAGGGAGTCAGCTTTGTGTGCCAGAGTAACCAATGTGTGTTTCACTTCATGCCATGACTCTCGGCATGGAGTGTGTGTACTGCAGACTGCAATATGTAGCTAGGCCTGGGATCTCTACAGATGTTTGAACTGTTTTGGGGGTCCTTTTTATTTATTTTATTTATTTATTGCATGTGTTATGTGCCCAGACCCTTGGGTATAATGGCGAGGTTACAGACAGCTTAATAGTGCATACATTCAGTCAGCCATTCAGGCACAGTTACATTAATATTTTTAGAAAAAAGCATAGTAAAATAACGAGAATACAAGATATTTACAATACAGAGCGGTATATACAACTACAGAGATATTTACATTTGTTATACTGGCTGCTATTTTTAGTAAAGGTTAAATAGCCATGTTTTGCCAGGTTACATCAAGGTTACATCAAGTGTACTGGTACATCTCTGTACAGTGACTGGCACGTTCTGCATGTATGCATGCTATCTGAAACCTTGCTCCTGGAATTTCTACTGGATGCAGTAGTCAGTTGTCTGATATTCATCCATGAATCAGTCTGCCACACACCTTTTCCTTGATTATGATGGCAGGGAAGTGGTATGATGGCACATAAACATTTACTTTATCAATGACTGAGCTTTCAGTGCTGAGCCAATATGGCATCGTAGGTTGATCCTTGATGAAAATGTGGGACACATGCATTTACAGAAGGCCCCTTCCACCATACGTAGTTGAGGACAAAAACACACTTTTGAAGGTGTTTCCCAGAAATTATGCATGGCAGGGATATGTGAGCATTGGTGGTAGCTTGACCCCGCAACATTGACTTACCAACAGAGTAGAATATTCTAATGACTGTGAATGTGACATTTACCATGTCAGATTTGTCGCATCTTCTCCACTTTCATGCCCATGTGTATGATTTTACACTTCCACAAGGCATGTGTGTTAGAGGCAGTATGAGTGGTCACATGTAGTGTATATTTGCTTAGATTCAATGGGCTTTCTACCCCAAACCTTCCCTACAACATTTATAGTGAGGATGAGTTGAGTGCATGCCAAAGGGTGCTCAATGTTCAACACATGCAGCATGTGATTGTGTAGAGACACCAATACAAGTGCTTCTGATTAAGTAAGTCATTGAGTTATCTATAGTGCACATCATGGGAGACACAGCACAAAAGGGCAGGGCATAACTACAGGATGATCTCAAATTCAATGTAGCACATGGATAACAAGGTACCGATCTACAAAGAATTATTTCACATTCTGCCAACATAGCACTGACATCTTGATCCGAGTGAGGGAGGTGGCCAGCCTGTGTTTTAGCATCTTGGGTCTGTGAGGGGTTTCTGTAAAAAAATCCTGTCTCACATGCAATTGTGGACAATTGAGGACAGTCCCTGTCTTGATGGCAGCAGAGAGTTTTGTGTGTGAAGCACACGACTATTGTACTTTAATTGGCAGGAAAAGTGTAGTATTCCTGTGTGCAAGGGAACAGAAGTACACACACATTCACCCTATTTCAATATAGTAGTCTTGTATAATGCTCTGCAAGTATATTAGACCTTCTGATGTACCTCTGGCGCAAGATGAGTTCAAAGGGCATTGCTTAGAGCTATGTCATGTTATTGAGACACCGTATGTGATAATGGGCCATGGATGAATGGGTGTGGAATTATGGGAATTAGGGGGGCACTTGGTGCAAGTACTGTGAGGAGAAAGAGCAGGTGTGGCTTGGTAATGATCTGGTGTGTGCCATGTTGGTGCAATTTCTCTGAGTAGGATGTGTAGTTGGGTGCAAGTACTGTGAAGTTGATGTCTAGGTGTAGAAATATGGGAATTTGGGGTGCACCTTTCTGGTGCCAGTACTCTGAGGAAGAAGGATAGGTGTGGCTTCATAATGATTTGGGGGGTACATTTTTGTGCAAGTATGGTGAGGAGGAAATGTAGGTGTGGAGTATGGTTAGGTTGAAGTCCAGGTGCTTGTTGGTGCAAGCACAATGAGGAGAAAGATTGAATGTGGAGTAATGTGCCTTGAGGGGACACAGATTCGTGATAGTACTAAAACGAGGCAGAGTGGTTGTAGGTGTAATGTGTATTTGGGGGGCACCTATGTGTACTGGAACGAGGGGTAGTGGGTGTAGGCATAATGAGCATTTGAGGGTACAGACTGGTGGGAGTATGGGGATGAGGAAGCATTGCTGTGAATGTAATGTAAACTTTCGGGGGCACATAGTTATATTGGGATGGGGAAGAGTGGGTCTAGCGTAGTGTGCATTTAGGGTTGCATATTTGTACTGTGATAAAGCACAGTGGATGTAGGTGTTATGTGCATTTGTGGGGCGCAGACTGGTTGAAGTACCGGGTCAAGAAATAGTGTGTACAGGTGTTATGTGCATTTGGGAGGCACAGATTGGTGGAAGTACTGGGTCAAGGAATAGTGGGAGCACGCATAATGTGCATTTGGGAGGCACAGATTGGTAGAAGTACTGGGGAGAGGAATAGTGGGTGTAGGCATAATGTGTATTTGGGGGCACAGATTGGTCAAAGTGCTGGGATGAGGAAGAGTGGGTGCAAACATAATGTACATTTGCTGGGGTTCATATTTATACTGGGACGAGGAAGTGTGCGTGTAGAGTAGTGTGCATTTGTGTGCACATATTTGTACTGGGATGAGGGAGAGTGGGCCTAGGTGTAATGTGTATGTGTGGGGTGTAGATTGGCAGAAATACTGGTTCAAGGATTAGTGGGTGAAGGTGTAATGGGCATTTGAGGGGTGCAGATTGGTGGAAGTACTTGGTCAAGGAATAGTGGGTGCAGGCGTTATGTGCATTTGGGGGCACACATTGGTGGAAGTTTTGGGACAAGGGATAGTGGGTGCAAACGTAGTGCAAATTTGGGGGTGCATATATGTACTAGGATGAGGGATAGTGGGTCTAGGTGTAATGTGCATTTGTGGGGTGCAGATTGGTATAAGTCCTGGTTTGAGGAATAGTGGGTGTAGGCGTAATATGCATTTGCTGGGACGAATAAAAGTAGGTGTAGGTGGAAGTAATGGTAATTTCATATGAGTAATCCTAGATTACTTTTGTTCACATCGGCGTGTCCAAGGACCCGGTACACATTGCAGCACACACATCATCTACAGCGATAACTTGGCTTGCGCTGGGGGGCTGTTGTTGGTGTGTTAGACATAAAACAAATTTCTTTGCGCTGCAGATTTCTGTGCACACGTATTCCTGCAAATCTACTCCCACGGCTATTCATTTGTGCAGTTTATGTGCTAAAACTTTTGCGGTACGTTAGCACATGTTTTGCACATTCGTCCAAAAGAGTGCTAATGTAATTTCTTTCTCCTGAGAACTGTACTCTTATGGTTTGAATATTTTTTTTTAAAAGCAATGGAGTATTTACGAAAAACATGTAACACAACACCTTTTTTAATTCACATAAAGAACAGTGTTACATTATTCTATTACACTGTTACTAACACTAGAAACAAGGAATACTTTAACAGTAGAAACTAACATGAACCCAGGTCGCCGGGATTGACACAGGTCACGCTCCAATCCCCTCCCCAGCATGCTAGGCTACAGAAGTTGCTCTGAGTCATCATGTGAGCTCCTTTCTTTCTGTTGTCTTGTTGCATGCATTGCAAACTAACCATACGCCTTACATGCCGCCCATTTCCCAACAGTCTGCCATTTAAGTCTCCCTGCAGGCTCCCGCTGACTGCCTTTTCCACCCTCCCTTCACGCTCATGCTTTGTGCCAGGGTCTGGGCTTCCAGCTGGGTCTCTTCCTCAGTGTGTTGGAGAGACTTCTCCTGCCCTCTGTGAACTCAGCAATTAAGTCGATCGCACTGACTGCCCTTTCTGCCCACACTTCACCTCCAGTGTCATCACAGTACCATTGGCTGTTTATTTAGGAATCCAATCAGGAAAAGTGAGACATGGAAATTCCATTTGTAATCAAACGTTTGTGAAAAAGCATGCAGTATCAGAAATACTGCATGATTTTTACATTACTGCCAGAATCATAATTAGGCCTTGGATTTGTAAAAGTCTGTGCCAGATGTCACATTGTAGTACTATGTAATCAACTTCCCAGATCCGATTTGGAATCGGGTGTGGATTTTTCTGGACAAAACAGAGGTCAAAATTGGAATTCATGGATCAGGAGCTGGAAGTAGCTTCTGCATGTCAGGAGTTTCCTCTGACTATGAGTTACTTACTATAATCAAGAAGCTATTCAAGTCTAGTCTCATGAATGCAGTGTCTGAAAGATGCTGGAACCTCCTTTATTCCCACACTTTGGTATGTATCCAAAAATGAACGTGTCAAACCACTCTTTCTATTGCTGAATTGCTCTGTCTTGTACTCTATTGCTGCCTTTTCTGTTGAATCCTGTCATTAACCAGTGTGCTGTAGACGTCTTCCCCTTGTACATTCTCTTTACATTGATTTCGCTTTGACTTTTTTTTAACAATATCTGTTCTGTCTCTGTTTCTATCTAGCTGGTACTACTCATTTCTTCTTAACCTATCCTTGTGGCAGAATTTTCTCTGCTCACAATCATTTTTCTGTGATGCGACCTTGCTTTCTCTGTCTCACTGCTGCAGCATCAGAGTGAGGCACTGATACATAGTGTGCAATGCATCTAACTCCAAAATGAGAAGCAACAATGCCTTTGTATCCAGAAAATATGGCCATTCATGGTTTAAATATCTTCACAAGATTTACTAAGGCACCGTTTATGCAAATTCACATTAATGAATTCACTCATTTTGTCATTTGTATAGCATCTTCACCATGAGTATGGTGCCAACGCGCTGTAGGTTGAAAGGTTTCGGAAGGATCGAAGTCCAGAGTATGGGAAACAATGGGTGCTAAAATGCCTGTGTGGATATAGCGGTTAAAAGCTACACGGGATGACCAGGTCCCGGCTAGCCACCCATGCCTATTGGCACGTGGCTGGGTGGAGAGAGGCATATTGGGTGGGGTGCTGGGAGGGTCTGTGTAGGAGGATAGTCATTATGTGTGTAACTGAAGTTTGAATTCTTGTTATGAAAGGTAGCTGCTTTCTTACAGTGGTGTTGTGCAAAGCGTAATTCGAGTTATGTGTGAAAGCAGATGCGTGAGGAAATGAGGCTGCACCTTTGGTTAAGATCCAAAGGTGCGCAGTGCAATAGGAATACATATGTTAGATATGCATTAAACATCGCCCACCTCTTGAACTCCATCTAAGTGTAAAAAAAGAAGAAGAAAAAAAAAACACTGCACACTCTCAATATCCATTTAAGTGCAATACATTGACCACCCTTAGTGTTCATCAAAGTGTGTCACACTGCCCAGGTCTGTTCAAGTGAAAATACATTGCGCACACTCAAAAAATGTCCAAGTGCAGAGACATTGCCCACCATCAAATGAATAAACGTGTGATACATTGCCCACCCCAATCAATCCAGTGCACTTCATTGTCTGCCCCAAATCCATTCAAATATAACACATTGCCCAACCTCAAGATCCCTCCAATTGAGATACATTGTCAACCCACAAATCCATTTAAGTGCAATACCTGCCCCACTCTCAGAGATCTTCCAAGTGTGATATACTGGACCCCAGGTGCCATAACCTGTCTACTCTGATGGAAGTGAGATGCATTGCCCACCCCGTACAGTCCCATGCAACTCATTGTTCACCCCCTAATCCATCCTGGTGCAACACATTGCCCACCCTCAAGATCCGTCTAAGTGTGATACATTGCCCACCTTCAAATACATTCCAGTGCAATATCTAGCCCACTCACAGAGTTCTTTCAAGTTTGAGGTTAACATAAATTAAAGGGTTCCCAAGATCAGAGTAAAATAATGGGTGAGTTTGGAAAAAGTGTCCCACTCATTCAGGATAATCATTACAAAATCCAAGAATCCAGACAAAAGTGCTGGGGGACTCACTGGTGGAGAGAATTTAACTAAAGAAGGACAGTGTACAATAATGTTGTGTAATGTTTTCTTACGTAGCTCCCTTCTGCCAAGGGTGTTGGCCTCGTTGCGCATGGCTCTGTTAGAAAAGAGCATACAAAATCAGATGTACGACTGGAATATATAGGATAGACACAGGTTCTAAGTGTGAACTGTATTAACTGAGGGTGAGTTGCTATTTTTGCAATCCCATAATTTATGATCTGCTCATCTGCATTTGTAGTACTCACGTACTTAATTGTATCTTAGAATAGAGTTCAACATAGTCTTGTGAACAAATTAAATTCCTGGGTTTTGTTATGTCTACATACTATGCCCCTATCGCAGTAGGCATCTATCTGTAGTGGAGAGCAGAGAGGGTCTGTCGTCTGCAGATCTGGATACTGGAACACATCCAATGTTTGGGACAAATAGTAATGTTTCCTCTGTGTGTGATTCCAATTATATCACGTTTCGGCAGTTGAGCATGGTGTGAAGCGCCTTCTTCAGAGCTCAGATTGTGCGGCCCTGTAGAGAACACATATGTATGGTTAGTTGACAAAGTGCAGATGCTAGTGTGGTACCATTGAGAATATACATCTAGTTGTGGGCCTCTATACCTCTATATCCTGTGGGTTCACTTACCCTCAGATTAGAAATCCATGTCCAGTCCCTGTGTGGGTGGAGAGACTCTGTGGATCCGCGGCCAGCTCAAGCGTGCCTAAGTCACACACTTCGGTCTACATGGGTGGAGTCATCTGCATTTACTGGCATAACCTGCTAGTGTATAAGTGGCAAGGTAGCGGCAGTCTGGGTTAATGTATTCCAGTGTTGCGTGGGAGAGGTGGGCGGGAAGGGGTAAGAAGGGAGGAAGCAGAAAAAAATCTACATCACCATTAGAATACTGATGCAGTGTTGCGGCAAAACGATGCATGCAAAATGCACCCCACTGATCCAGCCTCGTAGCTGGAAATTTGAGCCAAGGTGTGGGTCTGGGCATCATGGGCCAGGAGGTGCAGCGTGGAACCTGTAACGCGGCACTTACCTTTCGTATATAGAATGACTTGTGAGCAAAGAAAAGAGGGCAAGGTCTGGTTAGAGGGATAGCAGAAAGGCAGATTCAGAAACCATTAGTATTGATGGATGTAGGGCAGAAGTACTGGTTACCTGTTTGTCGATGTTAGGAAAGGCTGCTCCACACAGCAACCCTACCTCCACAGCCATGGACCCCCAAACTCCCCACCTCCACCCCTGAACACTGTCCTGACTCTTACAGAGAAAAAAAAGCTCCTAGCCCCACAACTCTGTACCCTTGCTCACTGCCACAGGGTAACCAACCAGTCCTCAAGGCTGCCTGCACTGGGAAACCATGCCTCTCCCTTCCTAATACATGCTATCTATTTTGTAGGCTAGCCACAACTACTGCACAATGCATCCATAATGCAATGCAATGGGGCCTCCCATGCATGACCCCAAACCACACCCAATGGACCCCCTGGATGTGCCCAAAGACAAGCTGATGGCAGCAGCCGCACCTTGACCACTCCTGCAATCCCCTTCACCAGCCTTATTGTGTCCATCGTGCTTGGCCTCCAACCATGGCCAGCATCCCAACATGGCCACCACACAGTACCCCCACCTGCCCTTCGGTCATCTCATCCCACAGTGCTTCCCTACACTGCCAGGCCCTGGAAATCCCCCCATGGTCATGCACTGACCAGGAGAGCCTTCTTCCTTGCAGGCCAGTGCAGGGCCATGTTTGTGAGTTCCCAGGAAGTAAACTGGGACCACCGGCCCCTGCAGACATCAGCCTCACTACCAGCGGTCCTGACTGGACGACTGATAGGGAAGGCGTGAACAGGCAGATCCCCCACTGGGTGAGCTGTGTCTCTGTCCCACTTGAGCTTCCAGATAAGAAGAGGAGTCTTGCAGCCATGCCTCAGAGATCATGGAGAAATCCTGCAAGGAGCCAGTATCCTTCCCGCTGCAAAAACTGCGGAAGACCGCTGACCCACCCCAAGCTCAAGATCCCCACTATTGCTCGCCCGTGCAAGCACTCCGAAAGCCAGGGACAGCCCCACTCACCAAAACAGACTCCACAGACTTCCGAAATTGCCCTCCCATCCAAAAGAGAATCCCCTCAACCTCTTCCCGCCCAACAAAACTCCTTGGAACTCTTCAAACTACGAGGGCACTAGGCCCCCGTCAACCCAGGGTCGGACCCCCAAAGCCAGGGATGCAAGTAATAAATAAAGTAATGCAAGTAATAAAGTAGATCTATTTGTGTTGTACCAGTTGGCTTGGGGAGCCAAACGTAGCTCCTGGTAGCGATTGGTGTCAAGCAAAGCAGGCTCTTCTAGGCTCTATCCAGGAGCTAAATAGCTTACAGCTGCCAGCAATTTCAAACCCTGCAGAAAACCTAAAATGGCTCAGTTGCAGCTCTGTGTGCAACATAAAAAAACCTTAGGCCAATCAAATGATACTGCCTGCATTGGTTGTGGAAATTGCATTTATCAATGCAATTTATCACCTGCCCCTAATATTCGCTGGAGGTGGACACAAGAAAATGTAAGCACATGCAATACGGTGACATAGAACGAGTAGTGAGTAATAATTGGTTTTGAATTCTGCCCTTCTGCCCATTGCCATCTTAAGCACTTTTCGGGCCCTGGGCACGAACATCTTTGCCCCGTGCACCAAACCAAAGGAATTAAGTGATTCGAAATAGCTGGTTGCATCACCCACCCCTATCATCACGATCATGACCTATAGGTTGATATGCTGCCCTGCCGAATTCAAAATAAGCATGTTTACTCCCTTTAAGTCCCCTTACCCTCTTCATTCTTTCTCTAATAAGAATGATAAATAAGTAGCATTTGAACGCCAACATTAGCAGTCTACAAAGAGGTTGCATCTGTTCTAGAACAGATACAGGAGACTTTTTCTCAATAGCATCCATGAAGGAATGCAGCCTGTAGTATTAATGCAGGACTGTATGTAAAAGGTACATGTAACCCAGAATAGATAGAGAACTCATATTAGCTGCCTCACAGAATGCAAACATGCTCAAGCATGGATAGAGGAGTCCAATTGGAAAGAAGGGGAACGCTACACATACCAGAGCATGGATAGTGGATGCAGATTAGAAGCTACCAGGAAGGGGTCTGTATCCAGACAGACTGAGATTAGAAGTGGGGCATGGTTTTCAGATAGTTTTGCCATTAGAGATCAAATAAACAAGTGCCTGTGGTGTGCATTATATCAATGTTCACTGTTATAATGGAGGCAACACTATATCCAGTGAAACCATGAGTGAGGCTTTTTTGAAGACCATACCCTGAGAAGGAAATAAGGCAAAATAAGATTTAATGAGATGCCCAGGATCACACATTGTTTAAGGTTGAAGCTGGAATTCGTGCCAACTCTGCAATGTCTGCATTTGAACACTTTCGTTTCCAGTTTTTGCCATGAACTAAAATAATCAAATTTGATAAAACTGACATAGAAGGTACACAAATCACATTACCAAACCTGACCATTTAAAAAAAAAAAAATAATACTATTACAGACAGCTGCTATGCAAAATGGGAATGATTGTAGCTTCAATCTCTCCATCACGAAGGGAAGTAAATAAATACAAGCATACCAATCAATGTATTTTATGCGTTTAATGAACGTGCAGAAAATTGTTTGACTTTTACAAAAAAGGACACCATTTTTGGTGTCAAACGAGCAGACCATAAAATATGCTTGCCCGAGGCCTGAAACATCTAGCCCACTCTCTTCTGTCTACCACCAATTTCACTCAAATGGCCTACATAAGAAGAAATATCAAGTAATGGGCTAAATGACGCCACAAGCATGTGAGAAGGCAGACCTCACAGAATATAGCACAGTAATGTAAAAGATATTAAATGATTTGACCAGGATCACTGTATCATCTGCTGGCAAAGCCAGGATACAAGCATGAAGGCTTTGGTTCCACAGCTGTGAATTTGGATCGCTATTCACCTCTTGAACTAACAATGAATGCTCATCATTGGATGTGATTGCTCAGTTTTACAACACCCAATCTCAACAAACCAATTTCTAGACCTTCATCATACGGACGAGATGTTAGTCTTCATAGTAACCCCTATCTGGTGCAGCTACATTGCTGATGATAGCACCTGTTGTTGCAAAACCAAGTACATATGCAGGCAGGTTTATAAACTTCAGACATAGGAAAGGCTTAGCCAGCCTTGATGGAATGTGCTATTCTGATCTTGCATATGAACAAATATTTCTGCAATGAGTGCTTAACCCATTGAGCTAACTTTTGAACCATTGTGCCACTCAATTTATCAATATGCATTTCAACTTTGGCAATTGCACATGATCAACATAATTCCCACCGGAAGGAAAGATTGCTACAGACGTTGTACCATAAGCAACACACACATTATGTATACCACAGTGAAAACAGAAAGCATTACTCAATGAATTGATCAAGGGAGAATGAACATGTTAAAACAGACAGGCAATACGTTTAGAGCCTAAGTGGAATGCCATAAAATATCCTGACTTGTGCAATTTAAGTCTGGTGAACAATGGAATCTTACTTCTTTAGATCAGGTAGCCATGTGGGGCCATCCTCCATGGTGGGGGCATGGGGAAAGTGCCCTTTTTTCCCTCCCATAAAAATGTCTCTGCTTCTGCTTTTCTGATGGCATCCCTGCACATGGCTTTTTAAGAAAAGTTGGGAAGTTGTTAGTGCAATAGCAGGCGAGCAGAAACAAAACGTGGACTTAAAGGGTGCCGCTCGGAAGTCACCAGGTCCTGGGTGTCCGTGTGATTCTATGAGATTGTCAAAGTAGTTTGCAAGTACCCTACCCTGTGGGGAGATCCCAAAGACTGAAAAGTGCAAAGAGTGCTAAGGATGATGTTGCCCATTAATGGGGACAGGTACTCTAGAGCTGAAGAGAGAATAATAAGTCATAGATTGGAAATATTTCTGTTTTCTTGACTAGGCTGTGATCACCATCAGTAGGGGATGTTTGAATGTGGTGTGAAGAGAATGGGTGAGGATTTAGAAGGCAGTTATTTCGAAGGGTAGAGATATAATGGATAAGGGCAGTGGGAAAGGAGGGGTTTACCAGGATCTGTGGTAGTATGTGCCTGTTGGAAGAGCAGATAGGCGGCTTGTTGTATTTTTTTGGGTGGTTGTTGGGTTCTCTTTCAGTTGCTTCCCATCAATTCCATGAAAGGTTAATTATGGTTCATTAGTCAGTGGGGTGAAAGGGAAGTCCTTGAGGTTTTGGTAGTTTTGAAGATGCATTCAGCAGGAGGAAGATGAGCGATGTAGGTCTATAGATCTGGGTTAGTGAATGATGATCTTATTGGAAAGTTAGTTGAAGAGCCATATTTTTAACTGTTTTCTAAAGGTTAGCTGGTCCTCCTATGCATGGAGGTGTTTGGGTAATTAATTCCAGATTTTGTTTTGTAGAGGAGAGAAAGTGAAGTATCAATGTCTTTGCAATTGAAGGTTGAAACTTGTACTAGTGTGTCATTGCTAGATATGAGTGTTCTTGATGGTATTAAGATTGGGAATTTCGTTTTGATGTATTCTAGGCCCTTGCCATAGTATATGGCATCAGTAATGCACAGGGTGTTTAATAGGTAGTAGGAAGACAACTAGAAAGTGATAACTTCTGTTTATTAAGTTATCTGCAAGGAAGCCACCCCCCCATTTAA
Source organism: Ambystoma mexicanum (assembly GCF_040938575.1). Taxonomy (NCBI): domain Eukaryota; kingdom Metazoa; phylum Chordata; class Amphibia; order Caudata; family Ambystomatidae; genus Ambystoma; species Ambystoma mexicanum. The sequence continues at coordinate 1,317,668,493 of NC_090929.1, read as the reverse complement.
TCCCCCGCAACTGACAGCTCCAATGTCTGGGACTTAACTGCTCAATCTGGAATGTAGAACATTATTCATCTGTTAACATTCCATCTGCCATTCCGGCCATGGTATAACTGTACCCAAGCACATTACCACAATTTTTAAGTGCTAATCTGGCTTCCACTTTTTGGACTCTTCACGGTTTATTGAGCAGATAATCTGGTAGTACATGATAGATGCTGTTAGCATAATCAAGTTCTTGAACTTATCAGAGAAGTAACTGACGTTAACCTGTGAGCATGTGTGTGCGAGTGAAGGACAGATAGGGCATGATGTTTTGTGAAACAGAAACAGAGTGTAGAACCAATATGCAGGACACATGTGCTCCTCCAGTACGTCAGGTGGTCATTTGTAAATGATGTGCAGGCTATGTATGGATCCCAAAATGGCCTTCTTTGAGATAACAGAGGGAGACATGGAAACACTTATTACTATCCCAACTGCCATACCAGCATTACTAAAGTGTTGTTGATTCAGGGGTCCTGTGAACTATTTTAATGACAAATCAAAGTTTCGTTGGCCATAGGTGCCTTTGTCTGTAAAAGGATCCATCATGTCCAAACCAAGGCCAGAGAAGTAGGCTTCCTCAATTCAAACTCAACTCAACATCACAATTCATGCCATAAGTGGCTGTGACTGACCTGTTGCTAATACATTTCTTTGCCATGTTTCTGGGACAATCCGTGACTAATTTGCACTGTACAAGAGCAACTTACATACTTTTTTAGAACATGCTAACTTGACACAACATGGACACTACGGATGAGCTTGTGTTAATACATTCAAATCCAATGCAAGAATGAGCAGTGCAAAAAGGTATATGATTCTACAAGAGCCTTCTAGGAGAAGCCTCACAAGTGGAATTGAGGTGAGTAGGCAAATATGATATGATAGGAGAGGGTATTTGTAAGGTGCTTAATACCCAGAGGTCTCTGGGCGTGGACCCGGGGATTGAACCTGTGTTGCTCCATGTCGTCTTGCTTCCAAGGCAAGCACGTTGCCGCTGAGATATCCTCCCAGGACAAATATCTGCTTTGACACATATGTGGATCTATTTGCTCAATCCAATTTGAGCCAAAAGGTCACTACAGTTTGAATTTGTTTAAAGCGGTTTTGAACAATTGATACATTTTGATTTTAGTCCAGTTATTCTTCATTGATTTGACCCATGTACCTACTAAAAGAAAAAATAAAGCAGTTAAAATAACTATTATGAATTATGTTCTGAGTGACAGGCCATAAGAAATACAGATTGCTGACAGAGCTCTGACTCAATGGGGACCATTAGGAGTTTGCTGATGCATTAAAAATACACGTTTACCACATCACCAAATTCCAGGTGTGGCTTTAAAGCGGGTAAGATATTACATGTTGTCATGTGCTGGAGGTTTATCCCCCAATATAGTGCCAAAAAGTGCAGATATTACCAGAGTACCTCTGCCGAAATCCCCACGGACTCCTATGAACTCAGAATACACCTCCTATATTGCACGTGTGATCGGGCAGTAATTCTGCCAGATCAAGTGGAGGTAATGATAAATAAAATGCAAACAAACTCAAAATGGTCCCCATTGAATGTGTCCCCAATTTCTGTTTCCTTTTTTATTTAAATAAACTAAATCCAAAAATGTTAACAGTTTTTCCTACATTAAAAGGATTTAAATGCAAATATGGAATGCACTTTTCAAACTAAATGGGGATTTTGAGAAAGAAATGCTTGGGCAGAGGCACTTGAGGTCGAGAGTGGTCTGTCTTACTGCTCTCTCTGGAACTGAATGGCTGGAGGCTGGAGATAATGATCCGATTGCATACTTTCCTTAGCCTACAGCATATCAGAATTCTTATTAAACGTGTATGTGAGGCGAGCAAACCATCAAATACTCATGTCTATGTGAGGAGCACGAATTCCAGTTTGAATGTTTAAAACTATTTCAAGCTTCACTACAAATGGTTTCATTTTTTGGAGCAAATCCCCATCGTTTAGTTACAATTTGAATCTGATTTGAGGTGTTCTACCCCTGTAGACACTAACTCCATTAAGTCAGCGAGCAACCAACTACCATGAGTAACACAGCCAGTCATTCTAAACACAGGTGTACCGCCTTTTAACATCTTTTGGTTGCTTCCCAGATAGGTTCATGATTTATAAAACCATACATACATGGTGCTAGTCAATTTCATGTAGTGCCATGTACCATATTTTTGCATTTTAATTTAAGAGTCTCAGACAAGTACTATTGTTCATGTGAAGCCTGGTGGAAATATGCAAATATACATTCCCACAAAACAGTTCCATTGTTTGCACTACACCAAGCTTGTAATGCCGCTTTCACCTCAGATGTTGTGCCACAATATGTTGTGATAGGTTTGGAATTCATACCATGGACCACTGCCATTTGTATTGTATGCATGTGCTTAGGCGGCTATGAAAAAAGGAGTGATGTCTGGGTGTGTTAATGGGAGGAGAGGGAAAGGACACACATGATTTCCCTGATGTGTTTGCAGTTTCAGTTTGGAATAACGGGTCACTGTGTGTGAGTTTGCTTCTAAGTGGTATGGGTCAGTGGAGGTGAGGGTGTTAGGTCCTTATGGGGATCGTGTGTACTTGGGGCCTAAGGGCGCATTGCCCTTGTTGCCATTGTGTGCTTTAATAGAGAAGGTATGGTATTTTCTATGTAACGTCAGTGTTGGTATCAGGTGTGGTGGTTGCCGCGTGTGGGTGGCATTGTTGGTTAGTGTGTGGTGTTTGCAGGAATAACAAAGAGCTTTAGTAAGGTTAGTGGGGAAGAAGTTGTTGATGCTCTTACAAGGGAATAGGTTAAATCAATATTGTGCAAATTGTTTGTTGAGTAAACTGAAACACACTGTTCATTGATGACAGGTATCTCTTTCACTCGTAGGCCTATCCCCTTCGATCACATAACTTTTGAATCCGGAGCTGGGGCACTATAGTTTATGATGTGCCTCTTTGCATTCAGGGTGCATGCTTCTCTTTGTCTATGGACCATGGTTTTGTGAGTTAGATCAGCAAATGAAAGAGCTGTACTTGTAGTGCTTTCCTGAAGCTTAGGTCTTCCTCTGTAATGCATATTCCCTTTGCAAGTGTGTTTCAGAGTTTGATTGAGATGTTTGAAAAGGCACATCCACCATATGGTATTTTTGAATATTGTTTGTGTTCAATGCATGTATGTCATTTCTAGACTTCAGGGCTGGTCTGCAGATGAGAGATATTTTCTTGCAGGAATCTTACTTCAATTTCCTTGAATTGCTCTGTGAACAATGCACACTGTTTTGAAAGAGATCATTTTCTTGACTGATAGGCAGTGTAGGAATTATAATACTGATGTGATGTGCTCACTCCTATTGTGCCTTAGTAGGAGCCTTACTACTGCACTCTTGGTTCAATGCAGTTGTTTCATGAGGTAGTCAGGCATTTCAAGTTAGATCCTATTGGTGTAGTCTATTGTTAAAATGACAAAAGTAAATATCTGCTTGATAGCAGAAGATAGAAGAAGCTTTTTTTACTACTGTATTGACTAAAGGTTCCAGTTTTAGGTAATTGTCCATCAAAATATAAAGATTTCGAACTACTTTGGATGCTTCCAGTCCGCTTCCTATTTCAGTAGACCATGGAATATGCAGTTCTACAAAGAGGTAGTTGGGTGTGATCATGATTTCAGTGTTGTCCTAGTTGAGGTTCAGGCTTTTGTTTCTCAAGCATGTGTGTGAGTGGCAGCTGACAAGCATTTTGTCTATGTCCTTGCTGGTATCGATTTTCTGCCTAAATTGAGTATCATCTGCAAAGTTTAGAATGTGAATGTGTATTTATTTCTGGATGATTTTTGAGAGTGGGGGGTCAGTAAATGTTGGAGAGTGTTTGATATCGTTCAAAATGTCTTTGGGCATAGTGTTGACGACTTGTTGAATGTTTGTGTGCTTGTTTTTAAAATGGTGTGCAAGGTCATCACTGAGTTTCTTCAAGGAAATGGGGATGTTATTACAAGGTGTCGGCTTTCCTGTCTCATTGATAATGTTGAAAATCTCTACTGTGTGTTGCTTGCTTTGGAGATGCATTCATAATGAAGTTTCTCTGCTTTTAGGATTTCTGCTTTATAGAGTTTATCATGATGTGTCCCATATTACAAATTACAGCAATAGACAAAGTTATTGTATGGCCACTAGAACATAATTATTCCCCGAACCCCAACATCGCTGATGAACAGATACCATAGACAAATAGACCCCAAAATCAGTGAACAGGTGCCAGGACATGCCAGCTTATTTCTTGACCTGAAAGAAAGTACACATTTCTGCCATGCAGGCTGCAATAAAAGCAGACTCTGTACAATGCTTTAACTTCCCATACATGGCATGATAACCCAATGGAACTGTGTAATGTTCATCAGAGCGTTTCACTGTTTAAATTTACAGAACATCATGACAGAAATGTTGGTTACAATACACTGTTTAGTAACTCACCTGTCTGTTATCATTGTTTACACAGAGGAATATCCAGAGATAATCTGCTACATGAATTGTCTCTCTAATATCACTACCCTACTCTCATGATGGGGAGTGCACCAGACAGCACTGTCGCATGTCAAACAGTATGTGCATGTGTGAAAGGATGAAAGCACCTTTCAATATGCCAGCAGATTCACTGGTTAACATTAGAGATGCATAGGATTTTAACATGTGTGACTAAAAGCTGCTGTTTATAATGAGTGCATCTTGTAGACATAAAAGCATATGAATTATGATTTACAATTGTTGAATCCTTGTATTGCCAGTCAAACACATGGATGGCTTCTATCTTGGTGGCATGTATTATATCATGATCCTCATTTACGTAGGCCGTCCCTTAAATGCATGGAGGATGTAGCCATTGCAGATGACCTGCAGCAAGGATGTGAGCGCCTTCTGACTGGGAATGTGGGCTGGGGAAATGTCATCTTCTCAAAATCCATTAAAGGCTCATTAAGCACTGAACTATGTTCTTTCTTATGTCTCTGGGGTGTGGGTGGCAAGGATTAATAGCACGTGTCAGTATTTCTACTTGATTTAATAAATCAGGTTGCAATGGCACGAGATAATTTTTCTGTAATGCAAAACTGCTTGCAAACACATTGTTTTGTGCTGACACACCTGCCAACTAGTATAATGCAAATTGCCAAGCTAAGGCTGTGGTGGCTCTAGAAAGGGATGTGTTTGCAGATGATGTGCGTCTTTGAATGTGCCATGTCAACTCCATGACATTATAGGAATTATATATGTCATATGTTGATGACACTTTTCTGAATTGTATTTCACCTTGCAGTGATGTTCTCCAGGTTATTCTGAAAGAGTTCCTGCTATATTGCATATATGCTATGCTGCTATGCTCTGTTATTCCTACTATTTCTTCAGGCTGGGTGCCTCTTGTATCCCTTTATGTTTTGATGTTCTTGAAGACTCACTTCTTGACACACTTTGATTCTCCTTGTAACTATTCCTCTGTCTCTACTATTTTCACATCTTTTGATTTGAGTTGCCATTTCTTTGTCAATGAAACCTAGATGTTTCTTGCCATTTCCCCCTTCACTGATTAACATAATTCTCATATTTCTGTTTTTCAGCTATCAGAAGCTGGATGTTTTCCCATCCTATTCACTTTATCTCATCTAAAAACAGACATCCTTTTCTATCTGCCCCTACTTAGCTCTCTCTGTGCACCTTTGCCCGCTTCTTTGTCATTTACTTAACTCTTCTCTTACATTCACCTGATCATTTTGATTGACTCTTTCTCATGCGATTTGTTTTCAACGCTATAATATATGCAGCAGCTTCTGTCTTTCCAGGCCACCAATACTTTTACCCTTATGTTCAAAGGTTTGACTACTTGCCTCTTCGCCTTGGATATCCTTCATACAGTTGCTCTTTGCTTATATCTTATTTTCTATCACTCTTTGGGAGATGTCTACTAATTCCAATATTTCTCCTTCAAACAAATCTATATATATATATACTAATTTCCCAACTGGAGTTTTATTCCACTAGCTGCTCTTTATTTTATTCATGATTATCTGAATCTCTTTCCCTGTATCACTGTACATTCCACTCTATGCATCTCTATTCACTTTCAGTATACAGGGATACCTTTCATCAAAGTAACAGATCATGATGCCCTGTCCCTTTTTATTTTCAATGGGATTTTTTAAAAAAAGATTTTGTTTTATTTCTTTTAGATTTGTATATTCATGTTTATTTAATTTCTTTTTGATATTAAAATGTGTTTTATCAAGGTCATTTTATTGACCAAAGAAATATATATTGCAGCCACGCCCCACCCCTGGTAGGTGTGGTATGTGAGTGAAAGCTATGATGGATGTATCTCATTGGCTGAACTGCAACTGCACCGATGGGCATGGCTGCATGTCCTTAACGGTCTGAATTGCTGTCATGTAGACAGCCAAATCTGAGCATATCCAGAAACCCGTTTGCATCCTGAGCCATGCATCTGTATGGGGGAGTTGTTGGGCATCTGAGCTGTATAGAAAGGGGAACATGGCTGGTTTAACTTTTCAATGCATGCATTTATCTCTAAACCGGTACACGATATCTGCTGAACAACCCAAACCAACTGGAACAGAACAAAGATACCCTAAAAGAAAATGACTGTGAATGTTGTCTATAAACCTCAAAGCCTGTTAATTCCAGATGAGGTCGAAGGGGCACTATATGTTGTTAAGCAATACCAAGCTTTGACAGCTCATCATTCCTGTGAAATTTGCTGTTGAGATGACCACCTCTTTAACCGAGTTGCCTATCGATTCTGTGAAGTGAGAAATTCAGCAGGCGACCCCTAAGGTACCATTGTACATAGATGCTTTGAAAGAGGAAGTGAATGATAGTGGCTTCTATTAAGATATTAAGGGTCTGGAAGAAATCGTTATGCAATAATTTAAGGATGATGTCTCTGCAGCTGTCAAAACTGCATAAAAGGAAGATGGTTAGAGCTTAGAAATGAAATTCTCAATTTTCAGAGGAGATGCTTAATGTTGAAACATAAATGGAAAAAATGTGACTGTCGGAGGAATTGTCAGTCCAAGGTGGAACGGCTGACATGGTAAAGGAGCGCTTGAAACGTTATTAATACAATGATTGTTATGGCCACCATAACCAGTACCCACAACAAGATGCACACACATGTTATGTTATGTTCAGTTGACTTATACTGTGCACTGTTACCATTTGTATGGCCTCCAGACGCTCACGTGATTCTGTAAGAATGACAGTGGGCTGGGTCAGTGAGGGGAGCAGGATAGGGTAGAGGCTGTGCTCTTCTGTTGATGTTTGCAGAACCAGGAAAGTCTGTTGTCTATCCATGTCAGCTTTCTGAGTGTGCTTAATTGTGTGTACTGGCCTGTTTTGACTGAGTGGGGGAGGTGCAGTGTCTGGGTTGTTTGTTTTTTGTAGTTGTTTGTTGTGGTGGGTGTATGGTTTGTGTGTTTTGTGCTTGGTGTGGCTGGCCTTTTGTGCGTGTGTGGTAATAGGGAGATATGTAGTGTGTGTGTTTTCTGTCTGGTGTGGCTGGCCCTTTGGGCATGTGTGGAACGTGGGAGGTATGCAGGAGTGGAGTAAGGAGCAGGGGTGGTTAATACATTGGCAGACTTCAGAGTGTGGCTAGATTTGAGCAAAGTGGCAGGATTTGAAGGCAATGTTCCATACTCAGCCTAGTGGCTATGCTTGGCATGCATCTGGATTCAATACATTGGGCCTCATTATAAGTTTGGCGTTAGCCTTGCCGGTAAAACTGGCAGGCTGCCGCCAAACCTCCGAAAATTTCTGGCACCCGCGAATGGGCAATGACTGGGTCATTACGGCCCTGCTGGACACAGTAATTGCCCATTCACGGGCGCTGGAATGGAATGCTCCCCATTCCCATTGAGCCCAATAGGTTTCAATGGGAATGGGGAGGTTGGATGCACCAGCACCATTCAGAGTGGTGCCGGTGCATCCGACATGTTCTGCTTGCGGGTGCCATTACCGCCGCCCGGTCAGACCTGGTGGCCGTAATGGCACACACAAGCAGAATTCATAGTTTGCTGGTCCGGGAACTATGGCACCGGCAAGATTACCGTCACCGTAGTTCCCAGACCAGCAAACTTGTAATGAGGCCTATTTACTATGCTCAGTGATGCACCAAGATTCAGTACATTTGCTCGCTCAGGGATGCACCTAGATTCAATACATTGGCTGTTCTCAAAAAATACCTAGAAAACAATATATTGGCTACGATCAATGATGCATCTAGATTTAATACATTGGCTGCGCTTAGTGATGAACCAGGATTCAATGCAACTCAATAACTGATGTATGCAACACACTATTCGAAAAATGTGTCACATGATAGACCTCAGTAGAATCTTTAAAACATTGAACATTGTTGATAACATCCTCCGGTTCATGGAACACCTTACTACAGTTACAACTATAAGTAAGACCTTGAGAGTGATTCAGTGTATCTGCGATTCAAGCTATAAAATTGAAAACCTAAACCTGAGATCTAGTCACAAACAGAGGGTGATGATGACTAGAGTGTTATATGATCAAGAGGCAGAGTATTACTTCAGATACTGAACTGAGTACAATAAAGGCAAACATCACAGGTGTTGTGAATGTACCTAGCCCTAGAAGCAGCGTTGACGCCAGTCCTATTTCTGTATTAAAGGACATTTGTTGTACCAGTACCAATTAAATGTGACTAGTGTACTATTTAGTCAGGCCTACAAAATGTGTGAGAGTGCAAAGCATGGCACGGCATCTAGCACAAACTGTAACCCTGATTTCTATAGAATACAACATAGTCTTCTTCTGACACAATGTAACAAAATAAAAGTCTTTAAATGTGAGACACTTCCTCTAGATGTATTGCTGGGGAGGGGAACATGTCTGAAACGCTGTTATGCACAATTTACTATAATGGGGGTCCATTCAGTAGCTGAGGGTTACCAAACCCCTTTATACAGAGGCTTGGGATGTTGATGAGAAGATCAAAAGAGAGAGTGTGATAGAGTGGTCATCAGGGAAGGATTTCTACACATGGCATACACTGGCTCAAAGGCATTTCCTCCATTCATAATGATAAATACCACAGGTCTATTAAAATGGCCCCTCAGCATGTGACCCCCCAATAATGCATTGATGGTTTGGCAGAACCGATATGCCGTGAGATGCAGCTCAAAGCTGCATCTCTTAAAAATGGGGATCACATGAAGATCTCAATGCTGCAAAGTGTAATTACCATGGGATACCTGCAAAAGTAGATAACAGAGTTGTTTATAGTAGAAGAAGTAGATGTCACACTGGGTGTCCCCACTTACCACCAGTAGGACTTTAACATGAATATATGAAAGAGTATTAGGGCAGAAAATAAAGAATGAACCCAATAGAGTATATTGCATCAAGAAGATTATTACAACGGGGAGTATAGGAACTAAGACCTGATTAAATGGGAAGGTTGGAAAGCCAACTTCGAAAGTTGTATTTTTGCTAGATCACTAAAGGACCTGTAAGCGGCCTTCCTGACAAATGGAGAAACGAAAATGGAAAATATATAATTGTACATCACATTACCATCAAATCTGCCCATGGACAGTTTTTCAAACCATTGCATCTCCAATTACAATGTTAAACTGGCCAAACCTTCATATTTAAAAGGACTGTGGGAAGTTGTGAGAACCAAGTTCCAGTATCCTCACTCCTGAAGCACTTTTATCTGAAATGAAACGATAATTCAGAATCAGTCATAACAATCCTGCGGGAATACTACACATATCCTTGCCTCGTGGGTATCATGAGAGCATATCCAATTTCATAAAGATCATCATCAACACGACGCTTTGAAACATCAAGATGCATGTAGACAAAAAAATTACTCTAGACAGCATTTCTTATAGTGCATGATCCTGATACCAAATTTAATTTTAACCAGAAATCTGCTTAGGGTTTTAGGAATGGTAAAGAAAATAGATGACTATAAGTCACACTACTAAACTTGTGTGGATATTAATAGAGTTTTCTACACTCTTGTTCTGTACTGTGACATTGCAGAATCTCAGAGGGCATATGACGATTACACGTCCCTGCTCAGAAATGTGCCAATCAATTCAAAAATGAGATTTTGAATACTCATTATTTCAAAAGGAACCACGTGTTAAGAACAATTACTTTTTCCATGAACATCATGAACATGGATGACCAGGCAGTGCCTGTCTCATGAAAGTTTGCAAAGGTGTTCAAGAAACTACACCTGCACACTTGTACCGCTTTTAACTACTACTGATCATGGTGGTGGTGAAAAACCATGGGCACATTGCCATGTGGCCCACCATGACATTACTAATATATATGAATCCATTTTTGGCAACATATCTAAAATCTTACTCAGGAGAGCTGTACCATTCATGAGATGGGTATCACAACTCGTCAAGCAGCATGTGACATTGGCTGCTTAGACCATCGCAACCAACGTGATGGTCTCTTCTCTCTGGAGCACTGTATGATCATATAAATACGAGGGTTCAGTAGACTTCCCGACAGACTGAACAGGAAGGCTTCAGCACAATCTATGCAATAAAACCTATATTAAAAGAAAAAGAAACTCAAGGCCCCAATGAGAGTCCTCATGATTCTATAAAACAAGACATTCCCAAACATCCCTGCTGTCACGAAGAGCTTGCAAATGTTGTGGCTGGCCTTTAAACAATATCTTCTAAACAAAGGCATTTTTACATTGCAAGTCTGCAGAATTTGCCATGTCCAAACTTGATATTTTCCTGACCCCACAACACAAGACAGCAAAGAAACAGATATTTTTATTTTGAAGTCTCACTACTGGCAGTCTTCACAGACAATGGCCCATTGCAGTTCTCTATATTGAGATCCACAATTTACCTTGACCTAAACAACAGCCTGTTACCTAATCCTTGCAAGACAACAAAGGCTAATGGGTCATATACTATAGGGCAGGGTCTGAGTGGCACCAATGGCATCCCCCTAGCCAGCCTGTTCAATCAGGTGAATGTGGCATGCAGGGAAATTCCTTAATCCCAATCCAGCAACTGTTGTGCTTACAGGGCCCATATTGAGCATTTTCCAAACCACAGCAACAATGCTCTAAATTCTCAATATACTGCCGGTCTCTTCAACAAGAACATGGCTGGCTTTCATAAATATGCTGCACTAGATGGAGAAAACACAGTCTTTATCATTATCATGCTGGATGTTAAACTAAACATTTCAAGGAATGCCAATAATTTCTGCCTCATGAGAGGGGATGCTGAGAAATACAATTAAATAATAATGTCTGCCAGTTTGTTTGTTAAGTGTTCACAAACTTCCCCTAGCGTTCAACTGGTGCATTAAGAGGGGTTTACAAATAGCCAATGGTAAACATACAGTGGATACAGTACATGTCAAACTGATCAATGTTCCAGAGGGCAGCCATGTCAACAACCAAAAAAATCCCTTTCTGGGACAGTTACCTAAATTGCTGGTCATTGGATTTGTAGATAACACTGCTTTCTTAGCCCCCCACACAGCAAATCCTTCCTTCAAGCACATGAATCTGATCTGTCGTATCCCGCTCATTGGTGAGATGACATGATGACTCTCAGCAAGGCTTGTATCACTCATTACAAACAACAATGTTCAAGCACACATGAATCTGGTGGCGATAACTGGTAAACATTTAAAAAATGTGGGGCTAGCAGTGTATCATCAGGTGTTTGCAAAAGACCAGTTTATTTGCAGTGGAGTTAACTTCTTAAATAGAATAGCACAGTCATGTTAGTTTAATCGGTTATGGACTGGTGTGGGTACAGGCACGCTTTCAACAACCCCTCTTGGCCACCTTGACTATGGTGGTCTCTGCTGTGCAATCCAATCTTATAGTATCAACTGCAATCAGCAAGTCCATTTTTATTACATGTAAGATGGATACCATACAAATAACATGATTTTTACGCAATGATAAGTATGTGAAAAAGTGTTTCTAATTTGTGTTTGCTTCCGACCAATTGTCAAACATGCCATTGGGATGGACCCTAAAGCTTTTGTTTTTAACACACACTTGCACAGAAAGCCTTGCGATCACTGAGAAGAGGTGTATCTGAAAGGAGGCACGTGTCATTTTTCGACTGTTACAGTCCAGCCTACTATCCAGTAACCTTTCAAACATTTGTAAAAAGAAACAATCAAACATTAAGGTAGCACACATCAGATACAGCCAGCTTTGGAATCAAAGTGAGGCATACAGGTCACCTTCTTTCTGCATAAAGCCTGTCAAGGGCTTTCCGTGGTAAACATTTTTAACAGATACTTGGGTGGCTTGTACTATGATGAATTCATGGTGAAGCAGTCTTTCAATGCACAATCCGAACGAGAACAAGCCGGAACGTATATATGTTATGTCAAATATGTAATGCCATGTTGTATGTCTAAATATAAAATGCTCAGTTATAGATGTTGATGTTTTAAACTTAAAACCTAATCTTTGTCTATATTTTGTTCAACATACTGTTGTTGTGTTACTCTAGGTCTGAGGTCTGCGACCTATGGGTCTCCAGTTGTTTTAGACTACAATACCAAAGATGACTTACCATTGAACACCCCACCCATACCACTCTGCCTGGAGGAGGACCTCCTGTCTTTCAGAAAACAGCTCAAGAATTGTTTTTTCAACCAACCACTTTGAAAGAAAAGATAAATAATAGTAACCGACTAAAACCTGCACATCGGAAACCGGGATACTTTACAACAACCTGTTTTTTAAACTCTTGGTACTACCATCTGTATGAAACCAAGCTGACTCATGAAGCCTTCCCAGCATTACACTGGTCTGCATCTTTTATCTGAAATATACCAACAAGAGCCAGGTAGTGGCAACACCCTCACACACACGTTTCACCCTCTCATCCCTTAACTAACTCATCAATTCTAAAATCTTGCATCCTCACACTTCCCACAGTCCTACAGATAACCTCCTAGGTCTATGCACTTGACAGACTTGCACCCCTCAATTTACAAAACACAACAACCACCACGGGAAGCCAAATACCAAGAAAGAGCAGGGCAAAATAATGCATGCACTCAACCAGAACACCTTGCAGACACTGCCACAAAAAATACAAAACAGCCATAAGCAAAGCCAAACCAAACCATTACTTACAAGAACTGAAAATCTGCCATCAATGGTACCCAGAAACTATTCAACATCATCAAGTCCCTCTCGCAACCATAATTCATACATTCCACACCCCCATCCACTGCAGCAAGCAACTCCCTCGTGAACTACTTCCACTCGAAAATACACACCATCGTTAGAGCCCTCCCCTCAGCTCTCCCACTCAGACCCCCACTCCCAAACATTCCAACATATGGAACATGCCATCGACACTGTGTTAGGGAGAATTCTCCAAAATGGCTAATTTCCCTTACCTACTGAGTCCCTTGGCAGCTTTGCTGGATTTCTAGGATTTATTATTTTCACCTGGTAAGAGTGTGAGCCTTTTTTCCCACTCTTACATGTGTTTTGCAGTGTGTGTTTAACAATTGTGTGTTCATAGACTGTGGAGCATCACCTACTCCATAGGCATCATCTTTTTACTGTGTGTTACACAACACCTTCAGTGCAGTGACACAGGGGTGTCTTTTTCAGACTTCCCACTTAAAACTCCATTTTCTGGGACTGACTACTGTCTCCCAGAACATGTAAAGTTGCCATTGACTTTATTAGTCTTTTTAAAACCACAGACGCAGTACAAACTACCTTACATAGAGTTCTGGAAAGAGTTAATAGTGATCCCTTTTTGTCTGTTTCTCATGGAACATTATTTTGTTCCCTTTTCATTAAGATTTGGCTGGTGGCAGTGGTATTACCCTATTTTTCCTACTGCGGTTATTTTAAATAGCCTTGGTATTGTTTTAGGCTATTTTAGTAGCCTCAAATTTAAACCCGCTGCACCATATTTACTTTTATTTGGTTGCGGCTGGGTTTATTCACCATTTCTTTTTGTAAAAGTCTTTCTCATGTTTTACTCTGCACGCCAAACCAGGTTTGGTTCCTTTGTTCGCTGAACTTTGGCGGGCTTCTGCACAGAAGTCCTCCTTAGGCACTTGAATGTGTGAGGGGGACAAGATGTGAGGGAGGAGTTTGAGACTCCCTACACAGGGTCTCCTTGTAGACTTTGTATGATTGGCTGTGGTGACTTTCCCACCGGGACAGCCACCCTGCTTTGTGATTGACAGCCAGGCTGTGTGAATGGGGGAAAACTGCATTAAAAGCAGGTCTCTGGGACTGGGACTCAGAAGGCAGAGTCACCACTGGATCGAGAGAACCGAAGAGAAGCTGACAGAAGAGGACCTCCACCACGACTGAACCTCCTGGTGAAGCCCTGCTGCGGTTCCGAATCCTCACACTTCGATGACAGGGAAGATCTGCAAGGAATCTTCTCCCCTTGAGCTGGTGGGAACAACCAGTTCACCAAAGTGCAAGCCAGCCCTCCCTCCTCTGGTCAAATTTGCTGTACCAAGCTACAGTGAACCGGATAGGCAGGAGGATCAGACCCTGCTTGGGTTTTAAGGCGCACCTTTTATTTGTTGCTTTGCTTTGCTGCTGGTTTCTTCCCTGGGCAGTGCAGGACCCTGCAGTCTTCCTACTTCATGCCAGTCTGGCAGTCGCTTCAGGAACCGTGAGCCTGCAGGACCTGCCAGGAACGTCTGCCTCAGCTACAGCCTTCTTCTCCATTTAAGGTATTGTTCAAATCTGGTTGTTCGTTCCGTCCGAATGCGTTAAAAGTGTGTGAAATCTTTTGCCAATCCAAGGGCGTGTCCTTCTCTATTCTTTAAAGTAACTTTTCGTCCGACCAACTTTGATCTGAACTCTTGGCAAAGACTTAACCGCAAAGTATTATGAACTGTGTGATCCTCTGCAAAGACTTTGGTCCATTGACTTTGGCCCTGGCCTCTTGATTTGATTTCCTCACTGTAGTTACTTTTTCTAGATTGCCCTGCTTACTTACTTGTTGCTGCTGCTCCACTTTTGTCTAACTTTGTCTTTCCCTCCCCTTTAAATTACTGGACTGCTATTTTGCTCACACTTAATTTTGAGCTTAACTTGTCCAGAATCTATTGGGTGTGGTGTAGTGTATTAAGATAGTGATTTTTCAACTGCTTGATAATAGTGAAATGTTTTATAACTGATGTACACATAAATGTATATTCTTTTACACAGAAACCTTGAGTCCGTGTTTGTTTGAACCATAGTAATTGCTGTCATTTGTGTAACTAATGGTACTGCTCACTATACTCCTGAGGTAAGTCTGGCTACTCAGCCATCGTTGCCACTTTACTGTGTAGTACAGTCTTGTACCAAAGGTGAATTTGTACTGCCACTTGTAGTCTCAATTGTGTGTGGTGTTCCCAAAGGGTACTGCATATGATTCTGCCTAACACACTGACACCCTCATCACCCAAACTGCCAAAACAAAACCTGCGTACTTCCTGGATGATGTATGCCCACCTCAAGCTCCATTCAAATACATCACCAGCCAAACCCCCTTACCGGCTCACCATCATCAACTCCTGTCTCTGACATGGTATTATCCTCACTGCACTCGAAACTGGTGTAATCTCACCACTCCTAAAAAAAACATCCTTTGACCCCATGCGTCATGAAAACTACTACCCCATTACCATCCTACCATTGCCCACCAAAATCATAGAATTGTTTGTCCTTACACAACTGTAACAGCACATTAACACGAACAACCTATTCAACACCTTCCAATCTGGCTTTCGATCTGGACACATCACTAACACTGCTACTGTTCACAACCTTGATGACCCGCATGGCACCAGAGGACACACAGCACTACGCATCCTCCTCAACCTCTCTGAAGCCTTCAACACCATTGACTGCACCATTTTACTAGACATCCTAACCAACAGGATGAATCTCTTTGGCACCATACTCGACTGGTTAACCCTCTGTCTCACAGGCAAGACTCACTTTGTCTCCATGCACCCTAATCAATCAGAGCCCACCCCTATCAAGTATGGTGTCCTGCATGGGCCATCCATGAAAGCCAAATCTCTTCAAACTATATGTTGAATCCCTTAGACTGATGCTTAGCAAACACAACTTCCTTTTCCACCAATATGCAGATGACACGCAAACATACTTCCACATGTCATCCCCTTCACAACTCCACACCCCCAAAACCTGTCTCTCCACCAAGACCAACCAGATGGCCACCCACTTTCTCAAACTTAACCCTTCCAAAACAGAATACTTCCTCACCTGTCCCACAAGGCTTAAACCCAACCTCACTCTATGGATCAAAGAACTAACCATGAACAACCCACACATATCCCTCTTCACACCTGTCAAATCCCTTGACTTCACAATCAGCCCCCACCTTTCCTTCACACACCACATAGTCGCTGTAACCAAACATGCAATCTAAAACTACAACCTATGCAAAATCCGATATATACTTCCTCCTGACAACTTCTAAATGGCAGTCAAATCACTGGTTCTCTCTAAGGAGGACTATGGGCATGCTCTACTCACTGGACTCCTCAACAGCACCTGTGCCCGCCCTGCAATCCATACAAGAAACAGCAGCTAGGCTCATATTTCACCAACCCAAACATATACCCCAGAATATTGCCTTCAAAGGCCTATTCCAAGCCATCCACCTCAAAACTCCATCTTGCCTTCCTGACAAACTCAAACCCAGCACACACACAAACACAAGACAAGTCAGCCAACACCTTTTGCACATTACGCTCTGCAAAGTCACATGCACACAAAAACAAGCATTTACCAATTGGGTGCCCAGGTCATGGAACATTATAGCTCTTCACATATGCACTGCAGCCTCCATCACCACTTTCAGAAAGAGCGTCAAAATACTGCTTTCCCACACATAACCCTGCCCACCTCTACTGCTATCGCTTGTCTATCCTAATCGTCCTATCCTTTCCTAAACACCTTTCGTAACTTCTTTTTTCAACTCCCACTTTTTTAAACTGTGCATCATGTAAGGCGCTACAAGTCCCTCTGGGTAGGGCCACTGCTAAACAAAAATTGAAATAAAATAATATGATAAAATAGTGTACTTAACATATTCAGACCATAAACATCTTCTATCAACAACCATACTGTTCATTTTTGCACTCCACGATCTGGGGCTAGTCCATATGAGAAACCATCCCTGTCAGTACCAGCCACAAACAACACAGAGATGTTCATATTGATACACAGGTAACAGGTCGTTCCTACCTGCATACGTCAACACCAAAGGTTTCTGCATCTGCCTTCCAGCTATCCAACTAACACACCATGCCTTCCTTTGCACAGCAAGGCCAACATTATTGGCAGAACACCAATTATAGGACCACTTTAGATTGCTTTACTTTGACTATAAACTTCAGGTGTGATGGGAGTTGTAGTCCAACACATCTGGAGAGCCAAATGTTCCAGAACATTTCTCTAGGTGGATTTGTATGATTAAATAGGTATGCAAAGTAACACAAACACACACACACATGCACACATACACACAAACGTGCTCATGTACACACATGCAGAAACATGCAGACATATGCATGCAGCTGTGTGCACATGCAGACTCAGACACTCACACAAGTGCACATGCACAAACATGCACTTGTACAAACAAATGTGCACAATAACACACACGCACACAGGTATATGCACAAAGCTATGTACATGCTCACAACCAGGACAAACCTTCTCATGATGTTTTAGGTTTTCTACTGTTCATGCATTGTTTCTATTTTTAAAATAATTACATGATGGCCAATGTGACATAGTTAGCTATAATCAAACAACTACTTTACGATAGACAAAAAGTTTTTAGTAAGGTTGTACAGTTCACTATGGCAGTATCTGGTGCTGTACTGCACTGCATGTCATGTTTCCTAACAAGAGTATGATGTATATTCTGACTCACCCTGTAGAACTACTTTTAAATTTGCATTTTGAAAGGAAAGCACACATGCACTTGTGTGGTTGACTTTAATACTGATATGTACAAGGAGTATAACAATACCATTGTGTTTAAACATGAGCACAGGCAGAAGATCATGGTTGTTTTAAATGTGTTTAAAACTAACACAACCACATACACACACACATAAATATTGAAAGTCGGTCTGTGTCTAATCCCCACCAAAAACTGTCCCTGTACACTCTTAGGAAAGATTTCACTGTGTCCTAATGTTTTAGCCTTTTGCTCATTTGTTATAGGAATCTGACTAGTCCTTCAGACAGTTGTGGGAACGTATGTTTCCCTTTTGTCTTTTTACTCATTATCTATTTGGGAAACGTGTTCTTATTGCACACAGCATCTTTCAATTCAGTGCAATGGGGATACTTTAGTATCACCCTAGACTTTTACCAAAGAGATTTCTGGTTACTTTTAAATGTGCCTAAATACACTTTTGTGGCATCAGATTCATTTTTACCATTGTTGCTATATGTTTAGTTTGCCCATTCACATTTACTTAGTTTGGCTGCTTACTGTGGTTAGTGTCCTAAGATGCTATGCCTTGAGATCTTTCACTTGTTCCTTTAATCGCCATGCATTTGCCCGGGAAAGCTGCTGTTTTTGTGGGCCAGTGCATGCCATGTGTGTATGGACCCAGAAAGTGGGTTGGGACTGTCCGGCCCCAATCCATAAACTGGTGCCAGTGAGTCTGGTGGGCATGCATGAGTCAGCCCCACAGTGCTGCCTATTGAGACCATTGCTGTGTGCATTGAGTCATGCAGATCCTTGCTATTGGAGGGCTGAGTTTGATCACTCACCTGAATGTAGAGTAAGAAGAGGAGTCCTGCAGCCATTCTAGCAGATAAGAATAGGAGCCAAGTACCCTATGTAGCTGTGCAGAGGACGGAAGACGCGAGGACAAATCCTGAAGAGGCCTGTTGACCATTTTTGATGCTGTCCCGGTGAAGGCCTGCTGGACTCCCTGATCTCAGAAGACCCTGGCTGGTGTTTCACCACTTTGGACTGGTGAGACCAAACAGTCTCAATGCCTTCTTACGATCCTGCAGTCTGGAGCCTTTGTAAGTGTAGCTGGACCACCCGGTGGACAGACCAGCTCTATTTTGGGAACCATACCATAAGTGTTGGTGTTCTGCATTATTGCCTGGAGCTTTGGTGGTCACCAGCTAGTCCTGCAAGTTGGCTTCCTGCCAAGTTTCCATTTCTCAGAATTGAGCGATCCTGTTCTGGAAGGCTTCCTTTGTTCGCGACTGGAGAGACACCTGCTGTTGTCTATGTGCAGTGACTGTCAATGGTGCTGGCCTTCCTTCATCTGGTAGAGTGTCCTGAAGATTCCTGCATTTGTGTCTGCTGCATTTCCTCTCTGGGAACGGTTGCACGCAGCTCCTGGACCCGCTGGAAAATGTCTTGCACCCACAGCTCCTGGGCATCTTCTACTGGATCCAACAGTGGGAAAACCTACCTCCAGTGACCCCCATTCGACCTGCCAAGTCCTTTGAGGAAATCGGAGTAAGGGTGGTGAGTAGTCGCAATATCGTGCCCCATCTCCTCCATTATAAAAGTTTGTGAAGAACATTGATTTATATTCCATTTCATCGCTTGTTTGCTGTTTACATAAAAATCTGTTCTAAAAAATAGGAAAAGTACTTTACTTAACTATACACGTTCTGAGATACCATCTGGAACATTGTTCATCCCCCAGAAACATGTCCTAACGTTTCCCCCTCTCCTAAAGGAACATTTTGAACATTTGAGCACAAGGCCCCATTGAATTTAGGGTTGGGCATATAAAGTTAGGGCTTCTATTCCTGTGGACTGGTTATACAATTGCTTAACTAGTTACTTTCCTTTCAGGTGTATAGGTGAATTGTGTGCATTATTATAACCAAAAGTGACTATATATATATATATATATATATATATATATATATATATATAATATTTAGAGTGTTGTATGATAATATCACCTGCTTGATTCCTTTTCCTAGTGTTTTTCTGTTCCTATAATAAATAGAATATGGTTGTAGTTACCTGTCTAAGTGGAAAAATTGAGTATTTCACTGCGTGAACTCGTTGTAGACCTCTGGCCCCACTGACCTCTCCTGACCTTTCCTGAGACTTAGCCTTGACCGCTCTTCCAAGTTTACCTTGATTGGTTTCGCTAAACTCCCAGAGTTCCTCTGTTCACTGTAACTGGGATGGCCTCCTGAAATCCATCCACCAGGCCAGATTTGAGGAATCCATCTTAACATACACCATTGGAACAACCTGTGCAAGTACTTAGGGATGGGCTTGTCAACATAATGTAAAGTCCACATGCCACGCTTTAGTAACCAGGATTCCTGGTCCTGACATGATTGGGAGAGTTGAACTATTCAACAACAAACTATTGTCTATATAAGGACTATGCCTATTAAGCCAGTCATTTTTTTTAAGGAGTCTGCTGTCTGGTAAAGGTATATGTATGATACTCCATTCTTTCACATATTTTCTGGTACAGACAATGCACGCAGGATTGCCTGTTTTGTTTTAAAATAAACACAAAGTTCTGATTCCTCTTATTGTTCACATCAAATGTGACAAGCAATTTTAAAAACACTGACGGCATTTCAGAGTCTTGTATGCCCCCGGTGTTCACAGCTGGGCCTCTCTGTTTAGACTAAACACTGTCATTTGGACCCCATTTCCCTCAGTGTTTGGTAAGCACAATTCTGGTTAAGCAGCACTGCATGTTTTTTCAAAAAGAAAAAGAATGGCTAGTTAATCTCTTATGTGGTACATGCACTGAGTATGATTATTGAAAAGTATGCATAAGTCAATGTCTGTTTTTTTTAGACTGAAGCCCCAAATAGCATCAAACAGCACCAAGGCAGGCACTGCAGTTTTTTGGAATTGCAGCTGAATAAACGAAGATCAAAGGCCTTTTTTTTCAGCACAGCTGCAGAGCACGACCACTTTAATGTAGCCGACGAAATTGCTTCTCTCTTTCAAAAACAGGGGTGTAAACATCAGACTCATGCATGGCAATATTTCTTAAATAAGGCTTTGTCTAAACAGACTGCCCTGCTTTTTTTCAAACGCCGTTCTACTTAACAAACCTCTCATGACTCTGAGCATGTGTCCAGAGTTAGTTTAAGAAAGCAATATGACATTATGCTTTAAAGGGGGAAAAATAATAGCTAGTGATTTTTTTTTTTTTTAAGAATTCTTTGTTATGTGCCACACATGCTGGAGATAATATAATGTATGCATTATGTGAAGGACTGGTTTTAGAATAGAGGGCATATGAACATCAAATGCCTTTACAAAATGAGAGCTCCATCTTTTCTACCATCCATTCTTGTCTTTCTTCCCCAACTGTTTTTTGACTTCTTCCTATTTTCTCCCTCTATCCCCCTTCCTCTTTCCCCCACTCTTTCTCAACTTCCAGAGTTTTATCTTAGTATTACTATTTTATGATATAATAATGTTTTTAATTTCTATTTAGCAGTTATTTTAAGATTTATATTTGTATATTTTCTTTTTTATTATCACTATTTTTTATTTTCCTTTTTTATTATTCTCTTTGTTATGTATGTCCCGAGTGTACTATTTTGATATAAATGTTTTTTCTTCCCATATAGTTAAACTAGGATGACGCAAAGACAGAGGAAGACAACTCTTCAGCGTTGATGTTCTGTAAGTATACACCTGTTATGCGTTCCAGAAGAATAATGGAGGTTTAGGTATTTAGTGTGTTATTGTAAGGGTGTTGCATTGTGCTTCGAATTCTTTCAGCACAGGAAGTGTTGCTAGAATGGAACTGGTTCCTGGGGTGAGTGCCATTCGGCATCTTATGTCAGGTGCTCATTTCGGTGCTATCCAAATAGTCTGAAAACACCACCCCTCAAGTTAAAGGGCCTCGTTACGACCCTGGCGGAACAGGTTAACGGGTGCCGCAAAAGTATGCAGACCCGTTAAACCCGTTCTGCCACATTACGAGGTACCCTCGCGGGACATGGTAAGCACGGCGAAGAGGGAGCAAACAACGGGCCAACTCGTAATCGTCCCATTGTTTGCTCCCTCTCCCATTCCCATTCAGCCCTATGGGGGCTGAAATGGGAATGTGGAAGGTCCAGGTCCGGGTGCTTGGAGGGGGGAATTACCGGGCCCTCCGAACACGGAAAGGCCCAGTTATTCCTTATTCTGGGAACCCGGTGGCGATTTGGGCAGCAGCCATGCCGCCAATAGCGGCATGGCTACCGCCAAGGTCGTAATGAGGCCCAAAGACTTTATCGGAGCCCTCCTTAAAGTTTATGTTGATTCTTATGAAAAAGACAGGACCGCTAAAAAATGGGCGGCCACCTCTTCTATGTTAAAATGTAAGGTCAGGTCAATCTCTGCTGAAGAGTAACCACTGCTACACCCTGAGTGGGTGACCCTTTGTGTGGGTGGTCACAGAATTCTCATGAAACTGTTCTTCTGCACAAAAGGTTTTATTTTGATGTGCAGTGGTGTAGTAATACACTGGTATTTTTCAAAAAACATAGGACATTCACATTTGAGGACATACAAAGTGTAGTACCTAAGTACGAATGATCAAGTAGTCAATATTAGAGACATCTACTTGTACAGTTTGTTCATTCTCTATAGGTTCCTTGGGAAGGAAGCTTAGGGAATTCAGTGGAATCATAAACAGGTGGGGGGCCCATAGAGTGTGGGCACAATCAAGAGTTGAACAACAACATATAATACATGTGAACACGACAGTGTTTCGGCCATTTTGCGTGGGGCTAGGTGAGCTCTAATGGTGTAGGCCTTCATCAGGACGGGAATGTCTTTACGAGTGGAGGGTCCTATGTGGTCTGTAGGAGTGAAACAGACAAAGAACATGTCAGGATGTACGTGGTCAGCAAAGATCTAGCAGAGAAAAGTTATGAATACTATGTAGGGCGGATGCCGGTGCTTACTGAATCCGAGGAGCTTAGTGGCTCAGATTAAGAGGTGGAAGGATCCACTTCTTTAGGATGCAGTTGTCATCTTGTCAACAGGCGCGGTCACGTCTGTAAGGGGATGAGGAAGTAGGATTACTAAATGGCGCCCCATTCTTTTTTTGATATTGTTGTACCTACCTGGCAGAGCAAGGCAGTAACCAGGTACCCTTCAGAATACTAGTTAATAGTACAGCCCGCGGCTGTAGGTTTTTGTTGCACTCCCCTGGAAACCCAGGGTTGCACCTAAGAGACTATCCAGTCTACAAACTCCGTCTCAACAACATCAAGATGGGCAAAGTGAACATTGTGTCATACACAGACGATTACTTCAAGAAACTCCTGGGCACCACATCCACCCTGAGTAATGAAGACGGCATCCTCACACATGGTGTGGCCAAGGACGAACTTGAAAACATTAACCAGAAAAAGAAGAAACTCATACGGACCGAAATGCATGGCAAGTTTATGCTGGAGTACCTCAAAGATGGCATCCCCGAAGGACTGCAGGTAAAGAATATCCCACGGGTATTCACGGACAATCCTAAGTTCACTAAAAATGTTAGTGGGGTCGGAAACAAATGCAGCCACGATTGGCTAATCCTTGTCATACATACAGCAGATGAAGAATGCAAAAAACAAGGAGCAGAACTTCTAGAAATAGAGAAGAAATTCCAAGACGATGCCAGAATACAAGATGCAAAGGCCAAGCTAGAAAAACTAGAAGCCGAGGTCGAGAAATTCAAAACAATAACCATTGAGAGAAAAGCCCAAAAATTCAAGAAGGACCTCCAAAATAACGCACAAGAAAAGACATATCCTTACCTGCGTGATAACTACTATACTGAACTACAGCAACAAGAAAACTACAACAGAAGAAACAGAGGAGTAACCTTCTCAGGCACCTCGTCAAGCAGCAGTGGTAGTGCATCAGGAGATTCAGGCAACCAACAACAGCAACAACAACAACAATTTTTTTCCCAGGGGCATTCAACGTGGGCGACTCAGAAGAAGACCACCAGCCCAGGGACAGCAAATGAGGACCAGGCAGTGGTACCAAAACCAACCACAAAAGAGAGGATACCAATCTTCAACCTATCAGACCATATAATTTCCACCACCGAACAAAACCTGTTGGAAAAAGGGTTGTCCTTCGTACCGGTAGCAAAAGCTCATGCTTTCAACACTGAAGTCGAACTGAAATGCTTTTTCCGAACATTCGCTTGAAATACTTCTTCGAGGTTTACCTACCAGAACACTCAAACACTATCATGGAATGACCCGAAAGAAGTATAGACAACACCACAGGCCTCAAAATGAAATCAACACTTATGCCTCCTCCCCACACTATCCCTTGTGAATTCGAAGCATATGAGAAAATGGTCACCAAAACTGTCCAGAAGGGACTCACACAGAACAACTTCTACACAGACGACCTACAAACAGATGAAAGAACAGCGTTACGTTCCCTTAGAGACAACCATGATATCACCATCAAACCCGTGGAGAAAGGCGGTGGCATCATCATCCAAAACACCAAGGACTACGACCTGGAATGCCTGCGCCTACTGAGTGACATCAACGCCTACCGCCCTTTACAAGTGGACCCCACCAAGAGTCTACAGGATGAGATTCACAGCCTAACAGACCACACACTTCGAGAAACTTGGATCTGCGAAGATGAGCATCTTTTCCTCAATAAAGCTCAACTGCGAATCCCGGCGTTCTACATACTGCCAAAGATACACAAAAACTTACAAAAACCTCCTGGAAGACCGATCGTATCGGCTTGTGACTCAATTTCCGAACCCCTATCAGTCTACACGGACTTCTTCTTGAAACCTTTTGTGAACCAAATGAATTCCTACCTCAAAGACAGCATGGACACCATCCTCATGCTGGGGACCATCAACATGGAACAAGATTACATCTTAGCCACATTAGATGTGGAGGCCCTCTACACTTCAATCCCACAACAAGAGTCATTAGAGGTATTGAATCTCTTTCTGGATAAAAGAAATGACACCGAAACCGTCCCTACAGACTTCATACTAGAATATGTGAGACTTGCAATGACCGAAAATTTCTTTCTATTCAAAGACCAATTATACAAACAAATCAAAGGGGTCAGCATGGGGGCCGCCTTTGCACCAGACATTGCCAACTTGTACATGGCACATTACGAAACTGAAAATGTCATGGCAGACACTAATCCCTACAGAAACAACATCAAGCTGTGGAAAAGGTACATCGATGATGTGCTCCTCATCTGACAGGGGAACCAACAAGACCTAACTGCATTCCAGGAATGGCTCAATCTATGCAATCCTCACATCAACTTCACGATGCACTGGGACTTCCACGGGATTGACTTCCTATACCTCCACATCTACAGGTCAGGAGACCATCTACACACAGAACTATTTCGGAAACCTACAGACTGCAACACCTTACTACACTTTGGAAGCTATCACCCTAAAGGTCTGAAATATAACCTGCCCTACGGACAGTTCTTGAGAATTAGGAGGAATTTCACCAACCATGACACATATGAGAAACACGCCACAGATCTACAAAACCGCCTTCTCAACAGAGGCTACCCGAGGAAATCTGTGAAACACACAAGCAAACGAGCAGCAAACACGGACCGTACTATCTGCCGCACCAAAACCACCAAAAAAGAACTGGACAGACTGCTATGCGTGACAACCTACAGTCCACTCAGCAATTTGATAAAAAAGACAATCAAGCAGCACTGGCCACTGATCAAGAACACTGGATCTCTCCAAAAAGTGCCCCTTTTTGCCTTCAAGAAAAACCGCAACATCAAAGAGTCACTGGTCCATACGTTTCTTGAAACTCCAAAACAACCAGTTACACTGTGGAATTTACCACCTGTCCAAGGACACTACCGATGTGGCAAATGCATGGCCTGCCAGTTCACCGAGACAACCAAAGTATTCACACTCAAAGAGATCTCATGGACCTTACAGGATCACACAAACTTTAATACCAAACAAGTTATTTACACCATTGAATGCCCATGTGGACTTCTATACGTTGGGAAAACCATGAGAGCTGTGAAGACCCGAATTGGCGAGCACTGATCTTGTATAAAAAACAAGGTACCAGACAAACCACTAGTGGAACACTAAGTTAAGAAGAACCACACCAACATGGATATAAAGTGGTGTGCCTTTCAGAAAGTGACCAGACTAGAACAGAAATGGGTCCACAAACTACGAACTGTCAAAGAAGGTTTGAACATAACTGTAGAGTGGAAGCATTTCCTGTAAAATATGGCGACAGTTTGTATGTCCTATGACAGAACACCCGTCTAAAGCAATGTGTTTTATACAATATGGCTGCAGATGCTCTCTGAGAAACCACATCCACCTTGCATCTGGCCAGACGTTCATCCAGATCCTTTCCATTTTCCAAAAACAAGAATTTGCACTGTGTAACAATTTGTTTTTTGATTTTCTGTCAAATCTTTATTTAAAGTAATTACATCTGTAAATTGATATAAACCATTGATGTCATATACCTGTCATGAACAACATGTGGGAATGAAGTAACACAGGCCTGATTCTATACTACATGACAGCTGACACCCAATGGGATTGACAGGGGCTGACATCATCATCATGTGCCACACCTTGCATGACTTGCATTTTGGCCCAACTGACTGCCTGCATCAACTCTAAACAGGCATTTATGTAGTCACCTTGCATGACTTGCATTTTGGCCCAACTGACTGCCTGCATCAACTCTAAACAGGCATTTAGGTAGTCACCATGCATGACTTGCATTTTGGCCCTACTGACTGCCTGCATCAACTCCAAACAGGCATTTAGGTAGTCACCCCACCACAGGGCCCCTGTTCTTTAACATAGCCGTGGCCTACACTCAACACACTTGCATCCTCGACATCCGGGAAGTCACACTGCTGCTTCAACGATCTTGGCAGCTGAATGCACTGTCAATAGGTAAGCTTTACTGCACGCGGCTTCATGCACAGAAACTGGTAGGCCTACCCTCACTGTAAGGAATCTCTAAACAGCATGACTCTGCACATTTAAACACCCATAGCCCTTCATGCCCCCTACACCATAGGCTGCATGACACGTGTTGTGGCACCGTAATCCAGAACTTGCACAGCCCACATAGATCATGGTCCACCCTTCCCCCAGGACCGATGAGAAGGGGCACTCTTTTTAATCACATTGTATTAAATACAGATTTGCACTAAGTTTTCCGTGAACTTGATAAATGGCATTTTGTTATTCCACAGATGCCCTTTTTATCCCATTTAAGTGCACTCCACGTTTAGTGGGACCACCACTAGGTCTACTCTCACCAAATCTGCTAAGACCTACACCACCACCTCCCTAGTCACACACTAACTATGGGCTAGAGAGGAACCGCACCCTTGGGGCGCCATTTAGTAATCCTACTTCCTCATCCCCTTACAGACGTGACCGTGCCTGTTGACAGGATGACGACTGCATCCTAAAGAAGTGGATCCTTCCACCTCTTAATCTGAGCCACTAAGATCCTCGGATTCGGTAAGCACCGGCATCCACTCTACATAGTATTCATGTCATGATGCCCGCTCCCGGGGAGCCGGTTCAAGCCCGGCGTCCCCGAAAGCAAACATCCAGTCCCCAAGGAAGGACCCAGCAACCCCATATAGGGGCCCTTTGGACAGTGTCCTGGCGCCTATGGCACCAGGTTCATAAAAGACATCAGTCCTGGCGTCATAGGCGCCAGGCTCATTATGGGAATGCTTGGGTGCACTTACCTGATGCAGACCATGCTGCAGGGTCCTGGCCTCCTTGAGGCCTGAAAGGAACTACTTTACCTGTGGGACTAATTTACCATCCGGGCGTGGTCGGGGAAGGATACATACCTGATTGGAGGAAGGATACATACCTGGAACTTCTTCCAACAGCCACACGTGCTTCGCGTTGTTCTGCATCTAGCAGCTGGACGCTCACTGTGTCTGCTCCTGCATCCTGACTTCTGCCACGCCTGCCAGCATCCTGGATCACCTGCAAAGGAAGAGAAGAAGAGAACAGAAGAAGGAAAAGTCCGTACCTGCTAAAATCCGCATCCCGGAGACATCTCACCGACAACCCTGAAAAGGAAGACTTTAATTTAAAAGCTCATTGCGTCGATCGCTGCAGCGCCGCATTCCACTCACCTTTACAGGGCGCCTCCATATTCAGCAGCGATCATCCGGATTCGCAGTCACGCCCCAGCGCCTAGGGAGAAAAAGACCAGAACAAAAGGTGAGAGAGAGAAGGGAATAAGGAAAGCTAAATCTCCATGTTAAGACCTACCTGTTGATTCATTCCCTCTTCATTTCGGGTCCGTGCCGCATCCTGGCATTTCTGGACCCCGGCCCCTAAGGGGAAAAAGAGACATCAGCGTTAATGAGCGAATGAAAAGACATTACAAAAAAACGCTCATTAAAGACTTACCTGATTTCTACAAGGATTTCACCTCTCATCTCGGGTCGGTGCCTGTTCCCCGGCATTCCGTACCCCGGGCCCTATGGGGAAAAAGACACTAGCATTAGTACATTAATGTATGGACACTAGGGGAACCTCTTATCAAAAAACTTACCTGGAAGCCAAGCAAGTTTGGTTCTCACCAATCCGAAAATCCAGTGAAGTAACTGGATACCAATGCGCCCCTGCATCAGAAGCAGGATGGAGAGCTCGTCCTTCCAGACCCTAAGGTGAGACGCTACAAGAAATCACAGAAGGGTTTCAAGGAGGGTGAGAGGGGAAAGTGGGAGGCCGATTGCATTACCCTGCAGACAGTTAATCCCCTATTTTCGCCTACAGAAGGATACTTCTGCGAGCCAGACAAGCCAGATTTGGGGGCCCGGTCCAGTCCGTCTTCCGAACCCTGCGCATCACCTTAGAAGAGGTCACAGTAGCGCGAACCAGGCCAGCGCCTCCGTGGGAGTCAGGTGAGCGTAACAGAACACGAAGCCCTTCCTACAAATTCCCACCCAGGCGGTATGGAAATTTCTGAGACTGATCAGTTGGCCCAATTACTGGTGGAATTACGGACCGAAATACATGCCGCTCGTCAAGAGACTATTGCCCTCAGGAGGGAATTAATAATATCAAAGGAAAGAACTGATGACCTGGCCAGACAGCTTTTGCAAGTTCAAGCTGGGCAAACTCCTCTACCCGGTTCCGGAGGGAACCCCGCTCCTGTGGTTTCCAGTAACCCTGTGCAGATTAATCTACCTGGAAACATGCCGCTGGCCCCACCCGAACGCTTTGCTGGGGACCCCAAACGATTCGCCGTATTCATGAATCAGTGTCGTTTGCACTTCCTATGCAGACCTGGGGCCTTCCCTAATGATCAGACCAAGGTAGCCTTTGTATTGTCATATCTCAGCGGCTGCGCTGCTGATTGGTTAGTTCCACTGGTTACTCAAGATGACTCGATTCTCCGTGATTTTCAAAGGTTTCAAGCAGGCATGGAAAGGTTATTTGCTCGACACTCTCAGGGGTAGGCTCTGGATGACGAACTTCTATCCCTGCAACAGGGCAATCAGGACCTCCTATCCTATGTTGCAACCTTTAATAGACTAATTGTGGAAACGGGATGGCCAGAGGATAAAAGAGTCACGTTGTTTTATCGAGGCCTTCGCGGAGAACTTAAAGATGTCTTGGCCCAAGTTGTAAATCCGCCCCAAGAATGCACAGAGTATATAGACTTAGTGGTCCAATTGGATCACAGACTTCAAAACAGAAAAGCAGATCGGTCCAGGTTTGAGACCCGGGTGTTGGTCAAGACCCATGCTAATCCCAAGGGAGTTGATGTCTCTGAGCCTATGCAAATTGGAGGGGTTAAAGGACCCTTAACTCAAAAGGAACGTGAAAGGAGGTGGCAGTTAAAATTATGTCTTTATTGTGGGAATTCTGGACACTTTCTATGAGATTGCCCGGCAAAACTGCCCCGAAAGGCGGTAGGAGCCGCTGATAAAAACCATGAAGACTCTGTTTCGGCAAATGACTCCACCCGACAAGTGTAGGGGTCTGCTTGCCGAACTTGAAAACTAACTCTCGGACCTCGCATTTCATTGTGCCAATGGTTCTTGTAGATCCAGAACAGCCTAAGCGGTTGCATGCAATAAAGGCATACATCGAAAGTGGGGCTATTGGAAACTATGTGGATCGTGAATTGGTCTCTAGGATTAACCTCCCTCTCCGTCCTAAAACCAGCAAATATGTCATCACCACAGTCGATGGAACTGAAATTGCCTCTGGACCGGTAACCCATTCCACTACTGAGGTGACTCTTATTGGTCCCGACGGCCATCGGGAGGGTGTTGTGTTTGATGTAATCAAGGCTCCACAGTTTCAGGTTATTCTTGGAATCTCTTGGTTAGAGACACATAATCCTCAAATTGATTGGCGAGCTAAGAGAATAACCTTCCCGGATTGTACACAAACCTGCTACCCAGAAAACCTGAAGATTAATCTAGCATCTGTAACCTCTGCCTCCATGCAACTACCTCCGGAATACCAAGACTTTCAGGACATCTTCCAAAAGGAACAGGCCAACACGTTACCTCCTCACAGATCGTACGATTGCCAAATCGATCTGGTGCCCGGTGCACAACCCCCTTGTAGCAGGATTTATGCCCTTACCGAACCTGAGAATCTGCATTTGAGACAATATTTGGATCAATACCTAGCTAATGGTTTTATTCGCCCGTCAAAGTCCCCGGCATCCTCGGCTTTGTTCTTCGTGCCCAAAAAAGAAGGTGACCTTAGAACTTGTATCGATTACCGCGCATTGAACCAGATAACGGTTAAAAACCGTTATCCTCTGCCTCTGATCCCTGAAGTCCTTGACCAGGTGAAGGACGCTTGCATATACTCCAAGTTAGATCTCCGGGGGGCTTATCATCTGGTACGAGTTAAAGAAGGCGACAAATGGAAAACTGCCTTCCGTACTAAATACGGATTATTCGAGTACCAGGTGATGCCTTTCGGATTATGTAACGCGCCGGCTGCCTTCCAATACTTCATGAATGATGTCCTTCGGGAACTCATCGATGTTTGTGTTGTCGTATATATCGATGGCATTCTGGTGTACTCCTCTTCGGAATCTGACACAGAAAACACATCAGGGCAGTACTTGAAAATCTGCGCCAACACAAACTATTTGATAAATTGGAGAAATGTGTTTTCCATACCACAGAAGTCGAGTTTCTAGGTTTCATCCTGACACCCAAAGGAGTCCGAATGGACTCAAGAAAAGTGGATGCCATCCTCAAATGGCCATCACCTAGCTCTGTAAAAGGGGTTCAAAGCATGCTCGGCTTTGCCAATTTCTATCGCAGGTTTATCCCGGAATTTTTACGCGTGGTACAACCCATTACTGCACTCTTGAGGAAAAATAAACTTTTTGAATGGTCTGAAGAAGCCGAGCAGGCCTTTCAGGATTTAAAAGCCAAGTTTACCTCTGCACCTATATTGAAACACCCGCGTCCAGACCTCCCTTATGTCGTCGAGACTGATGCATCCAGCCTAGCCATGGGAGCTGTCCTGTCCCAAAGAGATCCCGAAAACAACCAACTGCATCCTGTAGCATTTTGGTCCAGAAAATTCTCGGCACCCGAGGTTAATTATGCAATCACAGACAAAGAACTGTTAGCCATTAAGTCCACTTTTAAAGCCTGGCAGCATTATCTGCTTGGCGCTCGACATACCATCACAGTGATCACTGATCACCAGAATTTACAGTATTTGAAAACCGCCAAGGCTCAGTCATCACGGCAGCTCCGATGGGCTTTGTTTTTCGCTGAATTTGATTTAGTGATTACCTATCGACCTGGCTGCAAGAATGGCAAAGCAGACACCTTATCCCGAATTGGAATGAGAGAAACTGATACAAACTCAGAACCAGTACCATTAATTCCCGAACAGAGGATTCTAGGCATGACTTCGTTACAGACGCTTGAAGACATTCAAGCCAGAGTGAAACAACTCCTGGACCCTACAACCTTACAGGAATGGATACAAAAGGGATCAGACTTTACCATAGATAATGGTTTACCTTATTTCCAAGGACGCTTATTCCTGCCACATAAGGAATTACACGAACTAGTTATTTCCGGTTATCATGATACATTAATAGAGGGACACCCCGGTATTGCCAAGACAGAGGAAAAGGTGAAACGACAATTTTGGTGGCCCTCTTGGCGAAAAGATGTTAAATCTTTTGTGATGTCCTGTGGTGTTTGCGCCCAAAATAAAAGTCAAAAGAAAAGACCAGCCGGTCTCCTTCAACCTCTAGACATACCACCAGCACCCTGGCACACCCTATCAATGGATTTTATTACAGACCTGCCTCCTTGTTCAGGGTACAATACTATTCTGGTAATTGTGGATTTGTTTTCCAAAATGGCCCACTTTATTCCTTTGAAAGGTTTACCTTCAGCTTCTGTCCTAGCCAAAGAATTTCTCGAAAATATTGTTCGGCTACATGGATTCCCATCTATACTAATCTCTGACCGGGGAAGCCAATTCATTTCCCACTTCTGGCGCAAATGTTGTCAAATGGCGCAGATCAACGTAAGATTATGGACCAGTCACCACCCTCAGACCGATGGTCAGACCGAGAGGGCAAATCAGACCCTTCAACAGTACTTACGGTGTATGTTACAGCAATCTCAAAGCAACTGGAAAGACATTCTTTGGATAGCCGAATACGCATATAATAATTCGGTACACTCTGGAACTGGCCACAGTCCTTTTTATACTTTGTTTGGGCATCACCCTCGAACCTCAAACCTTGACTCACCTCATAACCTCGGAATGCCTGCAGTAGAACATCTGCATTCTACAATTACCCAAGCCTTCAAAGAGGCAACTACGCATTTACAACAAGCCAAGAGAAAATACAAGGAGAATGCTGATCTACATCGGAGTGAAGCACCTCCGTATCAGATTGGAGATCAAGTGTGGTTAGCTACCAGACATTTACCACTCAAAGGGCCTCGAACTTTTAACCCAAAATATCTGGGACCTTATTCTATTATGGCAATAATTAACCCAGTGGCTGTTAAACTTGATTTACCAGCTAGTATGCAAATTCACCCTGTTTTTCATGTGTCACTTCTGAAACCAGTGGTACCCGGAACCCGACTACTCAAACCTCCAGAACCTATTCTAATAGATGGGGAGCCCGAATTTGAAGTGAAGAACATTTTAGACTCAAAAATGTTTAGGTCAAAACTGTTCTACCTAATTGATTGGAAGGGGTACGGACCTCATGAGAGGTCGTGGGAACCCAGCGACCATGTGCATGCACCTCGATTAGTCAGGAAATTCCACCGACTCTTCCCAGACAAACCAAAACCCCCGGAGGCAACAACCTTGGGAGGGGCCTTGGGGGGGAGTGCTGTCATGATGCCTGCTCCCGGGGAGCCGGTTCAAGCCCGGCGTCCCTGAAAGCGGACATCCAGTCCCCAAGGAAGGACCCAGCAACCCCATATAGGGGCCCTTTGGACAGTGTCCTGGCGCCTATGGCGCCAGGCTCATAAAAGACATCAGTCCTGGCGCCA
The DNA here is from genome assembly GCF_040938575.1 of Ambystoma mexicanum. Lineage (NCBI taxonomy): Eukaryota > Metazoa > Chordata > Amphibia > Caudata > Ambystomatidae > Ambystoma > Ambystoma mexicanum. The sequence goes on along the minus strand of NC_090929.1, from coordinate 1,317,634,807 downwards.
TAGGCGCCAGGCTCATTATGGGAATGCTTGGGTGCACTTACCTGATGCAGACCATGCTGCAGGATCCCGGCCTCCTTGAGGCCTGAAAGGAACTACTTTACCTGTGGGACTAATTTACCATCCGGGCATGGTCTGGGAAGGATATATACCTGATTGGAGGAAGGATACATACCTGGAACTTCTTCCAACAGCCACACGTGCTTCGCGTTGTTCTGCATCTAGCAGCTGGACGCTGACCGTGTCTGCTCCTGCATCCTGACTTCTGCCACGCCTGCCAGCATCCTGGATCACCTGCAAAGGAAGAGAAGAAGAGAACAGAAGAAGGAAAAGTCCTTCCCTGCTAAATCCGCATCCCGGAGACATCTCGCCGACAATCCTGAAAAGGAAGACTTTAATTTAAAAGCTTATCGCGTCGATCGCTGCAGCGCCGCATTCCACTCACCTTTACAGGGCGCCTCCATGTTCAGCAGCGATCATCCGGAATCGCAGTCATGCCCCAGCGCCTAGGGAGAAAAAGACCAGAACAAAAGGTGAGAGAGAGAAGGGAATAAGGAAAGCTAAATCTCCATGTTAAGACTTACCTGTTGATTCATTCCCTCTTCATTTCGGGTCCGCGCCGCATCCTGGCATTTCTGGACCCCGGCCCCTAAGGGGAAAAAGAGACATCAGCGTTAATGAGCGAATGAAAAGACATTACCAAAAAACGCACATTAAAGACTTACCTGATTTCTACAAGGATTTCACCTCTCATCTCGGGTCGGTGCCTGTTCCCCGGCATTCCGTACCCCGGGCCCTATGGGGAAAAAGACACTAGCATTAGTACATTAATGCATGGACACAAGGGGAACCTCTTATCAAAAAACTTACCTGGAAGCCAAGCAAGTTTGGTTCTCACCAATCCGAAAATCCAGTGAAGTAACTGGATACCAACGCGCCCCTGCATCAGAAGCAGGATGGAGAGCTCGTCCTTCCAGACCCTAAGGTGAGACGCTACGATAAATCACAGAAGGGTTTCAAGGAGGGTGAGAGGGGAAAGTGGGAGGCCGATTGCATTACCCCGCAGACAGTTAATCCCCTATTTTCACCTACAGAAGGTAACTTCTGCGAGCCAGACAAGCCAGATTTGGGGGCCCAGTCCAGTCCGTCTTCCAAACCCTGCGCATCACCTTAGAAGAGGTCACAGCAGCACGAATCAGGCTAGCGCCTCCGTGGGAGTCAGGTGAGCGTAACAATTCAAAACTTTTCTCTGCTAGATCTTTGCTGACCACGTGCATCCTGACACGTTCTTTGTCTTTTTCACTCCTACAGACCACATAGGACCCTCCACTCGTAAAGACACTACTGCCCTGATGAAGGCCTACACCATTAGAGCTCACCTAGCTCCACGCAAAATGGCCAAAACACTGTCGTGTTCACATGTATTATATGTTGTTGTTCAACTCTTGATTGTGCCCACACTCTATGGGCCCCCACCTGTTTATGATTCCACTGAATTCTCTAAGCTTCCTTCCCAAGGAACCTATAAAGAAAGAACAAACTGTACAAGTAGATGTCTGCAATATTGACTACTTGATCATTCGTACTTAGGTACTACACTCTGTATGTCCTCAAATGTGAATGTCCCATATTTTTTTAAAAATACCAGTGTATTACTACACCACTGCACTTCAAAATAAAACCCTTTTGTGCAGAAGAACAGTTTCATGACAATTCGAGACCACCCACACAAGGGGTCACACACTCAGGGTGTAGAAGTGGTTACTCTTCAGCAGAGATTGACCTGACCTTGCTCATTCATGTTTTGATATTATTGCACCAACCTGGGCAGAGGAATGCAGTAACCAGGTACCCTTCAGAATACTTGTTAAAATGTAAGTGCCAAGTTAAAGAGATCTAATGCAACATTTAGGGGGAACATCTAAAAAGACCCTTGAGCTTCAACAAGTTCCATGTCATTTCTACCCCACAGTGTCCTGGTAGTAGCAACAATGAAGCAGTAGTCGAATGGGGAGAGGATGTAGAATGAGTGAAGAAGATGGTGACAAACCTGTATTTTTAGAGACTGTCAGCAGTTTCCAATGCATTAATACAAGATACAGGGCCATCGAAAATTTGGAAGACCTCTGTTTTATTCATTTAAACGGGATAATAACCATTTTCCAGTGGCATAGCCGCTATTATTGCTGTAATACAGGACCTCTTAAATTGGTCTCAATGATTTTTTAAAGCTATGCTTGACTGGAGGGAAATTGTACACCCCGCTTCTCACTAAGTATTATTCTAAAATTCTTTCAGATGCTGCGAGCTTTCTCAACCAAATTCAGGGTTTGTTACATATTAATGTTCTGATTGTGAAAAATAAAGAGGGGGTTTACAGATGCGTTAGCACTCTGATATTTAGCATGATCTTTGGAAATGAGCAAACGTCTGTTTTGTCCTTTCATATATACAGACATACAGTGCTCCAGACACAAAGCCCATCACATCAGTAGCAATGTTCTTAGCAGCCAAGTCAAATGTGGCTTGGCCAATTGTAACCCCCTTCTTCGGAACCTTATGGCTTTTTGGAAAAAGCTTTTAAATAAACAGCCCAAACTGGATCTGCATGTTACTGATGCCCAGTGGAAAGCCAGTATGTCATTACCCACTTGGACCATGGAATTATCCCAAAAAGGGAAAGGTCTCTATAGTTTTTTATTCCCAACATGTTAAGAAACCAATACTTCTATGAGCATGCAGGTGAAGTTTTGTGATTACATTTCCAAACTTAAGACTGGAGCTGTATGGTCATCCATTATCTTGATGTTGTTGGTATCAACATGTTTTCTTTACACACATACAAATAGTCCCTTTTGATATACTAAATGTAGTACATATTCACAATTCCATTGTTTAGACCCTTGATAGGCATGTTTTTGAGCAAGAGCATGTAAATGTCATCCACACTCTGAGCTTCTACAATGTGACACTACAAACAGACAGTGTAGACTCCCCCCACTCTTAATATCCATGGAGTTTTTGTCCTGCTGATCCAAAATATTTAGGTGTTAGAACATTCAAACAACCCTAATCAGTTTTCTGGTACAGTTGAATTTGGTATTGGGATCAGATGCTATGACAGATGTTTTCCTTAAATGGCTGATAACAGTTTTATGTCACTATGCATTTTGATGTTTGCAAGAGTCTTGTTGATGATACATCTAAATGTTTTTTTTTTATGAGGGTAGAAGCTGCATAGTATTTCTTCAGGATTCGTACAGCTGACTGTGAATTCCTCTTAGTTTATGGAAAAGTTTTTCCAGGTATGGCGATACTGGGCCTCGGTTAGCACAACTTCCCATGGTCCTTTTAAATCTATGGGTTGATTGATTGTTTGGAAAATTATCCATGAATACACATGATGTTAAGTTGAAAAAATATGTATTTTACATTGTATTTCCTTTTGTTTTGACGATCACTTGTAGTTCCTTCACAGAGCTAGCAAAAGTCCAACTACCGAAATTGGCTTTCCAACCCTCCCATTAAACCAAGTATTCCTGCTTCGTTCCTCTACCCCTCAGTGAAATACTTGTCTCCATTTGCTATGTTCTATTGGGATAATACTTTATTTTATGCAACTACTTCATATAAAAAATATCTTTTAAAAAATGTGCTGTTATAGTCCTTCAGATGGTAGGTAGGTACACCCTCCTTGACATCTACTTCATCTCCTATAAAGAACTCTATCATATATGCTAGTTGGTATCCCTTGGTAAACACATCTCAAAGCTTTCATTTTCTCATGTGGTCCACCTTTTTAACATTTGAGGCTTTTTCGAGATACATCTCATGGTTTAAAGGTTCTGTGACACATCGATGCATTTTTGGTGGCCACCTGCTGATGGGTCATTTTGATAGACCTATGCTATTTAGCATTATAGAAACATGTGTAAGAAGTCTCTATACCTTTAGTTATTTAGCCTGCTATTATAACTCCATAATATGTTTTTAAACATTCCATGTATGCATTCAACTGACCTTCATGCTGGTGTGTGACTATATTCTTTCTGTATAATTTCTTTAGCAGAGCTCTAAATGTCATTTTCAAAAAACCCTTCTTCAGTGCTTTTCTGTAGTTGTATGGGTATCTGCCCTAGTCCGGACATTAATTTGAAAGCCTAAGTCACAGTGATGCACATTGTGTCTTTCAGAATCTCTGCAAAGGTGTACTTGGATAAGACATCTATGGCCATTGTATGGGTGGAGAAGCAGGTCTCAGACACAGTGGGTTCATGTGGTTGTCATAAACCTTTGCTTAAAAGGAAATCAGGAACATTTCTTCCTGTGCCTATATCTATGAGGGATTTCCCAGCCTCAACCAAAACTAAGGGAACTGACAGGATGTCGTTGTCTGAATGATTAAATAGTCCACTGTCACAAGTTCGAAGCCTATTTCTATCACTCAGACTATTGAATAAACTATACAGAATAGTAGATATTCTTGACTTACAAGAATAGAGGATTGGTCCAATCAAAGTAGGGAAGATTTGGTCTGAAAGAATGTCCTCCTTTTTCGGGTCGTGTTCCCCTTTTCCAGACAGCTCTTAACAACAAAATGTACAAACTCAAGGTTCTTAAAAGTAAAACAAAGTTCAATAAAGTTCTCTTGTCAGTTCTCTGTCTCTTGCAACACAACACCCCGGGGGAAGGAAGGATAGCACAGGGGCAACACGTTTGTTTTAAAAACAAGGCAATGCGGTGCAACACAGGTTCGAATCCTGATCCTGTGCTTAGAAATCAATTGCTGGTATTAAGTGTGTTATAAATGAACAATACAGTTAAAAAAAGAGATGCCTCCCTTGCCCTGGTTCCTTCTCCTTTTGCTTGGGCCAACTTGATTCACTTCCCTGCCAAATATGATCCATAGGAAAAGTTTAGGTCCCAGACCTCTGCTTTTCTCTCTTCCTGCCTGGACCAACTTGGTTCACTTCACTGCCAAATATGGTGCCCAGTATATTTCTTGGTGGTTTCCCTTCTTCTCATGGGAGTGCGTCCCAGACACTGATTCATTATGTTTGGGTACTTGCAGCTCTCCGAAGTACCACTACAAAGAAGATGACTTGTGTGGTTCTCGTTTATTGGGTCCCAGCCCCCTCTTGTTTGTGTGTGAGCACTTAGGGCTCTTTCCTCCCAAGTACCGCCATGAGGAAGATGACTCATGTCCTGGCGCCACCTTTGGTGGGTGCCAGACCCTAAAGTTTCTTTTGTTGGGGGACAGACCTGGTTCACTTGCTTGCCAGGTACTGTGACTATGAAGATGCTGACTGCACAGTCTTAGTTTCCCACCAGCCAGCCTGAGTGTTCTCCCTACCTCTAGGGAGCTTTGCAGTGGGCTCTAGTCCACCCAGGGACACTGCTGTCTCAATCTTCCTCTGGGCAGTGTGGTCTTCTCTTGATATGATATGATAAGTCATTCATAACCAGCCTGTACACAAGTGTTTCTAGGCACGACAAGACAAGGGAAGGAAGACAGAGGGAGTACAAGACAAATGCTCTTACTAGGCCTTGTGTCATTCAGATTGTCAAGTGTGAGAACGAGAAGTGCAAAGGGAAATGGAGGGGGAAGGGCACGGGAGAGGAGAGGGGAAAACAAGGCAGTGCGGCTCTGGGTAGTGCAAATGGAACAAGGGACTGTAGAGTTACAGTTACAGCCCCTAAGAGAATGGTAGGCCCAGAGGCAGTGCAAGGGTGATTGATCAAGAAAGAGCCTGCTACCCATTAAGACTCTGAGGGTAGACAAGAAACCAGTCGGTACAGCAGCCAGGTAGGTCAGGTACATCAGCAGGGGAGGGAGAGTTAGAAAGTAGAGGAGAAGAGGACAGTTTTGAGCTGCTTCTGGAACTTCAGCTGTCCGGCTCAAGTTTGAGAGGGTTAGGGAGGCCATTCCAGAGGGAAGCACTGCAGAAGAGCGATATCTACATCCCACTCTCCACCTAGAGAAGCGTCTAACCCTCAGAGAGTTGGAGGTAGCTGAGCAAAGGGCTCAGGAAGGAAGGTATTTTGGAATGGAGAGTTGGATGTAGTGCAGGCCCCGGCACCAGAAAGCCTTGTGGACAATGCAAAGGGTCTTGAACTTGATCCTTGCACCCAACTTGCGCCAGTGGAGAGATTTCAGGGCTGGAGAGATACAGTTCCTGTGCTTGAGGCCAAGGATAAGTCTTGCATACTGTTCTGGATCAGCTGCAGAGAGTAGAGGAAGGCAGATTGGGAAAGAGGCTGTTGCAGTAGTCCAGCCTAGAGAGGACCAGGGCTCTGGAGACAGTGAGCTTCTGGAGGAAAGTGAGAAAGGGAAGAGCCCCTTTGGATAAGGTGCAGCTGGTAGTGGGACTTCTTGATGATGTCTGAGATGTGAGGAGAGCTAGAGAGAGTGGAGTCAAAAGAAGAGGGCCCAAGGTGGGCAGCCAGAGTGAGAGAGAGAAAGTAGGGGCAGGGGTCCCAATGAGAATTATCTCTTTCTTATTGGCATTAAGGCAGAGATTGTTGAAGGTGTACCAATCATGAAAGGGCTTCACCTGCTACCCAGGCTTCAGGAATACCAGGAGCTTCTCTCTGCCAGCTTGCTTTCTGTTCCTTCCACTCTGGACTGGCTGTGGTCCTTACAGCTCCCCTCTTGGTATTTTAGCCTGCTTCCGTCCAAATTCCTCCACCATGCTAGCTCCTCCAGGGAGGTTCAGACAATTGTTTCCTGAGTCTCTCTTCCCTTTCTACTCTACATTGACCAATGAGCAGCTGGCAACAACTAGACTGCTCATTATGTTTCCTAGGCATATTCTTCATGGCTCCACACCTCCTCCTCATCTCAGTACTTTTAATCTGCATGTTCTCCTGAGTCAATGGAATTCTTCTTCATCTCAGTACTTCTACCCTTGATCCCCCTTGGGTCGGTTGTGCTTTTTTGTAGGGAAATGGTAGGGTGATAATAACTCATGACCCTATTAGGGAAAATGTTTTTGTTATGGTTGTAGGAAGGGGGTCTAGGGTCAGGCGATTGGTGGGGATAATGTGTTCACCCAATAAGGTCCTCACTAGTGCGATGTGATCCACCCACTAAGTACCAGCCCCAGGGGGACTATCAGGTAGCAGTCTCATCTCCCTGGCCTCATGGGAAGGGGCTCCACCTATTGAAGCAGTGACGATAACATGGGATTTGTCACACCATCAGTACATAATTACAGCATTGTTGTGCTTTGATAATTTACTTAACTCAAATAAATATGCTTAAAACTGACAGTTTAAATTCACAGTTATCGTACCCCTGTTGTGGAAATGTCTTCCATTCGGTTTATGCAGTGTGTATGAATCCTCTCCTGATAACCATTCTATCACATTCTCTATTTTGATTTACTAACCAATGGCTCCAGCCACTTCATAAAGGGGAGTGATACCACATAGCTACTCACTAACCCACCATCACAGGAGAATGTGTGTAACAGGTATACGCCATGTTTCTGCTCCACTTCAATAAATCAGCTAAGACTAATTTGTATTACTTATTCTCAGAAGAAGTCTAATTTGGATTCTGTGGCAATCAGGGTTACAGATTGTACTACATGATGTGCCAAATTGTTGACAGTTTTATCAAATATCCCCCTCTCACACCTTTTGTAGCACTGGCTAAATAATATGCTAGATGTATTCAACAGATTGTAAAATTGGTAACGGTAGAAAGAATGTCCTTTAGTTAAGAAATAGGACCAGTGCAGCTGGTCCAATTATGTTTCTATGTCAGCACATGGTTGCAACAGCAGCATATGTATTCCTTTTTTATACGCAATCAAGTATCCATGCATTACCCATTGTACAACCCGGTTACAGATACACTCACTTTCTTGGCAGTTCTCAAAATTCAGAAAGTTCATTTTCAGAAGAGGTATTTTTTCTTTAATGTGAAGACACAGGACTTTATAAACAGAAGCCCCATCTGGATTTTCATATTTAGAGGTGCTTGTTTTACTTGTCTTTAAACATTTCTTCCAACCGTAAATATATATAGATTGGTCAGTCAATGTATGAAACACAGTACGTTAACTTTCTGGGTTTTAAACTTCAGTTTCACAATTTGTATTAATGCAATAATCAGTACATATTACAGTCTATCCACCATTATATAATGCAGTGTACCTCAGAATGTATTCCAAAATCGTGTTTGTCTGTGGCGCTCTCTTTCATACCTGCCCTCTTCATTTCCATTAGGACAAGGCACTCTGGGTAAGATGCAAGAAGGCAAGGATCACATATTAAAGTAGCTGGGATTGGGTCCCTTACAGCAGGCTTACTTCTGTCCAACCCTATTTGATTTTTACCTTATAAGGAAGGGGTTTCCCACTCCTTCTCTGATTATTTCCTGTAATCCAAGAAGAGAATATCTCTGGAACCATGTTGGGAGTGCAGTCGGTTCCACATTCTTCAAAAAAGAGGTGGGCCGGCACATCCAAGGCAGAGGGGAGAATTGTCCCCAACCATGCACATGGAAAATTTGGAAGAACTGCTGTGTGCCAAGGCCTGAACTCTGCTTGCTGCACTGGACCAGGAACCTCACTGGAGTTGAAATAACTCCTGCAGGTTCTAGACAAACTCCCTACTGGGAATCTTGTGGTAGAACCCGGTAGTGGGGGTAAGAGCATCCTGGTTAACCATTGTAAGCCATTCCTGAACTGATTCAACCATGTTCAAAGCCTTCAAACCATGCAGGTCCTGCGGTTCTGCCTTTGCACTCTCGATAAATATTTAAACAACTGCTTCCAACTTTTGAATTGCCTCAATTCTGCACCGCACCAGCACCGCTCATCACCACTTTGCTACGAGCCACTGTGCTGCAAACAACTCTTTACACTGCCCAGACCTTGTATTGACATGACTCGAACATTGATTTGAAATGTTGGAATTCTTTGGTGCTTCAACCCATCTCAACCGAGTGGTAACCATTAATTTCAAACAGACTCGACCATCTAACCAACCCTGTTAAACTCTTCGAATTGCACTTCCTGGATGCTACGTTGTACTGTACAGTGCCCCACTTTTAACCCGACTCAATGCTGAATTGCTGTCTGGACCAACATGACTCCTCGCATTCAAACCTTGTTGAACGTGCAAGGACAGTACACAGAAGCATGGTTTGATGCTGTCAAACCACCCAAGAACAAGACCCAGACACCTGTTTGCACATTTGGGACCATAGTGACTGATAAGCTCTCCTTTTGCATGATTGTTTACAAAAACACATCCTTGCAAGTGTTATTATTGCAATTACTTGCATGTTCCTGTCTGCTCCAGTACCCAGAGGGTGCTTGCAATATATTGCTAATATATCTGCATTGGTATATTGTTCCAGATATACAACGTTTAGTGCAACAATACCTGTTACTTGATTTTAGCCCTCTTCTTTGTTTCCAGCCTGGAAATGTTGTGACATCCGGTGGGGCCATGGCGCTCAGAGATGGTGAGTCTCCTGGCCAGGTAGTGTAGTGTTTTGGTTGTGTCTGTTTGTAGGTGATGCAGGCTGTCTTGAACAGGATTCATTGATGATGGGTGGCCAGTTAAACAAAAGGAGTTGTGGCTGGAAGGTTTTGAATTAATTCTAACCTCTGGCATGGCTCTGGGCTACACTTAAGACCACTGCTGTCCAGCCTGCCATTCCATAACAGAAAGAGGAAAGACCATATGCAAATTAAGCTTTACCCCACCCCAAATGGGGCAGAAGGCTTGATCAGACCCCTTCTGCATGAGTCCACAAGTATTCCAGGACATGTTTGGCCTCATTGGACATCATCAGTGAGCTGTATCATGTGTATCTAAGCACGCCATTCTCGGGTTCTGGGCCTGGACATGCCCTTCCAACTTCAGGAAAACTAAAGAAAGCAGCATAAAAAAAACAAACCAAGAGAAGTGATGGATGGCAGTTTGTGAATAAATCTTAACATCTGGCATAGCCCTGGGTAACTCTTGAGACCGAGGGTAACAAGAGTCACTCCTTGGGGTTGGGGTAATACTGATAAATGTTCTTATGCCTTTGATGAGGTATGAGCCACCATGCTGGATGGCTTTGAGATGTGACTAATCTGGCATCTGTGACTCTAGTGAGTAGTGCGTGTGAGAGCTGAAATGGGATTGGCCAACTGTTCTGAAACATGGAGCAAGGAGTAAAGATGCCAATGAGAGCAAGCTGGTACACTGCTATATGTGTCTGCTTGGTGATGTGTGTTTTGAATGTAAGGTCACAGTTAATGATAAAGCTGAGAGATTTTGCACTGGGTGAGATTTGATGCATTAATCCACTGAGTATCATGCCAGTCAGCCAATTTTGGAATTTGGCATGCTCGGTGCGATTTCCACTGAGGATCATTTGGAGGGTTGAGTTTCATGTAGGCACTTAACATCCAGGCTCGGATAAGGGATAGACAATTCTTTAGTCAAGGAATGTTGCTGATGCTGTGTATCATCTCTATATTGGTGTACCTTGATGTCAGTGCTGGTGAGGAGTTCCCTCAGAGCTTTCATTTATAGTTTGTGTATGGCGGGGGAATGGAAGCCTTGTGGAACTCAGTGGTTTACTGGGTGGTGCTGGCATCCTTGGGGTACAATCTGTGGTTATCTTTGCAATGGAGCAAAGAGGAATGTTATCTTTGCAGCTGGTGGTTTTGCGGGCAGTGAGTGTTGTTCAGGACTTCTCATGTAATTGTCCTTTATTCAACGATCTTGATAAGTTGAAAGTTGATATGGATGGAATGGGGAGGTCTGGTTGGACCTGTAAATATGCTGCCTTATATTATCTTGCTTTTTGTGAAGAATTTTTTGATGATGTTGCATTTCTCAAGTGAATGTGATATTGTGGGGTCTAGCAGGGATTTGATGTAGTGCTTCACCGTTTGGAAGATTTCTCTGCTCTTGTTTGATGCCTCAGAATGTGTTTTGTGTATTGGTTAATATTGGCTATGGTGATGAGTGCCCATTGTGCTCAATGGAGGGTTCTCTGAGTGATGAGGTCTTCCAGTTGGTGGGATTTTCTCCAGCACTTTTCTTGTCTGCATATGGCACGCTGATCAGTTCCTATGTGTAATAAAGTGTGCAATACTTTTCATTGTTTGGCGGATGTTTCTGTGGCGCATCGTTGTTGGTGGTCTCATTTGGGGAGTGATTGAGCATACTGTTCTTCCTTTGCAGTTTTCAAAACACTTCCTTGTAGTTACAGCTGAGGGGATACCATGAAGACGGTCCTACACATCTGCAACAGTGGAGCAGAAAACAATGCAGCAGTAAGTGGTTAAAGGATTTTAGTGCCTTGCAGTTGAAATTGTATTTGTAGGAGTGTGCCTAAAATTGACTTACGATTAAGATGGAGCAGCCAAAAATGTAATTCACGGTGTAAACTAAATGGCAACTGTAGACATGTGTCTACATTTTCTTAATGCATTATGTTTTTGTTGCTTAATGATATGAAGCCAAAAATATGTTCAACACCAAACCAATGTCCCATACTGGTTTTCAGGCCATTTGTTAGCATGACGAGATCGTTGTATATAATCTCTAAAAATCAATTGCCATTTTTCCTTTTAAAATGTGAGCTTTTTAGAGGTGAATAAAAGCTTCATGGCTACATTCAAGTACTGTCATACACATTAACATTATGTCTAAGTCTCTGAAGAAGGTCATCTACAGGAGGATGTTACCCACTCTGAATCTTCCAGTCGTTACCCACCAAGAAGCAGAATTATTAAGGTGATAACATCACCTACTGAATTGTAGACTCTACAGACCAACCCTTCCATCCCAAGGACATATTTCCTCAGAAAAGGTATGGCTTTATTCAGAACAATCCTTTCGACAACAAAGAGTCGACGGTCCAGTGCTTGTCTACAGTGAAAGTTGTCAGTCTTATGTTTTAGCTTCTTCAGAAATATGCAATACCGTAGGCAACAAGGTCCTGCTGCCCTGCTTCTGGACCCAAATTGATTTAATTGGATCTTCCTTCCCTCTGGTTAGAGTTATCATGTCTGGCAGTAGTGGTTCCATGTGTTAAAATCGCCGCCATCCATGTAAAGTATGCGGGGGACACCCCTGCAACTCGCAGACCCATTATACCATGTAAGGGGGGGCGGGGAGCACCCCCGCTCCCTTTAAATGGTATAAAGGGGTAAGTAAACCTTTACCAGGTCAAACCGCAGAATTTTTGCCACAATTTCTTGTAAAGGCGACGTTTTTGACGCGATTGTATTAATTAGTGCATAGCGCAGCAGTCACATAATTCTAATGGCACCTAATAAACGTGACTGGTGGAGTATATGCATTGCATAAGGTAATATAGGGATTTGTAATTTCTCCTGTATCTATTCTATAGAACTCCCTCTCGAAAGTTATTGCCGTACATGCACTTAAAGTCTTTGCTTTGGCCTATGATGCCCATATTCCTTTTGAGGCTGGGCGAGCACATGGATTCCATAACAACCTTAATAATGATCCCCAATCTATATAAAAATGATGGGTAAACAAAGGCACTGATTCGAAATAATGTCAAAGCAGGGATAATATGAATTATTCTCCTGAGATTCAATTGGTTAAATTGTTGACTGATGAAGGTAGTTCAAACTGCAGCAGTTTTCATTGTTACATGAAATACGGTTACACGAAGCAATGCAGAGAGCACAGCATGGAGAGAGGCTACTCCATTCATTGCACTCTCTTTGTTGTCTAGCGCCCAGAAACCATCACAGCGCCAGGATCCTATCGTGTATAAAAATTAGATTGCTGAAAGCTAAGTTGTCCGGGGCCATTGCAATGGTCCTGTGAAATCGATTATATGGATTTGCATGACAAACTGGGCTGCCTGTGCCATAATGTTTCTCTGAAAATAGAAAAACATATCATAATGAGTCTTCAATATGTCCCCTTTGCTCAACACCAGACTAAAATCCAAGTGCTTTATGTGAAAACCTTACTACGGGCACCACTAAGATAGCCGGAGTATGAAGTAGGAAGTGCATAGGCAGGCAAATGGGAAACAGCAATAGTGTTACCCACCTACCTTCCATGAGCAGATTTGGTATCACAGGAAGGGGCATAGCTCTTACTCTTAGACTGGGGTCTGCCTTGTTGGTATCTTACGGCCACATTTGCAGGTTTTCATCATACAATCCTGAACTTTGTGTGTGAGCATGAGGATCTACACAAGAGTAACTACAGTCTGCTCATACCCTCACACGTGCGGTGCCTCTTCATCTGAAGAAGCCAACTGCTTACCTTCATGGAGTGCAGACTTGAGTCACTGCTATGAGCCCACAAATTGTTTAACTGTATGGCAGTGTGGAATACAGAATTTCTTTCTGCTCTTGTAAAAAAACACTGATTTATGTGGCACTCTGATTTGCATTACGTCATTTGCCAAACTGCATTTTATTATTTATATATTGGTGCCGCAGACATGGCCCAAGATGAATTTACTATATGAACTACCCTGTGCTACCCGGGCTGTGGCTGAAGGGTCCTACCCCGTCCAAAGGCCAGCAAGAAGGCTTGGTTGTTTGGATGGTGCCTCAGGTTACCCATCGGGGAGGAAGGCCGATCCCAGGCTTGGGGCTTTTCAATTCACCATGGATCAGCTCAGATAGTTAGCAAGCCATCAGGCTGCTGGTGGTTCTTCTGGGGACATGGTCAATCTAACTTGTTTTAAAATGTGGCAATCGGGTGGGGTCCCCGTCAAGGTTCGCAAAACAGATTCTGTAATAAAATGCAGCATGTGTACCTCCAACATGGATTTAACTATATTTATTATGTGGTGTGCATGAAACTAAGGGCATACACACGTGTACCTCCTAATACATGTGGAGTTTGTTTTGTGATTGGCACGTCTAAACTGGCACATCCAATCGTTAAGGATAGATACAAAATACAGTTTCTGTGGTACATTTTCACTTTACTGACTAACCCCTTATTTGGAACAGGACTCTCACCATGGAAACTTTTGGAAAGTAGTTAAGACTCGCATTTTAAAGCAGGTGTTTAACTGGCAGTCTGTGAACTAAGCTCAATGGGATGCTTATGTCTCAAACAACTAAATATTGGCCCATTGAACTAGCAAACCATCGTACTAACCTAGTAATCTCCATCGGGTTTCTAACAGATTTACTAGTTAATGTTTGCTTTGTTAGAATAATTCCCCTAGGGTGCACTAAATGTGAGCCTAACAAGAGCGTCAACAGATTCACTTAAAGTAAGATTTTTGGTATCCCAGCCCCTTATACCACAGCATGTATGCACATTGGAATGTTTACTCATTTGCCACAAAAGGTAAGCTTACAGCTATTTTTCCATACAACACAGCAGGAGAGTACACGTTTAAAATGCCCAACACAATGGGTCTGATTTACAAAAGTCCCATTGAAAACATGTTTGTAACTCAGACCCAATAGCTGATGCCTTGGTAAGTCTGTGTGCAAGACAGGGCTTTACAGATGACTGCTCACTAACCCTGAAACATATGGGATTGTAGAGGTATGTAATACTAAAGGATATTTGTCACTGCATTTTGGTCAGCACATCTTTACATTTATGAATTACTGTTCATGGGTAATAATTAGATGTTGTTTGCCTTGCAGTACATTGCTATACACAGGCAAACGCTGAAATGCCATTTTCTTCATCAACAAGCTGTTGCCTGTCAAGGGTTTGACCCATGTTGAATGAATAGACTGGGTAGATGTGGGGATGAGCTGTCGCCGCCCATTACCTATCCCAGAACAAACTAAATCAATAGACTGGGTAGATGTGGGGATGAGCTGTCGCCGCCCACATTCACGCCAGAATACAGGAGAACCGCGCAGTTTGCGCACATCAAAATGGTCACCTAATCTGCCACCCTCCAGTGCAAAGAAATATGGTTCTGTTCAAAATACGTTTTTATTGATGTCAAAAAGTTGCTAAAATCATGGGCACAAGACTACTCTAAAGATACAACCTTCTTGTGGGGGGTTCCACATCACCACTCTACTGTAAGGATGCCATCAAAACAATGTTAAGCAAGGATCCTATACTATCAAGCAAAAGACCACTCTATTGAAATGCATTAATTCAAGACAGATCCCAAAAATGGGTGCAATACCAGCTTTGTCCACAAACCGGCGCTAGCGGTCTAAACTCTGACAGGAGAACTGCTACTTCAGAAGCTAATCAACCTCCTGAGACAGCTGGAAACTTCAAAGACCCGCTGGTTAATTAAAACTCTTAACCACCTGCTGTTCCCAGAGACAAGCTGGGAAACGTTCTCAACTCAGAGACCCACACAACAGCCCAGGAAATCACAGGTTCATGCTAACCAAATGCAGAGTGGCCCCCTGGCCTGCTGACCTCAGCCGACACAATACACAATAGACTCTTGCAATTGAATGGGGTATGTTGATTTTCAGTGTGGACTGTAAACAGAGCCCTGCCTGGGAGAGGAGAGACATGTGGTACTCCCAAGTGTCTGGGGGCGGACCCAGACACTTTTGTGGAATCATATTGAAGTAAATATATGTTTAAGTTAAATGCTTCTAAAATATTGTATTAAGCTCACAAAAATGTGCAATTTGGAGAACCTTAATCCAAGAAATGTACCCACAATTCAAGACTTGATTCAACTTTGTACCATGTTCTGAGGCGAAACCCTGCTATTTATTGATATTACAGACACCGGGTTTATGCTAGAAACCTAGTAAATTACTGGAATGTGTGTCGAAGGAAGGTGTACATTTGTGTAATTTTTGATACAGATTTAACATTGGTAAACCAAGTAACAACGAAATCAAGTTGCCATTTGTGAATGCAAGCCCTCAGGAAGATCAGAGTCGAACAAGCATGGACGATAAATAATCAGTAATATGTACATGTAATTTCAACAAATTGTGTATCTAGGAAATATGTATTTGGATCAGAAATAGATGTGTGTGCACATTGACAAGGGGAGTGTCTGTCTGTAAGCCATAAAGATGACACACAACCCAGCTCCCCAATCAAGGGAGAGAGGAGGACGTGACCAATGATAGATTGCGAGGGGCCGGCTCAGCTATGCCCAGGCACACACCCACTTTCTAAACACATAAAAAGAGCCAATGGAAGCCAGATAGGCCTTTCTTTTTCACTTTCTGCGGAGCATTTTGACTTCAGACTTCACATCCAGAGATCCAGACTTCAAATCCATCAATCTCCAGAGACCAGAAATTAACTCCAGAATGTGTAGCAGAGAGGCCTGAATCCACAAGCTGAATCCTTTTTCAGCAGGCCTCCAAATCATTTGCAAACTATTCAACTGCCGGGCGAGCTGTTTGAATTTTTGCCAAGAACTTTTGTCAGAACCAGAGATCCAGACCGCTGTGCAGTGCCGCTAGAAGAGCTGACCCAGAAGGTAGAATTATCCAGTGAGCAGAACCAGGCACAGACCGTCCGTGGTGAGGGAACCGCAGTCCAATCCTGACCCGAGCCGTTGCGAAGTCGCATTCCTGTCCAAAAGATAGTGTGAGTACTGCCAGAGCTGTGCAAAACCCAATCTCTTAGTTCAAAATAATCTAATCCAAACTATGTTAACCTATTTAGAACTGCCTCCTAGAATTGTGTCATTCTGTCATCTTTAAACCTGAAAACTGTCATCTGTCATTCTGAGCTTTAAAATTTCAAATCCGAAAAACTACCTTCATTAAATCGGCCGTATCTCCGGAACCGTTTGTGATAGAAACTTGTATTTTGAAGCTGAGATTCTAACCTTTCCAACAAGCTCTAAACGGACTTGCCACTCCTAATACTCCCTCCGTAATTGCGCTAGACGCACGCGACTACATTTGCTGTGATTTGACATTTTGCTTAATTTCAGCCACGTGTAAAAATATTTGTCCTTGCTTTCCTTTGCTGAAGTTCGTTTGCAACCTGACAATCATTCATAGAGCATTGCTTAAGTGATCCTGAACTAATACAAAGTAGCTGTCACCCACCCTGAACCTCTAGAGGGAATTAAAATCATTTTAGCACATTTCCCACTTCATTGTCATCACATTCGAAGCATTTTGGGCCTGTGTTTAAAACTCCTACCTGTTTTCCTCTAAGCTTGCTATGGACGGGGAACTGAATTATATTTGATTGCATTCCTGAAAACTGTGTGCTTTCCTCCCATCTCTTTACTTTGCATAAAGGGGGGGGTGAATTGTCAAAGAAAAGTGATTACATTGTCTTTTGTTGAAGTCATATCAAGTTTATTTTCTGTACTGCATTTTCATTCATCATTGCATTGTCCTTGAAGCCATAAAAGCATTCTCAGCTACTTTATCCTCTCTATATCACTTCTAAGCCATCAAAAAGAGTGTACCACTGTAACATTATCCATTGTTGATCACTATCATCTTCACAAGTGTGCTATCAAATATTAAGTTATTATAAAAGTGTGATATATATATATATATATATATATTGTTTAATTTTCAAATAAACCTTTTAATTTGCAAAACAAACCGACTTCTTGGCTCAGTGGGGTCAGGGGGATTCTAAGAGAGGGGTGTTATATAAGGGTTGTCATCCAGAGTAAACGAACTGGACATAAAAATACATCAATAAGGGCTTCCATCAGCATCCCAGACTAGGCATTGACTTAGCTGTAGTGTTGAATTGAATCCGCTTACAAAGTGGGGGCTCGGAGCTGGGATATTATGGGTTAGATTTACCAGTTGTGCAGCTTAATACAGTGTGCCAACTGACCGGATACACATATCCAGTTAGATCACCACACTGTTTTACACTGTGAAAGCACCCCTCAAAGGAACGCTCCAAGGAAACTGTCTGTTTTGCAAAATAAAATACAAACTTCTGTAAGTCAGGAAGGAACTCAAATTCCAGAATGACGACACTGGTAGACATCAAAATAGCCAGAGAGCACTTCTTACATAAGCTCTTTGTGAGAGGTGAATGGACTGAGCAGGGCCAGGATGCGTGGTTGCAGGCACACAACAGGTCACTGCAACTGGGTTATATATCTGGAGAGATCAGGGTCCCTTACATGTGGCCCTGCGTGAACTCTACATGGCTCCTAAAGCTAAAGATGAACACGACAAGATGGTTAGGATAGCGGCATATTTGTATCTATATATGGGAGCCATGCAGGACAAATGTGTTGAAGGCCAAGATCTGGCAAATAGGCAACAGAACACGTTAGAGAAGGCCCAATCTGACCTGGTCTCTTCGGAGCAGAGGATGCACAGAAGCCAGGAGTCAGAAAATGAGAGCAGACAGTATCTCATTAAAATCAAAGAGGACATGTGTATCCTGCAAAAGGAAAAGTCTGACCAGGATACCAGATGTCTGGCCTTGCAGAAGGAGTACCAAGAAGGTTTGGACTCCGTACTGCAGAGCCAGAAAAAGCTGGAGCAACAATTAAATTTCAATAGGGCATGTGCTGAGCAGGTAGTCACCCTGCAAAGCCACCTAGATAGGGAAAAGGCAGAGAGCAATAAACTGATCCTGAAAGACCTGGATACCCAGGCAGAGTTTGATCAGGAGCGCCAGAAAGCTGGTGCCTTTCAAAGGCAAATGGATGACCTGGCGGCACAGATGCAGACTCTTAGTCAGGAAAGGGACACCTTAGGGCAGGAAGTCTGCCATTTAAAAAGAAAAACTAAGAGAAAATCACTTGGCCCTTCAGGGGCTGGGTGAAGTCCAGAAATAGCATCAGCACTTGTTAGAGCACACCAGGAGGGTCGAAGAGGCTCTGGCAAGAAAGGAGCAGGCCAGTACAGATGTGACTCAGGAGGTAACCCTCCTGCAGCAAAGACTGGCCCAGTACTCCAGGACCAATCAGGAGGCACAGAGAGAGAATGAGGCTCTCTGTCAGCACAATGATAGGCTCCAGCAACAGGTAGCCATGCAGGAGAGACTGATAGAGTCTAGTAAGGCCTTAACTGAGGAACTGAAAGCGCAGGCTCTTGCATTGCAACAGGGAGCAGGGGCTGATAGAGATGAGGTTTGCTGGGAAAGGGAAACACCTGAGCATAACCTCAGGAGCCCTAGTACCAGAGGCCTTCATCTCTCCCAGTCCCTGGACTCTGCCACCCCCATGTCCCCTGGCGCACATGAGCACAGGGCTACAGGGATGGCAGATTACTATCCAGCCAAAAGGATGGGGCTCGTAGGCCAGTACCACCCAGGAATGGATGGGCGGGCATCCGGGTATGGGTACACTGCAATTTAGTGGGGAACCCCAGGAGAGTAGGCCCACTAAGGGCATCCTGAAAAAACTCTGCCCAGTTAGGTCAGTGGGGGGGGTACCCATCAAATCCATGTAGCAAGGAGGGATCTGAAGGCTCCTCTGAGCGTCACAGGACACAGGAGACCAGGTACGCACATTCTGCCAGTTATTCCCAGGCTCGCAGAATCCTGGAAAACCTGGAAGATCAGACGGGCACCTCTTGGAGCAGTGCTTCTGAATCAGAGGATGAATGGACCAGGGGTACCCGCACCAAAAAGGCCAATAAGATGGAAAGGGCCTTGCTTAAGGACCACTTAAAACAGATTAAGGCAATCAGGAGTGTCATCACGCCTTATCATAAGAACACCAAGTATTCTGTTTGGGAACACCTGGAGCTTAATGAGCAAATGATGGAGACTTTCCATTTGAAGGACCGCAGTAGCTGCATCCAGTACATATGTCAATCTGGAAAAATGAATACCCTTCATTTGAATGACAGACATAACTTGATGGCCGTGGGCCAACCGTTTTATGCACCGAATTATAGAAATATAAACTGCTATGCTTGACCAACAAGTGGCCATTTTAAATGTAGCAAGAATCGCCATTTTGCTTGTTAACCATTGCTCATTGCTTTCTGTCTAAACTGCTTTGCAGCTTGCAATTCTTGCGGATTCTGCTTACTCTGCTCAACTGTTAACATTGTTGTCTGAATATGAAAGGACAAGGTCGCGGGACTGAAGAGTTTGTTGAAACTCCTCATGAGTAGACCAGAGAGGAATGCCCATGCTCCCTCTCTGTAGCCTTGGGAGAGAGCTTCAGGGCATTTAATCACTTCACAGCTGCCAGCCAGTCTCATAGAATGGTAGAATATATTAGAATAAAACAGCTAAAGGCTTGAATTATGCTCTTCCTACGGCCCCCCTTCGCAAAACCCATTAGAACGTGTCGGCTCCCAGGACACGGATAGTACCTCATGGATAGCAAAGCTTGGCATGTGGCTCTTCCCCCATGTGCAGCTTGCTTCCAAGAACCGAACCACCATGTTCTGTTCAACAACTAAAAGATGCCTCCGCACTTTCTAATTGCACATTGTTACTAGAATAGACATCGAAAGTGTCATAATCATCATACTCGTCGGATATGTCCATCGTCATCCCGAGTTCAAAGGAACTTAATAAAAAGGGGTGTTAAACATGACATTGCTGATTGTATGATATGCATTTTGTATATATGTAACTGATGTACGTAATTCGCTCTCTTGCGTCCCTCGAGGTCTAGGAAACTCACGTCGCGGGGCATGAGATCAGAATTGACCAACTGATACTATTTTTGCTTGCAATAAACCCACATTGGGAATTTGAACCTTGTGTCTGGTGCATCTTTTCGTGTATGGTTATTGCCTTGTTTCCACAGCACGAGGGACCCCTAGGGGCCCCTTTCACGTCAAATGGACATTCTCCCCTGAATACTCCAGTTTCTTTGCGGGGCTGGAGGACCAAAACCATTCAAGATGGTCCACATATAGGGCGGCCATCTTGAAACATTTTTCTGTACATAGAAATCCCCAAGAGGCTCGCAAGGCAGCCTACAATTCGCAATGTGGGGAGGATCAGGTCCCACAAGAATTGAAGTGTGCCTTTGCGCAGACCACCAGAAGGGTGCGCACGGACAGCAGAGAATTCAAAAACAAATTTTTCCATGCTCTTCCCAAGTACATAATGACCCAGCTTGTGAGAGATTTACACGAGAAAAGATCTTTAGACTGGGTCATTGAGCAAGCCACCCGGATCTATGAGGTGCAGAAGCCCATAGAAAATAAAAGTAATGCGCAGAAAAATCCCAAAACCAACAGCACCCCTGCTGCTGCCAAGGTGGCAGGGGTAAAGGTTGCCCCTGTTTTAGATTTGAAGATGGGGGGACCTAAAAACCTGCCTGCGCCAAATAATTCACAGCCCTGAAGGCCCTCGGGCCAGTCACAGACAGGGAGTCGAGGAGGTAGTCTCACAAATGGGGTCCCTCGCTCCCCTGATTATGTAAGTCCCCGCTACAAGGGAAACCGACCCATCCTGGGTTATGTGTGGACTCCTCCAGCCCAAAGGGGGGATCCAGTCAAGCACCTAACCCAGAGAACATCCCTGGAGGAGGGCAGAAATTCACCAAACCCTGGGCTGAACTTTTTCCCCAGGTATCCACAAGGTTTCCAGCCCCAAACTCATCCATCCTTCTTTCCCAAATTCCCTGAGTCCAGACAACCTAATGCGGGAGAGGGGAGGTCAAGGGTGGAGGGGTACCCAAATCTTCCCAACCCAGGGTATTACCAGCGAAGGGATAGCTACCCTTCCCGGGATCAGCCCAGGGGAGAAAACAGAACCCTGTATCAACCTGAGCGGGTTTCCCAACTTGAGCGCCAGGTCCAAAATATGGCACAGGATCTGGGTCACATACTGAGGGCTCAACAGAACCCTCAGATGAGCATGCCACCGCAGAATGCCCCAAACTCTGCACCTGGTGCTCCCGAAAGGGGAAGAGTGGTGTAAAGCCTTGGAGGAAGCTTCCTTCCCAACTTGTAAACAGCCCCTGGAAAACCAGGAACCGGAAACAAAATCTCCTACCCCTGAAAGTCTGCCACCCAAGGAGCAGAGAGGAGGTAGGAGAAACAAAGGACCCAAACAGACCCACTTTGTGGAGTAGGTACAGGTCTTCCAATTTGAGGGAGAGGGATCCTCAGAGGATGCTGGGAAAAGGATCTTCTCCTTCAGAGATGGGGGAACTCCTCCCAAGTAAAAATGGGTCCCAAGAGATTCCAATCCAGACTGGGTAGATGTGGGGCTTGAGCTGTCGCCGCCCATCATTCTATCCCAGAACCAACAATACCAAAATCCCATGGGTCAAACCCATCCTGATGACTGCCTCCAAAAAGGGGGGGGGGCGGCCCAGAACTGGAACCAGGGGAACCTAAAACCATATCAAATTGCCAACTTTTTCTTTCAGATTCCCCTGGCTCTCCACAGAATTCTGCCCAAATCTCTTCTCTCGCCATGTCCAAAACCAGAAAGTTAGCCCACCAGTTGTCCAAAAATGTGCATTATCTGTGCCCCCTTGAGGAGAAGGAGGGAAGATACTATGCCCCGGTACAAGTACAGGGGCAGGGTACAATTTTGGTACTGGTGGACACTGGATCCCAAGCTACCCTTCTGTCCAAAAGGGCCTTTAATGAACTAAATGCAGTAAGGGGGAGAATTACCACATTCCTCTCACCTCTCTTCCTGGACAACTGCAGAACTTTGACGGGAAGGAAATTCCCGTCGAGGGGACTGCAGATTTGGAGATCAAAATTGGGCGACACAAGGTGAAACACCCAGTCATAGTAGTGACTCCAGAGGGCACCCCTTGTTTACTAGGGAATGACCTCCTGAGAAGGTTTTCACCCCTAATAGATTGTGTGAAGCCGACCAATAAAATTAAAACAGAGTGTCAACCATGTTAGTTTAAACAGCACCTGCCACATGGTTGAACAAAAATCTGACCAAGTTGAATTTCACTTCCAGAACAACCAAATTCCATATGTGACAGTATAGCAGTAGGACAACAGACTGGTGATGGTGGGGTCCTCTCTATTTCTAAAAATCACCCTTCCTTCCAGTTTAAGGTGGTATTCCACACTGGAAGGAAACACTCTGAAATTCTTTACCAATCCACAATCAGACACTCCTACTCCTATAGTCCAGAAAGATGTGAAATCAGCTCAGAGCCTGGCCGATATTCAGCAAATTGGAAAGCAATTGTTCATCCCTGTTCAGTTAAATGATGGGAAGGACTCTGTTCTCGCTCGAGTGTGTGTGAACAACGGTAAGAGCTTCATCAGCGAAGCCATGTTCCACCAACTCCCAAAAGATCTAGCCATTCCCACATTCAAACTGATAGAGAAATGGGAAATGGACCTGGAAGCACCCAATTCCAAACATCTCCTGCCAAGCAGGTGTATGCTCAAAATCTCCATTGGCAACAAGTGCATAGTCAATAATTGTTGGGTCGTGCAAGACATCACTGCCGCCTTTTACTTAGGCAGTGACATTCTCAATCGCTTTGCCATTAGTTTGGACCTAGTAAACTTCAAAGCTTGGTCCCGATTAGCGGATAATCCCATGGGCTTTGATGATCCAGAAAAAGCATTTAGGTCAGCTCAATTGCTACCTTATGCAGTTGAAATTCAGATTAAAGAGGAAGTCACCATCCCGGAAAGGACCTGACAATTCTCCCTGGAAGTGAAAGTTAAAAGCGGACAAAAATTGAAAAACCCTGATGCTTATATTCATCTAAATGCTTCTCTCCAACAGCAAGGGTTAGGGGTAAACCCAACACCATTAGTCAACATAGAACATGACACCATTCCAATAGAGGTGGATAACAGCAACTTAAAGAGTATTACTCTAGACGCAGGCACCATTATTGGAATGGCGGTTGATGACCGACATTTCTCCATTGATTTAGGAAATTAACTGTTAGGACCAATCCCCAAGGATGGTTTTGACAGTGACAGTGAGGACAATACAACACCAGACAGGATTTTCACCCGGCATGGGGGGAACTTCCTGGTGTGCACTTCTTGCCCTTATGGTAAGGAAGATGCGACTTGTGACTTCAGGAGGGAATGAGGTGATTTTCCAGGTCCATGAGGGCTGCCTTTCCCACCTGAAACCTCCAGTCCAAATCAGCACTCTGACCAGGGACTTCTCCACCCAGCTGGAGGAGGCCGCTGAGATGGCCAAACCAGAAGTCTTTCCAGGCTTCAGTCAGATGGTGGAAGAGAGAGTCAACCTAGATGATGCCTGTGTGACTCTGGAACAGAAGCAAAAGTTGAAACAAGTTTTCTTGGATTTCCAAGAACTCTTTGCGGTGGACTCATATGACTGTGGTCGCCCCGACATCCACACAACAACAATTACCACGGACCCTGGCATGACTCCAGTGTTTGTGAAGCAATATCGCTTGCCTCTCGCATCCATGGAGTCCCTTACTGAAATAATTAAGAACCTTGAGTCCCGGGGAATAATCCGTCCAGTCCACAGCACTTTCAATAATCCGGTGCTGGGAATATTGAAGCCAAACGGCCAGTGGAGACTCTGCGCCGGCCTTAAGGAGCTCAACAAAAGGGTCCATACTTCACATGGCCTCTGCCCTACATTGACCAAGGGCTGGCCCAGATCCAGGGGTCACAGGTATTCACTGCAATAGACCTGACCAATGGATACTGGACCGTGCCTGTCAGTAGGGAGGACCAATACAAACTGGCTTATACCTTTGGGGACCAGCAGTACACATGGACCCGGACTCCCTTCGGATACCTCAACTCCGGCAATGATTTCAACATTTTTCTACATAAGGCCATGCCTGACCTGGGAGCAAGGGATAACCTGGCTTATGTAGATGATGTCCTCATCAAAAGTTCATCTGTGGAGGAACACATAACAGAGATCTGTTATGTTCTGACGCAGTTGAGGGCCGCCAGAGCAAAACTTTCCTTTCAGAAAGCACAGTGGTGTAGAACCCGTGTTAATTTCGTGGGGCATGAGATTACTCCTCAGGGTCTCTTTCCCCAGGAAAAGAAAGTGGAAGCACTTCAGAAACTGAAGGATCCCACAACTCTGCGGGAACTAAGGAGCCTCCTTGGACTGACTAATTAAGGCAGAAAGTTCATTGAGGGCTACGCAGAGATCACCAGACCCCTGATTCATCTCTTGAAGGGGGGGTCAAGTGGGAATGGGGCCCAGAACAATCTGAGGCAGTAAGACAACTCAAGAGAAGCCTCTCACAAGCGCCTTGCCTAGCTTACCCTGTCAGAAACAAGGAGTTCTTCCTGGAGACAGGGTTCTCTAATATGTGCTTGACGGCAGTATTATACTAAAAGCATTACAAGGTCAATAAAGTAATCTCCTATGCGAGCAAAACTTTATCCTCTGTGGACGAAAAATTCAACGATTGTGAGAAGGCACTCTTGGCAATGGTGTGGGCATTGAAGAATTACTGCCCGTTTATCCAGGGGGAACACATCATAGTGGAGACTCCATGCCAGCCTCTGCAATACCTCCAAAGTGACAGAATCCGGGCCAGAAATGTGAGTAATTCCCGAATTACTTCCTGGATACTGTCAATGCAAGGCTTTCCTGTGGAGGTCAGATATGGCCAAGACAAGAAGAGTCCCCTCGCGCAAGGTATGGCTGACTTGCATGATTGTGCCAGAGAAAAACGTCTCAAGGACGAAAGTCTAAAAATCAAGGACAACATGGAGGCATACCTTAATTCCCCCCACAAAGTCTTTGAAGAAGACAAGTGTGAGGGAATGCCCACTGTCTATGTGGATGGATGCTCTTACCATGTTGACAACAACGGGGAAAAAGAACTGGTGGCCGGCGTAGGGAATGCATGGGTGAATGTGTCCCCAGAACCCTCTGCTGGGTACAAAATTGGTCCCCGAAGTATTCAGGTGGCAGAATTGATGGCGGTGCATCAAGCCATCCTCACTGCTGTCCAACATCAACTCCACAAACTGGTCATAATCACAGATTTGGATTATGTACGGAACGGGTTCGTTGAGCACCTGGTTAATTGGAGAACCAGAGGCATGTTAACAAACCCCTGAAACATGGGAAGTTAATCCAAAATATTGATGATCTGGTTACATCGAAGGGGATGACCATCTACTGGAAAAAGATCAAGGCTCATTCCAAAGTAGAGGGACCAGACAAAACTGGAAATGACTTAGCTGATCAGCTGGCCAAAACCGGGGCCATCCAAGGGGATCTAATAGAAATAGAGTCCCTGTTGGGGGAAATCCAGGTCACTGCTATCACTAGGTCCCAGACAAATGCTCACTATGATCTTTCAACTGCACAATGGAGTAAGGAGACCCCCGATGCTGATTTAATTACGGCTCAAAAGGGGGATCCAATAATTGGTAAGTTTTACCAACACATTGAGGACCCTGAGAACTTTCCCCTGACGGATACTGATTAAATTGGGAAGGAGGACTTAGAGTGTTGATGAAATGTCCAAAGATGTTCTGAATCCAAGATGGTTTGTTGGTAATGAAATCCCAAGCTGGCCATGATCAGTGGGTGGTCCCTACCTCATTCCGAAGCCTGATGTTAAGTCACGCCCATGATGCGGCCACCGCCGGTCATAGGGGGTTTCACACAACACTGGAAATCTTAAGAGAGGTTGCATACTGGCCACACATGGGGCAGGACCTCGACCAATACTTGAAGGGGTGTCTTGTGTGTGCACAATTTCAGCCAACATCCCTCACACACCGGGCGCCTCTCCAAAAGAGGGGGATGACACTGCCAGGGTCAGATTTGTAAATCGACTTCGTAGGCCCTGTAATTCGCTCGTCTAGAGGAAACAAGTACATGTTGACCGTCACATGCTTGTTTACCAAGTGGGTGGAATGTCTCCCGGCCCCAAATTGCAAGGCAGAAACAGCAGCTGCCCTGATGATTAACTACATCTTTTCCCGTTTTGGTCTACCTCAAAGGATTGAGTCAGACACAGGTAGCCATTTCACCGGCAATGACAAAGATGTGGGAGATACTGGGGGTTAAAAGGAAGCTACACATTGCTTACAGGCCAACTTCTTCTGGAGCAGTAGAACGCTACAACTGAACCATTGTGAGCATCTTAAAAAAGTTTGTGGCAGATTCGGGGCCAAGTTGGGATATCCGATTACCTCTGGTCCTAATGGCCCTCAGATCTACCCCTTCATCTGCAACTAAAATGTCACCATTTGAGTTGATGACCTGACGCAAGATGGTGCTTCCCCAGCATTTGCTCTACAGGACCCAAGAGCAGACACTGATAAATGCCTCCAAAACTCAGGAGTATGTGGAGAATTTAAGGAAACACCTTCAGCATGATTTTGCCTATGCTCAGTGGAATCTAGAAAGACTACCAGGAAGGAGTATACTGTGGAAGACCGGGTCTATCTATACAATTTCCAAAGGAACCAGGCCAAACAGCGAAACTTTTTGCCTACATGGAAGGGACCGTTTGAAATTATAGACAAGGTCTCCTCAGTAGCGTATAAGATCTGCATCCCCAAAGGTAGTCTGGCGGAAGGGGAAGACAAGTGGCTACATATAAATCAGCTAAAGTGTTGCCATCCCAGGCACACTCTGCAGCAACTGGAGGAGTCCTCTGCAGTACCAGAGGGGACCGCTCCAGATTAATTCAGTTCCACCCTAAAATATCCCACATATAGTCTCTAAAATATTATGATTCTTGTATGCAACTGTCTTTGAATTATATCTTGTTTTTCAAAATAAGAATGCTATGTCTCTTGATTTAAAAATGTACATACCACCCCACTATATCAATAGTCTACGAATAGGTATTGCCGCTTTTGCTTTATCATTCTAGGAAAGATAAAACCATGGAGACTGACCAAGGAGAACGATCCAGGGACCGTGAGCAGAGATCCGAGGGGACCGGGGTACCGCCCAATATTCCCATCAAGACCGGCGCGGAGAACCGATCGATCCAAACGGATGGAGGAAAAGATGCTGAACTGTGCCATCTACGGAATTGGAAGAAGATGATGCGGACATGCCAGCGAGTGGATCAAAAACATCCTTTGCACCCGACTCCCCCTCGACTCCAAATCAAAGCGCAGTCGGGCGGGGGGGCTTGTCAAGGGTTTTGACCTAGTTGAATCAATAGACTGGGTAGATGTGGGGATGAGCTGTCACCGCCTTTTATTCTAGCCCAGAACAAACTAAATCAATAGACTGGGTAGATGTGGGGATGAGCTGTCGCCGCCCACATTCACGCCAGAATCCAGGAGAACCGTGCAGTTTGCGCACACCAAAATGGTCACCTAATCTGCCACCCACCAGTGCAAGGAAAGATGGTTCTGTTCAAGATCCGTTTTTATTGATGTCAAAAAGTTTCTAAAATCATGGGCACAAGACCACTCTGAAGATACAACCTTCCTGTGGGGGGTTCCACATCACCACTCTACTGTAAGGATGCCAAACAATGTTAAGCAAGGATCCTATACTATCAAGCAAAAGACCACTCTACTGAAATGCATTAATTCAAGACAGATCCCAAAAATGGGTGCAGTACCAGCTTTCTCCACAAACCAGCACTAGCGGTCTAACCTCTGACAGGAGAACTGCTACTTCAGAAGCTAATCAGCCTCCTGAGACAGCTGGAAACTTCAAAGGCCAGCTGGTTAATTAAAACTCTTAACCACCTGCTGCTCCCAGAGACAATCTGATTGCATTAACAGGCCAAGAGGCTGGAAAACCTTCTCACCTCAGAGACCCACACAACAGCCCAGGAAATCACAGGTTCATGCAACCAAATGCAGAGTGGCCCCCTGGCCTGCTGACCTCAGCCGACACAATAGACTCTTGCAATTGAATGGGGTATGTTGATTTTCAGTGTGGACTATAAACAGAGCCCTGCCTGGGAGAGGAGAGACATGTGGTACTCCCAAGTTTCTGGGGGCGGACCCAGACACTTTTGTGGAATCATATTGCAGCAAATATATGTTTAAGTTAAATGCTCCTAAAATATTGTATTAAGCTCACAAAAATGTGCAATTTGGAGAAACTTTAATCCAAGAAATGTACCCACAATAAAAAATGTGCAATTTGGAGAACCTTAATCCAAGAAATGTACCCACAATTCAAGACTTGATTCAACTTTGTACCATGATCTGAGGTGAAACCCCGCTATTTATTGATATTACAGACACCGGGTTTATGCTAGAAACCTAGTAAATTACTGGAATGTGTGTAGAAGTAGGGTGTACATTTGTGTAATTTTTGATACAGATTTAACATTGGTAAACCAACTAAAAACGAAATTAAGTTGCCATTTGTGAATGCAAGCCCTCAGGAAGATCAGAGTCGAACAAGCATGGACCATAAATAATCGGTAATATGTACATGTAATTTCAACAAATTGTGTATCTAGGAAATATGTATTTGGATCAGAAATAGATTTGTGTGCACATTGACAAGGGGAGTGTCTGTCTGTAAGCCATAAAGATGACACACAACCCAGCTCCCCAATCAAGGGAGAGGGGAGGACGTGGCCAATGATAGATTGCGAGGGGCCGGCTCAGCTATGCCCAGGCACACACCCACTTTCTAAACACATAAAAAGAGCCACTGGAAGCCAGATAGGCCTTTCTTTTTCACTTTCTGCGGAGTATTTTGACTTCAGACTTCACATCCATAGATCCCGGCTTCAAATCCATCAATCTCCAGAGACCAGAAATTAACTCCAAATTTGTAGCAGAGAGGCCTGAACCCACAAGCTGAATCCTTTTTCAGCAGGCCTCCAAATCATTTGCAAACTATTCAACAGCTGGGTGAGCTGTTTGAATTTTTGCCAAGAACTTTTGTCAGAACCAGAGACCAGACCGCCGTGCAGTGCCGAGAACTTTTGTCAGAACCAGAGATCCAGACCGCTGTGCAGTGCCTGACCCAGAAGGTAGAATTATCCAATGAGCAGAACCAGGTAGAGACCGTCCGTGGCGAGGGAACCGCAGTCCAATCCTGACACGATCCGTGGCAAAGTTGCATTCCTGTCCAAAAGATAGTGTGAGTACCACCAGAACTGTTCAAAACCCAATCTCTTAGTTTAAAATAATCTAATCCAAACTATTTTAACCTATTTAGAACTGCCTCCTAGAATTGTGTCATTCTGTCATCTTTAAACCTGAAAACTGTCATCTGTCATTCTAAGCTTTAAAATTTCAAATCCGAAAAACTACCTTTATTAAATCGGCCGTATCTCCGGAACCGTTTGTGATAGTAACTTTTATTTTGAAGCTGAGATTCTAAGCTTTCCAACAAGCTCTAAACCGACTTGCTACTTCTCATACTGCCTCCGTAATTGCGCTAGACGCACGCAACTAACTTTGCCGTGATTTGACATTTTGCTTAATTTCAGCCGCGTGTAAAAATATTTGTCCTTGCTTTGCTTTGCTGAAGTTCGTTTGCAACCTGACAATCATTCATAGAGCATTGCTAAAGTGATCCTGAACTAATACAAAGTAGCTGTCACCCACCCTGAACCTCTAGAGGGAATTAAAATCATTTTAGCACATTTCCCACTTCATTGTCATCACATTCAAAGCATTTTGGGCCTGCGTTTAAAACTTCTACCTGTTTTCCTCTAAGCTTGGTAGGGGGGGAACTGAATTATATTTGATTGCATTCCTGAGAACTGTGTGCTTTCCTCCCATCTCTTTTCCTTGCATAAAGGGGAGGGGGGGTGAATTGTCAAAGAAAAGTGATTACATTGTCTTTTGTTGAAGTCATATCAAGTTTATTTTCTGTACTGCATTTCCATTCATCATTGCATTGTCCTTGAAGCCATAAAAGCATAAAAGCATTCATTGTTGATCACTATCATCTTCACAAGCGTGCTATCAAATATTAAGTTATTATAAAAGTGTGATATATATATATATATATATATATATATATATATATATATATGTTGTTTAATTTTCAAATAAAACTTTTAATTTGCAAAACAAACCTACTTCTTGGCTCAGTGGGGTCAGGGGGATTCTAAGAGAGGGGTGTTATATAAGGGTTGTCATCCAGAGTAAACGAACTGAACATAAAAATACATCAATAAGGGCTTCCATCAGCATCCCAGACTAGGCATTGACTTAGCTGTAGTGTTGAATTGAAGTCGCTTACATGCCTTAATGAATTATCAAAAGAAATCAAGAACATGAAACATATGTTGTCAGCTCCATCATACTTATAACCACTGGAGTAAATATATATCTAATTCATTTACTTTTGAAACATTTAAATTAATGTATTCATACCGTTTGTAAAAAGATGAACTTAACAATTACATTGTAATGTGTAGAGAATGACTAAGACACAATGTTTTTGCAATGAAAGCTTTGAAAAATAAAATAATGAATGTATACATTTTATATAAGCGTGCAACCATTTGTGTGATAAGTGTTTGTTTGGAGTCTGGATGTTGCACATTTTTATCCAGTGCCATCTCTTTGTGTAAAGTTTAATGCTTCTGCCATCTCGAGAATATACCGTGTTTATGTGTGAATGTTCGCAACGTCAAGCCAATCCTTGCAATATTAATGGGCATACAGGGACTTATTACAATTCACTTATCAGAATTCAGCTCACTGCAGAAACTTGCTGAAGCTCCCAAATGCCAACGCAGCACATTTATTTGTAGTACAACGTTATACTCTGCATTCTTCAAACATTTGCTGTGTCTCAGAATAAAGGCACGCGCGCAGTTGTTTTGAACTAGGAAAACGCCACTCGGGAACATCTTAAATCTTTACATGTGCAAAACAAAGGTGCAGTATGAATAGTTTACAATATCAAAATGCCTGGCCACATGGTCCAATGCAAGAACTCTTCAAAACAATCCACCTCTTTTCATAAAACAGACTGCATTACTGTAGTAATGTGAATACCAATGTGTAGAGTTTTACGTGCCAGATGAAGAGGAAGAACAACACATGATGGACTCGTTACTGAGTGTTACTCAAAGGTTCACGGTAAAGATGTATACAAGTGTACACATGCACAAGGCATCATCTGAATATATCCACCTGCCGTTATATCATTAAATTGAATGTATTGGGCCTGATTTACAAAGCGTTTTCCAATGGGATTTTCCCATTGAAAAACGCTTTTGTAATTCATTCTCTAGTGTGCCTAAAAAGCTTTCGAAGAGCATTATGTGAAAGGCCATGTAAACCTGACCGAAGAATCAGAGAGTGTAATGGTGTTTGGTCGTTGACGCTCAGTTTTATCCAGATAGACAGGTTTAAACATCAGTTGCATTCTGTTGGGATTTATTAGTAAAAGATGTTCTATAATAGATATCCATGAAATGGCCCTGAGTTTAGTGGGCGTCACGCATCAGTGCATTCTGAAGGCTCACCTCTAACCTTCTGTCACACTCCTTTGCTATTTTCCCAGGAGTGATTTGATTTCCCACCTCCTGATCTTCCCATCAATGTGATGTATTGTGACAACTGATATGGGCTCCATATGAGTCTTGTCGTTAAATGCCTTGACGAGATACGCATGGGCCATGCCATTATACCACTATTAACTCTCTGGGAAAATAAGGTTGACAAATCAGACGCCAGTGAGTTATTATTCAGCCAATAAACATCTCCCCCCGTAAACGAGGCAATGTAGAAATGGGGGACATATATCATGTTAGCACTATACACAAGTCAGTCCATTTCCGTATTGTTAAACATCAATCAACATGCACGAATCTGTACTTATCAAGAGTCAGACCTCTGTCACAACTGGGAACCTTGCAGTCCATGGAAGTCTGCTTCTCTCCTTCTACGTAATATTAACTCAGAGAGCCTCTGGGCAAATATTATTCACTTTCACGCTGACTGTCACCTTTCGATGGTATATCTTCTAGTCTGGAATATGTCTCTCTCTCTCTCTGACCCACTGTTTGCTTAACAATCACTGTTTCTCTCTGCCCTCTTCTCTGTCCGAGTTAAATCTCCTGATTACGTTTCGCACTTTCCAAATATATAAAGTTCTTAGCTGAATAGCTTACAATTCAAGAATCCTAAGAGGAGACATTCATTGCCAAAGTGGATTTATCAAAAACGCAGTGAATGCATTCACTCTATAAGTCATCAACATTTTTAAAATGGTAAAAGTAGTGGCTTAAATGGTGATGAAAGAGGTTTTTCTGCACCGCCCACAGTCAGATGATCACACAAATTGATTAGTTGATGCTGATATAACTATGCCCAAAAACAGTGTGAAATGCATTACACACAGCTGAAAGTGATCCGCTGTTTAAATAATAAATAATCGAAGGAATCGGCAGTACAAACCAGTGACAATTAACACTGATCGGAGAACACAGCGACAAAAGCTACCAAATAATTGTACAGTGGCAGCACCACATGTTACGACATGAAACCGAAAACCCTTAAAAAGGGAGACTGTCACATGCACCACAAGTAAGTACTTATTTACAACTGTCTACAGTTAGGTTGAGCTGCGGAAATAGATATTGTTGACTTAAACCCAAACCTTTTATTAAAAAAAATGAACATACCAAGTTGACTCACAAGGGGGAAATACAAAATTGAATGTTTGAATGTAACGATTGTGTCAGGCATGATTGTGTTTTTCTGCGAGGAAAATTCACACATAGATGCTATAACAACACATTTGCACCAATGCAATTTAAATTAGCACAAAGGCAAACAAAAAGCCTTCCTGGAAAAAACTATTCTTTGAATTCATGTTTGCAGTCATCGTCGTTTGCGCTGGTGCATGCATGCCTTCAGAGAATATGCACTAGAGCAATCCTTGCCCTACATGCATTTTACATCGGTGCAGAGTTCCTTTAACATGACCTGGCCCATCATTATAATTAGTGGTGGGAGAGCAGTGCCCTGCCATAATTATTCCATCGATGTGTGAATGATAGATGTTGTAATTACGTCTTTGTCGATTATGGAATTTGTCATTTTATGTTGTGTGTTGTAAAGTGCTTTTTAAATAGTTTGAAGTGTTAACTGCAATCATATTAGTTATGATGGGTTCACCTGAGGGTGTTCTGGAGGAAAACAAAATGTATATTATGCTTTCATTAAGAATGTGTGTTAGGCTGTATATACATGAAATATGTATATGTCTATAGCAGTTACATTTTATAATTAGTTTATATTGTCATTTTCAAGTATTATAATGTAAATATAGAGATTGATTTGGACTATAAGATTGATGCGTGATTAAATTCAATGGTTGATATGGTTTTGCGGATCTTATCTGAAATAAACTAAGAATGGCTGGCTGTCGGACTGAACTATAATTTTGATATTTAAAAAGGGTTTGGTGAATTTTCGACTATGTTTATGCCTACTCATGTGTGGGAGCGAGGGGTTGTTTGGGGCCCCCTCGCACATTCTGCATGTTATGCTCGTGCAATAGCGGGGACGCCTCCATTGCCCTTATGCTAACATAAGCATCATGGGGCTGTTGCAGGATACACTTGGCATCCATTTTGTGTGCCCTCAACTCTCATCTTTGGACTAGGCCTCACTCCGATACTATGAGAAGGCTTCTCTCCACTATGCAGCACCACGCACAGCGCGCTCATGGCCCCCACTTTCTTCCACTGTCTGAAAGCTATTATCTGAAAGCTTTGTGAATCCCTTTCTCACGGATGTGCCAAGAATAATTGCAACAAATAGCAAACTGTAACATATCACCATTCCTCTGTGATCACTTTCCTGTGTGTGAACCGGCTCGAACCATGCCCTGTAGCTCATCCATCTCAACAAATCCTGCTCATACCCCTTTGCCCCCACTGCTGGAAAATTACTGCCGGTGTAACCCTGTGCCTTCCTAAGGTATTCTCTTGATGTACCAGAAGTGTGACCCTGCTCTGCAGCCCACCCCACAGTGCCCTCAATAAACCCAGACCTCTGTCACAGCCTATTGTGCCCTAAAACTAACATATGACATTACACTCCCATCTTGCCTTGATGTGCCATGCACCGCCCAGTCGGCCAAGTTATCAGAGAGGACATGTCCTCTACACCTTGTACCCCATAAAAGTCCCAATGAAAGATGTATTGAACAGTTTGGAGTTCAATATTTAATTCTGATCTGACAACTCAGCCTGGGGATGGGTTACACCTCACTGCTAGCAGGAAGGCTTAATTGCTGCTGGGAGGTTTTCGCATACGCAGAACAAAGACCTCATTAGACATTCATCTCTGGCCCAGCCAAGGACAATGGCAGGCTGAACACTGATCCCTTCAGGGGAGGAGCCGGAAACTTCCCTCTGGACCCCACCCTGATCAAAGGAATTTGACAGCTGTTGCCAGTTGAAAGAAGAACAAAAAACTGCTAAAGGACATTGTTGCTTAAATGCCTATTTGTGATTACATTTTTAAAACCTTTAACTTTGCAACATGAAGGAGGACAAATCAAAAAATTGGTGGTTGTAAATCTAATGGTATGCTCTTTCTGTGAAGACGTGAGTGAACCCTGTACTACATAATGACCAAAAGTTACACAAAAAGAATATTTGTGGCAAGACTATTGATGCTCCAAATATAATATTGTATACCCGTGTTCTATGGGTGATTGCACAGATATGTATTGAATTAGGAATTGTTAGGCCAAACCGTTACGATTATAATTGACAATATTCCACAGAACGACAAAGCCAGCTCTCACTGACGTAGGAATTGGACGTAAAAGTAACCAACAAAATATGTAATGCTGTGTCTGATTTTATTAGAGAGCATAAGCATATAAATGTGTATTCATGGGAAAGTTAAATTGTGGTTCAAATGATTGTGGGAATTTTCAAATCACATCATAAAATATGACAGCTCTTTCTGACTTCCAACCAGAAAAAGGCAAGTGCTTTTGACCTATCACAGCGTGTGGGTGTGGTTTGTAATTCTGCCCCTACCATAAACTGAGTGATGTCACTTGGCATGATAAATAAGGGAACCTCACCACACACACACAGACACACACTGATTCCTGACTACATCCTGATTTCCGTGTGACGCTCTGTTCCAGTCTTCTTCATCCTGTTCTAGAATTCTTCATCTTGTAGCTGGTCCAGATTTCTTTACCAAGCCAAGGCCTCAGCATTTGCTGAACTCTTTTCAGCTAGGCCCAAATCCTGAACCATCCCAACTTCAGGGAAATAATTCTGATCCAGTTTGGCTTCCTACCATTCATGCTTGCCTGCTGAAACTCGCCATCCCGCTAATCTACAGTGTCCAGTGACCAGAAGGGCCAATCCAATCCAATCCAGCCTGAGGTACAGTCCACAGAAGTGCCCTGCTGCGTTTAGACCTGATCCATGATGACCAGTACCTGACGGTCCAATCTTAAATTACAAGTGGACTGTAAGTATAAACAAGAATCCTAGTGCCCTGTCCTATCCCAATCTCAACCTATCCCATCTTTAACTTAAAAACCTCTAATAGTGTCAGGACCATTTTTGCAACCCTGTTTGTAATCCCTAGTATTAGCACTGATTTTCTCTCATTTGTTTTACAAAACCCTAAGCCATTAGTGATTTGGTTCAATAAAGAAATTCCCAGAAATGAAAAACCGAGTATCTGCCACGTGAAGGGTTACAATCGGCCGTACATAACTGTGGAGATTCACGGGTGGCATTCTCCTTTTCTTAGTCATTAATATAGTTTAAATAAAACCAATCTGTCACTTTTAAAACCGAATTTTGGCTTTTCTCTGTTCTATTTTTTTCAAAAACACCTCTCATTAAAACTTGCATAACTTCTTCACTTGTATAGCTAGAGACTTAATTTCAACTCTCAGTTAAACATAAGACCTGTACATCCACAACCAAAACCGCACTGCGAAACAGTGTATTTGACCAGTTTTTATAAAAAATGGCATAGTGAAATTTAGGCGCAAATTTGCATTTCTGCAAAAGTTTCACACATGTAAATTCCCATTCAAAGTGTTTCTTAACTTCCATTCTGATTTAAAGTGTGTTCTGTTGCTCGTCTTGTAGCTCATGTTGGTTAGAACCTGTTTAGTATTGCTTCCATAGGAATTTATATCAATTTAAGGATTTTTGCACACTTTTCATTGTTTCACAAAGCCATTTTCAACTGTCATTTTAAAAGTGTAACATTTCCCAAAACGCTTTTCTCTCTTGTTTGGGGAGGGAAGACTACATTCCAATTCTATACAGTGTTCTTTTATTCCTAAATGCCTGCTTCTTACTTACATCTGTGTAGAATTGCTCATTGGTGAATTAAGAACTTTGCAGGGGAAACCCTAACCTAAGCGCTATCTTTTCACAAGCCAAAATGTTTCTTTTTCCTGTGTTTTCTATTCTGTATTGCTATATGTGAATTCAATTGCATTACCTACTTTCTGATTTGTATTGTCACCACATTGGTGATTGCTGCCCCATATATTAAAACTTGTGTTTGATTTTCTTTTTAAATAATAAATGAATAATACCTTTACCAACCAAACTGATTCCTGGTCCACTGTGACCTGGGGGGTATCTTGAGAAGGGTGTGATATGAGTGGTATATCACTCAGAATATTGAACCTATAGACACAATAAATAAGTATTTCATGTGTGCATTACATACAAGGCGAGACCCGGGTGTGTGCCTGACTGAAATCCTTAACAATGGGCCCACCAGCGCCCCTCCGGTAGGCATAGCACGGCTTACTGCGGATTTGGAAAGACAACTTGCACATACTCAATTGGAGATAACCCAGCTAAGAGCACTGTGTGACAGGGGACAGATGCTGCCGGGGAGGAGAGGCACCACCCAGTGTGGTGAGAGACCTAATACCTCCACCCAGCGGAGCGGTGGGGTCTACACCATCCCCGCCGCCACAAAGGAATGTGCCAAAGGGACCAGAACATGAGTGGCAGTCAGGAGAGTTTTTCTTCCATTTAAACAACAAGCCAATAAGGATAGTACAAGCAGAAGCAGCGGATGACAAAGGAGGAGAGGGACAGGGAGAAAGAGAGTCAGAAGAGGAGATAGATGGGGTATGGAGTAATTTGGATGAGAATCAGGAGGGGGCAGCAGTGGCAGGGCATGTTACGGATGAACCCAGAGGATGGCGGGGATGCCAAGGTGGCAGGGGAGGTTGAGGCAAAGAGTAGTGAATATGTTGGTAAGTAAAACAAAGAAGGGAACAGTGAGTAAAAAAGGAGGTAAGGCCAAATTACAGATGCCTCTAATACATATGGGAGCAGGGAGGCCACACTACATACCATGGGCACATATGGACAAAAATAACTTGTTGAAACTCCTTGCTCTGCTTTTGGGTGGGGCAGGGAAGTGGATACATGCATTCAAAAAGAACACAACAGGGTTACCAATGGCCATAGGGGATGTAAAAAGTTTATTAGTGTCTGCCGTTGGTGATCAAGCAGACGGGGTGTGGGTGAAGGCCAGTTTCCCGGGAGTAACAATGAACTGTGACCGCCATGATGGGTCGTCATTCAACAATATAAGAGCACAAGTATGGGATGCATTGCGGAGAACCTTCCCAGACACCCCGGATTTACATTTTGTAATGCAGTGCACTATGGAAGAGGAGGAAGATCCTACTCATTCATTCGGGGTACAAGCTCTGTGGAGATCAAAAATGGGTACGTCGTGGGACCAATCTACCGCATTATTTTACTTTATCATTAAAAAAGGGCTGCCGAATGAGCTCTAGAAGGCCTTGGATAAAATAGCTGGGATAGAAGCCAAAGGCTGGTCAGAGATTCAGAGCATAATAGTACACCATTGTAGGAAGATCAAAGAAAGAGAAAAAGAGATAGCATAGAGAAGGTTGGCAGACAAAGCAAAACTGGTTCAAACTAAATTAGTGAATGTCGCAGCCATGAATTCAGCACTACCCACTGACATGCAGGGGGAAGGAGAGGAGGGGTCAGGAAACACACCAAAGAGGATGGCAGCAGCCTGGTCTGCAAACGGCAAGAGCAATGGGCGGGAGAGGAGCAATACGGAAGACCCCAATGGCAAGGCAGACTCGCAAGAGGATAAGGTCGGTACAGGGGACAAAGAGGAGGATTTGGAGGTCCTGTAGCGAGAGGGGGGGTTGGAGGACAAGGAATGAGGGGAGGACCCCAAGGGTCATGCTGGAACTGTGGGAGATGGGGGCATTTTTCAAGAGAATGTAGAATGCAACAAATGGGATATTACCAAAAGCCCCCTCCCATGGGAAACGTGCACAATGTGGTCACCCACATCCTGGAAGCCCCTTTTGGTTACCAATGGGTGGGGGTGGGCAACAAGAACAGTATTGTAATGAGCCCCAGCAGAGAGTACAAAACATGGTTTCTAGGCAGCCACACCAACAGCAGGGCATGCAACAACAAGTAGCGTATCAAAATACAATGGGAAATGCAAATGCAACATTTTTTACAACAACTGCAAATGGCATGCCGGCACCTTTCCATGGTACAGCTGTGGTGGGGGACAATGTCTTTTCGGTCCCCGGAACAGTACCATATCCAGACTAGGACAGCCCACAGAAAGCACTTGCGTGTCCAGTCCTATCAACTACCCTACGTGCAGAAGAGGAACCACTGGTGGGGGTGGAGATAGGCAACAAACAGTTCATCCTTATGGTGGACTTGGGAGCTGAAAAATCATGCCTCCTTGAAGGCCGGCTCCTGCTCTTGGGAAAATATTGGAAATGCAGGGGTTCTCTTGGGCTTTTTTAAAAGTTCCTTACACAAAAGATTTAGACATAACGGTGGGAGGGAAGACAGTGAGTGTGAACACCCCTACTGTACCATGAAGATTTGCCAATAGATTTGTTGGGACGAGACCTTCTGAGCAAATTGTATATGACCATCTCCTTTACAGAACGGGGGATAGTATGCTCTACCCCCAGGGTATGTCCAGTAAGGGCCATGTTAATGATCAGCACTGTGACCTATGAAATTGCAGTACGAGGGGTACCCATTGACATTGATGTGTTCATTTATGGGTATTCAGGTACTTGCCAGAGCAGTGCCCGAGAAAACACGGAAAGAGTGGAGAGTGCCATCTCACTTTGTGTTCCGCCCCATTGTAAATTTAGATGCTGTGCCAGGGACAATTATGTCCATTGATTTGGAAGCAGTGCAAGTATCCAGCAAATGTATTGCGGTGATAGAACTGGACACACATGGATGCAAATGGAGAACAGTGCTGTGTATAGACCCGAACACAGCTTTAAGTGCTTTATCTGATGAAGAGTTGTTTACTGACAATGAAACTGATGGGGAAATTATAATGGAGATAAGTGTACCATGTGATATAATGATTCAGCATAGAGAACTACATAACCGCCTCATGGCTAGTGTCAGTACACCACCCACTATATTTGATGAGGATATGGAAAAGGTACTGCCAGAAGTTTGGACTACAGGCCCGCATGATGTAGGGCTCTTGAAAGAGGTTACGCCCATGAAAATAAAATTTAAACCAGGTTCAATTCCACCGAGAGTGAAACAATACACATTGTCAAGAGAAGCAGATGAAGAAATAAAAGAGACTATAAATGCGTTGTTACAACAAGGTATAATAGTGCCATCAAATTCACCCTGTAACACAGCAATTTTCCTGATTAAAAAAAAAAGGGGCGGGGCTTGGAGGATGATACAGGACCTCTGCCCACTTAATGATGTCTGCCTAACCCAGCATCCCAAACGATGCAACCTGTTTCACAGTCGTAGATTTGAAAAACGTGTTCTTCTCAGTGCCAGTTGACCCCAGTTTCCGGTACCTCACAGCATTCACACTAGGGGGAAACAGATATGAACATTGTAGATTGCCACAAGGGTACTGTGAGAGCCAAAGCATCATCAATAGAATTTTGCATGAAGACCTTGGTAATGTGGATGTAGAGAGTACAATAATTCAATATGTGCATGATCTCCTCATCTGTAGCAAGAGCGAAGAGCAGTGCAGGGCAGACTCTATTACATTGCTAAATTTACTGGCCACAAAGGGGTACAAAGTGGACAAGGGAAAGCTTCAATACTGCCTAGCAGAAGTGTTGTACTTGGGACAGTTTATTTTAAAAGATGGCAAAAGAATAATACCTGACAGAGCAGCAGCAATACGCCGTACATTGATACCCAAAACAGTGAAGGACATGCAGAAATTTCTCGGCATATGTCATTTCTGCCATGCATGGATTTTAGATAATGCAGCATATACACGTCCATTATTGCAAGCATTAAAAGAAGCACAAAAGAGCAGCACCCCAATAAAATGGGCACAGGAAATGATGTCGCAATACTTCAAATTGAAAGATCTCATCACACACGCCCCAGTATTAGCGAACCCCGATTATGACCGGGAGTTCAACCTCTTTTCACATTGCAATGGAATACTGATGACAGCAGTGCTAACACAAAAAACATCATTAGGCCACAAGCCATTGGCATACTACAGTGGCACATTAGACTCAATGATGCAGGGCCACTTTGTGTGCGAACAAGATCTCGCAGCAGCACCCTTCGTGATAGAAAAGAGCGCCACAATTGTAATGGGATGCTCTGTAACTTTATATGCAGAGCATTCATTATTTGCCATCCTAGAGAGTACAAAATCGACACTCACAACACAAAGAGCAACAGCTTACGAAATAATGATAGCCAGCCCAAACGTTCATAGTTAGATATAAACGTGTGAACCCCGCTACCTTCATTACTGAGCCCTGTACTGTAGAAGATATGCAAGAACACGATTGTGCCATGTACAAGGGGGCGGGAGATGACCTCACAAAAGCAAGCGAAAACGCACTGGAGGAAGGGGAAATATACTTTGTGGATGGGTCAGCATCGATTGACAGTGAGACAGGAAAAAAACATGTAGGAGCAGCAGTGGTAAGAATAGAAGGGGATGAGTATGAAGTGATAGTGCAGAAACACCTCCCATCACACTATTTAGCACAAGCAGCAGAATTACTTGTGCTAATTGAAGCACTACACACAGCCAAAGGATGTGCAGTGACAATATACTCTGACTCAACATATGTGACAACAACGGTACATTCTGGGTTGTTACGATGGCTCGCCACTACAACATACAGCACTATTGAATGATTTAATTGAAGCACTAGCAGAACCGTCAGTGGTCGTGTTGGTAAAATGCCAGGCACACACCAACAACACGGAGGCGATCTTACTCGGTAATGAGGCAGTGGACGCTACCGCAAAAGAAGCAGCTTACTTTAATGTCCCCCAACCACTAGAATGCATTGTAAAAACACAGAACCAAGACGTTCAAGAGGAAGGGTACAACTGCACCCCATACAACAAATAATTTAGTTACAAAGACGTGCACCCCCAGAAGAGCAAGAATTATGGGGAAAAAGAGAATGTAAGCAATCATCAACAGATTTGATATGGCAACCGGAAATGACAGGAAAGATAGTGATGCCTGTAGAGCTGTTGCAGATTGCATATCAACAGCCAAATTTTCCAACACATGTAACAAAATAACACATTGCAGCAGACATTCAGGAGGAGGAGTTCATCCCAAATTTGCAG
Source organism: Ambystoma mexicanum (assembly GCF_040938575.1). Taxonomy (NCBI): domain Eukaryota; kingdom Metazoa; phylum Chordata; class Amphibia; order Caudata; family Ambystomatidae; genus Ambystoma; species Ambystoma mexicanum. Next base: position 1,317,592,461 of record NC_090929.1, on the reverse strand, counting down.
GAACATTTATCAAAATTAACGATAGAATACACAACATGCCAGACATACTGTTAAGGTTTGACACTCAGAACATTACAGGAACATTGCCACGCCCAATAGGACCTTTCAGAGCATTCCATATTGACTATGCCAATATGGGAGAAAGATGTAATGGGGTGAGATACCTCATTGTGATAGTTTTCCCCTTCTCAAGGTGGGTCGAGGCAGGGCCATGCGCCCACCCTGATGCAAAATGTGCAGCAAAGTTCTTAGTTAATGAAGTATTCTCCCGATGGGGCATATGCAATGTGATCAGATCAGACAATGGCACGCATTTTGTAAATTAACTCTTCAAAGAAGTGATGAGATTGTTGGGGGTAAAACACAAATTATGTTCGATTTACCACCTGCAAGCAAATGAGGTGATAGAACAAATCAATGGCCTGCTCAAAAGTAAAATGTCAAAACTATGCAAAACACTTGAACAGAACTGGGTATATTGCTTGCCCCTAGCACTGTTCCAACTCAGAACACAACCAAGTAAGGACCATCATTTGAGCCTGCATGACATAGTGATGGGACGGCGCATAAATACGCCATTGTCACCAGTGAGAAGAGCATCAGACGCTCACAGTGCTGCCACAGTGCTAGGGGATGAATTTAAGGAATATCTCACACAGCTGACACGTGCAGTACGGAGCACAGCGAGGCAAATAGCACCAAGATTTAGACAGACACAACAACACCAGCACAAGATAGCCCCACAGGACAGCTAATGCCGGGAGAAAATGTGTATGTACGTAGTTTCATGCAGAGATGGAACTCTCCACGATTCCATGGCCCATACAAAGTTATTTACTGCACGCCCACTGCAGTTAAGTTTGAGGGGTTGAGTATTGGGTGCATCTCTCAGATGTGAGAAGGGAACACGATAGCACAACACCCCAGAGTGAACAACAACAAAGCCAAGAAGTTGCAAGTGGTTAAAAATAGGGAATGAAACATGTCATACAATATTAAAGATTCTCAGCGAGCAAGCAATGAAGAAAATGTGCAACAATAAAAAAAAATATAGGAAAATGTGTTAAAGAAGTTTACAGCATACATCTCTGTCTCTGTCTCTCTGTCTCTCTCTCTCTCTTTCCATCGCTTACTACTTTTACATGTTGTTATAGTGAGCTCACGTACTTATGAGCCCATCTTATAGGTATTAATAGAATTTAAAGAAATACACGTAAATGAGTAAAATATATGAATCATTAAGTATTTCCTTACTTAAAAGTTTTATATGACTAAAAATAAGATAACGTATACAAGTGGGATTTATAAATATGTATGTGCTATTTCTTGGACAGAAAATGTGTAGAGAAAAATATAAAGTGTTTTATGATGTACATAACCCTTTTATATCGCCCATCTAGGTGGAGGGCCCTCACTAACAATGATTCAAATGTAGATAGTGATAGAGTAGATAGAATAAATACTACAACTATGAATGTGGATTAGCGTTACAGCAATAGTATTTTCTGTGATGTTATTTTGTGTTGGCGTATACTGGACATTTCTTTCATAATTGGGGATATGAAAGAGGAGGGCAGTGGGGTAAACCTAATACGAGAAGGATCAAGCCTCATATGGGCTGAAGTTAAGACAATTCAAAACATAATGGATCTGCAAATGATAATCTCATAATGCTGTATAAAAACTGAACTGTCAAAACCCCTGTTTTTTCACTTGCTGCAGAATGAAAAAACCTGCACAAGTAAGACGCAAGGAGCGATTTGCATCAACAAGCCATTTTTTGTTATCAGAGGGACACGGTTCACAGAAAACAAATGGCATGACGAGACAATCACGTGCAAGGCAGAGGCGTTGCGAGGACTTACTGAAGAGAACTTTCAATGGGTCAAAGAGACATGTACTCCAGTCTGGTCCCAACACATCGCAAAGCTCACATGGGTTACAGCTCTTGAAAAACCCATCAAAACACAGAAAGAAATTGAACATGAACTTTGTTTTCATGGCGAAGGGAAGGTACAAATGGGCTCGAACAGAAAATGCAACAAAACAATCATTATCCCAGACATGAAAAAGGGTACAGCAGCACTCATGGATACGTATTGGTATGTGGTAAGAAAGTATACCTGCATCTTCCACCATCATGGAGAGGTACCTGTGCCATGGCCACACTGCATTTGGCACTAATGGTGATTCCAGTAAGTAATATCCAAGGGGGGAGAGGTTTGGCTGGCATATTGGCAGCACCTCAGCCAGTAACAACAGAGCCCTCCACATACAACATTCTGTCTGAAAACGAGCTGCAAGACAGAGTGTCCAGCAAAAGAAGGTCATCCACCTATATTTCCAGTCAATCATCTGAGCTTCTGGCAAATATTCCAGATAAATATAAACTTTTCAACTCTGCTGAGATGTTTTTTGCTTCCCTCTTAGCACCAGGACTACAGGTGCGAGCAAACGCCAAATGGCTGCAGATTGTCCGCTGGGAACTGATCCAATTGGCCAACGACACTGAAGAAGGATTGAACATGATCAAGGTGGAACTCCACGCCCTGCGGTTGATGACAATGCAGAACCGGTATGTCCTGGATCTCTTCACAGCAATGTATGGCGGTGTTTGCCGAAAAACCAGGACTGCCTGCTGCACATTCGCACCTTCTAAAGATGCAGACAATGGGACCGTCTCCCACGTCATCTCCGCTGTGCATAGTCTGGGGGAGAGAATGCGGAAGGAAGGAGGAATAGAGCCAAGCAACTGGTTCGATGACATCTTCAATTGGATGCCGGTTTGGCTCAGTGTGATGATGAACATTTTTATCCCACTCATCGTTTTTGTACTGCTATTTTTCTGTGTGTGCCAGGTCGGCATTCAGTGTTGTGAAAAATCAATGCCTAGTTCCGCAATGCGGATGGTAACAATGGGCAAATCGATAATTGTAGCAAATGTAAAAGATGCTCAAATACAAACAGGAGAGTCAAATTCCCAAAGTATTGCCTAAGAGCCATATATCATCAGCGTGGGGACAGGGTGGATAACTTATATCATACCACAATTAAGCAGCAACGGGAACTACAATGGCATAGAGAGGTCTGGGTAGATCTGGATGGGGACGGGGTGATATATATGACCTGCACACCTGATAAATATGCTAGAAGAGGCCAGAGCTTACGAAGTGTGTGTAGGGCATGGATGCCAATTAAAGGTACACCTGCATGGGATGAGGCAGTGCAAGAAGCAGAGTACTATCGGAATGAAAATAACCATAAGGATTAGTTTGTTACTTTAGATGTAACGAAAGGGGGGAATGTGTGGGAGCGAGGGGTCGTTTGGGGCCCCCTCACACATTCTGCACCTTATGGACCTCTTGCTCGTGCAATAGTGGGGGACGCCTCCATTGCCCTTATGCTAACATTATCATCATTATCATAATGGGGCTATTGCAGGATACACTTGGCATCCATTTTTTGTGCCCTCGACTGCATCTTCGGACTAGGCCTCACTCCGATACTATGAGAAGGCTACTCTCCCCTCTGCAGCGCCGCGCACAGCGCGCTCATGGCCCCCACCTTTTCTTCCACTGTCTGAAAGCTTCGCGAATCCCTTTCTCACGGATGTGCAAGAGAATAATTGCAACAAATAGCAAACTGTAACATATCACCCTTCGTCTGTGATCACTGTCCTGTGTGTGAACTGGCTCAAACCATGCTGTGTAGCTCATCTCCACAAAACCTGCTCATACCCCTTTGCCCCTGCTGCTGGAAAATTACTACCAATGTAACCCTGTGCCCTCCTAAGGTATTCTCTTGATGTACCAGAAGTGTGACCCTGCTGTGCAGCCCACCCCACAGTGCCACCAATAAACCCAGACCTCTGTCAAAGTATATTGTGCCCTAAAACTAACATATGACATTACGCTCCCCACTTGTTTGATGTGCCATGCACCGCCCAGTCGCCCAGGTTATCAGAGAGGACAAGTCCTCTACACATTGTACCCCATAAAAGTCCCAATGAAAGATGTAATCGCATGCATGCAATGTATAGATTTTCTAGATTTGTTCAAAGGTATACTAATGATTGTTGTTTATCATATGTCAAATGGTAGTTTCACATGCCAGCTTAGTTAGTGTCAACTCTATCTCGCCGGAACCTAACCCTCACCCCTCCCGGACACATGCAGCTGAACCTCGTGACACTCTATCCAGGAGAAGCAGCGCCTACAACGATATATGTGCCTCTACCTTCCAGCCAATCCTGCACTGTTGTAGTACCCCATGTTAGTTGCGTCATTTATGATGCTGTTTCCCTTTATAATTGTTTGTAGCCTTATTGTTTGCCAGAGCGCTCTGGATGCCAATTGTATATAAACTTGCTAAATCTTGCAACCTGTCCTCCTAGTCTCATTCCCCACTGGGGTGTGTTGAATTTTATTATTCTGCATGTTTTAAACGGGGAGTAAGCCTTTACACTCATTATGTAAACCATTGATGATTAAAAGTAAATATTCAAATCTACAATTGATGTAAGAAGCTCATGTACCCAAGGGAATACAATTTGCTAGTTACAGCAACGTCTCTCTTTTTCCTGGTGGAGTTATATAATGGAAGATGCCACATACACTTTGGAAGAATAAAAAAAGGAGGGCAGGCTCAGGGAAACTTGACGTCTCCTGCACCTGCAGAGAACAGTTGAGTAAGCCCTACTGGGTCTGCCCGTAGCGCGAGATACCTGGCATCCCAATTGCCTTGAGTATTCCAGGCCACGCATGACGAATGGTCCATGCAACACTGGGGATGTTTTGATTCCCTAACCTTTCACAATGCATTGTGCTGGTTGGGGTACAAGAGGAACGTTTCTCTTAAGGGGCACCATGGCGAATCCTTCCTATTCCATTCATCAGGGGTGCTGCGATCCATGGCTGTGCAGGTGCATGCAGGAATGAAGCAGGGGCATTTATTGACACCTCCCCCTTCTTCTTCCTTGCTTGAAGAGTGCAGAGACATCCTAACCGGGAGAGCTGATGGCAGCATGAAGTCCTGGTGAGAGCTGGTGGAGCAGGTACATTAAAAAAGAATGTAATGAATGTATGGCTAAGTGTTTGAGTGGGTGCATGCATGCAAAGGTTTTTGTGTATGTGGTGTGAGTGTGTTTGTCAACAAATGTGAATGTGTTTACCAGGGTATATATGTGAGTGCGTGCGAATTCAATATGTATGTGTGTTCATGAAGACACTGCTTTCTAAGAATGTTGGGGGTATCGATGTGTCTATTAAGAAACGTGTAAAGTGGGCACTGTTTTTGTGCTTCTAATAGATCATAAGGTTAAAGGTCAGGTATACCAAGGAAAATACAATTCTGGGTGTCATCCGGTATTTAGGAACAAAGCAGTAACATTATTTCTGGTGTATCACAGCAGACCTAGAGAGCCTCTGTGCGTAGTGAAAACTACTGTTATTACAATATAATTAGAACATTTGATACAAAGTCTTCATACAATGCTCATAAGGTTAAAAGTAATGAACTCTCATTGTCTATGTTTCACATCCTTTAATTCATTGTGCTGTCACAATTGAAGAGATGAAGCGGCGGTCAATGCATTTTACACTGGCTAGAACACCATCGGGTCATTTCCTACCGCATTCTATTCTTTGCAATATTTGAGGACAGGTCGAGATCAGCTGATCTACAACAGACTTTAGACTTTGTGCTAAAAACCTCTGATTCTGTGGTCTGCAACCCAGACGATGTGGATCACTTCAAACCAAACGACATATGAAGCCTATGGCTGCTAGTTGAAGGTTTCCAAAATTGTGCAAACCGTGTTTGTGACGGCACTCCTGGCACATTCTCGACACTCTCTTAGAAAGCAATACAGGCATATATGCTTCACTGCCAGAATGACAATGTCTTCTTGCAGTGGCAATATATGTATGATCAGGCTCAGGCAGCAAGAGTGTTTTCTTAGTCAAATATATGAGCGGTGCCAGCATGAAAATGTCATCTTACAGTGGCAGTAATCATGAGAGTGGACAATCCAACTTTATAATGTCTTGTCATTGCGGCAAAATACTGGCATTATGGAAACGTGTTGGAAAATGCTCCTGTGTTTTCTTATCATATATTGGATTTTTAAATGTGTAAACCTACAGTGGTTGTAAATTGTAAAGGATTTACCCAATGTTTTTCAAATAAGGTGCTGTAAAATGTGCAATTTTAATGAAATATTTTCCAAATGTCTTGAGAGGAAAACCGCCCCAAAACACCCTCTGTTGATTAAGACTCCCTCAGTACACTCAAAAACTCGCTCTCTTTAGTGGGAAATATTTACCCCACTCCATAGAAAAATATCACCAGATGCCACTGCATATAGCCATTGCTTCTTAAGGGAGACATGGTTCACGGCCAGCTCTGTCAAGAGCTTTGATACTCTCCTCCCTGATGGCTACAAGATCCTCTCTGCACCCAGATCCTCCTGATCCGGTGGGGGGGGGGGTAGCCCTGATCTTTCCTGAGTGGATTCCTGACTCTATCATTCCCACTCAGACCTACTCCTCTTTTGAATGCCTCGTCTGCAGGCTTTCTCTCTCGCCTACCCATTCTCTTACTGTGGTTACCATCTACCGGCCTCCTGGTCAAATCACCTAATTTCTCTCTGAGTGGGCATACCTCTCCTCCTCCCTCCTGGCCTCTACCACTCAACTCCTCCTCCGCGGTGACCTCAATATACAATTAGACTCTCCTTGTTCCTCCTCTGTACTCTTTCGTGACCTCTGCGACTCCCTCTCCCTCCTCACCTCTGGCCCGATTCACTCTGCAGGGCACACACTCGATGTCTTGATCTCCTCTGACCTCCCCCTCTCCATACCTCTGACCACTCCTCTCTCCTGGAGTGATCACTCCCTCCTCTCCTCGCATCTCTCCCTGTCTTCCCCCCATGCCAAGTCTACCCCAACACTGCCACCTACCTTCTCGGACATCCGGCCCATGAAGCGTGTGTCAGTTGAGTCTTTAGCCGCCACTTTCTCTCCCCCTTCCACCTTTGGCTGTCTCACATCCTGACACAGCCCAGTCTCTGCTCTACTCTTCAATTTCTGATACTCTTGATGCTCTTGCCCCTGTCATGAGGGTCTGTTTGAAGTCCAAAGCCAAGTGCAATTCCTGGTATGACTCTGACCTAGCTACACTTAAACGTAAGTATAGGGCGGCTGAGAGGAAATGGAGGGCTTTCTGTTCATTCTCTGACAAAATGGCCTGTCGCCTGCTACAAAGGCAATACCAAATCTCTGTCCTCACCAAGAAGAGAGTCCACATTCAAGCTAATGTCTCTGTGGCATCTAACAACTCGGCCAAACTATTTCAAATCTGCAAGGAGCAAGCCAACCCTGCTGCAGTCTCTACCCCTCCTGTTGCCTCCAAGGCTCTTTGCAATGCCCTTGCATCTCACTTCATTTTAAAAAAAACCAAGACATCCTGTCCACCCTCTGACCCCCATCCCTCCTCTCCCCTCGCCATCTGTGCTTGCTCACCCTCCTTTAGCCACCCCCCACCATCCTTTCCTCTTTTCTCCCCTGACGAGGTCGCTAGACAAGTCCGATCTACGAAAGCCTCATCAAAACAGGTTCATCCCTGTTCCTCTAAAACCATCAAGGACCACATTGACACCCTTGCTCCGGCCCTTGCTGATTTTTGCAACCACTCCTTTGCCTCAGGATCCTTCCCCTCCCCTCTGAAGCACTCCCTCTTGCATTCTCTTCTCAAGAAACCCACAGCTGATCAATCTTGTCCAGCTAACTATCGCCCAATTTCCATTACTCCCTTTATTGGAAAACTCGTGGAAAAGTTGGCCATCTCTCAGCTTAACCTTCATTCCAATTCTGTTGGCTGTCTCCATGACCACCAGTCTGGCTTCAGAGCTACCAGAAGCACGGAAACTGCTTTCATGAACATCCGTGAAGATCTGCTCACCAACTTGACTTTAACATTCCCTCTGTCCTTATCCTCCTCGATCTCTCTTCTGCCTTCGACACGGTCAACGATGCCATCCTGCTCAACCGTTTCTGTGAAAACCTGGCTATCACTGATCAGGCTCTGGCCTGGCTGTCCTCTTTTCTCTCAGATCGACCCTCCAAGGTCCAACTTGGGTCCTTCCTATCATCTATCTTCATCTCTACCTGTGCATTCCCCAGGGGTCTAACCTCTTGCCCTGGCGTTTCAACCAATACATGGCAACTCTCGCCCAATGCATTGCCATTTTCTGCTCAGATTTCCAGTGCTACGCTGATGACACTCAACTCATTTTCAGGCTGCCCTCGGCCACCTCCTCTACCTCTCTCATCTTTAATTGCCTAACTGCAATTCAGGATTGGTGTGCCGTCAATGACCTTTGTCTGAATGCCAGCAAGACAAATATCCTCCTCATCGGCACACCTTCAACATCCTTTCTCCTCACTCTCTGGCTGGCTTCCCTTGGCACTCCTACTACCTCCCTTGCGAGGCTAAGAACCTCGGGATCATCTTTGACTCCACCCTTTCCTTCTCCGCCTATAACTCTGAGGTCTCTAAAAAGTAAAATTTCCTACTACACCTCCTCAGAGGTACTCTGCCTTTCCTCTCCTTCCCGCAGAAGCTCATGGTATCCCAAGCTCTGGTTCTCTCTAGGTTGGACTATTGGAACAGCCTTTTTCTAAATCTCCCTGCCTCTACTCTCCGCCCTCTGCAACTAATCCCGAACAGGACTGCAAAACTTGTCCTTAGCCTCAAGCCCTAGGATCGTATCTCTCCAGATCTGAAATCTCTCCATTGGCTCCCAGTGGATGCAAGGATTACATTTAAAACCCTCTGCATTGTCCACAAGGCTTTCTGGGGCCTGGGTCCAAAATACCTTCAGCTATCCCTGAACAAATACCTCCCCTCTCGAGCTCTTTGCTCCTCTACCTCTAACTCCCTCAGGGTCAGTCGTTTTTCAAAGAAACAAGCTGAGGTTAGATCTCTGTCTTCGGCTGGGGCCTCCCTCTGGAACAGCCTCCCTGCCACTCTAAAACTTGAGGAGAACCATCTCCGGTTCCGGAAGCACCTCAAGACCTTCCTTTTTCTTTTGCCTTCGCTCCCCCTCCCCCTGCTGATCTGTTCTCTCTTGGCACTGTGCACCTGACCACCCTCTATCCTCCAGGCCCAGGTACCTGCTCACTCTCCTGCACTGTCTCCGGGCCCCTTGCACTGGGATCTGTATCTGTACCCAATCAGCCCCCCCTTTTTCTTTCTGCACTTATCAGACCGACCCTGTCTGCTGCCTTAAACCTAGCACTTGCAAATTGCTGGGTGCACTACCACTGTTTGTTGCCTTTATTATTTATTTATTCTTATTTATCTGTTTCTCCTCTGCTTTGCAATTTCCACGTCTACCCCCTTCCATGCACTTTTCCCCTCCACCTCTCCCATGCACGTTCACATTCTCAATGTCACTGGGCCTAGTAAGATCGATGTTTTGTTCCCCCCTGTTCCCCTCCCTTGCCTTGTCATGCTTTGAAACACTTGTGTACGAGCGCGATAGAAATATAATATCAATATCAATATCAATATCTTATACCAACACAATATGTCCGGGCATAGAGTATGTTTTTTTCTGAAAAATACATAATAACCATGACTTTATTCATCTCCGGGTCTGTTCATTTTTGGCGCTCCTGGTATGACTTGTGACATTGGACCGACTCAACCAGTTTAAAAGTTCCAGAATGCATTATATATTGCAGTCACTGTCGCCTACTGGACCACCACTCTATCTTACTTCCAGGATACCCAGCTTGGCCTTAGTGATGGTATTGTTTGGCATGTTGATGGTGCAGAGCGGTCATCAAATCATGTGTTGCAATGTAGCTTACTACTTATTGACTTACTGCAGTACACCCATCAAATGACTGCCGGCTGTCTGCCCAAATGTAGTGTAGTCGGTCACTCTCTTCCTTTCCCTGCTCCCCCTCCTCGAGCTGCACTGCAGAGAAGCAGGTTGCTGCCTCTCTGCCAGTTGACTATTGGGTGACTGCCCTTATCAGGCCTTGTTTGCAAACTTGTGGCAAAGTCCAGAGGAACCAGAACTGCTCAAAACGGATGTACCACTGCCATCGATTGCACCAGCAATGATAAGAGACAACTCCCAAGGCTCAAAGGCTGTAACCAATGCCAACAGTCAACTTGAGGAGACTTCTCATGTGGTAGTAAGAGTTCAGTACAGGTCCCATACAAGCACTTAAGTGCTCAAAATATGACTCCCAATATATATATATATATATATATATATATATCATCAGGTGGGAGGCCAGTAAAGGCTGAAGGACAAGAGTAGTTGATGGGAAAGGTAGTAAGTATAGGATTGGAACAAAATAATTTTAAATACCACAAGGAGACAAAAAAGATTAAAGTTTTACATTGGCAATTAGGCATTCATCATTGATCAACAAGAGGTGAATGCTTTTTCAGGATTTTTCAATCGGGCAACATCTAATTCGGGTGAATGTTTTACCCACACCCTTTCAGGTGCACACATTTGTCATTCTTTTTATGTACCGTAAGCCCAATGTAACAATATTGATTTCCTACAACCTCCCCCTTTCAGAACCAGAAACAAACAGGGTTTCACAGAAGTTTTAGTAAAAAAACAGAAATAACTGAATCAATGTAACTATAACCAAACTATACATCTAGGAAAAATTGTTACTCCGATGCAAAATGATCAATCCACTTTTCTTTGCTACATTCATTTGAATTTGATTTTGTAAAGACACGCACATCACCATATATACATTGGGGTTACCCGGAGCGTGTATCCACTATGGTTTGACTCTGGAAAAAGCTTCCATTTGAAGAATCAAAATTGAATCAGAATATAACATCCTATCTAAGTCTCCCTACCTCCCCATTATTGAAAATTGATACCCACTCCCTTGCTAATGAAACATTTCACTTTCAAACAGTGTTAAAGAAAGCTCAATTGAAATGCTGGCTACTTGACATTCAAGCACGTAAAAAGCTGTAACATGGAAAATATATGTTCAATGCAATTTCCTCCATTGGTGTTTCTATTGCATCATTGTGTAAACGTGTACATTTGTCATTTTAAATTTACAATTTAAAGGTGGCAAACTGTGTAGCAAATAATCACCCTTTCCTTTTCTTTGGAGTGGTTCAGCACTAATAACAGTATTCGGCTTGGTGGTGCACCCATAGAATAACTTTAATTACATTATTTTTCTATGTATGCATATAGCGAAATGTCCTTTTAACTCCCAACATGCTTCTTTAATGCTCAGTGCTTTCCCAGAGAAGGAGTGAGGGGATCTTCTTTAAAACACCATCTGACCTATTCTTTTAGATCTATCATTTTAAAAGCACATACACTTATGCCATATTGGCTAATTTCCCAGAATGTTCGGTCAATTTATATATTCCCCCATCAGTACTTTCACAAATAACATAGGCTGGGATTTAGTCCATTCCGATTTAGGCTATAGCTCCCCTCTGAATTAATAGTGGTTATTGTCATGCTGTGTATTGCAGTACATGCAAACTATTGAGGGGTCAATTTTCTATTGTTAGATATAAAGCTCATTGGAACCATTGAGATTCCTCATTGTCTTCTATTTTGTAGTCCATGTCTACTATTTGTGTGCTCTTTTTATAAAAGGTTCTGCAACAACAGACACATACTTAGGGCCTCATCACATGTTTGGTGGCTCACTCACCACTGAACCAACTAGTGGCAATAGTAGAGCAAACAGCGGTAGAGTGAACAATTGACCATGAGGACCAGATAGGGCAGAAGGAAATAGCTAGTACGCATCTGGAGTCCCACAAAAATCACAAGAACAGCTAAATACAAAAGAACGTGCTGAACTAATCAAAGCAGCAGTAGATGATTATCTATCACAACGATTAGACAACATCAATCTAGCTGACTCTGCAAAGACAACAGTAGCAGAAATTCCTCAACAAATTTGCAGTATAAATCAGCAATTATATGTAAAGCAAGGAAAATTGGTGGCACAAAACCAGCATCCAGTAACACAGCTAGTCACCTTAAACCAGAACAGAATTGCAATTCGATGGGACATCATGCATACGACCAAGCAGTCGGACAGGGAAATAAAAAACAACCAAGGAAGGAAGACAAAAAGAATATTTTTTTTTAATTATCACACATTAATATTCAAGTGTCGGAATGCACCATATGAAAAGTATGATTTGTGTAGATCTAGCATATTAAATATTTTAGTGAGCTACATGAACTCAAGGATGTTTCGTCGGCCGACATTGATCAGGTCAAATTTTTATTGTTCGCCTGTGGATCAAATCTGGATTGGTCCTAAAGACTCTCTGGAGGGCTAAAATGGCTCTATGTGAAATGGGCTTTTTGCTAGCCCAAGATCCTGAAAGAATAGCCGTGAACCTAAGGACCTGACAGCATCAAGGAACCAACTACAATGAATTAAACCAGCACAGCCAGAGTGCCAGTGTGCATTCTGTGAGTTAGCCCCAAAAGCATAACCATTACCTGATGCAAAAATACAAAATGTACCCCTGGTCTCTTGGAACTCAAGAGGTAATAGCCATTTTCAAACAGAACTACACAATGGCTTAAATGATTTTGAAATTGTCGCCCTCCAAGAGACTTGGATGACATCTGCGCCGATATGGGACGACCATGTATTGATTCTTTTACCAGCGATCCCGGCACTGAAAGGACAGCCAATGGCAGGTTTAATGGTTGCTGTCAAAATCAGTGCTGGCCTTACTTTGCATGAATGGGCGTCTCCTAACAATTTCATGCAATTGGTCAAAATATCAAAAGGCAAATCAAATCTAGCCCTAATCAATCTATATAGAAATCCGCCTGCCATTTCCTATCCAGTTTATTAGAATCTATAGCAAACACACCCAGTATCACTGCGACCATAATTGTAGGTGATTTCAATTTGAACAACATGGTACCATCCAGTAGAAACAACTTCCAAGAAATTACAAGAAGGACAAACTTCATGAGAGACTGGAACTTGAGAATGGCGAATGGCTCTTTGCCAGGAGATGTACGAGCGCAGCCTACATGGCAAAGAGGAACCTTGTCAAGTACCATCGACTACATATTCCTATCAGAGGATCTATTTATGAAAGCGTTGAAATTTGAAATCATAAAACAGACTGTAAGTGACCACCATATGCTGCTTTTAACTTGGCCTCGTGGTGATGACCTTAACCAACAACAACAGTGGTGGATGACACCGAAATTAATAATCAACAATGCTAAAACCCGGTTTAGATGGACGCAGTATAAATTAACATTGTTGAATGAGGTTTTACAATCTTACCAATCAGAACCAGGTTTTGAGTCCTATGTAAACACATTGGCATTGTTCAAGAACTTAAACAACTTACATGATCTTCATCCTAAGAAACACAACCATACCTATGACCATCATTTTCAGTAAACGAAGATAATCTATAAAAGGATGCTGAGATCGACTTACAAACTTCTGCCGAATGAGAGACAACAAGGTATAAATAACATCAAATGCAGATACAAAAATTGGATATGTTCATATCAGAGTATCATGTTTCAAAATGACAGTGAAAACTTTATGTCACTGATATTCAGTAAAAATACATCACAAATATTGTCATTGCTTAATGAAAGAACAGGACAAAATCAAGTAAACCTACATTTGAATGGAGTGTCAGAAGTTTTTAACTTTATACGAAGATGAAAAATTTGACAATTATCAATATACAGTGCAGTCTAAGCCGCCATGGAGCCTGGAGTGCTCAGTAGACATAATTGAAGAGTTAATACTCTCGTGCTGCAGGACCACACGGCCTAACAAATCATATGATGAAAGAACACCCGAGACAGTGGGCCATCATACTCAATTATATATTCAAACAGATACTCCATACACAAAAGATCCCAAAGTCATGGTGTACATCTGTCATTGTCCCCATATTCAAAAAGGGCGATCGAGGAGCATCGTCGAACTATCGTCCGATAGCGTTCCTCGATTCTCCTGGCAAAATATTTACACGGCTAGTATTGAGAGATTTCAATTGTTAGACCAATGATGTGAAACAACGAGATCCAAATCAAACGGGGTTTGTCGCAGGAATGGGGACTGTGATAAATCTATTCAGGATAAATGCATTAAAAAAACAAGCTCATAACACTAAAGTACCCATATATTTTGCATTTAGCGATCTTCAATCTGCGTTCGACTCTGTATCAAGAGTCAAACTAATCAACAAACTCATTGAAGCCCAATGCCCTTCGAGCATAACTGACATCATCTACATCTTGCACTCTGCAACATCACTGCGGATTAGACTTTCGATAATGGGTCTTTTGTCATCATTGATCAAAACTGCAAGAGGACTGAAGGAAGACTGTATACTTGCATCAGCCCTATTACATTTTTTCATCCACAACATAAATATAGCTCTTAAGAGTGTTGAATCTGATTTGCCTAAAATGAATAATGTGGCCATACAAGCCCTCTGGTATGCGGACGACCTCGTCCTAATATAAAAAAACCCTATGGGGCTTCAAAAACTACTCACAGCCCTTCCTCATTACTTTCATAATAATGAACTCATTATAAATTGTAAAAAAAATCACAAATTGTTTTGTATGCTCCAAAACCTTCCTGTCAAAATAAAATGGCCTGGAAAATCAAAAACGTGAACTTAGAAATTGTATCGAATTATACCTATTTAGGCCTTGCATTTGATGGTATGGCAACTGTTAATACACACATATCCATCATTGTAAACAAGGTGACCCCAGCCATATCTCAAACCAGGCTAATATTATATAAATTTGGCAAATTTTCCATTAGTTCTGCAATTCAATTTTGGCAGCAGAAAATTGTTCCAACACTGCTATATGGTCTTGAATCAGGCACATTTATTAAAGACCTTTTATTTGACAAGCTAGAAGCCAAATATTGGCGGCAAATCCTAGGTGTTCCTCAATGCACCCCGGGGCCATGGATGAGATATGAGCTGGGTCTCACGTCCTTACAAGCAAAGTACCATTGGCTATTATGTGCCCTGTTGTGAAAATGTTTGGTATATTCCAAAATAAACACCTTGTTAACGACAGTGGCAAATTACATATTCTCTTTGAAACACCAATTCATACAAGAATGGACCAGAAACATTATGGAAATCATGTCAACAGCTGATGTAACACTACAGACTTTAATCAACAACCCTGATCAAGCCAAAAAGAAGATCTTCATTCAAGATTGGATAAGTACACGTTCAACCTGCCTAACTTACAAACATTTCAATCCGCAATATTTTGGGGAAAAAAAAACTTGGTGTTACTGAGTCATACTTATGTGAAGCTCCTAATCCTCAAATACGTTCTGCCATTTTGAGATTACGCTTGCATTTATGGCCCACTCATGATATTTTGGCGCAACGAAAGCAGATCATCCAAGAAGAAAATTACTGCCGATTTTGCATTGACTCATCGGTTAAAGAGACGCTTAAACATCTCATTGTAGAATGTACGGCATTATGTCATTTGAGATGTACACATTTTGTCAAACATATGGCCGAGATAGTTAACGTGCTTCCTGAATATAGATGGTCTGAGATAGTAGCAACACAAAATATGAGCATTCTCATAGCTACGATCTGCATCTTCAATTCTTTAGAACTGCATGGTGAGATCAAAATAGTAGAACTATAAGAATGAGATAATCATATCAACGCTATAGAACATGTTCAATCATGATATGAAATAAAACATAGTATGTATAATCATGAGTGTTGATCAAGTACTCAAAGAGGGTGTTTATCAGAAGGCGTTCTTGATCCTTTTCTCTGATAGTGAATTTTGTGATAGTACTGTAAAGACAACAAGTTTGATTACATGATTTTTGTTTAAACTGTATTTTAATGAATTTAAGTAAATTGAAAAGTTGAGAAATCAGCTAAATCGATAAAAAAAAAGAAATACAATATTGTTGAGTAGAAAAGAATATATCATGCTAATATATGGTGAAAGTATGTTATTAGAATTAGAGAGATATACATGTTATATTAATACACTCACTTTGTAGGATGTGAAGATTTTTCTTTGTTCGGTAAATGTCTTTGTGAATCTTCTTTTTTCCTGTAATTGTAAAAGAAAGTTAGTTGTAAATGTGGTTAATGGTGAAGTAGTTTCAGTAGTTATTCTAGTCAGTACAACAACTTCTGAGCTTAAAGAATAAATGTTCTGAGTACTACAAAGTCTTCAAAGGAAACATAGATTTAAGCAAACGCGACCAACTTTAAGTTAGATCTTGGACCTTGACCAGTGATTTTATTTCTATTGAGTATCGTGGAGACGGTTTCAGACTCTATTAGGGAAATACAATTGACCACATGCATCCTTTGATGCTGCATTCACTTGCTGCATTTGTGAAAGTCAACGTTAGTTTTTCCGGAATGGTTTTTAACCAGCGTTCCCTTTTAAATGCGAGACATGCAACCACTCTGTTAAAGGTTTATTGTTCAACAACGGAAATAATAGGCTTTTCTTCTTACGCGTACAATGATGAGCTCATAGTAAGTTACCTGCTTGTGGCGGTAAAAGCTGTCCCCCTTGTGAGCGCACATTTCCATTTTGGGTTTTTGGGGTAATCACTGCTAATGTTTGGGTTGCAGTGTAGTTTGGGATGTGGGGTGGTCTGGTTTCAAGTTGGGAAAAATTAAAAAGCACTTGGTGAGATGTAAGTTAGGACGAATATGTTTGTGGATTGATTGTGTGGTTGAACATCTATGGCACACTCTACTCTTCTTAATTTGAATGTTAGGAGCTTCGGTAACCTGGATAAGGCCCAGAAAATCGCGGAGTAGGCCAATAGGAAGGGGGTCTAAATCCTGTTCTTGCAAGAAATGCATGCACTTGATCGACGAGCTCTTGGCTTTGTCGTGAACTGGGGCTCACAGTGATACTACACGACATACTCCACAAATGCAAGGGGAACCCTTATACTAGTGCACCACTCATTGCGGTTCACACACTTAGATATCAGGGCAGATAGTGAGGGCAGGTATGACACAGTACATGGGTTAATGCATGGGAGGGAACTCCTTCTGATCAATATTTAGGCCCCAATATTGATGATGCAGAATTTTATATTTGATCTGTGTGCTTTCTACCTTCTGGCGGAGATCGTGCTAGGTGGTGACATAAACACCATTTTAGATATAACAGTGCACCGCACTGGCAACACTGGCCGATCTCTGAGCAGAGCGGCGCAGGAAGTACTAGATGGGGCATGATCGTTGGAACTCTTGAATGCATGGAGAACACTTCTACTCCTCTACTCACAATATGAAATCTCAGATTGATACGTCACTTGTGTCCACCTCATTGCTTGGTACAATGTCAAAATGCTTAATATGACTTGTTCCGCTGATTCTCCTGTCCTTCTAACTATAAGGTTTGCCCATTGTCCCCACTGTTGTTCGCGTTGGTGATTTAGCCACTTGCAGATCTGGTGAGGGTCAGGCATCACTCTGCGGGTATTCGGCTAGGTGGGAAGACGGATGTCATTTCGCTTTTTACAGATGACATCTTGTTATACATTGGTGATCCTGAACATAACCTGGTGAGTTGTATTGATATTGTGAAGGAATTTGGTCACCATTCAGGCCTGCGACTCAATAATAGAAAATGGCAAATATTTCTATAGACTGCGGATGCGCAGAAGCCGGTGGATACTGCAGTGTTGAAATGGGCAGCGCAGTCAATGAGATATCTGAGGATAATGATTAGCCGCTCGCCTTTGCTATGAGTTATATATAACCTGCATGAAAGCTAGACTGCAGCGATCTGGTAATATACTGATGTCACTGGCAGAGAGATTGACCCTAATAAAGATGGTAGGTATTCCTAAGATACTCTAATTGTTTCATACTATTCCATTATGGCCAGGTCGCAGGTTCTTCAAGGATTTTACAGCACTATGCACCTCTTATATCTGGGCTGGCAGGTCGGTCAGGCTAAAGTGGGCACACGTAGCCCATCCATACGAGGATGGCAGGTTTTGCACCCCTGACCTGGAACAGTATTACTTATTTGCGCAAATACAGGATGCAACTTACTGGGCAGTGAATGATTCTACATTACCCCATGTCTGTCTTGAATTCACATGTTTTGGTTCGACTCAATTGGTGTCACTGCTGGCTGGTGTTGTGTATCACCCTACACATCATTTAGATATATTTATTTAATTTCTAATGTAATTGTTGTTTATAACACGCCTAATACCATACTACAGTTTCTAAGCACAGATCTGAGATTCAAACCTCTGTTGCTCTGTGTGGTCTTGCTTCTAAGTGCTATCCTCCAGTCCCCGTGGGGGCAACCTATGCAGCATGGATGAAGATCAATAAGAGACTGAGAGGCCGATTCATGGAATTAATTTGCGCCGCGCAAGCGTGTGAAAGCGTGCGAATCGCAGCGCAAGCGCGAGAATCGCTGCGCAAGCTTGCGAAAGCCATGCACATCGATTAATGGAAGGAGGAGAATAGCCAGGGCCCACATTTTTTCACCCCGGACAAGTCTTTTTGGGATGCCTGACGACAAGATCTATGGCAGGTATAGGTTTCGACCTCGCATCATCCTAGACCTGGTCAGGGAGTGGGAAGATGACCTTACATCCCCCACCCTCTGCTCCCAAGCATTGAGCCCCTTGGAGAAGGTGCTCAATGTCCTGCATTTTTTGGCCACTGGGTCATTTCAGCGGACTACTGCCATAGTGGAGGGGGTCTCACAGGCCACGCAGTCACGCTGCCTACACCAGGTCTTGGCAATCATGACAGCGCGCCCCTCAGTCCGCAGGCACATATACATGCCCAGAACACCCGCAGAAAGGCAGGCCGTTGTCCAGGACTTTTAAAGGGTGGCACACTTCCCCAAAGTGGTTGGTGCCATAGATTGCACCCATGTGGCCCTACGTCCACCTAGGGCCACTGAGCATATCTACCGAAACCGCAAGCACTGGCATTCCATCAACGTGCAGGTGGTATGCAATGCAAAGGGAATCATCACCTCTGTCTATGCAAACTACCCTGGCTCCACTCATGACAGTTTCATATACAGAATGTCCGCCCTGAGCCGGGCCCTGGAAGCTGGGCAGGATGGTGACACATGGCTCCTATGTGAGTACAAATGCCCAAGCGCATGCATGCATGTCACACATACACAAATACACAAACCCCAATAATCACAACCATCATCACCTCTCCAGGGGACAGTGCCTACCCTCTGAGCAACAACATGATGACGCCAATCCGGAATCCCACCACACCACCCCAGATAAGATACAACGCAGCCCATATTGCAACCAGGGCCATAGTGGAGTGCACATTCGAGTGCTCAAGTCACACTTCCGCTCCCTTGACCGCTCTGGTGGGCAGCTACTCTATGCACCCCCAGTAGTGTGCAGGATCATTGTGGCACCATGTGTCCTGCACAATGTTGCAAAACGGCAGGGCGTACCAGTGGACATGGTGGTGCCCCCACATCCCCAACCACAGGCACAGGCGCTGCCAATGGGAGGGGATAGGGCACATGGCGAGGAAGCCCGGACCCAGCTTGTGGCTACATTTTTCACCTAAACTCCCACCCCTGAAGAGTGCACACAGGCCTGGCACATACCAGGTGACAATCGATGATGACAAAGAGACAGTCACTGTCACAACCTTACCACCCTGAGAATGTTGTCATGGAAGTGCCACATTGTGTGCATCCCTAGCTACTTAAACATAAGCAATCCTGTGTGACCAAAAGGCACACATGCAAGGTGAGAATCACACCGACCTGCAAAACAGGCCATGCCTATCACTGGTATGTCACCCAAACCCTCCCAAACCACAACATGACATGGCAAGCAATAGCTATACACCAACACAGTACCAATAAGGTACACATTGACATGTGAAAAATGTAAAGTGGCATCAGACAATGATGCCTGACATGGAATCAGATGAAATGACTGACCAACAACCTCCCACCCAAAAGAAGTCATACTCAAATGCATTCCAACATTTGTAGTTGTAACATAACAATGAATGCCTGTCTACATGCACATTGTGCATTGCAAAATAAACACTGCAGCTTCTGTGTGCCGTGTCCACCTCCTGCAACACACTGCTCAGCGCACAGCATAGTGAACAGCCATTGTGTGTGACGCACACCCTGAGCATCACATCTAAGCGACAAACTACATCAAAAAGCAAATTACGCATGTACAGGATCCACAATTGGTCATAGATCATGTGCTGCAGGGACACAGTGGGCACCAGAAGGCAAACAGAGTGTACATGTGGACATGGAAGGGTGGTTGTACATGTAGTGGATCATAGTGCGAGTGTGTGGGTCAGTAGGGACATGCACTCAGTATATGCATATGCAATCAAGTGACCATCAGTGTCCGCTACACATCACATATGAACATTGACCATGTGTAGACCCCAGCATGTCAAGCCACAACTATTCCCTCACACCCGAAAGGTAAACACAACACATGAACAGGCATTGATCATCAGAATACATCATGTACATAGGATACCACAATTACAATGTCAGGGTGTGCATCACACTGTAGGGCAAGGCAACTGTCAACAACAAAACACCCCCCCCTCCCTCACAAATCACCATGACCCACTGAACAACTGCACCTGGGTGATGTAGCCTTCATCATTGAAGTTCACCTGGTCACAGGATCACCCTTCCCCTTTGTCACCATCTTCCACCTTGTGTTTAAAAAGTGTCCAGCACCCTCAGAGGCCACCTTGACTTGCAAAAACACCAAATCAACACAGAAGCCAAGCAAAAAGCCTGCAGGCAGCAAAACAAACCAGAAGAGCCTCCAGTAGATGACTTGAAGTAGCAGTACGTCACAAAGCCCAAGTACTACCACAATGACGTAACAACCAAGGTAGCACAGTAAAACAATGTCACAACAGGATGTGTACCATGTGTGATACATAACACAGAATGATGAACCACAAACTGATGTGTACTGTCACAGCTCCCTTGTACAGGCGCAGGAGTGGCACGAACCAACCAACCCCACCGTGGTCTGGGTGAGTGCAAGGTCAAACTCACACAGGCGTCTGAGACCCTGGTGGGGAAGGAGGGTCAGGGATATGCAGTCGGGATAGGCATTGCTATACTGGATAACTAGAATGAGGCACAGGAGAGGGGAGTAGGATTGACGCGGGAAAGTAGTAAATGCACAAAACTGGACTACCCACATTAACGCATACACAATTACACCAAACTTGATCATCATGCACATAATAACAAATTACTCAAATGGAAGACAAAGAGAAACGTATGACTGGGGTGAGTGCTGGCCTGCTGCCTGCGCACTCTCAGGTCCGGTAACATGTTCAATGCTGCAAAGAGAGCCACAGTTACTAATCTGTGCGTGCCCATAACACACAAACACACCACCATATATGCCCCAAAGTAACAAAATACTCTACAAACAAACAATCTGGTGTGGATGCTTCGTACCCATACGTAACATTACCCCTGTGACGGTTCATACACAGTCAATGCAGTAAGTCAGGCACTGGTGGGTGTGTGGAAAATGGAAGACCAATGCGTCACGATTCACACAACATGCAATATTCTCTGGGTAAGCAGCCAGACGCATATAGCAAGGTATGACTTCAGAACAAGTCATGTTCCACCATGACCGAAATAAAGTAGGTAGTGCATGTGTCAAATTCTACATGGGAATGAAATGCACTGTACACAAGTCTGTCCCTTGCTGTCTGTCCATGTGAGCTGCTTCTTTCCATGTCTTGGAATGCTACATGGCTAATACAAGTGCCTCAATGGACCATGGTAGACCGGAGGGTATGTGCCACTGACCCTGCAGGTGCCCCAGACAACTTTCCCATCAACTAGCCATTAGTCCACCAATGCATCTCAGCTGTATTGTGTGCTTCAACACCAATATTTGTCCAAGCTCACTGTCAGTGCTGCTACTAAGCATGCATGTGCAACTGGCTTGGTGAAAGGTTTGCTGTGCTGTGGCCCCCCTGTGCTGCTCACCTTGCCTGGAGTCCCTTGAAACATGTCAGCTGTTTTTGGATGTATGAGCGCAATCCCTGTGCCTCTGCTTGCGCACACATGCGCATGTCGGCACCACCAATCGTGTCCAGCTTCCAGACGTCCAATGGCCATGTCTGCTGGCAAAGGTGGTCTGGAGGCTCATCCCCCTGCAGAAAGGGCATGAAACACATGATTAATGCTTTAAAATCATCTGTGTGTGTCTCTTCAGGCATTTCATGACTGGACCATGTCAGAGACGTACATCAGAAATCACACCATTGGTGCGTCTTTCACTGCCAAAGTGTGGTACACACTATCTATGGCATGAATTGCAACAAGCACATGTACAGTAAAGATAAGAAACATACTACACAATGCATAGAAATTAATGTACACATGAATCATGAAACCCCCCTTCTAGCGAAAGAAGAACAGTGGTCAATAACACCCCTATCATCCCCACTAGGGGTGTTAACACAAGTTGGATAGCAGCAGACATGCCACAGATATGACAGTCCAAAGCCCTTGTGTGATAGACTGTTACACCTAACCATCCTTGCGAGCCCATGGATAAGGGAAGCAGGAGTGGCATATGTGAGTCAGGACCCCAAGCTGCAAACACATACACAAGACAAGCTTGAAGGGCCCAGCTGGAACAGACAGTGGATGCTTTCAAAAGCCACAAAGCACCATACCCTCACATGAAAGCACAATAGACAAGCAATTTTAAACTATATTAACTAATTACACTAACTATGAAAAACCTACATTACCTAATTAAACTAACTATCAAATTGAAACTAAACTAACTAAACTAAAAGAAAAATCAAAAATGTCCACATACGACCCTCGGGGAGGGGGGGCACCCAGAAAGGGGGAGGTACAGGGTGCTGCTCAACACCCACATGCGATGATGTTGAGGAAAAAAAAAACCTCCATGGGCTCAACGCCTGCACAGCCCGTCCTATGTGGGAGATACATTGTCGTCCGAGACTGGCTCTTCCTGGAAAAGAGGACGTGACACAGGAGCCTGACCACGCCTAGCCGCGGCTTGCCCCTCGTCGGCAGCAGCAAGTCTGCCGGACGGGTGAGCATGGTTCTATGTGGCGATGACACGTAGGTCTGCATGCAGAAACTCCCGTGATACACGTGCTTCCTCTTGCCAGGTAGCACGTGTAACATGGAGTTCCTCCAGCAAGGCCTGGCTGGACAACTGCTGCACCTCCCGGCAAGCATGCAGCTCAGCCGAGATTGTACGCTCAAGCTGCGCAAACCTCTCCTCTGCCCGCTCCCTCCGGGACATCATAAGGACACCCAGAGTGGATCTGAGGGAAGCATACTCCTGCCTCAGGGCCTCCATGTGTGCTTCTGTGTAACAGAAACAACATTTCAGCCTGGCGTGCCCTGTCTGAGGCCGCCATGCCCAGCCTGAGCGAGCGGGCCATGGACCGTGCCGTCTGGTGCTGGAGAAGCACCTGCCTAGCAGGGGGAACACGGATTTGGCCACATGCTCCATTCTCTCCGCAATGTTCTCCATTGCTGACCCCTGCTGTTCAGAATTGGCAGTCATGTCTTGCTCCCACTCAGTATACGGCGGTTGCGCGTGGCGACTGCGTTGCTGGGCTTGACACCTGCGGGACCCAAGGACCTGGTGTCCTCGTTGTGTTGGCACCACCCGCGGCTGCACGAATACATGCCCCCGTCGACGTGATGTCCCAGGCACATTAGTGACTGGTTTGGAGGGTAACCCTGTGTCCCGGTACACCACAGGTGGAGATTCCAACACTGTCTGACCCCTCAGTGCAGGTGTCATGGACAAAGGAGTGCCCACATCAGAATCACTCAGCCCTGACATATGGACCTGATGCGCATCCAACTCGACATGGACGTCAGAGTGTTGATCAGGGCTGGACTCATTGCCAGCCAGAGACAAGATGTGGCCTACCACCCCACTACCCCCACTTGTGCCGGGTTGCTGTAGTCATAACAACCCTGTGCCTGGCATGACAACACCATCCTCTGACTCCATTGTGTCATCATCTGAAAAGGAGAGAGAGAAAAAAGGTCACTACACATGTTAGAAGCACACAACACACACACACACAGACATCACACAGACACCAAACACATCAAGCAGACATGTCACACACAAAATAGAACCTGCCCAGCATGCTGGGTCAACTTGACATTGCTTCTGTGATTAGGCATGTAGAATGGTGTCAGTTTGCACAGAAGTGGGTTGATGCAGTGCAGCAAATTTGTACGTTACTCACTATCTACATGTACAAGTACTTCATGATGTGTGTCAGAAAATGTGAAGGCAGTGCAAGGTCAACTTCAGGCATCACGTGCAATGTGCATTCAATGGGCAGCATGGCTACAAACAAACCACCCCTTCCCCCAAGTGCAAATGCAGGGATGCCTAGCATGGTATCAAAAGGCTGACCATAGACCTGTGTATTGACAGACAGTGTTGACTAGCATCAACTTCATCATGTGAGTCAAGTGACAACACAGCAAATGATGATGGGACAGTAAGCAGGAAACATGATGAAACCTCTGGAGTACACCCACGTGTGAAGAAGACAGTACACCAGTTGGACAGAGCCACTGGCCATTAAACAGGCTGAGGCCTGTGACCCACACAGACTGTCACACCCTAAACATGTGTGTGACGCAGGACTGAGCCACAGTGGACATGGGAAGGCTGATGAAATGCCATGCAATTTAGGTCACCCTGGACTCGTACTACAATGATCATCCAGTCAAGGACACATAGGGGCATGCGTGGAATATACATGGAGCATGAATGGGCACTCATGTCCCTGCGGGGCATCTGACCTCTGCACAGTCCAAGTGAGACACCCTGCATCAAGTACAAAGGATGTACCACACATCATATGTCTGGCAGATTCGCGCTGGAAGTTAGCGTGTACACAGGACGCATGAACAGGGAAGTACTCAACTGCAAAATTGAAGCAGGCCAGTGCAAAGGTGGAATTGGGGTACAGAGCAGGGGGTGGAGGGGCAAGTGAGCATGCCTACATGGAGTACCCGCATGCAGGCAGAGGACACTTGCATGTCAGTCATGCTATGACATAGTCCCTGGGCTGAGAGGGAGGTCACCCCACGCTACATGCAGAAGGGCCAGTGAGCTGGAACATGGAGTGGAGGGGCATCCTGGTGACCAGCATGTGAGTAGGGTGCAATAGTGGTGATGCGGACAGTCCCCGTCCGCTCCACATGTCCACCATCCAGCAGAGCAGCCATGCATCAGGGAAGCATTGTATTACTTGCACATCAGAACCATGTACACGTGACATGTAGTGGCAGTCATGCACAACACATCACACAAGTAAAACACACATGTCCTCAACAAACACGCAGCAACACTCACTGGTCTGGGCATCAAAGTCCAGCATCTCTCCCACTCCTTCAACCAATTCAGATGGTATGAACTCTGCAACGAGTGACTCATGCGGAGTGAGGTCTTCCTCCTCAGGAGCAGGCCCACTGCCAGACACCAGACTCAAGTTGTAATTTGAGGCACGTTTAGCCTTAGCGCTGCGTTTGATGGCATTCCAGTGCTTTTTGCACTCTTGTGCCGTGCGCACCTCATGGCCAAACGCACTGACATGTTCCACAACTTGCTTCCAGTGGATATCACGGTGGGAAGCCGTAGTCTGACAATTAGGACTCACTAGCATGTCACGGCTGTGGTCCCACACGTAGTCCACAAGGAAGTCCAGTTTCTGGTTGCAGAAAGGCTTCTTCATTGACATGCAGGAGGTCGTGGCTGTGTGTGGGTTCCCAGCCTGTGCTGCAGGAGCAACCTTCCTCCTCTTGGATTGTGGCGCAGACCTTGGCTGGCAAATGCTGCCATGATCAGTATGGCCAGTGGCACTGGTGGATTGAGCCACGGGAGTGGCAGGTGGAGGGACGACCAAAGGCCTGACTTGCGTCAGTGGCAGCTGGGTGCCCTTTAATGGACGCTGCGCAGCAACATCCGCTGTGGCAGGGTCATTGACGTGACTGTCCTGGTTGGCAGACTCACAACCAGGGTGTTTTTGGCTGCATCTGCCCCTGCACTTGCCAACACCCGCTATTCGGGGCAGCAGATGACATTACTGCCCCAGGGACATGTGACTTGGTCAGGGCAGCCCTGCGTGCACCTACGGTTTCCCTCCTGGCCTGTTGGAAATCTTCCAAGGACTCTTCAAGTGCCAACGCATCCTGCGCTGGCAGACCCTCAGCCTGGGTGGTGGTGTACACAGCTTCACCTGCAGCTACCACTACCCATGGGCCGGTGGCAGTCGATGAAATGGGCTGCCGGGTCACACGAGTGCCAGTGCCAGATGCAGAAGCTGCATCTCCCGGAACCACAGGGGGTGGTGGCTTGACGGCACCGACACATGGCACAACATCATGCTCAAGTGGCGCACCCCTGCCTCTTCCCCCTGTGCGGCCACCCTGGACACCCTGGAGTCCCCCTACTCCCTGGTCACCCAGGCCACGTACCTGACCACGCCTGCCACAAGGAGGATGCCCAGCTGAGGTGCCCCTCACCTTTGGTGGCCTCCCAACCATGGCACAGATGGAGTAGTGCCGGCACAGATGGAGGAGTGCCAATGGGAGGTGTACACAATTGTCCTGTGCAATTGGGGTTAAGGGGGTGGGATGCAAGACGTTAACAGCCTCCCTGCACCTGCAAGGCTGTATGTGACCCCAGTGATCTAGTGACGGGTCAAACAATGCTCAGGCACCCCAAACCTGCAGTAAAACCGTGCACGCAACCCTGCAGCCTACGTGCGTGGAATTGACTTCCCGCAGTACGCAGTGGCACCCAGTAACATGAAAAATGTGTACGCGTGTGACACGCAGGCTACTATGACCTCGAAAACGGGTGCGATACACAGGGGCTCCCGCAGTGGGAAAAATAGTGTGCGCGACTCACCGTCTGACTAGCGTGATAATGAAAAACATGCATAGCCAATACCCCCGCCAAAAGAAGAGATACATCCTTGATTCGCTGTGAAGTTGTGATGGTGCGCGAAACAACACGAAGTAGCAACACACGTCGGTCTCCAAGAAAGGCACGTACAGTGAACTGCTGGCCCTGCTCACCTTTAACCCGTGCTCAGGGAAACGCCCGCGCGCGTCACGTCACTTACGCGCGTAGCCCCTTTCCTCAGATTACACGCATTCACATGCGGGCGTGCAGTTTTTTCATGCACGCTCTGAACCACTATGCCCACGTCATGAGTGAAATGCCTGTGCGCGCTACGTCACAGTCGCGCTTACGCGCTAAGGGCCTTTCCTCGAATTACACGCTGATGTGCAATTTTTTCACATGCCAAATCATTCCGTATCAAGCTGGCCACGCGAAAACACACAGAAGACCACGCTCCTGCCCAGAAGGTCATTTTCCTGCCCCCAAGAGCCCGAGCACGCTCCCACCAGCCATCTGCTGCTGCCTGCCTGCTGCCCACGTGCCCTGCTATTTGGTGCATGCACCTCAGCCATCTGTAGGGGTCCAGTTGCTGTGTCCACCCCTGCTGGAACAGAAGACTCCCGACTGGGATACCATCGCTCCACAGCCCAGCCCCAGGACCCAGTTGCCCACCCACACCTGCCTTGGGGGTCGCCATGTCGCTGCAAACACCATCTGATACCACTGGCGACCCCCAGCCAGAGAGGCAGAGGGCCACCAGCTTCAGTGAGAAGGAAGTTGGTGTCCTGGTGGAGCATGCCCTGCGGCATTATGATGCCCTCTTTGGAACATCACGCGCCAACAAGGAAGGACGGGAGAGGATCTGGGAGGATGCAGTGGTTGCCATCAAAGCAGAGGGGGTGGCAACCCGTGACATCAAGCACGTCCGGAAGCGCTGGGAGGACTTCAGGTCCAGTACCCTCTACAAGGCCCGGAACCTCGCGGAGGGGGGCCGGGTCAGCATGAGCAACATCCAGATGAGGGTCCTGGAACGCGTAGGCCCAGTGCTCAACACCCAGATCCTTCGGAGGCAGACCCATCTGGAGTTGAGCGGTAAGTGGCCAAGCATTGCTGTGTGAGACAGGGCATGTTGCAGTGTGCTGGTAGTCTGATACTTGCCTGTATGTGTGAAATAGGCCATGTATGGATGTGTGTGTGCAGGGACATCATGGTCATGCATGTGAGACCAGTAATGTGTGAACCACATAGATGGTGCATGTGTTCCAATGCAACATGGGGAGATGTATGCGGAATGCACACATGAATGCATGCCAGTCTCTGTTCTTGGACATGGAGGGGGGGTGAGGGATGGGTGCTGCTCTCCTGTACATGTATGGTGCACATGTGTGTGTGTCAGAGAAGTGTGTGTGTAACTTTGAAATGCCATGGATGCATGAAAAATATCTGTGATGATGTGTAGATTCACTCATGCAGTGTGGTCACCATTGTATCCACTGTGCCTGTGGTGTACAAGCCATGATGCATGACCCTCCGGTGATGTGCGTGCATGGGATCAGTGTGAGCCATGATGCATGTGAGTTTGAAGGCAACATTTTGGTTAAAAGAGGTCCTTGTACATGGATGCTGATGTTGATTGCAGGCGCCGTGCCTGTTTCTGCATGTGTGTTGCGTCCATTCACCCATGTATTGTGGAGGGAAAGGATGGAAGTGAAATTTGACAGAGCCACTCATGTGTTATTGCTTCCTGTCTAGGGGAATATTGTACTGTACCCTGATGCTTGTGTTCGCAGCGTCAAGTGAAGAGAGGGCAGAGACGGCGCCATGGAGCCAAGCGGAGCGGATGCTTCCACCGGGCGTCGACGCAAGGCCCAGCCACCCTCCCAGGAATTGCCATCATCCTGGAGCGAGGGGACTGGTGCCACGTCTGCCACTACGGCTGTAGCGGAAGGGACGGGTGAGCCCCCACAGGGACTTGTAATGGCGGAAGACGGTGTGGAGACATCCAGGTTGGTGGTCTCCACAGAGGAGGAGGAGCCCGCTACTGAGCCGCACATGGGGCCTGGTGGGGGTAGTACCACTGGTGCAAGTGGTGCAGTCCAGGGCCATGGTCAGGAGGCAGCACAGGTCACCGTGGAGGGGCCTGTGCATGTCACTGTCCTTGACCCTGTGACTGCACCACCATGCACCAGCAGGGATGCCCCGTCACAGGCCCGTCCATAGGTAAGGGGGAGTGCCACGTCATCTGCCTCTCCACTACCTGCAGACGAGGGGTCCCACAACCGTATGGGCTCCCTCCTGGTTGGTGTCGAGTTGCACATGCGTGACATTCGTGATGATGTGCGTGCTTCCTGAGCAGAGCACGCACGCCATCATGAACAGCAGCATCGCAACGTGGCTCTGTTGGGAGGGGCCCCGGTCGGTGGGCTCCTACATGTGTCGCGCACTCTGGCGGACCTCTCCTCCTCTGTGGAGACTATGCGCCAGTCGTTCTCCCTGCCATCTTTAGGCCCAGATTCCACCAGTGCCCACTGTGGACCTGGCCTGACCAACACAGCCAGCTTGGTGGAGATCCCATCCTGCCACAGTTGGGAGTCGGCGGTCCAGCAGGAGTGGACACCACAACAACTGGAGACCAGCTGATGGAGGATGTGCAGGCATCATCGGACAGGGCACATGGACAGCAGCAGCAGCAGGCTCTAGGTGGGAGCAATGATGGCTCGGGGCCATCGACATCAGAGGGGCAGGCATCGGCCAGAGGGCAGGAGAACCCTGGAATGGGTGTGTCTTCTGTGTGGCTGCAGTTGGGCCGGCGTACAGATGCAGAGCGGCGGCAGGCAGAAGAGGCACGGCTCACGATGGTCAAGTGCCTCGAGGCCATTCGCAGGGAGTTGGAGTCCAACATGGCATCGTCCCTGCGAACCCTCAGGGCCATGGAAGAGGACCGCCTCCAGGACATCGAGCAGGAGTTCGATGATGCCCTGGCCCGAGAAATTGGGAAGTGAGCCGTCGGACTAGCCCGCCGCCATTGTATATAGTTTGTAGTTTTAGGTTTCCTTTATCTTTTTCATTCATTTGGGGCGCTTGGACTATGCCCCGCCTTTTTGTATATGGTTCTTTATTAGGTAGTTTTTTTGCTAGGTTTCATTTCATTCGTTGGGCTCAGGGACCCTGGATTACTTCTTTGTACATAGTTGAACAGTGGATTAATCTATTATTATTTTTCTCACCATGGAGCAATGGATTTTACTGTTTCCATTTCCTTTGGATTTGATTTGGTGGCGGAGACTTTGGACACATTTTCATTTCGATGTATTTGGATTCAGACTTCATGTTTTTCTTTTTGTGTTTTGGGAATGCTGCATTTCATCTTTTTTTCAATTTTTTTTTCATGTTTTCATTTGATTACATTCTTTTTGTGTTCAATACATTTTGCTTTATTACTTTGATGTGTGGTATTCTCTCATTGGTTTCATGCATGTCACGGTGTAGGTTTTCACAATCACCAGCACCCATTGTGTGTGTGTGACAGACATGTGTTGATGTACATTCTTGCCATTTGGGTTGTATCATGTAATGGGCATTTCAATGTGGGGTGGATGGGATACTTGGTTGGGTCTTTGCACAGGGGTGGCGTGCGGTGGGATTTGGGTGGCCATGAGGCCCATGATTGTGGATCATGATGACGTTTTGGGGGGACATGAGTCGGGGCCTGCTGGCAGGTGCCTGTCAATGCTGGGTGGGTGGGGGTGCTGGGGGACATGAGTCGGGGCCTGAGCCTCACTGCTGGGGGGTGGGGGTGCCGGGGGACATGAGTCGGGGCCTGCTGGCATGTGCCCCTCACTGCTGGGTGGGTGGGGATGCTGGGGGACATGAGTTGGGCCCTGAGCCTCACTGCTGGGGTGTGGGGGTTCTGGGGGACATGCGTCGGGGCATGCTGGCAGGTGCCCGTCAATGCTGGGTGGGTAGGGGTGCTGGGGGACATGAGTCGGGGCCTGAGCCTCACTGCTGGGGGGGTGGGGGTGCTGGTGGACATGAGTCGGGGCCTGCTGGCAGGTGCCCCTCACTGCTAGGTGGGTGGGTTTGCTGGGGGACATGAGTCAGTGCCTGAGCCTCACTTCTGGGGTTTGGGGGTGCTGGGGGACATGAGTCAGGGCCTGAGCCTCACTGCTGGGGGGTGGGGGTGGTGGAGGACATGAGTCAGGGCCTGAGCCTCACTGCTGGGGTGTGGGGGTGCTGGGGGACATGAGTCAGAGCCTGAGCCTCACTGCTGGGGGGTGGGGGTGCTGGGGGACATGAGTCAGGGCCTGAGCGTCACTGCTGGGGGGTGGGTGTGCTGGGGGACATGAGTCGGGGCCTGCTGGCAGGTGCCCGTCAATGCTGGGTGGGTGGGTGCTGGGGGACATGAGTCGGGGCCTGCTGGCAGGTCCCCCTCAATGCAGGGTGGGTGGGGGTGCTGGGGGACATGAGTGGGGCCTGCTGGCAGGTGCCCGTCAATGCTGGGTGGGTGGCGGTGCTGGGGGACATGAGTTGGTGATCACTAGTGCAAGGTGACATGTGGGCTGGCTGGGGGGCATGCCCATGGTGGATGGGCTGCGTGCGGGACATGACCAGGGGTTCTGGGTAGTCCCCTGTGGTGTGGGCTGCCTGCAGGGGCCGTGGAGGGGGTAGAGGGCACACCTGGGAGGACCCACACTGCCAATTCATGTGTGGGACTCCCCGCGCACCCCACTGGATACACGTACCCCGCTCTGACAGCAGAATCGTGTGTGAAACTCCCCGTGAACCCCCGAAATACACGTACCCCGCTCTAACAGGGCCATTCGCATGTGAAAGTCCCCGCGAACCCCAGTAATACACGTACCCTGCTCGCACAGGGCCAATCGCATGTGAAACTTCCACGCACCCCCGAAATACACATACCCCGCTCGCACAGGGCCATTCGCGTGTGAAACTTCCCGCCCACCCCTGAAATACACGTACCCCGCTTGCACAGGGCCATTCACGTGTGAAACTTCCCGCGAACCCCGTAATACACGTACCCCGCTCGCACAGGGCCAATTGCGTTTGAAACTCCCCGCGAACCCCAGTAATACACATACCCCGCTTGCACAGGGCCAATCGCGTGTGAAACTCCCAGCAAACCCCAGTAATACACATACCCTGCTCGCACAGGCAACGTCGCGTGTGAAACCTCCCGCAAACCCCCGTATTACACGTACCCCGCTCGCACAGGGCCAATTGCGTGTGAAACTCCCCGCGAACCCAGTAATACACGTATCCCGCTCGCACAGGGCCAATCGCGTGTGAAACTTCCCGTGTACCCCCGAAATACACATACCCCGCTCGCACAGGGCCACAGGGTACGTGTATTCGAGGGGTGCGCGGGGAGTTTTATAGGCGTTTTCGTGGTTGGGGGCCTGTATGCTGGTCCACTGGCCTGTGCGCCATGTACGGGATTTGTGCGCTGTACATGGCGCACGGGGAGGGGTTGGGGGTGTAACTGGCGCTGCTGCAGGTTCACTGCGCCACTCTGCACCACGGCCTGTTATGGATGTTAAAATCCATGAATACGCTGTGTGCGTAAATGGATGTTGGCCAGCCGCGTCCGCCACTTGTGCGCTGGATTCTATGAATTACCCCCTTAATCCTCTATCTATATATGACAAGCAACTCCCACTATGGCGGATGCCAATACTGTATCATACCACTGATAAAGACATTGCAAAGATCTGGAGCGCGGCTGGTATTATGATTGTTGGAGACCTATTTGTAGTTGGTCGTTCTGTTGGTCGTTTTGTACAATGGGAACAATTGAAACCAGTAATGGCAGATAGTCCATTTCATGTGCTACATTATCTCTGAATGCGGGCAGCACGTAGATCCCTGTGGTCAGTGTTCCCAGACAAACCTTCAATACATGCATGTCTGTCGTTCATTTTGTCTAAATCCCATGGTAAAAAAGTATTTCCATGTTGCACAAACTGGTGCAAACTAAGGCTAATCATCTGGTGTGACAGATTTGTTCCAAATGGTGCCACAACCTTCAAACACAGATTACGGATACACAGGGGAAGGCTATATGTGCCTTAACAGGTTGCACTTTTCCCCGTTGAGACCATCTCATTTTCAGGCTAATGGGTCAGGAGAGTGTCCTAGGTGTCCTAGGTGTAAGGTAGGGAAAGCAACCCTATCACACATGCTTTGGCTATGACTCATGCTACATGAATTCTGGTGTGACGTTACTGACACGTTATCTGATATACTTGGTCAGCAGATTAATGTATCTGTTCTAGAATGTGTATTGGGACATACAAGGAAGACGGACGTTACTAAGCGCAGATTCCTGAATTTAGGTCTGCTTCTTGCCATGAGGGTGATTCTAATGAGGGGAGACGTATAGTAGACCAACCACATATGAACACTGGCTGTCCGATATCATCTGGGCAAATGACAAGGAAGAGCTATACATTACTTTAATGCCAAGTAACGGCTGTCCCGAAAACATGTGGACTCACTTCTGTGCATACCTGGCCAGATATGACTCTCCGACTTAGTGATATATGCACCTTTTGTTTTGTTGATTTGTGCATTATACGTTCTGATGTGGATTGTTCAGGTGACCACGATGCATATTCCTTTTCTTTTTCTGTTGTCCTGTTGAACTTTTGTTTGGGGAAATTCCTGCAATGTTCGCGAACTTGCCAAAAGTTAGAGGACAACCATGCATATTTCTGTATATAGGGTCAGTGAAAAGCAGTTTTTAGATGGCTTATGATTTTGGCAATACTCAATTTTGGAATGTCATTTTAGACCCAACCGTGAATGGTTCTGCAAGGTCTGGGGCTGTTTCACCAAGTGAGGGCAAAATTAGAGAGGGGGCCCTAAAATGTTTGAACCGCTCATAAATGTGGTGCCGTTTGATGGATCTACGTAAGTTTGCAAACCGATTTTATACCCAACTTTGAATGTGTTGGGGGGCGTGGCTACATGGCTACGTGAACAGACGTGCTCTGGAGGAGCTCCTACTGATCCGTCACCGATCCTCACAGAAAATGAGGGATTTTGCAAACATTAACAGCATCGAAGCCCATCCGTGAATACATGAAGGTCTGGCGTGTACATCGAGCGCTGGAGCGGGCTGAATAGAAGAAAAGCTGAGGAGTAATGGCCAACCGAAGTGGCTGGGGACTCGGGGCATGAAGAGGGTTAAGATGGCGGCCGGAGACAAAGGAACAGTTACTGGCCATAAAACCGCGGCCGCCCGTGGAAGTGGGTAATGCGGCTGCCGCGCCCGTCAGTCTTGGGAATATGAGAATAGACCCGGGCTCGCCTGCACATATGGATCGGGCTGGACACGGCCCGTCGTTTTTGAGGGAAGACAGTGAGAGCCCCTGCCTGTGACGCCGGGGCGCCCCGAAGGAGGGAGTGTGCTCCTTTCAGCCACGAGTGTCTGGACGCGGGGACCTGAGGAGCGGGGGCGCCTGCGGGCCCCCGCTGGACGAGCTGCGGGCAGGGAGTGGTGCCGGCCCCCGCGAAGACACGGGCTGCCGGTCATAAGTAGCCGGAGTCGATGTGGAGCGGCCGCGGCGGAGTTCGAGCGCGGCTGCCCTGGAAAGCGCTTTGGTGGGGGCTGTAAAAGTCGGGCGCACCGGGGCGCCTGAGGAGAGGGCCCCTGGACCCCCAAGCACGGAAGATCTAGTCGGATGGACTAGAGGCGGCATCCCCGGCCCCGGGAAGCGTGTGTGGACACACCTGCGGCAATAGTGCAGCTGCATGCAGTAACAGGAAGGGCATAGCACCACGGGCAGCCGGTCATACGAGGCTGGTGCCGGTGTGGTGCGGCAGAATCCGAGAGCGGCTGCCTTGTAAGGAGCCTCGGCAGGCGCTGCTGAAGTCGGGCGCACTGAGGCGCCTGAGGCGCAGGCCCCCAGCTCCACAAGGGCTGCATACCTAGTCGGATGGACTAGCGAAGACACCCCCGGTCCCAATATGCACGCCCCGGGCAGCAGAGCGGCTGCATGTGACAATATGAACGGCAGAATAGGGGGGGTCAATTCGCCTAGGGCCAGGAAATAATAGCTGTGGCACAGGCAGAGCCCTGGCGCCGAGGACAGTGTAAAAGACAGAGCACAGTGGTGCCTGAAGAAGCCACGACGAGAGGAGACACGCTTAAGCACAGCACTGGGAAATATGGTCATTGCGGTGCGGTGCACAATCCGTTTGGGTCGCATAAGGCAGACTGCCCCCAGAGGTACAAGAAGGGACGATAAGCTATTGCTAACCAGAGGAATGGCCAGCAAGCCCCCAAGAGCGAAGGCTAAGCAGCCTACGCTGGATGAGTATACCAGAACGCCGCCGGGCCCAGAGGGAGCCAGGAGCATGGATAAGACCTCTGCAGGGGGAATGGCTGCTGTGAGCTCAAATCAGGAGGTCCTTGAGGCAATCGCGGATTTGAAGGTAGCCTGGGAGTCCAAACTTCAATTGGCTGTGTCGGAATTGAAAACGGCGATGGAGCTTCAAGTTGGGGCGGTACAGGAAGATGTGAAGGACGTTAGGACTTTGGCGGAGCGCACGGAGACCCTGGAGAAGGAAATGGGCCCAACTGCTGCGGACTGTGCTGCACATAAACGGGAGCTATATGCCCGGGTACAACGAGTGGGCAATTTGGAGAGCAGGGCTGAGGAAGCGGTAGGGCGCGCTCGGAGGAATAACATTTGTATCGTCGGACTGCCAGAAGGAGGCGAGGGCCATAACCCGACGGAGTACTTGGAAAACATGTTGTTGCAAGAAATCACCAGCGGGAACCTCTCTCAGGGATTTGCTGTGGAAAGGGCGCACAGGGCCTTGACTAGGAAGCCACCGCCAGGTAACCCGCCCAGGCCAATGATCGCCAAGATTCTAAATTATCGGGATCGCGAGCGGATCCTTGAATACTTCCAAAAAGGGGGAACAATACAACATGGCACGGCAAATATAACTGCCTACCTGGATTACACCCTGAAGGTACAGCGAAGCCGCATGAACTTTGGATCGGTCAAGAGGAGATTGCGAGAAGCAGGCTACAAATATATGTTGCTCTATCCGGCCAAGCTAAAGGTATTTCATGGGAGCAAGATGATGTTCTTTGAAACTCCAGAAGACGCTATGGGGTGGCTAGACATGCAGAGCTGCCCCCAAGAGCCAGATGTTCAGAAGGAAGATGGAGCTAGACGCGACAAGTAAAATGGAGGAACTGGCGGGAGAGAGAAATGTGGGACTTGATTATAGTCATTGATGCAGCTAGACGGCTGGTACGCTCTTGCTGATGAGAAACATGAGTCAGGTGCACGGAGATTGCTGCGCAAGGTAGGAGCCTCCCGGGGCCGATCTTTATACCCCCATTTAGGTTAGTTAGGTCACTGTTAGTGAGGTGACACCCCGCCGGGTTCTCAATTGGGGTCGCCAATGGAGAGCCAAAAGTGGGGATGCCTGAGATCCAGGGATGGAGCTGGGCAGTTAGTTGGGTTGGGGGGTTGGGGTGTTTAAGTTTATATATGAGCCTTTGTGGAAGTTCTACTGTGGAATGTCTGTTTGGTGTGGGGGGGAGGGCTGCCGGAGGAGGGGAAGGGGAACTATTGCTAGACCATGGGGGACCTTAAAATATTAACATGGAATATTAGAGGGCTCAACAGTTACCTGAAACGTAATAAGGTTATGTTGTACTTGAGGAGACAGAAGATAGACATTGCTTTGTTGCAGGAGACACATCTGACTAAGGAGAAAATGGAGATGGTGAGGTGGAAATGGAAAGGGATAGCGGTGGGCTCTTCGTACTCTGCCTATGCAAGAGGAGTGCGCCGCATGTCCCATTGAAGTTAACTGAAGAAATTGTTAATGCAGACGGGAGGCTGGTTATAATTAGGGGGCTGTTAGAGAATAGAGAAGTATGCATGGTAAATACTTATGCCCCTAACCAAAACACGGCGGCATATTTTAGGACATTGTGCACCAAGCTGAGTGTGGGTGTGGGGGCTGTGTTGATTTGGGGAGGGGACTTTAATTGTGTTTTGAATCCAAGAGTAGACAGGTCGGATGGGGGGGCGGCCAAGCCCAGCCCAGCGGCCAAAGTGTTGCAGGGGTTATTAGCAGACTTCGATTTGGCAGATGTGTGGAGAGTGAAACACCCTGAGGGGAGGCAGTACTCGCACTACTCGGCTCCGCATCAGCTACATACGAGGCTTGATTATATCTTTGCCACCCCGGACGTGGTCGCTGAGAGCACTCACATAGACTATAAAGCGAGGGTTCTCTCAGATCACTCGCCCCTGGTCCTCGGGTGCCAGTATTGCCCCCCAAGGGTGCGAATACCTACATGGCGCCTCTGTGCAGAGGCGCTCAGAGACTCCGTTTTCAGGGAGGGTCTGAGAGATGAGATTATTGCTTACTTCAAAGAGAATACTGGCAGTGTGCAGTCGGCGGGCACTCTATGGGAGGCCTTTAAGGTGGTGATGCGTGGGGTTGCCATAGCGAAGTCAAAGGGGTTGCTGGGTGGGGTTCTGGCTGAACTACAGGCGGCAGAGATTGAATTGGAGAAGGAGTTGGAGGAGAATGGGGTAGATACGGAAGGAATACTCAGATTACAGCAGAAGTGCGTGGAATGCTGGGATAGGCTCTGTAACTTAAACTACAAAAAGTACATAGAGAGACAACATGCGGGAGGAGATAAAACGGGCCGTCTCCTAGCATGGCTGTATAAGAGTGAAACCCCTAGGTCCCCGATTCAGACTGTAACCAGCGATGAGGGTGAGACTGAGGACACTCAAGAAGGAGTAAACAGGGCGTTTGCGAGATACTATACTGCCTTATATGGGGATGATGAGGGGAGCAACCAAGATGAAATTGAGGAAGTACTGGAGGACATAGGTCTGCCCAAGGTGAGTGACGAGGAAAGGGAGGAGCTTGATGTACCGATCACTCTTGAGGAACTGAAAGAGACTGTGAGGCAGTTGCCCACTAGCAAAGCTCCGGAAGCTGATGGGTTCCCCAGTGAGTTCTATAAAATGTATGAGGAGGAGGTGCTCCCACCCATGCTAGAAATGTTCAATGAGGCGTTCGAAATAGGACGGTTGCCAGAGTCGCTTAGGGAGGCGATTATTATACCCCTCCCTAAACCCAATAAACCGGGACATAGCTGTGGCTCCTACAGGCCCCTATCGTTGTTGAATCAGGACAGTAAGATCCTGACAGCGGTTCTGGCCAATAGAATGCGGAGAGTGATCAGTAAGCTGATTCACCTGGACCAGACAGGCTATGTCCCGAGTAGGAATATCACTCACAACCATAGACGACTCCACCGAGTGGTTGAATGGGGGTGCAGTCAGGACGGTGAAATGTCCATTGTGGCACTGGATGCAGTCAAAGCGTTCGACTCTGTTAAGTGGCCGTGGCTGCTGGCGGCCCTGCGAGGGTATGGCATGGGACCAAGCTATATTAAATGGGCTGGAATGCTATATAGCGAACCGCTAGCCAGGGTCCGTACGGGGGCAGTGGTATCTGAGAGATGGCAGCTGGGCAGAGGCACTAGACAGGGGTACCCATGGTCCCCGATGTTATACATTCTGGCCCTGGAGCCCCTGGCAATATACCTCAGGCAACAATATGAGCCGATTGGCATCGAGATAGGAGGGGAGAGGCATCTCATATCCTGGTACGCAGACGATCTGTTATTGTATTTCATGTATCCGGAAGAGAACCTTCAATATGTTTTGGAGGTGATGGAGCGGTATGCCAGGCTGTCCGGTATAGCAGTGAACCCTCAGAAATCTTGCCTATTCCCGTCAGGGAGGTACATGGGAAAGCCTGTAGATAGGTTACCTGTGTTGCAGGTTCCGTGGGCAGTGGGTTCTTTCCGCTACTTAGGGATAGATGTGTATCACTCTATGGAGGAGGAACACAAGAGCAACACCGAAATTGCTATAAGAAAAATTGGGAAGTGCATGCGGTTTTGGGATAGGTTGCCCTTAGCGATGATGGGTCGAGGGGCTATGCTTAAAATGGTGGTCCTGCCCTGACTTTTACATTATTTTAACAACATCCCTTATATGATCCCTAGGAAGTTTTTTGTTAAGCTGCACAGCATGTGCAGGGACTTTTTGTGGCACGGTACCCGACATAGGGTTGCATTATGGAAGCTGCAGAACTTCTATGAGAAGGGTGGTATTGAACTGCCTAATTTCAAGGCTTATTATGTAGCGGCACAATTGCAGTATGTGGCTAGGTGACTTTCTGACGAGGAGACCCCGGAACACAGATTGTTTGGGAGGGACTGTGCTCCTTTTTATTTGCGGGAAATGATCTGGTTGGCTGGCTCAGAGGTGAGGGATCGCCCTAAGATACTGTTGTTAGGTTGGAACATGTGGCGCTGTGCCTGCCGAATGATGGGGGACCCTTCCCCATGTGTCCCGCAGATACCGCTGGTGGCGTGACGAAGGGGGACGGGCAACCGAGGGTAATCATTAGGACTAATTGGGAGTCGGTGGGTCTAGTCACCTTGGGACACATGTGGCAGGAGGGGGCTATTACGGAGTTTGGGGAACTTGGAACGACGTCGGGACTGCACAGTGGTCAATATGTCACTTATCACAGGATAGTACAGGAGATTCGGAGTAGGTGGCCAGCAGCCAGTTTGGCAGAGGTGCCAGACACCACCGGCGAGGTGATATATGATGCATCAGAGGGTGGGCATGAGGTGTCCAGGTTGTACGAGATGTTGATGACTAAAATCGGGAAGGACCTGGGGCATTTGAGATCAGAATGGGAAACAGAGATGGGAGCCCCCATGGAAGATGGGATTTGGGAACGGGCCTTGGGATATCACAAGAAGGTATCGAGGAATGCCAGGTTTAAACAACTGCAGCTGTACATAACGCACAGGGCGTACATGACCCCTCTGAGAATATCAAGGTTTGGAAATGTGAGGCGCCAGGCTTGCCCTAAGTGTGACAAGGAGAATGCAGACATGATACACATGTTCTGGGCGTGCCCAGTGATTGAAGCCTATTGGAGGGAGGTTGCACAGAAGCTAGCGGAGAAGGGGGTCACGCTCATAATAGACGCGGCCTGGGCCTGCTTGCTGGGGGGGTATCCCAGAGCGCGGAAGCGCAAACATGTTGGGAAATTGAAAGACCTGGCATATGTGCTTGCAAAATGTAGGATCGCTATGGGGTGGAAAGAGTGTCACAGGCCGCGGGTGGAGGTGTGGTGGAAGGACCTACAAAAATGGGCAGAGGCTGAAACAGTTGTGTGGCAAGAAGCAAGTAGCACGGGGGGGATGAGGATATGGGGTCCCTCATGGCATGGAAACTGCTGATAGCTGAAATGTTTGGAGCAGTAGTGGCCCCAGCAGAATCCGAAAGCAGCGAAGCCCTGACATACGGTACAGATACTGAGGGCGAGGAACAAACAGGCTCATAAGGGGGTGGGGGGGAATGCAGTGTTTATGTTGTTAAAGTTGTTATTTATGTTTTGTTGTTTGTTGTTTTGTTTGAATAAAAATAATAAAATGTTTAAAAAAAAAACTTTGAATGTGTTTGCCTAGTTTGGTGGGATTTTGTCAAGAGGGGTACAAATTGTACAAATTAGAGGTGGTCTCAACATTTTTAGATGGCTTATAACTGTAGAGCCTTTGGACGAATCTGCACAAAATTCTCCAAAACGATTATAAACCCAAACATGAATGGATTCTGTCAAGTGGGGGCTACATTATGTGACTATGTATTGTTTGTACATTTTGACATGTTTGAAAAAAATAAAACGTGGACGAATTTGCAGCAAACTTGTGCAAGGAGCATTGGCAAGGACCCAAATGCATGGTTTTTCAAATGTGTCCATGTTTTATTTTTTGAAAAGGGTCATAATGTAGGTACATTCATAGTAATACACCTTTGGCGACTGGGGTATAGCCTGTGACCATGGCCATCTGACCAATGGTCATGACCACGAGGGACCGGCAATGCGGTTAAAGTGAGCATGGCCACCAGGGACCGGGTAGCTGGTAAAGGGTTTCAAAATCAGGACAAAATTCAATCGCAAAAAATAATTGTGCTTGTGGCTACTTCCCGAAGTGATGGATTGTATTGCAGCAAACGTTCATGAGCAGCTTCAGCAAGGACCTGAACGCATGGTTTTGCAAATCTGTCTTGTGTTTTTTTTTTCTAAAGTGGCAATACGGAGGTACACACAATGGTGATATAAATTTGGTGGCAATGGGCCTGGCCCTGAGCAAGGACACATGTGTACTCTGATTTGCTTTTTGGGCATGCGGCATGTCTGAAACCCTAATTTTGAATGGGAAAATTCTGCTCACAGATACAGCCCGAAGTGCTGGACAGGATTGAAAAATCATGCACAAGGATTTGCTTATTGGGGCATACAGCATTCCCCATGGTTTTGAAAACTGGCCATGGCTGCAAGCCATGAGCACTGGCCGTTGGTCACATTATGTGGATATAGTGGCCACTGAACTAAGATGCAGGGTACGTGCAGTGGATAACAGGGTGGTTTGGTGGGGCTGGGGTCATGCTCAAGCCTCATGCAATAGGAATTTCAACAATGACTTGCATCCCCAGCATGCACTGCTGATAACGACACACATCAGCATGTGTTGCAAAAATTATGTTTGTAAAAGGAGGTTTATAGTTCTTTCATATATGTTAAAAGAGGTATTATTAATAACTTGAAAATTTCACTAATAAAAAAGTATGAAATGTACTGAAAAACTTTGTTAAATGGACGTTATGGCTTAGTTGCACTAATAAAAACATGGTATTCAGTGATAAAGATTTGTTCAAGGAACATTATGGTTAAGTTGCACTATAAAAACAGATCAAATTCAGTGATAAATCTTGTTAAAGGGAAGTTATGGTTACTAGTAAACAGTGATGATAAGCTATGCAACCATAACCCACATCACTGCCATTGCTGCACTATAGAAAAGGTGAGTATAAAACTCTGTAGGAAACCCAAAAAATGTATTGCTAATAACTTTTGACGCGCCTAACGGATTTTGCTGAATTTCTGCAGACAGGACAGCTTTGGAAAGATCTGTTAAAAATTCTAAAAGTTACTAAGAAAGTAAAAAAAAAGGCTGTTTTGGTTTAGTCCCCATACATTTAAACATAGAGAAAAGGTCCAAATTGTTAACCAGTGCACAGCCAAAACCGCTATACGGAATTGGACCAGGTGCACAGCAACTTGGGCACAAAGCAGTGGCTCGATTTCTGCGGTATCTGAGGTTATTTGGATAAAATTCTCAAAATAAAAGGCTTGTCAAGCCCCCCCAACCCCCCCAAACTGCAAATGGGAACAATACATGATAAAATGAAAAATGTATTAAGAAAACAAAACACCACATTTTCACAGTTTTCATCCCATTCTTTTTCCCATAGAAATAAAGTGCAGTGTTTGAACAGACGTAGCATGAAAAACATTGGGAAGTTTTGGACCAAATAAGAAACAACTTGGGCAGAAAGCACTGACATACATTGTTACAAGTTTAGGGTAAATCTAACCAGTATTTTAAAAAATATTTGACAAAGAAGGAGGTGCCCCATTATCCTTATAACCTTTACATCAGACTTGGTGCTTGTTACAGCAGAGAGGCTGAGCAAGGCTGATAGATTTGACCTTGCCAGTTGGATTTGGATGATATGTTCCCAACAGTGTATCAAGAGCCTCACTTAAGAGGAATGATTTGTTAGTAAATGAACACTTTATTAAGAAAACATTAAAACAGTATAACACAGTTTTCACTCGCATTCAAAACCGCTTGGCAGATTTAGGCAACATAAGAATCAATTTGGGCACAAAGCGTTGTCTAGATTTCCTTTACTCATTTGGAGTAAATGCATCTAGTAGTTTCAAAATATTTGACAGAGAATGGGGTGCCCCTGCACCTTAAAACATTCAAATTGGTGTTGGTGCTTTGCGGTAGAGAGCATGAGAGAGGCTAATACATTTGTACTTTCTAGATTTATTTGGATGGCATTTTCTAAATCAGGAGATTGTCAACCCCCACTACCTCCCAAACTGGAAATTCTGGGAACAATTTATACAAAAATGAAAAAGTTATTAAGAAAAGATAAAAATATAGTTTTCAGTCTATTCTCATTGTTTTCGCATAGAGAAAAAATGCAATTTCTGAACAGCCTTAGAGTGAAAACCGCTTGGCAGATTTTCACTGAATCCAAAACTATTTGGTTGACTTAATTTCCTTGACTGGTTTGGGTGAAGTCCATCCAGTTCTTTTAAAAATATTTCATAGAGAACAGGGTGCCCCCTGCTCCTTAAAACCTTAATTTCAGTTTTGGTGCTTTCCAGCAGAGAGAATAAGAGTGGATAATAAAACTTCCGGGAGTAGTCCTGGTTATTCTGTGCATGTAGTTGTTAACATATTTGACAGAAAAGGGGGTGCCCACTTCTCCCAAAAGTAAAGCTATATATGTGTACCACAATTCATCAGCAAGGC
Organism: Ambystoma mexicanum; assembly: GCF_040938575.1. Lineage (NCBI taxonomy): Eukaryota > Metazoa > Chordata > Amphibia > Caudata > Ambystomatidae > Ambystoma > Ambystoma mexicanum. The sequence continues at coordinate 1,317,548,895 of NC_090929.1, read as the reverse complement.
TTTCAGAAATGAAAAAGCTTCCCTTTGTGTTGCTCAATGTGAGAGATAACCATGATTATAACCGATATACCGGTGTAAGCCGAAAAGTAAATTGGAATAAATGCCATTTGGAGGAGGAAAAATTATGAAGTGGCATCAGGCTAGAGGTGGGGAGGGCAAAATAGGAAACCATGTGAGATTGGAGCTTGGTGACCAAGTTCAGAGCTCAAACATTTTCGCATAACCAGGGTCATCCTGCAGGATAACCGCAGTTAGGCTAGAAAACTAGATTGGGAATGAAAGTACACCAGACAGAAGGTAGAGTGTTGTGGGGGAATGGGAGATGACTAGGGAGGGAAAAATAACCTGAAGGGTGTGGGTGGAGCATTGCAAGAGGAAGGGGAACTGGGTGAGTGGCTACAAGGGCAGGGAAGAGCGCTTGATTTTGATATAGGATATGATATGATATTTTATTTATATTGTGCTCGTACACAAGTGTTTCAGAGTGCAACCAGGCAAAGGGAGGGGAACAGGGGAGAACAAAAACAACGATCGTACTAGGCCCAGTGACATTGAGGATGTGCAAGTGCATGGGAAGGGGAAAAGGGGTAAGTGCATGGAAGGAAAAGTGGAAAGTGCGGAACATAGGAGAGAACAGAATAAATAAATAAACAAAATATATAGAGGTGGTAGTGCAGCCAGCAAGTGGCAAGTGCTAGGTAAGCAGATAGGGTATATATGATAAGTGCAGAAGAGAAGTGGGTGGGGGACTGTATGGGTACAGATACCCATGGTGGATAATTGTGGTTAGTTGTGTGTTTTTACAGATAACTGTGTAGTTTTTAACAAAAAGAGAGCTATTAAAAACGATTTTAAAACAAAAAAGGGGACTTTTACAGCTAGAGTGAGGTGGGTGGTAATGGGTGTGGCTGAACAGCAATGGCTAATGTGTTACTTTAAAGAACCTAATGGTGCAATATGAAAAGGGGCCGTGTCAAAAGGCCATGGCTAGTGTGCCCAAAAGAAACCTAGTGGTGTGGCCATGCCCTAAGGCAATGACTAGTGGGCCTGTTGGGAAACCTATTGGAATAATATGTGGTGTGACCACTTCCGAGGACTGTGGGCATTGGGCATGGCCAAAGGCCTAGACTAGTTAGACCAGAAGAAAACTACTGAGGCAACATGTAAAAGGGCCCCTACCGAAGGCTCGGTCCATTGGTCTTGGGTGAAGGCCATGGCTAGTGCACGAGAAAGAAAGGTAGTGTTTTAAATGATACATTGGGCACGGTCGAAAGCCCTGGTAAGTGGGCTTGAAAGACATGCATAGCTGCCACAGGTAAATCCCATGGCCACCTAGTGGGTTCAAAAGAAAGATATTGGGGGAACATGTACAGTGGATATGGCCCAAGGCCGTGCCACTGTTCATCATTGAAGGCCATGGCAAGTGGTCTGTAATGGAACTATGGTATAAAAAACGCTTGAATTTCACTGAAAAACCTTTAGTTAAAGTGGAGCAGATTTAATGCAACAAAACCCTTGAAATTCAGCGGATGTGGGAAGTCATGTCCAGCTTAAATCAGCCGGTTCCCATTGATGTCCCCCATAATGCTATGTTCCCCAGAATGTCATTTTGCATGTCAATGTGACTCCATTCTCTTATATTATGGATGTGCTAATGGGCTTTGAAATGGGAATGTGCTGAGTTAAGCTGGTCATGACTTTCCACATCCACTGAATTTCAAGGGTTTTTGTGTGCTCAATCTGCTCATCTTAACTGCACCTTAACTAAGATTTGTTCAGTGAATTTCAAGGATTTTGTTATGCCATAGATTTTTTACGGGTGACTAGCCACATAGCTGTACCCACAATATCTTTCTGTTGGACCCACTAGGTAGCCACTGCAACAACTACAGCAACTACAGCAACAGAGCACATCTACCACAATGGAAATATTGGCACTCCATCAATGTTGAGGTTGTGTGTGATTCCAAGGGCATCATTACTGAAGTGTATGCCAACTATCCTGGTAGCACACATGATAGTTACATCTTCAGGATGTCACCGCTACACTGGGCCCTGGTAGTTGGGAAGCATGGCAATATATGGCTCATTGGTGAGTATGAATGACCATGCACATGCATGCATGTTGCTCTGGTTCTCTCTAGCTTGGACTATTGTAACAGCCTCTTTCTAAATCTACCTGCCTCTGCAAGACTTGTCCTTGTCCTCAAGCCCTGGAATCATATCTCTCCAGCTTTGAAATCTCTCCATTGGCTCCCAGTGGATGCAAGGATTAAATTCAAAACCCTCTGCATTGTCCACAAGGCTTTCTGCGGCCTGTGTCCAAAATACCTTCAGCTATCCCTCCACAAATACCTCCCCTCTCGAGCTCTTCACTCCTCTTCCTCTAACTCCCTCAGGGTCAGTCGTTTTTAAAAGAAACGAGCTGGGGGTAGATCTCTATCTTCAGCTGGGCCTCCCTCTGAAACAGCCTCCGTGCCACTCTAAAACTTGAGGAGAACCATCTCTGGTTCCAGAAGCACCCAAACCTTCCTCTTTGCTTCTGCCTTCGCTCCCCTTCCCCCCTGCTTATTTGCTCTCTTGGTACTGTGCAGCTTCTGTCAGCTTCTCTTTGGTTCTCTCGATCCAGTGGCGACTCTGCCTTCTCAGTCCCAGAGACCTGCTTTTTATGCAGTTTTCCCCCATTCACACAGCCTGGCTGTCAGTCACACAACAGGGTGGCTGTTCCGGCAAGACAGTCACCACAGCCAATCACACAGAGTGCGACATTGGTCTCCAAGGAGTCCCTGTGCAGGGAGTCTCAAACCCTTCCCTCACATCCTGACCCCCTCAGACATTCAGGTGCCTAAGGAGGGCTTCTGGGCAGAAGCCTGCCAAAGGACGGTAAACAAAGGTACCAAACCTGGTTTGGTGCGCAGAGTAAAGCACAAGAAAGACTTTTACAGAAAGAAATGGTGAATAAACTCAGCTGGAACCAAATGAAAGTAAATGTGGTCCAGCGGGCTTAAGTTTGAGGCTACCAAGATAGCCTAAAACAGTACCAGGCTATTTAAGTAAACGGCAGTAGGAAAAAATATGGTAGATACCACTGCCACTAGCCAAATCTTAATGAAAAGGGAACGAAATAATGTTCCATGAGAAATAGACAAAAAGGGAAAACTATTAACCCTTTACAGAACACTATGTAAGATAGTTTGTACTGGGTCTGTGAATTTAAAAAGACTAATAAAGTAAATGGTAACTTTACATGTTCTGGGAGACAGTAGTCAGTCCCAGAAAATGGAGTTTAAAGTGGGAACTCTGAAAAAGACAACCCTGTGTCACTGCACTGAATGTGCTGTGTAACACACATTAAAAAGATGATGCCTATGGAGTAGGTGAAGCTCCACTGTCTATGAACACAAAAATGTTAAACACACACAGCAAAACACATGTAAGAGTGGGAAAAAAGGCTCACGCCCTTACCAGGTGAAAAAAGTAAATCCTAGAAATCCAGCAAAGCTGCTGAGGGACTCAGTAGGTAAGGGAAATTAGCCATTCTGGAGAATTCTCTCTAGCACTCACCCCCCCACCCCCAGACTAAGGGACAGGAGGATTTAATCCACTCATGGATGAATCTCTTCACTCTAGTAGGTTATAAACATCCTAGAGAGGCCATCAGCATTTTGGTGGTGACATCCTGACCTGTGCTCAATAGTGAAAGCAAACCCTTACAGGCAGATTGACCATCTTAGAAGTTTTAGGTTCTCCCCTTTCATTTGCATGAACCAACTCAACGGTTGGTGGTCTGTCTGAATCACAAAAGTAGATCCATACAAGTATGATCTACACCTCTTCAGAGACCACACAATGGCAAAACACTCATGCTCTATGGTTGCCCACCTTGTTTCTGGTTCCTTCAGTTTCCTACTGATGAAACAAATGGGGTGCTCCCTACCTTTCTCATCCAGTTGACTAAGGACTGCACCTATAGCTGTATTGGATGCATCTGTATGCACAATGAATGGTCGGTGATAATCAGGAGCTCTTCGGACTGGAGCTTGACAAAGGGCTTTCTTCAGGTTTTCAAAGCCTTGAGTGCACTCCTCATTCCATCTAACCTTTTTAGTGAATTTTGGAGAGGAGATTACATTCAAAGGAGAAGCTATGGTCCCATAGTTCTCAATGAAATTCCTGTATTACACAGTGAGATCTGGTAAGGCTCTCACTTGGGTTTGAGCAGTATGGGTGGCCCAGTTTTGTACAGCTGTACTTTGCTAGGCAATGGCCTTATTTCACCTCCTCCTACCTCATGACCAAGGTAGACCACTTTTCTCTGACTAATTTGACATTTGCTTCCCTTTATGGTCAGATGGGCCTACTCAGGAGCCTGCAAAACATATCCTAAGTGATCAACATGTTCTTTCCAAGTAGGGCTAAACACTGCAATGTCATCCAAGTATGCCATGCAGAAGTCCTCCATCCCATTCAGAACTTGATTGACCATCCTTTGGAATGTAGCAGGTGCATTCTTTAATACGAAAGACATAACCTTAAACTGGTAGAGGCCTGCTGGGGTTGACAATGCAATTTTCTCTTGGCATGGTCTGTCAGGGCTATTTGCCAATAGCCTGACGTCAGATCAAATGTACTGAGGTACTTGGTTGCACCAAGTTTATCCACCATTTCATCTGTCCTTGGCAAAGGATGGGCATCAGTCTTAGTGACTGCATTTAAAGCTCTATAGTCCACCCAGAATCTCAACTCTGCATTTAAAGCTCTATAGTCCACACAGAATCTCAACTCCTTGAATCCTGCCTTTGGTACTAGAACAACAGGACTAGAACATGGACTTGTAGAGGGCTCTATAACCCCAAGATCAAGCATCTTGTTGACCTCTCCTTTGATGTTGGATCTCACATGTTCATGTTCTGACATTCTGTAACCTCTGCTTTTCACAGGTAAACAGTCACCAGTGAGAATATTGTGCTGGCCCCACGGGGTCAAGCCTGGTGAAAGTGAAAAAAGGGAGGCAAACTGATTCAACAGAAACTTACACTCATCCTGCTGTTCAGATGTCAGACTAGAAGAGAGATTGAATCCTTCTATGTTCTCATCCAAAGGTTGGCCTCTGAAGAGGTCAGGTAGAGGTTCACTCTCCTCCTCCTCTTGAGTTGAAGCGAGAAGCAAAGCTCCCACTTCTGGTCTTCAGACATATGCCTTCAAACGGTTGGTGTGAAAGACTCTGGGAGCCTCCTTAGGTCTGCCTAAATCCACCAAATAGTTCACCTCTCCAAGTTTGCCCATAATCTTGAAGGGTCCTATCCATTTGTCCTGCAAGGCCCTCTGCCTTGTTGGCACCATGACTAGTGATTTCCTGCTGGGGGAAAGACCTTCCTTCTGTGAAAAAAAGCCTGCTTTTCCAGTTTGGCAGCTTCAGCCAGTTTTAAATTAATTGTTAAATTCTGTGACCCTTTCCTTAGCACAAAACAAACTTGTTATCAAATAACAGCTAGGATTCTCATTCAAGATTCTAAACCATGGGATCAAAACAATTACAATAAGGGTTACTATCAGTAACAGGCCTCTTAGAGTTCAAACATTTGATTTTCATTTTATACATGTTAAAGTTTAATCAGGCAGGCCACTGACAGCTGTCATCACAGCAGCCCTCTGCTGCACAGAGATTTTTGACGGATCCACAGACAGGCCACTTTTGCTGTGAAAATCTCTTTTTGCTCTTAGCCTTTCTGGACATTGTAAGTTCACAATGATTTCTTAAACTAAGTGAATTGTAGCACCCAGAGTGAATTTTGTATACTTGAAGGTGTTCTGTACCGGCATTCTGAAGTTTCAGCAACAAAGAAACAGTGATTTAAAGCAAGATTTGGAGTTTCATGTAGCAAAGCGTGCTTTTTCTTTCTGCAAGCCACTTTCAATTTTTGTAGAGCCCAGTGACACATTTCAGTTGTGAGAGCTTTGTTACACCACTGACAACATGCGTGGCAGATTGGCAGCCATCTTTTTGTGGATTGAAAAGCGCGATTTTCAGGGGTTTTGGCGCGCACAAAGGTTTTGTGCCATTTTGTTGTTTCTGGCACCATCATAACAGAGTGATGCAACATAGCCGAGCAAAAGTGGGTCAATACATCCCACAGAAGGTGCTGGGTAACACACATTAAAAGGATGATGCCTATGGAGTAGGTGAAGCTCCACAGTCCATGAACACAAAAATGTTAAACCCACACAGCAAAACACATGTAAGAGTGGGAAAAAAGGCTCACATTCTTAGCAGGTGGAAAAAAAATCCTAGAAATCCAATAAAGTTGCTGAGGGACTCAGTAGGTAAGGGAAATTGGCATTCTGGAGAATTCTCCCTAACAGTTCCACCTTTGATGCTGGAGGGGTTATGGAAGTGGCCACCCTATCCATACCCTCAGCCAAAATCTGAAAGGCATCACCCTGTTGGTGTGCGAAATGCAACATGCACTGCTCCCACTCTGACTGCACAGCCTGAACACACCCCCACGTGTGTGGGCCCCACATTTGCCTGATGCAAGGGAGCATGGCCTTTTCTGTGATGCCCCTGTCCTTGGCTGCAGGTCTTCAACCTTCCCTTGAACATTTATCCCAGGACCAGAAACCTTTACATGGGATGGTGGCCTTGCAGCAGTAACCTCCGTAGATGGGCGGCCAATACTAACTGGCCTTGCAAATACACCTGACCCCCTTCAGACTCACAGTCCCCAACTGCTCCACCCTTTGGTGCACTCACCTCCGCCAGCATTGAGTACTGCAGATCCGGTTCAGCATCAGAGCCAGCTGAGTACAAAGAGTCAGCAGAGTGTGCAGCATGGCTGAAGATGGTCTGGAGCACCAGTGGATTCTCATGCCTGCCACGCCACATCCTCCACTGGAGGTCTGAAGCACCACAAACTCTTGTTCATCCTCCTCCTCCTCCTTTGCATCTAGTGCATCCTCACCTGCACATATGGACAGAAAAAGTATCTACAATAAACATGTGCATCACATTTCTGTCATGCAAAAAATGCAGGGCATGTAGTGTTCTTTCGAGAGAGGGGCGCCTGCTACCTTTTTTGTATTTCTGAAGGAACTTGGGGTTGGTCACCCTAAATTACCTGGGGGGAACCAGGCGTGGACTCCCCGCTCACTGTGCTCAGAGAGGCACAGCTTCACCTCACTGATGAGGCCCAACAAGGCTGAAACACGTGTATGGGGTTGCTGTTGGTACTCTTGTTCAGAAGAGAATTGCCATAGCATTTCGGTGCTGGACTGCCCTTGTTGGCGGGACAAAGACTGATATGCAAACGGATATTTCTCATCTGTGAAAGGTACAGTGGGCAAAAAGCAGATGGCTGTAAACTCTCAATGTGGTTAATAACCACTGGACAGGTTATCATGCTGTGTTCTTTCAAGAGAGGGGTGCCTGCTATCTCTTTTGTGTGTTGTAGTGCTGTATTGCAGATCATGCACATGCAATGTTACTTGTGTCTGAGACGTGCCAGGAGGTAAGTGTGCCAGTTGAGGTAGTGTTGCCCATGTCATGAGCATGCATGATGCTCATGTGTATGTGCTTGTTGCTGTGGCATGCTCACACGTGCACGTGGAATTGATGCATGTGTTTATAGCATATGCAATTGATTGGTTGTGAAAGTGGCATGTAGTTTGATGTGATTGTGTGGAGTGATGGCGAGGCAGGTGGCTGCATGTCCATGCTGGGAATGGTGCCAGTATGGTTGGCCACTGGTGGCCATGATTCAACTGTGTGTCTTGCCCAAGGTGTGTCCATGGGGGTGGTCTGCCACTTCTGTGTTCCAATGCTTTAAGTGTGTGTTCGTCACTCCAGCTGCCTGCCCATCCATGGGCTATTTCTCCCATGGATGTGCATCCAGTTGCAGTCGGGTCAGGTCGACCTTCCACTAGGGTCATGTGATTCATCTTGGTATGTGTTGCTGCGATGGCCACATTGTGCTGTGATTACATGGGGATGTGTCATGTATGTCTTTCACGTCATGTTTTGGTTGTTGTGTCTGCATGGATGTTGATTGCATGTCCATGTGTGTGGGTGTGGAGGTTGATGGTTGTTTCTTTGACAAGTCGTGTTCCTGTGAATGTTGTTGATGCCACACCGGCTTTGGTGCAGTACACTGGTGTAACTGTTCTGTGTCTCCTTTTCCACAGTTTCATCTGATGAAGAGGGCGGAAGCAGTGCTGTGGAGCATGGATGCAAGGATGACTCTGCCAGACAGAGGTGCAGGCCCCAGCCATGCCCCAGTGACAGCTCATCTTCGGGGAGCGATGTGGCTGTGGCAGCACCAGTGACATCGGGCATGGTGCTTGGGGTGTGTCCAAAAAGGTGAAGATGGAAAGGGACTCCTCAGCCGCAGTGGTGCCAGGTGATGTCACACAGAGGCCATCAATGACGGAAGACTCCCTGGAGTCATCTAGGCTGACGAGGAAGAGGTAAAGGAGGTGGCCCGCTATAGCCCAGCACATTGAATCCGGTGAGGGTGTTGAGGTGGCTGTGCTTGCTAAAGTCCTGTCCCAGGGACATGAGGTTGTGCAGGCCACCATGGAGGTATCTGTGAAAAATCCTGTCCCTGGACCATAGAATGCAGCAGGGTGTAGGGTAGGTGTAGGGTTTGAGTGTTTGTAAGATGATCTACATCCATATATGGTTGCAGTGATGCACAGATGTGTTTATTTATTTTTGTTTCGATATGATTGTAGATGTCATGCCACCGGTTCCTGTGTGCTTACAGAGTTCAACTTTGTGTTCATAAAAAGTCCACTTTAGTTCATGCGTACCCTTTGCAGATGCTTGGGAATGTGTATATGAACACACTCTATTCACTGTACAGTTTATTTGTCATTGTGGTTGCTGCATTGGGTGGTGTGGTCAGTGTGGATGGGTGGCCTGGTCCCCTCAATTGCACATTTCATACACACATGCACATCAGCATGTGCAGTCATGCACTGCCTTCTCTCATGTGTTGCTCCACCTCTGCCACTGGAATGCAGTAGTGAGCCATGTTTTCTCTTTCTGTGTGGCAGCACACTTTTCCTGTCTCAGTGACTCATGCACTCTCTGACTGCCCTCCCATCACCCATGCACTGGTTATGTTATCGGCGAGGGGGGCTAATAGCTGGTGCCCAGGCTGTAGGGGGCTGCCTGGGGGGATGTCACAGGTGAGGGCCGCTCCCTTTGGTGATGTCGGAGGTGAGGGGGGGTGGTGAGTGGTGTCCAGACTGGAGGGGGCTGCCTAGGGGGATGCCAGAGGTGAGGGGGGCTGGCGGTTGGTGTCCAGACTGGAGGAGGCTGGTGGGTGGTGTCCATAATGGAGGGGGCTGCCTGGGGGATGTTGGAGGTGAGGGGGGCTGCTTGGGGTGATGTTGGAGGTGAAGGGGGCTGGTAGGTGTGTCCGGACTGGAGGAGGCTGGTGGGTGGTGTCAAGGATGGAGTGGGCTGGCTGGGGTGGTGTTGGCGGTGAGCAGGGCTACTGTGTGGTCTCTGGCCTAGAGTGGTTGATGTGCAGTAGGGACGTATGCCAGCAGAATGGGTGCCTAGGTTGTAGCTGGGTTTAGGTGGGCAGACTCATGTTTTCGTAAGGGGTGTAGCCGTCACTTGAGAGACTGGGCTTGCGAGGTGATGCAAGTGTTTTCGCTGGGGTGCAGCCGGAGCATGCGTGGGAAGGCTCATGTTTTTTCCAGGCTATCAGCCTGGGCTTGGAGGTGAGGTCTGCGGTTTCGATGCAGTGCAGCCTGGGCTTGCGAGGTGAGGCATGCGATTTCACTGGGGTGCAGCCCGGGCTTGCGAGGTGAGGTGCGCGTTCTTGCTGGGGTGCAGTCCCGGTTTGCGGGGGAGGGTGCGCCTACCTCACAGGGGTACTGGATGGTGGGTCAGGGGTGGACGCGGAGGGTTGGGCCAGGTTTTGCTTGCTTCTTGGCGTGCGTGGGGGCATGATGTCGGTGTTCCTCGCACATCTTGTTTTTGCTTGCGCAATGACTAGTAATGCGCCTTTGAATCCATGACTATGCGGGGCGTGCATTTTTTTGTATGTGCCACGGCTCGCGCTGGGTCCTTTTCGCCGTGTGGCCTTGCACGATTTCTGTGCCCAAATCCATGAATCGCCGAATCGGGCCCTTAGAATTATTCACACAAAGACTTGGAACATTAAATGACACTCATAGTGTAATGTTATAAGCAACCTATCCGCCTGTATTAAAGTAAGGTTACTGCTAGTGTGAATTGAGAAGCTTTCACTAACGAGAATTATGCACGTTCATATTTTTTAGTTGACCCGTTAATTATAGGAAAATAAACCTTTTAATAAAGACTTGGTTCTTTTTTTAACTGCCTTAGTGTGTGTTGTTGGCTTTGTCAGTTAAGTGGGCTTCTGACCCATCCTTGTAAGGACTGCATTTCCATTAGGTATGGGGCGACACAGAAATGTTTGTGTCATGTGTTACAGCCTGAAGGGCTTAACAGACTCACATCTGCACACGCCGGCATTCCTACGCATCCTCCTAAATCATAGCAAGTCTGCCGCCGCCGCCGCCGCCTGTGTGAATTGAGAATCGTTTCCTATTGAGAATTGTGCGCATTGATATGTTTCAGTTGACGCGTTATTTATAGGAGCAGAATCCTTTTTAAGAAGACTTGGTTCTTCTGCTCACTGTTTTCGCTCGCGCATTGCATTTGCCTTTGTTAGTTAAGTGATATTCTGATATTTAGGAACATTATTTCATGCAACAGACTTTTTTCAAAACAGGTTTGAGACAACACAGGTAACTGCATCGTCTACTGGAGCCTGGCGAGCTTTCTTTACCTCCCTCAGTGCAGAGTGCTGACAGGAAAGTCTTGCTTTAGCTGTTTGCGTCTAGGTGGACCCTTGGGGACGCCACGTTCCTGCTATGTCACAGTGTTATAACATATAACAGAGGGGGCGCCCATATTATTATTATTATTATTATCAATTGCCTTGTCTCCTTCATAACCCATATGAATATTGTTATTAATTCCACTGGTAACCCCTCAAGCTTTTCATCAATTATAGACGAATATTTGAAAATAGTTTGATTTGTTCAGTACTGCCACAGGTGAGGTCTCGATTCGTATTGACGATCTCTCCCATGATAACACATCTGTTAATAATGATGTTGTATGTTACAATGTGCAAGCAGAAGGACATCATAGTATTAAGGACTTCAATAAAGACTCTGAATGTACCCTCTACACAATGCAGAGCCTTTGTATCACCAAACTATCATTATGATTGTCCAAAGGCCCCTATCTTGACACAATGAACTACTTTCAAATGAGACTCTATGCATCCTACAAAACATTTTCCCACAACTGGCAGAATTCCATTGTATCAAAAGCTCGCTGAACCAAAAGGCAATCAGAATTGCTATTCTTCCACTAATAACTTTTCTGTGGCTTTGAGGGGTAACATAGAAAAGTGGGAGTTTTCCAGTACTCACAATAATTATCCCTAAACAACACCTTGACAGAAGGTAAAACAACCCATCTGAAAAATACACCACTAGAGTGGGCTCTGACTAATGCTTGATCTGTTCCAGCACATACTGCCAACATTATTTTCTAATCTCTCAACACAATGTGGCCATTATCAAAATATGGCTAAAAGAGTTTTCCAGTCCTGCTATTGCAGCCTCCCTCCCGACAGGTTATTAAATCGCCACGCAAATAGGTTAGAGTACAACGGGTGAGGAGTAGCCCTTATTTTCAGGATCACTGTGAACACAAATATAGCACCTCCTGTGGAGATCCCACATTTTGAGAATCTTACAGTTAAAATGAAAGGACAATTTCTTGTGCCGATACAATTAGTGGACATTTACTGACAACCAAAATATGATTCACTTTTCAGTTAAAGTGTTCTTAATTCTGTAGGTAGTACCTCTGTTTAAGACCTTTTCACTGCTGAATCTGTTAGGATATTTCAATTTGGACTTCCCTGACTTTAAATATTTGTATGCAAAAATCCTTGAAAATATGTTAAAGGATCTGACTTTTCAATCCCAATCACTTCTCACACTCATATAGGGTCAGACCTTGAACTGGGTGTTTATGTATAACGCCAACGATGTGCAATGGTCCATTACGTGGGTGCAATGGATGGACCACAGTAGTCTCTTTTTTGCAAATGTGTATATTTTGTATAAAAGGGTATTGTCTAATGAAAAAAGTGTTTGTATTAAGTCAGGCTTAATAGGTCTACTCATCAATTGAATCTACAACAATATTTGGCAGGATTTCACGCTAGACACATCTGTTGACTTTCTGGTGAAAGTATAAATCATCACCCAAACCATAAATAACAGCAGCACCACTGAAAAACAAACCCATTAAAGAAAATAACGGTGTCCACCTTTGCTATAATGATAACCTAGCCATCGCAAGTGGGGATTTTCAAAAGAATGGTCCATAGATGGAGAAGGAATACAAACTAGGAAAAGTGAATGGATTTAAAGAATGAAGCAACTAAATACAAACATGCTATGATTATGTATAAATGCACTACCTAGTAATATCATTGACCAGGCAGTACATTACTCTAAGGCACTTTTAAGAATATTGAATGAACAAAGAAACCCCACATCTTAAGTAAACAGGTGTTACCTATCTAGTGATTGGTGCAACAAAATGCAATCATCTTTTCAGGAACTAAATAATCAATATACCAGCTAGTATAAGTGACTCTTCCATGAATTTTTAAATGAATGCCATTTCACTTCTTTGAATATCACTGACCAATTCTGAGGCCTCTATAAAGTAATTAATATCCAGTGATTTTAATGTTTTGGAAATGAAAGACATTACAATGACCTTCAATCTGTTTAATTGCCCCGGACGTCAATGCCACTACAAGGTAATCAACACATGTGTTAAAGCTCTGTATATACCTGTCTCACACATGACACATGATTTGCTTAAATAATCAAGTATCCCACAGCATCTTACTTTTTTATTTATTTTATTGGCTTTGTCCGGTTATACAATAGAGATAACCTTTTGTCAGTATCAAAACAAACTTAAAAACATTCTTTCCATTACATTTAATTATATTCACATTAACTGTTTCACTTTTAAGTTGCTACTTTGATGTCTGCAAATATTTTTAAAAGTAGGTTTACCAATGCTATTGTCAGTGTTATATGGTTCACTCCCAGCAGCTCAGTCCACCAGTCTTCCATCATTTCGTGGTAATTTCTGTGAGTAGGATTACTCTTGTGCATCTCATAGTTGAACAGTATAGCACCAGGTGTTTCAGGGTTTCATATGAATACTCTTTCTTACACAGTCTGCAGGTTCTTATGCTTTTGTTTTTCTGTCCTCGGATAAATATTTCCCTCGTAGGTAGAAGGTTCAGCCGAAATCTCAGATACTGATCCCTGAAGTACCAGTTCAGAAACCGCTCAAGGTATTTTGGTAAGCTATTCATCTTTGTTATTTCCCAAATTGACCTCCCGTATAAATTGAATTGCTGGCGTTCTTGTTGGGTTATAATCCAGTCTTGGGTATGCAGTTTTTTTTTTAACCCTGCCTGGGTTCTCCCACAGGGTTGACTCCGATTCTCCTAATTGCCACATGATCTGACACAATACTTGCCATTCTGATACCATTTGTTCATTACCGGCCACAAGCACTTTTCTCAAGCCTGCAAAGCCTCCTGTTTTTGAGTTATCCATACACTTCGTATACAAACATAAGGTTTTCCACACCACTGTTGTCTTCATAGCTGTAAGGCCCAACTCCATCCGGATTGCTTGGATTGGAGTGCCCTTAGGCAAGCGGAGCACTCTCTTCCAAAATAGGCCTTCTATCTTTGACACATTTTCTTCACCAAATGTAAATGAAGCTTCTGCCCCATACATAAGAATTGGGAGTGCTTTCGTACGGTAAAAAGATATTAATGGAAGTATAGAAAATTCACAGAATTTCTTCAACAATATTCTTCTATGGCTTGCCAGGTTAAATGCTTTAGCTCTGAGAAGTTTGACTCTTGGATGGTCCCTTTTGTTCATATTCAAACACATTCCCATGCATGTTAGAGACTTCACCTCTGGGATATTTTGACATTGCAAAAACCATTCCTTCGCTCTCCTGGGCTGCCGCTTATTGCTTGGTCAAGACTTATGACTTTGCAGGGTTGATCTCTAGGTCGTTAGTCTCCACGTGCTTCTCTAGTGCATCAAGTTATCTCTGCAGGCCTACCGCGGTCTGATTCAGCAAGACTACATCATCTACATACAGAATTTGCCCTATCTTAACTGAACCAATTTTCAGTGGGACGGTTCTAATGTCAGAAAAAGCAATTTCCATGTCTGAAATAAACAGGTTGAAAAGTTTGGGTGCTAACGGGCACCCCTGTTTAAGGCCCTTGTTGGTCAAGATTTCTTTCGTCAACAGGCCAGTTCTTTCCACCAGCCTCACTTGCAGGGATGTTTCAGAGTACAGATCTTAAATTACCTCTAGAGTGTTTCCAGGGCATCCCCAGCTTCTTAGTTTTCCCCATAATGTTGGTTGGCTGATGGTATCAAATGCCTGTGAGAGGTCAATAAAGGCCAAAAAGATGTACTTTGCATCACTTCTTTCAGCATGTGCTTTTAAGGTAATTATAATGAATATGTTCAGCGAAGTTCCCACATCTTTAACAAAATCGGCTTGCCATTCATATCATCGATTCGATTCCATGCTCCATTTCACCAAGGTTTTCAGTGTGAGTGAAGCAAATACCTTCCCGGCAATGTCCATTGGGTGATAATTGTCCGGGTTTGATTGAAGGACTTTTTTATATGATTACAGCTTTTTTCCACGATGCTGGGACTGATTTGGTTTCCATTATATATTCAAATAAGATCATTAGGAACTTCGACCATTGTTCGGGATCTTCTTTAAGTAGGGCATTTGTCATCCCATCGGGTCCTGGAGCTCTCGAGTTTTTCAATTTAACGATCATTTCTCTTACAGACTCCAGGGAGATGTCTGAATAGTCCTGATGATTACTATGCCAACTCCTTATCGATGTTCACTGATGTTTTTATCGAAATATGTTGAGAAGTGTGCTGTCCACTGAGCTGCAGAAATTGGATTGGCTGTTAAGGTGTGCTTTGTGCATCCTGTAGGATTAACATTTCTTTGTGCAGTTTGCACCAATTTCTGTGTTGCTGTTTCAGTTTATGAATCCTTAATTTTGCGTCCGGTGTAAGTTGTTTCTTCAGTTTGCGATCAAGCTTTTCATTAGGTTCTTTTTTTCCCCACTAGACCACCAGGGATTTTTTTTTAATGTAAAGGGGTTGTCCCCCCCAACCCAAAATGGACTTAGGGTCTTGTCATGCAGCCCACCGTGGGGGCAGTTATCTGCTCTTAGGAAGGGGCATTTAACCCCAGGGAGGGCTGCATGAGAACCCCCCTGCATTTGGTGTGGCGGGGAGTAGGTCACCCCCAATTATATTAGAAAATTACCTGGAGGTTTAGGGTGCCCCTCAGCCTCCATAAAGTGCATCATACCATTTTAATTTTTTTTCTTTGTGTACAAATCTTGCCTTGGCGCAGATGGGCACATTGGTGTGCCAATCTGCCATCAGGGTGATGGAACCTTACTGCCCCACCCACTGGGGGCCTGGTCCACATTTATTGGTGGCCCTCTCCCCCCACCCCAAATGGAGGGGGGTGTAACTCATGCAGCCGTTCATAGGAGGCCCAGGGAGGCCTGCATGAGGTGTCCCTGTCACCCATTTGGGGTGAGGGGGGAGAGGGCCACCACAAAATGTCAGACAGGCCTCCCAATGGGTGGGGCAGTAGGTTTTGGGCATTCTGGGGGCAGAATGGCACACTATTGTGCCCATTTGCGTCAAGGGGAGTTGAGTAAACAAAGGAAAAAAGTGAAAATGGTAGACAGCATTTTAGGGGGGGGGGCTGTGGGGCATCCCAAACTGACAGGGAATTTTCTTATGGGAAGGGGTGGTGCCCCCCCACCCACACTGAAGTGGGGGCCATGTCATGCAGCCCTCCCTTAGGGAAGATACCTGATCCTAGGAAGGGACACCTCACTCCAGGGAGGAGTGTATGACAGCCCCCCCCTTATCTGCCCCAAGGCATGTAGGTAATCCTACATGAGATGTGCCACCCCTCCAACTGGGGTGGGGGTGTAGAGGTGCACCCCCCTTCACATTACAGAATTCCCCGGCGGTTTAGGGTGCCCTTCAGCCCCCCCTAAAATGCAGCCTGCCATTTTCAATTTTTGCCTTTGTTTACCAAACTTGCCATGGCGCAGAGGGGCACATTGGTGTGCCAATCTGGCCCCAGGGTGCCCCAACCTTACTGCCCCACCCACTGGGGGGCCTGTCCCCCAATTTTTGGTGGTTCTCTCCCCCCACCCCAAATAGAAGGGGGGTGTACCTCACGCAGCCATTTGTTGGAGGCCGAGTGAGGCCTGCATGAGGTGCCCCCACCACCCATTTGGGGTGAGGGGAAGAGGGCCACCACAAAATGTTGGACAGGCCCCCGAATGGGCGATGCAGTCGTTTTTCGGCACCCTGGGGGCAGAATGGAACACTATTATGCCCATCTGCGCCAAGGGGAGTTGGGTAACCAAAGGAAAAAAGTGAAAATGGTAGACAGCATTTTAGGGGGGGCTGTGCGGCACCCCAAACTGACGGGGAATTTTCTAATGGGAAGGGGTGATGGCCCCTCCACCCCCACCGACAATGGAGTGGGGGCCATGTCATGCAGCCCTCCCTGGGGGCAGATAAGTGCTCCTAGGAAGGGCCACCTGACCGCAGGGAAGAGTGCATGACAGCCCCCCCTTATCTGCCCCCCGGGAGGGCTACATGAGATGCGCCACTCTTCCAATTGGGGGGATGGGGAGGTGCACTGCCCTTCACATTACAAAATTCCCCGGCGGTTTAGGGTGCTCGTAAGCCCCCCCCTAAATTGCAGCCTGGGAATTAAAACATTTTCTTTGTTTACCAAACTTGCCTTGGCGCAGAGGGGCACATTGGTGTGCCAATCTGGCCCCAGGGTGACCAAACCTTACTGCCCCACCCACTGGGGGGCCTTTCCCACATTTTTTGGTGGGCCTCTCTCCCCCACCCCAAATGGAGGGGGGTGTACCTCACGCAGCCCTTTGTAGGAGGCCCAGGGAGGCCTGCTTGAGGTGCCCCTGCCACCCATTCGGGGGTGAGGGGGAGAGGGCCACCACAAAATGGCAGACATGCCCCCAATGGGTGGGGCAGTAGGTTTTGGGCACCCTGGGGGCATAATGGCACACTATTGAGCCCATCTGAGCCAAGGGGAGTTGGGTAACCAAAGGAAAAAAGTGAAAATGGTAGACAGCATTTTGGGGGAGGGGTGGGGGGGAAGGGGCTGTGGGGCACCCCAAACTGACAGGGAATTTTTTAATGGGAAGGGGTGGTGGCACCTTCCCCCACACTCAAAATGGAGTGGAAGGCCATGTCATGCAGCCCTCCCTGGGGGCAGATATGTGCTCCTAGGAAGGGACACGTGACCCCAGGGAGGAGTGCATGAGCCCCCCCTTATCTGCGCCCAAGGAGGGCTACATGACATGCACTGCCCCTCCAATTGGGAGGATGGAGAGGTTCACCCCAATTCACATTACAAAATTCCCTAGCGGTTTAGGGTGCTCCTCAGCCCACCCTAAAGTGCAGCCTGCCATTTTGAATATTTTTCTTTGTTTACCAAACTTGCCTTGGCGCAGAGGGGCACATTGGTGTGCCAATCTGGCCCAGTGTGACCAAACCATACTGCCCCACCCACTGGGGGGCCTGTCCCACATTTTTTGGTGGTCCTCTCCCCCCATCGCAAATGGGGGGGATGTTCCTCATGCAACCGTTTGTAGGAGGCCCAGGGAGGCCTGCATGAGGTGCCCCGCCACCCATTTGAGGTGAGGGGGGAGAGGGCCACCACAAAATGTCAGACAGGCCCCCAATGGGTGGGGAAGTAGGTTTCGGGCACCCTGGGGGCAGAATGGAACACTATTGAGCCCATCTGCGCCAAGGGGAGTTGGGTAACCAAAGGAAAAAAGTGAAAATGGTAGACAGCATTTTAGGGGGGCTGTGGGGCACCCCAAACTGACAGGGAATTTTCTAATGGGAAGGGGTGGTGGCACCCTCCCCCAACTCACAATGGAGTGGAAGACCATGTCATGGAGCCCTCCCTGGGGGCAGATATGTGCTCCTAGGAAGGGACACCTGACCCCAGGGAGGAGTGCATGACAGCCCCCCTTATCTGCCCACAGGGAGGGCTACATGACATGTGCCGGCCCTCCAATTGGGGGGGTGTAGAGGTGCACCCCCCTTCACATTACAAAATTCCCTGGCGGTTTAGGGTGCCCCTCAGCCCACCTTAAAGTGCAGCATGCCATTTTGAATGTTTGTCTTTGTTTACCAAACTTGCCTTGGCGCAGAGGGGCACATTGGTTTACCAATCTGTCCCCAGGGTGCCAAAACCTTACTGACCCACTCACTGGGGGGGCCTGTCCCACATTTTTGGTGGCCCTCTCCCCAATCCCAAATGGAGGGGGTTGCACCTCACGCAGCCGTTCGTAGGAGGCCCAGACAGGCCTGCATGAGGTGCCCCCCACCCATTTGGGGTGGGAGGGGAGAGGGAGACCACAAAATATTGGACATGCCCCTCAATGGATGGGGCAGTATGTTTTGGGCACCCTGGGGGTAGAATGGCACACTAGTGCAACCATCTGTGCCAAGGAGAGTTGGGTAAACAAAGGAAAAAAGTGAAAATGGTAGACAGCATTTTAGGGGGGGCTGTGGGGCACCCCAAACTGCCGTGGAATTTTCTGATGGGAAGGGGTGGTGGCCCCTCCCCCCACACACAATGGAATGAGACCATGTCAGGTGGCCATCCCTGGGGGCAGATATCTGCTCATAGGAAGGGGCATCTGACCCTGGGAAGGAGTGCATGATAGCCCCCCTTATCTGCCCCCAGAGAGGGCTACATGAGATGCCCCACCCCTCCATTTGGGGGGTGGAGAGGTGCACCCCCCCTTTACATTACAAAATTCCCTAGCGGTTTAGGGTACCCTCAGCCCCCCCCTAAAGTGCAGCCTGACATTTTCAATGTTTGTGTTTGTTTACCAAACTTGCCTTGGCGCAGATGGGCACATTGGTGTGCCAATCTGCCCCCAGGGTGCCCAAACCCTACTGCCCCATCCATTGGGTGGCCTGTCCGATGTTTTGGGGTGGGCTTCTCCCCCCACCCCAAGTGGAGTGTGGGAGGGCACCTCATGCAGCCCTCCCTGGGGGCAGATATCTGCCCGAAGGAAGGGGAAAATGTCTTTTCACTGAGGGGGTGAGGTTCAGTAGACTACCAGGAATGGCTTGCAAGGGGGGGCATGCTTAAAAAGTATGAGTGTAGATTTGTTTTTGCTGGGGTGATCCTAGGTAACACATGTTTTTTGTTTTGTTCACAGCTTTTTCTACGCGAGCAGCTGCAATGTTACGTGAGTACTATTTTCTATTATTCTATGGTTAGGGCCCACTGTCAGTGGGGTGGGTGAGACTGGGGCTGGATTGTTGGAGGTGTGGGTGGGAATGGGCCATCTGGGCATATATTTTGGTGGGCTGGGACACAATTTCAGGGGCACGCCACAAATTGCCCCCCATGCCAACAGAACATTGGTATTTCCCTGGGAGTGGATGCCTCCCATGTGTGTTGTCCATCTGCAAGCCCAGGCTGCACCCCTGGCTGTGCTACATTACAGGTGTCACCTCTGGGGAGGAATGGGGTTCCTGCCAGGGCTCCTTGCAGCTGCCACTGTGCTAAGGAGATGGTACACCCACATGGTACATGGATGTCCAAGGCCGGGGACATCACCTCCAACCGTCCTGGAGTTGTGGCTGGACTGCTTTACAGCTTTTCTCTTCGGGGAGGTATTGGCACACCTCTTGGACTCCCTGGTGGGGAGAAGCTGTAACACAGGCCAGCCAGAGCTCCAGCAAAGTCGGTGGTAATATCCCTGTGAGTCTTTGGCGCGGCTTGTGGGTAATACATTCTGGCGAGATTTGCGCAAGTCAGACATCTTTGGATTACCACGGGTGTCTTTTTTCAGACATGCATGGGGTTCCCTGTTTTCCTTGGTGGCTTAGATATTCTAGGCCCATATCTGTATGGTGTGTGCTTCTGAAAAAATCCTGAAATTCAGCTGTCATAAAAGACTTGGGGTTGGCCGTGTTTTCGGCTTTCCCCTTTGCGCCCAGGTAGGTGCACCCACACATGTGAGGTACCATTTTCATCGGGGCACGTGTGGGAACGCTGGAAGGTAGGCCATGTGTTGTTGGCAACATGTTTCAATGGGTGGAAGCAAGTGCACTTACAGCAAATTTGGAAAATCTTGATGAGTATGATAATATGTCAGGTCCCATCTCTAATATTGTGGATGAGTTAGATGAGGCAGAAGAGTCTCATAATGTAGGCCCTGTCTTACCTCTACCTGCTCATAGGCCTCAATCTTTGACCACAGGGACCCCCATCAGGTCCAAGCCTAGGTCCTGAATTTGTCTCACTTGAAAAGAGGAGACTGGAGTTAGAATTTAAAAGAATCCAAGCTCAAACTGAAACAAATCACCAAGAGCTTAGACTAAGAGAAATGGAATTGAATCATGCACTTGCAATGAAAAAGTAATCTCTTGAAACTGGTTCTCTCCCAGAGTCCTCTAGGTCTTCCAGTCCTAAGAGGCCTCGCATGCCCAAAGATGCAGTAAGTATGTATGAGGTTAAGCTTGATATTTTGGATTGGTTGGCTGCTTTTGATTATAACCATGGGATTCAAGACATTACAGGGAATCAACTGATTCCTTGACTTTTTTTCTCAGCTACCCCCTGTTGCAACTGATGTAGTAATAGAGTTGGGGGATATAGACAGAAAGGAGTATGAAACTGTGAAGCTAGCTTTGATAGCTAGATTTTGGAAGACACCTTCTCAGTATCTTAAGAGGTTTAGAACCCTCAAAAAGCATGATGGTACCCCTTGGGCTACTTGGGTGACTGAATGTTTGAAAAGATTAGATGGATGGGTTGAGGGTTACAGAGTGAACACTTATGAAGGTATGAGAAATCTGGTAATGTTGGAATCTATTTATGATGCCTGCTCTCCTGATCTGACACAGCACTTGGATGACTCTAAGGAAATTGATCCAAAGAAGTTAACAAGGGCTGCTGACTTGTGGGTTGCCAACAGGGCTACTCACAAGGATTCTGGGCAACTCAGAAGAAGGATGAGGGGAAACAGCACAAGAAAGATAACGGAGAGAATTCTAATATTCCACTCAAAAAGAGAGCCACAAACATAACAAGGGTAAGCCACGATGGAAACCAAATCAGGCTAGTGTACCTTCTGGGGACAATTCATAAAGACATTTGGTAAATGTTATGCTTGTGAGTCAACTGACCATGTGAAAGGAGATCCCAGATGTAAGGGCTAACCTTCAGGGGTCCACACCGTCTCCTTAGCCTTCTCCCCAGTGGAGGAAATACCAATGGCAAGTGGAAACTTTCATTTACTGCCTGAGAAACCCATGAAAGTCTCAGCCAGTCTTTCTTTAGTATCCCTGTGTCTGTGGGAACAACAGAACTTAGACGTGTGTAACTCTATTCCAGACAATACTAAAGAGTATTACAAAGACAGTGTTCTTGTGAATGGTCAGGAGACCCCTGACATCACAGAGACAATGGGGCCAGCATAACTGTAGTAGATGAATCATTTTTCAAGGAAAAGGATGCTGCTAAGGCACCAGAATTCCTGACTAAGCTTGTTGGAGGCCCTGTCCAAATGCTTCCACAGTTACCAGCTCTCATCCAGTGTAATGATATGACTGTCAAGATACCTGTAAGTGTGCAGAGTGAAGTACCTGGGAGAGTCCTGTTGGGGAATGATTTAAAAACACTTGGAGTGGTATCAAGCACCCCCAGGCCTCCCAGAAAAAAGAAACAGGAGCAGATTAGGAAGGCCAGAGAGAGTACCTTAAGGGGCTCCCAGAGGTGATTATAGAGGAAACTATAACTCCCAGTCCACAGGACTTACTGACTGCAATTTCCAAGAAAAAGTAGGAAAAGGGGCAACCTAAAACCTCCAGGTGGAAACCAGCCTGTACTCCTGTGCTACCACCAAGGACATCCCCGAGAGGACTGTCCAAGATCACACCTGTGATCCCTCCAACAGCTGAGGCTGAGTGTGTGGAACAACCTTGTGTGGTTGAATCAGCTGCTGAGGAATCAGAGCTGGAAGAGGACATTGCTCCTGTTGGAGATCTGGATCCTGCAGACCATCCTGAGGTGCAGTCTTTACTGGCTGAAGGTGCACCCTGTACGGCAGACTTCAGCAGAGGTCAAAGAGAGTGTCCTACTTTTGAGGTCTTCTCCAACAGGCAGCTTCCCAGCTGTACTGGCAAGAGCAAGGGGAGCATAGGTTGTACTGGGAAGATGGCCTTTTCTACAGTGAACCAATTGAGTCTATCCCAGGGGACTACAGAAGACGTGTAGTGCCTCTTGAAAGCAGACTCCAGTTCCTACAGTTAGCCTATGAGATACCCTTGTCTGGTCACTTGAGTTTCAAGAAGACCACGGAAATTCCCTCTTCGTACTTCTACTGGCCTAAATTAGGGCCTGATGTAGATAAGTACTGTAGGAGCTGTCACACTTACCAAACCTCTGGCAAGAGTGGAGCCTAGAATGTGGCACCCTTGGTGCCTCTACAAGTGGTGGGAGTCCCTTTTGAAAAGGTAGGATCGACATGGTTGGTCCCTTAGACCCTCCAACATCTTCAGGAAACAGGCTTATCCTGGTTGCAGTAGACCATGCTACTAGGTATCCTGAAGCAATACCTATGAGAACTGTTACAGCTCAGGCTGTCGCTAAGGGCCTACTTGGCATTTTTACCAGAGTAGGTTTTCCTAAGGAGGTTATCTCTGATAGGAGATTCAATTTAATGTCCCACTACATGCAGGCCATGTGGAAAACTGTGGAGTAACTTACAAGTTATCAACTGCCTACCATCTTCAGACCAATGAATTGGTAGAGAGGTTTAACCGTACAATGAAGAGCATGATAGGTGCTTCAGAGGAACCCCTTAGAAGAAAATGGGACCTTCTACTGCCATGCCTTCTCTTTGCTTATACAGAAGTCCCTCAGGAGGGAGTTGGATTTAGTCCCTTTGAACTTCTTTATGGCCATCCAGTTAGAGGCCCTTTGGCTCTAATCAAGGAGGGGCTGGAGAGTGCTCCTTCCCCCAAGCCAGTGAGAATCACTAACTTTGTGATAGGTCTCCGGAGGAGAATGTCACACATGATGGCAGAATCATCAGATAACGTGAAAGCAAGTCAGGCTCTGGTGAAGCATTGGCATGACCAGAAGGCCAACATGGTTGCGTTTACTCAAGATCAGCTAGTTCCAGTTATGGTACCTGCAAGGCAGAGGGCTTTACAAGACAAGTGGATAGGACCCTTCAAGGTTGTGGGTAAACTTGGAGAGGTCAACTATCTGGTGGACTTAGGCAATCCTAAGGAGGCTCCCACAGTCTTTCACACCGACCATCTAAAAGCTTATGTTTCAAGACCAGAAGTGAGAGCTTTGCTTCTAGCTTCAGCTCAAGAGAAGGAGGAGAGTGAACCTCTACATGACCTACTCAGAGGCCAGCCTTTAGAGGAGAAGATAGAAGGAGTTAATCTCTCTACTAATTTGACACCTGAACAACAAGAGGAGTGCAAGCTTCTGTTAAATCAGTTTGCCTCCCTGTTTTCACTATCACCAGGCTTGATCCCTTGGGGCCAGCATGATATTCAAACTGGTGACTGTTTACCTGTAAAAAACAGAGGTTACAGGATGTCAGATTATGTAAGATCCCACATAAGGGAGGAGTCAACAAGATGCTTGATCTCGGGGTAATAGAGCCCTCTACCAGTCCATGGTCTAGTCCAGTTGTTCTAGTGCCAAAGACCAGATCCAAGGAGTTGAGAGTCTGTGTGGACTATAGAGCTCTTAATGCAGTCACCAAGACTGATGCCCACCCTTTACCAAGAACAGATGAACTGGTGGATAAACTTGGTTCAGCCAACTACCTCAGTACATTTGATATCACTTCATGCTATTGGCAAATAGCCCTGACAGACCATGCCAAGGAGAGAACTGCATTTGCAACGCCAACATGCCTCTACCAGTTTAAAGTAATGCCCTTTGGACTAAAGAGAAGCTGGACAAGACTCACAGATAGAAGAAGTGACGACACAAGACACAAAGAGAAAAAAGGCCATGAATAAAGATATTGTGAACCTAAAGTGAAAGAACAATGTTGAAATGCAAAGAAATTTAAATCTGTAAACAAGATGAAGATATTAAACCAGTTAACACCTGTAAATATGCTTGGAACCACAAGAAAGCTAAGAAAACAATGCAGCTTGCTATGCTTAGTAGAAGAATAGTGCAGCAAGCGCCAGTGTACATAAATCTAACTCAAACAAAGAACTTTGTTATAAGTATATTTCCACTCTGCAAACGAAGAAGAATCAACCCAGGTTACTAAAGGCCAAATGAGGAGAGATTCATATCTAGCAAAACGAGAAGAGACAGCTGAATCGAAACTCAGCAGAAGCAACTCGTGCCAGGAGAGCCAAGGTCATAACAATAGAAGGAACGAACAGTAGCTACATTTTAATTGAAACTAAGAACAGAATATCCTGCCTCTGAAAGGTCGAGATAAGAAGACGTAGGCAGGTGGCGAGTGAAATGAAAATCAAATACACAAATTGAGAGAAACGAAGCAACTTCACGGTGTCTGCATCACGTGACCAGCCGAGAGAGAAGAGACTGAAGTTCACACCTACGCATGGCACCAGGCCAGATGAAGATATCAGAACCTTTTCAGACAGAAGATGCAGTTTCGAGGCCAACCACAGTGAACTAATAGACACATAGCCACTAAAGTGATGATTGATTGAAGGAAGGCCGGGTGAATTTAGGGGCACCCTGCACCTGGCCGGCCATTCTGTGTGCTGCTAAGCGAAGTGGAAAAATATGCATGGGGTTGGTGCCAACCCAATCACAATGAAGCAAATAATCTAGGGTCCTATAGTTAGTGGGACCAATGGGACATCGTACTGTTAGTGACGTCTACAGTAGTCATTTTTGAAGGAAGGGCTTAGACACCCACCTGACAGTGTTTACCCAATCCCCTCACTCCGTTACCATATACAGATATACTACCTTTAGTAAAGTTACCTTTTCCTAACCAATAGAATTGCATGTTAACTTTTGAGTGTTACACGTCAATTATCAGGAGTTTTGAATATTAATTTTACAACTTGTATGAAGTTCATTGGAGTTGAAGCACGAAGGACGATCGCATCACTGCTGATATCCATGACTCCCGTTTGTTGTACTTGTCATTAAATGGACTCCCTTTGCCAAACCATTAAGTTGTCCTTATTGATTGGTGTTTGAGTAATACATCTGCACCCCCATCCATCTCAAGGGTGCAGCTATCTCGTCTTAAAGTATTTCTGAGCAAACCTCGGCTCTATGAGGGGACCAGGGTTCTCAGAGTACACTTGGTTGCAGAGATCGGATGGTTATCGATTATCGATTATTGATTAGAATAAGACACCCATTGACCATTGACATAAAGTAACTCTAGGTCTTCGGCAATATCACAAGTCCTTTGCCATTCGGCTGAGTAGACCGTGAAGCTCCCAGTAGACAGTGGTAGTGTAAGAGAAATCTGCAGACCATGGTCTGAAGGAACGTGTGTTTCCCCACCTAACCCCTTCCCATTCCTATGGGCTGCTGACCGGGCGAAAAACTGAAGAAGGCGGTAACAAAGGCAGTGATCCCGAGGGTCCAGAGAGGAACCATGCGAACAGTGAGTGAAAAAGATTGAGTCTCTTGGCAAAAGTGCATGCTTTAGAACAAGTAAAGGGAAAAAGGAAAGGAGGGAGGTAGGAAAAAACAAAATATAGTTAGAAGTAGAGAAGAATTTATATATCTAAAGGGAAGGGAGTAATGACTCGAGAATAATTAAGCAAATAGAGAGAGGTTACCGGGGAGGACACTCGAGAAGTGAGAGGATTCACCTTATTCCTACACTTTTAATATAAGCGGCTAGAAGAAACATAGACCCATTGTCCCAAATAAAGGGGAACAAATAGACTACCACAGCGATTAAAGACGCCACGAAAGGGGTACGTTTAGACTCCATGTCGGGGTAATATTTAGAGGCAGAGATACTTGTGACCAGATGGTGTTCGTCTAGTTTGTTAAACGTCTATCTTACATGTTGTTTGTTGTGACGTCACAAATTGAAACATTTTCTTTGAGAAAACTGATTGTAATATTACACGATTCAATAGCCAAGATAATATTGCATGTGAATTGATGTTTTTGAATAAAATAGAAGGTATAACAATCTTTTGGGGATAAAATCAGAATTGGAGCTTGCAGTGTTTGATGTTCGCTCATATTGTTGGAAGCTGTTTAAGTCACGTGAAGCGTTGACAAGTGTTATGTAAGGAGAAAGGGAACAGATTTAAGCATGGAAGACATAACTCCATTGGCACACCTATGCAAACAGTTGCCGAAACATGCACCCAAACTGAAGAAATATAGTACAGAATGGGCTAAGGGGACCGCCCACAAGATGTTTATGCCATGGCCACAAGGGGGGTCCTTATCTAAAGCTGTCTTGCAACACATGATGGCATATTTGCATGCCACATACACGGGCAAGAAGTTAGACAAACGCCTTGCTGTTCTGGAGCTTTGGAAAATGCATGAACAGGGAAAGGAAGAGGAGCCACCAATAGACTGGATAGTTAATGTATGCACAGAGGGGGGTGAGATGCCTACAGCGCCACCCACCCCATCTGAAACAATGATTCAAGAAAATAAAGATGAGGGGTTATACCACCTGAGAGAACTTAAAGCAGCTACAGGGTATAGCAACCCGGCATATGAGTCACCTACGTAAAATAGTGATGAAAATCAAGGGAAAGATAAGGATAAGAATATCACCTCCACAGTCCCAAGGGACAAGGAGAGACATGATGACGAAAGAAGGGACCAGGCACAGACAAGTGCATCTCTCGATAAGAGAGAAGGCAAAAGATGGAAAGGAAGCGAAGATAAAACTGATGAGATATCATTCACAAAAAACGAATGGATGGGAGGGCATATTTTATTGAAATTCGATGGCAAAGTGATTGATGATGCAAAACAAAAAGAGAAACTAGACAATGTACAGAGAAAGGAGAACGAGAAGAAATTGAGAGATGAAAGCATAAGGAAAAAAGACAGACAAAGGCGAGAACAGCTATATCGCGAAGAGCAAGAAAGACAGCTCGATCCCAAACAGAGATCAGCCAATGATCAAGGCAGACAGAAGCAGCAAAGGTCAGAGGAAGAGCAAAGAATCCGAGAGAAGAGAATAAAGAGACAAAGGGATGAGAAAATCCAAAGGGCAGATGAACATAGAAATGAAAAGAAAAAGGAAGAATAAAGGGTCAGAGAAGAGGCGAGGAAGTGCAGAGAATTCGATGACGATGTATACAGTAAGGGAAGACAGAGAGCACGCGATCTTGAATATCTGGAGAGAGAGGTTACAAATTCTGCTCCAGTAGTAGATTAGGAAGATATAGAAGAATTCGTCCCTGCGTACGATTCAGTACCAGGCACGTCTAGGGCAAATATGGAAGATGACTTCGACACCAGAAGCATCGGAGAAACGATTAATAGATTATATGATGAACTGGGGTTAGAACAAACACCCCAAGGGGAGCGGGAAGATGAGCACCTGGAGAGCACTCAGCTGTAAGACACTGAGGATGTTTCCCGAAGTAGTGGGAATAGAGAACTAATCCCTGGATGGACTAGAAATAATAAGGAACAAAAAAGGCACAAGAAGTGGCACTAGTTGGACACAGACAATGTCCGACTCAGAAAGTTAGGAGCACAAGGAAAATGAGGAAGAGAGAGAGAGTAAAAGACGATTCCCAAGGGAGAAAGGGATACGATGGTCAGACACTAGCGAATCCGCGCCAAGGGCATCAGAGTCAGCCACACAGTTAGAGCGACACAAAGAAGTATCTCACGGTCAGAGGGGGGTGTCGTCACCGCCCTATGTGGACAGGCTCAGGAAATTGCCAGGCAGGCGTCGATGCAGGAATATTACCCCTGCAATAGACAGGAGAACAATGAGAGAAGAGAGAGAGAGAGCTATACATCCCAATTTCCGTTACTAGAGAAAGGGGGGGGTGAGACCACAATATATTCCATGGCTACGGATGGATCGAGAAAATTTGAAAAACAAGTTTCCAATGCTGACATCAGGAGCCGGAAAGTGTATACACGAGTTACAGAAAATGACAGGAAGGAACACACTAGCTATAGGGTGTATCAAGGGTCTCCTAATTGCCATACTTGGTGAGAGAGCAGACGATGTGTGGGCACGGGCAGGCTACCCTGGTGTGACCACAATTAATACCACGCATGACAGAGCTCCATTTAACAACTGCTGAGCCGCAGTATTGAAGGCTCTATGAATGCTTTACCCAGACACTCCCGATATGGGAGCTATAATGAGGCACAAAATGAATTTACATACGGAATTTTCAAGACGTGTGGCTATTCGAAACTCATGAATCTTGGACGAAATCTATACCTGTGTCTACCATATATTGTGCCAAGGGCTGCCAGTGCCGGTACACAAACAGCTCAAGAAATTGGTAGGAATCGAGGCTAAACCTTGGCCAGAAATACAGCTGACCATCGCACACTATTGCAGGCAACTACAAGAGAAGAATCGCAAAAAGGAAGCTACACGAAAGGGTGAGGAAGCCAAATTGGTGCAGAATAAATTGTCAAAATATGCTCTTGAGGGAGCCATGATAACTAACACAGCTGAATCGAACATGCAGCAGGTCAATAATCTGCAGCAGAATAATCAGGGCAGTACTGGATTTTACCCAAGGGGAAGAGGATTTACAGGGAGGGGATTGCTTCAGAATAAGAATTGCTTCAGGGAGGCTTTCAGAATAATCAAGGAGGTTTCTAAAACATGCAAAATGGCAATCAAGATATGTCAAATGGGCAAATGATCCAACCACTGCCGGTATGTTGGTTATTTGGGATGAAAGGGCATTTAAAACGCACATGAAGAAACCAAGGCATGATGCAGAATGGCCAAAGTATGGGAGCAGGTATGGCAAATCCACCTGCAGTCGTACAACAAGGTGTTGCATAGAATCACACAATGCAACAACAAGTGACAGGAGTGCAACAAGGCGGGCAACCTCAGAATATGGGGAGTTTTCCACAAGGACAATCCCAACAGGCACTGATGCAACTGTCACAGAGAGTGAGTACAGGACAGACTGCGAACCTGGAATGAGAAGTAACACTGGTGATGGGGGAAGTCCATTCACACAAGGTGGGACAAAATTATATATGGACTATGACAGCTCACTGGGAACCCTGATGTGTTCTATCCTAACAGTGACACCAGACCCTCACCAGGAACCTAGGGTGGATGTCATTATAGGGGATACAGAATATTCTTTCTTAGTTGACACAGGTGCAACACGCTCGTGTATACTTGAAGGGAAGTTTTCCTTGTCTGGCGAGGCCATAAATACTCAAAGATTCCAAGGAGCTACAAGTCGTGTTCTCTTCACAAATGCACTTCCAATCTCCATAGGAGAATGTGAAATGAATGTGCCTTTATTATATTCACATCAGACCCCAGTAAACATTTTGGGTTGAGATTTAATGACAAAGTTAACCATGACAATCTCATTCACTGAGGAGAGCATAGTATGTTCATCTCCAGGAATGCACTATTCAAATGTATGCAAAATGATCAGAGCATACACAGGACACACAGCTATGAGGGCTATACCATTAGAGCCAGAAATATTCACGTATCCTGTACGCATACTAATGGCAGGGCTGCCAGGCCTTGCAGACAGAATCATGAGAACCCCAGATGAATTTCTATTTAGACCAAGAATACCAATGCATGAGGAGAAGGGACAAGTATTTCCCTTGATGTTACACACAGTTGAAGTACGAGGGAGAATGGCCTTGATTGATGGTTATGACGAAAAAGGCCAACAATGGTGCGCAGTAATCGCCATTGAAGAAGGATATCGATTGACTGAGGTCACTGATGTCGATCTGTTTGAAGAGCAAGCAGATATGGGAGAGACAACATTGGACGTGAGTCTCACTTTTTGGGTGAAAATGATCAAAAGAGAAGTTCCTCAAAGAATGATGTTGGCACGAAACCGTCCTGAATATGTTGATGACGACATGGCTCAGGTGCCTGTCTCAGTGTGGACTACAGGACCCTATGACGTAGGCTTCTTGAAAGGGGTTGGGGAAGTGATAATTAAGCTAAAACCAGGGGCAATTTTACCCAAAGTACGACAATATCCCATGTCCAGAGAGGCAGATGAAGGGATTTTTAAGCCAATTTTGGCTATGATGAAGCAAGGCATTTTAGTGACGTCAGAGTCGTCATGCAATACTGTGGTTTATCCAATCAAAAAATCAAAGGGAGGGTCTTGGAGGCTAATCCAGGATTTACCCCCAATAAATGACATTGGTGGGGCCGAGTTCCCTTTAGTCCCTAACCCGACTACAATCCTATGTAATATACCTGTTGAAGCGAAATATTTCACAGTGATTGACTTGAAAAATGCATTTTTCTCAATCCTGTTGCACCATGACTCACAAGATCTGACGTCATTCACATTTAGACAAATGTGTCTGATAAGCACAAGGCTTCCCCACGGCTACTGTGAGTCTCCATCTATTTTTAATAGAGTCCTTCAGATGGACTTAAGCAATATTGCATTAAAAAGCGTTGTCCTGCAATATGTGGATGACATCTTAATTTGCAGCACAACAGAAGAGCAATGCAGGCACGATTCTGTTCAGCTATTGACTATACTGGCTGAGAAAGGATATAAGGTTGACAAGGAAAACCTACAATATTGTCAACAAGAAGTGCTGTACATAGGCCAGCTGATCTCACATGAAGGAACGAGAGTGACCCCAGAAAGGGCAGAAGCCATACTGAACACGGCTAAGCCACACACGATAAAACAGATGCAGAGCTTTTTAGGCCTATGCAACTATGTCAGAGCATGGGTCTTCGACTACAGCTCTTACACTAAGCCTTTACTTCAGGCTCTAAAGAAGGCCCAAGTGACGAAGGAAAAGATTGAATGGTCTGAGACCATGGAGGAAGGATTTGCTGAACTCAAAAGAGCTATTTGCACAGCACCAGTTCTAGGGATTCCCAATTATGCAGAGGAATTTTACCTGTTCTCACACACGAATGGCAGCTTTTTGACGGCAATGCTCACTCAGAGAACCTCATTGGGGTACAAACCGCTGGCGTACTATAGTGGAAATTTGGACCCAGTAATTCTATGATGAAATTCCCAGGGTAAAAGAAAATGCCTTGGCAGAAGGAGAAAATATCTTTATTGACGTTTCTTCAAGAATCAGTCAACATAATGGGCAAAGATATACAGGCGTTGCTGTGATGAAGCCTACAGCAAATGGAGAATTCCGAGTACTTATTAATGCTCGAATACCATCTCATTATTCAGCACAGGCGGCAGAATTATTGGCGTTGATACTCATCATTGAGAATCACACAGACCAGGAAGTAACAGTGTACAGTGACTCGGCCTATGTGATGTCGACAGTGAATGCAGGCTTAGCGCACTGGAAAATGAGGGGCTACCTCCGAGCAGACGGCACGACAGTGTGTTATGACCACTGTCAGGGGCCACAAGCTGTGCCACAAGCAAGCTCCCACAATTACTCTAAGGGCCTCAAGACTTCAGCAAAAGGGCTCCTGGAGCCAGTCCTGGCGCATCTGGAACCAGGCCCATAAACTGTAAGGAGATACTTACCAGGTTTCCTTTCAATTCACTACATGGGTCTTTAAATCCAACTTGGAAGCAACCACGCAGCCTACTTCTAAGAACGAAGCCATGCGGTCTAGTGTTTTGGGTGTGGCAGGCCTCAAACTACTTTCCCTGGTACTACTTTATATGGGCTATATAAACCAACCCTGACTGCAGAACCCACTTCGCGTTATTTTGCAACCAGCAGCGTTGCACTCACCGTGCCAAGCTCCTGGTCTTCAGCATCTTCCTGTAGTCATTCAAGAACAAGAACAAGATTATTCTGTCTTACTTGAGAAAACACTACCCAGCACTCAGCATCTCAACTGGGCTGCAATATGTGGTAACCGAGAGAAAAAGAAACATCACTCACCTGTGAGAACTAGCTTAAGGACTTCCGGCGAACTGCTACCACAGCTGCTGCTCGAACATCGCGACCTTCGATAACGAGAAAAGGAAAAACAATATTAGAAGGTGCACCCTTCCAAAACATCGAATTCCATCAGTCTTACCTGAATACCATCGCGCTACGTTGCGCTTCCATCCAGAGCAGCACCGCAACATCTGCAAAGGAAAAAGAGACATATTCAGGTTCGCTTTCAATATTAAACAATCGCACAGAGCTGTACTTACCTTAACAGATTCCGGGGGCCAGTTTTTCATCACGCTCTCATCCACTCGCAGCACCACAGCGGCCTCTGAGGAGAAGAAGAAGAAAACACAGGTGAGCTTTAAAAGACACAATAAAGGCACTGCGCTTCGCACTTTCTCTTACCTAGAAACATGCCTCCACATCCAGCATGCCAGCATCAAGACCTTTGCACCTGAAAAGAAGGAGATAAAGACATTAACACATTCCCACCATAAACAGAACAAAGACTTACAATTAACAAACCTACCTGCCTACCAGCAGATTCAGGGTCACAGAAGCCCTGTGCCCAAGGAAGGTGTACTGCACCAGTGAAGCAACTCGAGCAGATCGCCAACAAACGTCAAGCACCCGTGCACAAGAAACGCACGATGGATATCTCACCCTACAAATAACTAAGGTGAGAAACAACACAGTGGGAAGGGAATCGGTCAGAGGGAGGTGGGAGATTCACCCATTAGAGGCAGTTATCACAAATCCTCCCTTCTGTAATTGCAGATTCATTATTCAGCACTGGGCAACTACGCATCCAGGGTTTCAGATCTCAGAGCCTTCCAGGCACCCCTGGGGATATCAGGTGAGCGTAACAGAACGCAAAGCCTTTAAATCTTATCCACCTGGGCATCATGGAGACATCTGAAACTGACCAGTTAGCTCAGCTTTTGGGACAATTACGCACCGAGGTACACACAGCCCGGCAAGAAACCAATGCCTTAAGACGAGACTTAATAGTCACAAAAGACTGTACTGATGAACTAAGCAAACAGCTACTACAAACACAGGTGGGACAAGCTCCATTGCCCAGATTCACCCCATCTGTCGCTACACCGTCATCAGCCAACCCAGTACAGATAATGTTGCTGGGAGCAGTACCTCTGGCACCACCAGAATGATTCAATGGAGACCCCAGAAGGTACGCAACATTCATGAACCAGCGCCATCTCTCCATTTTCTTTGGAGACCTGGGGCTTTCCCAAACGACCAGGCAAGGGTGGCCTTCATGTTATCATATTTGAGTGGAAGTGCCGCAGAGTGGTTGCTACCTTTAGTAAGATGGGATGACCCATTACTGCAGGACTTCTGGGGTTTTCAACAGGAGATGGAAAAGCTATTTGCTCGACACTTGAATGGACAAGGTCTTGATAACAAACTCCTGTCCGTCTGCCAAGGAAATCAAGATTTTCTGACTTATATATTGCTGGCTTTAATAGACTGGTTGTGGAAGCGGGGTGGCCTGAAAATAAAAGAACCATGTTTTTTCATCGGGGCCTATGAGGAGACCTGAAGGATGTCCTTGCTCAAGTGGTAGACCCACCTAAAGACTGTGCAACATTTATCAGCCTTGTAGTGCAGGTTGACCACTGATTACAGGATCAAAGAACAGACCGAAGTAGACTTGAAAACCGTGCCATGTACGTGTGTTCATCAAAAGACGATGTTCAACGTCCATCAGAAAATACTACAGAACCCATGCAGATTGGAGGAGTACAACCCCCTTTAAAGAGACAAGAGGAGACAGCTACAGTTATGCCTATATGGGGGCAAATCAGGTCACTTCCTCAAAGAATGCCCAGTGAAACCTCCAACGAAGATAGTAGGCGCTACAGAGAAAGAAGATGATGGAAAAGAATCAGAAAACTACCACGTCCGGCAAGCATAGAGGTCAGCCTGTCGAGCAAGAAGGATGAGTCACAGACCTCACATTTCGCCCTACCAGTAATCTTGATCAATTATCAATGACCGTTGCGGATGCATGCCATAGAGGCGTATATAGACAGCGGAGCAGTTGGTTATTACATAGATTGAGATCTGGCATCAGAAAAGGGACTTCCCTTATGCACAAAACCAACAACTGAAAAGGTAACTACTGTTGACAGTACAGAAATTGCTTCGAGTCCAGTAACCGAATGCGCAACAGAATTAACCCTTCTGGGTCAGGATGGACATCGAGAAGCAATCACGTTTGACCTCATCAAAGCTCCTCAGTTCTTGTTGATCTTAGGGATGCCATGGTTAGTAACTCACAATCCCCACATAGACTGGCGTGCAAAGAGACTGACCTTTTCCGACGAATGCGCCCACACTTGCTACCTGAAATCTATACCACAGCCAAACCTGAAATCTGTTCAAGGAATAGCATCGGGGATCGCGGAACCATTGGACACCTTACCAAGAGAATATCAAGATTATCAAGATGTTTTTCAGAAGCAACAGGCTAAAACATTGCCGCCATAGGCCCTATGACTGTCAGATCGACCTGATACCTGGTGCACAGGTTACTTGTGGTCGAATTTATGCACTTACGGAAACCAAAAACCTCCACTTGAAGTCTTATCTGGATCAATACCTGGCTAATGGGTTTATCCACCCGTCAAAGTCACCGGCAGCCTCCCCCTTATTCCTCGTACCAAAGAAGGAAGGAGATTTGAGGACTTGTATTGATTACCATGCACTAAATCAAATCACAGTAAAAAAACGCTACCCTTTTCCCCTTATCCCGGAACTTTCAGACCAATTCAAGGATGCCCCAATCTACACCAAACTAGACCTCAGAGGAGCATATCACCTTGTACGTGTAAAGAAAGGGGATGCATGGAAAACCGCATTCCGCACCAAGTATGGCCTGTACGAATATCAGGTAATGCCTTTCGGGCTGTCCAACACTCCTGCAGCATTGCAATATTTCATAACGGATGTATTACGGGAATTAATCGATGTCTGTCCCCTGGTCTATATTGACGATATCCTGGTGTATTCCTCCTCTGAAATATATCATGTTAAACATGTTCGTTCAGTCCTTGCAAAACTTCGCCAGCACAAACTGTATGCTAAACTCAAGAAATGCTCCTTCCATGTCACTGAAATTGAGTTCCTTGGTTTTGTTCTCTCGCCAAAGGGAGTCAAGATGGATACACACAAAGTTGATGTCATCCTTAATTGGTTGTCACCTTCTTCACTTAAAGGAATCCAAAGCATGCTCGGCTTTGCTCATTTTTTTCGCCAATTTATTCCAGATTTCTCACTGATAATACACCCAATCACATCGTTACTGAGAAAAAACAACAAAAAATTCCATTGGACTGAAGAAGCGGAACAGGCCTTTCAAGAACTCAAGAAAAGATTCACCTCTGCGCCAATTTTACGACATGCTCGCCCAGACCTCCCCTATGTATTGGAAACTGATTCTTCCAGCGCAGCTATGGGAGCAGTTCTCTCTCAAAGAGATCCAGAAATGGGCCAATTACACCCCGTGGTCTTTTGGTCAGGTAAATTCTCACCACCAGAACTTAAATATGCAATTACAGACAAAGAATTGTTAGCAATAAAATCGGCCTTCAAAGCCTGGCGGCAATATCTATTAGGTGCCAGACACACCATCACAGTAATCATAGATCACCGAAACCTTCAATACCTAAAGTCAGCAAAAGCTCAATCATCACGACAATGAGGTGGGCTTTATTCTTCGCAGAATACGATTATGTAATAACATACCGACCGGGAGTCCGGAATGGGAAGGCCGATGCCTTTTTTCATATGGTTGTTGAAGAAAAAACAAACAGTGCCCTGGACCCTGTTGCTATCATCCCACGTGATAAATTGCTGGGACTCACTACCACATTAACTCTAAGTGAACTTCAAGATAAGATTCGATCCTTAATGAACCCCGAGATCTTGCCAAAATGGAATGTCCAAACTGAACATCACACGGTTCTGGATGGATTACCCTACTTCAGGGAACAACTATATCTACCAAATAAAGATCTGCAAGAGTTGGTCATGTCTGGTTATCACGATTCCCTCATCGAACACCATCCCGGAATTGCTAAGACTCTAGCCAAGGTTAATCAGAATTATTGATGGCCAACTTGGCATAAAGACATTGCTCAATTTGGTCTTTCCTTTGGGGTATGTTCACAGAATAAATCACAAAAGCAGAAACCAGCTGGCCTTCTACAACCACTGGATATTCCACCAGCTCCCTGGCATACTCTTTTTCTTGATTTTATTATGGACTTACCTCCCTGTCAAGGATTTAATACCATCTTGGTGTTTGTGGACCTGTTCTCTAAAATGGCACATTTTATTAAAGGTATTTCTTGAACAGATTATAAAACTTTCACCTCAGTCCTAATCTCAGATTGTAGAAGCCAATTTGTATCTAATTTTTGGGGGAATGCTGTACAATGGCACAAATCGATGTTCGCTTATCCACTAGCCATCATCCTCAAACGGATGGACAAATGGAAAGAACAAACCAGAAATTAGAACAATATTTACGTTGCCTGCTGCATCAAGTGGAAAAGAGCTGGAAAGACATGTTATGGATAGCGGAATACACATACAACAACTCCATACACACCAGCACAGGACAAAGCCCATTCTACACAATATACGGAAGACACCCACGTACCTCTGAACTAGTCTCCCCCACGACCTTGGAAATGCCAGCGGTAAAGACTCTACACACAAGTATAACTCAAGCCTTCAAAAAGACAACTGAACAATTACAACAAGCCAAAGACAGACAGAATCTTTTTTGGACCAACACCGGAGGAAGGCCCTCGATTACCAGATTGGGGATAAAGTCTGGTTAGCATCAACGCATGTGCCCATTAAAGGAACCCATACCTTTCGTCCAAGATATCTAGGACCCTATACCAGCAAATCTGTGATAAATCCAATGACCGTCAAATTGGCCTTGCCACCGAGCATGCAAATTCATCCGGTATTCCATATATCACTTATAAAACCTGTCCAACCCGGGACCCGAGTTATAACCCCACCAAAGCCTGTGCTAGTTAATGGAGAACCTGAATTTGAAGTTAAGGACATCCTGGATTCAAAAGGTACCAGATCTAAACTATACTATTTAGTGGTTTGGAAGGGGTTCGGGCCTCAGACAGAACATGGGAACCAAGTGAACATATCCATGCACCACATCTGATTAAGAGATTTCACCTGCATAATCCCACCAAACCAGGACCGGACAGGAAGAATACTCTAAGAGGGGCCTTGGGAGGGATGCTGTCATGACCACTGTCAGGGGCCACAAGCTGTGTCACAAGCAAGCTCCCACAATTACTCTAAGGACCTCAAGACTTCAGCAAAAATGCTCCTGGAGCCAGTCCCGGCACATCTGGCACCAGGCTCATATACTGTAAGGAGATAGTTACCAGACTTACTTTCAATTGACTACATGGGTCTTTAAGTCCAACATGGAAGCACCCACACAGCCTAGTTCTAAGAACCAAGTCATGCAGTGTAGTGTTTTGGGTGTGGCAGGCTGGAACTACTATCCCTGGTACTACTTTACCTGGGCTATATAAACCACACCCTGACTGCAGAACATGCTTCACGTTATTCTGCATCCAGCAGAGTGACACTCACCGTGTCCAGCTCCTGGTCTTCAGCATCTTCCTGTAGTCCTGCAAGAACAAGAACAAGATTATTCTGTCTTACCTGAGAAAACACCATCCAGCCCTCAGCATCTCAACCGGGCTGCAATCTGTGGAAACAGAGAGAAGAAGAAACATCACTCACCTGTGAGTGCTAGCTTAAGGACAGCAGGCGAAACGCTACCACAGCTGCTGCTCGAACATCGTGACCTGCAATAACGAGAAAAGGAAAAACAATATTAGAACGCGCATGCTTCCAAAACAACAAATTCCATCAGTCTTACCTGAGTTCCATCGCGCTATACTGCGCTTCCATCAGGAGCACCACAGCAACATCTGCAAATAGTCAGGTTTGCTTTCAATATTAAACAACTGCACAGCGCTGTACTTATCTTAATATATTCCGAAGGCCAGTTTTTCATCACGCTCTCATCCACTCGCAGCACCACAGCGGCCTGTGAGAAGAAGAAGAATAAAACACAGTTTAGCTTTAAAAGACAACAAAGGCACCGCACTTCATGCTTTTTCTTACATACGTATGTGGCACACCAGCATCAAGACCTTCGCACCTGAAAAGACGCAGATAAAGACATTACCAAATTCCCACCATAAACAGAACAAAGACTTACAATTAACAAACCTACCTGCCTATCAGAAGATTCGGGGTCACAGCAGGCCTGGGCCCAAGGAAGGCGTACTGCACCAGTGAAGCAACTCGGGCAGCTCGCCAACAAAAATCAAGCGCCCCTTCACAAGAAACGCAAGACGGATATCAAACCCTACAAATAACTAAGGTGAGAAAAAACCGAGTAGGAAGGGAATCGGTCAGAGGGAGGAGGGAGATTCACCTATTAGAGACAGTTATCACAAATCCTCCCTGCTGTAATTGCAGATTCATTATTCAGCACTGGGCAACTACTCATCCAGGGTTCCAGATCTCAGAGCCTTCCAGACGTCCCTAGGGATATCAGGTGAGCATAACAGAGCAGCATGCAGCCCTATTGGATAGACTGATTAATGCACTACAGCTCTCAGTGGGCATAGCGGTCGTGAAATGCGCCGCCTGCACTAAAGGGACAGATTTGATCTCACACAGAAATCAAGCAGCAGACACGGAAGCCAAGCGTACGGCATCCAAAAGTGCGATGATTATGGAAGTGGAAGTCATCCATACCAATAAGAGAATGATGGTTGCACGAACAACCCTGAGGCCTATAACAGTCTTGGGCAAACACAGCTAATGGAACTCCAAGGGGAGGCACCACAGGAAGAGAAAAATCTTTGGAAATGACAAGAGTGTTCTTTAAACCCCTCTGACAGTTTGTGGCGACAAGACAGCACTGGTAAACCAGTGATGCCTGTAGCCCTATTGAAAATAGCACTGGAACAGTTGCATTATCTGACACATATGACAAAAGAGAATTTAGCAGCAATACTTGCAGAAGACTGGTTCATACCGAATTTAACCGAGCACGTTGCATTCTTTGTAGCAAACTGTATACTCTGCCAACAATTCACAGCTGGGCACACATTAAAAGTAATGAGGGAGCCATCCCCAGGCCAAATGGGCCTTTTCAGCACTTGCATGTCGATTACGTCGACATGATTCAAGTATTTAATGGGTACAGATACTTAATTTTTGTGGTGTGTCCATTCTCTAGATGGATTGAGGCAGGTCCCTGTAAACACCCAAACTCTACCTGGGCGGCCACATTTCTAGTGAGAGAAGTGTTCCTCTGGTGGGGGGTGTGTGAAGTCATGAGATCAGACAATGGAGCTCACTTTGTAAACGAGATTTTCGAGCAGATTAGCTTGCTGGTTGGTGTAAAGCACAAGTTCTCGTCGGTGTATAATCCGCAAGGTAATGGAGTCTGTGAGAATCTCAATGGCTTATTAAAGGAAAGGATAGCCAAGTTGAAGCTTACTCTACGAAAGGGTTAGTTGCACTGCCTTCCTTTGGCACTGTATGCACTCAGAAACCAGCCTGGTTCTGACCATCATCTTATGCCGCACGAAATAGCCACAGGAAGAAGAATGCATACTCCTTTGACACCCTGAGATAGAGCTAGATGTGACGCCCAGTCAACAGGATACATTTTAGGGTCTGAAAGGCAAAATTACCTGAATTGTATGACATCTTGCCTTACTGTAATTTCAGATCAGGTGCAGCGGAGACGAAAGGGGTGCAGAGCAGCACAGAACACAAGGAGATACTACTACAGACACAGCTCAAGGACTTTGAGTACCATCCGTTTTCCTTGGAGACGTAGTCCTTGTAAGGAACCATATGAGGAAAAAGTGGGATGAGCCAAGATTTAACAGTCCCTTTACAGTGGAGGACTGCACTCCCTACACAGTGAAACTACAAGGCAGGAGAGCTTAGATTTTCCTGGGCGATATCAAACCCTACATCGGAGAAGGCCCCCTGCCTGCACCCCAGCACGAGGAGACTACGAACAATGGGGAAGAACCACAGCACATACAGACAAGATCCATGACGAAGAAAAAGGATGCATGACCAGCCAGACAAAGATAAGAATTTTCTGTAAATTGTGGCTTAAAGTGGACACGTCCTCTAAAGAAAAAAAGCAGATAAGGACATAAAAACGGACACTCTGTGCATCCTAGTTGCAGGGTGAAGAAGAAAAATTGCACGTATAAGCCACAACATAGTCTATTGACTTTGAATTTGGACTGAGGTACACTTAAAGCCTTGATAAAAAATAACATGCCAAATTTTGATCGAGGACACATACATTGGAAGAAAATAGAGTATCCACACTCATTCCACACCAAGACCCTATTCGGAATATCTTATGGTGTCCCACAGTAGCGACATCACCAAAGATGTGCTGATAGTGCTAAGATCGTACCTGTCATTGGTAAATAAAATTGTGATCCTAGTTGCACTCCACGCGAATGGACAGTGCAGATATTGTTCACGTTAAAGAGAAGGCATACAATCCCGAAAATCAGCAAGACAGGATGGATGTCCCTGTCACTAGAAGACGGCAGGTTGGCCCACAACGTCTTTTTTCGTCTAGTCACTGTCTTTCCAGAACTAGTGGGGAGACCTATCAATGTTGACGTCCTCACATTCATCAGAGATCCAGCTAATGTTGCACAGATGGGCATGCTCTTGCATGGAATCGTACTACAAATAGAACTCTCTAACCATCAACAGAACTATCTGAGGAGATTTTAAAAGCTTTCTGCCGGAGGACAGATCGAGGAAGCAGTACCAAGGGTTTCACATTATTCCATTTGTTGCAATTTTCTCTCTATTTCTCGTACTAACCAGGATACATGACTTCGGGACTAAAGTAAATCTGAGGCGTGGACTGGGAGCTGACATACTTTGAACACGCACAGTAAAAGGACTTGCCAAACCGTTATTTGATTTGATTTTTCCCATAGTTTAACAAAAGAAATGTACCCTGAGATAAGAGACAATTCACCACCCACAAGAGGGAGGACATTTGTAGGACACCTGAACCTCTTAAACACAGAATCCGACAGACAATATTGGTTAGTCATTTGGCGAATGATCGAGATGGGGATCCAGAGTAGCACTCTTGTCTTCCCTCAGGAGGAAAGAAGTCCACGTTTCTCTGGAAGCAAATCCTGTCGCCTGACCTACAGGGGCATAATGTATTTATGTATCATATTCATTATTGTTTTACTGTCATTATCGATCAGAACTGCATTTTCTATTGGTGCACGAAGCGTTCCCATTGCAGTGCACCCACCTAATGACGCATGCATGAAACCCACAAAGGCACCCAGACCTTACATAGTCATTGCAGTCCCTAGAAGATCTGATGGTGGAATGAATGAACTTGAAATGGATGTGATTAGCAATGACACCTACACACTTGTGGTAACAAACAAAAAAAAAGCCGGAGACAGGGTCGGCAAGGAATGAATGATGAAAGGTTACTGACAACCACACCCATGCAAACACTGAATGCACACACAACATGCATAGTGTTAATGACTACAGAACCACAATTCACAGCATTAGAGAAGAAAAGACTGCAGACTATAAGAAACTCCACAACCGACATTGTGGAAAGACAAGAAGAATTGGAGAAGAAACCAACAGAAATGATAATGATTAACACTCCTGAGACAACACTGATGGAGACAAAGACAAACTCAAAGAAGATCTCACAAGCACAACGAATAGTAGACGCAGTATGGCTGTCATTAGCTAGAGAAAGGAAAAGACTAGAGGAGCTGAAGAATAAACACCCAGAGACAGTGGTAACAAACATATATGTTCCAATAAAAGGGACAAGTACAAGTTCCACAGTAAGACCATACACCAGACCAATTTCAGTATGGATACGAACATTCATAGCCAGAAAGAAAGAGCTGTATGAGGACCAGGAAAGAACTGTCAGGATTTGGTCCACTCAAATGGCACAGATGAAGAGGCCTGCAATGTGGACTGGGATACCTGAGACTCCTCCAGCAAGAAGAATCCATACAGATGCATTCAGGGATGCAGTTATAGCTAATTACAGGAAAACATTAAGAAACAAGAGAAGCATGCATTGAGACGACAGTGAACTTAACGATTACTTGAATAGCACAGCACATTTGAGAAACATTTGGTACAAGCACATTAAAGAAGTTGGAAGACGAAACTCAGAAGGGGAATGCTTTGTGCATTCCTACCA
This sequence comes from Ambystoma mexicanum, assembly GCF_040938575.1. Taxonomy (NCBI): domain Eukaryota; kingdom Metazoa; phylum Chordata; class Amphibia; order Caudata; family Ambystomatidae; genus Ambystoma; species Ambystoma mexicanum. The sequence goes on along the minus strand of NC_090929.1, from coordinate 1,317,506,194 downwards.
TACAGCATGGGAAAGTCCAAGATCTTTGTAGCTGTAGACATCAATGTCCAGACAGCACACTGTCTTTCACATGTAGCCATGTGCAAAACTAGAGGCCAGTCCATGGGAAGTGACGCTTCCCTAATATGGGCAGCAGAAACAGCCTATCCCGATGAAGATGATTATGTTCAAGACATTAAGACAAGAAACAGAGCTCATACTAGGAACCATGTAATCCAGTACAAGAAGCCTGGAGTTAAGGGAGCACAAATAAGATGGGAAGTGAACCGGAAACTAAATGTCCAAGGAAAAACTCCAGAAGAGGCTCGAAGTTGGAAGAACAGAGGCCAAATGCAGATTTGGGGAACAGTGCTTTCACCAGACGGATGGGAGAAAGGAGAAGTAATCTGTAGAGCTTGAATGGTCACTGGTCGTTACCAAGGTACCATTGACATCATACAGAATGGATGAAAGCCATTATGGCCCAAGCTTGCAAAACTTTTGACATGGGTCGAAGATAGAGGAGGACCTTTGCAGATAGTGCCACTGGAAAGTCCAAAATTGTGCTTCAGGAATAATGGCGCAAGAAAAATGGGAGAGAATCAGAACTCTGGACGGATTTTTGACGCTCCAGGAATGGTTCATGGGACTGCCATAATTATGGATCTTTATTGGGCATGTGGATCCAAAGCATACATCAAACTGCCAAAAGACTGGGAGGTATATGCACAATAGTGAATGTCCACGTTCCAGCATTAGTGATCCCGAAAAGAGACCTGTATGTTGACAGTTTTCCGAAAGCAGATGCTCACCTGAGGAAGAAGAGATCTGTGGAACTGCAAACTCAAATGAAGAGAGAGAATGACTTCTCTGCTAAATCAGAAGAAGCCTTTCATGCAATACCATATGAACACAGGCTGTTTAGCCTCACCTCATCAGTGTTCACAACGATTTTCATGCCGAGATTTTAAGTTTGAGCAAATACTAAATGATTGCGGATAACCAGATGGGAGTTACTGCAGACCATCAACACGACCATAAAAGGATTCAATGAAATCAAGGAAGAGCTAAGAGCCATCCGACTGATGACTCTCCAGAACAGATATGTGCTTCACATGAACATCGCCATAGATGGAGGAGATTGTGCAAAAATCGGAGAATCATGTTGCACATTCATACCTTCTCACGATGAGGAAAATTGAACTTTAACAGAAGCCATAAGTATGCTGACAAATCTACAGAATCAGATGATTGATTAAACTGAGGCAGTTGATGATGACAGTTTGTTTGGATCACTATTCTCATGGGTCCCACAGTGGATGGCAGACACATTTAAGTTCTTGGTTGCCCTGCTAGTGATGATATTACTAGGATTTTGTGTTATCAAGATAATAATCGCTTAATACCAGAAAACTGCCAAAAAAGCCATAGGGATGAAGATCATGATTGATGTCAAGCCAGGATGAAAGCCCAAAGACCTGACTGATGAAGAAATAAGAGTCTTTGTGAAGGCCAGCATTCACTCACCAGAAGGAACAAACAACATTTCTCTATCCCAGGAAGCACAGAAATTATGTGGGAAGATGGGTTTACTGCAGCCCAAATGGACAATGTCAACTGATGACATGGAATAAAGACGAACATGTAAGGACAGCAGGAAGCCTGAAAGGAGTAGGAAAAATCTGGACTCCAAAAAGTCACTTCTTCAAACCATCATGTACAGATTCAGAAAATGAAGAAGGAATGAATCCAGATGATGGAATGAAGATGAATACAGAAGAACAAAGTAAGAATAATCCGGAGACGGAAGTGAAGGTGGTCGATGAATCGCCCAGAGGGGGGAGTGTAGAGGAGGTCCCAAATAAAGCCTGCACTCCAGTCGCTCATTTTGAAGTTCCAGGAACATTCACACAAAATTATGTGATGTATGATAAGCAAATAAACCAGCAGAGAGCCGCAGTGGGGCTCTGCTCAGTGCCTATCAGAAGAGCAACACTTATTGAAGTACTGATACCCAGAAAACCATGGACAGTGAGGTATCCATTAAGGAAACCCTACCAGCAAATGAAACAAAATGAAGAGTGCCTAAGTACTGTCCCGGAAGAAACCAAAAAGGTCTTAATGGAAGAGGAATGGTGACATCAACTGGACCCGGACAGACTCACAGATAGAAGAAGTGACAACCCGAGAATGACACAAAGAGACGAAACGCCATGAATAATGATATCGTGAACCTTAAGTGAAAGAACAATGTCGAAATGCAAAGAAATTTAAAGCTGTAAATTAGATGAATATATTCAACCAGTTAACACCTGTAAATATGCTTGGAACCACAAGAAAGCTAAGAAAACAGCGCAGCTTGCTATGCTTAGTAGAAGAATAGTGCGGCAAGCACCAGTATACATAAAAATACATTAAACAAAGTACTTTGTTATAAGTATATTTCCACTTGCAAACAAAGCAGAATCAACCCAGGTTACTAAAGGCCAAATGAGCAGAGATTCATAATTAGCAAAACGAGATGAGACTGCTGAATTGAAACTCAGCAGAAGCAACGTGTGCCAGGAAAGCCAAGGTCATACCAATAGAAGGAACGAACAGTAGCTACATTTTAATTGAAACTAAGAACAGAATATCCTACCTCTGACAGGTCAAGATAAGAAGACGTAGGCAGGTTGCGAGTGAAATGAAAATCAAATACACAAATTGAGAGAAACAAAGCAACTTCACAGTGTCTGCATCACATGACCAGCCGAGAGAGAAGAGACTAGAGTTCACACCTACGCATGGCACCAGGCCAGATGAAGATATCAGAACCGTTCCAGACAGAAGATGCAGTTTCGAGGCCAACCACAGTGAACTAATTGACACATAGCCACTAAAGTGATGATTAATTGAAGGAAGGCCGGGTGAATCGAGGGGCACCCTGCACCTGGATGACCATTTTGCGTGCTGTTAAGCAAAGTGGAAAAATATGCATGGGGTTGGTGCCAACCCAATCACAATGGAAACCAGGCTGCTGTGGTCACACCTTATTACTGCGCCAGAAAAAAATTATACTGGAGACTAGGTCCAATTGCTGTTGTGTGATAAGAACGTTTAATTGATCTGCCCTATGGATTACACGTGTTTCGGCAAGGTGCCTTTCTCAAATCAGGGCTTATCTAATTATGACCCATCATAAGTGAAAATAATAAATGCACCATCCAATCCCCATGTACCAAACCACATCGTAAAAATCAAGGTAAAACAGAATATCCAGAAAAGAAAGTTAAGTAATTCAATCAAACATTATTGAGAAGAAAACAAAAGCAAATGGCATTTTTTAAACGTATGCATGCATTTCCATTTCAGTTTCCCATTCACAGAGAGAGAGGGTAGGGGATAAGGGATGGATGTTTAGGTTTGGGAAAGTCAAAAGGAAAAAAGGAAAACACATTAGAAATTAATAATTGGTGAGTGGTTGTGATTGAACAAACTCGTGCTAAGTGTGCTGTAATGTGAGAAAAGATGTCTTACCCAACTTTATTTCTCTTGATCATTACTGGAAGTGTAATAACGGGAATCAATCCCAACTGTGTGGGAGCCCAAGGGTGTGGGAGAGAAAGGAAAGAAGGTGGCGGTTTGTGAACACTTCTATGCACATTGTCAGCTAAAGTTGCAAAAAGGCGCTTTTAGTTTGAATGCGGGTTGCCTCACCTCACGCCCTTACCTCACAGTTGGGATTGATCCCCGTTATTACACTTCCAGTAATGATCAAGAGAAATAAAGTTGGGTAAGAAATCTTTTCTCACATTACAGCACACTTAGCACGAGTTTGTTCAATCACAACCACTCACCAATTATTCATTTCTAATGTGTTTTCCTTTTTTCCTTTTGACTTTTCCAAACCTAAACATCCATCCCTTATCCCCTACCCTCTCTCTCTGTGAATGGGAAACTGAAATGGAAATGCATACGTTTAAAAAAATGCCATTTGCTTTTGTTTTCCTCTCAATAATATTTGATTGAATTACTTAATTTTCTTTTCTGGATATTCCATTTTACCTTGATTTTGACGATGTTGTTTGGTACATGGGGATTGGATGGTGCATTTATCATTTTCACTTATGATGGGTCATAATTAGATAAGCCCTGATTTGAGAAAGGCACCTTGCCGAAACACGTGTAATCCATAGGGCAGATCAATTAAACTTTCTTATCACACAACAGCAATTGGACTTAGTCACCGCCATAATTTTTTTCTGGTGCAGTAATAAGGTGTGACCACAGCAGCCTGGTTTCCTAATTAAACAAACAGAGTTGAGGAACTCGAAGTCTCCGTTCTATGGCACACCAATGCGACAGTGCACATTTTTGCATTGAATCAGGTCACGGGGGTTCTAAGTGATACCAACCCAAAAGTTCCTTCAAAATCTGTCCAATCACAATGGAGCAAATAATCTAGGGTCCTATAGTTAGTAGAACCAATGGGACCTCATACTTTTAGTGACGTCTACAGTAGTCATTTTTGAAGGAAGGGCTTAGACACCCACCTGACAGTGTTCACCCAATCCCCTCACTCCATTACCATATACAGATATAATACCTATAGCAAAGTTACCTTATCCTAACCAATAGAATTGCATGTTAACTTTTGAGTGGTATACGTCAATTGTGACAAGTTTTGAGTATAAATGTTACAACTTGCATGAAGTTTGTTGGACTTGAAGCGAGAAGGACAATCGCATCACTGCTGATATCCATGACTCCCCGTTTTTTGTACTTGTCATTAAACAGACTCCCTTTGCCAAACCATTGAGTTGTCCTTTTTGACTGGTGTTTGAGTAATAAATCTGCACCCCCTTCCATCTCAAGGGTGCAGCTATCTCATCTTAAAGTACTTCTGAGCAAACCTCGACTCTATGGGGCGGCCGGGGGTCTCAGAGTACACCACCAACCCTTGAGATGGTTGATGCAAATGAAAGGGGAGAACCCAAAACTACTGAGATGGTCAATAAGCCTGCAAGGGTTTGATTTTACCATTGAACAAAGTTCAGGGTGGCACCATGCTGATGGTCTTTCCAGGATGTTTGACCAACTGGAGTAAGGAGATTCATCCAGGAGTGGATTAAATCCTCCTGTCCCTTAGTGTGGGGGGATGAGTGTTAGGGAGCATTCTCAAAATGTGCTAATTTCCCTTACCTGTTTTGACCCCCAGCAACTGTGCTGGATTTCTGGGATTTTATTTTTTACCTGGAAAGAGTGTGAGCCTTTTTTTCCACTCTTTCATGTATTTCTGATGTGTGTTTTACTTTTGTGTTCTTTGGTTATGGTGTTTTAAACAACTCCATAGTCATCATATTGTTCTGTGTATCCCACAGCACCTTCAGTGCAGTGGCACAGGGTTGTCTTTCAGACTTCCCAAGGTTTAAATACCTTCTCTGGGACTGACTACCATCTCCCAGAGCATGTAAAGTTAAACTGATTTTACTAGTTTCCTTGAATTTACTGACCCAGCACACCCTATCTTCCTATAGAGTGCTCGAGGGGTTGCTTAGCTTCCCATGAGTCAAAACACTCATTTAACAGTAAAATGTTACCCTTTCCTACTTTAAATGGCTGGTGGAAGTAGTTTAGATCAAACTACCAAGATTGTTCCCGACCACTAACAATGGTAGCTAAAAATCGGGTCAGGCATGTTTTTCAATATGGCGCCCAAGACCTATCTGTAAAAACAGACACCGGTCATCTTTTTTCACCATTTCTTTTAGGAAAGGTCCTTCTTATGTTTGTCTCTGCGCACCAAACCAGGTTTGGTCCCTTTGTTCGTAGGCCTTTGGCGGGCTTTAGGGCTGAAGCCCCCTTCTGGGTCCTTAGTGTGTGGGGTGGACAGGATGTGAGGGAGGTGCCCGAAAACTCCCTGTGCTTAGTCTCCTAGGAGACCTGAATGCACTCTGGCAGGACTGGCCGGCTGGCTGTCCGGCAAGGACAGCCACCCTTCTGAGTGAGTGACAGCCAGGCTGGAATGAATGGGGGGTATCTGTTTAAAAGCAGGTCTCTGGGATTTGGAAAGCAGAGTCGACCACTGGAACTAAAGAACCGAAGAGGAGAGAAAGGAAGAGGACCGCTGCAACTCCTGGACGACTGGTGAAGCTCTGCTGCATGTCCGAATTGCCTGAAACTCCGACAACAGAGAAGCCCTTCAAGGTAAACTTCTTCCCTTGAGTATTGTGGGAACAATCAACTCGCAAGCCACCTGGACACCGTCCCCATCTGGTTGAATTTTCATCAGAGTGCTGTTGAAAACCGGATAACCAGAAAGAATAAAGATAAATAGGGGCAAACGGCAGGGGTGGCCCTTTTCGCCCCTGATCTTTGCTCTTTCCTTGGAGCCTTTTGCAGCCATAATACGGTAGAACCCTAGAATAAAGGGGTTGAGGGTGGGGGGCCATGAATATAAAATTGCCCTGTACACGGACATCGTTCTGGTAACTATAACCGACCTGGGTGGCTCCTTTGGCTCCTTTTGGAAGGAAATTGAGGAATTTGGGGTGGTTTCCAGGTTCAGGATTAACCTAGATAAATCGGCTGCCCTCCCAGTTAACGTCTCTAAGCAACAAAGGGCGGTCCTCAACCCGCTGTGACCAGTTCCCTGGTCCAAAAAAATGATTGATTACCTTGGGGTGCAACTTCCTGGGGAACCCTTCCCGTCCATACCTAGACAACTTCCTGCAGCTACCGAAAGACCTCCGGAGCGACCTAAATAACTGAGGAAACCAGGATATCTCTGGGCATCACTGCCATAAAAATTAATTTAATCCTCAGGCTTTTGTACCACTGTGCTGCTCTCCCGGGCCACATCCCAAAGAATGAGTTGCTCTCCCTGCAGAGGAAAATACAGGAATTTGTCTGGGGAGGGGGAGGGGAGTGGCCCAGAATAGCTAAAAAAAATCATGCTCTGTGAGAGGGATCTGGGAGGGCTGGGGGTCCCCGATGTAACGAGATACTCCTACGAAGCCCAACTTTCTCATGCATACACCTGGTCCCAATCGATGGGCCAACCACTGTGGAAACAATTAGAGGAGACCTGGTGCCTGGTTCCACTGACTGATCTCCCACACCTCCCGCCCATAAAATCCCAGGGTAAAGGAGGCCCCCTTTCTGCCACTTGAGTAACCACGGAAAGCTGGAAAGGTGCATCACAGAAATGGGACACCCGGGGAACATTAGGCCCACTCACACACATCTGGACCAACCCTGGGTTCTCCCCGGGAGATCCACAGAGGGGCTTCGAACCATGCAAGGAAGGGGGTTTACAAAAAGTCACAGACTTTCTGCAATGAGGCTCACCCATAACATTTGAGAGATGCAAGGAAATGTTTGGGGTGGATGAGACAGAGAGGTTCCACTACGCCCAACTCCGGCACTGGTTGTCGCACAAAGGGATCAGGGAAAAGGGGTCCTGAGATTTAACAGCGTTGGAGCTTTCACTACTGTCCCCAACCTCCAAAGGCGGAATCTCTGTGCTTTATCGCCTCCTGGACAGAACTGACCAATCTAAAAAAGAAAGATACATGCTGGACTGGGAGAAAGACCTGGGCCGAGAGTTGGATGTGGAGGAAATGGGGGAAATTTGGTCTAGACTCCATAAAAGCATGCAATGTATCTCGAACAGAGAAGGCGGCTATAAACCTTGCTACAGATATTTCATCACCCCAGAACAATTACAAGCCCACAATCCTGGCAGACTGTTGGCGGGGGTGCTCAGAAATTGGCAAATTGTTCAATATGGTATGGTCCTGCCCGAAAGCCGAAAGATATTGGAGGGAGGTGGTGGGTCACATCAATGAACTAACTGGGGTAACCATCCCCTGGAACCCTGGGATAATTCTCCTGGGAGAAACAAGGGGTGGGGAGGAGTCCCCGATTTCTGGGCATATCCCACGCCTATGCACCCATCTTCTCCTGGCGGCAAAAGTCGCATTATCCCGGCTTTGGAAAAACGCAGAGGGTCAATGATCCTGTTATGGTGGTGGAAGTGTTGGGAGATTGTCGTAGTAGAGAAGGTCACAGCAATCCGCTTGGGCCGCTTGAACTTCTTTCTAAACATGTGGGTCCCCTTCATGGACTACGCTGAAAAGTTCCCAGAGCTCACTAAGAGACCACCTCTCACGTGCTGGCTCTAGAGTGGTTCGATCAGCTATCCTGGGGTGGGTGGAAGAAAGTGCAGAAGCATGGCCAATTGGTCCTATTGACACTTCTGGAGGGCGGCCCCTAAAACAATGCTCGAACAGTGTTGAAATATTGTTGTTGATGGCACTGATGATAATGATGCTATGTACCTTTGCTGATGGAAAACCTAATAAAATGTTTGGTGGAAAAAACACCATAACCAAAGAACAAAAAAAAGTAAAACACACATCAAAAATACAAGAAAGAGTGGGAAAAAAAGGCTTACACTCTTTCCAAGTAAAAAATCAAATCCCAGAAATCGAGCAAAGTTGCTGGGGTTCTCAAAAGGTAAAGGAAATTAGCACATTTTGGGCCTCATCACGAGTTGGGCTGTAGCCCTAAAATGCAGTGGCTAAATCGGCTGTTTTACCTCCATCTTTTTTTCTGGAGGTGAAAATCCCTGTTTTCGGCGGTATTACAGCCGGCTGTATTAGCCCGCAGTATTAGCACCGAAAATTCCCCATTGGATCCAATGGACCTAATCAGGAATGTGGATTTACCAATAAGACCCAACCCGTGATCCAGTGGTAATACCACTAGGCCGGTCGGTGCTAGGGCTATTACAGTCACCGGTATTACAGCCAGGAATACAGCCCAACTCGTGATGAGGCCGTTTGAGAATTCTCCCTAACATGCACCTACCGGGGCGCAAAGGGCGAAGCCGAAAACACGGGTAACCCCAACTCTTTTTGCAAAGCAGGATTGCAGGATTTTGACTCATGTGCACACCATACAGATTTGGGCCTACGGTGTCCAAGCCAGCAAGGAAAACTGGGAACACCATGCATTTCTGTATGGTTTGCCCTTTTGAAAAAATCCTGAAATTCAGCTGTCGGAAAAGACTTGGGGTTAGCCGTGTTTTATGCTTTCCCCTTGGCGCCCAGGTAGGTGCACCGACACATGTGAGGTACCGTTTTCATCGGGACACGTTTGGAAACGCGGGAAGGTAGGCCATGTGTTGTTGGCAGCGTGTTTCGGTGGGTGAGCCGAGTGAAATGTGCGGAAATTGGCGGTTTTTTGCCACATTTCGGACTTTGCTGGGGTTTCTGGGTAATACATTCTAGGCCAATTTGTTCAAGTCAGACCTCTGCGAATACCCACGGGTGTCCTCTTTTCGGAAATGCATGGGGTTCCCTGTTTTCCTTTGTGTCTTGGACACCCTAGGCCCATACCTGTATGGTGTGTCCTTCTGAAATAATCCTGACATTCAGCTGTTGGAAAAGACTTGGGGTTAGCCGTGTTTTAGGCTTTCCCCTTGGCGCCCAGGTAGGTGCAAGCACACATGTGAGGTACCATTTTCAACTGGGCACGTGTGGGAACGTGGGAAGGTAGGCCATGTGTTGTTGACAGCATGTTTCAGTGGGTGGTCCAAGTGAAATGTGCAGAAATTTGGGGGTTTTTGCCACATTTCGGACTTTGCCGGGGTTTCTGGGTAATACATTCTGGGCCGATTGGCGCAAGTCAGACCTCTGCTGAATCCCACTGTTGTCCTCTTTTCAGAAATGCATATGGTTACCTGTTTTCCTTGGTGGTTTGGACACCCCAGGCCCATATCTGTATGGTGTGCGCTTCTGAAAAAATCCTGAAATTCAGCTGTCGGAAAAGACTTGGGGTTAGCCAAATTTTCGGCTTTCCTCTTGGCAACCAGGTAGCTGCACCCACACATGTGAGGTAGCATTTTCCTCGGGACACCTTACATTCCTTGCATATGTGTTTGATTTCTCCCTGTCTATGGTACCTCAAATTAGCAACATCACTACCACTGTTTGTTGCCTTTATTATTTATTTTTTTATTTATTATTAGTTATCTGTTTCTCCTCTGCTTCCCACTTTCCACTTCTTCCCCCTTCTATGCACTCCCCCCCCCTCCATGCACTTGCGCGTTCTCAATGTGACTGGGCCTAGTAAGATTGTTGTTTTGTTCTCCCCTGTTCCCCTCCCTTGCCTTGACGCGCTCTGAAACACTTGTGTATGAGCGCGATAGAAATAAAATATCAATATCAATATCAATTTCTATGCATTATCCCAGTATGGCCCTAGGATAACGGAGACCATTGTAGTCAGAGTCTCACATATACCACCTAAGCAAGGCTTAGAGTTGGATCAAAATCAAAAACTGCAACAGCCTATTTGCAGGATCCTCTATTCAATGTCTGCAAATCTCGAACAAATTGCTGCCTCATATTGTTTCTAATATTCCTAGACATGATCCGACCCTCACAAGGTTACTTTGGCTTTTCATTAGTGGCAGGATGCATTTATTGATATTCGTGCTTAAAGGTCTTTACAGCACTGTCCAATTAAATTTTAAATACTGATGCTTGTGGCACGTGTCCATTAGACCTGTAAGATACCCACTACGCGCAACAGTTTCAGTCACAAGGTTTTATAACCACAACGCTCTTGGCATACCCTGCACAGTTTTGGGTGCTTTATTGTGGAATAGTTTGCCAGTAGAAATTAGGTAAACTTAGAATCTACTTTAGTTCAGAAAGAGGAATAAATAGTACTTATTTGAACAATGTGATGGATGTTCGGTTTTTCGATTCGCCCCTCATATTCTTTCCTTCTGAAGTATAGCCGCTCCATCCTGTCGAAAAGAAATGAAAGTGTTAAGGGGGTGTTGGATCGAATAGTAGCCATGACCACAGAGCAACCCAAGACAAATCTCAACTGCTCCGTTCAATGCACACATAGTCCTCCAGGTCACAAGCAAGAGGAACTGCCTGACTTCATTCATACACCTTTCCTGAGTGCTCACGCTTAGGGTTTAGTGTCTTCTACTTTGTGGCTCCTGTGATGTTCTCTCTCATGGCTTTATTGTGTTTTCCCATAAGGCTTCATGGTTCATTGCCTTACGTCCACTGAGCTATGTTCCTGAACCACTTGCATCGCTCATTGCTTGAGCCCTTCACCTGCCCTTTTAGGCTGGGCTTCTGTAAATCTTGAACACGTCCATTATCCCGTTTAATCACCTGCTTGTCTTACTTTTCTTTTTATTGCCCGCCTATTCTCTCATACCTCTAACCACACACTGTCATTCAACCACTCCCTTCTTCCACTGTGTTTGCCCTGCTCCTACCATTGTTTTCCTTCATTTGCACTCTTTGTATCTACTACAATGTTTTATTTCCCGGCATTCTCACTTTCACTACTTTCTTCCATTCCTCTACTCTGTCTCTCTTATCTGCTTCCTCATCGCCTTCTGCGTTCCTTTATTTCCATCTGATCTTTCTTACGCTGCTTCCTTGGCTCTTCTGCACCCATTTCTATAGTCTTTCAAAACATTAATTTCATTTATTCTTAAACATTCGTTTCATACTGATAAGTTTATAGTTATGATTATCATCATGATTAACACTAATAATAATACAAATAACAAACATAACAATACATCTGTATACAGCCCACCATGCTGTATTCCACATGCCAGTATGGTCCACAGACACAAACATATACACATTTAAGACCCAGACACACTTGTCATCATAAAAACAGAACCTTTGGCTTTGTCAATGTTTGTTTCTAATGGTCTGTACTATTTCCTAAACGGATCGACCACTTAAAATAATGTCTACAAAAGGCGAAAAGCACATATGGAGAATAAACCTGCAATATGTGTGCACTGCGCCCTCTTTTAGAACATAGCCAACCTGATGAAGTGTACATTGCAATTGTTAGACTATTAATAACGCAACCAAATAAGACAGTGATTGTCACAGTAAGTCTGGTTTCACCACTCACTTGTAATATACATCACCATGTGTACTGATGGTAAATTGCACCAAAAACAGTTTTTTAGAATTCTATAAACTACACAGAGAGTTGGCATGACTAAAATGGGCATTTCAGCACTTGGCAATTTGAATGGAAATGTTTACATATTTCCGTTTTAAGTCAGTCTACTAAGGTATTCCATATCAGAGTACTGTTTCGTTTAAAGTACCATACATCTTCAACTTCAAAGGATGACACCTCAAAATCAATTGCTGCATATATGAAGCAACTTCAATATTTCACTCAGATTCTCGGTGTGTTAATTATGGTATGAAAATAAATTCATCAGCAAGTCAAGTATGCAACTTGATAAATGTGCTGAATTAGCTGATTATTATTATTCATATCGTTACAGTGCCATAAACTGTTTCTCTGTGTCACCGAATGTGTCACTGAAACATTTAAAATTGTAAACAAGATATTTAAAATTGTGGACGTTGTTCCTTTGCGATAAGGTCACGCAAATAAAATGAAGTGCACTTACGAGCGATAGTTTTAATTTCGATATTGTATTATACGTTGATAGAAAAAACAAATGTGCTTTTCTAAATCGTTTTTAAGTCATTGGCACACTGAAAAATGGGGTAAAAAACAAGATTTTACATATTCTCATTGAAGTTCGTATCCACTTGGCGTTGTTGGTTGCTCTCTTTCAAGGACGTCATTTCACCACAATGCCAGGGGTAGTGGAAGTGACATCACATGCCCATTGACCTCTGGTGACATCACAGGAAGTTATGTCATTTGACCCCACCCCTAAGTGACATCATGGGAAGTGAAGAAACACGACTGTTTACCCCTTGACAAAACAGGAAGTGTCATCACATACCATTGTTTCTAAGTACACTATGAAACATATGGTTACAGAATTAATGTAACGTGATATACATTTCATACACAAATGGATCACCATATGTATCAGCACAAAAAAACATGCTATAACTGCAACTTGCGAAAAGTAAAATACATAGTCCGAAATGGATGCTTATTCTACTCTAAATGCTTTTTGGAGGATTTTGTCTGCATTGTGAAGTCGAGGTGTTTAAGAGCAGACTAAATCAGTGACTCGCCCCCTGAAGTGTGCCTGAAATAAACCTTTAATGAGTCTAGCAATTATTGTATTAAATTCCAGAAAGACAAATAGCTCAAATAGCCACAGCCCAGGAGCTACAATTTGTAGAAACGGAGACCACAGTAGTAGCAAGGGAGACTTCAGCGGTCGCAAGTGCGACCCCTGGCGATACCTAAATGATGTCCCTGCTCTCTTTGGAGCCTGTTTTGCTCCAGAATGTAACATAAATGAAAGGCTGAAAAGCCCTGTTTAAGGCTTTTACGGCTTTCATTTACATCACATCCCATTTTCATTAATCTGAATGGTGGAAAGGAACGGCGTATCATATGCTATGAATCCGTACAAATTAATTGGGCATCATTACAAGTTTGGCGGTAGCCTTGGCAGTAAAAACGGCAGGCTGCCACCAAACGTGAAACATTTTTGGTCACCTGCGAATGGGCAATTACCGGGTCATTATGGCCCTGACGGACCCGGTAATTGCCCATTCGCAGACGCCGGAAAATATTATTCGCCATTCCCATTTGAGCCCCACAGGGCTCAATGGGAATGTGGAAGCCGGATGCACCGGCACCATTCGCGAATGGTGCCGGTTCATCCAACATGCTCTGCTTGCGGGTGCCAGTACGCCATGCAGGCCAGTCCTGCCAGGCAGGAGGGCACCTGCGAGTAGAACTCGTAGTTTGCTGGTCCAGTAACTACAGTACCGGCAAGCTTACCGGTACCATAGTTACAGGACCGGCAAATTTGTAATGATGCCCATTGTAAATGTAGCTTGTCATGCATAGGTTCCCACCACCTAATTGCGGGGCACTGGAAAATGACCTGCCTTGTGATGTTCTGAAAGACTAGTTCGTTAGCTGCTTCTGATGTGATTCTTTGCTAATTTCCTGATCCCTTTTACATCATTGTATTTGGTATTGTGTTCTTCCCATGTTCATTTTCAAATTGGAGTTGGTGAAGATGGGGGTGTGTATGCTTAATTTACAAACGGTCATACCCACTACACCTGTCGCTTTTATTGTTTAAAATCTTCATTTTTTGACTAATTATTGAATAGTTAAACATAAATATTTACCTCTGAGTTCTCACCCATGGTTGGAGTTTTGATGAAATCTTGAATACATTCTTTTGATAACAAGTTTGCAAATATGTTGATCCTGAGTGCATAATAACATTGGACGAAGTCTGGCCGTTGCAAGTTACATGGATTATATTTTGAGATCATTCAGTATATTTCAACTGTGCTGCTCTATTGTGCCATATGTCTTTTGTTTTTGGTCTTGTTTTAGCCTCCTGCAAAGTCTGGCCTTTTGTCTCTTTATGTATTGCAAAGGTTTAGACTTGCACCTACTGGTGGTGTGATTCAATGCAGTATCCAAGTTGAGGTGGTTGTCTTAAAGTACTATAGATTCAGAAAGGTCTATATATGTAGTGCCAAAGTGTCTTTCTTTACCCATAGGATAGGTGGTGTTGTGAACAATAATGCCCAGTACCAAAAACATTTAATTGATGCAAGACCTGGGACAGTGTGAAGAGGATCCCATTGGTGAACCTATAATTCACCTGGTGAATGGCACGAATGTGTCACATAGTACAAACAACATGCAATTAGAGAGCTGGGAAAATGTAACCAAGTCTTGGGGATCAAGGAGAGTGAAGGAGGAAAATCTCAAAATAACATAACCAGTCTCAGATCATCTTTATGGGTTGGCAGAGCAACACCTCCTTACTTGAGTGCCAGGCAACACCATCCTTATGGGTGTTTTATTTGAATGTGGGACTTTGCTCCTTATCTCTGCATAGGGGTGTGTCCCTCTGATTTTTTTGTTGTAATGTGGACCCTGTAAACTCTACAAAAAACAAAGGTCACACCAATGAGAGGACTGTGGGCTGCATACTGATTGACAGGCCATCATGTCCTGTGTGGCAGTGGTGGTGTGCTGACGGTGATGCATACACGGAGTTCTCTGATTGCAGGATGAATGTTCGGGTCAATGAAAGAGTGTATGTTAGGAATTGCCACTGCTGCACCCGGGGCTGGCAAATGCAAGCATCAACACCGCTATGGAGATGTTGGAGGGGGCTTCAGCCCATTCCAAGATGGCACTTACATCATGTACGCACCCGCTCAGAGAAGGGACCCTTGTTTGGGAATACTCATACCGGTAGTTCAACCTCTTTATTAGTGAGCAAGAGCCATTTGGTATTGCTGCAAGAAGTGGACCTCAAGACCATCGGGATTGTGGATTTTGGAGCAGATGCAGTGTTTATGGACAAAGCATGGTCCCAAAAGATGGGCATTGCAGTCGAATGGAAAATTCAAGCCCTACCGGTGGAAGGAGTAGACGGATAACCATTGAACTAAGAGCCTATTGTAGAAAACACAGTGGACATGGTGATGTCCATACATACAAAAACACAGCGACCATATTTAATTTGACCTGATAACTTCTGACCATTTCCCAGTCATCTCAGGCATTCCTTGGTGGGAATGGCACATTTTTGGAGTCATAGAAATGTGTAACCACTTGGCAGGTACATGCAATGGAGAAATTGCTCCACTTGCATTATCAACCTCAAGCCATCATACTTTGACAGTTTCCAACCTAGTACCATCAAGCTATCTTCCATATAAGGATGTCTTTTCTGCAGCGGGCGAGAAGCTTTTACCACCACATCGAGTCAACGGTTTTGCCATAGATCTGATACAAGGATCAACTGTTCCTTTCAGTCGGTTGTTCATACAATCCCCGGCTGAAAAAAATGTTTTAAGGGAGTATTTGGACGTAAATCTTAACAATTAATTAATAACCAAATCCAAGTCCTCAGGATGTGCCTCTTTGTGTTTTATCCCTAAAAAGGATACCACAGAATTAAGACCTTGCAATGACTACAGGGGTTTGAACGAGGTTACTGTGCTGGAAAAATACCCGCCTCCACTCAGCCCTGATATCCTCAAGAGTAAAATCAGCCAGGATATTCACAAAGTTCGACCTCAAGGGTGCTTACCACTTGGTAAGAATTACAGCAGGAGATGAGTGGAAGATCACATTTAGAACCCCCTTTGGACACTTTCAGCACCAGGTTATGCCTTTTGGAATGACCAATGCTACGGATGTATTCCAGCATTTTATGGACCACATTTTCTCTGACCTTCTACAACACAGCATTGTCGTGTATTTGGACGATATTCTTATATTTTCGAAATCACCAGAGAAACACATTCAACATATTTGTCAAGTTCTGCAGTGTTTATAGTTCCATCAGCTCAAAGCTAAGCCAGAGAAATGCATCTTTGACACAGATTCAGTTCCATATTTGGGATACATCATATCAAACCACAGGATCACTATGAATCAAAGAAAAGTGAAGGCCATCTTACAGATGAAAGCTCTGTGTACCTTGAAGGAAATGCAGAGGTTCCTAGGTATGACAATTTCTACTGCAAATTCATACATGGATTTTCCAGCATTGTTCTGCCTCTGTCAACCCTGTTAAAGAATAATACACGTTTTCATTGGACTTCAGAAAGGGAAACAGCCTTCCAACACCTTAAGACATCTTTCACTACAGCCTTCCAACACCTTAAGACATCTTTCACTACAGCCCTATCCTACATCAGCCTCTCTATGACAAGGCATTCCTCCATAAATCAGATGCCTTTGACTTTGTGCTTGGAGCAGTACTCAAACAACAAGAGGGAGAATATGAACATCCCCAACATTTATCTTAAAAATGTTGACAAAAGCAGAACAAGATTACTCAGTCTTAGAGAAAGAGTTTGGCGGTAAAACTCACTTGTCAGGAATGGAGAAATCTGCTCCTTGATGAATACCAACGTGTAGAAATTAGAACAGACCACCAGAATGTGCATTTAATAAAGAATTGTGACTGCCAAAACAGACGACAAGCCCGGTGGGCCCCCTTTTTTTCACACTACCGATTTCAAATTACCTATATTCTAAGCACAAAGAACCTAATTGCTGACGCGCTATCCTGAAATGGTTTTACAGAAACCAAGAAACACCCTTTCCCTGACAAAATGCTCCCTCAAGCTACATTCAGATTCATTATTGAAACTTGGTTCCATCAACTAAAGAAGGGCACGTAAGAAAATCTGCCTGTGGCCTCCTTCTGGGCCAAGTCAAGTTTCAGGGATGGCTTATTCTGTTTTAAGGATAATGTATACCTACCTACAGAATAACTGACCCTTTGTCTGTCACATGATTCTGTACTGGCTGGCCATCATGGTGTAGGGAACACCTTGGAGTTACTCCTAAGATACTTCTGGTGGCATGGGATGGCCCTGAATGTCAAATAACATGTTGTTGCATGTTCTGCCTGTGCCAAAAATAAGACACCATGCAGATCACCAATACGAAATCATACTCAAGCTCCCATACCTGACAAACCTTGGTAAAATATTTCCAATGACTTCTTCATGGATCTTCCGCTATCTCAACGTCACACTGCCATAATGGTCACCAGAGACTCTTTTACAAAATTGGTGCATTTCACACCAATACTGAACATACCTACAGCTAGTGAAATGAGTGGCATCTTTGTTAGAGACATCTTTCGGTTGCATGGTCCTCCAGACACTATAACCTCGGATCAAGGAACTCAGTATACCTCAGGGTTTTGGTCAGCTGTCTGCAAATGTTTGGGCATAGAGAGAGCCTTGTCTTCCTTTTACCACCCAGAGACCAGCGGGAAGACCGAGAGGCGAAACCAGAATCTAGAGCAATACTTTAGTTGCTACACCATTATTGCACGGACAATTGGTTGTCTCAATTGGCCTTGGCAGAGTTCTCATACCATACAACAATGCCCAACATTCATCCACAGAAAAAGAGTAAATTCTACAGATGCTTTGGATACAATCTATATTGAAATACAGGAAATGTTGTGGGATCGCTAACAAATTGCGTGCGCTCTTTTCCACTCTTAAATTTCAAAAAATATATATATAATGAAAATGCGGGGGGGTCGGCAGCAAGTGATATCACTCCCTCAAACTTCCCACAAAGTTTGTACAAAGTAGACAAAAAAATCAAGGCTCGGGAGGATATCTCGCGCTCACACCAATGGCTAATTGAAAAACCTATTATCACTAGTGCTATAATTCTTCTGAATAAGTGCAAAAGTTCCTCCAGTTACATAACACTTGTCAGTTCAGTATAATTTATTAATTTGACTTCCAAAGTAAAGAACAGCCGACACGTGTTTCGACCTTGGTCGTTATCAAGGCCACTCTATGTCAATGGATTAAATCTTCTGTCCCTATATTGTAGACCCTGAAAGTCTATGTTCCTAACATACCATATGTTACAATGGTCTTAAGATTCCAAATTTTTTTCCTCAGATTGGCTTTCTCCTATACATGGGCTGTATCCCAGAACCTCAATGTTAGGAACATAGACTTTCAGGGTCTACAATATAGGGACAGAAGATTTAATCCATTGACATAGAGTGGCCTTGATAACGACCAAGGTCGAAACACGTGTCGGCTGTTCTTTACTTTGGAAGTCAAATTAATAAATTATACTGAACTGACAAGTGTTATGTAACTGGAGGAACTTTTGCACTTATTCAGAAGAATTATAGCACTAGTGATAATAGGTTTTTCAATTAGCCATTGGTGTGAGCGCGAGATATCCTCCCGAGCCTTGATTTTTTTGTCTACAATCTATATTGGCTAAGCAATCTTCCATTGAGCGTATCTACAGTTCCCTTAGCTGAAGAGCTGATTCAGAGCAAATGCAAAGTGCATCATCAAACTGCACAGACACTTCCGCAATCCCAGAAGACCAGTCAATTATATGCTGATCAGAAAAGGTCTAACACCCCGCTGTACAACAAGAAAAGTGATTTGATATGGTTGCCTGCCAAGTACTTACCTCGATGACTAGCTCCTTTTACCTAGGTACTTTGGCCCCTTCACTGTTATGTAGTTAATCAATCTGGTGGCATTCAAGAACTAACTACCCCAGCCATGGCACTGCATACATCAGGTATTTCCTGCCTCTCTGCATAAGCCCTTTGTGGGTATTCCACAAAAAGGAATTTGACCTCATGTTCAAAGTACAGACCCTCAGGAATATGAAGTTGCATGGATCTGTGATTCTCGTTTTCATTGTGGTGTTCTTCAATACCTGATTCATTGAAAAGGGTATTCAGCAGCTGAGCCGTCTTGGGAAGCCTATGCCAATGTGCGTGCTCCCCTGCTTCTACGGCACTTCAATCTACAGTACCCTTGGAAACCAGGTGGCTCTAGTACCGGAAGGGGGCCTGATGTTAGGAATTTCCACCCCCACACCGGGGCCTAGCATATGCAAGCATTGACATCGCTATGGAGGCATTGGAGCGGCCTTCAGCCCATTCCAAAATTGCACTTACCACCTGTACGCCTTTGCGTTATGATGTCAGAGCTTCAACATGGCGATACGCACTCTGGAACGATTATTAGAAGGGGAGGGAGATAGTAAGTGGTGCGTCGCAATCTCATCTTTTTTTCTGATTGCTACAATGCTCATTTCTGTCCTTCTGCGTTTTCCCTTCCTGGCCCGTGCTTCTGCTTGCTTCTGATTTCTGTGCCCTTCTTCCGTTGTCCTTTACTCCTGTGTCTATTTATGCAGTTTCCCTTTTGCTGCATTCACTCACTTGCCTGTCCTCCTGGCTCATTGCCTTAACCAGCTTACTAGATTACCGGAGAATACTTTTCATTCCTCACCAACTGAAATGGTTTTTCCTCTGCAATTGGAGACATGCCCCCTCAGGGTAGCCCCCTGGCTGTTCTGTGGCAAATATAGATGGTGGCGTGGCCACCTGGGGAGATAGGCTATCAGGGTAATTCATAGAATTTCGCAGAAAAGTGTCGCAAGCGTCTGGCGCAGAGTGTCCGCGTGCGATTGTCTGCGCCAGGCACGTGCGCTAAAACCGATTTCCGCGCACAGCGTATTCATGGATTCTAGGCTCCCAAACCAGCCGTGGCGCAGAGTATCGCAGCGACCCTGCAGCAGCGCCAGTAACGCCCCCAAGAACGCCCTCGCGCAAGGAAAAGCCATCAAAATCGCAAAATCATCGCAAAGGGCTGCGCTAACCTTGAACCAGTTTACAGGGCTGCCAAACAAGGAACGCAAAGCGGGTAACGTTCATATCAGGGGTACGCAGGAAGTTTTACACGCGATTAGCCAAGGTACGTGTATTACAGGGGTACGCGGGAAGTTCAACACGCGATTGGCCAGGGTACGTGTATTACAGGGGTACGCGTGAAGTTTTACATGCGATTAGCCAGGGCACGTGTATTACAGGGGTACGCGGCAATTATCACACGCGATTTGGCTGGGTACGTGTATTACAGGGGTATACGGGAAGTTTTACACGCGATTTGGCTGGGTACGTGTATTACAGGGGTGCACAGGAATAATCACACGCGATTTGGCCAGGTACGTGTATTACAGGGGTGCGCGGGAATTATCACACGCAATTTGGCTGGGTACGTGCATTACAGGGGTGCGTGGGAAGTTAAACACGCGATTAGGCTGGGTGGGTCCTCACAGGTGTACCCTGTACACCCTCCACGGCCCCTGCAGGCCGCCCACACCACAGGGGACTGCCCTGCACACCTGCTCATGTCCCCCTGCACCCCCACCCCCCCAGCAGTGCAGGGGCACCCTCCACCAGGCCCCCACCCATGTCCCCTATCACCCCCACCCCCCAGCCACCAGGGGCACCCACCACCAGGCCCCCACTCATGTCTCACACCACCCCCACCCCCCAGCCACCAGGGGCACCCACCACCAGGCCCGCACCCATGTCTCCCACCACCCCACTCCCCAGCAGTGCAGGGGCAGCCTCCACCAGGCCCGCACCCATGTCTCCCACCACCCCACCCCCCAGCAGTGCAGGGGCAGCCTCCACCAGGCCCCCACCCATGTCTCCCACCACCCCACCCCCCAGCAGTGCAGGGGCACCCACCACCAGGCCCCCATTCATGTCTCCCACCACCCCCACCCCCCAGCCACCAGGGGCACCCACCACCAGGCCAGCACCCATGTCTCCCACCACCCCACCCCCCAGCAGTGCAGGGGCAGCCTCCACCAGGCCCCCACCCATGTCTCCCACCACCCCACCCCCCAGCAGTGCAGGGGCAGCCTCCACCAGGCCCCCACTCATGTCTCCCACCACCCCACCCCCCAGCAGTGCAGGGGCACCCACCACCAGGCCCGCACCCATGTCTCCCACTCCCCCACCCCTCAGCAGTGCAGGGGCAGCCTCCACCAGGCCCGCACCCATGTCTCCCACCACCCCACCCCCCAGCAGTGCAGGGGCAGCCTCCACCAGGCCCCCACTCATGTCTCCCACCACCCCACCCCCCAGCAGTGCAGGGGCACCCACCACCAGGCCCGCACCCATGTCTCCCACTCCCCCACCCCCCAGCAGTGCAGGGGCAGCCTCCACCAGGCCCGCACCCATGTCTCCCACCACCCCACCCCCCAGCAGTGCAGGGGCAGCCTCCACCAGGCCCGCACCCATGTCTCCCACCACCCCACCCCCCAGCAGTGCAGGGGCAGCCTCCACCAGGCCCGCACCCATGTCTCCCACCACCCCACCCCCCAGCAGTGCAGGGGCAGCCTCCACCAGGCCCCCACTCATGTCTCCCACCACCCCACCCCCCAGCAGTGCAGGGGCACCCACCACCAGGCCCGCACCCATGTCTCCCACTCCCCCACCCCCCAGCAGTGCAGGGGCAGCCTCCACCAGGCCCGCACCCATGTCTCCCACCACCCCACCCCCCAGCAGTGCAGGGGCAGCCTCCACCAGGCCCGCACCCGTGTATCCCACCACCCCACCCCCCAGCAGTGCAGGAGCAGCCTCCACCAGGCCCGCACCCATGTCTCCCACCACCCCACCCCCCAGCAGTGCAGGGGCAGCCTCCACCATGCCCCCACCCATGTCTCCCACCACCCCCACCCCCCAGCAGTGCAGGGGCAGCCTCCACCAGGCCCCCACTCATGTCGCCCACCACCCCACCCCCCAGCAGTGCAGGGGCACCCACCACCAGGCCCGCACCCATGTCTCCCACTCCCCCACCCCCCAGCAGTGCAGGGGCAGCCTCCACCAGGCCCGCACCCATGTCTCCCACCACCCCACCCCCCAGCAGTGCAGGGGCAGCCTCCACCAGGCCCCCACTCATGTCTCCCACCACCCCACCCCCCAGCAGTGCAGGGGCACCCACCACCAGGCCCGCACCCATGTCTCCCACTCCCCCACCCCCCAGCAGTGCAGGGGCAGCCTCCACCAGGCCCGCACCCATGTCTCCCACCACCCCACCCCCCAGCAGTGCAGGGGCAGCCTCCACCAGGCCCGCACCCATGTCTCCCACCACCCCACCCCCCAGCAGTGCAGGGGCAGCCTCCACCAGGCCCGCACCCATGTCTCCCACCACCCCACCCCCCAGCAGTGCAGGGGCAGCCTCCACCAGGCCCCCACTCATGTCTCCCACCACCCCACCCCCCAGCAGTGCAGGGGCACCCACCACCAGGCCCACACCCATGTCTCCCACTCCCCCACCCCCCAGCAGTGCAGGGGCAGCCTCCACCAGGCCCGCACCCATGTCTCCCACCACCCCACCCCCCAGCAGTGCAGGGGCAGCCTCCACCAGGCCCGCACCCGTGTATCCCACCACCCCACCCCCCAGCAGTGCAGGAGCAGCCTCCACCAGGCCCGCACCCATGTCTCCCACCACCCCACCCCCCAGCAGTGCAGGGGCAGCCTCCACCATGCCCCCACCCATGTCTCCCACCACCCCCACCCCCCAGCAGTGCAGGGGCAGCCTCCACCAGGCCCCCACTCATGTCTCCCACCACCCCCACCCCCCAGCAGTGCAGGGGCACCCACCACCATACACCCCACCAACCTGGATGACTCCGTGCCATCTCCCCTCGTTGGGCCCTGTGGGGTCCCAGCTGCCTCTTCTGCTGCTGAGGAGTCCAACTCCGACCTCCGCCTATTGGACCTACCCTTGGCAGCTGCGGCCTGGGACGCGGCACCAGACTCCTCACTCCCCGACGAGATCACAACTTGGGAGGGGATCTGGCCCTTGCGTCTCCGGCTGGTGGTGCGACCCCTGCCGCTGTGCTCCACAGCACCTGCTCCGTCCTCTTCATCAGTTGACGGTGCAGACAGGGAGAAAGAAAACACAGGCATCAGGGCACTGTAAAATGGACTCATACACACATGACAGTTATACATGAGTGGCATAGGTAAACCTCAGACATGGCATCACAATCCCCAACACACATGTCATTTCAACTTGCACACATGAGCCATACCACAGCCATGATGCAACAGCCAGCACCATCCATTCACATACAACAGCATGTGCAGCCAAAGGTCATCCACACATCACATGCAACATAGGGAGTACACTACACATGCACACACAACACCAAACCTGCATGCATGTGTACACCTCCGCCAACTGTCGCAGTGTCTCCATCGACATCCATGTCACACCTGACAATCATTCCTCCACATCCTGTGCCATGCAAGCCCACACACACAAGCACCATCCATGTGTCACACATGAGACCCCTCGCATGTGTCACCCTCACAGCCCTGTACACCCCCCCTATTTGGCCA
Organism: Ambystoma mexicanum; assembly: GCF_040938575.1. Lineage (NCBI taxonomy): Eukaryota > Metazoa > Chordata > Amphibia > Caudata > Ambystomatidae > Ambystoma > Ambystoma mexicanum. Next base: position 1,317,482,502 of record NC_090929.1, on the reverse strand, counting down.
CATAAAAATACATGTTCAACCTGCACACTCCTGGCACACCACCACACGCACAACTTACTATCAGTATGCATGTACACTTACCGCTCGACTCCAGACGGGTCTGCTTCTCAAGGACATGGATGTGGAGCGCAGGGGATATGCGTTCCAGGACCCTCATCTGATCTTCCGACAAGTGGCCCCGCCCGCCCCTTAGCATCTGCTGCCATCATGAGGCGCCGGGCCTTGTTGAGGGTGCTGGACCTGAAGTCCTCCCAGCGCTTCCTGACACATTAGTAGTCGCGGACTGCCACCTCCTCCGCGTTGATTGCAGTCACGACGTCCATCGGCGCGCAACCTTCCGAAGAGGGCATCATACTGCCCCACGACATGCTCCACCAGGACAACAACTTCCCTGGCACTGAAGCTGGTGCCCCTCTGCCTCCTTGGCTGGGGGTTGCCACTGGTGCCAGATGTCGTAGTGCCCGACATGGCAACCCCAGAGGCAGGAGTGGGTGGGCAACTGGGTCCTGGTGCTGGGCTGTGGGGTGACAGTCGGGAGCCTTTGGTTCCAGCAGGGGTGGTCACAGCAACAGCACCCCTGGCTGATGTGCAGGCAGCAAATGGCAGGGCACGTGGCCAGCAGGCAGTCAGGCAGCAGCAGATGGCAGGTGGGAGCGTGCTCAGGGCTCTGGGGGGACAGTAATTTGGCCTCCTGGGCAGGAGCGTGGTCTTCCTTGTGCTTACGCGTGGACAGGCTGATAGAGAGTGATTTTGCACGTGAAAATCCCACACGTCTGCGTGTGAATCGAAGAAAGGCCCTTAGCGCGTAAACCCATCAACAGCATATGCGCGTCCATGAAGTCACGTGCACGTGCAGGAAAATGTTGCGTGACACGTCCGAGTGTCAAAGCGTGTGATTGGAGAAAATAGACCTACACGCAGAAGTCACAAAGCGTGTAAATGGTTAAAATGGACCTACACGCAGAAGTGACAAAGCGTGTGATTGGTGAATATGGATCTACACGCAGAAGTGACAAAGCGTGTGATTGGTGAATATGGATCTACACGCAGAAGTGACAAAGCGTGTGATTGGTGAAAATGGGCCTAGCACGTACACGCCGCGTAAGTGACGCTGTACGTGTGGGCCTGTATATAAGGTACGTGTAGAACACCATTTCCTTGTACGTGCTTTTCGTGGAGAGCGAGTGGGTGAATTCTGTACTTCTTGTCGTTTCACACGCGATTTACTTCATGGCGTTTCCAGTTCGTACTCCCTGTTACCTCTGACAGCTTTTTCTCTTTTTTCTCTCGTACTGGTTTACCTGGGCCTGTTCCCTCAAACAGTGTCCCCTTCTACTGTTGTCCTGTCTCCTCAGACAGTGTACATATCTTCTTTTGGCGGGGGTGTTGCCAACCAAACGCGCTCATTTTTCACGCACTTTTACCTGGCAGACGGTGAGTCACGCACGTATCTAACTTCTGTGCTTGCCCCGTGTGTAGCCTACCCCTTCAGAGGTCATTCTAGGCTGCGTGTGACACGCATACGTTCATTCTTGTGTTACTGGGTGCCACAGCGTAGTGCAGGTTTTTCTTTCTGCACACGTGGTCTAGGAGGGGTTGCGTGCACGTCATCTCCCTTTTTTGGGCCTCCTGTGCGTTGCGTGACCCGTCATCTTTCCCCAGGGGTTACAATCAGCCTTGCTAGAGCATTAGGGTACAATTACCATCTGGTACCCAACCCCTTTGACCCCCAATTGCCCAGGACTATAGTCTACAGCCACTCCCATACGCACATTAATATCAGTGCCATGGCTGGGAGGCGAGGATTCCGTAAGGGTGGCAAAGGTGGAAGAGCCACAAGTGGTGGCCGTGGTGGATCCGGTAGGGGACGTGGTCGTAACTTGCAGGGTGAGCCTGTCCCCCCATGTGCGGAGGACCAGTCAAGGGCACCCATTATCCCCCCCTCCCCCCCTCCTCCCGTTGAGGCTGATGTGGCTGACACCATCCATGCTCAGCCCTTGATGGACCAGCCCATTGTGGCACCACACCTGGCTGACTCCATGGCTGACTTCCAGGTCAGCAGGGCTACCACACGTGCGCTGGTGCACGTTGATGCCATCATGCCACGTGGATCTGGGGCAGCAAGGTCATCTGCTGCCCCAAGTAGGCAGGGCGGAGAGGCTGCAGGGGCAGCTGCGGCTCCATCCACCCCAGCTCTCACACACCCAGCCAGGACAGTGTCCGTCCTAGTCCATTCTGCTGACATTCCCCATGACACCATTACACTTGAGCCAATGCCTGCACCAACTCCCATGCTGAGTGTGCAATCCCACACACCTGATACAGAGCCCACCAGGGCTCCTGCCCCTAGTGTCCAGAGCGGCACAGGACACTCAGGATCACCACCACCTTCCAAGCGGAAGAGGAAGAGTGCTCGTCCGGCACAGGCTGATGCCCCAGACACGGCTACACAGTCCGGTCCGTCGAGGAAGCCCAGCTTCACGGATGACGAACTGAATGCACTTGTCGAGTATGTGTCCGGACATGATAACGAGATGGTCATTGTTGCAGGATCAAAGACCACACCTGTACAACGCCAGGCACACTGGCAGACCGTTGCGGACATCGTAAGTGCCCTTGGAATCGTGAGGCGCACAGCCAATGATTGCTACAAGCGCTGGAATGACCTAAAGCGCAGGGCAAAGAAGAAGCTGGCCTCAAGTCATGCCGCAACTCTAGTGACTGGAGGTGGGTCTCCAGTTGAAGACATGGAACTCACTCCACATGAGTCAGTCGCTGGGACCTACGTCACGGAGGAACAGATCCAAGGCGTGGGAGATCTGCCTGATTACGAGGCATTGTCCGGTGAGTGCGCATGCATGTGTGTGTCATCCATGTGCATGGTGTGTGTGTGAGGGCATCTGTTTGTGTGCCAGGTGAGAGTGTGTGCGCCTGAGTCGAATGTGTCAGCCATGTGCTTCATGCAATACATCCTGCACAGCTGAAATTGGCCATTGCAGTATCCCTTCTGCCAACAGTAGACATCTAGCCCAACAGCACCCCAGTTGCCCTTGAAGTGTCACCTTGCCACAACATTGTTGCTTATGTTCCTATGTTCATTCAGACAGATTGTATTTATTCCACCACTTATACTAGGCATTCCTCAGTCCTCTAGTCACATGTCTGGCATGGCCATGGTAAAGTGGAGTGACTTTGTTACCTGGATATCATATGTTCACACATGTCCCTGTGCAATTGGACCATATTGGACTGGCAGCTCCAGGTGATAAAGCAGACCTGTTTCAATTAGAAAAGCTATTGCATGTGGGAACTGGATAGAATGAATAAGTGCTGCCCTCCTCTCCATCTACACTCAATAGCAATGGCACATGCCATCTGTGTGATGGCATGTGTGTGTCACCTGGCAATCACAGGGCAATGTGTGATGCCACTGCCAGGCAGCATGCAGAAAATGTGTTCATCTTCCATCTTTGTGTAATGAGTGTGTGCCATTTGCCTGCCCTTCATACGCAGTGAGGGTGCATGCATGGGAGGGTCTTAGTCATGTGGGACATGTGTCAATCAAGTACTGGTTCTCTTGCTTCTCAGCCCTCATTGTGTGCCATGGTGCTAATGCGGGTTTCCATTTCTTTGTTATTATGTCATTGCAGGGGAAGACGCACCTGATACTGCTGGGGTTGTGGAGATGGTGCAGAGCCAGGAGGGGTCCGAGGGCCGACCAACCACCAGTGAGGGACGTGGTGTGCTGGTGGGTGAAAACCCACAAGTGCTACAGGTTGTGCTCTCAAGGGGTGTCTCTGGCTGCACCTCCCCCGAGCTGTACTCAGCTGTTGACTCGGATGATGAGACCTACGTGCCGTCGCAGGTGAGTGTTCCAGGGAGGGAATCTGTTCTGTCCCACCCACCTGCACCAGGGTCAGAACCCTCAATGGGGATGTCAGTGTTGGCAGCTAGGCCTTTGGTGGTTACGGATGCAGGGTCACACTCCACGACATCTGATCCTGTTCCTGGGCCAGCAGATCAGAGGGGGAATGCAGTCCTGCAGCCTCAGGCAGTGCCGGCACAGCAAGGCGCAGTCCGCCTTGCCCCAGACAGGTGTGGTGCCCGCCGACGTGGTGGCCGTACGCCACCTGGCAATACCGCATGGGAGCAATCCATTTACGGTATGGCTACCCAACAGGCAGCATCATCCCAGATGATGGCTCAGGCCATGGATAGGGTGGCCACTTCCATTGTCCCCCCTGAAAGGCTGATGGAGCGACTAGAGCAGGCAACCGACTCCATCTGCCAGTCACACAGGGAGGACATGTTGGCGTCCAACAGGGACAGGCGGGCGGCACTGGCGACTCTGCAGGAGGCCATCTCCATAGAGTCCCAGGGCCACAGGGAAGCCCTGAGGCAGGAGCTACATCAACTCAGGACGACTCTAGTTGAGCTTGAGGCTTCAACACACCAAAGGACAGAACAGCAGCTGGAGCGTCTCACCCGTACGCTCTCAGCTGAGATGCAAGCAACGAGGGCGGAGGTCCGGGCATCCCGTGAGTTGTTGCATGGGGACCTCCGCACCCTCATCCTCCAGAACCAGACCTACCACACCCGCATGCTTGCAGCCATGGAGGAACATAGTAGGGCCTTGCGTGGGCTGCCTCCCATAGTGCAACCACCTCCGGAAGCAGCTGCACAGGGTGATAATAGCGACAGCAGTGATACTCCCACAATAGGGTAGCCGTGTGGGCCATGAGCCCATGGAGGTGTTTTTTTTCCCCAGGATCCACACAGGTGGTTTCTGGTGTGCACCCTGACCTCGGACCTCCTGGGTGGCCTCCCCAACCCCCCCGGGCCCTTTAATGGCCATTTTTGATTTTTTTTATTTTTAATTTTATTTTTATTTTTATTTTTATATTTTTCCCAATTTTTTTGGGACAATTTGTTGGCTTCCGTGGTTCCTGTGGGCATACGCTGCATTGTGGCTGGGCACATGCAGGCTTGTCATGTATTAGGTTCAGATGCCTGGGTTTGAGTCACACACACCCCCTCCTGCTTCCCGTTTCCATGGGCTTGCAAAGGGTGTGCCCAAGTGACATTGAAGTACATGGTGACATTGGACTCCCACTACATGTGTGGGTAGTCTAGTCAATACTGTGTATACATTCCTAGTGCATATTGCTGTTGTGTTGTACACTGCATGTTGCATTGATGTGTAACTCATCATCTGTGTCTGCCTCCCAATTTGCAGGTCCCTTCCTCATGTCTACACAAGGCCCTCTAGTCTGGAGATGGGGTCCTTGTTGGCAGCAGTGCACCTACAACTCTACATGGCACCAACACTGTTCAGTTGGAAGTGGTGGGAGTGCAGGCATATCCAGGTGGTGAGACAACTGATTTATCACATTACTGAAGTCATGTTAATGGTAGTACCTGCTCAAGTTTGTTGTTGGTCCTGCATTACAGTGAGCATTTCAGGTGTAGGAAGTTTCAATTGGGGACACTGTACATTGCAACACTTGTCATGTTGTGGGGATTACTTTGTTTACCTGCACATAGCATGACATGGCACGGTGTGTTGTGTGGCGGTGCTGGGGATGGGTTGGGTGACATGGCACTGTCCTCTTGTTGCATTTAGCAAGTGGGTATTCATTTTGGCTGCTTGAATGTGTTTCTTCACAAAACTGCATTGGTGTTGTGTGTGGGTAGGGATGCACACATTGAAACACTTCCAGGTGAATAATCTCAGGCTGATATGCTTTTCACGGTTGAATCTCCATACATTCAGGATCAGTGTCAGGTTGAGTCATCATTGACTGTCAGATGGAATGTGCCAGGCCAGTGTGCACTCCACAGGGGAGTGAATACTATGTGAAGTAATTAGCCACTAGCTGTGTACGGGCTGCCTCCCCCCGTGCCCTTTCCCCTCCCATGCGCAGCGGCTGTGCATGTGGTTGGGGATGTGGGGCCACCACCATGTCCACGGGCAGGCCCCGCCGTGTTGCAACGTTGTGCAGGACACATGCTGCCACTATGATCCTGCACACTACTGGGGGAGCGTATAACAGCTGCCCGCCAGAACGGTCAAGGGAGCGAAAGCGTGACTTTAGCACTCCGAATGTGCGCTCCACTATGCCCCGGGTTGTAATGTGGGCTGTGTTATATCTTACCTGGGGTGGCGTGGTGGGGTTCCAAATTGGCGTCATCATGTGGGGGCTGAGAGGGTAGGCACTGTCCCCTGTGGAGGTGGTGATTGGTATCATTGGTGGGGTTGTGACCTTGCTCAGTATCCAACATGCATGCATGTGCAGTGGCATACATACTCACCAAGCAGCCATGTATCGCCATGCCGCCCAGCATCTATGTCCCGGCATAGGGTGGACATTCGGTAAATGAAGCTGTTGTGGGTGGACCCGGGATAGTTGGCATATACTGAGGTGATGATTCCCTTGGCATTACATACTACCTGCACGTTGATGGAATGCCAGTGCTTGCGGTTCCTATAGATGTGCTCAGATGCCCTGGGGGGACGTAGAGCCACATGGGTGCAGTCGATGGCACCTAGCACTTTGGGGAATCGTGCCACACCGTAAAAATCCTGGGCCGCAGCATGCCTTTCTGCAGGTGTTCTGGGCAGGTATATGTGCCTGCGGACTGATGGGCGTGCAGTGATGATGTCCAAGACCTGGTGTAGGCAGCGTGACTGGGTGGCCTGTGACACCCCACCCACTATGGCACTTGTCCGCTGAAATGATCCAGTGGCTAAGAAGTGCAGTACATTGAGGACCTTCTCCTGGGGGCTGAGTGCTTGGGAGCACAGGGTGGGTGATGTGAGGTCATCCTCCCACTCACTCACCAGGTCCAGTATTATGTGTGGTGGAAACCTGTACCTTCCATACACCTGGTCATCAGGCATCCCGAACAGGCTGGTTCTGGGTGTGAATATTCTGGCCCTGACTCTCCTCCTCCTCCTCCTTTGGTAGCCCACTGCCACTGCTGCTAGGAACGGTATGTTCATCCTGGCATCTGGCTTGTCATTTGATAAGTGCGCAAATTAATGCTTTGCGCGTGTACTAGGCGAGCGTGTGACCCGCGCACCCCTGGAATCTAGTTCCCAGTCCAATAGCGTGTGGAAATTCCCACGCACCACGGGATACAGGTGCGCTGACGTACTTGCGTGTGTAAGTGCCCGCGCACCCCTGAAATACACGTACATAGGCCAATCGCGTGTAAGCGCACTTTTGTCCAATTACACGCGATGACACTCGGACGTGCAGTATTTTCACGTGTGCTCCGTCATCACGTGCTGAGTGGGGAGCACCCGTGCGGGTCACGTCACAGACGCGCTTACGCGCTGAGGGACTCTGGTCCAATAGAATCGCGTATGCGTGCTGACGCGCTTACGCGCTAAGGGCCTTTCCTCGGATTTCACGCTGACGTGCAGGATTTTCACGTGCCAAATCACTCCGTATCAAGCTGGCCACCCGAAAACACACGGAAGACCACGCTCCTGCCCAGAAGGCCGAGTTACTGACCCCCAGTGCCCCGATCAGCCTCCCACGTGCCATCTGCTGCTGCCTGCCTGCCTGCCTGCCTGCTGCCACCGTGCCCTGCCATTTGGTGCCTGCACATCAGCCATCTGCAGGGGTCCAGTTGCTGTGTCCACCCCTGCTGGAACTGAAGACTCCCAACTGGGATTACATCGCTCCACAGCCCAGCCCCAGGACCCAGTTGCCCACCCACACCTGCCTCTGGGGTTGCCATGTCGGGCACTTCCACATCTGGCACCAGTGCCAACCCCAGGCCAGAGGGGCAGAGGGGCACCAGCTTCACTGCCACCGAAGTTGGTGTCCTGGTGGAGCATGTCCTGGGGCAGTATGATGCCCTCTTTGGATCGTCCCGCGCCAGCAAGGAAGGACGGGAGAGGATCTGGGCCGACTGTGTGGTTGCCATCAACGCGGAGGGGGTGGCAACCCGCAACGTCCAGAAGATCAAGAAGCGCTGGGAGGACTTGAGGTCCAGGACCCTTGTGAAGGCCCGGCGCCTCGTGGAGGGGGGCCGGGGCCACATGAGTTCCATCCAGAAGAGGGTCCTGGAACGCGTACGCCCAGCGCTCCACGCCCAGATCCTTGAGAGGGAGGCCCGTCTGGAGTTGAGCGGTAAGTGTCCAAGCATTACTGTGTGAGACAGGGCATGTTGCGGTGTGCTGGTTCTATGATACTTGCCTGTATGTGTGCCATAGGCCATGTATGCATGTATGTGTGCAGGGACATCATGGTAATGCATGTGCGACCAGTGATGTGTGACCCACGTGGTTGTTGCATGTGTCCAAATGCGGCATGGGGAGCCCTATGCAGATTTTGAACATGAGAGCATGCCAGTCTCTCTACCTGGACATGGGTGGGGGTGAGGGATGGGTGCTGATGCCAGGTACATATATGGTAGCCATGTCTGTGTGCCTGACCTCCGTGTCTGTGACTTGTGCATGCCATGGATGCATGACACATGTGTGTGACAATGCACAGATTCAGTGAAGCAGCCAACTTACCCTTGTTTTGGCTGTGTTTGGTGTGTTTGGGGCCAGATGGATGTGACTGAGGTGAAGTGTGTGCATGTGATATGCATGAGCCATGTTGCATGTGAGTTGCATATCATTGAATGTTTCAAGAGTCCATTGGACATGCATGGAAATATCCATGGCATGCAGCATGCCTGTTACTGTGTGTGTTTTGCCTGGACTGACCCATGTGTTGTGGAGGGACATGATGGAAGTGTACTTTGACAGTGGTGCTCATCTGCTATTGCTTCCTGTCTAGGGGACCATTGTGCAGTACCCTGATGCTTGTGTTCTTTGTCTCCCTCTACGCAGCGGCTAGTGAAGAAGAGGGTGGAGACGGCGCTGTGGAGCAAGGCGGCGGGGATGCACCCACGGCTGCAGCGGAAGGGGTGGGTGAGCCCCCACAGGGGCCTGCTACGGCGGGAGACGGTGAGGAGCCATCCAGGTTGGTGGTTTGCACAGAGGAGGAGGAGGCCGCCACTGGGGCACACATGGGGCCTGGTGGGGGCATCCCTGCTGGTGCAAGTGGTGCAGTCCAGGGCCAGGGGCAGGAGGCAACACAGGTCACCGTGGAGGGGCCTGTGCATGTCGCTGTCCCTGACCCTGTGAGTGCACCACCATGCACCAGCAGGGATGCCCCGTCCCAGGCCCGTCCGCAGGTAGTGGGGATGTCCATGTCACCTGACTCCCCTCCACCTGTGGACGTGGGAACCCCTGGCCGTGTGGAGAAGGTCCTGATTGGGGTCGCGATGCGCACGGCTGTGATTCATGATGCCGTGCGTGCTTCCTGGGAGGAGCACGCACGTCATCACGAAGTGCACCGTGCCGACGTGGCCCAATTGGGATCGGCCATGTTCGGGGGTTTCCTGCATGTGTTGGCCAATGTGGCGGCCCTCTCAGCCTCTGTGCAGGCTATCCACCAGACGTTCTCCTTGCCGTCTTCCGGGCCAGATGCCACCAGGGCCCCCTGTGGACCTGCCCCGACCAATGCAGCCAGCTCGGTGGGGATCCCATCCCTGCCACAGTTGGGAGTCGGAGGTCCAGCAGGGGTGGACAACACTGCAACTGGACCCCAGCAGATGGAAGATGTGACAGCATCATCAGGCAGGGCACGTGCACGACGGCGTTGGTGGTTTCCATCAGCCTGGATGCCGTCGTGCTGGCAGAGGCAGTGGCGTCGGAGGCAGCAGCGGGCTCGATGTGGGAGGCATAATGGCTCGGGGCCATCAAGATCAGAGGGGCAGCCATCGGCCGGAGGGCAGGGCAACCCTGGGATGGTGGTGTCTTCCGTGTGGGAGGAGTTGGTCCAGCGGATAGGTGCGGAGCGGCAGCGGGCGGAAGAGGAGCGGCTCGCCATGGTCAGGGCGGAGTTCTCCATGCGTCGGGCATTGAGGCGGGCTGAGTGCCTCGAGGAAGCTCGCAGGGAGTTTGAGCTGAACATGGGGTTATCCCTGCGAGACCTCGGGGCCCGGCCAGAGTCCCGCCTCCAGGACATCGACATGGAGTTCGATGATGCCCTGGCCAGCAACATCAACAAGTGAGCCGCAGGACTTGCCCGCTGCCTTTGTATATAGTTATTTAGTTAGTTAGTGTTAGGTTTCCTTTATTTTGTTTTATTATTTTGGACCGCTCGGACAATGGCCACTTTTTTGTATATATTTTTTAGATTAGGTAGTAGTAGGTTTCATTTATGGTGTTGGGCTCATGGACCCTGGAGCATTCCTGTATATAGTTTGCTTTTTGTAGATACTTCTTTTTCATTTCTTGTTTTGTTCACCATGAGGAAATGGTTTTTCATATTTTTTCATACTACATGATATTGCTTTGGACAACAATTTTTTTTTATTCCTTTGTTTTTTTGATTATGACTTTTGTTCTCGGACATGGACCATTCATTTGCTTATCCACATAGTTGTATGTTTGATTTGTTTACTTATTTTTAATCTATAATACATTTTTTATTTTTACTTTCACTTGTGTTATTTTCTCATTGGTTTCATACATGTCATGATATGTGTTTTGACATTCACTTGCACCCATTGTGTATGTGTGTGTGTCGGGCATGTGTCCATTTACATTGTTGCCATTGGGGTTGTATCATGTAATTGCATTCACTATGTGGGTGGATGCTATCCTTGCCTGGGTGTTTGTGCTGGGTATGCTGCCCATTACTGCCATGATTGTGTATCGTCAGGACCTGGGGCCAGGGGGACATGTGTGGGTGCCTGGTGGAGGTTGACCCTGCACTGCTGGGGGGTGGGGGTGGTGGGAGACATGAGTAGGGGCCTGGTGGAGGCTGACCCGGCACTGCTGGGGGGTGGGGGTGGTGGGAGACATGGCTGGGGGCCTGGTGGAGGCTGTAATCGCGTGTGGAACTTCCCGCGCACCCCTGAAATACACGCGCCCAGGCTATTCGCGTGTGGAACTTCCCGCGAACCCCTGAAATACACGCGCCCAGGCTATTCGCGTGTGGAAATTCCCGCGCACCCCTGAAATACACGCGCCCAGGCTATTCGCGTGTGGGAGTTCCCGCGCACCCCTGAAATACACGTACCCTGCTGTAATCGCGTGTGGGACTTCCCGCGCACCCCTGAAATACACCCACCCTGATGGAATCGCGTGTGGACCTTCCCGCGCACCCCTGAAATCCACGTACCCGGCCAAATCGCGTGTGAGACTTCCCGCGCACCCCGGTATACACGCACACGTATTTTTTGTCAGCATGTCCGTGTTTGTGGGTACCCCTTTGCACGTCATTTGTCCTGGAGGGCCACAGTATAGGACATTCATCATGGCAGTATATGGGTGCTATTTGTTGGCGCACCTTTTGGCGCACATTTCTTACAGCCGCAGAGACGCTACCGCCTGCTTTCTTGTGGCGGTCGTGTTTGTGCCTGTGCGCTGGTTTGAGCGTGCGCTTTTTTGCCCTATTCTATTCCATGAATACGTGTTGTAGGCGAGCGTGTGGGCGTTCCGCGCACTTGTGCCCTGTGCTTCCCCCGTGACGCCCATGTTTTTGCAAGTTGTTCCCCATTCCGAGTGTTACGCCCCTGTTCCGCCTACTTTTGTTGCGTGCGCCGCGCTATGTGCGAATTTCGCTGTGGCCTGTGCGATTTTCGCTGTGACCTGGCGCACGCTGTTTGTTGGCCTGTGCGCCAACGTGCGCCAACGTGCGCCAACGTGCGCCGCGCACTTTTTTATCGCACATCCGCTGGTTTTCTCGCGCACGGCCTTCCATGAATCGACGTGCGCTGCTTTTCGTGCGATTTTCACACTTGCACTGCGATTTTCGCTATTCCACTGCGAATCGCACGTTTTTGCCCACTTGCGCCGCGCTAATTATTCCATGAATCGGCCTGCAAACCTCTTTGAATAAAACCACACAAGGCACCCAAGGTAAAGCCGTTGCTTACAGTGTATGTTGTATTAATGCATGTGCATGAGAGTATGTGTGACTGCATGTGTAAAGAGGGATTGAGTTGCTAAATTTAGAAGGGGTGGCTGCTGGCAACATGCTATTCTTTAATGTGCATCAAGGGTAAAGCAAAGCCAACATGAAAAGTGTTATTATGTGGCTACATTTGTCTATCAACGTTAACATGAGTCTAGCCATACATTCTTACTGTGAGATTGACTGAATTGGTTTGGCCAGTCTAGCCATGTTTTACTACTGTGGCATTGTGTACTGAGTATCAAAATAAAAGCAAACATGAAAAGTGGCATTGTGTGTCTAGACTGGCCTAAACTGGTGGCACCAGACGGCACATCCTTTCTTACTGTGGCATGCCATTATGCATAGGACATCAAGGGAAATCAAGTACAAATTGAGTTAGTATGTGGCTGGAATGGCCTACACTGATGTTGCCACAGTGGGCACATATATTCATGCTGTGGCATGGCATTCCTTTTACTGTGCATCAACAGTAAACCAAACATGATAAGTCTTATTACATGGCTTGACTGACCTACATCAGTAGTGCCAGTCAGGATATACTTTCTTACAGTGGCATGGCATTTTTAATGAATGGTAAAGCTCTTCTGATTAAGCTCTTGTAACCTAATACTGGCATATATAGGTGAAACCTGCATGGACAAGTATGGGCACAGCCAGCATGAACCTGTTTTTTGTGTGCCTACTGGTATATATTTTGCAGATAACGGCATCATGAAAATGCACTGTTGGTGACTTGTATCTATTAGATTTTTTCAAACAAGCCAAGCACATCCTTTAAACAAGTCTTCCCCCACATTTGATGGGCATTACTGAGGGAAACGGTGCTGCAGCAAGGAACAAGTCCTTATACAGGCTAAACGAGCTGGCAAACAGGTATAGGTGTCTAAAGAGGGCAGAGTTGAAGAGAAGGAGTGTGATGAAGGTGAGAGGAAAAGTAAATCGAGGCTGTCATAGAATTGAATAGCGACGAGATGAAGAGGCGAATGGAGTTGGGTAAGGAAATGTGGCTTTGAGGAGAGCCCGAGGAAGAGGTGAGAACAGCTGGATAAGGAGGAGGTGGAGATAAAATGGGTAGTGCTGAGAGAACAGGCAGAGCTGGTGAAAACACAGGAGGAAGAAACCTGACGACATTCAGGTAAGTTAGTGGTAAGGAATAATGAGAGACATGCAGCGGCGAAGATGAGGCATTAGGAGGAGATGGTGAAAGAATAGAAGAAGAAGTTAGTGAGGAGATATAGGGAGAGGGTGAGAAACCCAACAGAGGGGCTGCTAATAAGGAGACAGAAGACAGAGTGAAATAACAGAAATGTTAGAATTGTTTGTTAAGAATTGCTCAACCAAATACCTTTACTCATACAATTCCACTACCATTTCAAAGCACATTTCTCTCATACAGCATAGTGGTTGAGGAAGCGGCAGGCGGGGACAAGATGTACATGAGGCGCACATGCATATCCCACAGTGCAGGTATGCAGATTTTAGCAATGACTCTATGAGTTGTACTGTACACAAATGACACAGTTGTGTGAAATGTATTCCACCATGTCTATTAAACAGTAGGTGGTATTATTATCCAGAGGGAACTGATGGGAATTATGATACAAAATGTATCATAAGCAACAAGAAACATTGATAGCAACCTTTTTTTTCATTAACACACAGGTATATCCCCACTTCAGTTTTTTCGCCATGCACAGCCAGAAAGTAATCGATTTTTCTGCGGGTTCTTTATTTGCAGATATTGGGGGTCATTACGACCCTGGCGTTAAGGGTTTAACGGCACTGTAAAAGGTGTTGGCGCCGTTAAACCCATAACGCCTGATTACGAGGTCCCTTTGCGGGACCCGAACATAACGGCTGGTCTAGACCAGCCGTGAAAGTAGGGACCCGCAAAGGGACCTTGGTGCTAAGTACGGTACCGCAATTTGCGGTACTGTACTTAGCGTCTTCCCCATTCCCATTGCGCCCTATGGGGCGAAAATGGGAATGGGAAAGGGCCATGGTTCAATGGGGAATTACCACCCGCCAACCTTGGGATGGGGTGGTAATTCCCCATTCAACCATGGCGGACCCATTACAACACTGGCACCAACCATGGTGCTAATAGCGCCATGGTTTAGTGCCGGTGTTGTAATGAGGGCCATTGATTCACAAAGATATTGCAAATAGTTATAAATAAAGTAGATACATTCAATAAATAAAGGCATACATGATGAAAAGTACCCACATTCATCCAGGGGGAATTTCCGTCTGGGATGTCTATTTGTGGTGCTTCAGGGATGGGACGATTATTGTGTTGGCCTGAGGTGACTATGACTAAAGGGGGAGGGGTAAAATGCATGCACGGTTTTGTATATTGAATATTATATTTGTATTTTTCAACTGTTCTTTTCCTTCTCAAGACAATCATTTTACCCCTTCTAGTCTATGGCATTACTTATCCCTCAAATTAGAGAGAAATACCTAAATATGTACCACAGTGAGTTGGAAGGGTTATTCCCCACCCTCCATTCTTCTACTAAAATAGATCCTGAAACTCAAGTTAGAATTATAGTACCTGATGTAGAAAAATTAAGGCCAACTCATATGTTGGAAAAAAGGAAGGTCACATCCATCCCTTTCTATAGACTCTCTTTGTGTGTCTTTGGCATCACTATTAAATCTTATCCATCCCCTCAGATAGATTTAATCAAATTATATACAAGTTTGTCCAGCCCATTAGGCTCCTGGAAAGTATATTCCCTGAACAATGGAACCTCACTTAATGGATCTCTATTTCTCTCTCTGAAAAATGAGGCCAAGAGTAATCCCATTCAACACCGCTCTATGCCATGTCGTGAATGTATCTTTATTACTAATAATTTTTAGATTTCAGCCGAGGCTTAAGTGCCCCAAGTGAAACCCAGGCCCGGTTAATATAATATTGGCTTTTTGAACATGGATTTCATTTTCTAAAGTCATCTTCCACTCACAATAAGGGTCATACAATGGGCTGGATTATCACACATGAACTTTGTGCTGACCAACTCATGAGTGATTCAGGTCAACTAGTCGACCACGCTGCAGTCCTATTTCATTTGCTCAGTTTTCAGCCTATTTCACGCATAAGTTCAGCCTGTAATTCTATACCTTTCCGTAAAAAACATACATTTAATGCTGTTACCATTAATCCCCGCTTCAAGAAATATGAGGTAAAAAGAACAGAGGAAATCAGTACATTTCATCTAGCTTTATTCCATAACTCTTTGTAGCCCAAGTTGTAAATTCAGTCACACAGGTTAGCTCTAAGATGATCAGAGTTAGAAGGAGAATGGAGACGAAATCCTACTCAATGCATATGTAAAGAACTAAAACTTACCAGGACTCATTATAAATATGCCATTATTGAGGCCAAGAAGAGTTTTTATGCCACGTGAACAGAAGCAGCTTCACATTCTTCTACAGAAGTACTTAAAATATTAAACAGCTTGAAAAACTATTCTCCCACGATTCTCCTAATCGTGGGTTTTTCTTCAACATATTCCCAGAAAGAATGTTAAAAGTTAGAGCTCAGAAAAGTATCCTTGCAGGTCAGTTTATCTCAGAACTGTAACTAATGAATTACATTATGTTTAAATCAGCGAGGATTATTGAATCAGAACAAGGTTGTAAAGGCATTGGGCCTCATTACGGTCGGGCGGTCCGGAATTAACAGTGGCGGTAAACCCGCCGCCACTGTTAATTCCGGACCGCCCGATCCTGACCCCTGCAGACGGAAGGTGATCTGCAAAGTGGGCATCGCTAGAAGTAAAATTTGACATTCAGGCACTTTTAATACACAAAAGCATGAACTATGGGCGCAAGGTAGCATGTGAACGTGGAACCAGCACATCTGATTTAGAAATGGGACATCATAATGATGTAAGTAATAAAAAGTTGCCACATGCGGTGCCACATAAACCCAAATCTAACTATGCGTTTATGTATGGAAATAAAATTATTTAGAGGAAAAATAAAAAAGGTAAGGCTAAACTAAAGAAAAGCTTAAAGCACATTATCAGTGAATCGCCTTCTGATGGCTTGTCAGAGGAATCTGTACCTGCGGTAGCAGCCTCCATCAAACCATCCTCTAATGCTCAGGTAAATGTTGAGCAGCATCCTAAAATTGCAAATGCTACACAATTAGCACAAATAGGGAGGCCGGTTGGTGAGGCAAACTTGGTTCAGTCCGAGGTACACACACAAAAACAGAGCCCCTTAAGAGACATCTGGACATCTAAATCTGACATTAGGGAAATGAAAGTCATAGACGTCCATGTGGTTGAGAAACTACTTGGGAAAGAACCTCAAGCTAACAGTGCTATGGTGAATGCATTACAACTTCAGTTGATTTTTAAAGAAAAAAATAACAATTCCCACTGAAAAGAGCTACCGTATTGAAGTTTTTTCATTCAGTAGTTTCTCTAAGGTCAATCACGGCAGGTGACATGCAGGTTGACATGCAATGATTGGACCAAATCCAAGAGTCGGGCGTGTATATTTCAAATATATGCTTTAATAGCGATTTAAAATTGAATTATGCAATGCGATCTGAAGAGGAGTTACTGCGTATGGGCTATGCCTGTAGCATTGTCACAATATCGCAACAATGAGAAAAAAAAAAATTACATTAAACTCTCAGTGTGTTGCAAGAGACAATAACGTGAAACATGTTTGGACACTAATGCTGCACCTGTAGCAAATAAAGGGGTATGCACAGTGAATTTGGGGTTGGGTAATATGATGCAGCCTGCCAGTAAGAAGGCAACACAGTTGGTGAAAGCAAATGACAACACAGTAGCAGGCACACAGGAAGTCTCTGAGACTGGTTATTGGCAGTGGCTCCCTGTCTCTTTCAAACATCATTTTTTGCAGGAAGCCCATTGATCTGATGTATTATTGTCATGGAATAAGAGGGGTCATACCCATCTCTTTGCAGAAGAAGGGTTGGTCTACGTACTTGAACGTTTCATGATTTTTGCACTCCAAGAAACTTGGCATAAGGATAAAGTACTCTTTAGTGGGCGTAGTACAGTCCATCAAAAGCAATACAAGGGAAGTTAGGGTGGCCTACAGGGGTCTTTTGATTACAGTAAAGCTCCCATGGGTAGCAGATATGCTGGGTGAATCCAATGGGAATATTTTAGTAGCAAAGCTAGTGCTCCTAAAAGTTGAAGTCATTAACATGTATGACGCCGTGAAAATGGTACAAACCAAAAGTAATGTAAAAGTGGTAAAGGATATTATCATCAAATATAGCTCCAAACTTTCGATATTGTTAGTAGGCAATTTTAACGCTAAGGTAGCAAATGTAACATTAAAAGGTCTGATTACGATCTCTAAAAAATGAAAATAATAGACAGGAGAAATAATGGCATAGCATGTTAGTATCCCATTGGTTCATAATGTTAAATGGCAACACGCTGTTAGGGCACCTACCTGGGCTACCTCCACAGGATGCTCCCGGGCCTGGCGACTGTACCCACGGATTCGGCTTGCAAGGACATACTTGCTTCTGATTTGTACGCGGAAGCGTACGCTTGCGCGTGCCTCACGGGTTGCCATGATCAACAAGACGAGCTTGCGCTTCAAGCCTCGTTCTCGTCCCCGTTGAGCTACTGCACATGCGTGGGTTGGTTTGCGCTGCAGAACTCAGCTTCATGCAGAGTGCCATAAATAGCATCCGTTTCTGGATACAAACTGCGTCTTAACGCGGTTTGTTCATGACTTTCCGCAGAGCTTGGATCGTTGATCTACTTCCTGCACCTTTGTCTTTGGTCTCCCTTGCCTGCCCCGTTCCCTGGTTCTGCCTTCCCCGCCTTCCTGGGTACTTGTTAGTTTTCCTGGGTCTGGGATCCTCGTTTTGTTTTCTGGGTTCCCACTTGGGTTCCCTTGCTCACACCTTGGGTTACCTGCTTCCCCTTTGGTCTGATTCCCTCCAGGGTCCTGATTTGTTTCCTGTCCTTGGGCTCTTCGTTTGCCTTACCTGGGTGCCAGCTCCCTGGGAATTCTATCTGTATTGACTCTGACCGCTTTCCTGGATCTGCATTGTGAAGTCCTGCCACCTGTCATTGCCTACCTGGAGTACAGAGTATTTGGATTCCACTTCCTTCCGTCTACCACCTGGACTTGTTTTCACTTCTCTACCTGAAGTATCTGCAACCATCTACCTTCCCTGTCAGTGCTTGCACTGTCCTGACGTCGCGTTAATCCGCAGGGAAGTGTCATCCGTGGCGTCGGGAGTTGGTCCCCGTTCATCCGTGTACCATTAGGGCTGAATCGGGATTGACTCCCTGTGTCATCTTTTTTTCACCCTGCCCAAGGATCAACGAGTCGGGCTTCTCCAGTGCGAACATCTCCTGGAAACACAGGTACGCAGCGTCCACTTGGTGCACATTTTAACAGATTAAGACGCCTTACCACCAGCTCTGATTGAGAGATGGAGGATTCCCAGGAGTTAAGGAATGAAATCAAGGCTCTGCGTACCGGGATGAAGGCTTTGCATCAAAAAAACCTGGCTTTACGTCAGTTGGTTGCCCAAGGAGCCAATACCAGTACCTCAGCTGAGTCTGTGATGGCTCAAACCACTCCAGTAAAGTTTGATGGTGATTCTCGGTGGGTGGGTGAGTTTTGTAACCATTGTAGGATACATTTCTTGTGTCGCCCAACGCATTTCAATCAGGACAAGGCCAAGATCGGATATATCCTGGAAAACCTAACTGGAAACGCTTTGGCCTAGGCTACGCCCTTGTTGGTAGCCAAAAGTCCTATTTTGGAGGATTGTGTGGCCTGTGAAAATACTTTTTTGGAAGTGTTTCAGTCTCCCAACCTGGCTGCAACGGCTCAGAATCAGCTAATGGTTCTAAGACAAGGATCCAGTGACATCATTACATACATCAGTCACTTCCGTCAGTTCCTGAACCAGACACCTTGTAGTCCCTACAGGAACAAGTACTATGGATTGACCATAGACTGGCAGAAAGAGGAGGCGAGAGGCGTCGCATGGAGAGAACAGTTCCAAAGTATTTGCCAGTACCAGTCAAAGCAATTGGTTCCCCTGAACCCACTTCTGAACCAATGCAATTGGGAGCAGTCTGAGGCCCTCTCACTGACACTGAGAGAAAACGCAGAAGAGATCTCCGATTGTGTATGTATTGTGGAGCATCCGGACACTACCTCGGTACCTGCCCTCTACGACCACTTCGGAAATCGGAAAAAACTAAATGACCTGTCATGTAAGGAGAAGGCAACGAAGGGCCTTTCACCTCTTCCAATCCTTCCTGATTCCAAGCAAGTCCTGCAACCCATGCAGCCGGTGGTACTCATAGCCTTGTGGATCAAGGTCTCATGGCCAGGATAAGAGACTATTGAGGTCTTGGGTTTGTTGGATTGTGGCTCTTCTGGGAATTATATCGATGCTGGTTTTGCCACCAAGAATGGAATGATCTTGCTGGATAAGAACTGTGCCATAATAGTGGAAGTCATTGATGGGGCTCCTTTGTCTTCTGGTCCTGTTCGTCAACACACTGGGACTCTAAGATTACAGATTGAGGGGCATCATGAACTGATTTCTCTGGGTGTTATCAAGACACCCTCATACCCTATCATCTTGGGCGTACATTGGTTGTTATATCACAATCCCAACATCAATTGGGTAACTCGGACTCTAGTTTTTTGCTCTGATCGTTGTGTACAAGAGTGTTGTGGTACTGTGTCCTCTCCAACGAGACTGTCTATCTCTACTCAGACTGATGGAAATGGTGTTTCTAGCCTATATTCAGTCTCATCTATACCACCTGAGTATTTAGAATTTCGAGAGGTCTTTTCTGAACCAAAGGATATTCTGTTACCTCCCCACAGAACCTTTGATTGCGCCATTGGTTTGTTACAGACACTGTGATACCTCATGGTAAGGTGTATTCCCTAACTTCACATGAGCAGGGGGTGTTACAGGAGTATCTAGAGGAATGCATCCAGAAGGGGTATATTACGCCTTCCAATTCACTGGTGGGATTTCCATTATTCTTTGTCAAGAAGAAGGAAGGTGCCTTGCGTCCATGCTTCGATTACAAACAACTGAATGACATCACAAGGAAGGACCGGTATCCGTTACCCCTGATACGGAGTATAATGGAATCATTGCATACTACATGAGTATTTTCCAAATTTGATCTTCGAGGGGCCTATCATTTGGTGCAGATAAAACCAGGCGATGAATGGAAGACAGAATTCAAGACACCATCAGGGCACTACGAATATTGAGTCATGCCATTTGGGTTGTGCAATGCCCCTGCAGTCTTCCAGCATCTCATGGACCATATATTTGCTGACTTGATTGGGATATAAGTCTGGGTGTATTTGGACGACATTTTGGTCTTTTCCAGAGATCCTAAGAAACACATATCTCACGTGAAAGAGATTCTCAGATGGCTAAGTCAGAACAACCTATATGCCAAGGCAGAGAAATGTCTTTTCCACCAAGATCATATTGAATTCCTTGGTTATATAATCAGTGCTTCAGGTATACATATGGATCATGCCAAGATATGTGCCAAACTGGAATGGAGACCTCCAAGTGATCTGCGATCTCTTCAGCGATTCCTTGGATTCATCAATTATTACAGACGCTTCGTCGCTTCCTTTTCTCAGTTGACCACACCTCTGTCTAGCCTGACCAGTACCAAGAGACCCTATGTCTGGGGCTCGGAAGCTTCAGCCGCTTTTGAACAACTAAAGGAGGCCTTCAGTACTTCCCCAATTTTGCACCATCCTCAGGGTGAGAGACCATTCATTGTAGAAGCAGATGCCTCAGGTTTGATGGTGGGTGCTGTCCTACTACAGAATGACCCAGAATTGGGGGTGGAGTTCCCTGTGGCGTACTATTCCAGGAAACTTACAGCAAGTGAACAAAATTATCCGGTAAATGAAAAGGAACTCTTCGCCATTAAGACCGCCTTTGAATAATGGCAACATCACCTTCTGGGGGGCCAGTTTCCTGTAGAAGCATGCACGGACCCTCGTAATTTTCAATTCTTGCGATCCCTTCAGTGTCAAACCTCTTGACAGGCTCGGTGGGCCTTCTACTTTTCACATTATGAATTCAACATCACCTATGTTCCCAAGACACAGAATCTGAAAGCGGATGCATTAACTCGTTCCTTGGAGAATGATATCAAACAGGAAGGCCAGAATCAGCCTGTGATTGCCTCAAGACATTTCCTCCTGGCTCTCATACCCTATCTACACAATGTAGCTCAAGCAACCATGACTGATCCTAGTCAGACTGCTTTGGTGAGACATCCCCAAGTAAGAGAAAACGATGGCCTGCTTTTTTCGAAATAGACTGTACCTTCCTACGGAAGACCTCCGCAAAACCATACTGCAGGGTTTTCATGATTCCAAGATATGGGGTCACCGTGGCATCCGGTCAACACAAGAACTCATTGCTCGACAATTCTGGTGGCCAGGATGGGCCACCCACGTCAAGCATTATGTTGAATCCTGCCCCGTCTGTGCTCAGGTCAAGACCCCGCGCATGAGACTGTTAGGGAGAATTCTCTCTTTAGGCTGAATGTCCTAACCTAGTGAGTCCCCCAGCAGCTTTGCTGGATTTCTGGAGTTTGTTTTTTTTCTCCTGCCAAGAGTGAGACTCTTTTTCTCCCACTCTTGGACATGATTTATGGTGTTCCTTTGACTGTTAATTTGTTTTATGGGCTATGGGGTCCTTTACTCCATAGGGTCTCATGTGTTTTTACTATGTGTGTTACACAGCACCCTCCGTGCAGTGTCATAGTGACACCCCACCATAGACTCCATACCCTGGGACTGACTACTGTCTCCCAGGGCATGTAAAGTCACCATTGGCTTTACTAATCCCAAATTATTAACAGAAACCAGTACAAACCATCATATTGTGGACGTACTGGTCGGGGCAATTCGATTGCCCCGGGGTCTGTTAGTCGAGGGTGCACGTCTCCGTCCCCCCTGATTGAGTTTTGGCTGGTGGCAGTGGAAACTACTTTTTATATTCGACCGCAAAGTTTTCCCTATGGGATTTTACCATTGTTCGAGGCTACCAACTTTAATTATTTAATTCTCATAGCCTCGAACATACCGGCGGTTTATTTAATTAATATTAATTCGCCGGTTGGTATTTTTTGCCAGGACTCGATTCTAAAATGGCATTTGTGTTCTCTTCTGTGACTCCAACCCAAGTGGAGCCCTTTGTTCCACTTTTTGGCGGGCTTCTCCACAGAAGCCTCCAAAAGTGGTGCCAGGGGGCGTGGGGGGGGGTTTAGGCACCCAGGACTGAGTTACCTTGGTAACTCAAGTCGCACTCTTGTGTGATTGGCCCAAGTGGTGAGCCGGCCAGCTCACCACTTAGCATGTTTGATTGACAGCTTGGCTGAGTGAATGGGGGTATGCTGCATAAAAGCAGGGCTTTGGGGACTGGAACTTCAGAAGTCGCCACAGGACCTGAGAATCCAAAGAGGGAGAAGCTGAGCCGACCTACCACCACGACACCACCGGTGGAGCCCTGTGGAACCGACTCACCACTTCCCGACGACAGAGAAGATCTCCCGGCTGGAGAGGCTTCTTCCCCTGACTGGTGGGCAAAACCAGTTTACCTTCTTTTCTTCGCATCCAAGACCGGTTTGTGGTCGAAATGCCCGTGCCAAGCACCCCGGCAGCCGGATAGCCACTTGCCACTGAACCGCGAATCAACGGACCGCTCCTTGTACCTGAGAAACTCTGCGGCTGGTTTCTTCCCTGGCAGTGCAACAGACTCCTGTCTTCCTCCCCGACGAGATCCACTCTTCCCCCGGACGAAGCACCGACTTGCATCCGCTGCCAGGAACAACTGCCCCCGCTGGAGTGTTCTCACCACTTTAAGGTACCGTGTCCCCCAGGCCTCCCTTTCTAAAGATTGCTACAAGGTAATAATAACCCCTTAACCTTCTGGACTGGGCTGGCCACCTTGACCCTCTAACTGGTCCCTTTCTTTGGTCCAACTCCTTTTTTAACTGTTACAAGACTTTTGTGCACTGCAACCGTGTGACCTTGGACACATTTCGTTTTGATCTTCTTAAAGTGGATCCAGCCTACTGACTCTGAATTCACGGTGTTACTTTGCTTTCCTCTCTTGTTGTGTCCGTGAAAAAGTGTTGGGATCTGTTTCAATTTATTCTCTGCTTTTCTCTCCCTTTTTAAAACAAATTATTAGAGTGCCATCTACGTTAAGCGCTCACCGCTGTCTGAAAACAAGTGGGGTTTTACTTAAGACTTGTCTAATATTCTTTTAAGGGAGTGTATATCTTTTAGTGACCGTGTTTTTGAATTGCTTACTATTAGTGCCTGTGTGTTTTTCTAGATGTGGTTTTAAATAAATAATTATATCTCTTTTACACCAAGCCCTGGTCAGTGTTTACTTGTTCTATTGTGTTCTCTTGACCTATTGTGAATACTCTGTATACTGCCTAACTCTTCTTGAGGGAACTCTGACTACTCAGCCACAGCTACCAAGTGAATCTGTGTGGTGCAGACTGCTACCAAGTGGGTTTACTGCCAAACACCTGTAGTCCTAAATCTTTTGCAGTGGTCCCAGAGGGAACTGCACAGGTTTCTGCCTAACACTGGTGTACAGCGTTTGGATTTGTATTGAGTATACACTTTAGAGTGCTTGTTGAACACTTTAGGACAACTAACCACAGAGCTTAGCACTAAGAAGCTGATTTTCTAACTATGTCTGCTATGGAGAATTATACCCTAGAATCATTGTCTGCCAAAACTGCTGATTGCTTAAAAGTATTGTGTAGACATAAGAATCTCTCTGAGAAGGGCAAGAAAATGGAACTTATAGAAATATTGTTAGAAAACCAAAGTCTGGGTGGTACAGAGGAATCTACCCCCCCAGCAAATGTAGAAAACAGTGATGGCATTGATCTGAATCAAAGCCTTGATAATGAGTCAGAAGAGGAAAGTGAACCTAATGAAGTTAGCCATTCTGAGCCTCTGTCTGCCTTACCTACTATACCTACTGGGCCTATACCAGGTCCTACATGTAACCCTGCTTATTTTGAACTTGAAAAAATTAAGCTTGAATTAGAGTACTAACGTTTTATTGCTCAATCTGAAAGAAACCAAGAGCTAGAGTTCAGAAGAATGAATGCCCAGGCTGAGCAGAAGCAAGCTGAGTTAAGAATCAGAGAAATAGAGCTTATTCATGAACTAGAAATGAAAAAAGTTGTCTGTGGAAAATGCTTCTCTCTCCTCTGGTTCTTCTAGGAGTTCCAGTCCCAAAAGACCCCGGATGCCTAAGGAATTAGTGGGTATGTATAAACCTAAGTTGGATGTGTTGGATTGGTTAGAAATGTTTGAGTATAATCATGGGCTGCAGGACATCACAGGGAAGAGGTTACTTACCTGGTTGTTCTCTAGGCTTCCCCCTGTTGCAACTTATGTGGTAATGGAGTTGGGGGAGGTGGATAAGAAGGATTATGAATGTGTGAAACTAGCTTTGATAGCTAGATTTGGGAAGACCCCTTCCCAGTACCTTAAGAGGTTTAGGACCCTCAAAAAGCATGATGGTACCCCTTGGGCTACCTGGGTGAGTGAAAGTTTGAAAAACGTAGAGGGATGGATTAAGGGTTACAGAGTTAACACTTATGAAGGAATGAAGAATCTTGTAATGTTGGAGTCAATTTATGATACCTGCTCTCCTGAGCTCAGACAGCACTTGGCTTATTCAAAGGAATTAGATTCCAGGAAGTTAGCTAAGGCTGCTGACTCGTGGGTTGCCAACAGAGCCACTCACAAGGATTCTAGGGCTACTCAGAAAAAGGATGAGGGAAAACAGCCGAAGAAGGACTCCAAAGAGAATTCTAATAATTCCAATTCCAAAGAGGGCCCCAAACAGAACCAAAAGGGTAAGCAACCAGGGAAACCAAATCAGGCTAGTGTACCTCCTGGTTCCAAACCAGAAGGAGGTCAGAACAAGCCACCATTCCAGAAACCATTTGGTAAATGCTTTGTTTGTGGCTCTACTGACCATGTGAAAGGAGATCCCAGATGTAAGGGTAAACCTTCAGGGGTCCAGCTTGTCTCCTTAGCCTTCACTCCAGAGGAGGAAGTACAAATGGCAAGTGGAAACTTTCTATTACTGGCTGATGAACCCATTGGAGTCTCAGCCAGTGTTTCTTTAGTGTCTCTGGGTATGTGGGAACAACAGAACTTAGATGTCTATAATTCTATCCCAGATAATACTAAAGAGTATTATAAGGACAGTGTCCAGGTGAATGCTCAGGAGACTCCTGCCATTAGGGACACTGAGGCCAGCATAACTGTGGTGGACAAATCATTTTTTCAGGCTGAGGATGTTGCTAAGGCATCCAAACGCCTCACCAAGTTAGCTGGAGGGCCTGTGCAGATGCTTCCCCAATTACCAGTTCTCACCCAGTATAATGACATGACTGTGAAGATACCTGTCAGCATACAAAGTGAGGTGCCAGGAAGGGTTCTGCTGGGTAATGACTTAAACATTCTTGGAGTAGTGTCACATACCCCCAGAGCTCCTAGTAAAAGGTTACAGGAGCTCACCAGACCTGCAAGGGAGAGAACCATGAGAGGTACTCCCAAGGAGATGATGAAGAAAGAGATCACTCCTGCTCCACTGGAGATGTCAGCTGCTGTCTCTAAGCAACAAGAAGCAAAGGGGAAACCTAAGACTTCTAACAAGAAACCAGCAGTCAGCACTCCAGTGCGGCCAACAAGGACTTCCCCTAGGTTGTCCAAAGTTACACCAGTAACTCCCCCTCCAGCTGAGGCTGAGAGGGAGGTACAACCCTGTGTGGTTAACTAGACTCTGAAGAAGAGCTAGTGGAAGGCCAGGAACTCATTGGAGATCTGGATCCTGTTGACCATCCTGAGCTGCAGTCTTTACTGGCAGAAGGTGGACCCAGCAGGGCAGACTTCAGTAAGGGACAGAGAGAATGTCCAACTCTGGAAGGTCTTCGCCACCAGGCAGATGCTCAGGCTGAAGGGCAAGAGCCTGGGAAATATAGGTTACACTGGGAAGATGGCCTCTTCTACAGTGAACCAACCAAGTCTGCACCTGGGGACAACAAATGACTTGTGGTACCCCAAGAGAACAGACCACAGTTCTTGCAGTTAGCCCATGAGATTCCTTTTGCTGGTCATTTGAGTTTCAAGAAGACTAAGGAAAGGTTCTCACTCTACTTTTTTTGGCCAAAGATGGGGGCTGAAGTAGATAAATACTGCAGGAGCTGCCATACCTGCCAGACTTCTGGTAAGGTTGGCTCCAAGAATGTGGCACCTTTAGTGCCTCTCCCAGTTGTGGGAGTCCCATTTGCGAGAGTAGGGATTGACATTGTTGGTCCCCTTGATCCTCCAACCTCCTCAGGCAACAGGTTTATACTTGTTGTAGTAAACCATGCTACTAGGTACCCTGAGGCAATTCCTATGAGGACTGTTACAGCTCCGGCTGTGGCTAAGGCCCTCCTTGGTATTTTTACCAGGGTTGGGTTTCCTAAGGAAGTAATCTCTGACAGGGGGTCACATTTTATGTCCCACTACATGAAAGCCATGTAGAAAACCTGCAGAGTTACTTACAAGTTCTCAACCGCATACCACCCTCAGGCAAATGGATTGGTTGAAAGGTTCAACAGAACCATGAAGAGCATGATAGGTGCTTTAGAGGACCCCCTTAAAAGAAAGTGGGACCTTCTAGTGCCATGCCTTCTCTTTGCTTATAGAGAAGTCCCTCAGGAGAGAGTAGGTTATTCTCCCTTTGAACTTCTTTATGGTCATCCGGTCAGAGGTCCATTGGCCCTGATCAAGGAGGGGTTGGAGAGTGCTCCTTCCCCAAAGCCAGTAAGAGTGACTGACTATGTGATAGGTCTCAGAAGGAGAATGTCACAAATGATGGCAGAAGCAAGTGATAACTTGAAAGCTGGACAAGCATTGGTCAAGCACTGGCATGACCAAAAGGCTAACATGGTTGAGTTTACTCAGGACCAGCTAGTTCTCGTTATGATTCCAACAAGGCAAAGGGCCTTGCAAGACAAATGGATGGGACCCTTCAAATTTGTGGGTAAACTTGGAGAGGTCAACTATATGGTGGACTTGGGCAACCCCAAGGAGGCTCCAGCAGTCTTCCACACCAACAGACTAAAAGTGTATGTCTCCAGACCTGATGTAGGAGCTTTGCTTCTAGCATCATCAGAGGAAGAAGAAGAGAGTGAAGCTCTTCCTGATCTCCTCAGAGGCTTACCTTTAGACAAAAAGATTGAAGGAGTAAATCTCTCTTCAAATCTGACACCTGAGCAACAGGAAGAGTGCAAGTCTATGTTAAATCAGTTTGCCTCCCTGTTCTCACTTTCACCAGGCTTGACCCCTTGGGGAAAGCATGACATACTCACTGGTGACTGTCTGCCAGTCAAAAGCAGAGGATATCGAATGTCAGAAAATGTAAGAACCCACATCAAAGGTAAGGTTAACAAGATGCTTGATCTCGGGGTAATAGAGCCCTCTACTAGTCCATGGTCTAGCCCAGTGGTGTTAGTACCAAAGGCAGGATCTAAAGAACTTAGATTCTGTGTGGATTACAGAGCTCTTAATGCAGTCACTAAGACTGATGCCCACCCTTTCCCCAGGACAGATGAGTTGGTGGATAGACTTGGTGCAGCCAAGTTCCTCAGCACATTTGACTTGACGTCAGGCTATTGGCAAATAACCCTGACAGACCAGGCCAAGGAGAAAACTGCATTTTCTACCCCAGTTGGCTTATACCAGTTTAAGGTTATGCCTTTTGGATTGGAAAATGCACCTGCTACATTTCAAAGGATGGTAAAAAGGTTCTGAATGGGATGGAGGACTTCTGCATGGCATACTTGGATGACATAGCAGTGTTCAGCAATTCCTGGGAAGAGCATGTGGACATCTGAGATGTGTTTTGCAGGCTCTTGGAAAGGCCAATCTGACCATAAAGGCAAGTAAATGCCAGATTGGACAGAGTAAAATGGCCTACCTTGGACATGAGGTAGGAGGGGGAGAGATAAGGCCTTTGCCCAGTAAGATTGAAGCTGTGCAAAATTGGACAACACCTACTACTCAGACCCAGGTGAGAGCCTTCTTAGTCTCACTGGGTATTACAGGAATTTCATTGAGAACTATGGGTCCATATCTTCACCACTGAATGTCATCTCCTCTCCTAAATTCCCTAAAAAGGTTAGGTGGAATTAGGAATGCAATCAGGCTTTTGAAACCCTGAAAAGGCTCTTTGTCAAGCCCCTGTACTCAGAGCTCCTGACTACCACCAAACTTTCATTGTGAAAACAGATGCTTCAAATGTAGGAATAGGTGCAGTCCTCAGTCAACTGGATGGGAAAGGTAGGGAGCACCCCATTTGCTTCATCAGTAGAAAACTGACGGATCCTGAAACAAGGTGAGCAACCATTGAACGATAGTGTTTTGCTATTGTGTGGGCTCTGAAGAAGTTTAGGCCATACTTGTATGGTTCTACTTTTGTCATTCAGACTGACCACCAACCCTTGAGATGGGTAATGCAAATGAAAAGGGAAAACCCAAAACTATTGAGATGGTCAATCTGCCTGCAAGAGTTTGATTTCACCATTGAGCACAGGTCAGGGTGTCACCACCACAATGCTGATGGTCTCTCTAGGATGTATGTCATCGACTAGAGGTATGAGATTCATCCAGGAGTGGATTAAATCCTCCTGTCCCTTAGTCTGGGGGGGGGCGAGTGTTAGGGAGAATTCTCTCTTTAGGCTGAATTTCCTAACCTAGTGAGTCCCCCAGCAGCTTTGCTGGATTTCTGGAGTTTGTTTTTTTCTCCTGTCAAGAGTGAGACTCTTTTTCTCCCACTCTTGGACATGATTTATGGTGTTCTTTTGACTGTTAATGTATTTATGTATTTTATGGGCTATGGGGTCCTTTACTCCATAGGGTCTCATGTGTTTTTACTATGTGTGTTACACAGCACCCTCCGTGCAGTAACACAGGGGTGTCATAGTGACACCCCACCATAGACTCCATACCCTGGGACTGACTACTGTCTCCCAGGGCATGTAAAGTCACCATTGGCTTTACTAGTCCCAAATTATTACCAGAAACCAGTACAAACCATCATATTGTGGATGTACTGGTCGGGGCAATTTGATTGCCCCGGGGTCTGTTAGTCGAGGGTGCACGTCTCCGTCCCCCCTGATCGAGTTTTGGCTGATGGCAGTGGAAACTACTTTTTATATTCGACCGCGAATATTTCCCTATGGGATTTTCCCATTGTTCGAGGCTACCAACTTTAATTATTTAATTCTCATAGCCTCGAACATACCGCCGGTTTATTTAATTAATATTAATTTGCCGGTTGGTATTTTTTGCCAGGACTCGATTCTAAAATGGCGTTTGTGTTCTCTTCTGTGACTCCAACCCAAGTCGAGCCCTTTGTTCCACTTTTAGGCGGGCTTCTCCACAGAAGCCTCCAAAAGTGGTGCCACTCTGTCTGGGTACCACAGGGGGTGTGGTGGGGGGGGTTTAGGCACCCTGGACTGAGTTACCTTGGTAACTCAAGTCGCACTCTTGTGTGATTGGCCCAAGTGGTGAGCCGGCCGGCTCATCACTTAGCATGTTTGATTGACAGCTAGGCTGAGTGAATGGGGGTATGCTGCATAAAAGCAGGGCTTTGGGGACTGGAACTTCAGAAGTCGCCACAGGACCTGAGAATCCGACGAGGGGGAAGCTGAGCCAACCTACCACGATGACACCACCGGTGGAGCCCTGCGGAACCGACTCACCACTTCCCGACGACAGAGAAGATCTCCCGGCTGGAGAGGCTTCTTCCCCTGACTGGTGGGCACAACCAGTTTACCTTCTTTTCTTCCCATCCCAGACCTGTTTGGCGTCAAACTGCCCGTGCCAAGCACCCCGGCAGCCAGATAGCCACTTGCCACTGAACCGCGAATCAACGGACCGCTCCTTGTACCTGAGAAACTCTGCGACTGGTTTCTTCCCTGGCAGTGGAACAGACTCCTGTCTTCCTCCCCGACGAGATCCTCTCTTCCCCCGGACGGAGCACCTACTTGCATCTGTTGCCAGGAACAACTGCCCCCGCTGGAGTGTTCTCACCACTTTAAGGTACCGTGTCTGCCAGGCCTCCCTTTCTAAAGATTGCTACAAGGTAATAATAACCCCCTAACCTTCTGGACTGGGCTGGCCGCCTTGACCCTCTAACTGGTCCCTTTCTTTGGTCCAACTCCTTTTTGAACCGTTACAAGACTTTTGTGCACTGAAACCGTGTGACCTTGGCACATTTCGTTTTGATCCTCTTAAAGTGGATCCGGCCTACTGACTCTGAATTCACTGTGTTACTTTGCCTTCCTCTCTTGTTGTGTCCGTGAAAAAGTGATGGGATCTGTTTCAATTTATTCTCTGCTTTTCTCTCCCTTTTTAAAACAAATTATTAGAGTGCCATCTACGTTAAGCGCTCACCACTGTCTGAAAATAAGTGTGGCTTTACTTAAGACTTGTCTAATATTCTTTTAAGGGAGTGTATATCTTTTAGTGACCGTGTTTTTGAATTGCTTACTATTAGTGCCTGTGTGTTTTTCTAGATGTGGTTTTAAATAAATAATTATATCTCTTTTACACCAAGCCCTGGTCAGTGTTTACTTGTTCTATTGTGTTCTCTTGACCTATTGTGAATACTCTGTATACTGCCTAACTCTTCTTGAGGGAAGTCTGACTGCTCAGCCACAGCTACCAAGTGAATCTGTGTGGTACAGACTGCTACCAAGTGGGTTTACTACCAAACACCTGTAGTCCTAAATCTTTTGCACTGGTCCCAGAGGGAACTGCACAGGTTTCTGCCTAAAAGAGACCTTTGGGTCTCCTACATCCTACAGAAGTACCACCATATCCTTGGCACACCATTGCCACATATTTCTTTGTTGACCCTCCACCTTCTGAAAGTCACACCTGTATCATGGTTATTGTACACTGTTTCACCAAATTGGCCCATGTCGTCCCCTTTAAGAAGATCCCTACAGCTGTTCAAATGGCACAAGCTTTCTCACATAACATCTTTCACTTACATGGGTTACCTGAAAAAATAATATAAGATCGTGGATCTCAATTTGTTTCATCTTTTTGGAGTCAGCTTTGTCAACACCTAGGCATCCATCGGGCACTCAGTTCTGGTCATCATCCACAAACCAATGGACAGACAGAAAGAACCAATCAGACCTTGGAGCAGTATCTGTGCTGTTTCATCAATGCTTCTTAATCTAACTGGATGTCACATCTGGACTTGGCCGAGGTGGCATATAACAATTCTGTTCACTCCGCAACTGGAGTCCCTTTTTCTGTTCCTCTCGTCATCACCCAAAGTTGTTGCCTCTTCCTCCAATCCAACCCGGCATTGTTCCTTCAGCAGATCGTCTGGTGTCCAACATCCAAGATCTTCAACATCGAGCTGCTGGTACCCTGGTTAAGGCACATGAGAGCATGAGGATTCAGGCTGAGAAACATCAGAGTCTTTGTCCTCCATTTCAGGTGGGGGATTTGGTATGGTTATCATCCAAGAATTTGCCAGCCCGAAACATGCCTTTGAAACTAGCTCCCAGATTTCTTGCTCCTTTCCCCATAACTAAACAGGAATTCTGAGTAGCTTTTAAGTTGGCCTTACCTGAATCTTGGCGGGTTCATCCCGTTTTTCATGTTTCTTTGTTGAAGGCTTACCATCCTGTTACCTATGGTCACTCTTGCCCCCGACCTGCTGCCATTGAGATTGAGGGTACACCTGAATTTGAGGTCCGGGAAATATGCAATTCCCATTACTGTCGGGGGCGACTGCAGCTTTTGGTGGATTGAAGGGTATCCTGCCTGTGATCGCACCTGGGAACCGGTGGGAAATGTCCATGCATCTCGTTTAGTGCAGGAGTTTTATTCTCGACATCCTTGGAAGCCAGGTGCTCCTGGTCTTTTCAAGGGGGTCATCATTTTAGGGCACCTACCTGGGCTACCTCCACAGGATGCTCCCGGTCCTGGCGACTGTACCCACTGATTCGGCTTGCAAGGGCAGACTTGCTTCCTTTTTGTACGCAGAAGCGTACTCTTGCGCGGGTCTGGCTTCTCCAGTGTGAACATCTCCTGGAAACACAGGTACGCAGCGTCCACGTGATGCACATCTTAACACACGCCTAGTGACGAACACATGGCAGCCATGACAGTGGTTGGTAGAGCTGCCTCCACCCTGGAATATGCATTTGTAAACACTAAGGGTTTTGAGTATATTGCAGCCATGGGGTTAGTATATTGCGAAGAAAGCTACCACTTTCCACTGTGCATACGCCTACTCGTGTGCCACAAAGGTAAATCATCGAAGGAGTATGATCAAAATGGACAAATTTATGTCAATGATGGTAAGAACAGAATTCATTGGCATACTAATAATTTATCACGTGCAAATGTGGTTGCAAAAAGTCTCCTTCCTAAATTTATAGTTGAAGGGAAATAATTGGCAAACAAATGATTGGCAAAAGTTAATTAATCAATTTTCCGAGATGATGGAATCCATCCAACAAAAAGTGAAAGAAAAGCATGTAATTCTGCGATAGAAAGAACCAACAAAGGCCAATATAAATGTTATGACATAGCAATCAGCAATGAAAAAAAGAAGGTATGAGGCGAAATAGCCGATGCTGTGAGTAGGGCAAAGTTTTGTCTAGGTGCAACCTTTGTATCATCTAAAGTAAAAATAAAATGAAAAGCAATATCGACAATGGGTAAAATGGCACAAGAGCACAACAGAAATAAAGAGGTGGCAAGAGATTGCACTATTGGCTCATTCCATTAAATCTTCTAAGATACGGGATGTAATTAGGAAAAGTAAAAAAAAGAGAGGTACCTGTAAATTGCATCTCTGAGGAGACATGGGGGAACCATATCCGATTAACACTAGGTCGTAAAGAAAGCATGTGTAAGATATGCCAAATACTGAATGAAATATGGATATGTAAGTCTGCGAGCTGCAGGGCCAGATGGGTCATGCAACCTACTCTTTTAGCTTGAACCTAATCAGTGGGCCCTTGCGCTGCAACTATTGTTCACAGAAATTGGCATTATTGGCAAAATCCCTGAGTTCTGGCATGTAAGT
The DNA here is from genome assembly GCF_040938575.1 of Ambystoma mexicanum. Taxonomy (NCBI): domain Eukaryota; kingdom Metazoa; phylum Chordata; class Amphibia; order Caudata; family Ambystomatidae; genus Ambystoma; species Ambystoma mexicanum. The sequence goes on along the minus strand of NC_090929.1, from coordinate 1,317,449,298 downwards.
CACATACTAACTCTGTATAAAAAAAGTTCTTGGGCCGAGCCAAAACATTTCAGAATGCTGGCCATGTTGGATATCCCTTCAAAAACACTAGCAAGAGTATTATTAACTGAACTCAATGAGTGGATAAAAACCAACAACATCTTGCCTTCCAACCAAATTGGATTTACAGAAAAAATGAGTACAAATCACAACTTAATGATGTTAACATCTGGCATTGAATATGCATGGAAATGCAGAAATCTTAACGTGCATTGTGCTTTGATTGATTTCTCAGCCGCATTCGACTCTGTGCTTAGAAACCGCTTGTGGCTTAAACTACATGCTTGGAACATTCCTAGGGGTTTATTGAAAATGTTGATGCCTCTCTATTCTGACACGACTGTGAGAATTCGCCTAGATTTGAGGGGGAAATTGTCTGATTTTATACCTGCATGCTGTGGAGTTAAACAGGGTTGCATTGTGCGTCGACAAACAGGGTAGAACGGCGTCGATGAGGCGGCAGCTTCGTCCGAGCAGTGTTCGTCGGCGTCGGAGCGTCGGCGTCCTGCAAGGCAGAGGCGTGTGGGGCACCTCGCTGACAATAGTTCTGGACCGCAAAGATTGTGGAGACGGAGGCCCAGAAAGGGCGTCGAGTCGTTCGAGTCTTTGTGGTCTTCGGGTGGCGGGAAACCCACCGGCAGGTTTCTCCTCGGCGCGTTGGTCGTCCTCGACTTTCTCCGGCAGGATAAAGCGGTCGACGGTGCGGACGAGGGAGTCCTTCGATTCGAATGTTCTTAGGCAAAGGAGCGGGCGGCTCCGGTCGTCGGCGGCACGGCGTCAAGTGGTTCCCACGGCTGGGCAACACAACTTCGACGGGCCTCCAGCGGTTACACAAACCTGTGAACCCTGGTCGACGGCAATGGACTTCGACGGCATCGATGTCCGGGGTCTTCACTTCAATCTCCTCGGCGGTCCCGTCTCAGGTCGGCAGCCTTTCGAGGGTCTGTCTTCCAGGGCGCTTCGGCGAAGATGGAGCGGTGCTCGATGATCCCTCGGAGCACGGGAAGAGGGCGCCTTACCAGGTCCTCTCTCGGGTCAGTCTTCGACGATTTCGGCAGCCTTCGGATCGGTCGAAGAAAATGCCACAGCAAGTCTTCTTCTTCCAGCTGGACGTCGAGGATCAGCAGTTCCAGTTACTCTTAGAGTGGAGACTCAACTCCAGAATGCTTCTGCACGCTTCTGAACCCACTACCAGTGGTGAGAGGTCCCCAGATATACTATTCTGTCTCTCATCCACACTGCTGGCACACACTCAGCAGCCAATCATACAGAAGGGCATTCAGGCATTCAGTCAGCCAATCAGGCACACAGTGCATTCAGGCCACACTCCTCCCTTTCAGACACTCACAACAAGGAATGTGGATTGGGTTAAGTACCCAGCCATTCAACACTACACACTGCATTCAGGCCAGTTTTGGGCAGGGCTGTCTCAGTCTTTGTCTCTCATGCCAGAAACCAGACAACCACAACAAGGAGTGTATATTGGTCACACACCCCATTCATCCAGGTCCCACCCACAGGGGGTACCCACAACATACAGTCACTGGGAAGGCTCCAGCCAGTCTAGCTGGGCCTTCACAACAACACCATATATGGAACTTCCACCCAACAGCCAGTCAGGGGGAAGGGACAGAGTCAGGGCTTCCCAGGACTTTGGGAAAACAAAGTAACAGGCAATAGAGAGCAAGAGGCCACAGGGGCCATCTTGTTTCCTATCAGGAATCAACTGATCCCAATGGCAGGGCCTGGGTATCCCAAAATGGAGGACACCCAGAGCACCTGTCAAATTCAGCATGGAGCTGCCACCAGCCCATGCCCTGCTCTGTGGGCCACCCACAGGTGCCCAAAAACATACAATAGGGGTACAGGGTTGTACCCCTACCCATGGGTGCCATAAGGGTATCCCATGGGTCTGTTCACCAAACCAAAAGAGAGAGCTGCACTGCCAGGGGTCCCACATGGACTTCTGGGCAGAAAACATGACAGAACACACGATAAAAAGCAGTAAAGGACATGGATTTAGAGGCCCTGTCCCTCTGATGCATTTCCAGCATCACAAGGGGTTCAACTGAAATAAGTAGGCAAAGGCCCTATGTGTGCGCTCTACACGACCCACATTTTTTTTGTTAAATCTCAGAGTTTGAGCTGCGCTGCTATGGTCAAATTCTGTGTATGCCTACTCATGCACAGTAAAGTAGAACGTATAATTGGGTGATGACCTGCAAATCGCGCTCCTCCTAAATAATAATATAATTTGGTGGTAATAAATTGGATACATATATAATTTTTTTATAGAAAATCAAAAATAGTCCATGAGTTCATAGTGTTTAACATCACACTGAATCAGCCGACACGTGTTTCGACATAAGCGTCATTCTCAAGGCTGATAATATCAAAACATAAAATTATTGTAAGCCAAGTTGTTGTCAACACGGTACAATAAAATAAAAAAGTTAAAATTGCAAAAAATATATGTGAAATATAATTATTCATAAAGATACAAAAAATGTATCATTGCATTTAACAAGTAAATGTGCATATGGAAATATGAGGTTCACATACCCAATTTGTAGAAACCAATAAGTTTGTTACGGGGAATAAACAAGAGAAAACAGAAGGAAAATATGTTACTTTGAAAGATACTAATATTGGACGATTGGTTAATGTTGCTAATTAGCAAATGTGTCACGTATTGTTCATGCGTGGACAGCACCTCCCAGTGACACCAATACGTTCTGCCCTATATGTCCATATCTTGAAAGTATAATAGCAAATTTGTAAAGGTGAGGTAAGAGTGCATAATTAGAGATGTATACTGTCTTGGTGCTGTTATTGCATATAATGTGAATATTCTGAAAGATTTGTTATTCATACCATAAACTGGTTTAAGTTATTGTTAGACTCCCTATGTTAAAGGACTAGCGTCTCACCTATCACATGTTTGACATTGTAGAAAGAGTCCAGACACGGAATTCTTTCAGGATTGCTTCCTAATGTAATTAATCCAAATGGATTGATTCACTTAATAATTGTCTGTGTAAACAGGAAAAGATACAATAGAAAGAGTCATTATTAATGTGTGAATAATTATTGCATTCTTCTTATAGTGTGACCGAATGCATGTATGCTCACCAATTGAAGAATTAATTGTTCAAGCTCTTGAGTGACATAGGCGATCTCAGTCCAATACTCTTATGAACCGATTGTTCTCTGACAATTGGGAGTTTCCTGACATACATATAAAAATACCCAGTCAATCTATATCCCATTCTTCCTGACAATCCTGTGATACATAACTATAAAAAGTGTAAACTTACAATATATCCAGGTTCAATCACTGTCACGTTGTTCATAAGGATGTAGGAGACGCGAACGTTGATCGCGGAATCTTAAATACTAAGTGAACATCTGTTTGCACGAAGTCCAATTCGGCATGATTGCGCATGCGTGTGGCGGTCAGTGCTAATCTAATGCTCATGTTCAGTTTATTAAGTTAGAGTTAGAGAGATGCGCATGCGCGCTTTGGCCTCTAACTAGTGTTATGTGTGGGCGCATGCGCATGATATACATTATGTGTATACAAGCTATATTCTAGCATGGTAATAACATTTATATACGATTGTTAGACCAATTAAGTTGTGTTGGTAGACTTGGTGAGCAAACATTGCTTAATTAAGAGTTACCATGCTGATCTGCTGATCTATTGATCTTTATTGAGTCATTACTTATTCTTGATGTAGGGTCACTGTGTGTGCTGCTCGAGCAGTGCAATGCATGATGCATCGTGATTGATATGCGATTAATTACACTTACATTGTTACCCATTATTACTAGTACCATCAGTCTTCAACCATTACAAAATGATAGATTCACTGATTTACTCATTATGTACATAAATCATCGGGAGACTTATGTATATGCAGATCACTAAGTCTTTGAACTAAAGAGTTGTGCATCTGATTTGCTCCTCGTTACACGAAAGTATGATAAAGTTACATTTGTCTCATCAGCCATGAAAGGGCAAAAAATGCACTAATTCTCTCATTAAGCAATATGGTCATATAATTGCATAATTGTGCACCAGTTTAACCGTTAAACTAAAAAAATATACATTCACCATTGTATCTGGAAATCATAAAAAGGCATGCATCTCATGGTCAGTGTTAAGACCTATTTGTGTACAACGATACAGACATATACATTTTGCTTCCATTTGCCTGAGTTTGAGGGTAATATCACCCCCCCCTTTCACCCAGCTATTTAACGAAAAAATATTGGTTCATGTAGAGCGCACACATAAGGCCTTTGCCTACTTATTCCAGTTGAACCCCTATATATAGGGCCCACAGTGTGTGTCTGCAGCGTGTGCTAAATTATATATAAAATATATTCGTTCTTGTAATATGGCCAACTACCTATTGAACCAGGAGGAAGATAAGGAAGTCCTTTTTGCCCCGAGAGGTAGCACAGACAATGCATTTAAAAGCACTCCAGGTATTTCAGAATCATTGAGACAAAAATTCATTAGACTGGAGAGGCTTTAAAAAAAAGAGATCAACAAGTATTGGGAGATAGCCTCCCTTACCAATTACCTGGATAACTCGAAAATCCCCAGAGGGTTGAGAATACTTATCTTTCCCAATTTTGACAATGACGAAGACAAAGATCTGGCAGATCAATGGGAGGCTAATTTACATCATTGTTCTAAAAACATGTTACAGCTTCTATTCACCCATGCTCAAAGAGAACACAAAAGGGTAACAGAACAGATCAATACATTAAAGGAGGAGATTGCCAACATGTCAAATCCAGAGGCTACCAAAAAGAAGAATTTAGAGAAAATGTATGAAATACTGAATGAATATCAAGATGATATTAAGCTTAGGAAATGTCGTAAGAAATGACGTAGGTTTTTCAGAGATGACAAAGATTATAGACATGACAGTGTACATACTTTTCAAACCAAATATGACAGGGTTACAGGCAATTCACGTGGTAACACACCCATTTCCTCTCCAGTCAGTCCAGATCCTGACTCGGAAGAAGAAGCCTCCACATCAGGGGCTAGCACTTCAACAAGTGGAGCTGTTTTTTTAGGGCAGATGAGAAGATACAAGAAGGGTGCCCAGAAATCATTCAAACAAGTAAGATTTTGGATCGATCCATTATCAAATACTGCAACAATAACCTCCACATTAGGAGCAGGAGGGGAGCAAGGCAATATAGAACAAGAAACAAGACCAAGAGGAATATTAACCAGATCTGTAGCACGAAAACAACAGGGGAGATGAGCGTCCCAAATTTAGTTGTGAATTTATCAGATAGAATACTTACGTCTACCGAGATTTCAGTCCTTAACAAGGGGCTTTCTTTTGCACCAACCTCAAGCACAGATTTTGTTCAGTTTCAGATAGATCTGTTTAAGTTTGTACTGAAGCTAAAAATTTGCAACACAAGTACAAATCTACAAACCCATACCACTTCAGAATCCTCTAAGCACGCATACCATTAAACATATTGAGGATACAACCACTTCGTTGTCACTCAGCTCAGAAACCCTGATTGACAAATCCGTCATTAGTAAGGATTTAGGGGTACATGAAAGAATGTTGAAACTTCATGAACTCAAACACAAATCTAGATTTACTCCTAAATTACAACTGATAACGCCATTGAAACCTTTCATCAAGCTGTAACAAAAGACATACATAGACACATGGATAAAAAACATCCTCATACATGCAAAGTATTTTCCAATTTAACTCAAGGAGAAACAGCATCTCTGAACAAGCTAGTAAAGGACCAATCCTATATCATAAAAGAAGCCGATAAGGGGGGTAACACAGTGATACTCAGCATCAGTGATTATTTACAGATGGCCTACCAACACTTGAATACTCCTAATTATTACCAACGCTTACAGCCAAATTCTACCAAGGAAATAGTTAAGAACATGCTGACCATGATTAATGAATGGTTTCTATTGGGATACTTAACAGATGAGGAAAATACATTTTTGAGCATTACGGAGCACACCATGCCCACCATATACTGACCACTTACCAGATGTCAGGACTATTATGAGTAGGATTGGTTGGGCTACGAAGGTCTGTCTAAATATCTAGACAATGCACTTAAACATTATGTAGTAACGATGTCCTCATATATCAGGGACACAACACATGTGTAACAAATACTTGAACAAATCGAATGGCAACCCCACTATTTGCTAGTCACTTTGGATGTTTCTGCTTTATACACAAGCATAGATCACAATTTAGTAGTAGCATGCTTAGACTATACATATCGAAATGAATCAGCTTCATACCAAACTCATGTCACCATGCTTAAAATGTTTCTCAAATTCACTCTTGAAAATAATGTATTTCTAGTCAATGAACAATACTATGCTCAGGTTAAAGGTGTACCGATGGGGGCTAAGTATGCCCCATCTCTGGCAAACATATTTATGGCACAGATGGAAGAAGATCATATTCTTAATAACATACAGTATACATCTCAAATTGTAGTCTGGAGAAGATTTATAGACAATGTCTTCATGATTTGGTCAGGGTCTGTTCAACAACAATAACAGTTTATTACACATGTGAATAACAACACATATGGTATCAAATTCACAGCACATCACAGCAGTTTGAATATAGACTTTCTAGATCTTACGATATTCATAAAGGAATGTGCCATCAATACAAAGACTTTCTGGAAACCATCTGAGGCTAACTCTACTCTTCATTCTACCAGTTGCCACCGGTCATCAACCATTCAAAATATTCCAAACAGTGAATTTTATAGGGCCCGCAGGAATTTCAACAAAGACGATGATTTCAAATGAGAATGTGAACTACTGTCAGCTAAGTTCACTCCAGGGACAACATTGAAAAAAGTCTAAGTAGTTACCGTACAATGGACAGAACTAAGACACTGCAGTCTAACAAGCATGAATCCAATATTCATCATACTGTGGATGTTATCACCAAGTACTCGAGAGATTCTGAATGTCTATATAAGCTAATACTTAGACATTGGAACATCCTACTATCGGACAAAGACATTAAACCATATTTGACGGATAAACCAAGATTTGTATTCACCAGATCAACAACAATTCGCAACAAAATCAGTACATCGTTTTTACATATTAGCAATGGAGCAATGAATAAAAGAGGAACATGGCTGTCTCCAACTACAGGTTTCCACAAATGTGGAACCCCTTCGATGTGCAAATATGCGGACACCAGTGTAACCAAACATACTACCATTAATGGCTACAATACAGAAATAAAGGGTTTCATTAATTGCAGAACTACACACATAGTATATGCACTTACATGTGTGTGTGACAAGACCGACATTGGGTCCACTATCAGACTATTACAATTTAGGATGTGTGAACACCTGACTAGTTTGGGTATTCAGGACCCTAGACTGCCTCTTGCCATTCATTGGCAAACTACACACCAAACAGGCAATAAGGAAGATATTCGTTTTATTGGATTGAAGAAAGTGAAGCTGGGTAAAAGGGGGCGGGGGGGTATTATTACCCTCAAACTCAGGCAAATGGAAGCAAAATGTATATGTCTTTATCATTGTACACAAATAGGTCTTAACACTGACCATGAGATGCATGTCTTTTTTATGATTTCCAGATACAATGGTGAATGTATATTTTTTTAGTTTAACGATTAAACTGGTGCACACGTATGCAATTATATGACCATATTGCTTAATGAGAGAATTAGTTCATTTTTTGCCCTTTCATGGCGGATGAGACAAATTGAACTTTATCATACTTTCGTGTAAAGAGGAGCAAATCAGATGCCCAACTCTTTAGTTCAAAGACTTAGTGATCTGCATATACATAAGTCTCCTGATGATTTATTTACATAATGAGTATATCAATGAATCTATCATTTTGTAATGGTTGAAGACTGATGGTACTAGTAATAAGGGGTAACAATGTAAGTGTAATTAATCGCATATCAATCACGATGCATCATGCATTGCACTGCTCGAGCAGCACACACAGTGACCCTACATCAAGAATAAGTAATGACTCAATAAAGATCAATAGACCAGCAGATCAGCATGTTAACTCTTAATTAGGCAATGTTTGCTCACCAAGTGTACCAACACAACTTAATTGGTCTAACAATCGTATATAAATGTTATTACCATGCTAGAATATAGCTTGTATACACATAATGTATATCATGCGCATGCACACACACATAACACTAGTTCGAGGACAAAGCGCGCATGCGCACCTCTCTAACACTAACTTAATACACTGAACATGTGCATAAGATTAGCATTGACTGCCACACGCATGCGCGATTATGCCGAATTGGACTTTGCGCAAACAGATGTTCATTTAGTATTTGAGACGCCACAATCAGCGCTCGCGTCTCCTACATCCTTACGAACAACGTGACAGGGATTGAACCCGGATATATTGTAAGTTTACACTTTTTATAGTTATCTATCACAGGATTGTCAGGACGAATGGGATATAGATTGACTGGGTATTTTTATATGTATGGCAGGAAACTCCCAATTGTCAGAGAACAATCGGTTCATAAGAGTATTGGACTCAGATCGCCTATCTCACTCAAGAGCTTGAACAATGAATTCTTCAATTGGTGAGCATACATGCATTCAGTCACACTATAACAAGAATGCAATAATTATTCACACATTAATAGTGACTCTTTCTATTGTATCTTTTCCTGTTTACACAGGCAATTATTAAGTGAATCAATCCATTTGGATTAATTACATTAGGAAGCAATCCTGAAAAAATTGCGTGGCTGGACTCTTTCTACAATGTCGAACATGTGATAGGTGAGACGCTATTCCCTTAAACATAGGGAGTCTAATAATAATTTAAAGTTAGAACAGGTCTCCAGTTATAAATATTTAGGTATCGTGCTCAACTGTAAATACAATTGGGAGCAACGATGGTTGTCTGTTAAGGCTTGTTGCTTAGCTTCTGCTAATGCCATCAGTGCTTTTGTCTGTACGAACCTAGGATTTTCAACTAACGCAGTTTTGTTGATGCACACTGCAAAAGTACATGCAATGTTAATGTAGGCAATTGAAGTTTGGGGGTCATAGATTTGTACCACATATAGTTAAACTAGATGCAACAATACTCAGAAAACTCATGTGTCTTCCTGCTTCCATTTCTGTGGAATATTTTTATCTGGAATTCAGTATGAAATGCATTTGTGCAGAGTATCTTCGTCGTTCTGTGATGTGCTATGTTAATTTGATGCAGCTAGATAATGGAACAATTGTGGTTGCACACAAGCATGCATTTTTGAAGATTGAAAAATGCTCCACGTTGGGCGTTTTGGGCACCATCAAATCCCTTTTTGATCATTAGAAAGTGGGTTTTGCAATGACATCAAATGGAGTTCATTTGGGTCATTTTAAGAGGTGGCTCAAAAGGAAATTGGCAATATATTGTAATGAGTGTCACCTTGTTTCACTAGCCTCCAAGGCACATAGTGACAACTACTGCCAAAACTATATGTATCAGTGCCATCCTCAAAAATATATCAAAGCGTTTCCTAGTGCCTATGTCTTCAGATCATATCTCCTTATGAAGTTCAATCATTCTGAGGCACATGAAACAAAAGGGTTGTGGTCTGGTATCAGTTGAAGTAGCAGATTCTGTAGATTGTGTGGTTTTGTTGTCATCAAATCTCTACATCACTTGTTGATGTGCTGCGGAAGCCTGCAGGCCATGAGAACTAAGTTCTTTAAATCGTATAACAATCAGATTAGTTTTTGTATGATAGATGAAATATGCACATCTGTCATGCAAGGTGATGATCTTAATCTAATTTATTTTATAGTGACATTTTATTTGAGAATTTTTGTGATTTTAAAATGTTGAATCTATTGTGGGCCGTGTACTTTATTTTTGTAAAATAGGATTGTGCGTATGTATTCCTTGTTTTAAACTGTGACATTTGTATTGTTTTTAATTGTTTTATCTGTTGTATATACAAAGCTTGTAAGCTTTAAATATATTAAACATTCTAAACATTCTAAATAACAACTTTAATATGTCTCTCTGTTAACAAGACCGATTTTAACAATACTGACATTAGTAATTCGATTTGGGGGCCAGCGTGAGTTACTGTTGTTTAGGCCAGAGGCCATGTTACAGGTGCACAAACATTCACTCTGCGATGTTAGTTTAGAAAATAAATGCAAAATTGAAAAGTTGAATATGTGCTGTGTCTTGCAGATGCTGAATTCAGAGCACAGTGAGACAGCAGAAGGAGCTCTGGAATGACCATTTTCATTGTTGTGCTGGTGAAGGGAGCAGGAAGGAAAGGATGCTGTTTTGCTCCTTCCTCTGGGTTTGAGTGACCTGTTGAAAATTGCCGTGCAGGGGTCACTGGAGAAAAGACTAGAAAATACTGGAGAGTCACTGGGGGTGTTGACAGACTAGTGACACTGCAAGTAAATCTGGGAATAGAATGGAAAACAGTAAGGAATCCATGCAGAAATATAGATAGGTGCGAGGTGAATGAAAGAAGCTTTAAAAGGAGCGGAGGAGAAAACAAGGAGAGGTACATGAAAAGAGAGGACAGAGATAGAAGGTGAGGGAGAAAAAGAAAATTAACAAAGTGGATCAGAGTTGCTGGCTGGCTGGCTGAGGTGTGATAGTGCATGCTGTCTGTTTGGAAACCAGAGATGCATACGTGAGAGCCGGGTGCTGGGCTGAGTGTGTCGGACTGCTGTGACAATGGAGCCATAGCTGTGTTTTGGAGTGAGAGACAGCAGCTGTGGAGGGAGGGCATTTGACAGTGCAGGCAGAGGCTTCAGAAACTAAGATGTTGGTGAGTTTAGGTAAAAAAAGATAATTCATTAGGGTATCCCCATAGTCTAATTAGTGAAGTGTCAAACTGCACAAAAAAGGGCAAGAGCTCATTTGTTCTTGAGGTACCAAATGATAACTGAGTTAGCCTGGGTGTAAATTCTAAATTGTTGAGATGCAGGAGTGCTAACATTTGGCAGTTATATTTCCAAGGTTGCATCTAAGGAATGCATGTCGTTCTGCCAGGTTTGCTAATGAATACTAGTTAGGTTCACTCAAGGGAAGGAGACATCACTGTTCTGAGGTGGGGGCTGTGAATAGAGTTTTTCTTTTTGTACTAAATGTTATGTTATGTTATGTTAAGTTTATATAGCGCACCGTCGTCAACGGAATTGGGCCCCAGGCGCTCTGGCGGATCTGTAAACGAGAAGGTGGGAAGGGTTAGTAAGGTGAAGATGGAATAGTATAGTAGGAGGGGTGGTACATTGTTGGCAGCTGCAACTCGGTGGACACCGGGTGCTGTGCTTTGGTGCAAGCATTGGATCGGTGTCAGTCCATGTGTGCTGTTGGTGCAGCTTATGTGGTGAAGTGTGTGCAGCTTGTTGTGTGAGAGATGGTTGTTTGAGTTTCAGTGATATAAGTATGCAGAGAGTTTGAGGATATATTGGTTAGTGGGTTATATGACATTTAACATGCTGACCAAAATAATTCTGTCTAATTGTGGCACACGCTAACATTCCCAGTCCTATGTAGATACGGCGCAGGCTAGTGTTCCCAAATTCGAAGTGTGGCGCATGCCAATATTCACAAACCCATCCAGATACGGCACTGGCTAATGTTTTCAAAATAGAAGTGTGGCACATGCTAACATTCACAGTCCCATCTAGATATGGCGTAGGCCAATGTTCTCAAATTCTAAGTGTGGCATATGCTAACATTCAAGTTCCAACTAAGTATGGTAGATGCTAACATCCACAATTCTATCTAGATATGGCGCAGGCTGGTGTTCTCAAATTCGAAGTGTGGCGCATGCTAGTATTCACAAACCCATCCAGATACGGCACAGGCTAATGCTTTCAAATTTTAAGTGTGGCACATGCCAACAATTACAGTCCTATCCAGGAATGGCATAGTTTAATGTTCTCAAATTCGAAGTGTTGCACATGCCAGTATCCACAAACCCATCCAGATATGGCACAGGTTAATGTTTTCAAATTTTAAGTGTGGCACATGCTAACATTCACAGTCCTATCCAGAAATTGTGTGGGCTAATGTTCTCAAATTCTAAGTGTGGCACATACTAACATTCACAGTCCCATCTAGATACGGCGCAGACTAGTGTCCACAATGTCCTCGAATTGTGACACTTGTTAACGTTGATTAGTGTGTTAGGATGCAATGCAAGGCAACGTTTGCAATACTGTCATGTCAAGAATCGGGCTGGTGGTTACAAATCTTTCCAGGTATGCATGTGCTGAGTCTATTGCAGTCTACATCATGGAAATGTAAGGTAGAGTGTCGGGGGCTTTCTGGTGTAGAGTAATTTCTCTACACCCCACCCATGCCACACTTATGGTTTTTGTTGGTGTCCGGTAACTGCTGGCTTCTCAGGCTTCCCCTGCTGACACCTGCAGACACATCTTGGAGCCTCCAATGAAGGAGCCGCCCTTGGCCTTGGGGCCCTTAGCTGCAGGGGCTGCCGGGCAGAGGGCTGCCGGGCAGAGGGCTGCCCTGGGAGGGTCAGTTATGGCCTTTGGGTAAACCAATCAGGGCAGGGGGGGTGGTCCGGGAGGTGGAGGCGCTCGCATCGGGAAAGGGAAGGGAGGAGGGGAGAGCAGGCAGGATGGGGCCTCAGATGGCCTGGGGGCACGGGTGTATGGACCCAAAAGGCCCAAAAGATGGCGGTCAGAGCGCTAGGCTCCCGGGGACACACACCCGGCTCCAGGTGGAAATGGAGCAGGCAAGGTCTCCGCTGGTCGGTAGACCACGAAGCAGCATGGAGATCCTCCAATCAGGGCAGGGGGGCGGTCCGGGAGGCGGAGGGGCTCGCGTCGGGAAGGGGAGCGGGGTGGGGAGAGCAGGCAAGATGGGGACTCAGATGGCCCAAAAGGCCCAAAAGATGGCGGTCAGAGTGTTAGGCTCCCGGGGACACTCACCTGGCTCCACCTGGCTCCTAAATGAGAAATGTTATTCTGCAGGTGTGCCCATGTGTGATAAATATTTGTTACGTGTTGGCTGTTTTTGATGAAACATAATATAGCCATAAAAAAACAATTCCAAAACAGTGTCATTGTCATCATTGCTTCTGAACTTTATTTTGGTGTTCTGGAAAGAGGTATGAGGATATTTTCGTATTGTCTAGTTCAGTACCTGCCTTCGCCGGTCTCTAGCCAAGAAGCCTGTGATAAAATTGTAGTAACATAGAGGTGGCAATAAACATTTCTTACACAACCCATGCCTTTCTGTTATTGTAAAGGATTGTGCAGAGTCCTTCAGTATGCTAATCAGGGAGTTTACAAATGCATCATTTAGATAGTGTCATGTCCCTGAGGTCCTTAAAAATTAATTGGTCACTCCTCTAATGAAGAAGCTACTCTTACTGCAGAGAACTGCATACACTATCAACCAATAGCTGACACCCTGTTTCTTCTAAAGATTTTGGACTGAGTTGATACTTCTCAGTTTCAAACATTCCCCTTTCTAGGAAAGTGCCAATCTGATTGTCCTACCAGAAGGGGAACAAAAGTATAACTTGTGAATATGAAAGTTGTAATTCTTCATATATTAGATCAAGCTCAAGTTAGACTATTGATCTCCTTTATCTATCCATGGTGTTTGATGCCATCGACCATGCCATCTTGCTACATCACATCAAGGAGGTTGCTCATACAGCAAAGAAGTCAGCTACTAGGGCTAATGTCTGCTGTATAACAGAACATTCTGAGTCAAAATCAATGACCATAGCCCTCATACAGAGTATAGTGGTCCGGCACCCTTTCTGGGCCGCCATACTATGAGAAAACCTGTAGGGGCCACGGATCCCACAGCAGGCCTGGCCAGATAGGTTTTCAGACCCCTACTGGCATGTCTCTCACTGAAGCACCAGAACCTTTAGCAATGGTGCCGGTGCTTTAGTGACCACATTTCCATGGAGTCGTTTCGGACTCCATGGAAATGGGGAGTAGCCGATACTGCCGCCACTTGTGATATCCCGGTAGCACCATGATATCAAGTAGCAGTAAGGGTGTTACAGGGTTGCCGGTAAACCACTGCCTACCGGCTGGTTTTTATGGGTGGCCCCGTAATGAGCCCCTATGTCTCTCAAATTGAAATACCTTGTGGTTCATTCATCACGAGTTGGGCGGTAATGCTGGCGCTACCGCCAAACCCCCCACCGCTATTAGTGCCAGATCACGGGTTTGGCAGAAGGGTTATTGCCAATTACCCATTGGGCCCATTCGGGAATTCCTCATTCCCTATTGGGCCCAAAGGGAAAATTTGCGCTATTACCGCCGGTGGATTTCCCTCCACCGGTAATCGCGCTGAAAATCTGCAATTTTGCCGCAGATTTGCCCCCAGCTCAGAGCTGGGGGAAATCTGCCAAAGCCATGATCTGGCAGACACTTAAATGCGGCGGTAATAGTGCTACCGCCGCATTTAAGGGTTACCGCCAGACTCGTGATGAGGCCCATAATCTTTAATATATGGATGAAAGCACTCCACGCAGATGATATCCAAACAGTTTTGTGTCTTGACCATGATCCATTTCTGCTATCATTGGACAAAAGATGGCTGGAAATTGGTCAGGTATCAACCAACAAAAAAAACAGAAATCTTGCTTGTTGCTTCTTTCCTTCATATATCAAAAGCATGACCCTCTCCCTGGGAGAGGGGGAGGTGAGAGAGGTCAGGGAGCTGTCTCCCTTTAAGTGGAGCCCCTCCGGGCTGCGATACTTAGGGGTGCGGGTCACCCCCTCCCTGGCGGGTTGGTACGGTGCGAACTACGAACCGCTTCTTTTGGCAATCCGGAAAGATCTACAAAGGTGGAGGGCCCTTCCGATCTCTTGGCTGGGTAGAGGGGCGGCTCTCAGAATGGTGATACTCCCTCGGGTACTCTACCTTTTTCAAGCCATCCCCTTGAGGGTCCCGGAGAGATTTTTCCAGAGGATGGACGGACTGATTAGAGGGTTTATATGGGGGGGGGAAGAGACCGCGGGTCTCTAGGCAACTCCTCACTACTTCTAGAGACAGAGGCGGATTGGCCTTCCCCGACTTTCGTCGCTACCACGACGCGGCTCAGCTCCGAATCATTAGAGAATGGTTTGCGGAGGAATATCAGAAACATTGGGTGAAGATGGATCGGGCGGTGGCTAGGCACCACTTGGGGGAGGTACTATGGCTCCCGAAACGGTTGCGACCCTCCCATGTTTACCTGAGAGACATCACAAAGAGTGTGGTTGAATGTTGGGATCGATCAGTAGCACGATGGGGGATCACGACTTTTCCCTCTCCGTTTACACCTATTTTTCGCAACGGGGACTTCACTCCTGGGGTTGAGGTGGGAGCCTTTTTGGCGTGGGAAGAGGGGGGATGTAGGATCATAAGGGACATGTTCACTGGGGGTAGAGTGAAAACGTTCCTGGAATGTAAAAATGAATTTGGTCTCGGGGAAAAGGAGCGGCATCGTTACTTCCAAATCAGACACTGGGTGATGTCCCCGGCTGTCAGGCAGGCAGCCACTAGAGATCTGACTCACTTCGAAAGATTCCTAACAACCAATGAGGGCACTAGGGGATTGATAGGGGCTCTTTATAAGCATCTTGAGAGGGGCACCCCGCGAACTACCTGGCCCTATATGGCTTACTGGGAGAGGTACACCGGGGCTCCCTTGGTGCCAGCGGACTGGGAAAGGCTTTGGGCGCGGATCCCTAAATTGGCAAAGACAATCCAGGTCCGAGAAGTGTGGTATAAATGTTTGTTGGGTTGGCATTATACTCCCGCCCGTCTCAAAGCAATGAACCCTGCTGTTTCCGGGGACTGTTGGCGTGGGTGCGGGGAGAGGGGCACGGCCTCACATATCTGGTGGGATTGCGCTGTTATTCAGCCCTTTTGGGAAGATCTTAAGAAGGCCACGGCACAGGCACTGGGAGGAGGATCCCTCCGACATCCGTGTGAAGTCTTGCTGGGGAAAAGCGGGGTAGGAGTCGGGCTGGGGGCTAATGGGGTATAACCGGGCGGGCGCAAAGCACCGACGATTTTTGTACTGGCTGCCCTATCCCTCATTGCGCAAAAATGGAAGAGCCCCGTGATCCCGACGGAGCAGGAGTGGCTCAGGAAACTTTGGGACATTGTCTCTCTAGAATGGGCTGCTTGCGCAGCGGACAATAAACTGGAGACATTCCACGCGGAATGGGGAGAGACCCTGGAATTTCTAAAAGGGGATTTTAGAGAACAATGGTGTCCGCAGAGACTCAAACTTTTGGACATTGGTGGATAGAAGCTGGCTCAGGAGAGAAGAGAATGGGAACGGCTTTCTGGGTGCTATACCTATAGGGGGGGGAAGGGGGGGGGGGTTAGGTTATAATGGACTCTGTTGTTTATCTTCATTTATGCAAGCTGTTTACAATCCTGTTCTGAAATTGAAAATGAATAAAAAAGAAGTTTAAAAAAAAAAAAAAAAGCACTTGCCACATCGCCACACATCTCGCTTGCAGGACATTTGATAAAAACATAAACTAAAGTAAAAACTGGGAGTGGTTTTGGATTACTCTTAATCATTAAACCCATAATTGAGTAAACTACTCAGTAGATCTCACTTTCAATTGATGATATAAAAGCATGTCAAACTGCTTCTTTCAGATAACCATTGTGGCAGCATTGTGGGGGCTAGTTTGAATTACTGTAACGTTCTTTATGCTGGCATTACAAAAACTCTTTTGCATCGGCTGTAACTCTCAGAGAATAGAGCAGCAATTATCATCAAGACATGCACATATATCTCATACGCTAAGAATATATCTTTGGCTGACAGTAAAGGCAATGATATATTTTAAACTGCTAACTATGGCCTATATGACTATCAACACCTTACTAAATCTATAACTGTTGGAAATCGCAAACTTCCTCAAGACCTTTGGGATTGGTTTCCCAGTTCACCATGGCTGGGAACCATTTTAGAATTACCTCCTGTACGGTTTTTGCCCCCAAACTTTGAAAATCCCTTCTGGAAGAAATGTGCTGTATTAATAATTTGATGTTTTTTGGAAATAAGGTGAATACCACTTTGTTGTAGTCCATCATAACTGCGGTGTCAGAGAGTTCTATCTGACAAGTGCTTAGGTATGGTCATATGGTATAAAACAAAGGAAGGGCGTGGGGATGAAATGATGGCCAGGAATGTTGGACCATCCCCAATAAATCTTAGTAAGGGAATTTGAGGGGCGGAAACCATAAGGAACGCTAGTGATGCCATTTGAGATTGCTGGGGCTCCTGTCATGGGATGCTGGATTCATAGTTATGTGCTTTTCAGGCTGGGGCAATTCCTCTATGACATGTTGAAAACTGATTATTATTGTCACATGCTCCTTTTCCATGACTCCCTTAAAAAGTAAATGCTGTTCTGTAAGAGGTGCAAATGAAACTTCTCAGTTCACAGGTTGGAGTATATGGCCAACATCCATGAGCACAGGGTGCTATCAAAGATGTCCTCCAGAACACACCAACTTTCGAAGACGGTTCATGGGTTTATATTTTCATAATAGACAGGACATTTGTTAACAGAAATACTGTTCTCTCTCATCTATTGCAGGCCGTTCCTTCCATAAACTAGACGTCTCTCGTATCCAGGATTGTCACTAGCGATTGATACCCCATACTGTCAAATACGCTGTCTGTCTGGTTGTGATGGCCAAAATGTGACATGCCTTCTCTCTCTAAATGCATGGTCCTTATTACATGCTCGCAAAAACAATATTTAAACACACAGTCACACCCCAGATGTCTTCATCGTTTGATTATTCTCACACTTCTTCATGTTAGAAAAGATTACTATTGTTCTTGTGGACCTGATATTTTCAACATCATTATCTGCGCATGTTGTGCAGCTCTGTAAGCATGTTTGAATGATGTTCTGCCTTGCATTGTCTTCTCTACATCCTTTTTAGTGTCATTATAAACTTTGCTCGAACAGCCAATATCACACTATCATGGTCAATTTCAGTGTTAATTGCATTTATCAGCATTAGCACGTATGTGCTGTTGGGTACCCTGCATGCAAAATTACAAATTCACGAGGAATAAAAGAGAATGACAATCTAAAAGTGAGGCAAACGTACTCTTACCCTTTCAGTTACCTCTCTCTCTCATGAAAATCTAATGGCCCCTGAAGATATGCCTTGTGGTGGCGCTTATCAGAGATTTCGTATGGAGTCTGCCTGAATTTGACAAAGTGCAAAACCAATGGAGTTTCCATGGAAATCCATTTGTTGCATGCCTGCACAAAAATCTCATACAGACATACAATGAGACACACTGACAAGATGTAGGAGGTGAGCACCCTTCCTGCCCATCAATCAGTTGCATGCATCCTTAAATCACAAAGAAGCTCATGTTTGATTGTGGCGTAAAGTGAATAAAAGACATACAAGCCTTGTGTAAAGCTTTCCTGCCTTTCATTCATGCACATGAAGAGGAGGGATGGAGCAAAACTGCCGCCTTCCTTCCTACCATACAAATGCTCAGCATTTGTGCCAGCATGGAAAGTCGCTTTATGCACCAGCATGAAGCAGGCGAAACCCATAGATATCCATTGTACATGCTACCTGCCATGCTTGCATGTCAGGCAGCGATTATTTGTAAATGTGAATTCTGCAATTAATTTGTTTATGCATTCGTTTTTTGTCAAATTAAAATGCAAACATGTCGGGCAGTTTGCATTTGTAATTGTACAGGATGCCTGCCATGCGAACGTGGCAGGCATCATTTCCTCACTTTGCACGCATTGCCTCAGTGCAAACATAGCAGGTCCCCACCATCAAATTACGAACGGGAGCAACATGTGGTCCAAAGACTTTTGTCTCTTAAACTGTTGTTCACCATGAAGCTAACACTCTCAATAATCTATGTATTTCACCAACAAAGCTGGTTCCTGGCCTTAAATTTGTAGTCTTCCACCTCAGGTTTAATGGCAAATTCAGGACATTGACACGATATTACCTGCTGTAGTGCCCAGTATCGTGTCACTCAGTGCACTCACTTATTTTAAGATATTAAACTCATACTTACATAAAATGCTCATCAGTGATAAATAATGTAAATGATTAGATGTGCACAGCTGATTGTCTATGCTCTTGTTTGGTGCCCATTTCAGCGATTCCTTTCCTGATGCTGTTGATGTGGGACACACAGAACGCAGTTTTCCATGCGCCAGACTAACTGCCCGATTAATGGAATTATTTGCATGAAAAATGCAGATTTGCGCGCCTTTCTGCCCAAAAATCCCCATACTTCAAACAGAGATTTTCAGGTAGAAAGGCGCGCAAATCTGCGTTTCTCACGCAAATAATTCCATGAATCAGGCTGTAAAAGTGGACCACATCAGTGCTGCTGGCACTTCAGATGGCTGTGTTTCTGACTTGTTACCCAAAGAGCCATTCTCCTGAATAATATCCCGGGCTATCCGTGCAACACAGAGCCAGCTAGGCAACCAGGGAATTGAACAAGAAGTGCTGGCCACTCTAGTAGCCCCGGAAATGACAAGACGCAGCTGCATCAAAGGCTGCAGCCGGCAGTCTCCTCCCACCTGTCCCATTACAGTCTTTCGCCACCGAACCACTTTGTTTCACATGTCCCTCACTCAGCTTCCCAGTACAGTGTTTGCCTCAAATTCTCTATGGAAGATTTCTCAAAAGAAACCAAAAACATTGTTCCCATATTAAAAAGTTTACAACTGAAATCTACACACATCGTATTAAAGAAACCCTTGCCTTTAAACAGCAAATTGGTCTGGTGGAGACCAATTGGTCTCTCAAATTCCTGCTCCTCTGATATGCAAACACTGGAAATTCCGTGAAGAGATGTTCGACCCTAAGGTCACAGGTTAGGGGCCTCCAGTTTTTCTTAAGGATGTTCTTAATTCTATTACTCGGAGTAGAGAGTTTCAATGCATCCAGAAGAAGGATGCACATTTTGTTGTGCTCTTCTGTGTATGAAGTTGACATGGCAGAACCTCACTTACACACCATTTGGACAACTAAACATTATTGACATACGCCATTCCGGACCATAGTTATGACTGCTTATATTACTTACTATTATGAACTGTGATCATGACTATTGTATTTAATTTCAATGCTGTGACTGACACATGCCCAACTTCATCAATGTATCTATATAATGCGCCTCACTTCTGGTACCTACAACACTTATTCTGGGAATTCACTATTCGGGTGGAATATCAATGCTGATTCCGTTTGTATTATGAAACAATATTGCTCAAAGTCTTGATAAAGACTTAGGAGCGTTGAAACACGTGTTGGCTGAAATTCTATTTGAAATAACCTCTATGATTAAACTCACGCGACTGGATTATAAACTTTCAAACACAACTAATCATTCAGGAATATATATGCCTACGTGACCAGGGTTCTTTCGTGTTTTCTACCTTTGTAATGTGCCCTGAACAGAATGGTGCACTGAACTGTTTTTAATATCGTTTTCCATTGCACAGCTATACGCCTTTATTATTTACTATGAGCCTTCCTTTTCGTTTACTGAATACTCTGAATGGGCCAGAATGATTCAGATGAGTGGCACACAACACGTTCTTTGTGCCATCATCTTTGTTGGCCATCTTACTTCATTCTTAGGTTGGAAACTGCCTTATAAGGGTAAGCACTATTATTCCAATGCAGCTACGGACTACTGGTCAGTACTTTGTGTATGAACTGGCTGAAAATAGGCGTGGATACTGCCTGTTCCTAATCCAACCATAGCCAGGGTATGTTTACTTGCTAGGTTTAATCTCAAAGGGTAGGCTACCTTTCATTGGACAGTGTCCAGCCGTTTGAATATTGCAGGTCCCTTTTATAGGTGGGCTTGACCAGTCTAAATCCTGAAATGAGGATATGAGGACAGGACATGAATCCATTTGAGATCATCTACCACAATATCCGCCCAAGGTTATCCAACCCAACCACTGCACCTAGAAACGTTGCCTTTAAATTGACTGGAAAGACCTGAACTGTGTGTCTTCCTCCTCTGGAGTCATGGGACCAATATATCACTTTACACACCCCTATCCCCATTGCCTTGCATTGAGCCTAAAGACCTTAAGTTAGAAGTGGCTTCCTAACTGGACTAATGGCAGTGGAGCTTTGGTCAGTAGTCCCTTCTTCAGTCATCTATCGCCTTCGGACTAATAGTTTACACCCTCCAATTCCGAGGACTATGTAGGACCTTGCTTCCGTGATTCATACTGCTGGTGTTCCATTGGAAAGAACATGCATGATGAGCCTGTCATTCATTGTACCTATTCCAAATAGGCACACGGAAATGTGACTATTTTCTGTGCATTCCAAAGAGCATTTTGTTTGTGGACTTGGAATGCATTTTGAAATGTGCATAAACACAACTTTATTGATGCAAATGGGAAAAGAGGGTGAAATTGGGCATCTGGATGTGCATATCTGTGATGATGCCCTTAGTCAATAGGTTGCACACTATTTGTGTGCAAGTGATGATACCCACAAGTGCATCTCATTACTTGCACTAAAACCGTTTTGAAAATCTGCCCCATTCTTTTATAAAACCATGTGAATTTGAAAGGTTTTATTAACCAGTGCAATTAACAGTGACCTTTGGGTCACATTTTTTGAGACAATTGTAGCTGAAACAGGCATTTACCGACTTGATTCGACTCACAGGGTATCTCAATGGAGGATAGAATGGCATGTGCAGATTCAACACTTTACTTCAAAGATTGGAACTGATGGTCGAGTTGAGCAGTTTATGGTTTGCCAATTCAGCTAGAAACAACTCTTCTCTCTTTGTTGCAATCACTGGCGTTTTCCAAGTTCT
Source organism: Ambystoma mexicanum (assembly GCF_040938575.1). Taxonomy (NCBI): domain Eukaryota; kingdom Metazoa; phylum Chordata; class Amphibia; order Caudata; family Ambystomatidae; genus Ambystoma; species Ambystoma mexicanum. Next base: position 1,317,427,327 of record NC_090929.1, on the reverse strand, counting down.
ATGTTAAAGCCACTGGTAGGCTAATTGTAGACATTCTCTTTATGATAGTCTTTAACCAATGCACGGTAAAGTGGATAGCACCTATCAAGATCTGTGTGGCATACACGTAGCATTGTCTGACTTGTGTCAGGAACTTAGTTCTAGCTGTCAATAACTCCATCACTCTCTGGTTCCCTCTGATTCCTATTTTACTGCTAAGTCAGTCTTGACTGACCCATAATGTATTGGATTTGAAGGACAATTCTCAATGAACTGTGGTTAAAAGGGTATTCTGGGGACTCTCTGCCCTACCTTCCCATCATATATTTTATCCCTACTCAGTGAAGATGATGACCAAAGTCTCATATACCTTGGATGTCATTTTAGGGTCAGGAGGAATTTTCATTGTAACCACCTGGCCCTGCATCCAAATCGTTTTCACTGCTAGTAAACTATCTTCTGCAATCTCTAACTGTGAAAGCAGCTTGTGGGCTTTTAGTTGCAAAGTCAACGTTTTACTTGATGAGATACCCCTCTGTATTTGTGGTGGCTCTTTTGGGTTTTGCACTTTATATTTCTCCCAGCAAACCTTAATGCAAAGTCTGACTGTGAGTGGAGCTTGTTTTTATTTGCTCTGCCTTAAGGCTCCTTAAGATTCCTAAGGCAGAAGTAGCCCATAAACACCCCATAGTGCCCCGAGAAGGTACTGCTTCTCTGTTAGTCATGTGCCAAGGCGGGGGTGGCTTTTTTGATTTTGTAACATGATTCCTCTGGGTAGAAGCAATTCTACATGGCTTCTTACTTTGCGACCCCTCCTTCATTTCAGCAACATGGATGTTTTCTGTGTTTGCCTTGAAGGCCTGAGAGACCATATGACTATCACTGGTCCCTCTTTGTGTGTGTGAAAGGATGTGGAAATCTTGGGCCACTTGATGACTGTATTCAAGGACTGTGGGCTGTCTTCAGCGTGAACTATGTTCTGACTGGCATGTGCATGTACCTGCCTGGGATAGTGTGGATTCATTCATTTGTCTTAGAGAAACTTCCAGAATCTACAGGTGTGCTTGAAAGGATAGTCTATCATTGGCTGGCAACCATTCCTTTTGAATGATTCTTGGTGTGTGATTGGGTGTTCAGTCATTGCCTCCTGAGGAGTATGCAATCAGACCCACTTACTACGCACCTTGTCTACTGCTGGAGCATTATACCTGAAGTTATGGAAAGCGTGATGCTCAAAAAATGACTGCAGCTCTACACGCGCATCCCTTGATGCTCTAAAGAACCCAAAGGCAAAGCTCTGTCTCTCCAGAGTGATCATAAAGAACCAACTATTGTGATACTTTGCCATATCCGGTGTGGACAACTCGAAGGAATAATCTCCCGGAAGCTACTGACTGTTCCTGCATAGCCATATCTAGAAGTGGATGTCACTTCGCTTATAGGTCTCTCAAGAGTCTCCATGTTGAACCTAACAGAGCATCTTCATCACAGGACATCCAACAATCAGCTGGCCCTATCACCCCAATCTGGGAAGCTCAAGCAGCCTAGGATCCTGAAACTGCACCCCAACCTCACCTCAAAGACTATCATTGACTGCAGATAAGTCTCCTTTTTGGTCCTCTGGCTCTGACCATTGACCCGGTATAAACCAAATCAAGAGTAAACATCCTTCCCAACGTTCTGGAGGCTCCTGCTGCACTTTTCTTTTGTTGCTGGAACCTAAGATACATGGCAAATAATGTGCACAGCGACCACCACTGGAAGCCTCCAAACTGTTTCATAACTGCTTTTTTGGTTACAGGTTATTGCTCTTCTGGTCATTCAGCACTGCTAATGAGCCTCTTATTCATTTTCATTTATAGGACCTCTATTCTTCAGCAAGGGTTCCTTGTGGGCTTCACTCAATCAGACCTCTAAACACTCCTCTTGGGGCCAGTTATTCAGAAAGCAACCTTTTCTTGCCAACAGACTGACACATATCTGAATAGCTGGTCTCCCATGATCTCTTTTTAACATTCTGCTTATGCAGGTAAGGTATGTTGCTTACCTTCTACTGCATGTTCTCTTCTAAGAAAGACTCATGTTTTAAAACTCAAAACCTCTTCTTGAACTTGTTTTACTTACTCCATATGTTGGCATTTTTTGTTTTAGAAGGTAAACTTACCCGTAAAATTTGTGATCATTCTCTTTGCATTTTCTCATATAAAATGTTCTATTATAAAAATCATAGTGTGTGCAGATTCTCTCATTGGGTATAAATTAAAAACGTTTACTGTAGCTCATAGCCACCCCATGCCACCACCTGATAGTTAGGCCGGAGCCGCACAGTCAAAACTACCACTTAAAGAGCCTGGTGATCTTGAGGAAATCACTAATATTACATGAGACACAACTGAAAACCCTGACCATAGTGATCTATGAAGATTTCCTGATATATTTTTGCTGAATTACAGTTTACCCATTTATTTTTGCCGATTTTACCACTTTTGTACAACAAAAAACAGTGGGAAGCCCCCATGCCTCCTTAACCCTCTTTCCAGTCCCCTTCTATATACCTAAACGAACACTCATCTATATTTATGCCGTAAAAAAATAGTGGTCGAAAGGCAGCAACATGTTTTTGCCTAAAGTGTAATTCAGCAACTGTAGGTGACAACGACCACAGGGATTAAGGAAACTCTTTCTAACATAGGCTGTGCAAGCTCCCAGTTTCCCCAAACCATAGGTGAGCATTTCCTATCTCCTGCCAGTGTCTCGTTGACTGCTCATCTAATCTTCCTCACCTGTTGCTACTGTCTGTACACTATTGACGGAGGGCTCCCTTGTGTCAGGTGTTAGTGCTTCTGAGATACTACCTGACATAAGAGATTGGGAGGGAAGGCAGGCTCTGAGAAAACTCCATGTTGCATCTCCAAGGGTTTCATCGCAGAGCCAGTGGTTCCCTCAACACTGCCAAAGTTACATGGTCCTCCAAAGCTGAATCACACATGACTTCGATCAAGTACATGTATGTTTGAAGGTGTGTTTGTGTGCCCAAGTTTATGGCGGTGCATGTGTGGCATGTGTGTCTGCACAGAGGTGATCTGACAAAGGAAGTTGTCAATTTGCAACATGTGTTTTTGAGATGTTCGTTCCCCCATTTGGTCCCCCATTCTCAAAGATGAGGTGCATGGAACTCCCTTAACACACATGATTTGGCATGCATACATTGTGTGGGTCTGTATGTGAGGCATGGCTCCACATGCATGGTGCCTTTGCTCAACGCATGCTGGAGGGGCATGTCCATGTGCCTTGTATGCAGACTGTCACACTTGAGTTCACACATAAACCTGCATAACCACACTAACCTGTGATTGTGGGCAGAAGCATTTCTACATGTCAGCCATGCACACCTTCACCTTTTCCTTTCCACACCACCACAGAGGCCCTTGCACACCTCAAATGGGGTCCCTTCACAACTTTGAATCCTGTTTGACCTGCAAGCACAACATCCAAATACTGGTTCAACATGCCAAACTGCCTAACATTAGAATCAGCAACTTCAAATGACCCTGTCCCCATGGCCCTCATTTTGGGGCCCTAGAGACTTGCACCTTTTTCCACAAAGCTATATCTTTTTGAACAACATTGTTGCATGTATTGCCTGTAGTCTCCCTCACAAAGTATTCATAATGAGCATACATTCCTGTTCTGCATTTTCTGTCTTCTTTTACAGTGGTGTGTTAAATAGTTCTTTTAATAGTAAGTTATATAATAGTAAGTAGTTAGCAGTGAGGTATTGATTTGTTTGAGAACATATACACATATGGTCATCTGTTTATTTTGAAACTGTTGTACTATTGCTGTTGCTATTGTTTTGTGTTGCTACTATCTCACATTCACACCCCTTCTACGAATATAGGCTTCCCTTGGGCCACATTCCCACAAATGTCGAATGACATTTATCTCTTGGCTGTGCCTGTGTTACCTTTATGATTGGAATCACTGTTGGTTTGTAGAATTGTGTGGGTTGAGTAGGCAGTTTAGCCACTACTCACCCTTGTAATCCTGCAGAGAAGAAGTCATTTGGTAATATTTTGCCAGTTTCAGAAGTGATTGAAATATGTTCTGGGTTTTTGTGTTGTTTGCTCTGACCTCGGACTGTTTGGCAAGTAGTGAGTAGTTCAATCATTAGATAAAAATATGGCCAAATACGTATTTTGGCATCTCATGAATCAAGAATGATGCATGTGATTTCTTCTAAAAAACAGGGTTGTCTCCATGGAGCCAAAAAAATTGCCAGAGGCATCTCAATCACCCAGCCCACAATCTTGACTGAGACAATCGTATACTCATGGTCTTTTTCTTGCTCCCGAATTGTGTCATTTCAGAATTCGGAAGACAAAATCATCAACCCCAATGCTGCCCCTATATCCTGCTGACGTCATTTACATTAATGTGGCTCTGATGAATAGTCATGACATCAGTTTTCTTTCTCTGGGTATTTTTCAACAGCTTCCATCACCTGATTGGATTACTGATGTCATTTACATCTAGTGACAGAACTCTCACCAAATGATTTAGAGCCATTCAGTCACATCTGATACTCTGAGAAATTGGTACTCTATGGGTAATTACTAGAACCCCCTTGGATTTGGGCCAATTGCCTGCCCCAATATCCCATTCCCTCATGTGGCTAGTATAGACTTGCGTCAGACAAACATATATGAGCATCTTGGGGCAGATGGGAGGGACAGACATAGAAGCTAATGAGTGTTCAATGTGGCACCAGAGGATGACTTGCTTCTGGGATTATCACCTTTGCAGTATATTATCGATCATGTTGTTATGAATTTATATTCCGAAATATGAAAATAATCTCAAATTCTACTTTATATGATTCAAATCATATCATCCTGCAAACATTGCAAGCTACCTCTTTCCTGGAGTTGGAATAATGCTGAATCATTGTGATCCCCATCCTGTAGTATCGTATACCAGCAATTTTCATGCAGTTATACGCCACCTCGATATTCACCCTTGTAATTATTTTGACACCTACCAAGTGTGAGTCTAGAAGGACGAGAAAAACCTGCAAAATGGAAACAGAATCAGCAAACCATACAGAACATTCTGATGTGATTTATTCAAAACAGTAGCACATTAAAAAAAGTAATTAAAAAGTGTAACCCCATGCAATGTGCCACTATGATGTGGAAAACTCAACTGTGCAGTTTTGCAACAATGAAAAAAGTAACTCAGCAATGCAACTGAAGAAAATATATTCAATGTTCACCATTAAGTACGGTTTAGGCATTCAGATCCTATTCTCCAAACAACAAAGTTTCAATTTATGTTTAATCCTAATGTTAAAAATAACATTTCTACATCTTTTGGTAGAACTAACCATCTACCAAGTGACATATTTTATGACCATGCTCAACATTTAGGTACCAGTGCAATCGATTGTCGGCATGTTTATTGTATGGTTTGATGTTACATGCATGATCTGCAGCATGTTACTTATAGCAAATCCATTAATTTGGAAAACCTCTTGTCCATTTAACTAGAAACCTCTTAATGATATGATTTGATGTGGCGTTTATAACACGCCTGTACACAAGTGTTTCTAGGCGTAACAAGACAAGGAGGAGGAAACAAGGGAGGACAAAATAACAATCTTCCTAGGCCCTGTGTCATTCAGACCATTTAAGTGCGGGGAGGAGGGAAGGGGGAAATGCAGTTAACTCACAAGTGCAGCCAATGGGTGGCTCATTAGTGCAGAGTGAAGGGACTGGAGGATGCAGATACAGAACCTTAAGTGCCGTGGGTGCACGCAGGCGGTGCAAAGGCAACTGGACATGCAGGACCCTCGGCCCGAGTTCAGAGGGTGACCAGGTGACCAATGCGCAGAGCAGTCAGGTGCATCAGCAGGGGAGAGGAAGAGAGAAAGGAAGCAAAAAAGGTGGTCTTGGGTTGCTTCCTAAAACAGAGGCAGTTCTGCTCAAATTTGAGAGAGGCGGGGTGGCTGTTCCAGAGGGAGGCCCCAGCCGAGGAGATAGATCTGCCACCAACTCTCTGCTTGGAGAAGTTGGAGATGGATAAGCGGAGAGCTCGAGAAGAAAGATGTTTTGGAAGAGAAAGTTGGAGGTAGAGCGGTCCTAGGCCAAAGAAAGCCTTGTGGGCAATGCAGAGGTTAAATCACAAATAGCTATCAATAATGTAAAATTCCATATACAATAATGGTTGCAGAATACCCCAAAGGGATTCATACTTACTATGTCCGTGTCACATTTTCCAATATTCTTATTTATGCACTAAGATATTATAGCTGATTCATTTTATTGCAATTCTGTTTCAAAATACCTATAGATGTTCGTAAAGTAATGCATGCTCACTTACATTTTAGTTAGCTGACAACGTTTTAACATCGTATACAATGAATGAAAAACAAGATTCTTTCTAAATAGTTATTTTAAACTTTTTCTGTGTTTAGATTTTGAACACGTTCTAAATTACTTAGCACATTTACCTACAGAAAACATTTGCATATTCGTTGCCAGAGAGAAAACCTTTATTATGCATAAACAGCACTATTACAAGGAATAAAATTAACATGGACGTCCAGGTGATTTCATGCATATTCAAAGCACAATTTAATCAGCTTCTCTTCATTACGAGCATTCGCATGTGGTAAATGTTCAGAGAATATAAACAGTGTTGCAACATTTTCACTGTGCCTCTATGTGGCTTGGTGTAAGGAGCTTTCGGGTTGTTAGGATATCGAGGGTATTGAAATATGTAACCCAGATTCGATACATGCGCACGCAATGGGAACAGAGATGGCAAACAGGAGAGGGAAGCAAAATGGAGGAAGTGTGTATGTCCAATATACACATGATTCCTTATTGCAATCACTCTACATTGGGTTCATCTTATTGATACAAAATGGTCTGATGAGAAGTTGCTGCCCTAAAATACTAACGTTATGGCTTGCTTACAAAGGCAGTGCTTTTTAATTTGTGTCCACTGCTGGCCCTACCCAGAGGGTCTTTGTGCACCTTATATAGTTCAAACGTTCAAAGGTTGGACGTGAAATAGAAATTACAATAAGGGATTAGGACAGGATAGGAAGATAAGGAATTGCAGGCGATGACGTGGGGTAATGTGGCTGGGTTAGGTGTGGGGAAAGAGGTATGTTTTAAGGCCTTTGTCAAAATGTGGTGTTGGAGGTTGTGGTGCAGATGAGGAGTGGCAGAGTGTTCCAGTCTCTGCGTGCCCTCTGTGTAAATACTTGTTTTAGTGCATGTTACTTTGTAGTGTGGAATGTGTCTAGGATTTTGACCAGCTTGCCTAGTGTTTGTGTGTTCAATGTCTTGTGTTTCAGTTTTATTGGAACGGTAGGATGGGACTTTGAGGTGGATAGCTTTGTATGGAATTCAGAGTCATTTGAAGGCAATGATCTGGGTTATGGGGATCCAGTGCATGTGTGAGAGAGAGCAGGGATTATGTTTGAGTGTTTTGGTAGGTGGAGGATAACTCTTGTTGCAGCATACTGTATGGCTAGCAAGGGGCATTTGGGGAATTCAGTAAGGAGAGTGTTTCTATAGTCTAGTTTGGATAGGACAAGTACTTGATCAACAGTGGAGGGATACATCTTATCTTATTGGCAGAGATGCGCATTTTGGTGACAGCAGTTATGTAGTGTGTGAAGGAAAGGTGGGTATTGATGGTAAAGCCTAGAAATGTCACAGGTGAGGAGAGGGATATGTGTGAGAGATTGGGGGCCTGGTGTCAGGCTATGGCTTATTTAACCATTCTGTTTCAAGGTGCCTAGCTCCCTGGTTCATGAAGCGATGGGCATTATTGAACCGTGGTTTATAATAGTGGCTGTGTTTTGTTTTGTCTTTTGATGGGGTCTATTTTGTACAGTGTCTGGATGATAATAGTGTTGTAATTGTTGTGTATGATTTGTAATGCTCAGGGCGGAGAGATAAAGTGGCTGGTGTGGAGATGTTGTGTGGCAGAGTGAGCGTGAAAGGTGTTGCTAAGTGGTCAGACCATAATACCCAGATTCGATTTGTGCTTCAAATCAAAAGGTTGAGGGTGATGCCAAAACTGTGTGTGGGCTAGGTGATCTGTTGGGTGAGGTTATAGCAGTTAAGTGGAATCAGGATAGTTTTAAGTATTTGGTTGGAAATCACCAAGGTAGATGTTGGTAGAGAAGGAGCTATGGATGTTGGTACTGAAGTCAAACTAGTCACTGAAAGTTGTGATTGGGTTTTTGGAAGGTGTAAATTAGGTGTATGAATGTGGGGGCTGGGTATAATGAAGGGAAACAGTTGATAGAGAGGGCTTCAAAGGATGTGTATGGAGCGAATGGGGTTGACATGCTTGAGTGAATTTATGTTAATTTGTAAATGATGACAATGCCACCACCTGCATGGTGGAATGCGATTGTTTCGGGGAGCATATCAAGGATAATAGGTTTGTGGTTGGCTTTCAGACATTTCTCTGTGAGAAAGAGGATATGTGGAGAGTGTGTATACACAAGGTCCTTGATCTCATCTGTGTGTGCTTTACAGAGTGTCAGTTGTGGAGATTGCAGGTGTATGTAATTAGTTATTTTAGTGAAATGATGTAATGGAGTTGCGTTCTATGTCAATTATTGTTGTGTGCATTGTGTGAGGCATGCTGTTGACCTCCAGTAGCAAACAGGTGCTAACACGGAGCAAACAATGTGATAAATAAAGATATCAGCTCCTACTTTTAGTTCCATCTGACGTTTGCTCTGTGTGATTGTACAGCCAAAGGAAAGTACTTATATTCCCAAAGTAACCAGAAGTAGTTCAGCATGAATCAGATATAAATCTGGTATGACAAAGCATTCATCTTTTTTCGTTCACTAAATAAGCAGCAGAATCACAGGATGTGAGTAAAGAGTTGTATCTAGATTTGAGGAGAGGCCTTCAAAGCAGCAATATAGTGGCTCATAAGGAGGGGGTGGGGTTAAAATCGAACTCTTTGTGCAATGGAAACAAAGAGAAAATGAAGTCAGTCACAGTACAGTGCTGGGTTTAAAAATGCCTGCTGGTGAATACTGTTTGGGGAGTTACCAAGCTGGAAGGTGGCTTTAAAGTCTAACCTATCTGCAAAGTAAACAATGTAAAACATGCAGATGTGCATACATGCCCTATACCCTTCTATGAAATCAAACACGTGGAATATGGAAGTCATATCCCAGTAGGAATATACATATTTGTTTCTTCCTACCTTGGTCTCTGGTGGTACAGAAATGGAATTTGGAAGCCAATATTGTGTGGTGAGTCAGGTCAGTGGGACACCAGGTGCTCATTGTTTTGGCCCAGGTTGTCTAATGTAGGAAAGGGGCTTTGTATGAATTACCGGGGCTTATTAATTTATCATTCTCATGTCATTAAACATGTCATTTTAGTGTGGGTATTATTCTGAAATTCAGAAATACAAACATATGCAAGGCATAGCTTGACAATTCAACCAGCGCGTGCATAATAGAAATTGCTCAGAAATGCTAAATAAGGCCATTGTGTGCATGGGAAATGCAGGAAGAGATGTATTTTCTTGCTCTCCAACAATACAAACACGTGGGTTACAGTGGTATGATCTGGTCAAGGGGAAGGATTTCTTTTGACTGACAGGGAGCACTTCTCAAAAGGAATGTGAGTGGGTGTAGAGGCAGACATCTTCGAATGCTGGGCTGAGACGGGCTGGCAGGCTGGACAGGAACACTGTGCTGATAAGGACGATGATTTGCAGCGAGCTGGCAGACAGACAGATTCCAGAGCTGAGGGCTGTTTGATGGGCTTATCTACACACGTGTTTATCTACGTGACCCCCAGTTCCCTGTGAAGTTGTGGCAGAAGTATCGGCATCAGGTCTAGGTGAACATGCAGTCTTAAATTGTGGTGCGAGTGGTGGGCCTGGAAATACTTACAGGTTTTATAATAGCAATATATTGTTGGGTGTGTCTAAAAGTATTTTTCATTTTCCATGTCACGTGGGTTCCATTTATAAAGTGAGCTTTGTTAGATGACAGTTTCCTATCTGCTAATAATTCAAGGTTGCCTGCCAAGTGTTGCTGGCCAGCTAATAAAAAGTGCATAAGTGAAACTTGTCATTCAAAAGGCTATTTTATGTGTGTGAACACTCTAATGAAATGCATTTTCCATGTCAAATTAACTTGTATCACATAATACATCTGGCTGAACAGCTTTGAATTTTAACATTCTATAAAAAATCAAAAAGTCTAAAAACAAATTGGGTTTGTGCTCTCATTATGTGTCTGTATCTTATTAGCACATAGACTGAGGTCCAACAGGTGATAGGATTATTTTACTGCAGGCAGTAATTTATATTGCCACATGTGGTAAAATCTGAAATAGATTTTTTTTTTTTGGAGAGTGTAGTTTTTAGGAGTACCAGACGCATGTGTGTGTGTACAATTATTTGTTTATGACATGATCCATATGTTTTACATTTCAGCCACCAGGGCATACAGTGACATTGTACATAAAATGCTGTGAGGCATAGGTGACTCTCCAGAGTGTACCAAGTGCAGTTTTTGAGAGAAAGTACTCTGGCAAAAAGAACAGTTGTTAGGTTATATTCTGAAGAGATACAACCACTATAAAATACCATCAAAATTAGGTGTAACCCCCAGAATATATCCCACACTATGAATCTCCCATGCCTCCAGTATGCTCCCCATGTACCCAAGATCTAAGGGGACCAAGCAGGGTGTTGATAAGGAACCCTGGAATGTCCACTGATGCCATGCAATTGTACACATTTATTTATTTTATTTATTTATTTTGACATTTGTATAGCGCACCAAGCCCGGAGGCATCTAGGCACTTTTTGCTTAAGCAGGTTGGTTACAATAGTAGCTTGCAAAGATTTTAGTTCCAGAGATTACGTACATAGGTTAAGGATGTTAGTTACATGGTTAATTATCAATTAGAGTGTTTGTTTCACCTCACGCTCATGGTTCTGCGTAGTATCATATACATCTTAAGCTTTGCTCTCCATGTTTTGAAGTATTCCTTTGGCGCTCTGGTGTAATAAAACATCTTTGCTGATAATCATGTGTATTTCTGTGCAACTTATCCGAAGGGACATTATTCCTGTGGAGTAAGGTGTCTCTTACCTATTGGCCAATTTCTGGGCCATACGAGCCAGTATGGTTTAGAAATTCTACATGGCCTGTAAATTGGTAAATTAGGGGGAAGCTGCTTAATTCCCCAAGTGTTTCTTTGCTGGTGGCAAGGCTCTCAGCATTTCACTATCCTGATGAGAGGTAGGCTGTGCCGAGAGCCCTTCCACCTGTGCTGAATGGCTTTCAGATCATTGCTCTCCCTCATCAAGGGAGTGCCTCAATGAGCAGCATAGCTATCAGAGCGATGCTCCTCACCTTGCATGGGCGATACCTGAAAAACGCAGCCTGGGCACACTTTGAATCCCCTGCCCCTACCACATTACCTATATGAGGGGTGGTTGGCTCCGTCCGTCTGTACACAAGCTTCGCCAGACTGCATCTGGCAGACGCTACTGAACTTCTCCATGTTTGATTCTCTCAACCACCACTTATTTGCCTTGCCACTCACTTGCTTTGCTATGTCTGAATATGCAGCCTTTCTGGGCCGCACCTGCAGACATAGCCCGGATGGTATATAATCCTTGCCCCTCATTCCTTATTACATTGTACATGATTACAGGGAACTTGCCAGTTCCGAGAAACCATTTCAGAAAAAAATCCGTTTTTATTTTTTTTATTTTAACTCTCTTCAGCCCCACACATATTACTTTTATAGACCATGCCCTTCGGGCGTACAGGGAGTTATGGTCCTGAAGATCTCGTCAAATGCCCTTGCTGTACTCAGGCCTTTCACTTGGGCCTAGAGCTCCTGGTACAATGCTTGGGCTAGGTCTATAAAGCTTTGTTCATGTCTGCCGAATGAACTAAAATGTAGCTATAGGATCAAATAGGATCCAGCAACACTAGCATGGATAGAGTTCAAGTAAAAAGGGAGGCAGGAATAGACCCAAAAAGGACAGAGTCTGTGGATATTTCCATGTGGGGTATATTGTCATCTCTAGATAACATTTCATGTGTTTTTTTCAGTTTTTATGAGGATTAGCCAATGGATTTTTCATGAAAGTTATGTTTGCTACACTGTCTAACTTTCATGATGTGCTCTATGCCAAAACAGTGATGTAAGGTTTTCTTCTTTTTTTTACCTGAGTGAGTCTTCTGGCACAAGGGATCTGTAACTGACTCACGTACATATGTAGAGTGGACACATTTGTAAAGCCTCTGCTGTGCAAAGTCTAATGACAAACCAGTAGCGGCTAGGAAAGCATTTAAGATGGGCACATGGTATAATCAAAAGCAGCTTCTATGTACTTTCTTCTTAAAAGTCCCTTGGAATTAAGAGAGTGAGTTATTATGCAATGGCTTTTAGTCATTTAAATTATAGACTACTAAGAAAGGAAGTGAGAAAGTCTATCATTGAGTCTACTTCGTAATTTTAATATTAGGTGCCAATACATTATAATTTGATATTTTTCCCTGAATATGTGTACATTTACATAAAAGGAATAGACATAAATAGTTGGCACACGATTCTAGTCAAAACTCTAATACAGGTAATACTTCTACCGTTCTATGTTACTAGGGCTGTAAGCTCAGGAAACTCTGGCCAGAGTATATTCTTGTTGAGATAAATGAGGTGTCAGAAAAAATAAGTCTGGCATTTGTAGATTTTATATTGACAACCAGCTACCAAAAGCCAGCCATAGATTCGGGCAGCCTGAGTCAGATATTACCCCACCATGCATTGATCTTTAATTCCCACTCTTTTACTGCAGATCAGCAGTAAATCCCTAACATTGAAATCAGAGCTTGCTTTAAATTCAAGTTACATTTACATTTACTGAAGCACGACTGACACACGACTGACATGAGATTGTAATCTAATGTTGCATGAGTTAGTCTAGATAATTAAAAATATTGATGCTCGATAGGGACTTTGAAAAATGTGGAGGGTTGGCAATTGTTTATCTTATATTATGCTAGTGAGATTTCTACCGGACACAGCTGCTATTTTTATGGTCTCCAGGTGGTCAGGCAGATCTGTGAAACTAAGAATGGGATGGGTTTGTTATTGAGAGGAGAGGGAGAGCACAAGAGTACTTTGCAGTTATGTTGGTAGTTTCATTTTGGAAAATCTGTTCACGTTGTATGGGTTTGGTTCTAGGTGCTATAGGTCGGAAGGCATTTGAGTCCGGATTTCAAGTCTTGTGTGTCTGTGGCATGGGGGTGGCATGAGCATGTGAGTAATTAGAGGAGGTGTGCATTTTTGCTGTTTGGTGTTGGTGCAGATGTTGTACCCATGTGCGCACTTTCTATTTGGTCAGTTTGTGGTGTGTCTGAAGGAGTATGAAGATTCTTTGTAGGGTTAGTGACAAAAAGGGGGTGATGATGCGCCATTGCTATGCACATTGTTTGATGTTTAGACTGAAATCAATTGTGCTGTGGTTTCCAAATGTAGGTCTTTCTTTCACTCGAAGGCTAATCTGCTTTGCTCACTTGACCATGGATTCCTGAGAATGACCAAGTACTTGGAGGTGTGACACTTTGTTTTGAGGTTGTGCACTTCTCTGAGACTACGGTTTGGTGTTTAAAGAGGGCAAATCGAAAAATCATGCTTTTAGTGCTTTCCTGAAGGGCAGGCATTTCTCTATTGTATGCATTTCCTTGGGAAGTGAGTTTCAGGGTTTTGTTGTGATGTTTGAAAAGGATTTTTAAACATCCTTTGGGTTCTAGAAACAAGTAATTGCTAGATCTCAGTTTTTGATATATAGAGTTTTTTCTTGCAGGAATTGTTCTGTGGACAATGAAGTATGTTTTAAAATAGATCAATGTTTTGACTAGTAGCCATTGCAGGAATCATGATGCTTGTGTGATGTTGTCTCTCATACAACACCTGTGTGATGTATGTGCAAGATTCTGTGCAAGATGTGCAAGATTCTGTATCCACTGCAGTTCTTTGGTGAGGTCATCCAGCATTCCAAATATGTTTTTGGCATAGTTGTACAGGGATTTCAATCAGGCACACACCCCAGTCTCACCCAGCATGTAGTGCGCAAATTAAACCCTTATTTATTTTTATCTATATGTTCAATTCGCTGAATGATATACCACTCATATCACACCCTTCTCCTGATTCCCCCCGGCCCCCTCGGTCATACTGAACCAGGATGTAAAGGTAAAGATTTGTTTATTTATTTAAAATTTAAATCAAAATATAATTTAATAGGTAAAAACAATCACCAATGGGGTGATAGAACACCAAGTAATATCTTTAATGTACTGGGAATCAGGTAATGAACACAAAAAGAATGCAGCACAGAAAAGAATACTTTTAGGTTGGTTTGGAACAGATAGCACTATGGTTAGAGGTTCCCCCTGCAACACTCCTCAACCCACCAATGGATAATTAAAATAGATGTGAGGAAAGCAGGTACTATCACTCCCACCTTCCCCCTTTAAACACAAGAGAAACAGATTTGACTTTTCAACTGTCAGAATGGCTTTGAAGTTGGCTGAGGAAAAACGCTAAATGTGGTCACACATTCCTAAATGATTATAAAATTCTATGGGAGCCACTTTGAACAGATGCAATCAATCACAAGCAATGATTTAATGAAAAGAAAACATTTGAAATCTCAAAGGTAAGGTGGGAAATAATTTAAAGGTAATTCACATGTGTAAAACCTTTTCTACTTGGAAAATCGCGGGAAACTTTTACTTATGCGATTTTAGATATAACGGGTCAATCGCATTGGTTTTGGGGTGTGGAGGTAGCTGAGGATGTTAGGTATCAGAAGGAAGTGGAATTTTGTTTATATCATAAAAACAAAGGGAGTTATGGAGGTTTTAGTGAGATGTGTTTTTCGGAAATAAAGACACGATTTTGGGCAAGAACTTCAGTTTCAAATCGGAAAATATGGGTTACATGGGTTATGCTCTTACTCAAGACTAGAGCGTGCAGGCTAGAAAACCAAGTAGGGACACAGTAAGCTCTGAGACTGATTCTTGACTTCAGTAACAGATCCATAGCACCTTCCCCGGTGGAACCAGTCCACACACTCAAACTGGGATTTCTGGATGAGAGTTACACAACTAAAAATGACTAAGAAAATGATGCTTTGGCAAATAGACAGAATAAGACAGCACTAAGATTTTGACACTGTTACTGGTTATGAAAGTAAGGATAGTTCAGAGATATAGGTGGGACATTATATAATACAAGGTATACAATAGTTCTCTAGCATCCTATTAATACTCACAATCCACTGGGATTTAAGATTTTAGGCCTGTCAAGATTCTGGGATATGGATCGGGTCTATCAAGGAAGGACAGCACATAAGGCACAGACATGATCAGGTAGGATCAGCTAGGCCGGTCGCAGGAACTGCACAGGATCTGCCTTTCTTGTTTCTGGATATTTCAGATCAGCGGGATTGCGAGATCATCAGGCAAACCTTATGGTAGCAAGCCGGATAGTTTCAGAATGCTTCCCCACACCACAGCGCTTAACTGGGTTGTAAGGATTAGTTGAGGATTGTGGCCTAGCTGAAAATGGTTCAGCTACTGCTTGGCCTGGTCCTTGGCATCTGGATCTGGAAGGATGTTAAAGGCAGGATGCTGAATGCTGGAATCAGAAGAGAGAGTGTGCCTATGTGTTGTCAGCTGTCTCTATCATTTCAAATGGCATCACAAAATGGGTGTATGGGCCAGCTTAACTAAACTTGCCCCTGTGAACTGGGATTGGCTCATGGCTTCATCTCCACCTTGCATTCGGGTGATTGGCTCCAACACAGATGATGTTAAATGTATGGTTTGGTTTTTACAATTCTTAAAAACCTCCCCTAGCTACTAGTATCAAAATAGAATTTTGTCCTAAATACATATTTATACATTGGTACCCTCTATGAGAATCACATACAAGAATTACATATATTACCGAGTATCTGTTCCTCAAAATCCCACAGCTGCGAGACCTTGTTTCGCCTTTTTGCAGAATTGTGTCCATTTCGCCATGAACACAATTTCCAATTTTTCTCCAAATTTCCACAAATATGCATCTTTACCCTAGAAACGTGTGTGCAAAGTTTAACAATTCGAGCATAAACTCAGTTCACATAAAGCCACATATATTGCCATTCCTGTTCCGAATATATGTAAAAAAATTCCACCACATCACATCTTTAATTGTAAAGCCAAAAATTAGACTAACAAATCTGTCCTTTTTAGATTTTTCACCATTTCTGATAGCAAGTTATAAGTCTTTAAAGAAATGTTCATTACATATTCTTAGCAGCAAATGGTCATCCTTTTATCTGTCTCTGGAGCAAGGAGTAGCCCCCACCTTTTTTGGATTTCCTTCTGCAGGCCAAGTTTACAACCCTTTCACACGTCCATTTCTTGGCCTGGAGGATATGCCATTGTTCAGTCTTTGGCTGCAGACAAAAGTCTGTCCTAACCCACAGTTATCATGTGTCAGTGAGTTTCTGCTGAGAGGAATGCCCTCCCCTTTGGAGAAAACTTGTTTTTCAATTCTGGCAGGCACGACCAGCCTAAAAGAAACTTGTGGCATTAGATGACATGGATAAATTACATTCTTAAATTTAAACCTGTGGGATCAAAAACAGCTGACATCTGTGTTCCTTTCAGCAACAATACTTTTACATTTGCTAATCCGGCAGATCTTTAGTTTTATGCAACTTTAAACTTTAAACTTTAATCAGGAGAGCCCATTTGACAAGAGCTGTCACTAAGGTAGCCCAGGGTGGCTGCACACAGATTTTTGACAGGAATGGTCATTCACAGGCAATCCAGGTTTGCTGAAAAATGCTTTGCTCTTAACATTTTAGGACTTTGTAAATTCACAGTTGTTTAAATGGATTTTAGTGCCAAGCAAGATTTTGAGTGTTGGACAGTGTTTTGTACAGGTATTTTGAAGTTTCAGCAGCAAAGTAAATGTAATTTACAGGCAAACTTTGGAGTTTCACTTGCAAAGTGCTGCTTCTCCCTCTGCACTCTATGTTTACTTGTCATGGAGCCCACTGGCACTTTTTCTGCCGTGTGTGCTCTGTTCCACCACACATGCACCATGGGTGGCAGGTTGTGCAGCCATCTTTTTGTGTGTTGAAAAACGTGGTTTTGGAGGTTTTGGCGTGCACAAGGGTTTTGCCACCATTTTGCTGTTTCTCGCACCATAGATAGGAGAGTGAGGCCGCATAGTATAGCAGAGTAGGTCAATCCATCCCACATAGTCTATTCTTGACATGATGAGAGACACAATGACAAGTGTTCTGTGTGGGAAGATGAGAAAGGGTAACATCGAGTTGATGGTGCACAGATGAAATGAGCATTTCTTCACTATGCCATTGACTTGGGGCTATAGTATTAGGTTGCAGTCCAACATAATTCAGAGATTTTTAACTACTTTTGATGCTTCTGGACTGCTTTCCTTTTCAGTAGGCTATGTTGTATGCTGTTGAATGGATAGCTTACTATGTATCAGGCTGAGATCCTGGTGTCTGCGGAAGCTGCTGAACCCCCGACAATCCACCCAAAATGTGGCACTCTGAGCTGATAATATATATAACCGCTCAGTTTACCTCACTTCCAGGGGAAAGGGGGAAGGGACAAATAAACAAACACCAGGCTGGAAGCTGTCAACTCGCTGGTTCTTCACCTGTAGTTAAAACATAAACATGTAATACACCTCATTACTCAATGGGTTACTATACTAACCTTAAACTCTAAATCCTTTACCAAAATAGTCAAAAAACCATACCTGGTACTTCTCTTAAGTATGCCCAGAGAAGTGATAAGCAGACAAGACTTCCTTACTTGTTGACCAGAATCTTAAAGATCATTCAGCCTTCTCAGCAGGTCCATGAATGTAACATTTAACTTTGTAGTTCGTCTTCTCAACCTCAAGATTCTTGAACAAGGTCTAAAGTTCTTCAAATAAGTTTAAGGAAGTTCTTTTAAGTTCTTGTATTTGTTTTTATATTTTCTTTTTAGAGTGTCTTTTACTCAGGAACTAATTTTAAACTTGCGATGGAATCTTCACGTGGAAAATCCAGCACACGCGCTAAAATCCAGACCGCGGGTAAAACGCATACGCGCTGAAAATCCAAACCGCGGGATAAACACACGCGCTTTATTCCAAGTCGCGGGAAATACGAACACACGCTGAAAATCCAAACCGCGGGAGAAAAAACACACACGCTATACTCCAAGTCGCGGGAAATACGCACACGCACTGAAAATCCAAACTGTGGGAAAAAACACACACGCTTTTCTCCAAGTCGCGGGAAATACGCACATGCGCTGAAAATCCAAATCGCGGGTAAGACGCACACGCGCTAAAGTCCAAGACGCGAGTAAAACTCACTCGCGCTAAAGTCCAACCCACGAAAAAATACGCATACGCGCAAAAACCAAATCGCGGGAAAAAGCACACGCACTTTTATTTAATCATGTGACACTTCTGAGAGCTCGTGCGAAAGCTCCACATAGATTTGTTCTTGCACACGCGCAGATACGAAACACGTAATATAACACACACGCGAACTCACATAGAAAAAAACCCTCGCGTATATGAACAGTAAACGCGAGTCCAAAGTTCACACTCGCGCTTCACTCTCACGTGCAGAGTCACACACGCAGGCTCAAAGTAACGGGAAAAAAATCACGCGCTAGTTTGAAATGATACGTAGGAAAGAAAACAAACATACGCGCTTCAGTTTTTAGATACAGATTTGCGATTTCAATCTTTTTAATTAATATAACCTTTTTACAAAATTCATCAAAACATGGAAAGTCACTTATCTTGTGATTGAGACTTGAAAACTTGTTTCTCAGAAAATTGGAAATTTCTCACTCCTGTCCTGTGTCTCCACCAAACTCCATACACGACTCCTGTTTTATTTTCAAAGATGCCACTCGACTGCTTGAAACTTGACACCCTTGAACAAGTTAAGCAGGAACAGCAAAGCACACGACCTCTCAGCTGGGCAAAGACGATGAAAGGCAGTTTAGAATGTTCACTGTCCTCCCTATAAACAATCTCCAGCCAATTAGAATTTAGACTGAGAACCTCCATCTTGGCTTGGGGCATTTTCCATAGACTGCAATGAAGGTTAAGGGCAAAATTGGCTGTTTAAAAATATAACCCATAATAACTTCCCAAAACCTTTTCTATACTAAATATGTGTCTCCCCTGACCCAATGTAAAGAATATGTCGCTCCCCCCTGACAGTACCTGACACTATGCATGATCATAATTTCAGTTATGTCAAGGTTGAATTTGAGGGTGTTGCTGCTCATCCATCTGTTGATGTATGAGTGGCAATTGGAAAGGGTTGAGTTGATTCCTCATCTGGAATTGATTGTGTGGATGATTTGAGTATTATCTTTATAGTTGAAGCATATGTTTCCATGTCCTCTGCTAAGTTTCATGAGTGCGGTCATGTAAATGTTGAAGAGTAGTGCTGAAAAGTAGGCCTTTTGGAATCCCACAGGCCGGTCTGTGTGATGTTCATCTTAAGAGTGGTAACGAGGTGGCTTCCATTGTTTCTGTCAGGAGGTATTTTATCCACTGTAGTTTTGTGGTGCTTAGCCCCATTTCTGTGATCCTTTTGATGGGGTTGTAAACATCAATAAATGTTAGTCTTAATTTTGAGCAATTACTTGAATAAAATGGTTAGTTACATTTCGCTTTCAAAATGACAGCATCATCGTATTAACCAATACCCAATCCACTAACCCTATCCACTCTCCAAGCTCTCTAATTATTTTGACTTTTATACACTCAACACCAAAATCTCAACAGGCTCCTATTGGGCCTTGGAGCACACCAGTCCCACCTCCAATGTCTGCCCTATATGCCCATGTCCACAGGATGGCCCTCATTCCGAGGTTGGTGCTAGTCATGGCGTTATTAGCGCCATGACTACCACCAATACCGGTACCACCACCGACGTGGCGGTATGGGGACTTACCGGTCCATTCCGAGCTTTGCGGGACCGGTAAATCCCCTTTTTAAAAGCCATTCCACATTCCCATTTGAGCCCCCATAGGGCTCAATGGGAAGGGGGAAGGCGGCAATAATGGTACTGCAAATTGCGGTACCGTTATTGACCCCGGTATCCCTTTGCGGGTCCCGTCCTTAACGCCTGCTAAAAGCAGGCATTAAGGGAAGGACCCACAAAGGGACCTCGGAATAGGGCGCAAAGGGATTACCGGCACCAGTGTCATTACCTGTGCCCGGTATCCCTTTGCGCCCGGTTGTAATGACCCCCGATGTCATTTGGTGGATGATTACTGGGGGAACACAGCAGCACATGCATACTTCCAGTCACATTCTCCTCAGGAAAGGAGTGCAGGGCCTCCACCCACCACGATAATATCTGATGTCGATGAACAGTTGTTTGTTGGGGTGGGTTCATACTGGTGCAATCCAGTGGCTCAGAGTCTTTGGCGTTGCCCAAGTAACCGACGATGTCCAGAGGTCTGTTCTCAGCACTTTCTGAGCACTCCAGATCTGGACATGGACACCCTAAGTGTGCTGGGATTTAAGGGAAAATAATAAACACTGAGATTGTGGTTACAGGGGTGTAATCATTAACAGAAAAAAACTATCTTCTCTTGTTACCTGCCAGTATAACCCCATCCCAACCCTGCACATGCCCTCAACCTAATATTGCTTTAAACGCATTATTATAGTGACCATGCTTTAAGAAATCTAAGAAACAATGAATTCACTGCTCACTCAACCTAGTGTATAACACATTATCATGCATTTTCTTGTGCAGAGAAAAAGGCAATGAAAAACATCAAGTTGTATACTGTGTGTTGTGATACTCCTTGGTAACAGAGCTTTAGCTTACGCTTTTAAAAGAAAGGGACACTTTTCCACAAAGTGCAATATAATGACATGTGCTCTCTTTGCATTATGCCAGTTTAAAACTTCCATATTCCAACGTACGACCTCACCTTGTAACTTAAAGTACCACCACATGCAATCAAGTAGGAGAGGCTCACAGTCATACTCTTGCCTACCCCACTTACAGACGCCTCAGTGCCTACTAAAAGGCACTATTTATATGTCCCCACAGTGACACACCTACATCAAATACACAATAAGCAAACGTGATGAGATATTCTCGACAATGGCAGCCATTTCCAAACTGTGTTTTACTAAATGCTTAACCTTTATCCTGGTAGAGTACTGGATCAAACTCATAAGTGTCTTCATTAGAAGAAGCAGGTCATACAAAATAATATTTAATCCCATCTAACCTTTTCTCAATCTTCTCACAGTCCCGCGCTCAAGTTCTAATATTCTACACTGTTCCATGCATATACCTCCATACTGCTATATACTGCTTCGACTTCCAAACACATATCACCACGGGTTGCAAAAAACTGGAGCAAATGTGGAGTGGAGATGCCTGAAGCACCTTAACATTTGTGATAATACAGGCTTAAGTCTTTTGAAAAAGTATGGTGGTCAAGTACGTTAGAATTCAGAGTTTGGCAGTTTGCACTGACAGAAAGAATTGCACAGGTGGGATTTCGAGAATGGGGAATTATGACCAAAGATCTGATTTCAAGACAAGGCTGCTTCTTTGTCTATATATACCCCTACACAAATCACAATAATCTAACACAGCGCACCCTTAAACTCACAGTAAAATAAAGAGAGCACTGAAATAATTCACCTCAAGAAGCAATAACTACCATATATAGTAACATGGCCACCCTGCCACCCAATAGGTAAGGGGGGGGGGGTGATGAGGTACAAGTAGAACATTTAGAATAACAAAGAAATATGTGGCTCCATAGTAGATAACTCTGTAAGGTCCATAGAGTTCCAGCCACAGTTCACTGGAAGACATTAAGGCCGCTGCTGATAGAAGAGGAATGCAATAAACACTGACACAATTCCCATTTAAAATCATCACAATAAAAATCACACGTTGCAAACATATTACATGATTCATCATATATAACACAAACACTAATCACCATGCGTATACCAAACAATACGTAAGAATGTTTTGATAACAATCCAATGCATGAAAGAGTTCCTGTCATCATAGTCCCAGGGAAACAATCAGCTGAATTTACCACGTGGATGTCACACCTCAAAAACTGCACATCACATCCATTTTCAAGCTCGGTCCCACCGTCTGCTATATCGCCATAGATAGGTTACGTAGGTCCCAAAATCATACTTACTGGCTCCCCTCGTTCAGCGTAGTCATATCTCCGAGAGAAAGACGTTTAATAAAAACATTGTTTGTGAACAGTACACATTCCATCCCACCAGCCATGCCCTTCACTGACCTCTATTCCCTCCAGCAGCCCCCTGCACTCAAGTGTACTTCCAACGTTGTTCTGTATTTCTCAATCTAAAACAGTGTTTGCAAAAACTGAACTGATGTTGTTGTTTACGGGTTAATCCGAATGAACGTACGGTCTCTTGCGTGCTTCTGCACATGGTAAAAATAAAGGGCATGATTTCTAACCGAACTAATGGGCGAGGCGGCACAGAGATGGGGAGCGAAGAGCACGTTCATGCCACCTTGGGCTTCTTTCGTGTGAGAAGCTAAGCATGGCTGCGCTTTGCCAATTTCCAGCATAGTTATGCTCTGCCTGGCTAACCACGAGATTACATTTCTGATGCTGTTTTTTTTAATGTCCTTTAATTGCAGATGTTTTTCTTGAGATTGCTAAAACCTACATCACAAAATAGCACTCCTGGTTTAAGAGCATTCACTAAGAGTTAAGGGCAGTTTTTCAAATGTGATTTTACAATCCAAAACACTTGGACCCCTATTATCAACTTTGCCCAGTGAAGGTGCTAAACAGCACGATTCACTGCGCCAAAGCCAAAAGAGGATGCCGAGGCTCCACTACCATTCTCAAATAGGCCTGGGTGCCCCCGTATAGCACGACAGTGCTCTGTGTGGATTGCGCCTGATTTAAGGTGTTACGGGCGCAATCCAATGTCGGCAGCATTTTTGTAAAATAACGACACATTTGTTATTTTACAAAAATGCTGCTGAGAACACAGATAAACACATTCCTATACACCAAAGTGAGCAGCTTCAACATTGCAGAACACACAGGTGTATATGAACACTTTCATTTACACCAAACAAGGCTTTTTGTGGCACTCCTCCAGTTTAATGGTACCAAAAGGGTACCGTATATGTGCGCTATTTTAGCGCACATATTAAACTGGTGGAGTGCCACAAGAATAGGCTTAAAAAAAGCCCATTCACAAATGTGGCGGTTGCTAGGTTGGTTTACAACCCATCCTAGCAACCGCCACATGTATTCCGAAAGTGGCACATTCCTTCTGACTTCGGAGGAATGTGCCACCTTCAGAATAGGTCTTAAGTACCGAAAAGGTCATTAAGCCTTTTAACGTCCTTTTCGGTACTTAACACCTGCATAAGAATAGGGCCCTCGGTTTGCACGTGAAACTGACCTGCAGGAAATTTGTGAAAGACAGTTCCAGAGTGTAGTTCCAGCAAGTAAGGCATTGTTTCACAGATAGGCAGTTTCATTAATGTGATTCAAATGAGGTAGATTAAACCATTTAAGCAGTATTATAATTGTTCTTTTATAACACGCTTAATAAGCGCCATACCAGTATTCGAACCTGTGTTGCTATGAATCATCTTGCTTCCAAGACAAAGCAATGCCCCTGAGCTATCCTCCATGCCACCCATTACTCTATAAGACCCTGTACACCCAATGTATGTGCCCAAGTGGTGCCTCCATACTATATTCTACTCACCTTAATTTAACACACTACATTGCTTTCTAGCTTGGTTTGCTCTATATACATCTCATATAAACCTACCTACATACGTACATACATACAGGCTAATGGATGCCTGAAATGTCACTTCAACACATCAGGCTCTGTGCTCAGTGACCTGCTGGGACTTTTGCTTGTCAGGGTATCATAAATTGGGGGAAGCACAAGCTCTTTGTCAGGCATTTGGTGGGATAGGGGAAATAACTGCTGCTCTCAGAACTTTACCCTGCTACCCACCAAAAGCCCCAACTCCTCTCACGCTGGTAAAACAGCCACAAGCCAAAAATGAAATTTCTCCACCCCCAATGGCCATGACTCAACAGGTTTTGAAGCCATACAGGTTTTGAAGCCATACCAGAACTTCAGTTTAGAGTGATGCTGCAACTGTATGTAGGGAACCAGATGTGAGAGGTAGAACCCAAGTGGCAAATAGATTCCTGCAGAGCAGCAGGAACCATGGTGATGCTGAAAGATATTGAAAGAAAGCCCTGCATCCTGATTGGTTGACAGGTCTAATGCTCCACTCTGGGTGCTACATAAAGTTATTGGTAGTGAGTAACGTATGCTAACGTAAACAGACCAACAATCATTAAATGCCATTACAAAATGGAGGTCATTTTACAAAGGCTGGAGTAGTGAACCAAGATATAAAATATGGTGTAAACGATGCATGCTTTGTTCCACCACTCTGGGATGTTTGTCTTCCATTTGAAGGCAGAGGAGGTGAAAAAAGCAGAATTACAACTTCCGCTCTGCTGATGAAAAACAAATTGAATCCTATTGGACCAGCTTCCATTTAGCACCTGCTAAAAGAAAGCAGATTCCATGGGAATAATTTGTAAATGTCTTCTGCAGTGCATAATTTACAGATGGCATTCACATTCAGAAAAGAGGTGCTCTTGCCTTGTTTTACTCTTTACTAAGATGTAAAGGCCCCCAGGATGTTTTTTAAGCACCCCCCCTTTGTGCCACAGGGACATTGTGTGTCACCACTGCTATTTTTCTGCTGCATGGCCATTTTGCTAGTGCCTGCAGAAGCCTTAAGGATCTATCATTTGCAATTTCCTCCATTGCAGCCATTTCTGTTGCGGATCCTGCTTCCGAATGGTAGGCCCCACTCATGTGAAAGATGAAGGTTCTACATGTGGGCCATCACCATAATTGTTAGCTGATATTTCAAGTCTATGGATTGCCAAATCTATAATCTTGCCCTGCAAAAGAAGATTCATACTTACCAGGGACAGGGGTTCTGCAAGCAAACTCTGTCAGAACCTATTTCTGGACCATGAGTGGTTGGGTTATTGAAGATACTGATCCTCAGTAGTCCCTGTGACCCATGGTTGTTCGGTTCTGCAGGTCCCCACCAACTACATTTCTACATTGCTTTATGTTGGGGGCTGAATCCGTCTCTGCTTTTCTTCTCCTGGGGTTGTTGCGACTCAAAACCAGTACATGATCCCTTTGTAGGGTCACCATCAATATTCACCTCAGGTCTGTATACCATTTTCTTTGCACTTAAGGGGAGGAACTGGGACTACCTTGCTTTTCACAGTAATCACAGCGCAGCCTACAGACTTGTTCTTGTTATTTGCTATGGGACTCTTTTAACAACACTGGAACTGGAACTATATACAGAACCAATGCTGCTTTATAATCAGTATTGGTTCTGTACATAAGAACTCTAATTCTGTTCACTTCTTTGTATTTGTATTTGTATTTTTATTTATTTGTATAGCGCACCAGGCCCAGGGGCAACCGGGCGCATCACTTAGTTACAACATAGGAAAAACAGAGAGAACCATAATTACAAAGTTTACAAGTATAATACAGAATTTACAGGTATGATAATAGCAATGAGAGGACAAGCAGATTATATATACATGTACAAATTAAGCAGAGAACCCAGAGCTAAATGTCCTGGGCAGCTAGCCAGGTTTTCGTAAGGTTTTTGAATCTCGGGAATGAGGAATCTCTGTTACTAACTCTCACTATAAGAACAAAACCTATGCTGAAGATGAATGATTTTGAATACATTTTGACATTTTGGCTGTGACATACTTTTATTTGGAAAGCGCTTGAAACTAGTGAAAAGTTTTGCCAATAATTTATGTTTAGGCCTAGGTTGTGGGTCCATTCACTAGAATAGCAGCACCCTACACTGATGAAAAAACAGCAGTGGTGCACTCTTAAAGGCACTAACAACCATGCTATCTTGAGTGAGACACATATTCAAAAAAGAGCTGTCTACCAGGTCTTCCATGTAAATATCAATCTAGATCATTGTCTGTGTCCCATTTTCCACGTGATCATCCAGGACGTGCATCATACATTCCCTGTGTTCTACAACTTGCAATAAATCAGAAACAGATGGAGGAGGCGGTGATATAACAGAGGAGGCAGCTTAAAGAATGTAATTTTGCTTTGCTTGCTGTGTCGTTGAGTTACAACACCACACTCTTCCACCACATTAGCTAGACTTGTAGCAGTAGCGTTTGCTTGCAGTTTACTGCATGCACATCTTCTAAAGTTGCGACTAGTGTCAGTTGTGCAGTTCTTAGTGGCTCTAATTTCACTATGCAATTGATAATGTTTGCGGGTTTCCAGCATTATGTAACCACTTACCACACCACCAACTAGACAAACTGCAAAAACTTCACTTGTGTGCACTCTTGGGTATTTTGTGTAGATTTGGGGCCTAGCGGTATTTTCTTACCGCCATAAATAAAAATAATTTAGCAATAATGACTCCTTTCATTCAGATTGGATTTGGTATTATAGTGGTATCGTGGCTGTGCATTATTTCAGTACACAGATACATTTAGTTGGTATCCATTTTGTTGGTGGTATTTCTGGCGAGCATAATTTCTTTGTTTTATATGTGGCCCCAATATCCAGAAACCCCTTTTCCTTGCTTAGTCAGTTCGTGTGATCATTAGAGAGACCTCAGACCTACATCTTATGGATACCACAATTTTCACATACAGTATTCACAACCCCTGTGGTATTATCACTAGTTTATTTACATTAGTGAGAGTATATCTCTCTCTGCAGACTCATGTACGTCCAGCAAACTATTTCATTATGTTCCACTCAGGAATCACACACACACATACACTGAGTGGAACCACGCACACAGCTATTTATAATTGCCCATAACATTAGTTTATCTGCATAGAAAATTTTGCAACTATATTACCTAATAACCTCCCCTTTTATCGTGTGATATGGGCTAAATACACCAGAGAAAAACAGAAGCAAGAAAAACTTTACACAGGCTATGATTTAAACAGTTTAATTTCAAAAGCATACATTACCAGTTTTGCGAGGCAGTCTTTTCTAGAATAAACATAAGAGAAACAATTGCAAAATTCATGGCATTTCATTAGATTCTTTGCAACAATAAAAAGAACAGTGCATCAGTTGACTTGCATTTCTGAATGGCAACATTAGAATGCGATGTTTAAACACAGTGATTCTTGATGGAAGCTATCGCTATGCTACCTGCCTGGAATAGATTTCACACACACACCGCCCCCTCACTTTGTACAAGATAATTACCAGCAAATTGTAGCTGTTCAGCACGCAAACTCTCTGGGCTGGTCGCTTTCTTTAAATGGCTCAGGGCTTCCTTTTAGAGCACCCGGCGAGAACATGCAGTTCCAATCTGCACTCTTTAGTCCTCAAGCCGGTGCTAATTGACTGGAATCTCCAGCCTGTGAAGGTCAGCAGTGCACTGGAACGACGCTTTTCAATCAGGGAACCCCACAGCAACTCCAGCCAAGTCCTCACCGAAGCTGTGCAAAATGTCCACTGCCTTTCTCCCCCCCCGAGATGCACCAAGAGACATCTGTTACAGCCCCTAACGTGACGTGCATCCAATAAAAGTCTATCATGTCATACCCTCCTTCTTCAAACAATAGCTCACTCTTCAGTAAGAAACTGTATCCACTAATTTCCTGCTTATTCGAGTTTTGTTTCCTGAGCAAGGACCGTGAAAAGCACAGAGAAAGAAAAAAAATAAATTCTGAATGCACGTTTAAAGTGAGCCTCAGCCTGCCTCATTTTGCACTGGAGAACACATTACAATATTAAGAAGTTAAACTCGTGTTAGTGTTTGTTAAATTAATTAGTTAAATATATAATGTGTCTTATACAAGAGACATTTCAAGAGAGAAATAAAAAATAATGTGCAAAAATAGTGTGTTTTTAAACGTGAAAAATGATTTGTCATTTACCTGTGTAGCCTGTCTTCATTTACATGTCCATGTTACACTGGCAACACATGGCTTGCTGTATCACATTATAGTGATACATTGATCCCATTCAATGGTGCTGTGCTCCCAAAATACGCTAAATAATCCTACATATCCCCTACTTTTTCTGAGAATTTGGACATGAACCAAGCCACAATTGGAAGAAATCCAACTTGCTCACTTTCTTCTTTTAAAATGTAGCAATCCAACAAAATGAATATTCACATGTGAAAAATGAAAATTGAAAAATCACTGTTCAATCATCATAATATCAAAATTAATCTCTGAGTCCATCAGTTGTTATAAAATATTTTCCATATTTCTTCCCAATGGAAGTGTCCATAGTCCAGTGTTTTAATTTTATACTTGAAGTTAATCATAAAATAATAAAATAAAACAAATAGTTAAAATAAATAATTAACATAACAGATTAAAATAATTAATTAAAATAATAAATAAGTGGAACTCCATACTCCAGGACACTTGTCTGCCTCTGATGTGTCCCGACCAGCGATGTCACACCATTTGGTTCATTCGGGCGCTCTTTCATCTTGGCATCTTGGATCCTTTTTCCATAGGCATCTCTTTTGGAATTCCAATTATTTTGTCTTCACCTCCACCCGGAGGCAGGCATTCAGGGGACTCCAGGACTCCATCGTCTCCTGTGGCCTCCGGTCCCGGAACCTCCAACTAAATTATGTTAATTTTCTAAATCAAATAGAAAAGAAACAAATTAAGTACATAGCACAATACTAACTTCACCCTTTTGCCAAAAATAAAACATGCTTTGTAAAACATTTCGCCCCTTTTCTCTCGCCTTCTGAAATTAAGCACAGGTTAGAGAAAACAAACATACATAAAACAACATTCAATATATAATACATTTTCATTTTGCACACCAACTTCATAAATTTCAGCTTCCATTTTTTTATTGATGTGTATATATATATATATATATATACATATATCACAGTTTTTATGTGCCATTATAATAATCAACCATCTTTATTTAACTTCTCTGCCGCTGCCTTCTGACTAGACCTATTTACCTTACCTTTTTATGTTCAAGGGACTTTATCTGTTTCTACATGCTCAAGTTGTTGAGGGGCCGATTCATGGAACCAACGTGCGCCGAAAATCTAGCAAGCGGAAAAAAACAGGCGCACACGCACGCGTGCGATTCATGGAAGTCCCTGCGCGTGTTCAGCGCGGGATGTGCGCCAAACCCGTGCATGGCGCACAAGTCACTGCAACATCGCGAAAGGCGTGCGCGACGGTGCGCGATGCGCACAGTGAAAGCGCACAACCTCAGCGCACACAGCAGAAAGTGGGCGGGACATGGGGCGTAACACGCGGAATGGGGAACAACACGCGAAAATAAGGGCGTAACTGGGGATGTACTGCACGGAAGCGGAGGGAACGCCCACACGCACTCGAACCACACGTATTCATGGAATGGAATAGGGCAAACCCACGCACAGCCAAAGCCACGCACAAGCTGAAACACGGCCGCCACACGAAGGCAGGCGGTAGAGTCCCAGCGCATCAAAAAAGTGGCGCCGCTGGAAGTAAAATAGGCGATAGAGCGGGGTACGTGTATTCCGGGGGTGCGCGGGAAGTTACACACGCGAATGAGCGGGGTACGTGTATTTCGGGGGTGCGCGGGAAGTACCACACGTGATTTGGCCGGGTACGTGGATTTCAGGGGTGCGCGGGAAGTTCCACACGCTATTAGGCCGGGTATGTGGATTTCAGGGGTGCGCGGGAAGTTACACACGCGAATGAGCGGGGTACGTGTATTTCGGGGGTGCGCGGGAAGTTCCACACGCGATCGGGCCTGGGGGAGCGGGCTGCGTGTATTTCAGGGGCTCGCGTGAAGTTTCACACGCGATCGGGCCTGGGGGAGCGGGCTGCGTGGATTTCAGGGGCTCGCGTGAAGTTTCACACGCGATCGGGCCTGGGGGAGCGGGCTGCGTGGATTTCAGGGGCTCCCGTGAAGTTTCACACGCGATCGGGCCTGGGGGAGCGGGCTGCGTGGATTTCAGGGGCTCGCGTGAAGTTTCACACGCGATCGGGCCTGGGGGAGCGGGCTGCGTGGATTTCAGGGGCTCGCGTGAAGTTCGGGGTACCAACCACCGTCTGCCTTGCGTGTAGAAGAACGCGTAGCCAACACCCGCTGTGAAGTAACAGCGTGTGAACCCCAACGGATGGAAAACATACGCACCGCACGAAAAGCACGCGGGATCTCCAAGCCCTGCCAGGGCAACGCCCGTGCGCGAAACATCACACGCGCTTACGCGCTAAGGGCCTTTGGTCCAATGAAATCGCGTACGCGTGCTGAGGTGCCTACGCGCTAAGGCCCTTTCCTCGAATTACACGCTGACGTGCAGATTTTTCACGTGCAAATTCACTCCGTATCAAGCTGGCCACACGTAAGCACACGGAAGACCACGCTCCTGCCCAGAAGGCCGAATTACTGCCCCCCATAGCCCCGAGCAGCCTCCCACGAGCCATCTGCTGCTGCTGCCTGCCTGCCTGCCTGCTGCCACATTGCCCTGCCATTTGGTGCCTGCACATCAGCCATCTGCAGGGGTCCAGTTGCTGTGTCCACCCCTGCTGGAACAGTAGACTCCCGACTGGGATACCATCGCTCCACAGCCCAGCCCCAGGACCCAGTAGCCCACCCACGCCTGCCTCGGGGGTCGCCATGTCGGGGCAAGCACCACCTGAGACCAGTGGCGACCCCCAGCCACAGAGGCAGAGGGCCACCAGCTTCAGTGAGGAGGAAGTTGGTGTCCTGGTGGAGCATGTCCTGGGGCATTATGATGCCCTCTTCGGAAGACCACGCGCCGACAAGGAAGGACGGGAGAGGATCTGGGACGATGTAGTGGTTGCCATCAACGCGGAGGGGGTGGCAACCCGCGACATCAAGCACATCAAGAAGCGCTGGGAGGACTTCAGGTCCAGGACCCTCAATAAGGCCCGGCGCCTCGCGGAGGGGGGCCGGGCACGCCTGACTGACATCCAGATGAGGGTCCTGGAACGCGTAGACCCAGCACTCCACGCCCAGATCCTTCAGAGGCAGACCCGTCTGGAGTTGGCCGGTAAGTGGCCAGGCATTGCTGTGTGAGACAGGGCATGTTGCAGTGTGCTGGTTGTCTGATACATGCCTGTATGTGTGACATAGGCCATGTACGTATGTGCGTGTGCAGGGACATCATGGTCAGGCATGTGAGTACAGTGATGTGTGAACCACATGGTTGGTGCATATGTACAATTGCAACATGGGGGGCTCTGCGCGGAATGGACACATGGAAGCATGGCAGTCTCTGTTCCTGGACATGGGTGGGGGTGAGGGATGGGTGCTGGTCCCATGTACACGTATGGTGTCCATGTGTGTGTGTCTGACCTGCGTGTCTGTGACTTGTAAATGCCATGGATGCATGACACATGTCTGTGACAATGTTCAGATTCACTGATGCAGCCTAGTCATCCTTGTATCCACTGCATCTGTGGTGTGCGAGGCCGGATGGATGGAACTACGGTGAGGTGTGTGCATGTGATGGCAAGGCCCATGATGCATGTGAGTTCAAAACCAACATTGTATGAATCATGAGTCCCTTGGTCATGTATGCCAATGTCCATGGCATGCGCCATGCCTGTTACTGCATGTGTTTTGCCTGCACTGACCCATGTGTTGTGGAGGGACATGATGGAAGTGATGCATGACAGTGCCACTCATCTGCTATTGCTTCCTGTCTAGGGGACCATTGTACAGTACCCTAATGCTTGTGTTCTATGTCTCCCTCTACACAGTGGCAAGTGAAGAAGAGGGCGGAGAAGGCGCTGTGGAGCAGAGCGGCGGGGATGCCGCCATGGCTGCAGCGGAAGGGGTGGGTGAGCCCCCACAGGGGCTTGCAACGGCGGAAGACGGCGTGGAGACATCCAGGTTGGTGGTTTCCACAGAGGGGGAGGAGGCCGCTACTGAGCCACACATGGGGCCTGGTGGGGGCATCCCCGCTGGTGCAAGTGGTGCAGTCCAGGGCCAGGGGCAGGAGGCAGCACAGGTCGCCGTGGAGGGGCCTGTGCATGTCACTGTCCCTGACACTGTGACTGCACCACCATGCACCAGCAGGGATGCCCCATCCCAGGCCCGTCCGCAGGTAGGGGAGTTGTCCATGTCATCTGACACTCCTCTACCTGCGGACGTGGGGACCCCTGGCCGTGTGGAGAGGGTCCTGATTGGTGTCGCGTTGCGCACGGCTGGCATTCGTGATGAGGTGCATGCTTCCCGGGAGGAGCATGCACATCATCACGAAGAGCACCGTGCGTACGTGAACCATTTGGGAGCCGCCATGGTCGGGGGTTTCCTACATGTGTGTGGCCTTCTGGCGACCCTCTCCTCCTCTGTGGAGGCTATGCGCCAGTCGTGCTCCATGCCGTCTTCCGGCCCAGATGCCACCAGGGCCCCCTGTGGACCTGCCCCGACCAACGCAGCCAGCTCGGTGGGGACCCCATCCCTGCCACAGTCGGGAGTCGAAGGTCCAGCAGGGGTGGACACACCCGCAACTGTCCCCCTGCAGATGGAGGATGTGCCGGCATCATCTGGCAGGGCACGTGCACGACGGCATCGGTGGATACCATCAGCCTGGATGCCGTCGTGCTGGCAGAGGCAGTGGCGTCGGAGGCAGCAGCAGGCTCGACGTGGGAGGCATCATGGCTCGGGGCCATCAAGATCAGAGGGGCAGGCATCGGCTGGAGGGCAGGAGAACCCTGGAATGGCAGTGTCTTCCGTGTGGGAGCAGTTGGTCCAGCGGATAGGTGCGGAGCGGCAGCGGGCGGAAGAGGAGCGGCTCTCCATGGTCAGGGCGGAGTTCTCCATGCGTCGGGCGTTGAGGCGGGCTGAGTGCCTCGAGGAAGCTCGCAGGGAGTTTGAGTTGAACACGGGGTTGTCCCTGCGAGACCTCGGGGCCAGGACAGAGTCCCGCCTCCGGGACATCGACATGGAGTTCGATGATGCCCTGGCCGGCAACATCACGGAGTGAGCCGCAGGACTTGCCCGCTGCCATTGTATATAGTTCTTTAGTTAGTTAGTGGTAGGTTTCCTTTATTTTCTTTATTTTTCTTTGGACCGCTCGGACAATGGCCACTTTTCTGTATATATTTGTAGTGTTAGGTAGTAGTAGTTTTCATTTGTGGTGTTGGGCTCATGGACCCTGGGATATTCTTTTTGCATCGTTTTTATTTGGACAACATTTTTTGGATTTATATGTGTGTTCTCCATGACTCAGTTGTTTTTCCTTATTTTTTTCACCCATTTTTTTCCTTTGGACTACATTAGTTTTTGAATTCCTTTGTTTTTTGATTTTTTCTATTTGTTATCGGACATGGACCATTTGTTTTGTCATCCCCATTATTGTGTGTTTCATTTCTTTAGTTCTTTTTCATCTTTAATACATATTTATATTACTTTCATTTGTGGTATTTTCTCATTGGTTTCATGCATTTCATGATATGGGTTTTGACATTCACTTGCACCCATTGTGTATGTGTGTGTGACGGACATGTGTTCATTTACATACTTGCCATTGGGGTTGTATCATGTAATTGCATCTACTATGTGGGTGGATGCAATCCTTGGCTGGCTGTTTGTGCTGGGTGTGCTGCCCATTACTGCCATGATTGAGTTTCGTCAGGACCTGGGGGCAGGGGGACATGGGTGGGGGCCTGCTGGCAGGTGCCCCACAGTGCTGGGGGGTGGGGGTGGTGGGAGACATGAGTTGGACATGGGTGGGGGCCTGCTGGCAGGTGCCCCACAGTGCTGGGGGGTGGGGGTGGTGGGAGACATGAGTTGGACATGGGTGGGGGCCTGCTGGCAGGTGCCCCACAGTGCTGGGGGGTGGGGGTGGTGGTAGACATGAGTTGGACATGGGTGGGGGCCTGCTGGCAGGTGCCCCACAGTGCTGGGGGGTGGGGGTGGTGGGAGACATGAGTTGGACATGGGTGGGGGCCTGCTGGCAGGTGCCCCACAGTGCTGGGGGGTGGGGGTGGTGGGAGACATGAGTTGGACATGGGTGGGGGCCTGCTGGCAGGTGCCCCACAGTGCTGGGGGGTGGGGGTGGTGGTAGACATGAGTTGGACATGGGTGGGGGCCTGCTGGCAGGTGCCCCACAGTGCTGGGGGGTGGGGGTGGTGGGAGACATGAGTTGGACATGGGTGGGGGCCTGCTGGCAGGTGCCCCACAGTGCTGGGGGGTGGGGGTGGTGGGAGACATGAGTTGGACATGGGTGGGGGCCTGCTGGCAGGTGCCCCACAGTGCTGGGGGGTGGGGGTGCAAGGGGACATGTGGCTTGGCTGGGGGGCATGCCCATGGTGGATGGGCTGCCTGCGGGACATGACCAGGGGTGCAGGGTAGTCCCCTGTGGTGTGGGCTGCCTGCAGGAGTCGTGGAGGGGGTAGGGGGGAGACCTGGGGGGACCCACACTGGCAATTCACCTCTTCAACTTCCCGCACACCCACGTAATACACTGCCCCACTCGCACAGGCCCATTCGCGTGTAGAATTTCTCGCGCAACCCTGAAATTCACGTACCCAGCCCGATCGCGTGTAGAATTTCTCGCGCACCCCTGAAATCCACGTACCCAGCCCGATCGCGTGTAGAATTTCTCGCGCACCCCTGAAATCCACGTACCCAGCCCGATCGCGTGTAGAATTTCTCGCGCACCCCTGAAATCCACGTACCCAGCCTGATCGCGTGTAGAATTTCTCGCGCACCCCTGAAATCCACGCAGCACGCTCCCCCAGGCCCGATCGCGTGTGAAACTTCACGCGAGCCCCTGAAATCCACGCAGCCCGCTCCCCCAGGCCCGATCGCGTGTGAAACTTCACGCGAGCCCCTGAAATCCACGCAGCCCGCTCCCCCAGGCCTGATCGCGTGTGAAACTTCACGCGAGCCCCTGAAATCCACGCAGCCCGCTCCCCCAGGCCCGATCGCGTGTGAAACTTCACGCGAGCCCCTGAAATCCACGCAGCCCGCTCCCCCAGGCCCGATCGCGTGTGAAACTTCACGCGAGCCCCTGAAATCCACGCAGCCCGCTCCCCCAGGCCCGATCGCGTGTGAAACTTCACGCGAGCCCCTGAAATCCACGCAGCCCGCTCCCCCAGCCCCGATCGCGTGTAGGATTCCTCGCGCACCCCTGAAATCCACGTACCCAGCCCGATCGCGTGTAGAATTTCTCGCGCACCCCTGAAATCCACGTACCCAACCTGATCGCGTGTAGAATTTCTCGCGCACCCCTGAAATCCACGCAGCACGCTCCCCCAGGCCCGATCGCGTGTGAAACTTCACGCGAGCCCCTGAAATCCACGCAGCCCGCTCCCCCAGGCCCGATCGCGTGTGAAACTTCACGCGAGCCCCTGAAATCCACGCAGCCCGCTCCCCCAGGCCCGATCGCGTGTGAAACTTCACGCGAGCCCCTGAAATCCACGCAGCCCGCTCCCCCAGGCCCGATCGCGTGTGAAACTTCACGCGAGCCCCTGAAATACACGCAGCCCGCTCCCCCAGGCCCGATCGCGTGTGAAACTTCACGCGAGCCCCTGAAATCCACGCAGCCCGCTCCCCCAGGCCCGATCGCGTGTGAAACTTCACGCGAGCCCCTGAAATCCACGCAGCCCGCTCCCCCAGCCCCGATCGCGTGTAGGATTCCTCGCGCACCCCTGGAATCCACGTACCCAGCCCGATCGCGTGTAGAATTTCTCGCGCACCCCTGAAATCCACGTACCCAGCCCGATCGCGTGTAGAATTTCTCGCGCACCCCTGAAATTCACGTACCCAGGCCAATCGCGTGTGATGACACCCGCACACCCCTGGAATACACGCTCCCCGCTCTGCGTTTGCTGCTGCCCTTTGCGCTGGATTGGGTATTTTGATGGCTTTTCCCTGCGCGAGGGGCGTTCTTGGGGGCGTTACTGGCGCTGCTGCAGGGTCGCTGCGCCACTCTGCGCCACGGCTAGTTGTGGTTGTTGGAATCCATGAATACGCTGTGCGCCTGAATGTGTTTTGGCGCACGCGGCTGGCGCAGACTACCGCACGCGCACACTGTGCGCCAGCCGCGTGCGCCACTTGTGCGCTGGATTCTATGAATCGGCCCCTTAATCTCATGTCTGGGGTGGCATGGTTTAATTTGATTCACATGAACAAACTGTTCTATTGCTGTTTCACCTTCAGTCTTCAAAATTTTATAAACTATAGGAGACACCTTATCTATAATTCGAAATGGCCCCTGCCAGGCTGCTAAAAATTTAGAATTATTCTGTTTACCTTTTCCAAAATGAAATTTATACACCTGATCAGCCTCACAATATTCCTTTACTGATGTCTTTTTATCATAATATGACTTTGCACTGTCAGCAGCTCTTTCTAGATTTTTCTGTACAAAAGCAAATGCATGTTGTAAATGCTTCCTCAGTTCATCAATGTATTCATGAACTGCGGATGCACTCACAAGTGTCTGCTCATGTGTTCTGTATAGCAGGTGTTGTGGTAACTGTCATGATCACTGCTTCCAAGGAGTCAGGAACAGCCCAACATCCTTGGAAGCAGGCCCCTAACCGTTACCTTAGGCACCAGCCGGTCCCCACTGGGACCTTTTGGGCCTTGTCCTGGCGCCGGTGGCACCAGGCTCATCAAAGTCATCGGTCCCGGCACTGGAAGCGCCGGGCTCATATTATGTATGAAGATGCTTGGGTGGACTTACCTGCAGCAGACCATGCTGCTTACTTACCAGCCACTTAGAAGTCCTCTGTGAACAGGAACTACTTTCTTACCTGGGTGGGGCAAGCTCCACTCCCTGGATACAGCACTGGAACACTTCTGGAACTGGAACTCTTTTCTTACCTAGGCGGGGCCGTGGAGGAAGACGCCTCATCACTCCAAGGCTATTTAAACCACACCCGATAGATGAAACGTGCTTCGCGTTATTCTGCATCTGCAGCATAACGCTCACCGAGTCTGTTCCGGCCTTTCTTCTTTCGATCCTGAATCTGCAAGAATTATACTTACCATTCCTGTATCCAGTCGACAACAGCACCTGCAAGGACAAGAAACAACAGGTTAGCAAGGCAACCTTTACAAGCAGTGCTTACTCACCTGATCCATCGGCTGCGGTCATTTCTTCACGCTGCACCTCCGCCTGTGAAGACAAAAGCATTGTTATTACTTACCGGCACTCCGCGAATTCCGGATTTCTTCACGCTGCACCTCCGCCTGTGAAGACAAAAGCATTGTTATTACTCACCGGCACTCCGCGAATTCCGGATTTCTTCACGCTGCATCACCGCCTTTGAAAACAAAAGAAGAGACATTAGACAGGTATTTACTTACGCCCATCGCGCTCATCACAATAGAACGCCTGCAAATACTCCGGCGTCTCTTCAGCACGGACTAAGCAGCAAGGGAAAAAGACAGTTTGAGCGTGTGCATTTACTTACTCATTTCCAGGCGCTTCACTCCATCTTCCATCTCCAGAGTCCTGCAAGACAAAAAGGGAAAAGCATTATACAGAGTCCTGTTCAATATTGACGTGCCACGCACCTAAAGACTATAAAGACTAAAAAGGTGCCCGGAAACTCACCGCTCGTGCAGTTAACGACGGTAACGATCCTCTGAGTTCAAGAGGCCTATGTTTCACCAGTGAAGGAACTGGCAACGGCACCCTGCACCAGACGCAGATGGAGAGTCCAGCATTCACCTATCTAAGGTGAGCACGTGACCTGGGGGATTCTACGGAGAAGCTAGGAAGAGAGGGAGAGGGAGAGGAACATTCAACAGCCCAGACCCTTAACCCCCATATTCTTTCACCTACAGAAACCTCACCCTTCGGGTTCGACACACAGTGAGAAGAGGTTCGACCCCAGAAGCCAATCGAGTCCTGCACATCACTTTTCGAGTCACAAACACCTTCCTGCCAAGACCAGCGCCTCCGTGGGAATCAGGTGAGCGTTACAGTAACACCATTTTCCTACCTGTTAAAACTTCATGAGGGCTGCTACATGTTGCTTTGGCAGGAGTTGATCTGATTGCCTTCAAAACCAAAGGTAAACATAAATCCCAGATGGAACCTGCTTCTACCACGAATTTCTTTAATCTGTCCACAACAGACCTATTACTGCGTTCAACTCAACCCGAAGAAGCAGCCCGATATGCAATATGTAGTTTTCTTTTCACACCTAGTATTTGCCATACCTTACTCATTAGAGCACTTGTGAAATTACTTCCTCTGTCTGATTCTATTCTTTGTGGCAACCCAAACCTTGAAAACACATGATTCACCAACAATGTGGCTGCTGTTTGCGCACTACAATCTGGTGCAGGAATA
The DNA here is from genome assembly GCF_040938575.1 of Ambystoma mexicanum. Lineage (NCBI taxonomy): Eukaryota > Metazoa > Chordata > Amphibia > Caudata > Ambystomatidae > Ambystoma > Ambystoma mexicanum. The sequence goes on along the minus strand of NC_090929.1, from coordinate 1,317,388,783 downwards.
CACTCAATCCACTTCGACATCAAACACACCACGGTCAAAATATAACGGTTCCACCTGCTCGATCTCTTTACCGGCACTACATAGTCTATTTGCAAATCTGACCATGGAAGAGTTAGGCCTCTTTTCATTAATGGAGCTCTGTACATTGGTGAAGCAGGTTTAAATTGGGCACATACTAGACATCCTCTAGTATATAATTTCACATTTTGGGACATATGTGGCCAATAAGCATAATCCTTTAGTATTTCCAATGTTTTTTGTGAACTTCTGTGGCCTGCAGTTATTGCATCATGTGCATGGTGTAGCATTAGCCCTCTGAATGAAAGGGGTACCACCCACTGTATCTGTCCTGTTATGGACTCTCTAATCATGAGTCCATCCTGTAGTCTAATTTGTTTTTTATTCTTTAATAGCACCCTCAACTCTTCTTTTCCCATACAATCATTTTCTGTTAAAGGGTTTTGTTCAGGATCTATAAAATGATTATAATAGATTCCCAAAATTCGATAATTTTTTTGTGCCTCAATCAGATCTTGGTCTGGTGTATCATAACTCCACTGTACCACTGGTTGCTCTGTCTCCTTTGGTGCTTTAGAACGTGTTACTGCATCAATTTGTATTTCACCCAGTAAATCATCAATCGGTAGCAATTCTCCCATCACAGCCCCGATTTTAGCCAGGTGATCTGCCTCATCATTTCCCTCTTTATCCTCTCCTGGAGTTTTTAAATGCCCACAAATTTTCCTCCAGTATATTGTTAAATCATTTTCTGACACCAATTTGTCTATGGCTTGTATCATTTGTCCATGTTTAAGTGGCTTTTTGTTGTATGTAACCATGCCTCTCGCCTTCCAGCCAGGTAAATATTCCACAAAGCTATTTCGTGCATAGTCAGAATCAGTCACCAGGACAATTTCACTGAATTTGTTATCAACTGCAGTAGCAATTGCTTTATAAATGGCTGCCAATTCCGCTACTTGACTGCTCCTAGCACCAATTCTCATCCCTATACTCGGGATGCCTTCACATTTCAACCAGACATTTCCTATTCCTGACACTAATTGTTTATTACTGTCATTTTCAATGTGGAAAGCACAATCATCAACATATACAGTTGGCAAGTCCTTGCATGTCTTTTCATCAAAAGCTTTGTGTGGTGATTGTTCAAATTCCTGCAAATTAGGTTCCACTTCCATTTCGTTTGATACTTGTTCAGCTGCACAGTCATGTAAATCTGCTAAACCTTGAGCAATTGTTTTTTTTTTATTTTGGCCATATCTCACTTCGACAGGAAAACCTTGCAATGCCAGCGTCCATGAAGTGATTCTGGACTGTGCTAGATTACCTGACCTAATTCTTTTACTCTCTAAAAACTGCAAAGGTTGATGATTTGTTTCAATAATCACCTTTTCTCCCTGAACAATGGGGTGGAAATGCTGTAGCGCCCACACAGTGGTTAATAGGGCCTTTTCACATTTATTGAATTTCATTTCAACTTGGGAAAACACCAAACGTGCATAGGCAATGGTTTTGTGATTCAAATCATGTTTTTGTGATAACACTGCTGACATACAATGTTCAGAGAAACCTATTTCTAAAAAGAAATCACTATCCTTTATGGGATATGCTAAACATGGTTCCTTTACAAGACATTCCTTTAATTTAGCCACTGCCTCAGACTGCTCTTTTTCCCATTTCCAGGGTGTATTCAGTTTAAGCAGTTTAGTCAATGGTTGAGTGATTTCAGCATAATGTTCAATGAACTTTCTGTTATAGCCTATCATTCCTAATAAACTGTTTACCCCTTTCACATTTTTAGGGTCTTTTAGTTTTTGTATAGCCTCTATTTTTTCTTTTGTGGATTTAGTCCATGTTCAGTCACTTCATGGCCTAGGAAATTCACCTTTTTCTTGCACCATTGTGCTTTTTGTAAAGATACTTTGGCGCCTGCTTTCTGCAATTGGCCAAGAACATGTCTTATTTCATCAAAATGGCTTTTCAAGCTTTCATTTTTTATCAAGACATCATCTACATAAATTATGGTTCCTCTTTCTGCTGCATCAGGCAGGGCCTTCCTCATAAATATTCCAAATTCACTCCCACTATTGACGTACCCAAATGGAGTTCTAACCCATGCGTATTGAGTCTTATCAAATGAAAAGGAAAATAAATTCTGCATCTCCTCTGCCAATGGCACGCACCAATACCCAGAGGTGAGATCTAATGTGGTAAATACTTTTGAACCATGTATCTGAGCTAATCAATGATCAATGAATGGCAGTGGCCATCTGGATACTGGCACTCTTTTATTTAACTCCCTCAAATCTGCACACAGTCGCCACTGGCCATTTGGCTTTAACGCACCTAAAATAGGTGTGTTAGATGTGCTATGAATGGGCCTGATGATTCCCCGCGACTCCAAATTTTTAATAATCTCTGCCAATGACTCTAAACATGCGAATGGTAGACTATACTGGCGTGCAAATATTGGACTTCTGTTACACCCTTCCGGTAGCATGGCCACATGTAAATCAGTTACACCGCAATCATAAGCATCTTTTGCAAATACATCTTTAAACTCCATAAATATACTCCTCAGTTCATTTCTATCCTCATCGTTGTCACATGCATCCGCTGATACAATCTGCTCCTCTCTCATTTTGGAGAATTCTGGAAAATGTTCTGGCATGGGAATCTCAGCGCTTTCCTCTAATTGTGTGGCTGTGTCTCTTTGTAAAGCTGCCACTTTTAAATGTTTTGGCATATCAGTTTCCACTTCAATGGGCTGATTTTCTATTTCATTTTTATTTAAGTTAAATGTTATGCAATCCTCTTGATGACAGCACACTGTCTCGCTTGAATCATAAGGGTACACAGAATGAATTTTAAGTATCCCTTTGGGCTGAGAGTCCAGGTATTCTGGCAACTCACCCTTAGCATCTACATACTTTTCAGGGATATTTCCAATCAACATGTTATTTAGATCTGCTGTGTAATGTGATTTTTGTATGGCCATTCCTACTGGGGAGTTTTCCTCTAAATGAATATCCTGACAACCTCTATTATTCACCATCATTTTTACAGACCCTTCACCTACATCTACCAATGGAATGTATTCATAATCCAGACCTTGCTGTTTTATGGATTCATTCAGACACACAAATGCATCAGAATCTTTCATCTGCTGTCCATTTTTGCATTTCTGTGTTATGGCAAACTGCTTTGTGAATGCAGGGATAACAGTATCTTTCCTCATTTGTAATTCAATTGCATAAGGGACCAGCTGTGTGCAATGATAAGCCCTTCTTTTGTCTTCAAATGCAGGTGCCGGCCCACCTATGCATTATTTTTTGCAACAATTTCTCATTAATGAAGCTCCTTTCCTGTCAAGCGCTAAAGTGGCTTTTATTGTTTTAGAATAGTCATTTATCCCAACATGAACCCATGGTTGTTCATCTTCCATGTGTATTTCAGCAAGAGTGGTAATGTGTTTTTCTGAACCTGCTCTAGGAGCAGTATTCTGTTTGCATGTCTTCTCTTTTAAATAAAAACGTAAAGAGTGCTCATCTATGGCAGTTTGCCATTCTTTCCTTGGGTCTAAGTATATTTGTACAGGTAGTTTTTCATTTTCGCTCTGCATTTTGTCTTGACACATTAATATCACAGTGACACTAGGTATGCAACCATTCTGGAGATATACCTCCACTGCATCATTTGTTTTGGCAACAATGTGACATTCATTTATGTTGCTGTTTTGCGATTTTAGTTTCTTAGGTCTCAATGGTTTTTTGGTTAAGGACCACAGTACTCCATTCACCCCATCTATGAGCAGAGATAATCTTTTCAGGCAATCTGTTCCCATCAGAAATGGAATATCACAAATGGATGTGACCAATACCTCCTGTTTCATTCTGTGTTTACCTTTCTTTATGTCAACCTCGGTGGCGCCCATAATAGGCATCTCCTCCCAATTAAAATTATGCATTGGACCTTGATTTTCCTTCACTGTGATCTGATTCTGTGGGGATCTCTCTTCATTGATACTCTTTATTAATTCTTTATGCATAATTGTGGCCTGTGCGCCAGTGTCAATCATTGCAAATGTTTGGCATTTTTTTTCTACCGTGATGGGAGCGTAATACCTGTCTTCAACTTCTTCTAACACACATAAGAAGTGTGAATTCTTACTGATTTCGGGGCTCAACTTTCTCAGGCCTTTTTCACTTTTGGCTAAGCACATTGGTAAATGGAAAGACATTTTTCCCTCCCTTTTGCCCATTTCTGTGCAAGATACTTTATTCATTTCTCCATGTTCAGAGGTTTTTTGGGGTGTGGCCACTGTTCGCCTATCCATCCAGGTATCATCAGGGTCCATATTACAACCTTCCAACTGAACATGTGTGACAATATCATTCAGCAATTTGTCATTGTCTAATTCTGTGCACTTGTGATCATTTAGTGCGGTATCAGCCCTCTTAACCTCTTCACAAATGTGTGGCTCAAAGAATACTTCAGGTGATTGACATGTACACTCCTTTGGAGTATTTCTTTTTACTGCCTGTGTTTGGATATTATTCTGAATGCCCGGGGAAGGAGTTATAGCATCGCCACTTACTCCCAGTTCACTGGTATTCCCCATGCATGAGTCATTTTTCCTAAATCTGTCTCTTTGTTTTTTTGGATCTTCAGGTTTTCTTATTTCATTTCTACATATCGCCAATGTTTGATTTAGTTCTAGGTTAAACCGTACCTCTCTTTTAGAAGTATTTGCATTTTCTGTTACATGTTCATGTACTGGTATTTTCACTTTTAAATCATTAGGCATCTCAGAGTCATTATGCAAAATTACATCAGAGCAAACTGTCTTTTTGGCGCTGCAGGTATCATAAGTACCTAGTAACTTTTCAGAAGCCCCCCGATCATTGCTATGGCCTTCTGCCCCCTCCTTTGATGACTGTTTTTGTGTTGTACAGAACTTTCCTATTTGCTCAGCCAACATTTTCACTTGGGCCTCGAGGCACTGGAATCTTTCCATCTCTCTAGAATCCTCTCTCTGTGGCCTAGATCGATATTGGTTGTTTTCTCCCTGATTGGATCTATTTTGATACCTCTCAGGAGAATGATTTCTATTGGGATGGTTCCTGAATTCTTGATTCATTTGCGGAGGGGAGCGGGGTGCACCCATCCTTTGGTTGTAGTCCCCTGGTGGGGAATCATTGTACTGACGTGACATGTAGTGCATATTCTGTCTCATGTCCTGTCTCTCATGTGATGGGTACTGGCCCCTATGTTGATTCCCATTATCAGGAAATCGATCCACATATCGGGGTCTATTCTGATTACCATATATCATGGTATTGGGATCAAATCTGCTTTGTGTCCCCAATGTCTAAGGACCATCATTTCTTTGATCCTGATTTTGTCTCTGGTTATTGTTCATACCTGACATATCAGGTCGATAGCCTCCCCGGGGCCTATCTAATTTAGTTTAGTTTAGTTTATTATTTGTAAGGCGTGCCTTGCCCTGGAGCATCAGGGCGCACAAGACATGAATATGCTCAACTTCGTTGCAGGTACATCTGCATGGTCATAGTACAGTATGCAATAGGAAAAAAAAATATGTACAGGTACATGTGCGTGGTCATAATACAGCATACAATAAGCAAAATATGTACAAGGCAGGAACTAGGTCCAGCAAGCAGGTGATACAGGTGAGGGTATACTTAAGAATATAAAGGACATATACAGTGGAATAAATACAGTAATATACATTGGTGTAAATACCGACCGAGGTAATGGTACTGGGGCATGCAGGTGGATCGCCAGTGAGGACAGTCGGGTCCAGTAGGTCAGAGTAATTAGCTGTCATTGGCTCTCAGCCACTTGGTCAAATTCTGCCTGAATTTCAGGAAGGGCTGGGTTCTCTAATGTCATGTGGTAATGAGTTCCACAGCTGAGCTGCTTTGACTGCGAAGCTATGTCCTCCAATAGTGGTACGTTTAAAGCGAGGGACATGAAGGCAGTTCACATTGGCCATTCTTGTAGGTCTAGATGAGGTTCTCAGGTGTATCCTGTCCATGAGGTAGGGTGGTGCCATGTTATTAAGACACGTGTGAGTAAGGGAGGCAATTTTGAGTTGGATTTTGTCCTGAGTGGATAGCCATTTATAGTCTCTTCTTATAGAGGAGATATGCTCTTTTCTGTTTATCTTGAGAGCAGCTCTAAGGGCATTATTCTGGAGGACCTGGATTTTGTGGATGGTCTGTTTGTTAGCCCCAATGTAGAGACCATTACAATAGTCCAGTTTGGGCAGTATGAGGGCTCTGGCAAGTGTGATGCAGCTGTCTGTGGAGAGGAATTGTTTGCTGGCTCTAATGAGTTTGCAAGTATATGCCGTCGTTGAGGCTAGGGAATTGACTTACTTGACAAAGTTTAAAGTGACGTCAAGGTAGAAACCTAGGGTCTTGACTTCCTTTGCCACCTTGATATTATTACCGTCTATGATGAAGCTTGCATAGTCGGGGTTAAGTTTAGTTATGTGAGTCGGGGTGCCTAGGATTATGAGCTCGGTTTTGTCGTCGTTCAGGCATAATCCATGAGTGGCCATCCATGCCTGAACGATGCTGTAGATTTTATTCACTAAAGCCAGGTCCACAGCGTAATCGCCTGAAAGCGGAAGGAGGATCTGGGTATCGTCTGCATAGTTAGTGTCGGCGATACCCAAATGATCCATTTCGTCGAAGAGTGGCTTTGTGAATATGTTATAGAGGGTTGGTGAAACACAGGATCCCTGGGGTACGCCGCACATTATGGGGATCGGGTCAGCTGAGGCTGATGGAGAGAAGTCTTTCATGGTGCGGTTACTCAAGAAGGATTTGATCCATATTATGCCCTCTTTGGAGAAGTGAGCAGCCGAGTCTAGGTGGCTGCATAAGACTGTATGGTCGACTAAGTTGAAAGCTGCTGACAGGTCTAGCAGGAGGAGTAAGACTGCTTGGCCATTGTCCCTACATTGATCTATTTGGGCCTTGAGATCGATAAGGGCAGTCTCGGTACCATGCTGTGGGCGGAATCCAGATTGGCGGGTTCCGAGCAGGTGGTTGGATTCAAGGAAGTTTTGTATTTGCATGTATGCCACTTTGTCTCAAATTTTTAGGAGAAAGGGCACGGTCGTGATAGGCCTAAAATTGGTGGGAATGGCCGGGTCAAGGGTTTGCTTCTTTAGGAGTGGCAGGACCCACGACTCTTTCAGGTTATTCGGTACAGTGCCGGTGGTGAAGGATGAGTTGAGGAGTTTGGTTATGAATGGCGATAATTCTCTCGCAGCATCTTTAATTAGTTGGGCAGGGCATTGATCGCCTTTACAGTTGGACGGTTTGAGTCCCAGGATAACTTTTTCGACTTCAATGGTAGATACCTTGGAGAAGCAGAAGCATATTATTTGTTTAGGTTTAGGTAAAGGTGCTGAGTTAAGAGCGCCATGTGGTGTGAGAGATGCTTTTTTAAGAGCGATTTTAGTTTGAAGGTTGACTACTTTGTTGGTAAGGGCAAACTGAATGTCTGAGCACCATTTTCTGTCCTTGGTGCAGTTATCTTGGGGAGTGATAGGGTTTTCCAGCTCTTTCAAGATACTGAACAGTTCTCTGACACTTGATTTGGATTGGGATATTCTGGTATTGTATGTTTCCTGTTTGGCTAGTAGGATATCTTTTTTGTATTGGGAGGATACCTTTGCAAGTTTCAGTTTGTTTTCTGCTGTAGGAGTGAGTCTCCATATGGATTCTAGTTTTCTTTTGGTTAACCTGAGATTTTTTAGATGAGGGGTGAACCATGAGTTGAGATGTTTTTTTGGTTTGCTAGTACGTAATTTGAGTGGTGCTATGTGGTCAAGGGCTGTGTTCATAGTTTCATTGAAGTGATCAACTAGCACATTAGGATCAGTGTTGGCTGGTAGCGAGTTTAGTTGTGGAAGTATGATGGGCAACAGTTTTTCCGTGGTCATCAGCTTTTTGTTCCTCGTGGGTATAGGAGGGGCAGGTGTGGACTTGGCTGTGACTGAGTTTGAGGCTGTGACTCCTAAGTACCTGGGGCTGATGTAGCTCTCCCTATTACTAGGATCATGTGATTGGAACATTGGTGCAGTGTGTGATGACCTTTGTTGATTACCCCTCTGTTCAGGTGCCAAATTATTTTTACTTGGACATTGAGCAGACTCAAGGGACATTTTGGCTGACCTGATTTTCATCACTGTTGCTGAGGATTCTTTAGATTTAGGTCTAGTATCTTTCATTTTCTCACTTTTTCTACCCTGGTAATAGAGTACCTCATTTAGTTTTGTGCTTTGGTGTACAATCCATTCCAGGGACTTGTCACGGTCAAATTCACGGACCAATTGGGATATGATGTCTTTCTCTAGCCCATAGAAGTAGGCAGTTTTAAACTCATTGGAATTGGGGTCAAAAGATACATCAAAGTGAGAAAATGCTCTTTTTAAGTCTTGTAAAAACTGGCGAGGCGATGTATTAGGCCCAGCAGTGATTGTGTACGCGACTTTCTTTGCCTCCTGCTGGAAAGGAGAAAAATGACGCCTAATCTCTTTTTCGAACTCCGCCCAAGTCATATTCTGCTGTTCATTCAATCCTCTTATAATACTGGCTGTTAGGGCATCTAAAGTTAAATGAAAATATTGCCTGTACTATTCCTTAGGTATCTGGAGGGCTTTAAAAATGTCATGAACCGCTTCTAAGTGATCCCCTATGCAGCATTCCCCTCATTTTTTAAATGGTTTGATCACGGCTTTAATGGATTTCATTATCTTTATGGGGCTACAAAGGGCGCTGCAACCAAGTTCAGTCACCGGCCCAGTCACTGGGGCACTAGCTCTTTGGGTAGAAATAGAATTCACCTCAACTCCATTGAATGTGGTACCCTGCCGCCTCTCCTGGGACATGGGAATGCACATTTGCTGTTCTAAGTCCTTACAGTTTTTAAGGAGCCTGTTTGCTTTGTTTTGCAAATAGTTGTTTTCATCACTCATTTTATTAATTACCTCCTACATGTCGCACATTTGCATTTGGCACTCATTAAATTCTTTATTCCTCTTGTCTCTTTCTTGAAGCATTTTAACCATTTCTTGTTCCGCATTTTGGAGGTCACTTTGTTTTTCATAATGTTCTTTTTGTAAAATCTGCATCTCTAACACAACCTCATCTTTATCTTGTCTAATGTGGTCCACCAATGCTTTTAAGTGTACCAATTCTTGATCACTGTCCTCAAACTGTTTCTTGCTTTTGGACAATTGAATATAAAAATCTCTGCATTTTAACTGCATATCTTTTTGGCATACATCCAATTCTGCTCTTAACATTTCCTCTTTTTTGCTTGCCCCATCTAAGTCAGTCTTTAACCTGTTAATTAGCTGGGTATCATTTTCCTGCATTGTCAGGGACCTATTCAAAATAAACCATATCTTGGCGCATAGCCGTATCAAACAGTCTTTCTCTGCACTTTTATCGGCTGCAAACAATAACCTTAGAAGGCAGACCTGAATTATGCAGCCTTCTGCAAAAAATATTGTCTATTCTGCACCTCACCCTGAATGCGATCATGCCATTCTGAGGTACTATTCGATGACCATATCGATGACCATGTCTCAAGTGCAAATAACTTTGCCTCTAAATATTGCACTAGGTCTGAGAATGTGGATTCCCTTTGAGACATTCTGAAATTTGTTTTTAGTGACACACTGCTATTATGAAATGGGTTCCCTTTAATGTACAGATGGCAGTGTGAGACACACTTGCCACGCCCAGTAGGTGCTCTATGATCACTTTCCTGGCCTGCAACGCACCATAAATATGTTGGGTATTTTGTGTAGATTTGGGGCCTAGCGGTATTTCTTTACCACCAAAAATAAAAATAATTTAGCAATAATCACTCCTTGCATTCAGATTGGGTTTGGTATTATAGTGGTATCATGGCTATGCATTATTTCAGTACACAGATACATTTAGTTGGTATGCATTTTGTTGGTGGTATTTCTGGTGAGCATAATTTCTTTGTTTTATATGTGGCCTCAATATCCAGAACCCCCTTTTCCTTGCTTAGTCAGTTCGTGTGATCATTAGAGAGACCTCAGGCCTACATTTTATGGATACCACAATTTTCACATACAGTATTCACAACCCCTGTGGTATTATCATTAATTTATTTACATTAGTGAGAGTATATCTCCATAGGCCTCTCTCTCTGCTGACTCATGTACGTCCAGCAAACCATTTCATTATGTTCCACTCAGGAATCACACACACACATACACTGAGTGGAACCACGCACACAGCTATTTATAATTGCCCATAACATTACTTTATCTGCATAGAAAATGTTGCAACTATATTACCTAATAACCTCCCCTTTTATTGTGTGATATGGGCTAAATACACCAGAGAAAAGCAGAAGCAAGAAACACTTTACACAGGCTATGATTTAAACAGTTTCATTTCAAAAGCATACATTACCATTTTTGCGAGGCAGTCTTTTCTAGAATAAACATAAGAGAAACAATTGCAAAATACATGGCATTTCATTAGATTCTTTGCAACAATAAAAAGAACAGTGCATCAGTTGACTTGCATTTCTGAATGGGAACATTAGAATGCAATATTTAAACACAGTGATTCTTGATGGAAGCTATCGCTATGCTACCTGCCTGGAATAAATTTCACACACACACTGCCCCCTCACTTTGTACAAGATAATTAATTGCCAGCAAATTGTAGCTGTTCAGCACGCAAAATCTCTGGGCTGGTCGCTTTCTTTAAATGGCTCAGGGCTTCCTTTTAGAGCACCCGGCGAGAACATGCAGTTCCAATCTGCACTCTTTTGTCCTCAAGCCGGTGCTAATTGACTGGAATCTCCAGCCTGTGAAGGACAGCAGTGCACTGGAACGACACTTCTCAATCAGGGAACCCCACAGCAACTCCAGCCAAATCCTCACCGAAGCTGTGCAAAATGTCCACTGCCTTTCTCCCTCCCCGAGATGCACCAAGAGACCTCTGTTACAGCCCCTAACGTGACGTGCATCTAATAAAAGTCTATCATGTCATACCTTCCTTCTTCAAACAATAGCTCACTCTTCAGTAAGAAACTGTATCCACAAATTTCCTGCTTATTCGAGTTTTTTTTCCTGAGCAAGGACCGTGCAAAGCACAGAGAAAGAAAAAAAGAAATTCTGAATGCACGTATAAATTGAGCCTCAGCCTGCCTCATTTTGCACTGGAGAACACATTACAATATTAAGAAGTTAAACTCGTGTTAGTGTTTGTTAAATTAATTAGTTACATATTTAATGTGTCTTATGCAAGAGGCATTTCAAGAGAGAAAAAAAATAATGTGCAAAAATAGTGTGCTTTTAAATGTGAAAAATGATTTGTCATTTACCTGTGTAGCCTGTCTTCATTTACATGTCCATGTTACACTTGCAGCACATTGCTTGCTGTATCACATTATAGTAAAACTTTGATCCCATTCAATGGTGCTGTGCTCCCAAAACACGCTAAATAATCCTACAGCACTTGCAATGCGTGTGCCCTATGCATGTGAAGCCCCAGTTAAATAACTTCCTGTTCTGAAAGCAAGAGGTGGAGCGGTGATATGAGGTAGAAACCGGTATGCACAATGAAAGGAAAACAGCAGCGAGGGTCCACTGCAGAAAATTCACTTGTGTGCTCTTGAAATGCGTGCGCAACATGCGCGTGAAGCCCTGGTTAAGTAACTTCCTCTTCGGAAGGCAGAAGGCGAAACTGTGATACTAGGTAGAACACGTTATCCACAATGAAACCACAATGGAAAGAAAACAGCAGTGAGCGTCCATTGCAATAACTGCACTTGTGTGCCCATACAAAGCTACACAATTATATAATTCTCTGCTCCTGCATCTGATACGTAATGAAACATGCATTTATGTCATGCAATGTGATCACTGCAGTTCTCTCCTCCCTGGTACTGAGATGGCATACTCAGCTTTTGCATCTGAATATAATAATGTCATCCTGCTTCCTGTGAATTCTAATATGTAAACTGGACACAACAATCCTTCTCTCTCAGCAACACCACTTGCAATTTTTCCAAAGACATTTCAAGTTTGTTTGGTAAAAAGATGTTTTATAGTTTTATTGGTTGGCAAAAGATGTGCAAGACTATTCAACTCAAGCACTGAATGCTATTTTTTACCTGGAAGTATTTATAGCACATTTCATTGGAAACATATGTTTAAGAAATGCTCTTTGTAAACATATTTAGATGTACAAATCGTGCAGCAGGTATGTGAACTGGCCACACAAAGAAGGACTACTTAGTTAGAGACACAAAATGGAGAACCTCAACAACCACAAAGACAATCCCAATCCTCAACTGTACACTATGAAATCATGAGCGTGTCTTTAAACATAGATGAACTTAGTAATAAAGAACTTGTAATTTATGTTAAGAATCATGTAATTAGAAATCTTTAATATCGCTGCCCTACTTGTTCCTGTCTTCATTGACACCAGCAATCACCTAAATGAAATCCAGAAAACATAAATGAAAGACAGTTTGATTATACTTCTCTCCCTCTCTCTCCTGATGATGACTTTATAGAACCTCCAAATACTCCTTTTTGTTTTTGCCATTCGTATTCCCCATCCCTATCTTAAATAAAGTTATTGTTTATAGTATGCATATGTTGTATGATATTGTATTGTAAAAAGTTTATTTTTTAAAACTCCAATCAATACTCCACAGACTATATATATGTTTGTGCCCGCTTACACAATGTCTGACATTCGTGGACGGTGTGCCTAGTACGTGCAGGTCCGGTCTCATATGGCACACTTTTAATTAGTCGGCAAACGTTAGCACCTCATTGTGGAAGTCACTACGCATGCACCCATCGGCTTTCAGCCCTGGACGTCGCTGTGGTGTCGCAGACGTCCCCAGATGTCATCACATGCCTGTGTAGCGTAATGGTGTGACTGCAATAGGTGCCTGGACTTTTGATAGATGAATTTACAGACTGCTTCTAAAAGCCATGGGAGGGTGTGTTTTAATTGTGACAGCTGAGCATGGGTCGCCCAGACACTTGGTGGCCTTCAGCTGTTCTGTTATGGGTATTCAGTGACTGTTATAGTATTACAGCTGAATTGGGGGATGGAGGGGGCAGGGGCTGATGTCCCTGTAAGGACTTCTTCTACAGCTATAGTTTGTCCTTCTTTCTTTTTGTCGATCTCCACCCTGATATTGTCCAACTTGCCCTGCATAGTGTCTTGCTCCTTTAAAATCTGAAATAGCTCTTGAACATCCGATTGGCCATTCTGTATTCTGGCATTAAAATAATTTCTTTTTGCTTCTCCTATCGACGATCTATACATTTTAGCAGCTTCTTTATAGGCTACTAAAGCAAGAGGCGAGAAATTAAGCTTCCATTTGTAAAAAAAACATTTAAGAGTTGAAGCTTTGAGCCTTTTTAGCTCTGGGGAGAATCTAGCATTATTTTTACTCTGATCCTTACGGAGGGGTTCAAGTCCAAAATGGCATCCAGCAGGCTTAGCAAGGGTTTGATTTGTTCCAATGAGATGTTCTTAAGATTTCCTAGAGGCTTAGGTCCACCCTTTTCCCGTTTAATTTTCATGGGGAATTGCATCTGGACTATAAATTGTACGAAAAATGGTCAGACCATGGACATGGTGACACTTGTATCTCCCTGGTAACAACCTTCAGGGTAGAGACCCAATTTAGTGTGTGCCCCATACAGTGAGGGGGTAATTCATGTATTATTTGCACTGAAAAAAATTGGATTTGTGCGCCATTCTGCCCGCAAATCCCCATTTGTTAAAAAGGGATATGCGGGCAGAATGGCGCACAAATCCTGTTTTTTTCGGTGCAAACAATCCATGAATCAGGGCCAGAGACTCTTTGGTCAAAACCTAGATCAGATAGGGCTAACTGTAGTTCAGAGGCTGTTTTGTCATCATCATGCCCTAGTCAACAATTGAAATTGCCCATAATATAACATTGGTGTTAGGTTTCAAGAGGGAGCTCATTCACAGTAGCTTCTGCATTCAAAATGTCCATTAGCTTCCCAGATTGCTAGCGATGATTTGAAGATAAATTCTACCCTTCCCCTTTGACTTCTCTTCTTTCCTGGTGCAACATATGGTAATCCTCCGGGATGGCTAGGTTCAAGGAGCACCAGCCAAATTCACATAAGGTGTACTAACAGAAGGTGATCTGGGGGCATCACAAGAATCAATATTAAAAATAACATATATTTAGGATCAAATAATGTTTTTAAGGCTTTTCCAGCCATACCCCGGGCGAATTACCCATAGGTTGGCTTACTGTGAGCTGAGGAGCAGGTGATGCTTTCCTGTCAGTGAATATATTTCTTGCTGCTGCAATTGCCGTGAGAACCTCGGATGTTCACATAGTGAAAAAAAAGTTCGCAGTACAGAAAAGGGTTGAGGCTTCCTGCTTTTCTGCCCAGCACTGCCTGGTACAGACCAGCATGGCTACTTTGAGCATTCGCGTTCGCGCCTGGATCGAAGTTAAGTATGCCTCAGAACAGCAGTTTACTATGGGAGCTGTAGTTCTGAAGGCGACGGAGCAGAGCGTGTAGAATCGAACTCAAATTGCACAGTCAAAATAGTAAAAGAAGGCTTTGTAAGGCCAATAGGGGGTATCTGACAATAAAGTACTCAGTAAAAAAAAAGTGGTCAAAAGAATAAAAGCACCTAAAATAAGATAAGGTTTAAAATACTAAAAACAACTCAGAAATAACACAACAGCAGAAAGGTCAATCTAAGAGGCAGAAAGGGATGTTAAGCCTTTAAATACCGGCACAGACCGGCCTGGCTTCATCGAGCTGATGCTTTTGTGCCTGGATCGAATTTAAGTATGCCTCAGAACTACAGTTTACTATGGGAGCTGTAGTTCTGACGGCGACAGAGCATTGCATGCAGAGTGTATAGCCTCTGATTCAAATCACACAGTCAAAATAGTAAAAGAAGGCTTTGGTAGACCAAGAGGGGTTATCTGGCAATAAAATACACAGTAAAAAAAGTGGTTAGAGAATCAAAACACCTAAAATAAGATATGGTTTAAAATACTAAAAACAGTTCAGAAATAACACAACAGCAGAGAGGTCAATCTAAGAGGCAGAAAGAGATGTAAAACCCTTAAATACCGGCACAGACTGGCTTGGTGTTCGTGCCTGGATCAAGTAAAGTTAAGTACGCATCAGAACTACAGTTTACTGTGGGTTTTTTTTGGCTAATGACCACAAACCCCATTTACCCCATCAATGAGGAGTGACAGTCTCCTCAGACAATTTTTTGCCCCTATAAGGAAAGGAATTTCATTAATTGTTGTGACCAATACTTTCTGTCTCATCCTATGCTTCCCTTTCATTAGGTCAACTTCAGTGACACCTTCGATAGGTATTCCTTCCCCATTGAAATCAACCACAGGGCCTTTATTCTACCACATCTTTACACAGTTTTGTGGAGATTTCCCCTCATTCATGCTTTGCATCAGTTCCCTTGACATTATTATTGCTTGTGTTCCTGTGTCAATCATTGAAAACGTATTATTCTACTCTTCAACAGTGATAGGAGCATAATATCTATCCTCACATTCTTCTATTTTTAGGATAAAATAATGTTGTTACGGCTTGTCTCGCCAATAACCCACATTCTTATAGTATGCGTATTAACGGTGAATTACTACTGATCTCGGGAATTACCCTTTTCAGACCAGCCTGACTTTTTGCTAGGCAAAAGGGCATATGAAATGACATGTTACCCCCAATTTTGCCCAATTCCTTTTGAATTTATTTGTCTATTCTCCTAGACTCAGCACCCATTTGAAGTGTAGACACTGACTGCCCCCCTGACTTGGGACCACTAGTGTTCACTTCCCATTAATTCATTGTTCTTTCCCCATTGTCTCTGTCTCTGTCTTTTCCACTTACCTCAACTCTGGAACCTATTGACTGTGTATGTTCACAAGTCTCAGGTGACAGAAAGTCTGTTTCTGGTGTATGACACCTGCATTTTGCACGGTACCTGTCATTGCTGTTTCTTCGACTGCCTGTGGTTAAAAATATTCCTCAGGTGACTGAACTGCATCTGCTTTTTGGGGAATTTTCACTTATGTGGGTGCATACATGGCATTTTGGTTATCAGGTAAGGATAAACTACCTGTTGATCCTGACTGATTTTTTTTTTAAATTGCCATCTAGGGAGCTGCTCTTTTGGTGTTTCCAGTTCATTTCTTATTTCCTGCTCCTCATTTCCACACACCTGAATGTTCAGGTTGAAATCTAATTTAAACCACACTCCCTTCTTGTGTTTGTTATTGTTTCCTGTTCCCCTTTCATTCTTTTGTTTTTTTTTTGGTTTTAACTCGTTAGATAACTAAGTGTTTTTATTCAAAGATAATTCATGGGCATCTGTGTTCAAATCATGACAAAAACGACTACCTTGTCACTTGTTTTCGATACATGCAAGTTCACTCCTATGACCTTCTGCACCTTCATTTGGTTGTTGCTTGAACTGCACATAGTTTCCCTATTTGCTCACACAGCATTTTAACCTTGGCCTCTAAGCACTGAAACCTGTGTATGGGCCTCATTACGACCCTGGCGGTAGGGGGTTAACGGTACCGGTGGAGCTGCCAGCGCTGTTAACCCCCTACCACCTCATTACGAGTTCTGCTCGCGGGTCCCGGTAAGGACACCTGGTAACACCTCCCCATACCTCCCCATACCCATTGAGCTCTATGGGGGCTCGAATGGGGATGAGCCAGGTCCGGGTTCCTTGAATGGGGAAATTCCGGGCCCTCCAAGGTAAGAATGGTCCGGTATTTCCCCATTCAGGGAACCCGGACCCGGTACCTGGTATGGGGGTAGCCATGCCTCTAAATGTGGCATGGCTACCTCCATAGTCGTAATGAGGCCCTATGTCTCTGAATTCATCCCATTGTGGTATGGTTAGGTACTGGTTAAATTCAGGCCTGTTCTGGTATCTTTCATTAGATTGATTTCTGTTTGTGTTTCCCCTGAATTCACGTGGCACAGGAGGTGGGGAACATAGGGTGACCATCCTTTGACAATGGTCACCCTGTGGTGGGAACTGACTATATTGGTGCGGTACATAATTCAAATGTTGTCTTTCATGTGGTGGCAATTGTTTCCTCTGCTGGTTTCCATTTTCAATGAATTGGTTTACATACCTTGATCTTTCCTGGTAGCCATACACCATTGTGTTAGGGTCAAAACTACTCTGGGCCCCTTGTGTCTGGTATGGACCGTTGTATATCTGATTCTGTTAGTTATTAAGACCTGGCCTATCCTGCTGAAACCCCACACTAGGGGCGTTACCAAGGTACCTAGGACTAATGAAAGAACTTCTTTCGCTGGGATCAATGGATTGGAACATAGGAGTTTGGGGTGGTGGTCTCTGTTGAGCCACACCCATTTGTCTGTGTTGTGTGTTGTTCCTTGCTTGCGTTTGGCCTGATCCCAATGGCATTTTGACAGTATTCACTTTGAGAATTGCTGGTGCAGATTCTTTAATCTTTGATTTTGTTTCTTTATTCTTAACTATCTCCTAATTTTTCTCATTAGAGATTATGTCATAAATCATGGTTGTCTGTTCAGTGATCCATTCTAGTGGTTTTTCTCTATCAAACTCCCGGATTAGCTGACACTGAGACAATTTCTTTTTGAAGCCCACAGAAATACGGAGTTTTGAATTCTACTGAATTAGGCTTAATTGTCATATTAAAATGCAAGAATGCCCTTTTTAAGTTTTGAAAAAACTGACGAAGGGATTAATTTGGTTGTGAAGACATGCTATATGCAGCTTTCTTGGGTTGCTGTGTAGACTAATAGGGTGGGAATTGCTGTCTAATTTCTTTCTCAAAATCCACCCATGACACATTTTCCAGTTCATTTAGGCCACGGATAACGCTTGCAGAAGCTGCATCCAAAGCAAGGTGAAAGTACCCCCCTTATTGTTTGCTACAGATCTGAAGGGTTTTAAATATATCATAGACCACCTCCAAATGGTCTTCAATAGAGCTATAGCCTCCTTTTTTGAATGGTCTGATCAACGTTTTGATTGATTTCATCATTTTTAAGGTGCTACATTGTGCATTCTGGGATGTGTAATTTTGTCCCTGTTGCGGGTGATTCAGACTCTAATACTGGATCATAGCTAGGCCTTATCAGGTGGACAGATGCTGCCAGATTTCCATGGGTAAGACTGGGTTAAATTCAGCCTCAGTGAATGTATTGCACTGGTGCTTTTCTTGAGATTTGAACGTAGAGATTTGCTGTTCCATTTCTTTGCACTGCACACAGAGCTGCGGTGTCTCATGGGAAAGAGCAGAATTCTCATTCTTGACTTTAGTGATTATTCCTTGCAACTCATTGATTTGCGCCTAATAATGGTCAGTTGTTTTGGTTTTCTCTTCACTCTCATCCAACAATTTAAATATTTCACTCTCCAATGCACATAATTCCTTAGCGTTCTTACCACCATCCTTTCTAAGTGGCGGAATTTCTGGAATTGCAACATCTCTATACTGTCGTACCTTGTCTAACAAGGTTTTTAAATGGATTAATTCTCGCTCACTTTCAGCAACTTGTTGGTCTCTCTGAGCCCACCATGCATCAAGGTTGCTGCATTTGGCTTGAAGTCCAGTGTCTAGCTCTGTTGCCTCATCACGAGTTTGGCGGTAACCCTTAAATGCAGCAGTAACACTGTTACTGCCGCATTTAAGGGTCTGCCAGATCATGGCCTTGGCAGATTTCCCCTCAGCTGGGGGGAAATCTGTGTCAAATTTGCCAATTTCTGGCATTATTACCACTGGTGGGAAATCCGCCGGTGGTAATAGTGCGAATTTTCCCCATTGGGCCCTATGGGGAATGGGCATTAACGGTTCTGCCAAACCATTTATCCGTTGCTAATAGCGCCGGGGGTTTGGCGATAGGCTAACAGCGTCAGCGGTAATAGCGCCGGCGTTACCACCCAACTCGTGATGAGGCCTAACTCTACCTTCATCTGATCCACCCAATTACATTCTTTATCTAAATTACACTGCCCTACACTGCCCTAGAAACTATAGAGGCAAAATATATGACTTGGTTCGATAGACTAGAAAGCAAAATATGGCACCTGGTCCTAAAGATCTCTGATACGGTCCCCATCGAAGCTGGGTTTGATCTCTCTCAGTACACTATGGAAAATGTGGTGTTGTAAACTCTTTACGAATTAAGATGTCAGAACAGAACCATAACAGTTTTTAATGAACATCATAGCTATGAATATGGATGATAACATTAATGTAAATTAATTTCTGGTAAGCTTACCAACAATTGTGACAACCTTTTCGTATAATATTGGTATCCCGATGTATGGGGACGATATTGAGGTTACCATCTTTGAAACACATCTTTAAAAGAGAACAATGGAGTGGGATATGTGCAACAACATAACAAAACACAGTAGGTATACTCAATATACTCTGATGGGATAAGAAATTGTATAATCAAAAAGATAGATTACCAAAATGTGCAATCTGGGGCTGTACCTTTTCATCCTATTGCTTCGGTTTAATCTATTGTCTTGCTATGAATTCCTAGGAAGCTGGTCAGCTATACTGTACTAAGATAGATTATGTTGCTTGTGCAAGAAAGAGGTGGAAACCAGTAGACATCTACTGACAAACTTTATGTATTGTCAAGAATATTACAATAAAGGTTACAGGGATCTGGTTAGTGATCCGAGAATGGTACCGACTGACCAATTTTGGTCAGCCATATATACAGCAGACACCTTAGTGTATGCGGGAGCGGCATACTATATTTGGAAAGAAATTGGGAAAAAAATGCCTTTCAACCAGTTTTAGAATTCTCCCATCAAAAGCATTATTTTGGCCATAAAGTTATTTAGGTAATTTTAGTGGTGTATTTATTTTGTATTTGAATGGGGAGGCTTGTGATCAATGCTTTCCTTCTTAAATTTACACATTTAAAATTTGAAGAATCAAGTAAGTAGGAGGTCATTGATTTGTTGTTAATTTTTATGATTAGATCCAATATGTATACCTTTATGTAGTGATACATTTGTTCAGTGTCGTTTGTAAATGTATTGCTTGTAATGTATCCTTTTTAGATTTTTTTTTTTCAAATGGTTTCATGTTAAGTGTATAATGTTTTAATTAACCAATTGCACTATAAATAAATGTAAAAAGAAAATACACTGCAACCTAGAAATTACCTCAAAGTCTTTTAACCATAGCTTGATGTAGCTGAAATATATTATCAGATTGTGCGCCAAGCTATATAGCTTGGCGCACAATCTGATAATAAAATCTCTCTCTTCATTACAGTCTGAAGCTTGGAATAGTCTAGGGCCCCCATGAGCAAGAAATTAATAGTTTGGGACCCCCCTACCCCACCCCTCTGTGTTGGTGTTATTTTTTTGTTTTTATAGACATGGCTGCAGAATGCCTGGTGCCATAATTTTGATGGAATATGTTGTTGGGGAGACATTCCAAGACAGTAGGACAATCACTTCTAATCCAAACATTGAAACTGTGCAAGTAAGCAAAAACGCCTCCAGTAGGGCTTTTGTTTTTTCAAAATGCATTCCTGTTAGTATATTCAGCAGAAGGCAATTTGATTTTACTGAGCAAGTACTAATGGGATGGGTTGGCCTGTCTCTCTGAAGAAAGTGAGTCAATATGTGACTGTATTTTTTTAGACCGCCATTCTGAGGATGTCCTCCACTTCCAGCCTTGTGCAGTATTTTGTTTTCAGTACAGCCAATGCTGTAAAGCCTATTTCGCACAAGTAGGAAAACGCAAAGGGTAAGAGAGACTGTATAGTAGCAGACCTCGCCAATGTAGGACACTTCAGGATTACCTTCAGCCAAAAGTCACCCATTGCAATGTTTCTAAATTCAGATTGCAGAGTAGTGTCCAATTGAACCTCAATCAGCTCTTTCTGGACATCAAATGGAAGATGCACCACTTCCTCTGCCAGAAAAGGCTGCATCACCCAGTCATTAGTGGCAGCATTTTCGTCGGGGAAGTGTTAATCAAAGCGGGACCTTAAAGTTGTTAGGTGACTAAATCAGCATTCAGTGAGTAAAATAACCTTGTAAAAATAAAATGCAGCTTTGCATAAAATTAAATAGAATTTTGAGATTATTAGGCACAGTGAAGGCCTCTCATATGAAATAGTTGAAATAAGTATG
Organism: Ambystoma mexicanum; assembly: GCF_040938575.1. Taxonomy (NCBI): domain Eukaryota; kingdom Metazoa; phylum Chordata; class Amphibia; order Caudata; family Ambystomatidae; genus Ambystoma; species Ambystoma mexicanum. The sequence continues at coordinate 1,317,367,478 of NC_090929.1, read as the reverse complement.
AAATGCCCTGGCACCTTCCTTGGCCACTGCTGCAGCAGGATAAATTAGGTCCATGGGGTCGTTGTTCTATTCACTTGTACAGAGTCCCCGAAGACCTCTTTTCTCCCCAGGCTAGAGTGGAACCAGTCTGTGGCACACAACTTCTAATGCAAAGTGCACATTTTAAGCACCAGGACAAATAAACAGAGAACTGAATACATTGCTGAGCTAAATTAATTATGACTGACAACATGGGGCAGTTGCTCGCCCTACTACCTCCTCCCATCTGAAAGTCGGGCAGTATGTCACTAATTTGCCATCATTAGTGATTTCCTGCTCTGCATTCAGATCGGAGGGTCTGGTCATCCCGCAAAAGAAGTTGTGTGCTGTAATCAGGGCAGTTTCTGGCCAAATTGGTGCCCAGGGCAAAACATCAGAAACATCAGAATGCACCCCTCAGCCCCACTGACTGGGAGACATCACCCCCAAACTACACCTCTGTCATGCAACAAAACCCCTCCTCAATATGAATAAATAATTTCTATATAAATTAAGCTGGTTTCTTTACATTGTAATTCAAGTACTTTACAGAAGAATTGTAATGTGAAAACACAGCTGTTGCAGCCTAAGTACATGATTTTTCTGTCACCTGCTCTCAGTGAAGGCCTTGCCTGAATGCAGTATCAAACTGTCCGTACTGGCACACTACGTTGTGACCAGTCTGCCAGGGTCTGAGGGCCAACTGACCTGGCCCTGTGTTGCAGGTGTTATGTTCGTACCACCTTACTTGTATTTAGCAAGGCGCAATACTAGACATGCCATATGATTATTTTCTGATAGGTTATCATTCCAAGATGGATAGTCTGGTACTCTTTTATTGTACTCTTTCAAAATACCTCTCTGAGAGTGGGAAAGGGGACATATAGCACCAATGAGGATTCCTGTATACTTTGCCTTAAACCATAGAGCATTTCAGGACTATAACAGTGATCAGAGATCTCTACATTTGAGTTTGTGATAAAAGGATTGTATGCATGAATCTCTAAATGCATAACTGATGCATGGCTCGGTGCTCACTTCACGGTTCACAGTATTCACCCTAACATTAACATGTTTGTAACCATGAATCATACATGCTCATTTGAACAGCTTATGTTTTTGAATGCAAGTATAACATGGCTGAAACATCAGTCATTCAAATAGGGTGCAAGGGCTCTTTTGCTTCTTGTTTCTGAAGAATTTTAGAGTAGGAAGGACTGTGTCTCAGTGTGGGCATGCCCAACCCTAATACAGAACCATCTTTAGGGAATGATATCTCACAGATAGGGACAGGGCAGGATACAGCATAAGAGAGACCCAATAAACAGTGCACAGAAAGGCTACACAGAAAGGACTGTAAAAATAGCAGGCCCATGCATCATTTAACCGAGCTGGCATTTGCATCTCTTATTAGTGATGGCCTGCTGCTCTTGAAAATCATGGTGTGGCAGTGTAGACAGGGCATTTGGCCTCATGCATTTACAATTTGAGGCAACTTCTTTGATTGCTTTATGTGTTTAAGTGTGGGCACATAATGGCATGCTCATCAGAGCCACATACCCAAAACAGTATAGTGTGCTCTTGTATGGATATCGGGCACATCAGAGAGAAACTGGTATATGTGCTGTTACATAAGGGAATCATTGCTGCATTCATCAATACATTGATTTGCCATGGACTATTGTCTGCATGGTGACACACAATGAACTCCACTTTCCTAATCAAGGAGCCAAGTGACATTGAGTTTTCATCTGGTGTGCTCGCTAGGCAATGGCTGGCTTGTTTACAAAATTAAAAGTCCTTTGATGCTGTTAGGATGCATTTAGTCCATGTCCCAAAGCAGCCACTAGAATACTTAAGCAAGAAAATGACACTTAACCTCCACAGTTATGTGCCATGTGTAACTGTAAAGTAATCTAAACAAAAAAAAAGTGTTGGTGTGTCAAATAAAGAGACACGAAAATAGACAAAATCATTTAAAACTTTTCTGTGTGGCATGTTCATTCTCTTTTGCATATGTTTGGTCAGCTAACTGATACTTGTGCTGGCCTGGTGAATAAAAATGACCCATGTTTAGCTCTTCACACTGAAATATTAAACACACATTGGGCCTCATCACGAGTTGGGTGGTAACCCTTAAATCCGGCGGTAATGGTATTAGCACAACCAATAACGCTCTGCCGGATCACGTGTACAAATACCGACAGCACTAATACAGCCGGCATAAGTACAGCCGGCTGTAATAGCATCAGCTGTAATAGCGCTGGCACCCATTTGCGCTATTACAGAGCCATCACGGGTCCGGCGTATGTGCTATTAGCACCAGAAAACTAGCAGAAAATCTGCCAAAATTACCCCTAGCCAAATGCTGGAGGTAAAAGAACACAGCAGACAGCAAAAAGTGCCCAGGTGAAACCAATGCAAATCAAGGGGCCTACAAAGGACCCACCCATGCACAACACACACTTTCAAACACCATGCTGCCATTTGGAGCCAGGAGCCTTGACATGGACATCTATCGGCTGTGCCTGGAACTACAGAGGCCAGCCAACCAGGTCAGGGCCCTGGGAGCACAGGGGGCGGTGGGGATGAGGAGAAGGAGGAGGAGAGCAGCACCAGCAAGGCGGCCAGCCATTCCCAGGGTCAGGCCAACACCCTGGACCCTGACTGATGGGCAGTTGGTGATCGAGTACAGGCTGGACAGGGGAGCCATCACCCAGTTGCTGGACACAATCCAGGCTGACATAGGGATCCCTATAGCTATCAGCACTGCAGTGCCCCTGCTCGTGAAGCTTGTGTCCATGCTACAATACCTCAGGACTTGCAGCTACCAACACACCATTTCCATGATGCATGGCATGGCCCAGTCCACCTTCAGTGGCGTGCTGGGACAGGTGCTGGATGCCCTGCTGTTCCATGCGAATGAGCACATTGCATTGCCAGCCACACAGGCACAGGTGAACCAGCTGAAGGGCCAGTTCCATACCGTTGCCTACGTCCCAAACATCATACCAGCCCTGGACTGCACACATATAACACTACTACCACCCTGGGCACATGAGGCAGCCTACAGAAACCGTAAGAATTTCCATTCCATGAATGTGCAGATGACATATAGCCCTGACCTAACCTTCAACCACTGCTGCGCCCACTATCCAGGATCCACCCACGACTCCACGGTCCTGCGCAATATTACCCTGCCAGCATACATGGAAATGTACAGAGTCCAAAACACATGGTTGCTGGGTGAGTACAAATGTTTTCCAAAATGCATGTTAAATGACATCTGATGGGGGTGGACATGCACCGTAAAATCCCTGCATGCTAGCAGGAGACATGGGAAGCACCAGCACTGCAAAATTCCCATGCATGTACCTTGCACGAGAACCCTTGGACATGTGCAACACAGCAGGACACACACAGTCTGAATGGCAAAGACATGTGGGAGCACAGTCACATATGGAAGCCCAACTAAAATAAAGCCTCATGTGTGTATCACAGTGTTGCTTCTCACCCTGAAACAGCAGAGACATCCCACCCTGGCCACCTGACAATCATGCCAATGGTGCCCAACAGTAGGACATCCATAAAAGCACTACACACAAGTAGTTTGATTCACAACAATGTACATCCCTGAAACACAGACCCCTGATTGGCCAATCACATGCCCGGAGAACTGTACATAATTGTGCCAATCAGCAAACACAACAACAGCCAAAGGGAATTCCAATGACACATGGGCTAACAGCATTTTGCATGCACAAGCAGATACAAGGGTGCCCTCATCCAGTGACAAGGGACAGAGTACTGTTACATTTAGACACAGGGGTGGTGCTAGTAGTAAGTAGTCCATTGAATCAATGCTGCCCCTAGCACAGCACACACCACAATGTAAGTTACCATATGATAACTATTGCACATGTAGTAAATGAGTGTAAAACACATAAGCACTCACATATACATTGATACACAGCTGCATGGCAACCTCAGACCATGCATGTCCTGGAAGGCGAAGGGTGTACGCCAACATTGCAATGAGATAGCATGACCTCTCCAACAGAAACTTGATTCTGCTGCCAATGCCACTGATGACTGAGCCTTGTGCACCCACTGAACCAACCCTCTCCTCATACCTGTATTCTCTCCCCTGCAGGTGATTCTGGATATCCCCAGTACACATGGCTCATGACCCCTATGCGTCATCCACACACTCCAGCTGAGTGGGCATACAACATTGCCCATGAACGTAAACGCATCTGCGTGGAGAGAGCATTTGGACTGCTGAAGGCACGCTTCCGGTGCCTAGACCGTACGGGAGGGACATTGATGTATGCACCTGAAAAAGTTGGCAAAATCGCACTTGCATGTGCCATGCTGCACAACATTTGCTGTTGCAGGAATGTGCCACTGCCCCCGATGCTGATGTGCAGTCACCTAGGATGTGCGTGAAGATGATGATGTGCCAGAAGCTGGTGCACATGTACACAGGGATGGGGTGAGGGAGGGGAGGTTGGCCAGACAGGGTTTGATAGAGAATTATTTTTGATACGGGTGATGAGTACATTTGACACATATCACTTGAACATTAAAGAGCACTTTAACACAATCATGACTGTCCATGCTTTGTATGAATTTTGAACGTGATTTAATATATATTTGACAATCCCCCCTCCCCCAGTGAACTCTCCAGCACACAATCCCTCCCTCCCCCCTGAGAACTCCCTAAAAACAGTGCAGGTAGGTGCATGTGCCTGAGGCCCGCCACTATTGTGCCATGTCCATCTTTGATGGTCGCGGGTGTTTCCCAAGTCCGGGATCCTCTGTGAGCGTCGTCTATTATTGCGCATGGAACCGCGCCTAGGTGAAGGCTCCAGGGAACCCTCTGCGGGCGTAGTCGAGGTTGATGGAATGGCTCTGGTAACCTGCTGCTTCTGGCAGAGCAGATTGTTCGACTCCCTCATCTGCTCTGCATGCACAGATTGGCCAACGCACAACTCCCGTACCCTCTGCCCGAAACTTGTCACTGCCACTGTGCAACACTCCACCACTTTACGGGTCCGTGCATTGTCAAGGGCCATTCTCTTTGATGTGTTCCATATGGCACAGGTGATGGCATCGATGGGGGTTCTGTGCACTCTGGACATGGCCTCAATTTGCATCTGTCTGGCCTCAATGACATCCAGACACCCCATCACTGCAGCTCCCGTGAAGAGTGGTACTTCAGGTGTGCCGGGATCGGGCTGACAGCTCTGTGCTGCCTGGGAATGGGGCTGTAGGGGGACATGTTTCCACCTTGGGTGGGTGTGCTGAGGTTGGAGTGCCTATCCTCAGGGGTACCATAGAACTTTGCATCCACATCTGGCTCAGGTGTGCAGAAACGAAGCCCATGCACATGTGGAGTGTGTGCATCCTTTTCCTCTGGCTCCGGGCTTGCCTGAGGTCTGCCTATTTCATGTGTGACATTGAGGCTTGGTGAGGTCAACAGGGCAGTGTCACGTGCAGCTGTTGATGTGTGTTCCACATCAGGCTCCAACCCACTGGTAGCTCCCTCAACATCCAGGGTTTCCATGGTGGCTAGTGGTGCATGAGGTGCTGGCCCCCTGTGGCCTTGTGGATGCCCACACCCATGGACTATGGTGGGGTGATGTTGGATGTGTCCGGCATCGTGTTGTTACTGCCCGTCCAATTTGCCGGGTGGTGGTGCTGGTACAAGCACGCCGGGTCGGGCAGCTGGACGTTGGAGCCTCCTCACCATTATCGTCGACCTGTAATGAGATCTGTGTGCCGGTGGGGTACATAGGATGTTGTATGAGTTGAGGGCAGCTTAGATTTGAATCATACATATCATGCATTACAATGGGATTGGACACAGTATAAATCATGCTTTGCCATTGCATTTTGTTGACTCCCCTTGTGATTGGTGCAACGTGTTATTGGGGAGGGACACTGCTTGGACATGTTGGCGTGACATCTTCAGATGTCTGTTGGGGATGCACAGTGACCATATTGCTGGGGGGGGGGGGTTTCATGCACACTCACACATCACGTTGCTGTGCCATGGCCATGGATGTCTATCCCCTGGGCCTTGTATTCATGCAGTGTACATACTCAGTATGGTGGTACGAGGGGTCAGTCATGGGTGGCTGCGGTACCTCATGCACATACATTCACTCTTGGTCTGGAGACGTGGCACTTACAGGTTTGTGCAATTTTAGGGGGTCTCACTTGCAGCCTCCTGGGTACCGGTGCCAGCCTCCGCTCCTCTGACTCCCTCAATGCTGCCCATATCGATGAGCGTTGTCATCTGCTCCTCCCAGGGGGTGAGCTTGGGTGGTGGTGGTGCTGACCCACAAGTCAGTGAGGCGCTTGCGGCACTCCTCACAATCCCGGGGCACGCGGCCCACTGCAGACACTCTCTGGCTGATCTCCCTCGATATCTGCGCTCGACGCTGGTCCGTGGTCTTGCGCTGTGGTGCACCATACAGCTCTTCCGAATGAGCCATTGCCTGCCATTGCCTCCTCCACCAGTTTGGCTATCTCCTGGTCTTTGAACTTCGGTGTTCTAACCCTGCCCAGGGCTCACTTGCCTCTAGTGCCTTCCTGGGACATTTTGTGATGTTGGATTGCTTGCAGGGGCTGTGATTTTCAGCAGATTGTGATTTCCAAAATGGCTCCCGCTTCATTTCCTGTTCCGGCAAATAGGCGTTTCCCGCAGGCTAATAGCGTGCGCTATAAGCACGTGGCTTGGCGGTAGCACAGAGTGCGAAGGATTTACAGGTTCCTGGACAATTTTTACACCAAACGATATTCACGTTAATGCCATGTCCCTGTGCACGTGCAGGCAAACTTGTGATCTGGCATACTTTCCGCCAGGCAGCATGGCGTTAGCGCAAATAGCGCTTGACTGAAAATCCGCCGGAATACCGCCAAACCTGTGATGAGGCAGACTGTATAAAAACAATGGCTTTTTAAATGACCCATCACTTATAAATTGCCCCATTTGAAAGGCTGTCAACACAAAGAATGAGGGGCACAGTTTGTGTGACTCTAGAGCATCTCACATGCTGAGTTTGGAATATGCATTCCTTTGTTTGCATATTACAAACGCATTGCGGCCAGCTGCACATCATAGAGCAGCTCTCACCAGCCCAGCAGGCTGCTTTTCAGGCTGTGGATGTGTGCCCCCTGGGCATGAGGCTGCAGCCACTTTCTAAATCTATCTGCTTCTACTATTCACCCTTTGCAACTTATCCACAACAGGACTGTGAGACTTGTTCTTGGCCTCAACCGCTGGGATCTTATCTCTCCAGCCCTGATATCTCTCCATTGGCTCCCAGTGGCTGCAAGGATTACATTCAAGACCCTTTTCATTGTCCACAAGGCTTTCTGGGTCCAAGATACCTTCAACAGTCGCTCTGTAAATACCTTCCCTCACAAGCTCTTCACTCCTCCACCTCTAACTCCCTCAGTGTCAGTTGTTTTTCAAAGAAATGAGCTGGGGGTAGATCCTAGTCTTCGGCTGGGCCCTCCTTCTAGAACAGCCTCCCTGCCACCCTGAAACTTGAGGAGAACTATGTCCAGTTCCGGAAGCACCTCAAGGCCTTCCTCTTTGCTTCTGCCTTCACTCCTCCTCTCCCCTGCTGATCTCTCCTGTCTAGGCATTGTGTATCTGGTTACCCTCTGACTTTCGGGCCCAGGCCTGCTCACCCTGCCACCCACCCACACTGCCTCCTAGCAATCCTTTGCACTGGGGGCTGTATCTGTATCCCTACAGCCCCCCCCCCCTACACTTATCAGACACACCCTGTCGCGACTGCTGGCTGCACTACCATTGTTTGTTGATGTTATTATTTATTTATTTTATGTATTATTTATTTGTATTCCTTTACTCAGCACTTTCCACTTCTTCCCCCCATGCACTTTCCCCCTTTTCCCTCACCCATGTACTTGCACATTCTCAATGTCACAAGGCCTATTAAGACGTTTTTTTTGTTCTCCCTTGTCCCCTTACTTGCCTTGTCGCGCTCTGAAACACTTATGTATGAGTGTGTTTGTGCCCTCCCTGTCTTACACGTGCAAGAAAATAAAACAGACACTCCCCGGCAGGGAATAAGGCAAAAGCGAGCGGGCTGCGAGAGTTCAAGGAAAGGTTTATCTAGATCTCTGAGAGCGCTCTGGCAAAATTAATGTTACAGTACATTATATAGGTACAATGATGCGTCTAACATATGATACTATGTTGGACCCGGATTGGTCAGCCAGGGTGGTGTCTTAGGTGTGGGCATCATCTGGTCCTCTTGGTTGGTTGCTCGGTTGGCGGGAGGATGGACGTCAGACATCTGTGCTCTGGATGGGTGAAGGTCAGGTCACTGTGAAACAGGGTGGTCACTATCTAAGCTAATATAATACATTCTCTATAATGCATGCACTAAATAATAGTGATTCAAAGACTCTTAGTAATTTGTCATGTCTCTATAAAAGTCACAGAGGTATTTATATCATCTATAACCTTTGGATTATACAAGTCATAGGTTAGGCATCTTCACCACTATAATACAATGACCAGAGTGTAGGTTTATGCTTACAAGAATCTCAGGTATGTGGCGTTTGTTAGTACTGGGCATGATATACTGCAGCAGGGGTCTAATGTTAGTTGGGGATCTGCTGGGTGGTCATCATGGTGTGGTCAATGGTCTGGTACATGAAAGGAATACTTTGCAGGGACACAGGGTCAGAATGGAAGTAAGCCTCCACTGGCGAGGGTGTGGGGGCAAGGACACATTTGTGGAGATGAAGGAACTATGGGCTTAGTTCATGCCGGTTCACATGCAGGACAGTGATCTCAGAGGAAGACTGATGTGATACATTTATTAGTTGTTGCAAATACCTCTGGCTTCAGCGTGAGAATGGAGCCGCAGAGTTTTCCAGTCAGAGTGGGAACGAGGGTGGGGGCCATGTGCCATGCGCCTGGGCGCTGCGAGGAATGGGAGAGAAGTATTTCGTTCTATCGCAGTGAGGCCTGGTCACCAAGATGGAGTCGAAAGGGGGTACAAAAATTGCTGCCCTGTGTCCTGCTCAGTGGTCCCATCTACGCGAATGTAACCCAAACTTAACATTGCATAAGGGCAAGGGGCGAACCCACTACTGGAGGCACTTGGCCCGAGTCCTGTACTGAGAAGTGAAGGATGAGAGGGGCCTACTGGCTCCTCGCTCCCACACAAGTGCGATACAAATAAAATATCAATATGAATATCATAAATATGCACAATACACCTTCAAATAACATGACTCACCCAGAACCCCTCCCAATCCCACTAGCATCCGCGGACACATGCCATTGTCTGTGGACAAATATTCATAGCCGCGGAGAGTAAAATTGACTGCAGACCTGGCGGCACCAGCACAACCTTTTTTTACCCATAAAAATGGGTCCATATTAATCTGTTTCCACTTTTCCACCCTTCGCAGACACATTTTCAAAATAACCCCAACTGCATTTTCCAGAGTTTTTTCTCACTGTGCTGTCTTTGGAAAAAATGCTGTGTCCGTGGATCTAACATGGAAACAATTTCCAAATATATGACGCAGCTCATGTTTTTCAACAACCAATCAGCATCTGTGTTTGATGTCTACAAATACCAGGAGGCTCTCCGATTGTAACTGAGGCGTCCGCGGACACCGAATCATGAAATGCAGATATGACTAATTTTTTTCACCTAATCTTTGTTCCTTTTTAAAAAAATGTTTTACTGCTGGACAGATTTACACCAAATTTGCAAAAGCACCCTTTTGGGATCAAGCCACCTCTCCTCGCGCAGGTTTGGTACAAATCTGTCCAGCGGTTTAGGCTGTAGGCGTCCATCCACTTTTTTTGCAAAGGTTGGTGAGGATTCGTCGAATGGCACCAATGTTGTAAGCTGCCCAAAAACTGCTCTTTATCTGAGTTGAGAAACGTAACCATAACTACATGGCCGCTACCACAGGCGTGTAATATACATCAACATAGATACTTTGTCTACCAAAGAAAATCAACCTCTCTATCAAATTCTCGCTAAGGTCCAGTATACAAAAAATCATTCCAATAATCAACTAATTATATTTGTGAATATTTTTAAACACATATTTCTAAATGTTGCTATGTAAGTCAAAGTTCTTTAGATGACACTTGCTAGAGGGTGTTTCTATATACTTCATACAGCATACTGTGCGAAACCTGAAGGTGTCTCAAACGCTAGTCCCTGGGAATCTGCCATCCAGGTAGCCAGTACATGACCATCACTATTGGATCCAGTTCCTATGGGTGGACCAGTGTGGAAGGATCACCTGGATGGGGGTTCATCAGGGAGTGGAAGTGGGACACCGACATATGAGATGCGGTAACCCCTTCCTTATAATACATTTTCCCCATCCTACCCCGTAGGATATTCAGAAGCCATATCCCTCTTTCCGACACAAACACTTTGTTACACCATGAAAGACAACAGAATAACACCAGGGCCGTTTACCTGACATGTCGCAAAACAAAGGTCAGGCAGAGTCAGGCAATTGACAATAACTATGCACTCCTGACAGCCTGTTCCCTTCCCCACAGGTTTGAAAGGTGGAGCACGAAAGCACACTTTGAACAAGGTAAAAAACGCACGAGGAGGAGGCTATTCCAGGATGGCAGTTCAAGAGGAGAAAGGCTGTGGAACTGAAAAAGATGACAAGGAGGGAGGTGTCCTTTCCCTTTTCGACCCATACCTGCGAAGCCGCCAAAAGAGGAATTATAAGACCGTGAACTACAGCTAACATGTGGTGTAACAGAGATTAACGGTGCATGGAGCCCTCCCACACTGATAACCAATGCAAAGAGAGGCTCTTGCTACCGTGGTACTGTCCTTGACTCCGGAGACAAGAAAAGTCAAGGAGTTCAGCGCAGCCATGAGTCAGAGGGAGAACCGATTAGACCAAGCTGTGTTGAGCAAAGGTTGCAAATTGCAACATGATTTCAACAAAGAAGTTATGTGTTATTGAACTTTTAAAACCAAGGGAAAGACCAGCTGCTGGTTGGTCCCCTTTTTTGGTAAAACTGCAGATACCAGGAGGCCCTAGGAGAGCCCGACATAGTCAAAGTGGTCATACAAGGGTCGAACAAAAACCCTTATACAGTCAACAGTCTGACCCGTAACCAAGAGGAAAGCTAAGGGAAGTGAATCCTGCATTGTGATAAAGCAAAGCGAACTGAGTAACTGGCAAGTGTGAACCCGGCTGAGGGATGACGGCAAAGCGGAGTGAAGCGCGCTAACCCCGTGAACATTGTGTTCACAAGAGTGAACCCGGCTGAGGGATGTCCACAGTGAAAGTGGACATACTACAGGTGAAAAGATTGGGAGTGAAAGGCTGAGTGAACTCGACGAAGGGAGGCTAACAATTGAGGGGATCGAGCCCGGTTGAGGTTGATCCAGAGGTGAAGGGTCATCACCCAATCTATAAGAGTACTGAAAGGAACATTTGTTTTGTTATTGTTAACATATCAGGCCCTCGGCGGCAAGAGACTTTGTAGAAAAGAGACTTGACCACTGAAGGTCCTGATATTGCTGAAAGGATCTGTAACCTTGTGCTGGAGAAGCCCAGATGTGTGATGTGCTTGCCTTGTACTGTGCTAAAAAACATGGGGAAGGGAGACCACAGCTATAAGATCCTGACTTATCATTTTGTGAACACTTCTTTCTTTTCTTTTAACACTATCCCACACTCTTTGGTAACTTAGCGGTAAGGATTGGCAATTGTTTTTTTTTTTTAGTATAGGCCCTTTTTATTTGAGAAGACACCACTAGAACTGCTTTATTATTGTTTGATGGTTGTAGCTTGCGTCCATCTTAGATTTAGGTTTAGTTTGGGTGTTTTTCTCACCCATTTATACAGTTTAATTAACAACCTTATACTGTGATCACTTGTGTCTGTCTTTACTGTTGCCACCATGAATTCCTTACAATACACATACAATTAATTTTCTTTTATAAATGTCAGATCTTGAGACATACTTTATTTTCTCCAATATCAATACCAGGTTGTGGTACCAGTGAAACCAGAGAAAGGCTGATGAACAGCAACATGATAACATTTCGTTTGCAGTTTGCTCCCCCTGTCAATGTACACATGGTGCTGTGGGTTCATTTCAAATGCATATACAGGAAATACAAGCCAAGGTGGCATCACAATCTTTTACTGTTTAGGGAAGCTGTGCTAACAATTTAGAACACACAGAATATTGATTTATCTGCCCTATGATATGATTTGATAGTTTATTTATATAGCACCTATACACAATGTGTTTCAAAGTGCTTCACGGCAAGAGAATAATCAAGGGCAAATACAATGGGCCGCATAAGGAGGTTGCCGGAATGGGTTTACCGGCACAGGTAATGGTGTCGGTGCCGGTAAACCCATTCCGCCCTATTATGAGGTTCCCTTGAGGGACCAGCTCAGAATGTCTGCTCAGACCAGATATCCTTTGCGGGTCCCGCAAGGGGACCAGAGAGCTAATAACGGGCCCTATGGGGGATCAAATGGGAATGGGGATTGGTTTTTTGAATGAGGAATTACCAGGTCCTCCAAGGTTGGAATGACCCAGTAATTCCTCATTCAAGGAACCCGGACACGATTTTGGAGGCAGCCATGGCGCTAATAGCACCATCGCTATCTCCAAACTCGTAATGATGCCCAATATATATATATATATATATATATATATATATATATTTTTTTTTTTACATTTATAAAGCGCTCACACAGCCCGCAGGCATCGAGGCGCTGTTACAGGAATTGTTTTTTTTTTTTTCTTAGTTGCGTAATTGTGTTTTTTTTTTTTGGCTTAGTTACGTATATATACGCGCTTAAACACCCAGAGGTTTCTAAGCGCGGACCCGGCGATCGAACCTGTTGTTGCTTCATGTCCTCTTGCTTCCAAGACGCGCACGCTGCCGCTGAGCCATCCTCCCGGGACTAAGAATAACTTTCTTACAGGCCATGAACAACAAGAATGTGAAATTAACTATCGTACTCGTCCTAACGACATTTCAGATAGTGCAAGAGCTAAAACACAGATAGTAAGGAAATGTGAAACAGACAGGCGACTACTGTATTAGGCCTGACAACATTTCCGGTAGAGGGACGGGGAGGAGAAAGGAGTTAGAGGAACAAAACAAGAGACTCTCGTACTAGGCCTGATGACATTTCAGAAAGTGCTGGAGGGGGGACAACTGAAGGGAGGGGGGAGCAGACAAACATTTGTTGCTATCATACAGGGACAGAAAAAAGTAAAGAAGGGCGAGTAAAGGAGGGCAGGAATAGAGAGGGAGAAGGGAGAGGGAGAAGGGAGAGGAGGAAAAAACAGAGAATAAAACAATACGAATATATATATATATATATATATATATATATATATATATATATATATATATATATATATATATATATATAAACGCAGGTGCCAACCTTGAAGCTGTATTTCTGTGAAGTGCCAATACATCTGAACTTCAAAACTGCAATGTTCAGCCAGTGGATCTGCATCACTGTTCTCATCTGAGGCTGTTCCTGGTACGGCGGTAGCCACCCAGGATTATGATTTTCTGGAAGGGCAGTAACTATCTCTCCAATTCTCTTGGTTGATGTGGGTGTATCTAATGTGGGTTCCTCTCACTTCAACACAGTGTCATCAGATTAATTTGACTCTTCATTTGAAATCACATCTTTTCTATGGAAAGGGAAATGGCCCAGCCATAATATCAATATGAATATTATAATGCTATAATGTTATAAAGTATTATGTTAATATTGAATATATGTACACATATTGTGTTTCAACTACTAGCTTATGTAAGAATCTAACAATATAAGAACATCTTTTCTTTCATTCCAATAAGTCTTTTTATATAGCCATGGCTTTCGCAGATTACAAATTATCACTAAATCATAGAAATTATAAAGTTGTACACCCTTCCACAAATACAGTCTCAGACTACAGATGTGAAACATGCAGGATTGCATTTTAGTTGGCCTTGGTTTATAAAATACTGTATTCTTTCAGTTGAAAAATGCTATCTGTTTTACACTACACACATAGCGCACACCAAGGCAGAACAATGCTATGTGTTCTTATTTATTTGTAATCTCACGGCTTTGAATACAGCCACTGTGCGGTGTGCACAGTAAACATATTCTTTGTTCTACAATAAATCAGTTGTAACTATGCTTTAAACATGGTGAAATAGCAATGTTGAATTTAATTAAATGTTAAAACATTATATTTGGAATCAGTGTCCACAAGTGGCATCCTACATTTGCATATCACTCCATGGACTTAATAGGAACAGTATATCCAAAATTCATTAGGGAATGTTTTAATTATTAAATCATTTAACCACTTAACTCTAGGATGAAGCAGAGTCTCATATGTGTCCTTATGGGAATTGAGGATGAACATTTAAGGGGTTAAAGTCACAGACCCTGCATGGACCCTCAGAGTTTCTATGCAATTCCCAGTCAGCAAGGCCCCGCTGGTCTGTTTCACCGGCCTCTATTGAATCATGTTTGCCTCAAATAAAATCTGTTTCAGATTTGCTCTTTGACAAGTCCCAATCACCTGTAGATATTATCCAATATTAAGATAAATACATTTGAGACAGAGGTTCCCTTTTCTGCAGACCGGCCATCCCAGGACTCCTTTTTTAATTCACTGCGTATTTCTGCTTATATAGTGTGTAATATTCCCACCATCTGTCATAGCAACATGAAGCCTTTTAACTGGTCAAATCTTTACATTGGCTTGTTTAATGGGCTTATACTCTCAGATAATACACTCCTTCTGTTCATAGGTTTATCATACTTGAGCATTTGCGACAGGTTGTGTTCTGAACACTTTATTTTATCATATGTACTGTGTCGATGTGTGTAGCAACATTGTACATCGATGAAATATGGATTATTACATTCTCATGGTCTTTCCAAGTTCAAGGGTGTGTGATTTGAATTTATACAATTATATGTTTATGATTTTTTATGATTTTGGTAATATTGGATACATATACAAATATTGTGTGGCAGAATCTAACAAGGCCAGAACATCTTTTATTTTAGCTCAGCGTCTTATGGTTGGAGTTAAGAGGTGTGTTTATACATCAAATAATGGTAAATTAAATAGTTAGAATTGTGTACATGGAAACCTTGTATTAACATAAAACATCATATGAACAGATCTCAAAGGCCCCTCTGTCAAGGCTTCATTCAATTATTAATATGGTTGACTGACAGGACTCTGATGTTGGAGTTTCCAATAACTCCAGATGTTTGATTGTATGGGGAAAGCTAATGTAAAGTGGTTACACTTAAAGTGCATTTTGGCCTTCAAAGTTTTGAATATGAACTCTCAGGCCTCTACAAAATGTTGGCCAACTTAGAATTGTAGCTGCTGAGAGCCCATTGATTCGACTCTACTGGAATATATTCCAAAGTATGTACATGTGGGTACCGGTAATCCTTTAGATGGATTCCTTTGTTGTGTTAAGCCCAAAGTACTTGTTTGATGACTGGCTTAGAACCTAGCCCTCTAAGGTGGAGAATATACAATTTGCTGGGGTTTTCCTCCCTAACCCCATCAACAATCCATATCCTGATAAAACAGAAGTTTCAATTGTTGCCAGGCTCATTGAAGAACCAATAAATCAATCATTGTCAAGTTAAAGCAAATTGTTTCACAATGTGATACATTTGAAATTATATGTCAACACTTTGCATGTAAATGTAGAAAGTCTTATTGGGAAAGGGTCTTTCAATATTTCTGTCTGTTCATTTAAAGTTCATTAAATGCATTTCTCAGGGCTTATTGAATCTTCCCAGTGCAAATCAAATGTTCAGTTTGTGTCAAAATCCACGCCATAAAGCAGGTGCTGTTTCTCAGATGAGAAGGTCGCTACTTGAATTTTACTGGTGCAGATTTCATGGTATTTGAAAAATAAACACAACACACCTAAATTAAGCAAGGTGAAATACAGGCAGCTCTAATTTTAGATGTAACTATTCTCCATTTCAATGCTGTACCCTGCAGTGCTAGAGGGGTGTTTGTACGATAACCTTGGGGATGCACTAACACTGACAATCTGACTAAATACCCACCACTCCAGATCAGTATGGGAATGGAAAATGGCTGACAAGGCTGAATTATGAAGGAAACTCTGCCCACAAATGTGATTAAAACTTAAAATTAAGGAACAAATCCCTCACTTGTGACACCAGGTAATTTAAAACTATGTTGTGGCTGAACAGGAATGCCAACACTGTCATTAATATACATATTAAGTGTGCTCAGAACCTGTCTGACTCCATCAGTGAGGGTACCTATGTAATATGACCTTAACAATGACCTACATGAACATTACTGTAAGGTAAAACAAAATTGCTGGGTGGACTTTAGGATTGATCCTGTTATTGTATACGTACATTCTGAGTCCTGATGAATCCCCTAGACCTGATGTTACTTGACAAATGATGCTAAACCTAAAGGTCAGAGATTATTGAATACTTGTCCTAAAGATTTGAGATGTTCACACATGAACACTAAACTTTTTTAAATATAAATATCCTACATGAATTATTAGTTAACAACATATATACAGTATACTTCTGCCTGGGCTGTCAGTCCATTCATTATCAAATAACTATACTCTGGATCTTACGCTACCCACTGCACTCCCGATAGCTTGTCCTAAATAGTACAAATACAACTATCATTGGGTAGATATATGGAGCACTTACAGTTTTAAAAGCATGGTTGCTATCCAGTGGCTGAAGAACCTCCAGGTTTGGAGTGTTGCTATATGATATGATATGATACTTTATTTATATCACGCTCATACACAAGTGTTTCTGTAAAAGATCAGGGTCTAAGCTAATGTCAGGACTGGCGGGACTCAGGGCTAGCACACATTGTGGTAGTAGCATCTGAGCTTCTATCCGGGGCTACAATCAAAAGACCAGGGGCTATATCCCCCTCCCCCCTCCCCCCTAGCAACGCCTCTTCTCCAGGTTCAAATGTACAACCCCATGGCCATGATTTGTCCAAGAATTGTTAAAATGCTAGACTGTGATATTTTGCCTACAAACCAGTGAATGTTGTAGCTCAGTGCATTAACTCAAGAACCTTCTTTGCAAACGGGTCAAAATGACCTATTTTACTGCCACATTTTTGGGAAAATTTGGAAAAAGACAGAGGATATACAGGCACTTCTAGTTTTGTAAGGGAACTGAAGGTATATCCATATACTTCAGATGTCAGGTAACCAAAAGTATCCAGGAGCTTTCACCACTGCAGATCATGCATGTGGCCATCCAAAAAGGGAGTGCCAGTGGGAGCATTGAGTTCACAGTACACCATTCTGTATTTGGACCACAACACTGGAATAGTGGCAAATGATTCATGCCGCTATCAGTCTAAGTACATTTTGATCATGAATGTTAAGCCAGAAGAATGTATGTATGTTTAAACACTGTGGCAGAACATTTATCATTTAATGTGTAGAAGTTTTTTATGTGCTAACAGACAAGATGAAAGCAGTACAGGCTAAACATGAACTACAGAATCCGCTGCAATGACGTACATACCACGCACCAGGATAATTGTTCTGATAAATGTGTCTCTCTTGCAGTTTAAACATCAAAACTGCAATGTCTGTATTTCCAAGCCTCTTTCAAACGGCCCAATATAATCATATTTTGTCAGTGCCATGCATATTTCACCAGTGCCATACATGATAGTGTTGCAACAATAGAACACACGTTATTTCTAGTATCCACAATGCCCACAGTGTATTTTTGTCCAAGTTTCAGCAGCACAATGCTAGTGTGTCCCTGTAAATCACCATGCAGTGACAACATCTGTTTCACTTAGGCAGTACAGGCATAGGACTTTTCAATCTATCATCAGAATTATCTGCATATTGCATTGCACCCACCAGCGTGTAATGCTAGCAGATAAAATGGCATTCCAGTGTTTCTTCAGTAAAACATTTGATCATGCCGGAATATTTAATGTTCTATGAACATTTGGATGACCAAAATGATGCCTGTGTTGCCACAGCATAAAGCATTACCAAATCAGCATGATCTAAAATTGCATTTTTTAAACTGGCATTACAAGTTTCTGGGGGCATTGCTAACACATCCATATAGCAGCCAATAGGTAATTGTAAACCCAGTTTAAAAATGGTAATTCTAGTGTTGCCACATCAAACTGCATGCTCTGACTGGCATCTACACTGCCAAGGGCATATGACAGCTTAGTTGTCATGCCAGAATGTTCAAAGTCAAATACATCTACATGCAGGTTTTCTACCTAAGTCTCATTGCCCTTTTCAGAAATGCGATTCCAATATTTTCCGAGGATACAAATTCCCATGCTGGGCTCTACATTTCGCTTAAAATATTCTCATACAATCTCGCCATTGCCATACCAATCTTACCCCCAGAAAAAGGCCTGTCTCTGCACCTTTTCTATCAGTGATACCTGATGAGGTCCATCAAGTTGGCATCCACTTTGCCCACCCAATGGCCCCATTTCATGCCACATTGCCTGAAAACAGTTAATGTCAGTTTACAGTGCCCTGAATAGCCCCATGCCATGTCACATGAACCCACATTTGCCATCTGCCTGTTTCACTACCCCAGAATCACCTGCCCATAATGCACTTTGTATGCTGAATCAAACGTGCCCAGTCACATTGGCCAGTATTTTACCTACCCCTCATGGCCTTTAAATGTGTTGCTCTCAGTGTTGACCCATGCATCTTTCACTTTGCCACTAGTACAACCCCAGGCCATTGATTGCTCACACACCTACCATTATACTTTTGAAATTCCCTGAATCGTGTGCTACAGACTTGCTCCAGAATAATCCCATTCTCCATTCAAATGTCTACCAAACCTGCCACATTCCACTGATTACCCCAACACCTATCCCATACTTGTTTACTTTTTTTAAATGTGTGGGATGAACCCTTCCACCCCTTGAGCATTAGCAGCCACTGCTCCAGTCTGTCACGGCTCGCTCCCTTCGCTACCGTTCCCACCACTTGGGGGCATGTTTTGGGGTTTATTCCCTACTGGACATTTCCTCCGAACCTTATGCTACAGTGTTGTGATGAATTGGGAGCGCTAAAACCTTATTTTCCAAGTTACTTCCCTTCCGGATCCATTCCAGGTTTTTGGCAGCCAGCATGCTACTTTAATCAAATGACTATGCTTCCCAGAATGCCTGGCTCACTGCTTCACCTCCTCCCTTGCAGGACAAGGTTGGGTGGAGGATAGGCAACACCTGTGGCTGCAGGTGCAGCAGGCGGCACACCTGAGGGGTGTGCTCGTTAAGCAGCTTTAAAAGCCTCAGTTTGCTTCAGTCCAGCGCTGGTCATTGTTGCAGTGTACCTGTTGTGACTGGTCCCTTGTTCCTAGCTTTTGTGCCTAGTTCCTAGTTCCTGTTTCTTGTTCCTCTGCCCTGGATTTCGGATTCATGTGCTTAATTGATTTCTGCTTTCTGGGTTTCCCTTTCTGTCTTCCTCTGTCTGCAGGCAGCCTTTCTCTGTGCTTTACCCTTTGATGCAGCCCAGTTTGCCTGTGTTCCGTTCTCTCTTTCTTTGATGCTGTCCTTTGCTACTGAAAAACTTGATGCATTAGTCTTTCCCTTTATAGATTTAGCTTCCTGCCTTTTCTCCTTGGATGGGTGGGAAAGGTTTCCTTTTGTGATATCATTTTTCCTGATCCTTACTTTCTATTGGGATCCATTCCATGTTTTCCATTGCACTTCTGCATTTATTTCCCATTTGATTATTAGGTGTGGGGTGCTGTTGTAACTAGTCCCTGTGTGAATGCCTTTTGTTTTCCTCACTATTCTATAATCACAATTCCTACTTGCTCCTTGACTTGGGTCTTATGTATTTAGTTATCCTCCACCCATTGCTGTTATAGCCTTCTGGGTCCCTGTTCGATCAACGGGGTTCGTGGGTTTACTGACATTCAAGTGGTCTTTCCGGTTCTCGTGAGTACTGTTTCTAAGTTCCTTATTCAGTATCATCCAGAGTGTCAGCACACAGATCCTGTCCTTGCTTCTCCTCTCCGTGGGCTTAGCGCTGTCAGTATCTGTAATAGCATAGTGGGTAAGGAGTTTGCCGACTTTCCTTTCAGTCATAAGGAGGTTCTAAGTGCTTACCCCACATCCCTTTTCATATATTGGTATTATTGTTTCACTCTTTTTGCACTCCTGGGTTTTAGTATACACGAGTCTTGGGTATTGTATGCACGTTGTTAGATTCAAAGTTTTTCACTGTGCGATTCCGTGCACATTTCCCTTGCCATATTCATTGCCTTCTTCCTTTCCTAACACAGTCTGATGTTCGAGACTAAGTACCTTCTAATGGATTAATGCTGGTAGGTGGGTCTTCTTTTGGCCCTCAAACACCCATTTGCACTGGGAAATTGGTTAAATGAAGCACATTGCCCCATTCCCACATCCACCTCGAACTAGCACTGATAGACAGATACTATTGAGACTGAAGGGTGATTGTTTGCATAATAATACTCTTATTCAGGAAGCATTATCTTTTTCAAAACAATGAAGGATTTGGCGTGTTGCTACATATGAAACACACACACATTTCACTTCTGAAATAATCATAATAGTATTTGTGTTTTATACACCATACTCTATAACTACAATGTTTACTCCATCATATGTGAATGACACGTTAGCATCCATTACACAATATAATGGTACTGACTTAGCCAACCTTGAATACAAGTCTGCACAGTAGGTTCAACACTAATCTTACCAGCAAAGACTAAATTCACTGTGCTATCTGGTCCAACATGAACTTTTGCAATGCTGCTGTCATTTTCTTTCCCTAAATACTCCATCTTCGTGTTTTCTGTGCTCTTGAACTCTCATTAGCCCATTCTATATTGTAAAACCCCACAGAGGCCGTGGTAAATGAAGTCTAATCTCTACAGAACAGGACTTCTTGAAACATGATTAACTGTCCCTTTGCTAAGAGAACGGGAATCACTTTATACAATGTATGGATGTCTGTGAATCCTGTATATAGGAAAGTAAACGAGTGACACTGAGGTGAGTAACTTTTCAGAACAAGAGGCTCATTCACAGAAGCGTTTTATTATGGCACAATCCCAGTGAAACACGCTGTGTGAATCAGGGCCAAGTCTCTTATTAATCAACTTGGAACATGCCGAAATATGAAACTTGTCAATCGACATCCCCAAAGAAAGTTTTGCCAGTAGTTTGATCATTTAAATAAGCAAGTTGTGCAATCTTGTTCATTCGTTTTATAGTGCCATTTATAAATGAACAAGACATATTTTTAGGGGGAAACAAACTTTACAACCCAGAAATACTTGCTTCATTTTAAATGTGTAACGTATTTACCAGCTGACATGAAATACATTACTTGACATGTCATAATTAACTTCCTACTGCAAATATTAATGGGAATTCATCAGATATATTATCATTATTTATACCTATACATATATACAAGGACTTTCGTTGCCGCCCTACTGCCAATGCTGACCCGATTTATATTATAATTTAAACAAAACTAATATAAAACACTGGCTATTTGAATATGTATTCACTTACGGGAGACACAATGCTTTTGAATGTCGCAAACATAAGATACTTTTAAAACATTCAGCAGTATTGAAGTCAATTTTCAGAGAATTGTAGAATATTATTTGAGGAAATTTGATTCATGCACATATTAAAAGGATGGCGACTTACATCTGCAGTGAAGAAGAAATAAACACGTGATCAAGAAAGACACATGTACAATTGCATCTGGAAGGCAAGCCAGTATTCTTCTTGTTCTGCTTGCAAATGCGTTGCATGAAAAGGGAAAGAACAATTATGCTTTCTTCATTTACTTCAAAACATTCATTTTCCAGAATCTCCTGGTCAAAACTCTAGTTCAGTAAAGTACCATACTCAGCTTTAGCCCAGTCCCCATTTCCTTAAAGCTTTCCTGCTTTCATCATATTGGTAGTGTTGCAATAAAGTATTGTTTATGTATTTATTCTTTTGTATTTTATTCTTAAAGGACCTTTACAAAACGTGTAATTCCAATTACTAGTTTCCTATTAAAAATGCAGTTCCTCTTCCATCATTACATAGCAATTGTTCAATTCATATGGCAACACGATACCAATCCAAAAATAAGTTCCCGAGATAAGTTTCAAAGATAAATCTTAAAAATAGAAACAATAAAAACTGGTTAAAACAGAGCAAAGATACAAACAGTTTAAAAGTACAAAGAAAAAATGGTACATAGTGTTGGGGCACATGCTAACCATATATAAACAAGTAAAGCACTTATTTCGAAACTAAAATTCTTAAATATTAAAATCAACACAACATCACGATACACATGATCTGGTAACGGATAAACAATGGATTGGACTTGCGAGCAGAGAATCGTATGTCCCATGGGCATTGCTAAGAGGCCTCACTGTCTGCAGGTAGTAGTTTTAAAATATGGCGCAAAAAGCAATACAAGGCAATATGCAAACTCTCCAACTCTGAGTATAAGTAATGGTCCCAGAAGGCCTCTCTTTTCATTGTGTCATATCTATGAACATATCTGCCAAAAGTATTCATTATGTTGTGCCCAGTGATTTACATTCTGTAAACACGTATTTTGCTGTCTCTATTATTCCTGGTAGTTTACATATGCAGCATAATCTTTGGGCTAGTGGAATCTTGAGCTAGGCTCCCTGGGACAGAAAATGTGGGATTTGGTTTGTGCGTAGTCTGAGTATTAGGCTGCACACAGCCGGACTTGAGCTGTGTCGGAGGTAGGGCTGGGCTTTTAGGTAACTATGAGTGACATTTGAGACATGGTCGAGAAATGTACATAGTTCTTAGACCAGTCCAATAATGTAAGTTTCCTCCTAAATAGGGTTTTCAAGGCACCTTACTTTGTACCCCAGCTAAAATTGGGATGCCAGTTTATAGTATCAGACATCTTGCTATTCATGAGTGTAAATTTACCTCCTACGCTTTCCAGTTTGGTCCTACAGTAACCCTCCCCCCCACCACAAATAGTAATTGGCATTTCGGATTGGAGTTGGCCTTTATGTGGAGCTTTCCTAGCCTGGCGAGTAGTAGGCCCTTCAAGGAAAGCAGCCCCAGCTCGAGCCTAAGATATTTTAACGGAACAGAGGGTGATAGTTTTAGCACCCTTCTCCAGGACTAGCCCTGCAACTTATCCAACCATTTCATGTCTCCCATTACAATTGCATTGAGACCGAAACCATTGGGCAAAAACTTTGTCTGTGAAGTATAACTAACCCCTCTATGGAGTAGCCAGTCGTTTGTCTGGCGAATTTGTCAATCATGTTTGTCATTTGTTGGGCCCTATTGATTTTGGCTTCTATTATATGGGTATAGGTCTTACAGGGGCTCATTTCTAAACCCAAATAGGGATACTTATCCACATAATAAATATGTCCCAGACCTGTCGAAAAGGTCGGGCGATTAACCTTCTGGGCAGAGACCAACATGACTTTTGCTTTGCCCATATTGACAACAGGTTAGTTTTCCATGGCATATGAGGTAAGTACTTCAAACATCCCCCTCAAACCACTATAGGTATGATTAAATATAACTAAATCATCTGCACATAGCATGCAAGGGATCGGTACCCCTCCAATTCTAGGACAGCAGCCTACAACATCAGGGAATCGTTGGGGGAGGTCAGCCAAGTATAGATTGTACAACAGGGGAGCCAAAACGCAAACTTGCTTGACTCCCTTTTTGATCATGAACCGTGCAGTCATAGTGCCAGAGTCGACGATCCTCACTTGTCCCCCGTATTCTGATGCAGGTCCTTCAAAATACACATTAGCCACTTTGCGCAGCTCCACTGCTCCATTTCAAACCCTAGCTTTGTACTGGAAACACAATCAAAAGCTCTCCCTTAGTCACAGCCCTTGGCAACAATATATCCATAGCCCTGAGGTTATGAATGGTTGAACTGCCTGGACAGAATGCAGTTTGAATTAATTGGAGTAAATAGTTTGCGTCTACCCGTGTCTGCAAAAACCTCACGACGATAGACAAAAAAGATTTCCCCATAACGTGCAGGAGGGACAACAATCTATGGTTTGCCGGTAGAAATCTGTCACCCCTCTTATATATTGGTAGGAGGACAGATTGCTGCCAGGAAAGGGGAATCTCCTGTGCTTGGCAGACCCTATCAAAGAGAAATGTTACAATCCGCGCCCACCCTATGGGATCTTGTTTTAGGAAAATACTAGCAGGCCCATTTGGGCTGGGGGGCCCTGGAGTTCTTAAGTTTTAAAATTGTAGATTCGCTGTTTTATATATTAATTAATTTATTTATTAAAAACCATATAAAGCACCACCAAGGCCCAAAGGCATCTCAGCACTGTTTTTCAGGGTTATCAGCAAAGGCCAACCACCCGGGCAATGATCTGGCCTAACTTTTATATTTCCAATTTCTTTGTCCCTGATATGTAACAACCCTACGTTTTCCTTAATAGGATTTAACATTTTCTTTTCTCTTTCACCCTTGGCCCTAGCCAAAATCTGGCAAATATTTCTACTATCTCTGCTTCTGAGAACAGCAATCATAGTTTGCCAATGGCTATTTTTGGCTGAGTATCGCCGACGTTTTAGCCAATGCTTATATTCGGCCTTAGTCACCTTTATCTGTCTTCTAGTTATGTTTGTTGAACCATAAACACCTAGAAGCATTCTCCAAATATTGCTGCTTGTAATGAAGATGATGCATTGGAAGTGCTCTGTAATGAGCTATCTATGATGAAAAGCACACCTCTTATAAATAAAATCAGGAGTCTCTAATGAGTGGCCACCGGCGAAGCACAAAAACATTTCAAACAGGTAACATTTTCGAGCAATTACACTACTCCATTGTTTACTTTAGCCAGGGCTTCCAGGCTATGTTTTTAGGGTTGTGTTTAGAGAGATGCACAGTGTTAGACAAGGAAGTAAGATGGTCAGATTTATAACAACCTAACAATAGTACGCTTGATCCTTTAGCATATCCTGCGTGCCCTAAAAGACAAGTGTATAGTGAGAGAGGAGAATTGTCACCATATGTGAGCAAATTAAGGTCATACCAGGAAGAAGGCAATGCAGAAGCATTGTCCCTATTATTGATAGGCAGACAATGGGAGCCGAGGGTGGAATTGGGTTTACGCAGTTCCCCCTATTGGAGAAGGCAGGGGCCAGACTGCAGTATATCCCGTGGCCCCAGATGGACAAGGATAATTTAAGATGTAAACTTCCCAGTTAAAGGATGGGTGTGGGAAAATGAATTTATGAGTTAGAAAGATGACAGGAGGAAATACTCAAGCCAAAGGGGACAATAAGGGTCACCTGGCAGCCCTTCTTAGGGAAAGAGCTGATGATATTTGGACACAAGCAGGTTATTTTAGTGTTACGGCACAGAATACAGCTCATGATGGAGGGCCATTCAACAATTGTAGGGCAGACGTATGGAGAGAGCTGAGGGTGCAGTATTCAGACACCTCAGATATGGGTGCAATTCTGGCACGTAAGATGCAAGAAGGGGAGGATCCGCTTGCTTACAGTCAAAGTATTCAGGAACGATGGACCTTAGAAATGTGCAAGCCTTGGGGGAAATCAGTGGAGGTATTTTACCACATTTTATGTCAAGGACTGCCATTGCAAATGCAGAGGCAGCTCAAGAAATAGTGGGTATGGAAGCAAAACCGTGGGCAGACGTACAGTTGACTATAGTGTATCATTGATGACTGCTGCAAGAAAAGAATAATAAACAAGAAGAGGCTTGGAAGCTTGAAGAAGCTTGAAGAAGCCAAGCTAGTGCAGATCAAATTGTCAAAATATGATATGATATGATTGGTTATGTATAATGCGCTTAATAACCAGAGGTTTCTAAGCACGGACCCGGTGATCAAACCTGTGTTGCTTCATATCGTCTTGCTTCCAAAGCGAGCATGTTGCCCTGAGCTATCCTCCTGTGACAAATAAACTTTAGAGGGGGCAGTTTTGACAAGTGGAGAAGGGCTGGGCATGTAGCAACCTATGGGTGTATCACAGGTAAATAACCAGTGGCAGATGGATCAAGGAGTAAGTGGGTTTGTGCAAAGAGGCAGACAAATGGGGTTCAGAGGAAGAGGTGGTTTTCAGAATAATCAAAATAACATTCAGAATGTGGAGAACGAAAACCAGCATTTGCAAGGAGGGGAAATTAGAAGAGCGCCTCTTGTATGTTGGGCTTGTGGCATGACAGACCACATTGCGTGTATGTGTGGAAGTCAAGGGTATGTACAGAATGGGCAATTTTTAAGAAGGGGGACAACTTATCCTTCAGCATATAGCCTTCAAGTTAGAAATGGGTTTGCACAAGATCAGCCAGTGTATTAACAGCAAGCGCCGCAAATGCAACAAGCACAGCAATTATAGAATGCACCATTGAGTCTGCCACAAGGACAGTCACAACACGCACCCATGCAAATACAGCAGAACACAAACAAGGGCCAGCTAATGGCACCTAGAATGGACGGTGCTACCGTGATGGTAGAGAGTCCCTTCACAGGTACTGGGATGAGTATATATCCACACTAGGACAGCTCACAGGGTGACTTGATGTGTTCTATCAGTAGCACCAGACACCCAAGGAACTATCAGTAACACCAGACACCCAAGAGGTACCAAGGGTTGATGTATCAATACGAGGCAAATTGATTTTTTGTTTAGTAGACACGGGTGAAACTTGCTCATGTATACGGGAGCGAAAATATCTGTTATCGGAAAATGCCATGAATGCTCAAGGCTTCTCTGGAGCTACAAGTAGAGTTCCTTTTACTGATGAATTGCCAGTTTCTGTGGGAGAATGTGACATGTCTACGCCTTTATTGTATTCATGGGAGACACCAGTTAATATTCTAGGGAGAGATTTAATGACAAAGCTTAACATTTCGTTTACAGACCACAGTATAGTGTGTTCCACTCCTGGGATGCACTATTTAAATGTGGGTGAATTCATACTGGCATTTACAGGGCTTATGGCTCTACGAAGAGTGCCACTCGAACCTGAAGTATTTCTGTATGGGATACACATTTTGTTAACATGGTTGCCAGGCTTAGTGGGAAAGACTATGAGAATACCTGATGAGTTTCTGTTAAGACCACAGATACCTATGGACAAAGAAGGGGGACGAGTCATCCCTCTAGAACTAGTTGCAGCTGTAGTACTAGAGGAATTAGCCATGCTCGAAGGATGAGAGCAGGCCATGGAGAACAGTCATTGCTATTGGGGAAGGGTAAAGATTGACTGATGTCACAGATGAGGGGTTGTTTAAAGACGATCCAGCAGACGACAAGGTGATATTTGAAATGAATATTACTTATTGGAATATAATATAGAAAAGAGGTCCCGCAGCGAATGATGATAGCGCTGCAATGTCCAGAATATTTTGACGAGGATTTAGAAAAAGTGCCCATCTCGTTATGGACTACCAGCCTCTATGACGTAGGCCTATTGAAGGGGGTATAAGAAGTTCAGATTAAACTGAAGTCATGAGCAATTTTACCTCAACCAAGACAGTACCCCATATTTCGAGAGGCAGATGAAGGTATTTTTAAGACTATTTCAGCACTAATGGAACAGGGTATTCTTGTGACGTCACAGTCATCGTGAAATACCACAGTGTATCCTGTGGAAAAACAGAAAGGTGGGTTGTGGCATTTAATTCAGGACATGGGACCAGTTAACCAGATTGTAGAGGCAGAGTTTCCTCTAGTTCCAAATCCTGTGACGATACTATGTAGTACCCTTGTTGTGACACAGTATTTCACAGTGATTGACTTGAAAAATGTGTTTTTCTGAATCCCGTTGCATAAGGACTTTCAAGATTTTACATCATTTACTTTTTCGTCAGACTATGCTGAAAAGCACACGTTTACCTCAAGGATATTGTGACTCTCCATCATTTTTTAATAAGGTCCTCCATATAGACCTATGCAATATTGAATTAAAAGGGAAAAGTGTTGTGTTGCAGTACGTAGATGACTTTTTAGTTTGCAGCACGACAGAAGATGAGTGCAGAGAAGACTCAATTCAGTTAATGGTTATCCTAGCAGACAAGGGATATAAAGTTAACAAAGATAAGTTACAGTATTGTCAAGAGGAGGTGTTGTACATAGACCAGTTGATCTCACATGAGGGAAAAAAGGTTACACCTGAAAGAGCAGAGGCAATTGCGAAGACAACAAAACAACAGACGATAAAAAAGAAGCAACTTTTGTTTTTGCATTCAAATGGAACAGTTATTACAGCAGTGCTTACACAGAGGACTACTTTGGGGTATAATCCTCTTGTGTATTACAGTGGGAATCTGTATCCAGTTATGAGAGGTCACTTTTCTTGCAATCATTCACTGGCAGCAGCGGCATTCACCATTGAGAAGGCTGCAAGCATAGTGATGGGGTGTTCTATGACCATGTTTGTGGAGAATACTTTGTTTGCTATTTTGGAGCATCAGCATTTGAAGTTGCTAAATCCAATCCTGCAATTAAGATAGTCAGGAGCAGGAAAGTGAGTCCTGCCACATTTGTAGCTGAGTCCGTGGCAGAGGGTGAATATGTGCATGATTGCACCAGCTAAGAAGCGTCATATGATGACATACCTCGTGTAAATGAAAACGTGTTGTTGGAAGGGGAATTTCTCTTTATTAATGGGTTGTCGATAATCGATCAAAATAATGGAGAAAGGCAAACTGGTTCAGCTGTAGTGTGAATAGAGCAAAAGCGGAATTTGAAGTTGTGGCAAGCATAAGGCTGCAATCTCATTTTTCTGCACAGGCAGCAGAATTGGTGGTGCTTATTATCACACTTGAGAAATACAAAGGGGAGGAAGTGACGGTGTACAGCGACTTCGCCTATGTGATGTCGACCGTGCACGCAGAGCTAGCATTTTCGAAAAGGAGGGGCTACCTCCAAGCAGACAGCACTCCAGTGCAACACGCAGTATTGTTGGACTGTCATGATCACTGCTTCCAAGGAGCCAGGACCAGCCCAACGTCCTTGGAAGCAGGCCCCTAATCCTAAGCCTAGGCACCAGCCGGTCCCTACTGGGACCTTTTGGACCTTGTCCTGGCGCCGGTGGCACCAGTCTCATCAAAGCCATCGGTCCCGGCACTGGAAGTGCCGGGCTCATAATATGTGTGAAGATGCTTGGGTGGACTTACCTGCAGCAGACCATGCTGCTTACTTACCAGCTACATAGGAATCCTCTGTAAGCCGGAACTATTTTCTTACCTGGGTGGGGCAAGCTCCACACCCTGGATACAACACTGGAACTGAACAGGAACTCTTTTCTTACCTAGGCGGGGCCGTGGAGGAAGACGCCTCATCACTCCTAGGCTATTTAAACCACACCCGATTGATGAAGCGTGCTTCGCGTTATTCTGCATCTGCAGCAGAACGCTCACCGAGTCTGTTCCAGCTTTTCTTCTTCCGATTCTGTACCTGCAAGAACAATACTTACCATTTAAGTATCCAGTCTTCAGCAGCGACTGTAAAAGACAAGAAACAACAGGTTAGCACGACGACTTCACATGCAACGCATTCCTTACCTGGTCCATCGGCAGCAACCATTTCTTCACGCTGCACCTCCGCCTGTGGAGACAAAAGCAGAGTTATTACTTACCGGCAATCTGCGAATTCCGGATGTTTTCAACACTGCAACCCAGCATCTGAAAGACAAAAGAAGAGACATTAGACAGGTATTTACTTACGCCCATCGCGCTCTCCACAATAGAGCACCTGCAACTACTCCGGCGTTTTCCATCACCTCTTCAGCACGAACTCACAGCTGTGAAGGAAAGAGACAGTTAAAGTGCTTGCATTTACTCACGCATTTCCAAGCGCTTCTTTCCAAGGCTCTGGCTCCAGCTTTGGCTCTCTTCATTCCATCTTCTAACGCTAGAGCCCTGCAAAACAAATAGAACAAAGCATTATTCCGAGCCCTGTTCAATACTTACGTGTCCACGCACCTAAAGACTATATGGACTAAAAGGTGTCCGGAAACTCACCGCTCGTGCTGTTAACGGCGGTTGCGATCCTCTGATGTTAAGAGGCCTACGTTTCACCCAGTGAAGGAACTGGCAACGGCACCCTGCACCAGACGCAGATGGAGAGCCCAGCATTCACCTATCTAAGAAATCTCACCCTTCGAGTTCGACACACAGTGCGAAGAGGCTCAGCCCCAGAAGCCAATCGAGTCCTGCACATCACTTTTCGAGTCACAGACTCCTTCCTGCCTAGACCAGCGCCTCCGTGGGAATCAGGTGAGCGTTACAGAACGCGAAGCCCACCACAAAACTCCTACCCAGGCGCAATGGAAACCTCGGACACAGACCAACTGGCCCGATTGCTTGGGGAACTAAGAGCAGAGGTACATGCAGCTCGTCAGGAAACAAACTCTTTGAGAAGATAGCTGATAATATCCAAGGAGCGAACGGAGGACCTCGCTAGGCAATTACTACAAATGCAGGCAGGACAGACTCCTTTGCCCGCTCCAGGAGTAAGTTACCCTTCAGCATCCTCAAATCCAGTGCAAATCAATCTACCTGGTAATGTGCCTTTGGCTTCACCCGAACGCTTTTCTGGTGACCCAAAGAAATTTGCAGTGTTTATCAACCAGTGCCGCCTACACTTCTTATGTCACCCAGCTGCCTTTCCAACAGACCAGACCAAAGTGGCTTTCATGCTTTCTTATCTCAGTGGCAGTGCCGCAGATTGGTCGATCCCTTTGGTCACTCAGGATGATCCGGTCCTTCACGATTTTCAGGCCTTCCAGTCCAGCATGGAGAAACTGTTCGCAAGACATGCCCAGGGGCAGGCCTTGGACAATGAACTCCTTTCGTTACGACAGGGTAATCAAGACCTCTTGACTTATATTGCTTCATTCAATAGACTTATAGTGGAAACTCAATGGCTGGAGGATAAAAGAATAACGCTTTTCTACAGAGGCCTGCGTGGAGAGCTCAAGGATGTGTTAGCTCAAATTGTGAATCTTCCACAAGAATGCTCTGACTATATTGACTTAGTTGTCCAATTAGACCACCGATTACAGAACAGGAAGGCTGATCGTTCCAAATTTGATACCCGAGTATTTCCTAAACCACAGACCTCTACTAGGGGAGCCGACACCGTGGAACCCATGCAACTAGGGGGCATGAAAGGACCTTTAACTCAAAAGGAGCGGGAAAGAAGAAGCCAGCTGCAATTATGCCTCTATTGCGGAAACTCGGGGCACTTTCTTCGAGACTGCCCAGTGAAACCAGCTAAGAAGGCTGTAGGAGCCGCAGATACCTGTACCCAAAATTCTGAGCAGGGAAACAACCTAGCCCGACAAGTGTAGAGGTCCTCTTGCCGAGCGTTAAAATCTGTCCCGTGACCTCGCATTTCGTGGTGCCTATGGTCCTCATTAGCCCAGAACGTCCGGATCATTTGCATGCAATTGAAGCTTACATCGACAGCGGAGCAATCGGTAATTATATGGACCGCGAAATGGTATCAAGGATGAATCTACCTCTTGTCCCTAAGGCAGTAAAAGACGTCATTACTACAGTGGATGGCACAGAGATAGCCTCCGGACCAGTAACGCATGCCACCCAAGAAGTGACGTTAGTGAGCCAAGATGGACACCGGGAGAAAATCGTGTTCGATATGATCAAGGCCCCTCAGTTTGAGATCATTCTGGGAATTCCTTGGTTAGAGAAGCACAATCCTCAGATCGATTGGCGAGCAAAGACGGTTCAGTTTCCAGAATGTTTTACCACTTGTTATCCTCGGCCTGATGTTTCACTGGCAGCGATCTCTTCCGAGGTTCCTAAATTACCTCCAGAATACCAGGAATTCCAAGACGTCTTTCGGAAGGACCAAGCTAACACCCTGCCTCCTCATAGGTCCTACGACTGTCAAATAGACCTGATACCCGGAACAACTCCTCCTTGTAGTAGGATTTATGCCCTCACCGAGCCAGAGAATCTTCACCTCAGACAATATCTGGACCAATACCTAGCTAACGGGTTTATCCGTCCTTCAAAATCTCCAGCTTCCTCAGCTTTGTTCTTCGTTCCGAAAAAGGAAGGAGACCTTAGGACTTGCATAGATTACCGCGCCCTGAATCAAATCACCGTTAAAAACAGATACCCGTTACCTTTGATCCCTGAACTCCTGGACCAAGTCAAAGACGCATGTATTTATACAAAGTTGGATCTCAGAGGAGCCTACCACTTGGTACGAATAAAAGAGGGCGATGAATGGAAGACGGCATTCCGCATCAAGTATGGGCTGTTCGAATATCAAGTGATGCCCTTTGGACTTTGTAACGCTCCTGCCGCTTTTCAGTATTTTATGAACGATGTCCTTAGAGAACTCATAGATGTGTGTGTTGTTGTCTACATTGATGACATCCTCGTCTATTCATCATCTGAAGAGGAACACCAGAGACACGTCAAAGAGGTTCTCGAGAGATTGCGTCAACATAAACTTTTTGCTAAGCTCGAAAAATGCGTTTTCAACGCAACTGAAGTTGAGTTCCTGGGATTCATATTGTCACCTGACGGAGTCCATATGGATTCAAAGAAAGTCGATGCAATCATTAAGTGGCCATCACCAACCTCTGTAAAAGGAGTTCAAAGCATGTTAGGCTTTGCTAACTTTTACCGCAGATTAATTCCTGAATTCTCTTGGATAGTCCAGCCCATAACCGCTCTGTTAAAGAAGAACAAACGTTTTGAGTGGTCTACTGAAGCAGAACAAGCTTTTCAGGACTTAAAAGCTAAATTCATTTCTGCACCTGTTCTAAAACATCCTCGCCCAGAACTCCCCTACATCGTGGAAACGGATGCTTCTAGTCTTGCTATGGGGGCAGTTTTATCACAAAGAGATCCGGTCACACACCAATTACATCCTGTAGCCTTTTGGTCCCGCAAATTCTCGGCTCCCGAGATCAACTATTCAATTACAGACAAGGAACTTTTAG
Source organism: Ambystoma mexicanum (assembly GCF_040938575.1). Lineage (NCBI taxonomy): Eukaryota > Metazoa > Chordata > Amphibia > Caudata > Ambystomatidae > Ambystoma > Ambystoma mexicanum. The sequence continues at coordinate 1,317,334,338 of NC_090929.1, read as the reverse complement.
CCATCAGATCGGCCTTTAAAGCCTGGCGGCATTATCTTTTGGGAGCCAGACACACAGTCACCGTAATGACTGATCACCGCAATTTACAATATCTGAAGACAGCCAAAGCTCAGTCTTCCAGACAGCTTCGCTGGGCTCTGTTTCTGGCTGAGTTTGACTTTATAATTACTTATCGACCAGGCAGTAAAAATGGAAAAACAGATGCTCTCTCCCGGATGGGAGTAGATGAACATTTGACCAATCCAGAACCAATACCCATAATCCCAGAACAAAGGATTTTGGGTTTGGCCAGCGCTCAATCCTTTGAAGACATCAAGACTACAGTCAAATCACTCCTAAATCCGGCCGATTTGCAGGACTGGCAATTAAAGGGAAAAGAATTCTCAGTGGATCAAGACCTACCATATTTCCGAGGACGATTGTACTTGCCCTGTGAGAAAATACAAAAACAAGTAATCTCCTTTTATCACGACTCTCTAATGGAGGGTCACCCTGGCATTACCAAAACCATGGAAAAGATCAAAAGACATTTCTGGTGGCCATCATGGAAGAAGGATATTAGAGACTTTGTAATCTCCTGCGGTGTGTGTGCCCAGAATAAAAGTCAAAAGGAGAAACCAGCCGGCCTATTACACCCATTAGACATCCCTCCCTGTCCATGGCATACCCTGTCCATGGATTTGATCACGGACTTACCTCCATGCTCAGGGTATAATACCATTTTAGTAGTCGTGGATCTATTCTCCAAGATGGCTCACTTCATTCCCCTGAAGGGCCTACCTTCAGCTTCAGTATTGGCCCGAGAATTCTTAGAAAACATCGTTCGGTTACATGGTTTTCCCTCGGTTTTGGTCTCTGATAGGGGAAGTCAATTCATCTCCCACTTTTGGCGAAGTTGCTGTCGTCTAGCCCAAATTGATGTAAGACTTTGAACCAGTCACCATCCCCAAACTGACGGACAAACCGAGAGGACAAATCAGACTTTAGAGCAATATCTACGTTGCATGCTCCAACAAACTGAAAACCCTTGGAAGGATATTCTTTGGATCGCTGAATACGCTTACAACAATTCGACTCATTCTGGAACCGGGAAGACTCCCTTCTTCCTATTATACGGACACCATCCTAGAACCTCTAACCTGGATCCTCCCCAAGAATTTGAAACACCTGCTGTGGATTACTTGCACTCGGAGATCACTCGTGCTTTTAAGGAAGTCACTGCCCATCTGCAAAGAGCTAAAGCTCAATTCAAAAAAGGAGCAGATCGACACCGTAAAGAGGCCCCTCACTACGCAGTAGGAGACCAGGTCTGGTTATCCACTAAGCACCTGCCTCTAAAAGGACCCCGCACCTTCATCCCAAGATACCTTGGACCCTATCTCATCTCTGCCATAGTTAATCCGGTGGCTGTCAAATTGGAATTACCTGCGCATATGAAAATACATCCAGTCTTTCATGTCTCCTTATTAAAACCAGTACAGCCAGAAACCCGATTGACTAAACTCCCAGAACCTGTTTTGGTAGAAGGAGAACTTGAATTCGAAGTAAAGAACATCCTAGACTCCAAAACCGCCAAATCTAAATTATATTACCTGATTGATTGGAAAGGATACGGCCCCCAGGAAAGATCTTGGGAACCCTCAGAATATGTCCACGCACCTCGTCTGGTCAAGAAATTCCATCTGAATCACCCCGACAAGCCAAAACCCCCAGAGAAGACACGCTTAGGAGGGGCCTTGAGGGGGGGTGCTGTCATGATCACTGCTTCCAAGGAGCCAGGACCAGCCCAACGTCCTTAGAAGCAGGCCCCTAATCCTAAGCCTAGGCACCAGCCGGTCCCTACTGGGACCTTTTGGACCTTGTCCTGGCGCAGGTGGCACCAGGCTCATCAAAGCCATCGGTCCCGGCACTGGAAGCGCCAGGCTCATAATATGTGTGAAGATGCTTGGGTGGACTTACCTGCAGCAGACCATGCTGCTTACTTACCAGCTACATAGGAATCCTCTGTAAGCCGGAACTATTTTCTTACCTGGGTGGGGCAAGTTCCACGCCCTGGATACAACACTGGAACTCTTCTGGAACAGGAACTCTTTTCTTACCTAGGCGGGGCCGTGGAGGAAGACGCCTCATCACTCCTAGGCTATTTAAACCACACCCGATTGATGAAGCGTGCTTCGCGTTATTCTGCATCTGCAGCAGAACGCTCACCAAGTCTGTTCCAGCTTTTCTTCTTCCGATCCTGTACCTACAAGAACAATACTTACCATTCCAGTATCCAGTCTTCAGCAGCGCCTGTAAAAGACAAGAAACAACAGGTTAGCACGACGACTTCACATGCAACGCATTCCTTACCTGGTCCATCGGCAGCGACCATTTCTTCACGCTGCACCTCCGCCTGTGGAGACAAAAGCAGAGTTATTACTTACCGGCAATCGGCGAATTCCGGATGTTTTCAACACTGCAACCCAGCATCTGAAAGACAAAAGAAGAGACATTAGACAGGTATTTACTTACGCCCACCGCGCTCTCCACAATAGAGCGCCTGCAACTACTCCGGCGTTTTCCATCACCTCTTCAGCACGAACTCACAGCTGTGAAGGAAAGAGACAGTTAAAGCGCTTGCATTTACTCACGCATTTCCAAGCGCTTCTTTCCAAGGCTCTGGCTCCAGCTTTGGCTCTCTTCATTCCATCTTCTAACGCTAGAGCCCTGCAAAACAAATAGAACAAAGCATTATTCCGAGCCCTGTTCAATACTTACGTGTCCACGCACCTAAAGACTATATGGACTAAAAGGTGTCCGGAAACTCAGCGCTCGTGCTGTTAACGGCGGTTGCGATCCTCTGATGTTAAGAGGCCTACGTTTCACTCAGTGAAGGAACTGGCGCGGCACCCTGCACCAGATGCAGATGGAGAGCCCAGCATTCACCTATCTAAGAAATCTCACCCTTCGAGTTCGACACACAGTGCGAAGAGGCTCAGCCCCAGAAGCCAATCGAGTCCTGCACATCACTTTTTGAGTCACAGACTCCTTCCTGCCTAGACCAGCGCCTCCGTGGGAATCAGGTGAGCGTTACATGGACAGGCTTGTTAAGGCACTACAGCTCCCAGCAGCCATTGCAATTGTCAAATGTGCAGCACATATTAAGAGTACTGATTTATTTTGTTAGGAAATAAAAGCATGGCGAAGAAGCCAAAAGGGTTACAGATTCTTCAGATATTTCAAGTACTCCTAGTATAAAGAGGGGGGTGACTATGGATATGATAATGCAAGAGGGATTTAATCATTTACCGAAAATGCAGTTGATGGAAATTCAAGGCAATGCTTCACAAGATGAGAAGGAATTGTGGGAAAGGAGGGGATGTTATTTATCCCCCACTGAAGCCTTATGGCAACAAGACAGCACTGGAAAGCCGGTGATGCCAGTAGCATTACTGAAGGTAGCGCTTGAACAGATGCACTACCTCACTCATGTAACTATGGAAAGCCTTCCAGCTACTCTAGCGGAGGACTGGTTTGTACCAAACATATTAGAACACGTTGCATTTCAAGTAGTAAATTGCATCATATGTCAAAAGTTTACTGCTGGGCCCACTCTGCAAACAATCAGGGGAGTGATTCCCTAGACTGAATGGTCCTTTTCATCATTTACATATTGACTACCTTGATATGCTGCAAGTATGTAGTGGATAGAGGTATATGATAGTGTTAGTGTGCCCCTTTTCGAGATGGATTGAAGCTGGTCCATGCACACATCCTGATGGCACTTGCACAGTGATGTTTTTAGTATGAGAGGTATTTCCTAGATGGGGAATATGCGAGGAGCTGAGATCCAAAAATGGTCCACATTTTGTAAATGAACTATTCGAACATATTAGCTTATTGTTCAATATAAAACATACATTTTCTTCTGCTTATCACCCGCAAGCAAAGGGATTATGTGAGAGACCCAATGGTCTTCTCACAGAGAGAATTGAAAAATTAAAATTGACACTGAAAAGGAATGGCTTTATTGCCTACCCCTAGCATTATATGCATTAAGGGATCAGCCTGGGTTGGACCACCACCTCACACCCCATCAGCTAGTAACAGGGAAGTGAATGAGAACACCTCTGACTCCTCCATCGAGGAATAGAAGTGATGCCCAGAAGACAGAAGAATGTTAGAAAATGATATTTGACATGTATGACCGCTAGTATCTCTGTCATTACAAATCACTACAGCAGCAAGGGGTGTTGATCTCAGGATGCAAGCGAAGAACATTTAGCAACTGGACTACAAGAACTTTTACCTGTGCCTAGATTATTTGTGGGAGACCCAATCCTAGTTCACAATTTCACTAGGAATTGGCACAAGCCCCGATTTATTGGTCCCTACATTATCTAAAATATGACCCTTCTGCAGCAAAAGTCCAAGAAAGGCATGCCTGGATACATTTGGGCGATGCTAAGCCATAGGCTGCTGATCCACCCCCACCGGTTGATTCAGATGCAAGCCAACACAAAGTAGTTCAGCATGTGCAGACTCGATCGATGATGATGAAGAAGGACACAGAAAGAGCTGCGTAAATAAATGCAAGTGTGCATTTTGACTGTGACTTTCCGTGAACATTCCTTATAAATATTATAGCAGGTGTGCAAACTTGTTGCTTGAGACACAGAAATCTTTTTGAACTTGGACTTTATTTATTTATTTAATACATGTATAGCAACATGTTTTGTGTACACAACGTAAAAACAGTTATACAAGTAAAAAAATACATCATTACTGCTTATCGAGAATAATTCCTAAAAAACAAATTTATTTCATTTACAACAGTTCACATAAAAGTTCATCAGTAAAAACCAAATCAAATTCAAAATTCCTAATAACATTAAATAAATACATCTGATAATAACACATTAGATTAATATCTTCATTATTTCTACGCATGTCCAATACAATTTTACAATACAAAAATCAGATTAATACCATTAAGAAATGCAGGCCAAATCATAGTGAGGTCAGCCATGTTGTTGATGCTGGTGTCATATGCCTTAAGATATTTCCAGTTTAGATTCACCAAACTTTCACATTCTAGTAGTAAACGGTCTAAGCTCTCAACATTGTCAATTCTGCAAAGCCGGCAATGGCGTATATTACGCAGAATCCCCCACTGAGCACCCTGAGTCAGTAGGGCTATGCTTATATTTAATTTGAGCCTTATGTATTACTTTTCAATTGCACTATTAGGAAAGGCTTTTATGTTTAAGGGTGTGATATCTCTTTTTACAATGTACTCACAGAATGAAGTTTGATTTTTGCCAGAAAAAAGGTTGAATAAATACTGTTTTCTAATATGCTCACTGAGTTTTTTCTTGAGACAGTTCTTTCTAATATAAACTGCACCACCCGGTCTCACGCCACAACATCCTTCTTGCCATTTCATGCATGTGCCAAACATTTTACCCAGGGTGCCCATTGTCAAATATTTATCAAGGTCACAAAAGGCAGCCATAAATGCACCAAACATTGTGTTAGGCCCAATTTTGAGCAATTTATCACAAAATAAGATTGTTATTTTGATTGCATCATACAAGATACCAGGTAGCTCAAACTCTAGATCAAGTAGTTCAACTGATGTGGATGGAGTTAACCCAAGCCGCTTGCGCAGTACTTTAGCTTCATATCTTCTCAGAGAGTCTATTTAGTTCTCACCCCATATTTGTACACCCTAAAACATGATTGATCAAACTTCCGTCTGATAAAGTAACAGCACTGTTTGAAATGATATACCGCATTGTTTCTTTACAAAGCTATTTATCATATTGATTGCTAAATTGCATTTACACTCTGTCACTTCCCAATGCGTACCCACTTCAGATTGCTCTGTAGATGTAGTCCTAAATATGTATAGGTATCTACATTCTCTAACCTCACAGCATTCTAAGTACATAGATAGATTCTACTGCTACGAGGTGTGGGGGAGAATACCATAATCTTGCTCTTCTCAGTGTTTAATACCAAACCATTTTGACTTGTGTATTTCCTTAATGATTCGACAAGACTCTGCAGCCCTCTTGGAGTGTGGTCAACTAGCACCAAGTCGTCGGCATAAGTTAGCCAATTTAGGGAGTGGTTACCTACTTTCACCTGGCATAGAAGCGGGTTTAAAAATTCCAGCCCCATGTCAGAGAAGTATAAGTTAAAAAAGGTAGCAGCAACCACACTACCCTGCTTTACTCCACAATGGGTGGTGAAGGGGGCACTTAATCTGCCCTGACCACCCAATCTGATTCTGACAGAGGTGTCTGTGTATAAAAGCATTAACATCTTCAGTAGACCGGTTGGTATGTTCCATGCCATAAGCTTTTTCCAGAGCCGCCCTCGGAGCACTGTGTCAAACCTGGCTGAGAAGTCTATGAAAGGTGCATAAAATTTAACAATCCTTCTCGTTGAGGCATATTCAATGGAGCATACCAATGTCAGTGAGTTGTATACTGAGTTAGAGTGTTTGACAAAACCCATCTGATTTGGGGACAGGATCCCATTTCTATTGATTCACGTATTCAACTCGATTAGCAAGACCTTTGCCAATACTTTAGAGGGTACATTTATCATGGCCAACATTCAACAGTTGGCTGGTAAATCCCTCTGCCTTTCTTATGTACCGGTAATATTTCACTTCCCCTCCAGGTCGGTAGTATGACACCCATAACACCAATGTACGAGAAGAGCAGATATAGCCCATGTGCCCATAAATCAGGGTTGTTTTTTTATCACAGTGTTACAAATACCATTGGGATTTGTTTAAGTGTCTTATGATATTAGCTATATCGTGAGGGGTCGACTGGCATGTCCATGTTTAATTTGTGAGTGGAATGATCACATCACTCGCATTCAAGCCCAGAGTTTTTTTGATGTGTACGTCCCACTCTGGTTCGTTAACACCAATGGTGGGTAGCCCGCGTGGTTGTATACCATTCATTCATTCCCAAAACTGATTAGTGTCTTTCTTTAGGGCAAACTGTGCGATGTCCTTCCATATATTTCTATTCTGCATTTTTTATGTTCCGATAGCCATTTACAGTTTTGCCTTTTAAGAGATCTAATGTAGTGAGCAAATTCATTGGTGAATTTGGTCTAATTTGATGGTAGGCAACATTACTAATTGCCTTACGAAGAGCTAATTTGGCAGCAGCTATTTTAGGGTTCTATACAATTTGAGAGATCCGTTGCTTGTTACTCCTTTCTGCTGTACCTTTATCTTTACGTGATTCCATCGATGCTTCCTTAATGTTGCCGACCATTTTTGTGAATGCAGAAACAATATCTTCTCTCTCAAGCTCACTATTTAGGTCGTCGTGAATTCCATGAAATGAGGCAATGAGCGAGTGTGATAAATCAGCCACCTTTTCGATTTGTTTGATCATTCCATCGAATTTGATTCCATTGTATGTTAATGGAGATGTTTCCATTTGTGGCTTTTAATATAGGCTGATCACATTTTACTAGCAATGTCAATAACACACAGAATGGGAAATGATCGCTTTCACTGCTGTTTATAACCGCCATATCTTTAATGAGCTGTGTACTAATTTTATTCACAAATATATAATCAAGGTTCATGGCTGATTTACCACATACTCGGGCATAACGCATTTGGGTATCACCTATCCCGTTTATCCTCCTCATGGCATTCTCCTCCATTAAGGAAACCCATTTTTTACCTTGCCTGGTGGCAGCACTTGGAGCAATGAATGGCTCAGAGGGATAGGTGTTACAATGGTTTAGTCTAACTATTTCAATAAAGGCATTGAAGTTGCCTACTAATAGCGTGGGTACTAAACTATGGTATTTCTTCAGAATTTTTCCCACTGTAGCTACATTCACGTCTGTTGCACTATTCATCGGAGGGTCATATAAATTAATTAATATCATGTGAGCTGTTCCAAGGGTCAAATCTGCCTGGCACAGAACTCTGAATTTCTTCAATTTTCCAAGGTGTGGCGGCAGGTATCAGTAATCCACCCATGGGTCTCCCCTTTAGCCCTTTAGATGCTATTTTAGTGATGGTTGTGCATCCATCAAAGTCAACGTGCTGACATAACCAGGTCTCATGTAATGCAACCAGAGAGTAGTTGCTTAAGTGGGATAGTAGTCCTCCATCACTGAAGTTATGAGCAAATCCTCGGTTGTTCCATGACATTACTAAATGGGTTTCATCAAGACATTTGCACAAAGTGATTTTTGAAGATTGCTGGCAGCCATTGCCAGTACCCACTTCCTGCTTCATTCACATCAGGAGGGGGCAAGTGGACCTGTTGTTGGCCCGCAGGCAGTTTTATGTCACTAGAATGGCTATCACAGGAGTCATGTGTGTCCGTCATCGACCCATTTGAGTGAGAATGATTTCCATGGCTACATTGATGCATACAACATAGATTTGCAATGGTAGCCTGGTTGTTGGTTTTACTATTCTCTTTGCACTTATTCAGAATATAAGTGGATGTTTTGATTGTTTTTGGGGCGGGAGTTTCACATGTCAAATGTGACCTAGTCACAGGGATTCATGTAATATCACTTAGGTAGCCCATTTCGAAGATCGCGTACTGGTGTGACATTATGTAGTCTAACAGTTCAGTAGCCTTAAAACAAACATTTGTGATGTTGTAATGACTATGCTCTACTTGATCAACTAGTGATATATTGTCTGATAATATTACATGCAATGGTTCAATATTAGGAAATAGGCTAAGGACTGCTGACCTACTCAGTGGAAGGGCATATCCATTTGTCAGCATTGCTTGTAGCTGGAGTACCTTTAGCAAGTTGACCACCTGCACCGCGTTGTTTTCTTTTTGGTGATTGTTGGTAGTAACTGGAGCTTGTCTATTCAAGGGCATCGGTAGATCAGAGGTGTGCCACTGTTCGAGTTGTCTATCATTTTTGGAGTTCTCACTCATATTATCAGCCAACATAATGTGAAGACTTAATGCAGCAACTTTGTCATTTGCCACACAATATTTTTTTGATGGAACTGTATTTCCAACTCTCTGAAAGGGCACAGTGCGGCCAGGAACTCCTATAGCACTAGATGTAGAAGCGGATGTCACAGCCATGCCAAGCGAAGAAGACACCGTTGTATTGGTCTTCTGCTTATCTTGTGGTCGTTTAGCAGACATTTCTGTCTGTGATACTACTTTCTTTTTCCATTTTTGATTTATGGTTGTTTTGTGCTTTGTGTTAGGCTCTTCTTGAAAATACCTGGTATGGCTGAAAATATATGCGGAGCAGGATGTACCGTTACGTTTCCACAGAATGCACTAAAAACAATGTTGGTAGATGGATCATTCATGGTTTTCCTTCCTGGGTTAATGCTTTAATGCAATAATAAGGATTGCAAATCGATCTTATTTTCCAGTTTTTCACATTTATCTATCAGTATTTTTAGCAAACGTTCAAAAGCTTGGAACATTTCGTCTGAGGTCATGCTATCCATACTCGATACACTAGCGGTTCTAGTTGTTGTAACATATATTGTGTCATTTGATACTGGGGTACTACTTTTGTCCTTATCATGTGGTGGTTTGACAGAGTCAAAATTAATTGCAAGATTAGTAGCTTGTTACTGCAGTATGGACAGAACGTGCCTATTTGAACAGGATTACTAGGCGTGTGAGAAGCGGAAAGCATATTGATAGGGACACTCTTGAAATTTGTGCCTCGGCTTTCAGTGAGCATTGCTGGAGGTCATCGGGATCACTTGTGCACTAGGACCCCAGCCGGCCCTTATAACTGGGGCTTACCCAATAGCACTTTAAGATGAGTAGCAGCACCTGTGAGAGGAATGGGAATGCATATTAATACTCTTGCGTCAAATCAAAAATGACAACCCAATGGTTTGGCAAAGGGAGTCAGTTTAATGAAAGGTACAAAAAACAGGGAGTTAATGGACATCAGCAATCGCTCAATCTTGCTTCTCGCTTCAACTGCAATTAATTTCATAAAAAAACACATAATTTATACTAAAAACGTGTCATCACTGATGTGTAATATTTCAAAACTTAGCATGCAACTTGATTGGTTCTAAGAAGGTAACTTTAATATAGGTGCTATATCTGTATATGGTAACAAACTGAAGGGATTGGATAAACAATGTCAGGTGGGGCATCTAAGCCCTTCCTTCAAAATGGCTACTGTAGACATCACTAAAAGTACAACATCTCATTGGTTCTACTAACTATAGGACCCTAGATTACTTGGTCCACTATGATTGGGTTGGCATCAACCCCACTCATACTTTTCCAATAGCCTAGCAGTGTGCAGAATAGCAGGCCAGATGCAGGGAGCTCATCTGCTCCCGCAGCCGCCCTCCAATTATTGCAACAATCTTTCATCACTTCAGTGGTTATGTGTCAATTATTTCTTTGTATTTTGGCCTCAAGACTCCTTCTTGGTCTGGAAAAGTGAAGGCGTCTGGGCATGGCACAACTCCATGTGTAGATGTGAAAGTTTCATCCTTCTGCTTGCTCGGTCACGTGATTACGACACTGTGAAATCGTCTCATTCTCCATGCAATTTGTGAAGTTGATTTAATTTTGCCAGCCATCTGCCTCCTGTGGCATATCTTAACCTTTCAGAATAGGATACTCTGTTCTTCTCTTCATTAATTGTATCCACTGTTGGGCTATATCAACTGGTACGACCTTGGCTTCTTGGCATGATTTGCCTTCTTCTGAGTTTCTCTCTGTCCTTAATTCTCGATTTCCTACTGCAAAGCTCTCCTTGTGAGACCTTAAGTAACCTTTGGTTGGTTCTGTTCTAGTGCATAGTGGAAGTATATGTATATAAAGTTCTTTCTTGAGGTAGATAGGTATAGGTGGCACTTGCCGCAATCTATCTTACTACTAAGCTTAGCAAGCCTCATGATATTCTTAGCTTCTTGTGGTTCCTTGCATATGTACACGTGTAAACAGACTGAATATCTTCATCACACTCATGGCATAAGTTTCTACCAATTGACATCAATTATTTCGCTTTAAACTCAGGATGTCACTTATCCATGGTGTTTCGTCGCTTTTCATCATTCACAGGTCATCATATCTTCTACATGTGAGTCAGTCCGGGTTCTTGTGATGTCACCAGTCGTCTTGTTTTAGGACTTTCTTGGCATCTTCAGGCATTGCATTTTGACAATTGTCAGTCTGTCTCACTTGTCGATATGGTTTTCTCAATGGGTACCTCACAGTCCAGGTTTTCTTATGTGCAGGTACTACAATAGGTTATGTCAGTCTGATAGGTACTGGGCAGAGCCCCACTGCGGCTCTCTGCTGGTTTATTTGCTCATCATACATCACATATTTCGGCGTAAACGTTCCTGGTACTTCAAAATGGGTGGCAGGGGTGCAAATCGTGTTTGGGACCTCCTCTACACACTTAATGGAGGTAAGCAGTAATCCAGTGAGGGACCTAAGTACTCGAGCTCCATCTCATCCATACTCATGTTAAAGTAAATTTGGTGATTTAAAGAGGCTATTAATCCAATACTGCACAAGGGCAGCCAATACCCCCCTCTCGAGATCCTGTTCATGAGTTGGGGATATATTGATTTTACCAATGTTGTTACTGGGCTTGTGGCCCGGCCCGATAGAACAGTGAGTAGAGCGCTTGCTTTGACATCTGTGCAGAGCCTGCTGGTGCAGGTTCGAATACCAGCAGGGCCAAACTCATCCTTCTGAGGTCGATAAATGAGCACCACACCGTGGGTAATAATAAGCAGCGCTCAGATACCTGAGGGTTCGTATTGCTATATAAATTCCATATTATTATTATTATTATTAATTCTGTTTGTGTTTTTAGTTTTGCTTGAGTGCTAGACTGTGTGCTTTCAATCTGGGCCAGACTCCTTTTTTTCCCCACCAGATTCAGCTCCAGTTTCTGGGTCAGTTTCAGTATCAACTTCTGTTGCATTTACACTATTACTCGAAGGCACAAGTAAGCCATTCACTAGTTTCGAGCTAAGACAGCTAAGAGAGTCTTGAAGCTCGTTGGTAATGACTAAAGCAGCCTGGAGTGCATCCGCAAAATTAAAATGGGCTGACTTTAGAATAGTATTTGGTAATTTCCCGAGTTATAACTTGCTTTTCCGGCTGCATAATTATTTGCGTGGGGCAGACATGCCATCCACTTTGTTCTGTTTTGAGCAAATTTTGAGTCAAATATTCTCAGAGTTTTTTGTTCTCCATGTTTCAGCTGAGAAATATGAGCATGGCCGGTGGCGTGCCTATAATCAATCTTTTGCTGGCTTTGCTGCAAACACATACACCGACCTAGCGTGCATTTCAATGAATATAAATGCTTTCTTTAACTTAGTCACACAGAATCGAACACTGTACAACCCAACGATGTGCACGTGTTGTGTACAGGTCGGTTTCGTGGGGACAATTAAAGCAATAAACAGCAATAAAAAGCAGCCTATAACCAATTAGATTAGTGTAGTGGCTCACATGTGCTCCCAAACCTCTACCAAACTGAGCACTGATCTTAAACAGGAATACTATATAACAATGGGCGCAGGAGTATTACAATGTAATGCAATTACAATTCACACAATTCCTTTACCGTTACAGAGCCGGTCACGGCTCACGTCTCACAGCTCACAGACATGTCTGTGGCACTTTTGCAGTGCACGTACATGTACATGCCAAATATATAGGAAGTGATGGTATAGTGGGCAGAGCTTACATAAAAAATGAGAAATAGCATTTTTTTAAACAAATAAGCACTATGTAAGAACTATTTAAGCACACTATATATAGCAGCATGTAGTTAGTGTCCAGTGTCTCTTTAGTCTCTTCGTCCATACCAGAGGTCAGCTGAAGATATATAATCCATGTGCAGATAAGGACCAGCAGGCAGTACCCACTCTAGGCCACATACCCTTCTGAGGCACTTCCGCAGTGTGAACACGATAGTGCGCGCGCAGGCTTAATATATAGGAAGTGATGGTATAGTCTGCAGAGCCACAGGTCAGCTGAAGATATATAATCTATGTGTAGATAAGGACCAGCAGACAGTACTCCCTCCAGACCACAGACACTGAAAAGTATGCCTGATCTTGAGTTCTTGTTTAATGATTGGAAGAGGGAGCAGTATCCAGATTAGTTCCTTACTGAATTTCTTTTTGGTCAAAATCAATGGTTCTGTCAAACATCAACACTCTTAGATTACTTATTATGATCTTTATGATCTTTATTATAATCTGTATTTACGTAATTCGAGTGCATCCTTATCTTGTTTGTCAAAAAACCAACATGTATGTGTTTCTACGAGATCCTATAAATCGTCCTACAATCAGTCAGTTACTTGTGGAGATAATTGAGCAGATTCAAAAGCCTCCTGACAAATTTGCCTGATTAAAGAATTGTTTCCTTCCTTAAAAGTAGATCACAGGTAAAATGTGGAGTCCTAATAGTGATACATTAGTAGACAATGAATGAGCCCAGCGGCGTATGAGGAATCACTGCTGGTGGGTATTAATGTACTGGTGCCTGATACTTGTTTGCACAGCATCTATTATTGTTCTTATGTTTCTACTAATGTATGCTGCTTGTCTTCTCGGTCCAAAGCAAGCAGCAGTTCCCTTGATTCTTCCCACACCTACAGATTTATCTGTTGTATGAAAGTGAAGGCCATATGTTATTATCTCTACACAAGTGACATATGTGAAGTCACCTATTCCTGTAACAGATGACCCTATACTTCCCTTTGAAAGGAGGTCTGTTTTTGATTTACTCATGATCATTATGCACAGTCACATTTTTCAAGGAAGAGACCTAAGAGAGGTATACGAGAAGAAGGTTATGAGTTAAACGATTATCTAGACAGTACAGCACATTTGGGGAATAACATGTGGTATCAACACATGAAAGAAGCAGGCAAAAGAACCTCGGAGCAGAGTTGCTATGTTTGTGCTCTCCTACCTTATGCATTGGGGAATTCTAAGAAATACATAGCTGTAGAAATAGATGTCCAGACAGCTCATTGCCTAACACAACTTGCACTCTGTGATAAAAGAGGTCAATTCCAGGGTCAAACATCATCCTTAGAATGGGTGACAGAATGGTTAGCTCCAGAAGAAGACGATTGTGTACACAATTTTAAAACAAGAGCAAGACCATGCACCAGGTATCATGTGATAAGAGACAAATAGCCTGGAATGAAGGGAGCAGGAATACGATGGGAGATAAATAAAAAGCTTAATTTCCAAGGAAAGACTGAAGAATAAATCCAAAGTTGCAAAGAGAGTGGACAGATGCAGATTTGGGGAACAGTACTTTCATCAGATAGATGGGAAGAAGACATAGTCATATGCAGAACAGTTGCAGTAACTGGACATCGCAAACCAGTTATAGATCGTGTGGAGATAAGATGAAAACCCCTCTGGCCAAGACTTACCAAGCTACTGACCTGGGTTGAAGATGAAGGAGGCCCAGTGCAGATAGTGCCCTTAGCAATGCAGAACTGTGCTTCAGAAACAATGGCACAAGAAAAGTTGGAGAGAATCAACAATGTGGATGAATCTTTGATCTACCAGGAATGAAGGATGGGAACAGTAGTGATAATGGACCACTGTTGGGCTTGTGGATGCACAGCTTATATGAAGCTACCCAGAAGCTGGGGAGTACTGTGGTCCATAGTAAATATTCATGTTCCAGCATTAGTGATTCCGAGAAGCAACCTGAACATTGGAGAGTTTCCAAAGGCTGATGCTCATCTAGGAAAGAAGAAGTCAATTGAATTTCTCAATCGAACAAAAAGTGAGAACTATTTCTCAGCCAAGTCAATAGAAGCTGTCAATGATATTCCTTATGAGCACAGGTTGTTCAGCAAGACTGTGTTAGTATTCACAACTATCTTTATGTCAGGGATCCAGACAATGACAAATGCTAAATGGTTACAAATAACCAGATGAGAACTTTTGCAGATGATTAACACTACCATAATAGGATTCAACGTGATCAAAGAAGAACTGAGAGCTATAAGACTGATGACACTCCAGAATAGATATGCCTTGGACATGATCACAGCAATGGATGGAGGTGTTAGTGCCAAAATCGGACAATCATGTTGCACATTCACACCCTCACACGATGAGGAGAATGGGACCTTAGACAGAGGCCATAACGATGCTGACAAACTTACACACCAAGATGGAAGATGAAGTAGAAGACACTGCAGACGAAAGCTGGTTTGCATCAATCTTCTCTTGGGTTCCACAGTGCAAGGCAAACATTTTCAAGTTTCTTGGAGCATTACTGGTGATAATAATGCTTGTATTCTGTGTCATCAGAATGATAATCACCCAGTGCAAGAAGACAATGAAGAAAGCAGTAGGAATGAAGATCATGATTGATGATGAATCTAGGCTACAACCCACAGAACTGACTTAGGAAGAGATCAGAGACTATAAAGGTCAGTATTCATGCACGTGAAGGAACAAAGTTCCTTTACCCAAGAGACCACAATAAGTATGTGGGAAGATGGATCTACTCCTGTCCAAGTGGACAATGCAATCTTATGACCTGTAGCGTTGATGACCATGTAACATCAGCAGGATCTTTGAAAGCAGTGATGAAGTTATGAACTCCTAAGAAGCTCTTCTTCAAGAGAGGATGTCTAAATGCAGAGACTGGTGAGAGAGTGGTCAAATAAATCATCCAGAGGGGGAAAATTTGAGGAGGAGCCAACAGCCTCTACCGGAAGTCCCACCCTTAAGCTACCTATCTGTTGGGAACCAGAAATAGTGACAAGCAAGACAACTATAATGATGCCAATAACGCAAGCAGTCTTTGAAGCAAAGAATCCATTGAGAAAACCTTTCTTTATGTATCCACGAAGAACTGACAGTCTCTTAGGGGAGATCCCTGAAGAGCGAGAGAAGTTGAACGAAAGAGCAGACTGGTGACGTCACATGACATACGGTGACACACCAAGAAGAGATGACAGAACAGAAAGCAAAGAGAACATATAGAATGCTGTGCCAAAGTAAGGAAGTGAGTGACATTTTACGTGCAAATGAAGATTACACATGTGAAGTACAGATGCTTGTAATGCAAGTAGACTAAGTCATTATAAAGGCTGGCTTGACGTAGTGAATAGATTGCAGCGATGCGCCAAGGTATATATATGCATAGGAAATTTGGAGGTTCCACATCTTATTTTTTATGCATAACTCACAGGCCACATTACCTGTTAGATTTATTTCACAAGGCCTTGGGATTTCAGATACATTTCACAAAATCAATTCTACTCAAGGTTTATGAGCAGCTCTGCACAGTAAACAGTTTGAAGGAACCCATCGATTTTCAATGGGCCCCAGACAGTGTGAAATATTTGAAGGTCCAGCTTACACCCAGATATGATCAGTTACATTCCAGCAATATCCTAGTTCTCATATCTTCATTAACGACTGACCTGGTGGGATGGGGGAAATTGGTATTTCATGGCTAGGAAGAATAGCAGCAGTTAAAATGACTGTGTTACTTAAACTGTTGCATATCTTCCAGGGATTTCCAGTCTTAATCCCCAAAAAGATAATGAGTGATCTTCAAAAACAGATTTCAGGTGTATTTGTGCTAAGAAATTTCCTATGGTTTTCAGGAATATGATAATGGTCGCAAAAGAGAAAAGAGGTGTCGGAATACTGGATCTCAAAGGTTATTTATATGTGGCTCAGTTGGCTTTTCTCCTGGACAGTAAAGGGACAGATCAGGCCCCTAAACATTGGATTGCTATTGAACACTCTGTAGTTGGAGTACCATTGCATGACTGATGCAGGAGTTCACCTGCAGTCAGAAAGAGGGTACTTGGTTACTTCTGTCCACTAGGGCAACATTAGATTTATGGGGCAAGCCTGCCCAGAGATATTCAAGGACTATGTTTACGCCCCACTTACACGGATATGAAGAACATTAGAATTTCCTCTGAGACAGCAAACTGGGAGAGTTGCCCATAGATAGAGTGGGGACTACAAAGATTAGGCCAGCTATTTGAAGGGGGGCAGGCTTTAACTTTTGACAAATGTAAGCAGATGTTCATGGAAACAGATGCGGACATGCGTACATACAACTGAGGCATTCGACAGCTAATGCTAAATTTGCAGACAGGCTAAAAGGGAGATGGCACTGTTCAAATACCTATTTATTAGGACTACTCCCTCACAACAAGTTTCCTCATTATACAAGGTTCTCAAGGCTAGCCAGTTCAAACCTCCCCATTCCTATATGGTGAGATGGAAATAAGACATGAATATCCAGTAGCCAAGCCAGCATGGTATAATATATGCACAAGGGCAGGCAAGTCATCCAGATGTGAAGAGAAGAGAATGGGTTTACATTGATGTACAGATGGTATCTCACATCAGAGCGGCTCCACAATATGAATTCATCAACACACCCTAATTGCTGAAGATGTGCGCACATGCCAGGTACACTGTTTCACATCTGGTGGTCATAAGCTCCCATTCAGCCATATTGATTAGAGGTGCTAGCAAAATTAAAACAATTGCTAGAGTAGATTTTCTGACTGAACCGTTGGTGGAGATGAAGATCCATTTGAGCAATACAAATTGGGGGTAACATCCTTGAAATTGACAACCCACTTCCTAGTGGAGGCACGTGTGGTGGTAGCACGTAACTCGAAAACCCCAAACACACCTGATATAAGAGAACAGAGGCCAAAACTGAGGTTCGTGGTGTCAATGTGTAAAACTGAAGATGCTCTAAGTGGTGAGATGCCAACATTTCTAGAAGAATGGGGTTCGTTTATTAATTGTGTGAGCCAGCATGATTCTCCAGGGGCACACTATAAGCCTCAGGATTTGATTTTTTTTGTTTCATTAACATGATATTGGAGACGTATTCATGGGTGAATATGTGAATACCAATACTGCACTATTACAATTGTAAAGCATGACGTTGTTTTTCTTTGGTTTTGTTGCAACGTTCATTAGAATATGAAAGGCATTCTTTTAAGGAGGATATGTACAAGGAATATAAGGTTTGTTGTCTCAGCTTTGATCACTGACGCCATTGAACAAGTCTTTGCGTCATTTCTCAATAAAATATGAATATTAAAACAAAAGGAGGCAAGGAAGCACATACAACGCCATGTGCCATTACCCTTTTTCATATGAAACCATGGTTCCTTTCTGATATTCTTCTGCCGATGATTGTGTCAACTGTACACTCTATTATGATTTGGGTTGTTGTATTTCTCTGAACTCTGCTGGCATGACAGTTCCTTCTGTATTGCATTGCTGATATTTTCTCACTGTACCCTAACTTGTGTTTTCAACTTGCTGCTGAGCTCTGTTCTGTAGATACAGCAGATTTGAACATGTGTTTCATATTTAAGAGAGATTTCTGCAACATTTTGTTTGACTTGCTTATTTATTTCACCTAACACATTCTCATTCTCCTCGTTCAACTTCTGGGGGTCCTCTTCATCTAGCTGTGTATTCACATTCTTTGCAAGCTTTAATCATTGCTTTGCTTAACATAATTGACCTAGACAGCCATTTAATCGACTGTGCTGTAAGTCCATCTCTTGTACTCCTCCTTTAGAAGTGCACACATCTACTGATATAATATCCTTTTGCATTCTACGCACTTCGGTGTGTGTTTATGCATCCTTTTAACATCCATCCTTTTCCTATTCTTCCACATTGCAACGTTGGAATTCTCGTAAGATCTCGTTGCAAAACTTCAGCTCATTTTCTAACAGGAAACAGTTCTCCCTGTATCACACTTAAACACAGAGTCTTTGTTTCAAAATATTGCTGTCTTTAGTAACATGTTTGAGCCGAAACCACAGCTTGTCAGCAATCTCTTTCATACTATTTCTATTTATCAGTGGAGTTAAACAAAGAACTATACAGCTGTTGACAAGACACCAGTTTAGTCTCAAGGGTCAGATTTCTTTTTAACCTCTTAATTTCTCCTGCCATATCTGAACATTCTCAGAACCCTAGTCCTCTAGTAAAAAACAATGTTATGTATTACACTATTATGCATGCAGCCAAGACAGGTTCTATATCTATCACACTGCATTACATTCAATTGTAAAATAATTACCCAAAAACAGGTAAGAAAGCAAGTATAAATCTAGTACATTTTTTCGTTAAAACTCAGTTATTAAAAGAGAATGCCAACGGGCAGTTGATTAAGAATGGTTAAACTAAGCTCATAAACATTAATCATGTGAAAAATGAAGTTGCTGTTATTTCCTTTAAAAAGGGATTCCCATATATCAATCATGTTGTCAGGATCACTGAACGCTTTCAAATATTTCTATCTTAAAAAGTAGAGGCTCTCACATTGACAGATAATATGCTCAGCATTTTCATTCTCTGCGATCCTGCATAATCTTAACAAACCATTACCTCTAAGGATTCCGCATGTGGCTCCCACTATTTCAATTGTATCACACATATTGAATTTGAATAGTAGGTATTGCTAATTGTTTTACTATCTGCAAATGCAAACTGGTATCTAGGTATTCCAGAAGAGTTCAGCCACTGTTGCAAGAAAATGCCATTATTAGGTTTGGTTGCAAGTTCAATCAGATCTCTTTCGTTGCCTAAGGTATGAATAATCTTTTTCAATAGGCGATTAATCTTTGCATGCAAAAACTCTAACCAGTCATAAGCATTTTCTTTAGCCCACCCATTTAAAATAAATAGAACACATACAATCCAATGCACATAGGTCATGATGATTGTCTAAATTACTAAAAGACTTAAGAGCTAGCTCTACAATCAATGTATTATTATTCAATGTACATATTAACGTAAAGCATTGCAGTTTTGTACTCCATGATATTGCATATGCACATCAGATTGCATTCCAGAAGTATATACTCACAAGATAATGGGCCTCATTATGAGGCGTGCGGTAAGGGATTACCGGCACCGGTAAGGGTACCGGTAATCCCTTACCGCCTTACTACGAGTTCCCTTTTGCGGGTCCTCCCTTAACGCCTGGTTTATCCAGGCGTTAAGGACGGGACCCGCAAAGGGACTCTGGAGCTAGTAACAGTACCGCAATTTGCAGTACCGTTATTAGCGCCTTCCCCATTGCCATTGAGCCCTATGGGGGCTCAAATGGGAATGGGCAAGGGCCCTGGTGAATGGGGAATTACCAGTCCCTCAAACCTTGGAATGGACCGGTATTTGCTCTATTCACAAGGGCGGAGTCGAAACGAGTTTGGGGGCAGCCATGGCGCTAATAGCGCCATGGCTACCTCAAACCTCGTAATGAGGCCGGAATTCTATAAATAAATGTACATCTTCGCTTCAAATCTATTCATCTCAGATTTAAACTTCATCCCCCAAATTTCAGCACCATACAACAAACAACTTTAGAGGAGTATAACAATAAAATTGTACTGACTGACCATCCTTCTTGTGTGCCTATAAAATAACTAAGTGACATTGGGCCTCATTATGAGTTGGGTGCAAAGGGATTACCGGCACCGGTAAGGACACCGGTGGCGGGAATCCCGTTGCGCTCTATTCGAGTTCCCTTAGCAGGTTCCTTCCTTAACGCCTGTGCTGACCAGGCGTTAAGGATGGGACCCGTTAATGGACTTTAGAGCTAATAACCGTACGGCAAATTGCAGTACCTTTATTAGCTACTTCCCCATTCCCATTGAGCCCTATGGGGGCTGAAATGGGAATGGGGAATGTTATTTTCAATAGGGACTTACCTGTCCCTCCAAAGTCGGAATGGACCGGTAAGTCCTCATTGAACCAGGTCAGACTCGGTACCAGTATGGGAGGTAGTCATGGCGCAAATAGCGCCATGAGCACCTCTATACTTGGAATGAGGCCCCTTGTTATCTTACATTTCATTTTAGTTTTGGCCCACTGTTGCTTCCAACACAGTTTCTGATTGATTAGGACACCCAAGTATCTATAACATTCTACTATTTCAATATCCTGACCAACAATTGACCAACTCAGCTTATTCACACATTGGGGTTTTGTTTTTCCCAGGAAGGCAATTAATTTCGTTTTTCCTATGTTAATTTTTAATCCATTTGTTGCTGAAAACGTATCAACCACATTCAACTTAGTCTACAGTCCTTTAGTGTTATAATCTAAAAGCAGATGGTTGTCTGCATAACCTAGCCAACCTAGGTGGCCTATTTTGACGTCATCAGATGGTATTGCGTTTAATTCTAGTGGGAGGTCTGACAAATATAGCTTAAAAAGGGTGGCGGGCAAAATATAGCCCTGTTTAACCACACAGCTTGTGGGTATCGACTCAGATATTTTACCTTCTCCATTCAGTCTCACTCGGACTGAGGTGTCAGTATACAATAACCTGATCATAGACAACAACCCAGCCGGGATAATCCATTGCTGCAGTTTGATCCATAATGTATGCCTCAGGATGGTATCGAAGGCTGTACTAAAATCAATGAATGCACCATAGACAGGAAGCTGTCTTCTATTCCACAAGTATTCTATTGCAGAGACTAGGTTAGTGATATTATGGGTGGTAGATGATTTCACGCGTAACGTAGCCACTGCTGAAACCCATTCTTGTACATTGTCCACGGTGCATCAGTGCACTCAACGCTCTTAATAACAGTGATGGTTATTCTAAGTTTTCTTTTGGCCTCATGAATTACTCTATCAAAGTGTGCATTCTTCAGGTGGGTAATATTCCATGGCTTGCTAGTGGTCATGTACATACGTTTTTGTTTAGTAACAGCTTTAATGGCCACCAAAGCATGTTAAATTGCTAGTATCATTGTCACGTCACTATTATCCAGATGTCTATTCATATTCACTATGAAGCTTGTTAGCTCTGGTTCTACCACTCTTCTCCCTTTTTCTAATTCAATAGGATTCTATATTATCCGATTGCCTCGGTTATTAAGATGTTTCCACTTAGTTGGTAGGAGCTTTTCTTATTTGTTATAGGAAGCAAAACATTAAGTGGAGGGGTAATCACTTTGTTCACGAATGCCAACAGCCATTATTGATATTGATAATGTATTTATATCACACTCGTACACAAGTGTTTCAGAGAGCGACAAAGCAAGGGAGGGGAACTAGGGAGAACAAAAATAACAATCTTACTAGGCCCAGTGACATTGAGAACGGGCAAGTGCAAGGGAGGGGGAGAGGTGGAACGTGATGAGTAAAAATAAAATAAATAAAACATGAATAATTAAATAACAAAGGCAACAAACGGTGGAAGTGCAGTCAGAAAGTGGTAAGTGCTAGGGATAAGGTAACAGAAAGGGTGTGTCTGATTAAGTGCAGGAAAAAAGGCAATGTCCAGCACGAGTTCATAGACGCTTCTATTAGTGACTATCCTCAATACACGTTAGGCGGTAAGGGTTTACCGTTACCGGTAACAGCACCGGTACCGGTAAACCCTTACCGCCTTACTACGAGTTCCCTTTGCGGGACCCGACCTTAACGGCTGGTTTTACCAGCCGTTAAAGTAGGGTGCCGCAAAGGGACCTTGGTGCTAATTACAGTACTGCAATATGCGGTACCGTAATTAGCGCCTTCCCCATTCCCATTATGCCCTATGGGGGCAAAAATGGGAATGGGGAAGTGCCTTGGTGAATGGGGAATTACCGTCCCCGCTCACCTTGGAGTAGGGCGGTAATTCCGCCATCCACCAAGGCGGACACGGTAAAATACCGGCAGCAACCATGGCGCTAATAGCGCCATGGTTACCGCCTACCGTGTAATGAGGCCCTATATAATTTATTTATTTGCATTTTTAAAGAGCTCGCACAGCCCAGGGGCATCAAGGCACTGTTACAGAATGTTTTTGTTTTTTTATTGTCTTAGTTGCATATTTATAACATGCTTAAATTCCCAGAGGTATCGAAGCGTGGACCTGGGGGTTGACCCTGTGTTGCTTCATGTCGTCTTGCTTCCAAGGCAAGCACGTTGCCACTGAGCTATCCTCCTGTGATAATCAATAGTCAACATATAATCAATAGTCAACATACTTTGTCCACTGACCCGTGTGACACTTTTATTGCAGTCACTAGGACAATTACCATTCAGCATGACCAGTTGATATTTAAGAAACAATTTGGCCCTTGATTGTCCTTGTTGATTAGAATATTTAGGGCCATAAGGACCGGTTCCATGCAGGTCATCTTCACATTGGGCGCACTATCAATGTTAGCATTGAGATTGCCCATCAGAATAATGGGGATGGCTGTGTCGCTTTCTTCTAGAATCTGTGTTACTATCTGAATCACTTTATTATACTCTCCATTTGGAGGATTGTAGATATTTACTACTAGGATAGGTGGTGCCTTTATCCAGTCACAGCATATCAAGACTGCCAACACCATAGTAGTTGATCAGATAGTGTCACAGCCCACCCACGGGTGTATAATTGAGGTCAAAAGCCATCCCTTTGGGTGGCCCGTGGGACATTTAATTGCCAGGCGTTGTACCATACTACAGCCATCTATTTCGCAATGTTGCCAGATCCAAGTCTCTTGCAAGGCCACCACAAAGAAGAACTGTATATAAGCTAACAGGCCGTCTTCATTTGTAAAATGGGAGTTCCCTGTAGTGTTCCAGGACATGATGACATCGATGTCATCGACGTTGTTTCTCAAACTGAGTTTTAAACGCTACTGGCATCCAATGCCAGTACAGTACAGGCAATATTTTCATTTAACTTTAGATGCCCCAACGGCCAGTATTATAAGAGGTTTGAATGAACAGCAGAATATGACATGGGCGGAGTTCGAAAAAGAGATTAGGCGTCAATTTTCTCCTTTCCAGTCATTGCAGGAGGCAAAGAAAGTCGCTTACACAATCACTGCTGGGCCTAATACATCCCCTCGCCAGTTTTTACAAGACTTAAAAAGAGTATTTTCTCGCTTTGATGTATCCTTTGACCCCATTTCCAATGAGTTTAAAACTGCCTACTTCTATGGGCTTCAGAAAGACATCATATCCCTATTGGTCCGTGAATTTGACCGTGCCAATTCCCTGGAATGGATTGTACACCAAAGCACAAAACTAAAGGTACTCTATTGTCAGGGTAGAGAAAGTGATAAAATGAGAGATACTAGATCTAAATCTAAAGAACCCTCAGCAACAGTGATGGAAATCAGGTCAGCCAAAATGTCCCTTGAGTCTGCTCAAAGTCCAAGTAAAAATAATTTGGCACCTGAACAGAGGGGTAATCAACAAAGGTCATCACACTGCACCAATGTTCCAATCACATGATCCTAGTAATAGGGAGAGCTACATCAGCCCCAGGTACTTAGGAGATAGCCCCCGGACAGGCTATCAACCTGATATGTCAGGTATGAACAATAACCAGAGACAAAATCAGGATCAAAGAAATTATGGTCCTTATCAGACATTGGGGACACAAAACATATTTGATCCCAATACCATGATATATGGTAATCAGGATAGACCCCGATATGTGGATTGATTTGCTGATAATGGGAATCAACATAGGGGCCAGTACCCACAACCTTAGAGACAAGACATGAGGCAGAACATGAACTACACTTCACGTCAGTACAATGATTCCCCACCAGTGGACTACAACCAAAGGATGGGTGCACCCGCTCCCCTCCGCAAATGAATCAAGAGTTCAGGAACCATCCCAATAGAAATCATTCTCCTGGGAGGTATCAGATTAGATCCAATCAGGGAGAAAACAACCAATATCGATCTAGGCCACAGAGAGAGGATTCTAGAGAAATGGAAAGATTCCAGTGCCTCGAGGCCCAAGTGAAAATGTTGGCTGAGCAAATAGGAAAGCTCTGTACAACACAAAAACAGTCATCAAAGGAGGGGGCAGAAAGCCATAGCAATGTTCGTGGGGTTTCTGAAAAGTGACTAAGTACTTATGATACCTGCAGCACCAAAAAGACAGTTTGCTCTGATGTAATTTTGCATAATGACTCTGAGATGCCTAATGATTTAAAAGTGAAAATACCAGTACATGAACTTGTAACAGAAAATGCAAATACTTCTAAAAGAGAGGTACTGTTTAACCTAGAACTAAATCAAACATTGGCGATATGTACAAATGAAATAGTAAAACCTGAAAATCCAAAAGAACAAAGAGACAGGTTTAAGAAAAATGACTCATGCATGGGGAATACCAGTGAACCGGGAGTAAGTGGCGATGATATAACTCCTTCCCTGGGCAATCCAAACAATGACCAAACATAGGCAGGAAAAAGAAATGCTCAAAAGGAGGGTACAGGTCAATCACCTGAAGAATTCTTTGAACCATATATTTTTGAAGAGGTTAAAAGGGCTGGTACCATACTGAATAACCACAAATGCACAGAATTAGACAATGACAAATTGCCAAGTGATGTTGTTACACATGTTCAGTTGGAGGGTTATAGTGTGACCTCTGATGATACCTGGATAGATGGGCGAACGGTGGCCACACTCCAAAAAACCTTTGAACATGGGGAAATGAATGAAGTCTCTCACACAGGAATGAGCAAAAAGGAGGGAAAAATGTCTTTCCATTTACCGATGTGCTTAGCCAAAAGTGAAAAAGGCCTGAGAAAGGTGAGCCCTGAAATCAGTAAGAATTTGCATTTCCTATGTGTGTTAGAGGAAGTTAAAGACAGGTATTATGCTCCCATCATTGTGGAAGAAAAATGCCATACATTTGCAATGATTGACACTGGCGCACAGGCCACAATTATGTCTAAAGAACTGGTAAAGATTATCAATGAAGGGAGATCCCCGCAGAATCAGATCACAGTAAAGGAGAATCAAGGTCCAGTGCATAATTTTAACGGGGAGGAGGTGCCTATTATAGGCGCCAGCGAGGTTGACATAAAGATAGGTAAACACAAAATGAAACAGGAGGTATTGGTCACATCCATTTGTGATATTCCATTTCTGATGGGAACAGATTGCCTGAAAAGATTATCACCGCTCATAGATGGGGTGAATGGAGTACTGTGGTCCTTAACCAAAAAACCATTGAGACCTAAGAAACTAAAATCAGAAAACAGCAATATAAATGAATGTCACACCGTTGAGAAAACAAATGATGCAGTGGAGGTGTATTTCCAGAATAGTTGCATACCTAGCATCACTGTTATATTAATGTGTCAAGACAAGATGCAGAGTGAAAATAAAAAATTACCTGTACAAATATACTTAGACCCAAGGAAAGAATGGCAATCTGCCATAGATGAGCACACCTTACGTTTTTATTTAAAAGAGAAGACATGCAAACAGAATACTGCTCCTAGAGCAGGTTCAGGAAAACACATTACCACTCTTGCTGAAATACACATGGAAGATGAACAACCATGGGTTCATGTTGGGATAAATGACTATTCTAAAACAATAAAAGCCACTTTAGCGCTTGAACAGGAAAGGAGCTTCACTAATGAGAAATTGTTGCAAAAAATAATGGAAAGGGAGGAGATCCCAAAATGTAGGATTAAAAACCAGTATGTCTCTGGTTTGGACGGTCCAGACTTTGAAAACCGAATTGCAGGTAGATGCATGCTGAAACTTAGCATTGGACAAAAAAAATGTACCATAATGTTTGGATAGTGTGTGGAACACAAAATGACTTTTACATAGGCAATGACATCATGCACAGAATGTGTATGGTGCTAGATTTCCTTAATCAAAAGATATGGTCACGCATAGGGGGGCCAGCACCTGAATTTGAAGACAAAAGAAGGGCTTATCATTGCGCACAGCTGGTCCCTTATGCAATTGAATTACAAATGAGGAAAGATACTGTTATCCCTGCATGCATACAGCAGTTTGCAATAACACTGAAATGCAAAAATGGACAGCAGATGAAAGATTCTGATGCATTTGTGTGTCTGAATGAATCCATAAAACAGCAAGGCCTGGATTATGAATACATTCCATTGGTAGATGTGGGTGAAGGGTCTGTAAAAATTATGGTGAATAATAAAGGTTGTCAGAATATTCATTTAGAGGAAAACTCCCCAGTAAGAATGGCCATACAAAAATCGCATTACACAGCTGATCTAAATAACATGGTGATTGGAAATATCCCTGAAAAGTATGTAGATGGTAAGGGTGAACTGCCAGAATACCTGGACTCTCAGCCCAAAGGGATATTTTAAATTCATTCTGTGTACCCTTATGATTCAAGCGAGACAGTGTGCTGTCATCAAGAGGATTGCATAACATTTAACTTAAATGAAAATGAAATAGAAAATCAGCCCATTGAAGTGGAAGCTGATATGCCAAAACATTTAAATGTGGCAACTTTACAAAGAGACACAGCCACACAATTAGAGGAAAGCGCCGAGATTCCCATGCCAGAACATTTTCCAGGATTTTCCAAAATGGTAGAGGAGCAGATTTTGTTAGCGGATGCATGTGACAATGAGGAGGATAGAAATGATTGAGGAAGATATTTATGGAGTTTAAAGATGTATTTGCAAAAGATGCTTATGATTGCGGGCTAACTAATTTACATGTGGCCACACTTCCGGAAGGGTGTCGCAGAAGCCCAGTATTTGTACGCCAGTATAGACTACCGCTGGCATGTTTAGAATCATTGGCAGAGATTATTAAAAATGTGGAGTCGCTGGAAATCATCAGGCCCATTCATAGCACATCCAATACACCTATTTTAGGTGTGTTAAAACCAAACGGTCAATGGCGACTGTGTGCAGATTTGAGAGAGTTAAATAAAAGAGTGCCAGTATCCAGATGGCCACTGCCATTCATTGATCAGGGATTAGCTCAGGTACATGGTTCAAAAGTGTTCACCACATTAGATCTCACCTCTGGATAGTGGTGTGTGCCATTGGCAGAGGAGATACAGAATTTATTTTCCTTTTTATTTGTTAAGACTCAATACGCATGGGTTAGAACTCCATTCGGGTACGTCAATAGTGGGAGTGAATTTGGCATATTTTTGAGGAAGGCTATGCCCGATGCAACAGAAAGAGGAACCATAATTTATGTGGATGATGTCCTGATAAAAAATGATAGCTTGAAAAGCCATTTTGATGAAATAAGACATGTTCTTGGCCAATTGCAGAAAGCAGGTGCCAAAGTATCTTTACGAAAAGCACAATGGTGGAAGAAAAAGGTGAATTTTCTAGGCCATGAAGTGACTGAACATGGACTAAATACACAAAAGAAGAAAATAGACGCCATACAGAAACTTAAAGATCCTAAAAATGTGAAAGGGGTAAAATGTTTATTAGGAATTACAGGCTATAACAGAAAGTTCATTGAAAATTATGCTGAAATCACTCAACCATTGACTAAACTGCTTAAACTGAATAATACACCCTGGAAATGGGAAAAAGAGCAGTCTGAGGCAGTGGCTAAATTAAAGGAATGTCTTGTAAAGGCACCATGTTTAGCATATCCCATAAAGGACAGGGTTTTCTTTATAGAAATAGGCTTCCCTGAACATTGTATGTCAGCAGTGTTATCACAAAAACATGATTTGAATCACAAAACCATTGCATATGCAAGTAAGGCATTTTCCCAAGTTGAAATTAAATTTGATGAATGTGAAAAGGCCCTATTAACAACTGTGTGGGCGCTACAACATTTCCGCCCCATTGTTCATGGAGAAAAGGGGATTATTGAGACAAATCATCAACCTTTGCAGTTTTTAGAGAGTAAAAGAATTGGGTCAGGTAATCTAGCGCAATCCAGAATCATTTCATGGACGCTGGCATTACAAGGCTTTCCTGTAGATGTGAGATATGGCCAAAATAAAATAAGCCCAATTGCTCAAGGTTTAGCAGATTTACATGACTGTGCAGCTGAACCAGTATCAAATGAAATAGAAATGGAACCTAATTTGCAGGAATTTGAACAATCACCACACAAAGCTTTTGATGAAAAAACATGCAAGGGCTTGGCAACTGTATATGTTGATGGTTGTGCCTTTCACATTGAAAATGACAGTGATAAACAATTAGTGTCAGGAAAAGGGAATGTCTGGTTGAAGTGTGAAGGTATCCCGAGTATAGGGATGAGAATTGGTGCTAGGAGCAGTCAGGTAGCGGAATTGGCAGCCATTTATAAAGCAATTGCTACTGCAGTTGATAATAAATTCAGTGAAATTGTTCTGGTTACTGATTCTGATTACGCACGAAATAGCTTTGTGGAATATTTACCTGGCTGGAAAGCGAGAGGCATGATTACATACAACAAAAAGCAACTTAAACATGGAAAAATGATACAAGCCATAGACAAATTGGTGTCAGAAAATTATTTAACAATATACTGGAGGAAAATTTGTGGGCATTTAAAAACTCCAGGAGAGGATAAGGAGGGAAATGATAAGGCAGATCACCTGGCTTAAATTGGGGCTGTGATGGGAGAATTGCTACCTATTGAACATTTACTGGGTGAAATACAAATTGATGCAGTAACACGTTCTAAAGCACCAAAGGAGACAGATCAACCAGTGGTACAGTTGAGTTATGATACACCAGACCAAGATCTGATTGAGGCACAAAAGAATGATCGAATTTTGGGAATCTATTATAATCATTTGATAGATCCTGAACAAAACCCTTTAACAGAAAATGATTGTATGGGAAAAGAAGAGTTGAGGGTGCTATTAAAGAATGAAAAACGAATAAGACTACAAGATGGACTCATGATTAGAGAGTCCATAACAGGACAAATACAGTGGGTGGTACCCCTTTCATTCAGAGGGTTAATGCTACACAACACACATGATACTATAACTGCAGGCCACAGAGGCTCACAGAAAACAATGGAAATACTAAAAGATTATGCTTATTGGCCACATATGTCCTAAGATGTAGAATTATATACTAGAGGATGTCTAGTATGTGCCCAATTTAAACCTGCTTCACCAATGCATAGAACTCCATTAATGAAAAGAGGCCTAACTCTTCCATGGTCAGATTTGCAGTAGACTATGTAGGGCCTATAAAGAGGTCGAGCAGGGGGAACCGTTATATTTTAAGTGTGGTGTGTTTGATGTCGAAGTGGATTGAGTGTATTCCTGCACCAGATTGTAGTGTGCAAACAGCAGCCACATTGCTGGTGAATCATGTGTTTTCAAGGTTTGGGTTGCCACAAAGCATAGAATCAGACAGAGGAAGTCATTTTACAAGTGCTCTAATGAGTAAGGTATGGCAAATAATGGGTGTGAAGAGAAAGCTACATATCGCATATCGGGCGGCTTCTTCAGGTGGAATTGAACGCAGCAATAGGTCTGTTGTGGACATTTTAAAGAAATTTGTGGCAGCAGCAGGTTCCAGCTGGGAATTACGCTTACCTTTGGTTCTGATGGCAATCAGATAAACTCCTGCCAAAGCAACAGGTATTAGCCCTCATGAAGTTTTAACAGGTAGGAAAATGGTGTTACCACAACACCTGCTATACAGGACACATGAGCAAACACTTGTGAGCGCATCCACAGTTCATGAATACATTGATGCACTGAGGAAGCGTTTACAACATGCATTTGCTTTTGTACAAAAAAATTTAGAAAGAGCTGCTGACAGTGATAAGTCATATTATTATAAAAATACGTCAGTAAAGGAATATTGTGTGGGCGATCAGGTGTATACATTTCATTTTGGAAAAGGTAAACAGAAAAATTCCAAATTTCTAGCAGCCTGGCAGGGGCCATTTCGAATTATAGATAAGGTCTCTCCTGTGGACTATAAAATTTTGAAGGCTGAAGGTGAAACAGCCACAGAACAGTTTGTTCATGTGAATCAAATTAAACCACGCCACCCCAGACATGAGATTAAACAACTTGAGCGTGTAGAAACAGATAAAGTCCCTTGAACTTAAAAAAGGTAAAGTAAATAGGTCTAGTCAGAAGGTAGTGGCAGAGAAGTTAAATAAAGATGGTTGATTATGATAATGGCACATAAACACTGTAATATATGTAAATACATATATGTAAATAAAATGGAAGCTAAAATGTATGGAGTTGGTGTGCAAAATGAAAATGTATTAAATATTGAATGCTGTTTTATGTATGTTTGTTTTCTCTTTAAGCTATGTTTAATTTCAGAAAGCAAGAGGAAAAAGGGCGAAATATTTTACAAAGCATGTTTTATTTTTGGCAAAAGGGTGAAGTTAGTATTGTGCTATGTACTTAATTTGTTTATTTTCTATTTGATTTAGAATATTAACGTACATTTAATTGCTCGTTACGGGATCGGAGGCCACGGGAGACGATGGAGTCCTGGAGCCCACGTGGACGGATTCCAGAGAAGCCCCGGAAGGGGGCGAAGGTCAAGGCTGCAAAGTGATCAGCATTGAAGATGACGCCGACAATATGGATAATTATGTTGATGTTCGGAGGGAACTTCATAAATTCAGAAGCACAGGTTGTCATTGAGCCTGGACCAGCATCTGGTATTGCGGTAGAAGAAGCACCAGGATTCATCATGCGTGATAGAAGGATGATTTTCCAGAACATTTATATACCATTGAATCCTGTTATTTTCATAGAAAAACATTTTAACTACACTGGAATTAAAGCTGAGCAGACTAAAGAGTGGCTGGAAATAAGAAAAGAGGACGCTAAGCAGTCAATAAGAGATATATTGATGCAATTGGAGAAAACATTTGTGAATTCAGCAGACATTAAGAAGAGGAGAGGAAAAAGAGGTGCAGTGATGCTTGCAATCTCATTGGTAATGTCTATAGTTGGAGCCATAATAGGTACCACGATATCAACAGCCAATGCCATTTCAGTAGGGACGCTGAGTACTAAAGCAAAACAACTGAGTATTGACCTAGAAATAATACAAAAAACATTAGATGGTATTAGAGGGGGATTGGATGAACAAGTAAGGTTCATAAATGAAACTGCCATCATATTGAATGAAAAAGCGGATGTGATGCAACGAGCAACAAAGCTGATTATTAAGCATGAAAGAACACTTAGTGAGATTTTGAATATAATGAGTCCTGTTGATAGACTAATAACAAATTATATGAGAGAAGTTCAAACTGCAATTTTCACAATTGATTCAAGGACATTGTACTTTGTTTCACAGGATATTATTCATCAAATGATAGAAAGGTTGACTAGGAGGGAGATTGATGTGATACAGGTAAAAATTGCATTTGAAATGGATAATGCAATGCCATTATATGTGGACTTGGAAAGGTTGGAAATTGGATTCTTACTATGCATCCCATATGTAGCTCCTGAACTTATTTATCAAACCAAGTGGGTTCACAATGTGGGATTTTGGCAAGAGGACACATTTATTAAGATTAAGACTCCAGAAGTGGTGGCATTTTAGTCATGGGAGCCTGAAGTTTACTTGATACCAAACTTGGAAATGTGTGTCAAATTTAAAGAACAAAATTGTATGTGCCCAGGTAAACCGTTTGTTCCTGATGCTACAGACGCTATTTGTGGTTTGAAATCTGACCCAAGTATATCAGAGGATGTGAAGTGATCATTAGCAATATGGGGAGTGAAGAATTAGCACAGGCTGAAATGGTCAAAGGTAAATGGTTGATCAGCACCTGTTTAAAAAACCTGACAGTAGTACACTTAAATCATGGAACATATGTGGTTAAACAGGTGAAATATAGTGTCTTTTACTTACAGGTTCCAAAGGATACAATTGTGTCGATTGGAGGGTTAACATTATTCCATGTTACGAATGACATTTGGGAAAGCCAAGTAGAAAATATTGAATTTTTTCAAAGGGATTCATTTCCAATAGACCCAAACCTAGAATTCTTATTGAATCATAAAGAGAAACACGTAGTGAAAATGAATCTAAGAAAGAACAACATTACGGTTAGTAACCTGGGTATAATAGAAGTGGAAAGATTTAATTGGGGAACCTGGGGGGAACGCTCTATAGTGGGTTTAGCTGTCCTGGTGCTAATAATGGGAGGATGGTTGATTGTTTTATCAGTAAAAATGAAGATGTTGCTCATGTTAGTGGCTACAACGGGGAGAGAAAGATTTCCCAACACGCATACATTTTAAAAAGAAGAAAGGGAGCAAGTTGGAGTTCTTCCAATTGTGGCTTGGACCATGGCCAAAATTCTCAGAAAAAGAAGGGGATATGTAGGATTATTTAGCATGTTTTTGGAGTGCAGCGCCACTACATCGGATCAATATATAGCGTGTTTTTGGAGTGCAGCACCACTGCATGAGATCAATGTATTGCTATAATGCGGTACAGCAAGCCATATGTTGCCGGTGTAACATATGGATATGTAAATGAAGACAGGCTACTCAGTCAAAAAAAACACATCATTTTTTTCACTGTTAGAAATGCACCATTTTTTTCTCACCTGAAATGCCTCTGTTGCAGGAGACACATTAGAGGATTAATAAACTAATATAATTAACAGTACTAACATGATCCTAACTTATTAATATCATAATGTGTTCTCTAAGTGCAAAATGAGGCAGGCTGAAAGTCATTTTAAACAGACATTCAGAAATTCTTTTTTCCTTTCTCTTTCTCTGTGCTTTCAGGAAACAAAACTCGAATAAGCAGGAAATTAGTGGATACAGTTTCTTACTGAAAAGTGAGCTATTGTTTGAAGAAGGAGGGTATGACATAGTGGATTCTTATTGGGCAGGCATCACTTTAGGGGCTGTAACAGAGGTCTCTTGGTGCATCTCGGGGAGAAAGAAAGGCAGTGGACATTTTGCACAGCTTCGGTGAGGACTTGGCAGGAGTTGCTGTGGGGCTGCCTGATTGAGGGGCGTCGTTCCAGTATACTGCTGACCTTCACAGGCTGGAGATTCCAGTCAATTGGCACTGGCTTGAGGACGAAAGAGTGCAGATTGGAACTGCATGTCCTCGCCGGGTGCTCTAAAAGGAAGCCCTAAGCCATTTAAAGAAAGCGACCTGTCCAGAGAGTTCACATGCTGAACTGCTACAATGTTGCTGGTAATTATCTTACACAAAGCGAGAATGCGGTGTGTGAATGAAAGTTATTTCAGTCAGGCAGTGTAGCAATAGCTGCATTCTAATTTTGCCATTCAGAAATGCAAGTCAACTGATGCACTGTTCTTTTTATTGTTGCAAAGAATCTAATGAAATGCCATGTATTTTGCAATTGCTGCTCTTATGTTTATTCTAGAAAAGACGGCCTTGCAAAACTGGTAATGTATGATTTTTTAAATGAAACTGATGTAAATCACAATCTGTGTAAAGGCTTCTATTTGCTTCTGTTTTTCTCTGGTGCAGTTAGCACATATCACCTGATAAAAGGGGAGGTTATTAGGTAATATATGCCAAGCATCCCGTGTGGAAAAAGTTATGTTATGAGTAATTATAAATAGCTGTGTGCGTGGTTCCACTCAGTGTATATGTGTGTGTGACTTTTGAGTGGAAGACAATCTGATAGTCTCCTCAACGTAGATGAGTCAGCAGAGAGAGAGGCCTCTGGAAATAGTTTCACTAATGTAAATAAATTAGTGATTATACCACATGTTATTGTGAATACCTTATGGAAGCATAGCTCACTGGTGTAGATAAATCAGTGATAACAGCCATAAGTGGCACTCCATATGAAAATGTTGTATTCTTGAATAATGTAGAAGCCTGAGGCCTCTAGAGATCACAAGAACAGTATAAACAAAAGAAAGGGGTTTTGTATGTTGGGGCCACAAATAAATCAAAGAAATTATGCTCATCACTATACCACAACAAAATGCATATCAACTAAATGTATCTGTGTACTGAAATAATGCATAGCCACGATACCACTATAATACCAAACCCAATCTGAATGCAAGGAGTGATTATTGCTAAATTACTTTTATTCTTGCTGGTAAGAAAATACCGCTAGGCCCCAAATCTACACAAAATACCCTACAGGCAACAGACAAAACTGATGAAGAAGAAGAACAGAACTCGGGAAACGCCAATGCCCGGCAAGTGTAGGGGTCCACTTGTCGAGCATAAAAAAGGAATCCGAATAGATCTCACATCTAGTCCTTCCAGTGCTTTTGGTGAATGACAAGCAACCATCAAAAATAAATACGTTGGAGGCATATATTGATTGTGGAGCTGTGGGTTTCAGCTATCATCCGGCCCGGTGACACAATACACTGAGAAAATCAAGCTTCTGTGTAAGGATGGACATCAAGAGGACATTACTTTTGATCTCATTGGTGCTCCTCAGTTCCATATGATATTGGGAATGCCCTGGCAAGAGACCCACAATCCTTGGATCGACTGGCGAAAAATTGTTCAGACATTTCCTCATGACTGTGACGACACGTTATAAAAAAGATGACACCAATCTGAAACCGAAGAATGGAATCGCGCTGGGCCTCATCAGCTCCTTACCACTTGAAAACCAAGATTACCAGGATGTCTTCAAAAAAGGGCAAGCCACCGTTCTGCCCCCACACAAACCCTACGATTGTCAAATAGATCTTGTACCCGGAGCCTAGATCCCTTGCAGCTGAATTTACGCTCTGACAGAACAGGAAAATCAGCATCTTAGAACTTACCTGGATCAGTACCTGGTGAACGGTTTCATTCACCCGTCCAAGTCACCTGCCTCCTCACCCTTATTCTTCATGCCTAAAAAGGAGGGGGACTTAAGAACTGCATCGACTATAATCAGATCGCATAAACAATCGATATCCTTTACCACATATACCAGAGCTCCTGGACCAAGTGAAACATGCTGAAATCTACACAAAACTGGATTTAAGAGGAGCATACCATCTTGTAAGAGTAAAAGAGGGAAATGAGTGGAAAATGACCATCTGCATGAAGTACAGCCTCTTTGAATACCAGGTCATGCCCTTCGGGCTATGCAATGTCCCTGCGGTGTTGCAATTCTTTATGAATGATATACTGCGTGAACTACTGGATGTTTGCACTCTTGTTTACATTGACGACATTCTTATCTATTAAAATGTCATGCAAGAACATTTAGGCCATGTCCGTACAGTCTTAGAGAAGCTTCGACAACATCAATTGTATTCCAAGTTGGAAATGTTTTTTTTTCCATGTAACCGAGGTTGAGTTTCTCGGTTTCATGTTCACACCACAAGGCGTACATATGGATACACGAAAGGTGGATGCAATCCTCCAATGGGCCTCACCAACATCCACAAAAGGAGTGCAAAGCATGCTCATATTCGCCAACTTTTATGGTTGGTTTATACTTGGTTTTTCACAAAGTAATTGTACATTCAATTACTTCCTTGTAAAAGAAAAATCAAAAGTTTCATTGGTCGACAGAAGCTGAAGAAGCCTTCAAGAAGTTGAAAATAGCATTCACTACAGCATCAGTCCTTCGACACCCACGACCAGACCTACCTTACATAGTTGAGACAGATGCTTCAAAAATAGCCATGGGAGCAGTATTGTCACAACAAGACCCTGAAACAGGATGACTACACCCCGTCACATTCTGGTCCCGCAAATGTTCAGCCCCCGAGTTGAACTACACAATCACAGATAATGAAATACTGGCAATTAAAGCAGCATTCAAGGCCTGGAGACATTACCTTTTTGGGGCGAGTCACCGTAACTTGCAATACTTTAAAACCACCAAAGCACAATCCTTGCGTCAACTTCGTTGGGCTCTCTTTTTCACGGAATACGATTTTATTATCACTTGTAGACCTGGAGTATACAATGGGAAAGCAGACGCTCTATCACGCATTAGTGTAGAAAAAGAGGCTTTTACAGCATCCGACTCCATGGCCATAATTCCTGAGGAAAGGATTCAAACCAGAATAGCTGCCACCACATGTGTGGATGACCACAGAAAGAAGTTTGCAATCTCAATCCTCGATGGATCAATCAACACAAGAGGAATGGCTGTTAAAAGGTGACCAGTACCCCATCAAAGACAATCTACCGTATTTCCAAAGATGATTATGTGTCCAAGACCCAGAACTTCAAAAGCAAATCATCACAAATTACCACAATTCATTAGTGGAAGGACACCCAGGAATAGCCAAAACTCAGGCTAAGGAAAAACAAAACTACTGGTGGGCAACCTGGTGAAAAGACATCGCCCATTGAAATCTGTGCTGTCTGTGTACAACAAAAGTCTCATAAACAGAACCCTGCTGGCTTACTACATCCCCTAACAGTACCGCCAGTACCGCCAGCACCTTGGCATACCCTGTCGATGGACTTCATCACGGATCTTCAACCCTGTAATGGATACTACACCATATTAGTTGTTGCAGATTTATTCTCCAAAATGGCCCCTTTCATCTCTATGAAGGGACTCCCAACTGCGTCAACTCTCGCTTCTGTGTTCTTAGAGCAAATACCCTGTAATGGATACTACACCATATTAGTTGTTGCAGATTTATTCTCCAAAATGGCCCCTTTCATCTCTATGAAGGGACTCCCAACTGCGTCAACTCTCGCTTCTGTGTTCTTAGAGCAAATTGTTCGATTGCATGTATTTCCATCAATATTAGTATCTGATCGCGGGACACAATTTGTTTCTGTCTTTTGAGAAAGTGTTGTACGATTGCCAAAATCAATCTCCGGTTGTCCACAAACCATCACCCTCAAACTAATGGGCAATCTGAACGAACCAACCAAACTTTAGAGCGCTATCTCAGGTGTATGTTGCAACAGTCCGAGGATTCTTGGAAAAATATACTCTTGATAGGTGAGTATGCATACAACAACTCAGTTCACACAAGCACAGGGCAAACTCCATTCTACACTGTGCACGGAAGACATCCGAGGACATCAGTATTTTATCCACCCGATACCCTGGAAATGCCAGCCATAAAAACTTGCATAAACCATCACTCCGGTTCTTAAGGAGGCGACAGAGCATCTGACCACGGCTAAGGAAAGACAAAAACTGTTTGCTGATCGACATCGGAAGGAGGCTCCCGCCTACCAGATTGGAGAAGAAGTGTGGTTAGAATCCAAATATATTCCCCTGAAGGGGCCAAGAAATTTCCACCCAAGATACCTGGGCCCCTATAATATAAAGTCCATAATCAATCCTGTCGCCAATAAATTGGAGTTACCATCTCACATGAAAATTCACCCCGTATTTCATGTCTCTTTCCTCAAACCAATGAAATCCAATACACGGCTAAGTTCTCTGCCAGAGCCCGAAGTAATAGATGGAGAACCAGAATATGAAGTCAAATTCATCATGGACTCCAAGGTGGTTCGATCAAAATTGTATTATCTAATTGACTGGAAAGGTTACGGACCTCAAGACCGAACTTGGGAACCCAGTGAACACGTCCATGCTCGGCATTTAATCAGACAGTTCCATCGCAATAATCCCACCAAACCAGGACCGGGAGGAGAACCACCCTTGAGGGGGAGTGCTGTCATGGTCATGAAGTCAGGGGCACAGGCATGCACGGGTCGCATGCACAGCAGACCTGGGTGGACACTGTCCTGGTGCCTTTGGTGCCAGGTTCATGAGCAAAAGTAAACAAGAACATCCATTTAACACCAAAAAGTGTTTATTATGGACATAGCACTTCAGATGCATTAACCTTGAACATTCAATCCATTAAGCAGGATGCATTAACCTTGAAAATTCCATCCATTAAGCAGTCCCAGGTGTATTCCTTGGGTGTGGCTGCTAATGGATTGCCTTCACACGTGCTCACTCTCTAGGAGTGGCAGGGTGTGGCTGGTAAGCCGGCCCTAATGGGCATGGCCATGATCTCAGCTATATAAGCTGCCTCGATCCTCAAGACAGACACTTCGCGTTATTCTGCACTTGCAAGCAGCATAACGCTCACCGTCGAATGAGGTCAGACTTACCTTTGAAGATCCTGCTTCCTGGACATCCTGCTTCCTGCCAGCATACTTACCAACTCTGAGAAGCTGTTCTTACCTGTACATCTGTTTGGCGAACCAAGTATTCATCCTTACACTTTCCGGAACACCAAAATCTTCTTCTTGCCACCGCAGCACGCCACGCTCCATCGTTGACATCAGCGCCTGCAAGGAAAACCGAATACAAGGTTAGACATCGAAACAACAGTCAGTTTAAGGTTGCGCTTTGCCATACTTTGCGCTGCTCCTTAAACCATCACTTACCTGCTGTTGAACATTGGGTCAGCATCCATCTTCCATCCGGCCGCGTCTCACGTCTCACAGCTTCATTGAGGGGGCATTTCCATCCAAGGGAAGAAAACAGAAGAGAGACATTATTGCGGGCATAAATAGGAGCAATATATAAAGACATTAAACAGAACGAACAGCATCACAAGAGCTCAAGAAAGACTTACCAATCATAAGGAGAAGCATAGTCACAGCTGGACTGGACTAATCCTTATCAGGGATCGGTGAAGGAACTAGATCCCATTCAACGCGCCCCTGCCAGAAGTAGCAGGATGGAGAGCTTATCTTCCATAATTCACAGGTGAGCTTTATGGGCCAGCGTATGCTCACATAAACTGTACTTTTGGGTGAAGGGTTCGAAAGGTACAACAGTCACAGATTGGCGCAGTCACACACTCTTACCTCCAAGCAGGAGCAGTATCACCACGTACCACCACTCACAGCTTTTCTACTGAGGGAGTGGCCTGAAGGGGGTGATACAAGCTCAGGGAGGGCTGCAACCGTGCCCCAACGCCTCCCCAGAGACCAGGTGAGTGTAACACTTATTCTGCATTTAGAGGCTTCGGAACTTAATTCCAATTCTTTCAAGTTCGTTTTCTTAGAGCACAGAGTTAATGTTTAACACCATTAATGTGCCTGAAATGATGGATACCCAAAAGCATTCTCCATTGTCTGTTGTGCACTCCCATTTGTTTTCTTCTTCACATCACTCCTATGCTGTCAGTGTTTGATACGCTAAGTAAGATGTACTTGTGTTGAGTACATGGCAGTGTATCAATATATGTTTCCTAAATTCATAGGGGAGTTTGAATAGTAGCCACACAAAACAACTTACCTTTCCTGGCCTTTCTGTGATTATCTTCCAAAAGCCCTTGTTTATTATTATATTTGACTCTTTTTATAACCTGTTTTGGGTAAAATGTTGGTCATAATTTAAGCAATATCCTTGAAATCCGTGTGCAATGTAAATTTTCAGTTCAAGAAGGACTTCATCCAAAAAGAAGTTTAAGTGTTTTGAAAGGTGTCCAAGCCCGAGTTCATTCATTAGATTGTAGGGTTCCTGGGTTATATTTGCGTATTTATGTGTTTTTATTTTTTAATTGTAGAAAGAGTCCTGGTTACCTTGCAATGAGAGATTGTTTGAGCGACCCTTTAATAAAGGTTCAGACGCTTGTTGCTGTGTTGAAAGAGTGTATATTTTTATTTGTAGTGTAAATGTTTTGTCTAGATAGAGTGGTCAACCGACACGTGTTTCAACACATAGGGGTCTTTCTCAAGGCAAGTCGGGTGTAAGGGGAAGGTGATCCTCCGTTAAGGGTAAATTCTGCCAGATGGCATGAGGTCTGCATAGATCAGCAACCAGGACTATTGGGAATCGTGCACAGTCACTGCAGCACTCGTTACGACCAGGCAGCAGCATCTTGGACTATTGCTGATCTATGCAGACCTCATGCCATCCAGCAGAATTTACCCTTAACAGGGGATCATCCTCCCCTTACACCCAACCTGCCTTGAGAAAGACCCCTATGGGTTGAAACACGTGTCGGCTGACCACTCTATTTAGACAAAACTTCTACCTTTACAAATAAAAATATACACTCTTTCAACACAGCAACAAGCATCTGAACCTTTATTAAAGGGTCGCTCAAGCAATCTCTCATTGCAAGGTAACCAGGAATCCTTCTACAATTTTGTCTTCTAGAGGTATTGGGTTTACCTCTTCATACCTGTGACCCTGCAAAGATACTACCACTTGCAACTTTCAAACACAAAGCCCAGCACTGGAGTGTTCACATTCTAGAACCCACCCTCTACCCCGTTTTTTTAAATATGCCTAATCTGGGGAGTCTTGAACGTCTGTTAAATTGAAAACTCCCTTCATGCTTTTATATCAATTTCTCATTCTCAATCTCCCACATTTTATTTGATATTTATTTTATATAGTCAAACTACAGTCAAATAGAAGTGCTTCTGCTTCTGCCAAATACGCACCCCGCAAGCTAACTGCAACCCATCTTTAATCCTTCTACTTCAAAACGATCTCATCAGTACTAGCCATTGATTCAAGGTGTCTTGTTCATTCTTACACAAGGTATTTAAATGTATATTTATGTATGTATGTATTCAGGTATATATATATATACAGGTGGAACAATGCTCTTGTGATCACAAAAGAACGTAAAATAGATAAGAAATCAGATTTGACGGAAAGCAGTACGCTTCTTACAATGGAATGAGTTTGAGGGGCATTCTGGCAAGATTGCCCACGGGAGTAAATGGAACAGTCACCGGGTACAATACATAATTAGAAATGCATAGATTAAGGAAAATGAACATTGGACATTTTTAGGTGCAGGTAGACGGTATGGCCAGCTGTGCTCAGGATGTGACCATGATGAATGAAGTGCTAGAGTGGAGACAGAGGATGTGAGGGACAGAGGCAGGTTATAGGCAAGGGAAAATGCTCAGAGATGCAAGGTAGGTTAAGAGGGTAACTTGGAGGCGAGGAGGTAGGCTTTTAGTTTGGTTTTGAATAAATCCATGTGGACTGTTTCTCAAATGTCCGGGGGAAGAGAATTCCATGCAGGTGGAGCAAGAAGAGAGAAGGCACAGAAGTTAGAGAAAGCACTGGGAGGGAGAGGAGCCAAAGGGTAGTTGAGGAGGCAGAGCAGAGATTATGTTCTGCCTTTTCATTTACGTCCATATCCCGCAGATCAAAACACTCAAATCCTGTTCTTTCAGTTGAGAATAAGGCTTTTGTAGTTACACAGGATCAATGGTTCCTGAGGAGAGTGATGTTTTCTCTTCTGTTCTTTCCAGATAGTTTTTAAAAAAAACTGTTCCAAATTAATAAGTCTCATGGCGCATTGTATGTGCATTCGCAAAGCACATTTATTATGTTCATGTGCAGCCTAGTATTTTTTTTAAACTCCTATTATCATTATAGTGGCAGTAAATTGTGATACAATAACCACTACCACCAGTTGTAACCCTCCCAAGTTGTATATCCATATGGTCGCCCCAATTCGGGCTGCTCCCACAATGTTCGCTTAAAAAACAATCACAATTATAATTCTGATTGCGTGTTTGGGTTGTGTCACTTCTTGTTCGTCCTCTCGTGAATTGAGCATTGGTAACATCCCTTCTTTCCGGTTCAACTGGTTGCTTATCCTCAGAGCTGGTAAGGTTTCTACTATAAAATAAATGTTTTAATCTAACGCTTTTATCTTGTTTCTCTGGATACCATTCATTTTAACCCTAAAACTGTTTTTGTGGTTTGCAAACTGCTTTAAATATGGATCGAGCTGCTCATGTTTGAAATTAATCAGATAAGCATGCTTTTTTTAGGCAATTTATCCAAGCTAGTGCATTATTTAAATTGGTGAAGTTTTTATATTAGCATTTTTCACTTCACGTTTTAATGGAACGTTTCAAATTCTCCTCATGTTTGCCAGTTTCCTCTATTCATTTTTTGAAAATCACCACAGATGTATATGTTATTAAACCAGCTGGTTGCAGCCACATTTTTGTATTATTTCATGCCACACCTCTTTAACGTATTGTTAAAAATTGCTACAGACGGTTCTTCAACACACGGCCTTATGACATGGGTTTTCCGCTCAAGTTCTCCAAAATGTGACCCCAGTGTAATTCCATTCTGATTAATCTGTTCTCAGTCTGGGCTAGTTGCTTCCATTCTAAATGATTTGCTGCTTTGCTGCTACCCTCCCCATCTCCAAATATAAGGGTGTTCGTTTCCAAATACTGTATATATTTTTCAATGTGTATGTGTTTCATATCCACCGCTGTCATATACCTATATGTATCAGTGGCGTAACACAAAGTGGGGGCCACCCTGCGAGCCATTCTGAGGGCCTCCCCCCCCAACTCAGCAACAAATCACGGTTTGTGCTACACACTGGGCAGGTCTAGATTATCACGCTTGCACAATACGCATGAACGTGCTGCTGAAGTGGTATGCCGCACACTGTACTAGGAGAAAGAGTAAATATGTGGTTTAATGCAATATACAGCACACTTTGAGAATAATTGCCTAAAAATCCAGAGTGTTTACAATTGATTTGTAGGGTAACACCAATCCAATACACGTTAGTCACCAACAATGCACAGGAACATGAATGCTTTGCTATTAAAAATGTCATGCCAGATTGAAAACAGGTCCCACTGGCTGCACAATATAGACAAGTGTAGACACGTCCTAACACTACAGTAAAGCATGCCAGGCCACATTTAGACATACCTAGACTGGTTGCACAAAAATGTCAGTCGAAGCAATAACACTCATCAAGAAGAGAGCACACACTGAAGCCCGGATCTCTGCTGCCTCTAACAACACAGTCAAACTCTTCAAAATCTGCATGGAACTTGTCAATCTTGTTGCGGTCTCCATCTCTCCTGTTCCCTCCCAGGCCCTCTGCATGGCTCTGGCCTCTCATTTCTGTGCTAAAACTCAGGACATCCTGTCAACTATCTCCTCTTACTCTCCCTCTTCCTCTCTCGGCCTCCCTTTGGCCATCTCTACCTCTCCTCCTCCTTTCTCCTCTTTCTCTCTGACAACACCTGACAAGGTTTCTAGACAAGTCTGATCCATGAAAGTGTCATACAAACAGCTGCTCCCCTGCTCCTCCAAAACCATCAAGGACCATATTGACAACCTTGCTGCACCTCGCCGATTTCTGTAATCAGTCTTCCATCACTGGAACGTTCCCCTCTCCCATTAAGCACTCCCTTGTGCATCCACTCCTCAAGAAGCCATCTGCCGATCCTACCTCTCCGGCAAACTATCGCTCAATCTCCATCACCCCTTTCCTGGGCAAGCTCTTGGAAAAAAGCTGCCCATCTCCCAGCTTACTCTCCACATTGAATCTGTTGATTGTCTCCATGACCATCAGTCTGGCTTCAGAGCTGCCGGAGGCACAGAAACTTCTCTCCTGAACACCCGTGAATATCTGCTCTCTAACCTTGATTCCAGCCTTCCTTCTGTCCTAATCCTCCTTGATCT
Source organism: Ambystoma mexicanum (assembly GCF_040938575.1). Classification (NCBI taxonomy): domain Eukaryota; kingdom Metazoa; phylum Chordata; class Amphibia; order Caudata; family Ambystomatidae; genus Ambystoma; species Ambystoma mexicanum. The sequence continues at coordinate 1,317,290,225 of NC_090929.1, read as the reverse complement.
TCCCTCTACTTTCGGCACAGTCAACCACGCGATCCTGATCAATCCACTATGTGAGAACCTGGATATCAAGGATCAGGCCCTGGAGTGGCTGACCTCCTTCCTCTTGGACTGCCCCTCCCAGGTCCAACTAGGTCCCTTTCTCTCTGCCACCTCTCTCTCTACCTGTGGCATTCCCCAGGGCTCTATCCTCTCACCCTGATTTTTCAACCTCTACTTGGCCTCTTTGGCCCACCTGATCTCTATCTTCTCCTCTAACTTTCAGTGTTAAGGGGATGGCACTCAGCTTTCCTTCAGGCTCCTTTGATCTCTTGCTCATTCCTGACTGTCTATACGTGATTCAGGATTGGTGCACCTCCAACAATTTCTACCTTAGTGCCATTAAGATGGCGATCCTTCTCATTGGGACCCCTGCTCCTGCGTTCCCTCTCTCATTCTGGCCGCCCACCTTGGGCCCTCTTCCTTCGTCATCCTGCAAGGCAAAAAACCTTTTGTCATCATCGACTCCACTCTCTCTTTCTCTCCTCGCATTTCGGACGTTGCCAAGAAGTCTCACTACCTACCAGCTTCTCCTACTCAAAGGGACTCTTCCCTTTCTCACTTTCCCCCAGAGGCTCACTGTCTCCAGAGCTCTGTTTTTCTCTAGGCTGGACTACTGCAACAGCCTCTTTCTCAAGCTGCCTTCCTCTACTCTCTGCCCTCTGCAACTAATCCAGAACAGGACAGCAAGACTTATCCTTGGCCACAAGCCCAGGGATCATATGTCTACAGCCCTGAAATCTCTCCACTGGCTCCCCGAGGTTGCAAGAATCAAGTTCAAGACCCCTTGCATTATCCACAAGGCTTTCTGGGGTCGGGCCCACAATACATCCAACGCTCTCTTCCATTTTTTTCTAGCCCTTCCCGCGGCTACCTCCAACTCTCTAAGGGCTAGATGCTTCTTTAGGTAGAGGGTGGTGGTAGATTTCTCTCCTCTGCAAATCGCTCCCTCTGGAATGGCCTCCCTGCCCCTCTCAAACTTTAGCGGACCACCTGATGTTCCGGAAGCAGCTCAAAACTTTCCTCTTCTCTGCTTTCGCTCTCTCCCTCCCCTGCTGACCTACCTGTCTGCTGCACTGACTGGTTGCTTGGCGAGTCTCACTGAGTCCAGGCTCTTTCTTGATCAGTCACCCTTGCACTGCCTCCAGCCTACCATGCACTTAGGGACTGTAACTGTAACCCTAGAGTCCCTTGTTATCCTTGCACTACCCAGAGCCGCACTGTCTTGGCTGCACTTACTAGAAGACTTGCAGCCCTGTTTTCCCCTCCCTTCTTCCTTGCACTTCCCCCCTCCCTTTCCCCTTGCATTTCTCATTCTCACACTTGCACGATTTGAATCACACAAGGCCTAGTAAGATCATTTGTCTTTTCCACCCTCTATCTTCACTCCATTGCTTGTCGTGCCAAGAAACACTTGTATACAGGCATGTTATAATAGACTTATATCATATCATTTGATCACAGACGCTCCAAAAAATATACAATGCTGCAGTAAGAAATGGCTAGACTGGCAGCACCGAAATGGCAATCTAGCCAGGTAATTACACTTAGCAGGACTGTGCAGTAAAAAGAAAAGTCATACCAAACTGAGGAATAACTAGACTGGCTGCACCAAAATGCCTCTCTAGCCACTAATACCACATATCATGCCTGCTTAGCCTGGACATGGACAAACATTATGATGTATCGCACAATCCCACCGCCCACGGATAACCTCTCCCTCTTATGCCCTACCCAAATCTCCAAAATCAGCCTGCTTGGCCCAGAATTACCTTTATGTCCCGCTTCCTTGTCCCAGAACTTACGTTTGAGGCTTCTTGCCTCATAGGTAAGTACTGGGATGAGGAAGCATGGCATTAGGAGTAATGAAGATACAGGTAGCTAAGTCAGGGATTACCTCCATGTACCTCTACCTCATCCCAGTGCTTGTGTGTGAGGCATAGTGCCTCATACACAAGTATTCCCTCATACACAAGTACAGGGACAAGGAAGAATAGGGCTAGGAGTAATGACGATTACCAATAAGTAATTAAGGCATTAAACACAAGTAGTGGCTTAACAATATTCAGTTGACTGGGCTGCCACACTCACCCCCAGAAATGTTGGGCTATGTTGACTCAACCTGGCTGACTTTCAGAGAAGTTGCCAGACAGAACAGGAGACAGATGTTAAACGGCACCTGGGTTTCGCTGTTAACAAGGGCCCATCAGTTACTAACGTAAAGCATTTCACTGTTAGTACCTGCATTGATATGCCACATTTTTTAGTCAATTGAAATTGTGATGTAGGCTTAGTACTTTCATGCCAGGGAAGTGTAGAAAGGGAAAAGGGGACGTTCATTCTCACAACAGTTCATAAGAGGGTGCTTTCACACTTAAAGTAGAGAGTTCACTGCTTGTAACATTGAAGCTGCACTAAAATAGTCTCATTAAAATGCGTAAAGAAGTTAGATGCCCCCACACAAATAAGTTTGCCTCCCCCACCACCCGTGAAGTTAGCGCCTCTCCCAACATTTGAAGGATCAGCCCCCCGAAATGTAGGTTTTGTTGCCCCCTGAACACAAGCACAAACACCATTCACCATATACACGCATGCACACCCAGCCATCCTTACATTTAAGTGTGCACTCTTTCACCATACAGGCACACCCAGGCAGCCATTCATACATTTAAGTGTGCACCCTTTCACCCTGCAGGCACACGCAGACAGCCACCCATACATTTAAGTGTGCACCTTTTCACTGTACACGCACACCCAGTTACCCATACATTTGTGTGCACCCTTTCACCATACACTCACACAGGCAGCCACCTCCACATTTAAGTGTTCACTCTTTCCCAATACACTCACACATGCACACGTCATGGGGTTGAGGGGAGCCCTATTACTTCAAAAAGAAATTGGGCCTGGGTATAAGTTTGTCGGTCCGGTAACAACAGTACCGGTAAGCTTGCCGGTACCGTTGTTACCAGACCGGCAAACTACGAGTTCTGCTCGCGGGTGCCTTCCCACCAGCCAGGTCTGACTTGTGGGGCGTACCGGCACCCGCGAGCCGAGCATGTTGGATACACCGGCAGCATTCTGAATGGTGCCAGTGCATCCAAGCTCCCCATTCCCATTGGAATATGGGGATCAAATGGGAATGGGGAGCATTTTTTCCTGACGCCTGTGAATGGGCAATTACCGGGTCCGGTGGAGCCGTAATGACCCGGTAATTGCCCATTCGCGGGTGCTAGAAAAAAGCGCAAGTTGGGCGGCAGCCTGCCGGTTTTACCAGCAAGGCTACGGCCAAACTTGTAATGAGGCGGATTGTTTCTTTTGAAATCACTCTGACTTCATAAAGAAATTATTTCTGTTAAGGACCGAACCATAACTGAAATGATTTCTTCATGAAGGCAGAGTGACTTCAAAAATAAACTATTTCTTTTTGTAGTCATAGGGCTCCCCCACCCCATAACATGGAGGCCTCCAGCCTGGGGTCTTCCATGTCATGGGGCAGGGGAGCCCTCGGACTTCAAAAAGAACGATTCTTTTTGTAGTTGCTCCGTCTTCATAAAGACATTATTTCTGTTACAGAAATAATTTCTTTATGCAGGCAAAGTGATTTCAAAAAGAAATTAAAAAAAAAATATTTTGAAAAACTATTTTTTTTCATTTGTTTTCCAAGTGGGGCCCCCTCCCAGGGCATGTGCTAGCGGGGCCCCCCACACCGCGGGGGATGCGGGGGCCCCTGTTACGCCAGTGATATGTATTGTGCCTCTGAATAACCACCAAGATTGTTTCTTTGACACATCTCATATACTTAATAAAATGCCCACAAACACCTTTTTACTACAAGGGTGGAAACCAGAACTTTTACAATGGATGAATACACTAATACCCTCCTAATGTAAACAAATAAACCACCATATATAGCACTTCACACATTCAAAAGAATGTTGTATGTGAAAAAAACAAATGAGTATAAGACAGACACATAAATAATAATAATAATAATAATAATAATAATAATAATAATAATAATAATAATAATAACTATTATTATTATTGTGATTTTTATTGAGCGCAGACTTAGCTTTCAGAAGCAACAGAGCACTCAACTGAGATATACAACAGTACAGATTCATAATGGAGCACTTTTCAGAGGTCACAACAGAACATATATACAGCAGGCGTAGGATGCAGAGGGGAACACAGGAGGTGTACAGATGTACATGGTGGCGGCAAAGAGAGGGGCGATGATGTCCAGAGAGTCTGGTGGCTCAGGGGGCAATGTGAAGGCTGAGGTATTGTGGAGGACAGACTCCTTGAAGAGGTGGGTCTTGAGTTATTTTCTGAATTGTAGGATTGTGGGTGTGAGTCTGATGCTGATGGGAGAAGGAGCCATAGTCTTGGGGTGTAGTCAGAGAAGACATGTTTTCAGATCGTTGGCTTTTTGCAGCAGCAGATTTCACGTCTGTACACGTCCTGGCCTCTACTGTCCGCCGGAGAAGCTTAGTTTCTCCATGAGGTAGCTGGGTGACTTTAGGGTGACTGCCTTATACATGATGCAGCAAGACCTGAAGGTGATTGGTGCATGCACTGGGAGCCAGTGAAGGTTGATGAGGACCGGAGTGATGTGGTTTTATCTGTGTAGACCCTTGATAAGCCGTGCGGCCGCATGTAGGACATTTCTCAGGGGCACAAGAGAGGGCAATGGGAGGCCTCTGAGGAGAGCACCAAAATGAATGAGAATTCAATCACTTCCAACAAATAAAATTGACCTCAAACACTGCATTTATAGTAATGTTTCTCGATATACTGCAAGCATTAACACATTTTACATTAAATGGTTAGTTCTCATTAAAAACAAATACAAACAAATCAAAAGAATATTATCATAACATATTTTATTTTCCTTGTGTCCTCTTTTTAAATAGTTTTTAACAAAAGTCTGAAAAAATAAATAATTCATGAAAATCATCTACATTTCCTGTTATCACACATCCATAAATCTGCAAACATTAATTGTACTTATGTGTTCATCCCATAAAAACAGACAGATACATGTTTACCTTTTTATCCTAACATTTGTTCTGAAATACAATTCAACAATGTATTCAACCAACATTAATTTCAGAAAAGTATAAATCCCTGACTTGCCAGGTTTATTATTTAATATCTATGCATCACATAAAAGACAGCCACCACACGAACACCTACCTAACTTGCTGCCAAACCTACCACCTCTGGAAGCACATGCTCCTCCAGGAACCAGGCCATCACTTAATATGGTAAAACGTGTATGCAGGAAACTGGGAAAATGTCCTTCTTCTGTTATACTGCTGTGGACTGGAATCATATTCCATTTGTGTTTGGGACTGCTCCAGACCTACTGTAGTTCAGAAAAGAACTTCAAGACTCAGCTTTTTAGGGAATCCCTAGGTATGACTTAAAACCCGCTATCCCGTGATTACCACTACTTAGGCATTGCCTTATAAACGCACTCATCCGGTTGTCCTTAAAGAATGTACAACATACTGTTTCTCCTGACCTAGGTTTGCACTATATAGAAAACAAAAAGAAGTACAAATGCAAGTAGGAAGTGAATGAACAGGGGTGGTAAATATGGAGATCATTCCAAGAGCAGTACAGCTACCACTTATGAGCAGTGGTCGAAGTGGGTGGGAGCGGTTGGGAGAAGTGCACCTCTACTTTAGGATTTCTGTTCCTATACTTTTATTTTAAAAAGAAACGGTTCCAGAATGGTTTTGTTTTAAAATACAAGTATAGGAAGTTGAAACTTGCACTTTCAGTACACTGCACTGAACATTCGCTTAAACAGCATGTGCATGTGTTTGGGGGTTTGTGTTGTGCGTAAGAGAGGTTGTGGCGATGGGGTTTGTGGGGAGTGTGGCAGGCCAGTGGGGAGCATAGTTCACCTACTTCTTTTCATACACTTCGACCACTGCTTAGGAGGGGAACAATCTTCACAATGCACTAGGAGAATCTTATTAGGTTATCTGGCCTGGCTGGAGGACCATTAAAGCAATATCCTAAAAGCTGTTTTCTCAGCTTGCAACCTACATACAATGGATGATCCTACACTGAAAGTGGCTTCAGGATCACCAATGTATCTCCGCTTTGGCCTTTTACATTCATGGTAACTCTGGATGAGGTTCTTTCTAGTGCAGACCGTTAGGTGCTCTGTTGCTTACATTTCTGGCTTGCAATTTCAAGGATTCCCTCCCTGTGTCTCAACTTCAGTGCTATGAGGTGGCCTTACCATTGCACAAATTGCTACACAAGCAAGACACCTGTCATAATCTTATGTCATCACAGTACAGTCATGCATGCTGCCCCCGGTACTGTAACAATAAGCTGTGCAGCAACTGCATTATGAGATATTGCATTAAAATACATTATAAGACTACCGTATCCCCTCTCACTGGACATCAGAATGTGGCTAGATTAGTTTTCCCTTTGGTGGATGATCTGCCACATGGGATTTCTACTCCCTGTGTGTCATCCTTAAAAATCATGGAAAAGCCCTCTCTCGGCATCATCACTCCTGGCGGTTGGCTGACCAACATCAGATTTATCATCGTCAAATACTTTTATTTCAGCATCGCCATAAAAAGTATAAAACAACAATCACAATGAATACATGAGTACATAAACACATACCATACTTTAAGACCAGCAATAATGCAAATGATATAAAAACATCATCCCATTGGGGTCTCTGTGCCATGACAAAATGGTTGTGCTTGTGGCAGCCGGTTCCAATCCATCAAAGTTAGAAATTCCCCAATCTTTCATATGCCAGCACGTATGCCGTCTGGATAGTTTTGAGGAACTTGTTTCTAAGGGTGTGCAGTCATAATGCCGACTGCAAAAAGTCGAAAACAATAATATTGAAAAAAATAAAAAAATGTCGAGAAAAAAAAGAAATGTTTTTTTTTATTTATTTTTTTTGAGTTTAGCTATACAAAATAAACGGGGGTTGGGGGAACCCTCCCATTCATTTTTTTTTTTTCAAAATTATTGTTTTCGACTTTTCTGTTTTCGACATTTTGACTATAAACCAGCAACCGGGCAATGTGTATGTAAGTCAGAAAAATGCAAAGGTAAACAAACTGTCAGCTGTGCTTCTGGACAATAGCAATGCATCATGTAGATGTGTCATATTGTATTTCAACAGAGCATGCTTCAGTAAGGTGATTCTAGACTTAAATACTATGGGCATAAGAACAGACGGTGCACATTGTCTTCCCTGCCAAGGGTGCATAGTTTACAGAGGTCAGAGTCAATTACCCGCCACCTAAGGAGTAGGGTGTGTAAAGCCCTACTATGCTTAGCATATAGCGATCTCCTCATGGGGGTGGTGATATTGTCCAGATACTCCTCCTTGCCTAGAATTAGCTTGCATTGTGATTATTCCCTAGCCTGGACTGTTGATGTGAGGTATCTATCAATATTACATTAAGATTTAAGCCAATATCTATGCTTAACCTGGGCTCTCGTCTGCCAATGCATTAATTAAGGATTGTACCATTATTGCAGCATGCCCAGGGAGCTCAATTCTCCCCTCACATGCATGTACCACTGAGTGCTACTACTATGTGGTTACAGCATTACATCACGCATGGTGTCTCTGTATTTAGACAATTCCGGAGTTGCACATAGACATATCCAATATAATGTTGGACTGGATTAATCTTTCTGGGGTAGGTAAAGTTATGGTAGCACCTAAAGCACTATACAGTCACTAAGCTTCACAGGTACACTGGATCACACCTCAAGGCCATCATACAACCATTTACTTACAAATGTCAGTACTTCCCTGTAAATTCTAGAAACTGTCCACACAGGGATGTGCTCATTCACAAGACCATTACGCATTTGCTCATTCCTCATTAGCGCTGTGCTTGATTATTGTAATCACCCACCTAGGCTGAGTGGGTGTGTGAAGTGCGACTAAATTGAAATACTGCTGCCCTCCAGGGCTTTGAATTATGAATGCCTCATCTGCAGGCTCTCTCTGTCCCCTAGCCATTCCTTTGTTGTGGCTACCGTCTATCGGCCACCTGCTCAGATCTCCTCATTCCTCTCTGAGTGGGCTGACCTCCTTCTTGGTGACTTCAACATCCACCTGGATGCCTCTTGTCCTCCCTCCGGACTCTTTCACAACCTCTGTAACCTTCTCTCCCTTTCTATTCTCCCCTCCGGCCTGACTCACTCTGCAGGGCACACTCTTGATGTCACTCTGCAGGGCACACTCTTGATGCCTCTGACCTTCCCCTTTCTGTCCCCCTCACCACTACTCTCTCTTGGAGTGAACACTTTCTCCTTTCCTCCCATCTCACCCTCTCTACCCCCATGCCAAGCCACCTCCATCGCTGCCACCTACCTTCTCGCTCATCAGACTCATGAAGTGTGTGTCAGTCGAGGCTTTCGCCTCCACTTTTTCACCCCCCATTCCCCTTGGCTGACTCTCACCCTGACACAGCCCTTTCCATGCTCCACTCTGCTATGAGAATCTGCATGAAGCTCAAAGTGCAGCTTCTGGTATGACTCAGACCTTGTCAATGTTAAACGCAAGTGCAGGGGGGCTGAGAGGAAATGGTGTGCTTCATGTACATCCTCTGACAAACTAGCCAACCGCCTGCTCCAAAGGCAATGCCGGCTCTCTGTCCTCACCAAGAAGAGAGCTCAGATCCAAGCCTGTGTTTCTGCAGCCTCGAAAAACTCAGCTGAACTGTTTAAAATCTGCAAGGAACTAGCCAATGCTGCCACAGTCTCTACCTCTCCTGTCCCTTCCCAGGCCCTCTGCATGGCACTGGCTTCTCACTTCATCTATAAAACACAAGACATCCTGTCCTCACTCTCCTCCTCTCCCATCCCTCCCTCTACTCCCTGCTCTTTCTCTGGCCAACTCTCCTCCCTCCTTCTCTGCCTTTCCTCTGTTCTCCGCTGACAAGGTTTCTAGACAAGTTCGATCTATGAAAGTCTCGTCCAAACAGGTCCACCACTGTTCCTCCAAAACCATTGAGGACCACATTGACTCCCTGGCTCCTGCCCTGGCCAACTTCTGCAACTACTCCTTCGCCACTGGAGTCTTCCCATCCCCCCTGAAGCACTCCCTTGTGCAGCCTCTTCTTAAGAAACACTCTACCAACCCCTCCTGCCCAGCTAACTATCACCCACTCTCCATCACTCCTTTCTTGGGCAAACTCCTTGAAAAGCTGGTCATCTCTCAGCTCAATATCCACACTGTAGATGTTGGGTGCCTTCATGACCATCAGTCTGGCTTCAGTGCTGCCAGAAGCACAGAAACTGCTCTCCTGAACATCCGTGAAGACCTGCTCTCTAACCTTGATTCTAACACCCCTTGTGTCCGCATCTTGCTTGATCTCTCTTCTGCCTTTGACATGGTCAACCATGCCATCCTGCTCAAACGTCTCCGTGATAACCTGGGTATCCTGGCTTGGCTGACTTCTTTCCTTTCTGACCGACCCTCCCAGGTCCAACTTGGGTCCTTCCTCTCCGCTATCTTTTTCTCTCCTTTAGTGTCCCCCAGGGGTCTAACCTCTCTCCCTGGCTGTTCAACCAATACCTGGCACTTCTTGCCCACCGCATCACCGCTCTATGCCCCAACTTTCAGTGTTATGCAGAAGACGCTGAACTCATTTTCAGGCTCCCCTCTGCCACCTCCTCCCCGTCTCTCGTCACTGACTGTCTGTCTGCTATCTTGGAGTGGTGTGCCTCCAAAGAACGCTGCCTTAATGCCAGTAAGACTGAGATTCCCCTCATCGGCATATCCATTCCCTCCTTTCCTGTCTCTCTCCGGCTGGCCTCTCTCTGCTTCTTCCTGCTCCCACCTGCGAGGCTAAGAACCTCAGGGTCATCTTCGACTCCACAATTTCCTTCTCTCCTCACATCTCTGACATCTCTACCAGCTGCACCTCCTCAGAGGTATGCTCCCTTTCCTCTCCTTCCACCAGAAGCTCACTGTCTCCAGAGCTCTGGTTCTCTCTAGGCTGGACTACTGCAACAGCTTCTCTCTAACTCTGCCTGCCTCTACTCTCCGCCCTCTGCAACTTATCCAGAACAGAACTGCGAGACTTGTCCTTGACCTCAAGCCCAGGGATCGTATCTCTCCAGGACTGAAATCACTGCACTGGCTTCCAGTGGCTGCGATAATTAAGTTCAAAATCCTCTGCATTGTACAAAAGGCCCCTTCTGGGGCCTGGGGCCTCAATACCTTCAACTCTCTCTTCCTAAATATCTTCCTTCTCGAGCCCTTCGCTCATCCGCCTCCAACTCCCTCAGGGTCATTTGCTTATACAAGCATCAAGTTGGTGGTAGATCTCTTTCCTCAGCTGGGGCCTCCCTGAAACTTGAGGAGAACCATTTCCGGTTCTGTAAACACCTCAAAGCCTTTCTCTTTGCTTCTGCTTTTTCTCCTCCTCTCCCCTGGTGACTTCCTGTCTGAAACTGTACTGGTTACCTGGCCACCCTCTGATCTCTGGCCCAGGTCACCTCCCCCGCCAGTCACACACCTGCACTGCCGTCCTGGCAAACACAGCACTTGGGGACTGTTTTCTGTATCCCTACAGTCCCACTACCAGCACTTGATACCTGATGCCTGTACTTACCCTTGCACTTGCCACCAGCTGGCCACACCTTTACTATTGTTATTCATTTGCTTATCCCATGTACTGCACTGTTCCCCTCCCCTTTCCCCCTGCACTTCCCCCTTCCCCCTTACCATGCACTTGCGTGATCTGAATGACACCTGGACCAGTAGGATCATTGTCTGTCTTCCCTCTGTTCCCCCTCCCTTGCCTCGTTGCACCTTGAAACACTTGTGTATAGGCACGTTATAAATGCCATATCATGTCATATCATATTATATCATATCATAGAGTACAAGCATGCAAACTATCACAAACTCCATCCCACCCCTTTATTTCCTTTCTCACCTGTACAATTCTGCACGTTGTTCGTCTTTGCCATTACCCTTTACCCTTTTCAGCAGCCCTTTTGTATTCTTTTGCAGAGCAAGGTTTGGATACAGCTGTTGGTTGTACAATATGCCACTCTCCTTGGATTTTTTGAACTGTTACAACATTATTACCATACGAATACACACCTATTTTAGGCAATCTTTATTTAAATCGAAATTTTAGATCAGTGCTCACCACAAGACCGGCACAATTAGAGTCTATGAAACATTTCATACTGCTAGCGTACCATGACTTGCTCAGCTACCTGTAAATTGAACCTTCACCATCTTTCCCTCATGCTTCTGTTCACATTCAACCATCACCCCGTCCATCGTAGATCCTGCTGAACTTCGCCCTCTGGTACAGCAATCCAGTATTACAATTTTAGTGCTTGTTTTGTCTGAGACATGAAAAATCCTCTCAGAAATAAACATGAACAGATGGCCCAATTACATCAATTGCATTGCCACCACACAGTATAAAATTAATTTCTGATATAAGGTTGGCCCAGGGAATCCACAATCTGCTTCACTATTGACCACTCACTGGAGAGTAGAAACATCAGACCAAATGAATTATTTTGACGTATCCAACCGACTGAAAGTCCACGCCGCTCTTGCATGTGGCCAACACAGTTGTCCGAACAGTATTTTATAGCCATTTGGAATGTAGATTTATGTGTAGATTTTTTGTTCAGATCGGCACTATTAAATGCATAGGTAGTGAACTGGGGTTAGTGACCCAGCCCTTTAAGACGAGGTAGCAATACTTTGAGATGAATGGGGATGCTGAAGATACTCAAACATCAATAATCAGACTAACTAAGGAAGTTGGCAAATCAAGCCTGTTTTATTTGCAATGGTCTAAAACAGGGAGTTACAACGAACATCGACAATTCTCTCAATCTTCTCACTCGCAAGTTTCATAAGAAAGCAGGTTATATAGTAAAAACGTGTCATTGCTGACATCATCCTACGTGGCAAACTACAAAAACTTATTGAAGAAAGTGATAGGATTAGAGGAAACATCTAGGTATATGTTCCATACTTGTCTAAGAGAATGATAGGGTCTCTAACATCAGGTGGGGCAACTCAGCCCTCCTTTAGTACAGGTCACTACAAAAGTGATCAAATACACAAAGACCCATTGGTTACACAAACTATAGGGCTCTTTACTACGTGGCCCTCTATAATTGGTTGGCAGCCTTACATCAGTCAATACTTTTCCACATACGCTAGCAGCACGCAGGCTGGCATCCAGGTGCTTGTAGGTTGGTCTTGACCATAGATTCCCACCAATTAGCCTACTATCCATTATCACTCTGCTGTCTGCCAGTGAATTAGCCCTTTAAAGATTGGCCTTGAGTTTCTTCTTCGTGCCTGAGAACAAGAGGGAGTTTAGCATACTCTGTCTCCTGGAGTTGGCATAGCACGTCATGATAATCTATTTTCACTCATCCATGTGACTGAAGACCATGTTTTAGAGTTCTGTCCCATTTCAAATGCTCTTATTAAATAAACCTCTGACATCTTCATTGTTCTTTTCATACACTTGTAACCACTGTCTGATCCTTCGGGTCCAGAACTGCCTTGGCTTCTTGGTGCTGGTCCAGTCTTACCTTTCTTTTATTCACCTCTGTAATGCAATTGTTTTTCTACTGCCACACACTGGAAAAAGCCTTCCTTTTTCTGGGTCAGCTTTGCTAAAATGCATAGTGGAATCATCCATAGTTAATTCACTCCTATGTATGTATATTTGGCGCATGGTGCAATCTATTCAATACATAGCTAGCCTTAAGACTACTTTGTCTGCTTGCTTTTCTTTGCATCTGCACACGTTTAAAATGACTTATTGGACTCATTTCAAGTTTGCCAGGCCAGAAACAACGGTACCAGTAAGCTTGCCGGTACTATTGTTTCCGGACCAGCAAACCATGAGTTCTGCAAGCGAGTTTCTTTCAGCCCTCCAGGTCTGACCTGGCAGGCAGAACCGCACCCGCTCGCAGACCTTGATGGATGCACCGGCACCATTCATGAATGGCACTGGTGCATCCGTTCTCCCTATTCCGATTCAGTCCAATGGGACTCAAATGGGAATGGGGAGTAATATTTTCAGGTGCCCAGGAATGGGCAATTACCTGGTCTGCCCCGGTAATTGCTGATTCCCAGGAGCCGGAAAAAGCATGACTTCGGCGGCAGCCGTGCCAGTACTTACGAGCACGGCTACTACCAAATTAATAATGACCGCCAATGTCCTCTTTTTTTCTGTAGCATAAACATATTCATCTTAATCCCGAAATGTAGCTTATCTTCGATACTTTCTTAACACCTATAGAATGTTTATGTTCTCTTGCCTCTTCATCTCTTCTGGATGCATCAGCCCTGCTTCGTGTCACCAATCTTCCCTTTTGCTCACTTTTCCAGCTTCTTCTGGGATTTCATTTAAATGGCCATCATATTGTCGTGTATGCAGGTGTAGTTTTCTCAATGGGAACCTTGCTTCCAGGATTCTCCATGGTATTGGTATCTTCAATGGCACTGCACTTATTTCACGCTCTGGTTTCCAACATATCGGCAACCTGGGAGCAATGCTTGAGGCGGGGTTACTTGGCTCCACTGTGGCGCAGTAACTGATGTATGCAGAACTCCTTTTACCTCATTTCTGACAAACGAAGTAGGGGAACTCTGTGTCTTCGTTCTCTGCACGCATCATTGCGACACAAAAAAGCTGTTATTTTACTTTAAGTCACAGAGGTTTAAGAGTGAGGTACAAAAAAAGCTCCCCAAGTTTATATCCCTACTGGCTCTCTGTCAATTGATAACTTTCTTGCGCTAACTCTATACATCATAATAGCACAGAAAAACACTTTTGACATTGGATAAGCACTTAAGCACACCATTAAAACACAATGGGACTCATTATAATTGTGCCGGTCCGGTAACAATGGTGCCAGTAAGCCTACCGGCACTGTTGTTACCGGACCGGCACAGTACTACTCTGTGGGCAGCTGCCGTCCCGCTCACCTGGGTCAGACTGCCGGGCGGAAAGAGTATTCACGAGAGCACTGGCACCTTTGTTAATGGTGCCAGTGCTCCGGTGTCCCCATTCCCATGGAGTCCTTTTGGACTCTATGGGAATGGGAACTAACAAAATGATTGGCGCCTGACTTCCCGGCCACCAGACTCGAAATGTCCCAGTGGCACCAGGAAGTCAGGTGCCGGTAATTCATCACGGGTCTGGCAGCTACCTGCCAGTTTTACTGCCTGGTTGCCGCCGGACCCATAATGAGGCCCAACATAATGGTTCTATAGAAGTGGCCAGTTTTGTTCAGGTTCTTGTGTTTACTTTGCACTCCTTCAGCAACTTTACCTCATTCAACACTGCAAGGTGACACAGCAGCTACTCTCAAGTGGCTCATGCATGAGAGATTGTTTAGGCAGCATATTCTTGGTTGTCTGTCGCTGATAGGTCAGATTAGTTAACATATAAAGGGATTTCTATCGTATGCACCTTGTCATTGTGTGCAACTGTTGGTTTCAGATGGTGCCACGATGCCTGTCTAGTCTTCTCATGAATGCACCGCTGCTACATAATGCCTTCGCCCGCTGGCTGTCATTGTATTGCAATGACGTATATTACAGTTGGTAATTATAACACTATTGGAATGTAGGTCTTCTTATAGACCACAGACATTGATACTTAGAAAATATGTCTTTTGATGCTGCAGTTAACACATGGCCAGCTTGTTTCTTAGCCTCATGATTCTCCGAAAGTACACATAGAGTCGCTCACACCATAGACCATTGGAAAGCAGTTTGGGACCGTCGTTAATAATGCTGAGACAGGTACTGGTGTGTTACCGAAGTGCTCTGGTGTGTACATATGACATTTATTGCAAGTTGCATTTCTGTGAAATTAGATGTGTACGGCTCAATATGTAGGACAACTTATGCCTAAAAATGCCTCGAAATGGTGGCAAACCTTTAATTTCTGTGGTGCCATCTACAATTTGGATTTACAACAATGCCCATTTTGAATGAAGGAGAATTCCTTTTTCATTTTTATACCGTGACATCTAAAGGCGTAGGCACCAATCATGGAAAATGCCCAGTGGTCATTTTATTGTCCTGTTTGTGTAGAATATGAATCACGTTTGTATTGTATTTTTTTTTATAGTTGTCTCAAGCCGATCAGTGGATATTAATACTAAAATAACGGCATAAATGTGTTATCACCCAGCTAGCTACACGAACAGTACTCTACTTCGTTGAATTAAATAGTGCATGTTCTCATGAATTATGCCTAGAATTATACATTTTGGTCATGAGATTGATGTTCAACTTCTGAAAAATTGCGTTTTACTGATAAATGTGCACATCTTTTCAGGCAAGATTACTACAGGAGAGATTCCAGCAAACGATGAAGAAAGTGACGAACCCGAGGCCAAATGATTTAGAGACTAGTCTGAGGTCGTGAGTGAAGGCTAGGAAAGAGGAGAGAGATTTTTAAAAAATCTGGGAGGCCGAGTGGGCAACTTTTACAATCTTTATCGTAACCAGTGATGTCAGTTATCAGAGTGGATGCATTGCTCACAAAGAACAAGGCTGCTAAAGTTAATTTGTATATTATATTGTTTTGTGAAATGCTAGTCCATGCGTGCAACCTAGTGTAATATTTGGCGTCCATCATCATAAATGTGATTTCCTAAACAAGCAATTCCTTATAAATATTCATAACGGCATGCTCTTGAATTTATCTCATAGGGAACATGAAAGTGTGCAAATGCTGAAAAACATCATTAAGTTTTGTGCGGACAGGATACATATTAGGGATTTACATTAGGGATGTGCCCACTGGTGGTAGCAGATAGCTATAACACATAATTAATTGCCAGCTTTGTAAATATCAGGCTCGCTATTTACGAGTCTTTTTTTATCTACTTGCCATGCAAAAAATAAATAGACCCAAGGGGAACATTTTAAAAGTTGTTGGCCCCATATTCAATTTACATAATATAAACTTCATGCTCGGGGGTGGGGGGGGTCGCCTACATCCTGCAGACTATCATTGTAGTATGTGCTAATTAATTAAATATTGTTTCATTTTCTTAGAACAAATGACCAATAGCAACACGTTAAAGAGCTTTGAAACGTGTTCCATCACATTTGTTTCAGCCTTATAGGAATATGTTTTTTATTTCATTCATTGAACTCAGAAGTCAGGAATTCCCATAAAAGCGATAGCAGCCTAGACTAGCACTCACTGACCATGTTGCAGCCGCACAAACCCTCTTCCTTTTAAACAGTATATAGGAGCCTTATTTGTGTTAGAGCACAGGAATGGAAGAATAACCGAGAATGAGTAGTGTCATTGGTGTTCAAAGATTAGTTATTTCGCTTTGATCAATGGAGCCCCTTTAGCCAAAACTAGTGTGTGCTAAAATTATTGGTATGTACTGCGTAATTCTGTGTCAAGAAAACATTAAAACATCAACAGCACATTTTTGATCAAGTGAAAATGGCACAGATTACAGTTGACGTGATGCCTTCTTTTAGTAATACAAGTGATCCTGTGGCTCTGTTGTTTACTTTTAAAGAGGTTTCGGAAAAGGAGGTACCATGGGTTACTAGATTCATTAACCACTCTTTTCAGGAATCTCTTGTTCCAGGCAGCATTAAAGAGGCATAGATCATACCGTTGTTGAAAAAGGAGAACCTTGATCCAACTGATGCAGGTAATTATAGGCCTATCACAAACGTTCCATTTGTGCTGAAAATATTGGACACAATAGCATGTAGTCAATATAAAACATTTGTAGAGCAACAAGATATTCTTGCTTTGGAACAGACTGGTTTTCATTCTCATTACAGAGACGGCTCTTCTGGACTTAAAATCCAACATTGCAGGCATAATCAAGGATGGCAGTGTGGCACTACTTTCACTATTATATCTTTCTGCTTCACTCAATTTAGCCGTCATACCCTTTTGGCAGGTAGATTGATCCAAGTAGGTAAATGTGTGCCCTGTGCCACTTTCTGGTTTAAATGACATTTTGGACCAAGAACAGTGAATATGGTCAATGGGAATGACCAAACACGAAGAATGTCTCTCACATGTGGAGCCCCAAAGGGTTCTTGTCTATCGCCCTTACTTTTTTACATATACTTTAGACCTCTATGTGATCTTCTGGTTTCTTTGTGGGTACAGTTAGTAAATTATGTGGATGATACTCAGATTGTTTTGTAGCACTCTGGTTCTTATATCAACAATTCTGAAAGAGTCAATTAAGTTTTTTTTTGGCATACAAACATGGATGGCCGTGAATTCCTTAGCCCTGAATAATTCGAAAATAGTGCTGCTTATTCTTGGCACACAACAAAAAAGAACAATCTAGACACACAATATAAAAGCCTCATAATTTCTGGTAAAGCAATTGAAGTCACTGACTGTTAAAACACTGGGAGTGTTTTCAATTCCCATTTACCCTTCAAGTAACATGTTTATTATCTTAATTCCTCTTGTTTCTATTTTGTCCATTTGCTGTGGCAGATTCGCCCATACCTCTCTGAGGTAAATTGAGCCTTGATTTCTGCTGCTATTGTTAACACAAAAGTAGATTATTGCAACAGCTTGTTGGTAGGTACCTCTCAGAATAACATAGGAAAGTTGCCGATAACACATAATGGTGCAATATGGGAGGTTTGTGCTTTGAATCGCCGATCCCAGGTGTCCGAGGCCCAGAGGAAACTGCATTGGCTTCCTGTTGATCGAAGAATTCGGTTTAAAGGCCGGGTTATGGTCTTTAAGTGTCTCCAATATGAAGAACCTTTTTATCTTTCTTGTAGAATAAATAAGATTACATTTTAGACATACTTTATGTTCTAACAACATGATTAGACAGCGAGTCATTCTGCAAAAAATTGGTGGTGTGAATTTCAATGCTTTGGCACCAGCCCTGTGTAATACACTTCCTCCGGACCTTAGAGAATGTGTGACAACTGCTCATTTAAAAAAAAAAATCTAAATGCATTCCTCTTTGACAGAGAAATAGGTTCAATGTCTTGTTGCCTCTCTCCTCCATCACCTGGTTGACCCTCCTTGTTTCTTGTTTGTCTGTCTTGTGAGCACCCTGAGGCCTTTGGGGGAGTGGAGATAGATAGATAGATAGATAGATAGATAGATAGATAGATAGATAGATAGATAGATAGATAGATAGATAGATAAAAATGGGAAGCTGTTCCAATTTATTGCCCAACTTTGGGTATGGCAGTGTGAATGTTCTGCCGTTTCTGTCACGCTTATATAAAGACATGTTTTACCATCAACAGAAGATGTTTTATGTATTGAAATCGACAAAACTGCTATCTTACTCTGCATCTTATTACCTTCATTTTTGGCAAGCTAAGGGACTGCAGACATGGCACAGACAGTTTACGTTAATGTTCAAGTTATCAGCTTGTCAGGTGTATCGACCCACGTTCAAGTTATTATGCAGCAACATTTGGTGCTGTGGGCTTAGAAAAGCCCACAATTGCGCCAGAATCCAAGAAAACCGCACAGTTTTTGCACACACCAAAATGGTCGCCACCCACCAGTGCGAGCGTGATGGGCCAGAATTGCCATGAGTGAAACGTGGTGCCAAAGGAAAAACAGCAGTGCATGTTAGCTCAAAAAGACTTTGAAATCACCTTTGTTTCTCTGAGCGCAAGCTCAAAATGCCTATTTCAAACATTGCAAGATATTCATAAATCTTACTGAACGCCAGCAGACGTCTGGTAGAATGAAGTCTTTTGTGCATACCAAATCTGGAAAGCTGAAGAGCCTAAAATAATGTTCATAACAAAACTGGCTGAGCTGTGGATGTCAGCAGCTTAAGTGAAATGGGATTTAAAGCCACTAAAATCGAAATGTTTAAAATAAATGAGTGACCTACTTTTGGGTGTCACATAGGTTGCAACTGCTTGAATGTCATGGTTTTGAACTTAGAAACAGCGTTCTGGCTGCATGTGTCAAAATTGTAAGTTTGATTTGAATGGGAACAAAAGTGACCTTTGGCTGAAGCCTGGCTTAAAAGGACTGAATTCCGCCCGGCACCTATCCCCGACAGGAGTTGAAACTTGCCCAGCAACCGCATTTACAGGCCTGGCCTGCTTTCTGCTGCCCCACCAAAAGGAGATCACACCTCTCTGATTGAATCTGGGGAGGAGTACCTGGGACTGCAGTGAAACAGAACAATGAACTTCCCTTTGCTCCAAATAATTGCTAAATCAGGGGGTCGTAAATGGCTTCCTCTTGGAAGGAAATGGGAGGGACACTGCCTCTGTGAGCCAGCTGAGCTTGGAGGAAGTGGACAAACCAGAAATTCCCCCATGTGCTTTAGGAAACCACACCCCTCTGGGCCAGAGCATAATTTTAGAAAGATGGATAATTCATAGTACATAATTGTCAAAATTATATCAATAATATCATTATTCATGTGATTTTTCTGTGCACATTTTAAGAGGTGTTAGGACTCTGTGGTATGTTCTGGGTTGGGGGGTAGTAGCGGAAAATAGGGTATTACTCCAACTGTATGTATGTTAAAAATCTGACACTTCATCATCTGATGCCCATATTCCTTGCGCACATTTGTGTAAATTCTGGAAAGGTTTAGAGGTTGTGTTCTGGATGAAAAGGGCAGAAATCTGCCAGAAGCGAACACAACATCTTACAAAGACAGGGATAGGATGTTATGGCGCTACAGAAAATATGTCAAGCGGACATATAATATTAGAAAAATTGTACTTAGATAAATATGTATTTAAGTCAAAAATAGATTTGTGTGCAAAGTGACAAGGGGAGTGTTCTTTCTGTATGCCATAAAAAATGATGTCTCATGACATGTGATGACTCACAGCTCAGTTCCCCAGTGAGGCGACAGAGAATCCTATAGCCTACCAGGATCCTCAGAGAGTTGGGCATTGAAAGTCAGCCTTTCAACCCACTTTCAAAAGACATAAAAAGAACCACTGAAAGCCAGATAGGGAGTGCTCTTTCCACTTTCTTGCAAAGCACTTTGCCGGACCAGACAATATCCAGAACGACCATAGACTCCAGATAGACTTCAGAACTTTGAAGCAGAAGGCCTACTGCAAGCCTACTGCAAGCTAAAAGTATTCTCAGCTGGCCTTACAATTTTGCAAACTGATTTACCCCAGACTTCCAAGGGGCACATCAGAATAAAACAGCTGGGCTGTGCTGTTTGAGTCTAGCCAAGAACTTTTGCTAGAACCAGAACCAGACCCAGAAAGCAGAGCTGTATCCCAACCGCAGACCAGACCCAGACCAGGCTGCTGTGCAGTGCCAAGAACTTTTGCCAGAACCAGAGATCCAGACCAGCAGAGTAGAACTGACCCAGATAGCTGTGAGTTCAGAACCACCCGCTAGAAGTCTTTCTACTCCTTATAGTTTTTCCATAATCGCACTCGACACATTCGGGAAAAGTGCCACGAATTGCAATTTGACTCAAGCTTCTTCAACTGTCAAAAATAGCTGTATTTTGCTTCCATTGCAGAAATTCGTTTTCAACCTGATAATCCCTTATGAATGATTGCTAGTGTTGACCGGAACTAATTCAAAGTAGATGTCACCCACACTGAACCTCCTATAGGGAATTAAAATAATTTTTAGCATATTTTCACTTCATTGCAAATCACATTAAAAGTATTTCTGCATGTTTTAAAAGTATACCGGTTGCTCTAAGCTTGCTAGGGGGAACTAGAATTTGTATTGCATTTGATTAGAATCCTGAAAAGTGTGTGCTCTTCTTCCATTTATTTATATTGCATAGGGGGGGAGTGAATTGTCAAAAGAAAAAGTGATCATATTATCTCTTGTTGAAACCATATCAGTTTATTTCTAAAGCTGCATTCTTTTCCATCATTGCATTTCCTTGAAAGCATAAAGTATTCTCAGCTACCTTATCCTTTCTATACCAACTCCTAAGTGATACAAAAAAGTGTGCTAGTGTAATATTATCCATTGTTGATCACTGTCATATTCATAAGTGTGCTATCAAATATTAATTTATTTATAAAAGTGTGATATATATATACATATATTGTTTAATTTTTCAAATAAATCTTTTAATTTGCAAAACAAACCTACTTCTTGGCTCAGTGAGGTCAGGGGGATTCAAAGAGAGGGGCATTATACAAGGGTTTATCATCCAGATCTATGAACTGGTCATGAAAATATATAAATAAGGGCTTCCCTTGGGCATACCAGACTAGGCATTGACTTCGTTGGAGTGCTGAATTGAAGTCACTTAACAAGCTCTTAGAAGTAATTCACCTGTCTCAAACAGAAATACAGGAGAAATGCCTCAGTGCAGTTTAGTGGAAAACAAGCATTAGCAATGTTAGCAATTCAGTTTTTAGTATAGGTAGGAAATGACAATGTGGAGTCTGTATTTTTACTAAATTATAGGAGATTATGCCGACATGGGGAAATGAGTTGTAATATCCTGGTCAATATGTAACTAAATATATTATATGCATCATCGTTTAAATACAATATATGTTTTGGATATAAAAAAGTTACACTACAGTATATATGTTTTGAGGTATTGTAGCTGCCATGTGGTAGTAAGGTGTGTCATATAATGTGCACCTTGTTAAAAAATGTGTCTGTGAGATGTTTTACACAAATATAAAAAATGTAAAGCCACTTCTATTAGACAAATGTTCCCCAATCTCTGTGAATCATGCACCTATCTAATTTCTAAGCACTTCAAACATAGTTGTTATTATTAGTAAATATAATGACACTCAATGATTTGACTTCAGAAGGATGGTGGTACTCATTGTCCCCTGTGGCATCTAAACTTCTGACTTGAGTGATAAACACGTTTCTGCAGCAAAAGTCAACACACATATATATTAAATTCCAACAACGTATTGGGTATGTTGCTCATGTGCTAAAGTTCTCTCATTTATTGAAACATAGGGGCTGATTCATGGAAGAAATGTGCACCAAAAATTGTGGCGCAAGATGGCGCAAGCGTGAAAAAGCAAGCACATGTGCACGCATGCGATTCATGGAAGGCCCTGCGCATGTTTTCTCCAAGATGTGTGCCAAATCTGCGTGTGCCATACACAGGCGCACACGTCACTGCAACATCCCAAACACTGGGCGCAACGCACACAGCGAAAGCGCACAGTGTTAGCGCACACCCCCAAAAAGGGGGTGGAACACGGGGCAGAACACGTGGAATGGGGAACAATGCGCGAAAATAAGGGCGTAACTGCTGGGAAGTACACGGAACGCCCACACGCAGGCGAACTACACATATCCATGGAATCGAAAGGGGAAACTCACGCATGGCAAAAGACAAGCACAGGCCTAAACACTTCTGCCACACGAAGGCAGGCGGTAGCGTCCCCGCTCATTATAAAAGTGCGCACAAACAACAAACACGTATATACAGCTACGATGAATGTCCCATTTCTCGCAGCACTGATCATGGGACAGGAGGAGGAGACTAGCCAGGCCCCACATTTTTGTGTCCAGGACCAGCCTTATTGGGATGCCTGATGACCAGGTCTATGGCTGGTGTAGGTTTCCACCTCATACCATCCTAGACCTGGTCCAGGAGTGGGAGGATGACTGAACATCACCCACCTTGTGCTCCCAAGCACTGAGCCCCTTGGAAAGGGTGCTCAATGTACTGCATTTCCTGGCCACTGGGTCATTTCAGCAGACCGCTGCCATAGTGGGGGGTGGGTCTCAGAGCCCACACAGACACGCTGACTACCCCAGGTGTTGGCAATCATGACTGGGTGACCCTCAGTCCACAGGCACATATACATGCCCAGAATATCCGCAGAAAGGCAGGCCAGGGTCCGGGACTTTTACAGGGTACCACACTTCCCCAAAGTACTTGGTGCCTAGATTGCACCCATGTGGCCCTGCGTCCACCTAGGTCCATGGAGAATATCCACTGCAACCGCAAGCACTGGCATTCCATCAACATGCTGGTTGTATGCGATGCACAGGGGATCATCACCTCTGTCTATGCTAACTATCCTCGGTCCACCCATGACAGTTTCATATACAGAATATCTCCCCTGAGCCAGGACCTGGAAGCTGGGAAGCATGGCGACACATGGCTCATTGGTGAGTACAAATGCCTTTGCACATGCATGCATGTCACACACAGACAAACACACAAACCAAACTAATGACAACCATTGTCACCTCTCCAGGGGACAGTGCTTACCCCCCGAGCACCCACATGATGATGCCAATACGGAACACCACCACCCCACCCCTGGTAAGATACAACGCAGCCACTGCTCTGTCGGTCAGCTACTGTATGCACCTCCAGTAGTGTGCAGGATCATTGTGGCAGTATGTGTCCTGCACAATGTTTCAAGATGGTGGGGCGTACTGGTGGACATGGTGGTGCCCCTACATCCCCAACCACACGCACAGGTTCTGCATATGGGAGGGGAAAGGGCACGTGGAGGCTGCCCAACTGAGCCGCCCCTCATGTTTTTTGGCCTCCCAACCATGGCACAGATGTACTAGTACCAATGGAAGGCCCACACAATTGTCTTGGGCAACTTGGGTGAGGGGGGCAAGCTACGTGATGCAAACAGCCCCCCTGTGCTCCTGCAAGGCTGCCTGTGACCCCTTAGGAAAAATGACAGGTCACGCAATGCTCAGGCATCCCAAAGAAGCAAGAAAAAGAGATACAGGACCCCTGTAGCCTACGTGCATGTAAAAAAACACACACAGTGCGCTGTGGCAACCAGGAACAAAAAACATGCATACGTGATCAACACACAAGATCGTATGCCCGACAAAAAGGGGTACACGACGAATAGGGACTTCCGCAGTGGAAAAAATAGCAAGTGCGAATCACCGTCTGCCTTGCGTGTAGAAGAAGAATGCGTAGCCAATACCCACGCCAAAAGCAGAAGTATGCACTGTAGCCACTGTGAACTAATCGCGTGTGAACCCCAACATCTGGAAAACACACGCAACGCTCTCCACGAAAAGCACATACAGAGCGATGGAAACCCACGTGCGACATTCAACCTGTGCCGAGGGAAGCGCCCACATGCACGTTGCGTCATCTATGCGCTATGCCTTTCCTTGGAATTCACGCAAACGTGCTTTTTTCACGTGCCAAATCTCTCTGTTTCAAGCTGGCCATGTGACAACACATGGAAGACCACGCTCCTGCCCAGAAGGCCGAATTACTGCCACACAGAGTCCTGAGCAGCCGCCCACGAGCCATCTGCTGCTGCCTGCCTGCTGCCACTGTGTCCTGCCATTTGATGCCTGCACATCTGCCATCTGCAGGGGTCCAGATGCTGTGACCACCCCTGCTGGAACTGGAGACTCCCGACTGGTGTTCCATCACTCCTCAGCCCAGCCCCAGGACTCAGTTGCCCACCTACACCTGCCTTGGGGGTTGCTATATCCGAACCAACACCATCCGGCACCTGTGCTAACCCCCCAGCAGAGAGGCAGAGGGCTACCAGCTTCAGTGAAAAGGAAGTTGGTATCCTGGTGGAGCAAGTTCTGGGGCATTATGATGCCCTCTTCACACCATTGCACACTTACAAGGAAGGATGGAAGAGATTCTTGAAGGACATAGTTAGTGCCATTAACACGGAGTGGGTGGTACCCCGCAGCATCAAACACGTCCAGAGGCGCTGGGAGGATGCAGCGGATGCCGTGGGGCGCCGGGTCCTGCTTACCACCCAGCAGATGAGGGTCCTGGAGCGCATTCACCCAGTGCTTCACCACCAGATCCTCAGGATGCAGGCCCGTCTGGAGTCGAGCAGTAAGTGCCCATGCATTCACGTTTAAAACAGTGCATCTTGCAGTGTGGTGGTAGTTAGGTACTTGGTTGCATGTGTGATATGGGTCATGTATGGATGTGTGTGTGCAGGGACATGATGGTGCTGCATGTGAGTCCAGTGTGGCGTGACCCACATGGATGGTGTATGTGTTACAATGCATCATGCGGAGCAGCATGCAGAATGCCCACATGTATGCATGCCTGTGTATGTACTTTGAAATTTTTGGGGTGTGAGAGATGTGTGCTGCTGTCATGGACATGCATGATGTACATGTCTGTGTGTCTGAGTAGTGTGTGTGCCATGGATGCATGACACATGTCCGTGACGATGTGTTGATTTACTGATACAGCCTAGTCATCCTTGCATCCACTGTGTCTGTGGTTATACAGGGCCTGATGCATGACCCTCCGGTGATGCGTGTGCATGTGATCAGCATGTACCATGATGCATCTGAATTTCAGCCCACCATTGTATGTTTCTATGGTGCCTTGGACATGGATGCAAATGTTTTTTGCATGTGCCATGCCTGTTCGTGCATGTTTGTTGCCTGTACAGACCCATGTGTTGTGGAGGGACATGATGGAAGTGACTTTTGACAGTGCCACTCATGCTCTCTTGCTTTCTGTCTAGGGAACTATTGTACAGTTCCCTGATGCTTGTGTTCAATGTCTCCCTTTACACAGCGGTAAGTGAAGAAGAGGGCGGAGATGGCGCTGTGGAGGAAAGCGGCAGGGATGCCTCCACCGGCCAGCGACACAGGGCCCAGTCACGCTGCCAGAAAATTCCATCATCCGGGAGTGAGGGGACTGGTGCCACGACTTCCACTACGGCTGCAGCGGAAGGGGCAGGTGAGCCTCCACAAGGGCTTGCAATGGTGGAAGACGTTGCGGAGCCATTCAGGTTGGTGGTGTGTACAGAGGAGGAGGAGGCCACTACAGAGCCGCATATGGGGCCCGGTGGGGGTGGTACCACTGGAGTAAGTGGTGCAGCCCAGGGACAGGAGGCAGCATAGGTCTCCGCAGAGGGGCCTGTGCATGTCACTGTCCCTGACACTGTGACTGCATCACCATGCACCAGCAAGAATGCCCCATCCCAGGCCTGTCCGCAGGTAGGGGGGATGTCCATATCATCTGGCACTCCTCTACCTGCAGATAAGGGGACCCGTGACTGGATTGAGTCCATCCTGATTGGTGTTGCGTTGCGCACACGTGACATTCATGGTGACGTGAGCACTTCCTGGGGGGGCCACGCACGTCATCACGAAGAGCTATGTGCCAACGTGCCCAGTTGGGAGGGGCCATGGTCAGGGGTTTCCTCCAGGGAACCGTCCCGCCTCTGGAACATCGACGTGGAGTTCGATGATGCCCTAGCATGGAACATCACTAAATGAGCCGTTGGACTGGCCTGCAGCCTTTGTAAATAGTTTTGTAGGTGTAGGTCTCTTTTATTTCTTATTTTACTTTGGGGCGCATGGACTATGCCCCGCCTTTTTGTAAATAGTTGTTTATTAGGTAGGTTTTTTGTTAGGTTTCCTTTGGATTGTCGGGCTCATGGACCCTTGATTTTATATTTGTACATAGTTATGGACCAGATTTTAATGTATTATTTTTACCATGGGGGAATGGTTTGCTTTTTTTTTAACTTTGGATTTTGTTTTATGGACGGATGCTTTGCAGCCATTTTACTTTGGATTTCATTGATTTCAGCATTCATTTTTTTGGCTTTATGTTGGGCATCCAGACTTTTTTTTTTGTGCGATTTCATTTAATTATTCTGTTTTGTATAGAATACAATTTTTATTTTTTGATTTATTTGTGTGGTCTTCTCTCATTGGTTTTGTGCATGTCACAATGTGGGTTTTCTCAGTCATGTGTCGTCATTGTGTGGGTCTGACTGACATGTATTCATGGCCATACTGGTTGTTTGGGATCTATCACGACATGGGGATTTCAATGTGGAGTGGATGGAATGCTTGGTTGGGTGTTTGCACTGGGGTGGCGTGGGATTTGGGTGGCCATAAGGGCCATGGGTCTGGATTGTGATGACGTGTTGGGTGGGGGACATGAGTTGGGCCTGCTGGCAGGTGCCCGTCAATGGGGGTGGGGGACATGAGTTGGGGCCTGCTGGCAAGTGCCTGTCATTGGGATGGGGTTGGGGACATGAGTCGGGGCTCCCAAGTGCATGTTGCCATTTGGCCTGCCTGCGGGTCATGGTCTGGGGTGATGGGCTGCCTGCAGGAAATGCCCAGGGGTGTAGGGTGATCCCCTGTGGTGTGGGCTGCCTGCAGGGGATGGGGAGGGGGGAGGAGCACACCCGGGAGGACCCACACTGCCAAATCGCGTGTAAACCTCCACACGCACCCCTCGGAATACACATACCCCGCTCACACAAGCAAAATCATGTGTAAAATTCCACGCGCACCCCTGGAATACATGTACCCTGCCCGTGCCAGCGAAATTGCTTGGAAAAATCCCTTTTCACCCCTCAGAATACGCGTACCCCACTCACGCCAGCAAAATCGTGTGGAAAAATCCCTGTGCACCCCTCGGAATACACGTACCCAGCTCGCACCAGTGAAATCGCGTGTAAAACTCCATGCGCACCCCTGGAATACATGTACCCCGCTCACCCCAGCAAAATCGTGCGGAAAAATCCCTGCACACACCTCGTAATATGCATACCCCATTCGCCCCAGCAAAATCACGTGTAAAATTCCACGTGCACCCCCGGAATACATGCATGCAGCCCATCCACCTGCCCCATGGCCCGCAGGCAGCCCATCCACCCTGGGCATGCCCCGCAGGCAGCCCACACCACAGGGGTACTTTCTCCACGTGATTTTGCGGTCACGAGCGGGGTATGTGTATTCCGGGGGTGCGCGTTGAGTTTTACATGCAATTGGCCTGGTGCGAGTGGGGTACGTGTATTCCGGGGGTGCGCATTGAGTTTTACATGTGATTGGCCTGGCACAAGCAGGGTTCGAGTTTTCCGGGGGTGTGCATGGAGTTTTACATGTGATTTTGCTGGCGCAAGCGTGGTACGTGTATTCCGGGGGTGCGCATTGAGTTTTACACGCGAATGGCCTGGCGCAAGCAAGGTACGTGTATTCCGAGGGTGCGCATTGAGTTTTACACACGATTGGCCTGGCGCGAGCGGGGTATGTGTATTCTGGGTGTGCACGTGGAGTTTTACATGCAATTTCGCTGGCGTGAATGGGGTACGTATATTTCGGGGGTGCGCATTGAGTTTTACATGTGATTGGCCTAGCGCGAGCAGGGTACGTGTATTCCAGCGGTGCGTGTGGAGTTTTACACGCGATTTCGCTGGCGCGAGCGGAATACGCATATTCCGTGTGGTGCGTGGGGAGTTTTACATGTGATTTCGCTGGCGCTAGCGGGGTATGCATATTCCGAGGGGTGCGCAGGGAGTTTTCCATGAATTTTCGTGGTTGGGGGGCTGTATGCTGGTCCACTGGCCTTTGTGCCATGTACTGGATTTTACTGGGCGATGTTTTTGGCAAACGGGGCGGGGTTGGGGCATAACTGGCACTGCTGCAGGGTCGCTGCGCTACTCTGCGCCATGGCTGGTTATGGATGTAAGTATCCATGAATATGCTGTGCGCTAAAATGGGTTTTGGAGTACGCGGTTGGCGGAGACTGCTCTCTGTGCGCCAGCCGCGTGCGCCACTTGGGCACTAAATTCTATGAATTACCCCCATGGTGTTTTATATTGTGTGCTATAAAACCATCCAAAGGACTGCCCTGCCAAGTACCAAAATTGCCTTTACCCCCAACCTCCCACAAAAAAGCCACCCTCTTCATAAAATATTTTCTGGACTGGTTCATAATTAATGGCCTGACAAAATGAGCCATAAAAGGGTGCTAGAAAAAAGTTAATACATAGAAATGGGAACAAGCACCAAACAGAAATTGCACCAATAAAGCAACCTGGGAACCACACAGAGTATGCAGCACAATGTGCAGCACATACTTCTTACTTAGTCAGAAAGGAAGTATCAACATCACTTAACAGGAAGCCTTGTCACAGTGCTTTGCAAGGTAATGGTTACTGTGCGTGTGTCTGTAATGATTGCTGCACACTAAAATCAACTGATGTTTTTGGTCGATTTTTCAACCTATACTGTAAAAGGCATTTTCAGTATTGAGGTTGGAATTTGGGGTCTATGGGAATGCAATCAAAAAGCTTGAAGGATCTAAGCATCCCCTGCGTGGACAGTAGTGTTTCTTAAATATCAAAGGCCTACATTTGACAGGTAGGTTGTCTCAGTCTACTGTTGTCCACAGGCTATATGGCACACGCACAAACAAGTGATCATAATCCAATGTTTCAGTGCCATAACACGTTTTATTAAAAAAATGATTCTATGCGAAGGCAAGGACCTGACACGTATGGCATAGACTTAACATGCTATGTTTGTTTGATAAAATAGTGTTTTCGAGTTTATAGAGTAGTTGTATTCAACCATTGATAACTAAAGGGTTATTCTAAGTTGATGATTGTTATATATTTACACAGTGCGCAAACACCACCAATGTGGCCCCTTGGTACTGTGATCTAGGGTAACACTACCAACCTTTCAGACAATACACTCAGAAACTCAACTATTTAGGGAATTGTGGGCCTCTGTAGAGTTCTCAATAAGCTATTAAAGGAGATGCTCAGATGGGAAACACCCATGTTTTGGGGTTTGTACAAAGGGTGACATTTCCATTCATAAGCACATAGTGTGCACGTTATTGCTGTCACAGCCTAGAAAGCCCTCCCTGAAATTATAACCCGGTGAGCACCTCGTTTTAACCCATGTGCAGATGTTAGATGTCTGATAGTGGTGTACTAAGTGAACCTGTCAATGATGCATTGAGGTTCAACTCTTTATAAAATGGTGATACAGCCATTCGATTGCACCAAACACGCACTATAGTGCACATGACCACTGCCCTGGCGTATCTGATCACAATGCTGTGAGTACCTTATGTTCAATAACAATAACCGATAATGATGGTTGAGAGTATGTGATATCAATGCCTGATATTTGATAGAGATACCTTGCATATAATGTGATTTATGATTGGAGTATCCAAGCATATCATTTCGATACATGGCAAAAGATAATACTACACTGCCATAAGTTGTCAACAGTGGTTACATGATGTGAGACCAGGTTAAATGATGGCAAATAAAAAATCAACACCTATGTACAGCCAAACATTTTGCCATTGCCAATGATTGTTTACTATGTCTGTGCACTTCCACTTAACAAATCAGCATAGGAAATGTATATCAATTGAATCCTTCAAGTTAGATGACTGCCAGTGTGCCATGTTTCATGTTCTCTCTTACTAAATACATAGAGAGATAATGTTGGAATTGTCTAGCAATGTGAGAGCTGTCCACATTGGTTGTAGAACAGAGCTATGTGTGATCTTGGCTGAGCTGGTGGACACAGCGCCGCCCTCCACCAGGTGAGAGCCTCTCCGAGGCTTGTTTCAAAATCTTTCTTGTCTTGGGCTACTTTCTTTCTTTGTTTGTTCTAACGGCCCGTGTGCCGTGGTCCCTGTACCCCTTCCCTCTGCTTTCCCTCTCTCTCTCTCCCCTCCTCCCGCCCGCCTCCCTGCACGCCCACCCCCCTCCTGATTGGTTCCTTCTCCCTGCTGGGCTTCCGGGTGCCTTTCCTCGCTGGGCACCGTCCTCGCTCGCCATTCCACCCTTGGCTGAGCTGGTGAACACAGCGCCGCCCTCCACCAGGTGAGAGCCTCTCCGAGGCTTGTTTCAAAATCTTTGCTTGTCTTGGGCTACTTTCTTTCTTTGTTTGTTCTAAAGGCCCGTGTGCCGTGGTCCCTGTTCCCCTTCCCTCCGCTTTCCCTCTCTCTCTCTCCCCTCCTCCCGCCCGCCTCCCTGCACGCCCACCCCCCTCCTGATTGGTTCCTTCTCCCTGCTGGGCTTCCGGGTGCCTTTCCTCGCTGGGCACCGTCCTCGCTCGCCATTCCACCCTTGGCTGAGCTGGTGGACACAGCGCCGCTCTCCACCAGGTGAGATCCTCTCTGAGGCTTGTTTCAAAATCTTTGCTTGTCTTGGGCTACTTTCTTTCTTTGTTTGTTCTAACGGCCCGTGTGCCGTGGTCCCTGTTCCCCTTCCCTCCGCTTTCCCTCTCTCTCTCTCCCCCCCTCCCGCCCGCCTCCCTGCATGCCCACCCCACTCCTGATTGGTTCCTTCTCCCTGCTGGGCTTCCGGGTGCCTTTCCTCGCTGGGCACCGTCCTTGCTCGCCATTCCACCCTTGGCTGAGCTGGTGGACACAACGCCGCCCTCCACCAGGTGAGATCCTCTCCGGGGCTTGTTTCAAAATCTTTGCTTGTCTTGGGCTACTTTCTTTCTTTCTTTGTTCTAACGGCCCGTGTGCCATGGTCCCTGTTCCCCTTCCCTCCGCTTTCCCTCTCTCTCTCCCCCCCGCCTCCCTGCACGCCCACCCCCCCCTCCTGATTGGCCTATTGTGCCTTATCCCCGGCCTCCCCAGGGCAGCCCCTGCCCGGCAGCCCCCTCACGGCTAAGGCCCCACTAGGCAAAGGGCGGCTCCCTTAGGCGGCTCCTGGTTGTGTCTGCAGGTGTCCGTAGGGGATGCCTGTTGCCTGTAGTTTCCCCCTGCCCATTGGTCCAGGCCACCCTGCCTTCTTGCTCCCCCTGCAGACCCCCCCCATCTAGGTACTGTCCTCCTGTCTATTCATTGCATCATTTCAATTCATAATATGCACTGTCTTCAGTATTTAAAAATTTGCTTGTGAAACCTAGGCCTTTTTCCTCCTTTCCAGGATTCTCAAACTTAGGTGTGTCCGCCTTGTATAATATGCACTGTCTCAGTATTTAAAATTGCTTGTGAAACCTAGGCCTTTTTTCCCCTTTCCAGGATTCTCACACATAACTGTCCTTGTGTTAACTCTAAGCCTGTGTGTCTTCATCGTGTCCTATTACGCAATCTGCCTACCACCCGCTCCATTATCTGCCTATTCTCTGCTACTGTCCTCCTCCTGTACCTCCACCTGTCTCCTCTCTCACCTACTCTATGGTGCTCTCTATCTCTCCCATCTTTTCCAACTGCTTCTCCATTGACTATCCTGCTCTCCTCACTAAATCTGGTAGGAAAAAGTTTAAAAAGGACCTCCTGGTCTCCAACCCAGGCCTCCCTATCGCGGACACCTATACCAGTGCCTCCTCTAAGGAAACTCTCACTGACATCCTCTTTTTCGTGCCTTCATCTGACCTATGGACCCTTCATATGGTCTCTGTTCTCTCTCCTTTCTCCTCTTCTCCCATTAATGGTGGCACCCGGTGGGACGTCCTCTTGGCCTTCTTCCACTCCTCTAAGGCCATCATTAATGTCTACGCTAATGGGACCGTCTTGGTCCAAGGCCCTCAGGCCAACCTTCTCCTCTTTGATAGATGCTTCCCGCGCCTCATCAACTTCCTTTCCTCTCCTTCTGTCCCCCCTCCTCTGTCCACGGCTACCTTGCCTCTACCCTCCCTCCCTGCCCCCTCCCGTGCTCCTTCTTCTCCTCCGCAGGGCGTACCTCTGATATGTACCCCTCCCTGGAAGTCCTTCAAAGATGGCAACCTTCTCCACATTGCCACTCTTAACTCTCGCTCTGCCGTCAAACATTCCTCTGATATCTGCCGCCTTCTTGAGAAACTGGACCTTGACGTACTCGGTCTCACTGAGACATGGTTCATGGCCAGCTCTGTCACCAGCTTTGACACACTCCTACCCGACGGCTACAAGATCCTCTCCGTGCCCAGGCCCAACCGTGCTGGGGGGGTGTGGCCCTTATCTTCCCTGAGTGGATTCCTGCCACTGCTATTCCCACGCAGACATACTCCTCTTTTGAATGTCTTGTCTGCCGACTCTCCCTCTCTCCTAGCCATTCCCTTACCGTGGCTACTATCTATCGGCCACCTGGTCAACTTTCCTCCTTCCTCTCCGAGTGGGCGGACCTCTCCTCCTCACTCCTGTCCTCAACCACTCAACTCCTCTTTCTTGGAGACTTCAACATCCACCTGGATGCATCCTGTCCCCCCTCTGGACTCTTTTGCGACCTCTGCGACTCTCTCTCGCTCTCTATTCTCCCGTCTGGGCCAACCCATTCTGCTGGGCACACTCTTGATGCCCTGATCTCTTCTGACCTTCCCCTCTCTGTCCCTCTCTCCACTCCTCTTTCCTGGAGTGATCACTTTCTCCTCTCCTCCCACCTCACCCTCCCCTACCCCACAGGCAAAGCCACCCTCATCACTGCCATCTTCCTTCTCGGTCATTCGACCCATGAAGCGTGTGTCAGTTGAGGCTTTTGCTGCCACCTTCTCGCCCCCTCGTCCCCCCTCGGCCGACTCCCACCCTGACACAGCCCTCTCCACTCTCTACTCTGCTATATCTGATAATCTTGATATCCTTGCCCCTGCCATGAGAATCCGCCTGAAGCCCAAAGCCAAATGTAACTCCTGGTATGACTCGGATCTAGTCACCCTTAAACGCTTGTGCAGGGTGGCAGATAGGAAATTGCGCGCTTCATGTTCATCCTCTGACAAACTGGCCTGTCGCCTGCTCCAAAGGCAATACCGGCTCTCCGTTCTCATCAAGAAGAGAGCCCTTATCCAAGCCCACATCACTGCGGCATCTAACAATTCAGCTGAACTCTTTAAAATCTGCAAGGAGCTGGCCAACCCTGCTGCAGTCTATACCTCTCCTGTCCCCTCCCAGGCCCTCTGTACGGCACTGGCCTCTCACTTCATTTCTAAAACTCAGGACATCCTGTCCTCACTCTCCTCCCATCACCTCCCCCCTCTATTCCCTGCCCATCCTCTGGCCCTTCTGCAGCCACCCCTCCTCTCTCCTTCTCTGCCTTTCCCCTTTTTTTCCGCTGATGAGGTTTTGAGACAAGTCCGATCTATGAAAGTCTCGTCAGCACAGGTCCACCCCTGCTCCTCCAAAACTATTAAGGACCACATCAACTCCTTAGCTCCTGCCCTTGCTGACTTCTGCAATCACTCCTTCGCCTATGGAGTCTTCCCATCCCCTCTCAAGCACTCCCTTGTGCATCCCCTTCTTAAGAAACCCTCTTCCGACCCGTCATGCCCAGCTAACTATCGCCCTATCTCTATCACTCCTTTCCTGGGCAAGCTCCTGGAGAAACTTGCCATCTCCAGGCTTAATCTCCATGCTGAATCTGTTGGTAGCCTTCACGACCATCAGTCTGGCTTCAGAGCTGCCAGTGGCACGGAAACTGCTCTCCTGAACATCCGTGAGGACCTGCTCTCAAACCTTGACTCTAATATTACATGTGTTCTCATTTTACTTGACCTCTCTTCTGCCTTTAATACTGTCAACCATACCATCCTGCTCAACCGTCTCCGTGATAACCTGGGTATCACTGGTCTGGCTCTGGCTTGGCTGACCTCTTTCCTCTCTAATCGACCCTCCCAGGTCCAACTGGGGTCTTTCCTGTCTGATATCTTTTTCTCTACCTGTAGTGACCCCCAGGGTTCTAACCTCTCCCCCTGGCTGTTTAACCAGTATCTGGCACTTCTCGCCCACCACATCGCTGCTCTCTGCCCCAACTTTCAGTGCTATGCGGATGATACCCAGCTCATTTTCAGGCTACCCTCGGCCTCCTCTTCTCCTTCCCTCATCACTGACTGTCTCTCTGCTATCCAGGAATGGTGTGCCGCCAACGACCTCTGCCTTAATGCCAGTAAGACTGAGATTCTACTCATCGGCACACCCACTCCCTCCTTCCCTGCAGCTCTCTGGCCGGCCTCTCTTGGCCCTCCTCCTGTTCCAACCTGCAAGGCAAAAAACCTCGGGGTCATCTTCGACTCCACACTCTCCTTCTCTCCTCACATTTCTGACGTTTCTAAGAAGTCACACTACCAGCTGCACCTCCTCAGAGGTATCCTTCCTTTCCTCTCCTTCCCCCAGAAGCTCACTGTCTCCAGGGCCCTGGTTCTCTCGAAGCTGGACTACTGTAACAGCCTCTATCTAAATCTGCCTGCCTCTACTCTCCGCCCTCTGCAACTTATCCAGAACAGGACTGCGAGACTTGTCCTTGGTCTCAAGCCCAGGGACCATATCTCTCCAGGACTGAAAGCGCTACACTGGCTCCCCGTGGCTGCGGGGATTAAGTTCAACACCCTCTGCATTGTCCACAAGGCCTTCTGGGGCCTGGGGCCAAATTACCTTCAACTCTCCCTTCCTAAATATCTTCCTTCTCGAGCACTTCGCTCTTCCACCTCCAACTCCCTCAGGGTAAGCCGCTTCTCCAAGCAACGAGTTGGGGGGAGATCTCTCTCCGCAACAGGGGCCTCCCTCTGGAACAGCCTTCCTGCCACCCTGAAACTTGAGGAGAACCATCTCCGGTTCCAGAACACCTCAAAACCTTCCTCTTTGCTTCTGCTTTCTCTCCCCCTCTCCCCTGCTAAACCACTGATACTGTACTGAATCAGCAACTGGGCCACTCACTAACCCTGGTCCTTGGCCCACCCACTCTCCCCTGCACTGCCTTCCTTGCTACCCCTGCACTGCGGGACTGTCCCTGTATCCCTACAGCCCCCCCCCAGCACTTGTTCTTCACTTATCTTGCACTTGCCACCAGCTGGCCCTCTTTCATTACTAACCACTTTCCCCTCTCCCTTCCCCCTTGCACTTTTCCCGTCCCACCCACCAATGCACTTGCGCGGTCTGAATGACACCTGGCCTAGTAGGATCGCTGTCTGTCTCCCCTTGTTCCCCCCTCCCTGCCTCGTCGTGCCTTGAAACACTTGTGTATAGGCGCATTACAAATGCCATATCATATCATATCATATCATATCATCTTTGCTCACAGAGAAAGTGGTACCAACGCACAGGTGCATGCTGAAAGGAATCGGCACTGTGCTTTGTCATGGCACAGCAGCAGCAGAAAAGAGGCTCATCTTCATTCAACTCAAGGCAGTGGTGTGGCCACATTATTGGCTGCTGACTGTCCCCTCTAATTATCACCTACATTGCAACAGCGACCTTGCAGTGTGTAAGGCCAGAGTACAAATTGTCAGAAAGCATGGTCAAGAGGTAGTACTACAATGGAGTGGCAGAGTGACTGCACTTCATATGAATTAATCGATATGGGTTGTATACGTTTTGGGATGAGGAAGATAAAAAAACAGCCCTCCTAGCACGGCGGGTTAGGTGTCCTAGAACTATGGATCTCAAATGAGAGAAAAAGAAGCAGGTAAATGGTTTGTTGGTTTGATTTGAATGCAACGAGGCCAAATGCAGATTGTATAAACAAAAAAATAAATATGCAGTCCAAATTGCAAAGAAATGATCAGAAACAGGAATACACAATTTGTAAGAACGAAAATAAAAAGGATTAAAAACAAAATGTTAAAATCCCAACAAGGCAGTGTAGGAGAAACATGAGAAGGAAATGTACCAAAGTGAACTACCTGCTAAAAAAACAAATATTGATACCATCACCATAAGAGAACAGAGGGCCAAACATTTCGGGGCCATCTTCTTCCATAAGGAGTATTGTGATAATGGAGATGAGCGTTGCACCTGGTCTGACCACGCCCGCATCTGTTCCCGAGTATGAACACAAGTAAAAACTGAGAAACGTTCAGTAAAACCCCAAAGTCATGCAGCCACCATGAAGAGTAGAATATGTTGCGCGACACAAGCAGGGTGAGAAGTACTTTGCATTCACATAATTAAAATAGGTTGCAGAATACACAGACAGAGTTATACAAGTAGAATAGAGATAAGCAGACAGGTAGAGATTGCAGCATACACAGGTAGGGAATAATGAATGGTGGCATGTAAGACACGAAGAACACTAACATGGCAGAGAAAGAGCAAAAGTACTGCCATTGCTCAAACCAAAACCTGCAAAGCCCCGATTCTGAAATACGGCATCCAGATATACAATTGCTTGACAGTAAGCACAAGCACCAAGGTCAGTGTCCCGAGAGGAGTTCTGCTTAGAAGCTGAACCCGAACCAGGTAACATTCCCCAGGGCAAACTGCTTGCAATTATCAAAGTCAGTAGCAGTGAGAAATATAGATATCCTTAAATGCTAGGTGCAAGTAAGCTACCATGAAAATTGATCTCATAACGAATGAATATACAGCGCCCCAAGTGGCTGCCGAAATAAAACACACACACACATTAAGACAGAAGAAAATCCAACAAATAGATTAAACTGAGCTCTGAACAGTGGTCCTCTACCACGTGATCAAAACAGTGGTCATTTATTCCAGGCCCAATTAGATAGTGCACCTGCCAATTCCTTAGCACATCCAGACACAGAGACAACATGCCAAGGCCATGAACAGACTGTTAGATAAGGCCTCAGGCCTGGGAACGAGAAGAGAGTAACTTTGTTTTGAACTGGATAATAGCAGTTTGCCCACCGTCCTTCCCCACCACATAAATTGCAACTGCTAAAAAATTGCTCAAGGTCAGAAGAGCAAATGACCAACCACTTGAATTTTGCCCTTTTATCGACTAGTGTAGTAGAGTTCCAACCAATGGCATGGGGGATTGAAATGTATCATTTTTAGAAGGTTGTACGTAGGAGGAGTTATTAGTTGTAGAAGAACCTATAGCAAAAGGTCCCCTTATAAATAGCTGTATTTCTATATTCCACTAACCAATTGAATGAGGGAGCAGGGGTTTTTATGATAATTATTAACTAGAACATCAGCTATGATGATTTTATCATTTAAAAACTTGTTGTTTCTAACATTATTTTGAGATTGTCCTTTGCACACTTGTATATGAACAAAGTAGGGTTTTCTCGTGCTCTTGAGTTAGTCCATTATTTCTTTTTATTGGTATTTTAAATTTTAACATTTATCAGTGTCTGGCGGAGGGTCAAGGACTCCTCACTGCATTGCCCTTCGACAGCGGAGGCACCTGCTGGGAGTGGTTCATGTGCACACTTAAGAGGAGATTGGCAGGAGCCCAGTTCCCACACGTCCTGCCCGATCTGGCAGGTGCCATGCTGGGCGCAGAGCAGACAGATAGAGGAGACATGAAGCGACGGACCTCAGGGATCATAGAATGTAAGTATATCCATGCATTAACATACTTTTAGGGGGAAGGTATAGTTTGTTCTTGATGTTGTTAAGTTGAAAAGGAGTATTGAAGAGATAACAAAAATAGATGCTTCCAACAGAAGTTTGCATGGTAGGGTGCAAAGCCCAGACTTCTTAGGGGGGCAGGAAAATAGATAGAAATGGAGATACCCAGTGTAACAGGAAGAGAGCTCTGTAGATGTTATGTTGATAGTTGTTGATATTGTTTTGGTATTTAATAGGATGGCAGAGCTGTTTTTCTGTGTGTTGGTAGAGTAGTAGTTTGTTTAGAGGTATGCATGGAATAGATTGAGATTGTGTATTGTTGGTGTGATTTAGAGAAGACATTGTTACTTCCCCAGTATATGGAAAATATCCTTAGATACCATGGACAGTGGGTCAAAGACACAGTTGGCAAAATGGTCCAGCATGGCCTCAAGAAGGGACCCACTCGAAGCGTATGCTGCAACATATGCACACATACTCACCCACCACACACAAGGGAAATACATTACAAAGCAGACTAAGCATACTTGACTTATGGAAGATGTTTGAGGAAGAGGAGCACATTAGACAAGTATGTTTCAGTAGGCGAGATGATGAAGGGCATGTGCTAGCCACAGCACCTCCTCATCCATGCGCTCCGTACTTGATCATTACAGGATTATATGCATTGCAAGCTGCTGCAGGTTACAATAATCCCTGATATGTGCCCCAGGGGTGGAAGGTTATATTAAGGAAAAGGAAAAACAAAGTGGAACAAAAAGAACATTAGCAACACAAGTAGATGATGGTAACTGGCACAGTTTAGAAGCACAGCTACAGGAAGTGAAAGACAAGTTGAAAAGGGTGAAAAGCAAAAAGGTAGGGGAATAAGGAACTGCAGTCACACCAGACAAATGGGTAGGAGGGCAGATAGTATTTAAACTAGAAGGACAGAGAAATGACAATGACAATGTGAATGCCTTGGAAAGGGAGGAAGAGCAGGCGGGAAGAAGAGAAGACTATAGGAGGGAGGTAAGAGTAACAGAGGACAGAGAAGGAGAAGAGAGAATGAGGAAGGCCAAGGACAGCGTCAGCAGAAACATTATAAAGGAGATAAAAAATGCTGTTAGAGGTAGAGTGAGAGGAAGATGAGTGGGAAGATGAAGCGGAGGAAGAGGATAAGAAACTGACACAAACTCTTCAAAGAAGTGCATCCAAAACACTATAGTAACCACCCATCACTCCCAACACTCTGCCCAATAAATTCAGGAGGAAAACACCATATGTGAACAGATTAAGGAATTTGCCAGATTAATAAGGTCAAAAGGGACAAAGGGTGCAGTTGCACTCATATTCAAGGCAAGGATGAAGTAGTTACCCTTGCTCCAAAAAGGGGAGCAGGATGGCTCAGTGTGTACCATGCCCTCAAACAGAAAAAAACAATTGGATAGCTAATTTACCATCATTGACCACAGGGACAGGAAAGTGGATTTATGAGCTGGAAAAAGGACATCAGGAATGACACTGGCATTAGGTGACATCAAGAGTTTACTTGCTTCAATACTGGGAGAACAATCATATGATGTTTGGAAAAGGGCAGGCTATCACGATTTGAAAGCACAAAACAATGCACATGATGTTTCGCCAATTAGCCATTGCAAAACAGACATTTGGAGGGCATTGAGGGTGCAATACCCAGACATGTCAGACATGAGTGTGATTATGGCACGCAAGATGGGAGGAGAGGAGGATCCAGCAGCATATATACAAGAGAAGCGTCATTTAGAAACTAGGGAGAGTCTGGACAAAAATATACCTGTGTTTTATCAGATTTTATGCCTGGGTCTTCATGGAGAAGTGCAGAAAAGGCTAAAGAAAATTGGAGGGATTGAGATAAAACAATGACCTGAGATATAGTTGAACCTTGTCCATTATTGTCGAATGAAACAAGAAAAGGAAAGGAACAAGGTATGTGACAGGCAAAGAGAGGAAGATAAATTGGTGCAAAATAAACTGTCAAAGAAAATGGATGGATAATAGAGGGAGCAACAATAACAAACGTTGGGGAGAAAATTATGAGCAGGAATTTCAACAATAGGAATATCAACAACAGGGGGCATGAAAATATATAGGAGGAAGAGGAGAAGGTAACTATTACCCCGGGGGAGGAGGCACTCACCGAGGGGAAGAGCGTACAGGTTTGGAGTTCAATATGGAGATGGTTTTGGTGGGACGGGATCATTATTTGGAGGTTTTGGAGCACATTTTGGAATGTGTGGGGGTATTGTGCACTATTCATGTGTTTGTAGGAGCAGAGGGGCCATGAACGAAGGATAGCAGCAATCTGGCCCAAGAGGAGGATGGCAGCAGATGCCCCAGATACAGCAGCTACAACAGCCATGTCAATCACTGAATCAATTACAAATGCAAACATAACAGTCGAGACAGTGGGTCAGGAACATACTGAAACAAACTCCAGTACCCATGACAGGGGGTGCAACTGTGGTGGGAGGGATACCCTTTACAGGAACAGGGAGGAACACTTACTCCCAAAAGGACAGCCCACAGAGAAGCTTGATGTGTCCAGTGCTATCTGTAACTCCCAACCCAGAAGAGAAACCCCGGGTGGTGTGAACAATAGGGCATATGACATTTTCTTTCTTGGTTGAAAGATACTGTGTCAGGGAAAGAGGGTTTCCACTGTCTCAAATGACGATGGACACACAAGGGTTCTCTGGGGCTATGACAAATTTTCCATTCACAGAATAACTACTTATAACAGTGGGGGAATATACGATGGCTCTGCCATTGCTGTATTCTTGAAAGACACCAGTTAACATACTGCGAAGAGACCTGAGGCGCAAATGAAACATGACAATTTCATTCACTGAGAAATGTATACTATTTAAAAACAAGGTATTTATTATGCAAAAAAAAGAGAGTTCCTACGTTCATTACATGGATGGAAAGCATTGCGAGGGAAGACCTTTCATTCAGAATTATTCCTTTATGGGGTACAGGTGTTGTTAGGATGGCTTCCGCGAATACAGGATCAATTGTTACTATTACCCATAGAGAACAGAGTATTGGTACAAGGGACAGATGAGGACGGTGTATGCTAATGCATATCCATAGCACTGGGCTCAGCACAGCGGTTGAGCGACATTACAGATGAGGAGCTATTCAAAGACAGCGATACAGATGATTAAGTGATTTTCAAATGTTCTTTCCCATACCAGTTGCAAACACAACACAGATAAATACCTCAGATAATACTCTTGGTTAATAAGGTGCCATGTTTCTTGCAACAAAATCTGGTAAAAGTACCAGGTGTATTATGGACTGGTGGCCCATACAATGTAGGTCTGCTGAAAGGGATTAGAGCAGTGTGAATACAATTGCAGGAAGGAGCAATTTTACACCATGTTAAAAACAATATCTCTTTTCAAGTGAGGCAGACAAAGGCATTTTGTTACATGATTGCCGCCTTAATGTGACAAGGTATCATTGGGCCTCATTACCACTCAGGCGGTAAGGGGTTTACGGCAGCGTAAACAGCGCCGGCCCTTACCGCCTGATTCCGAGGTCCCTTAGCGCCATGGCGGATTTAACACCTGCTTTTAGCAGGTGTTAAAATCCATGGCGCTAAGGGACCATGTTGTTAATTACGCCACCGTAATTTACGGTGGCGTAATTAACGCCTTCCCCACTCCCATTATGCCCTATGGGGCAAAAATGGGAATGGGGAAGGGTAAATGGGGATTGGGGACTTACCGCCCCGCCGACCTCGGAATGGGGCGGTAAGTCCGCCAACCACCATGGCGTAAACATAGTTTACGCCATGGTGGTAAAGGTACGACCCAGGCGGTAACTTACCCCCTGGGTCGTAATGAGGCCCATTGTGCCATAGGAATCCCCATGCAATACGACAGTGTAACCAGTAAAAAAAAAAAACAAAAGGAAGATCCTGGAGATTCATACAAGATTTATGCCCTTAAACACCCCAAACAATATTGAAGAGTCAGAATTTACAACCTGGCTACAATTCTGTGTAACATACCACCCAATGCTATACATTTTACAGTGATTGACATAAAAAAAACATTCTTTTCCATTCCATTGCACACAGACTCTCAAAATCGTACAGCGTTTATGTATCGCAGGATCAGACTCCAACACACAAGACTCCCACAGGGGTACTGAGAGTCCCAGAGTGTCTTCAACAAAGTGCTGCAGATGGATAAGGGAATGTACAAACACCCAGTATGATTATACAGTACATTGATGGATCTGATAGTGTGCAGCACCACAAAGGGAGGGTTCTGGACAGACTCCATAAAGTTATTAACAGTATTGGCTGAGAAAGGACATAAGGTGGACAAAGGGAAATTGCAGTACTGACAGATATTTGGGCCAGATAATAACAAAGGAAGGAGGGCGATGCATGACAGCGCAGAGGCAATTGCAAAAAAAAACAAAAACACCCCCTGAGAAAGTAAAAGAAAATACATCATTTCCAGGAGATATGTAATTATTGTTGCATGTGGGTCTTTGAATAGGGATGATGATTTTGAGATTGTGACAGGCATCAGTTTACCAGCACTTTTTTTGCACAGGCAGCTGATTTAGTGGTGATGATATTAGCTTTCAAAGAGCATCAGGACCAGGTTGTAAATGATATATTCTGACTCCGCCTATGTGACCTCTACAGTATACTCAGGACTGTCACCGTGAAGAAAGAGGGGCTTTCATGGTGCAGATAGCACACCAGTACAACATGCCCCATTATTAGGAAGATTACTAGATGCACTGCCCACACTAGGGGCACAGATTTAATTTCCTGTGGCAACAAAGCAACAGATGCAGAACAGAAAGGGCCGCATATTTTCCACAAATAGCAGAGATAGCAATTGCTCCACACAAAATGATGCTCACCACGAAGATGGAAGAGGACCTTAATGCATTATCATTGACACAAACAATGGAACTAAAGGAATTTGCACCACAGGCGGAACAGCATCTGTGGATCAAACGGGGAGGCTCATTATCCCACACCGACCTGGCGAGGTGACAGAATAGCACAGGGAAACCTGTAATGCCCATTAAGTTACTTACAGCAGCACTAGAACAATTACACTAGCTAGCACAAACCACAAGGAAATATGTGGCAGCAGATATTTCAGAACATGGTTCGTT
Source organism: Ambystoma mexicanum (assembly GCF_040938575.1). NCBI lineage: Eukaryota > Metazoa > Chordata > Amphibia > Caudata > Ambystomatidae > Ambystoma > Ambystoma mexicanum. The sequence continues at coordinate 1,317,247,043 of NC_090929.1, read as the reverse complement.
CCAAACCAGCATGAACATATTATGAATTTCATTGTTAATTGTGCCACATGCCAGCAATATACTACTGGGCACACCTTGAGAATGGTGAGAGGAGTAATACCCCGGCCTACAGGCCCAATTTGGCATTTGCATTTCAACTATATTGATATGCTCCAAAGTAGTAATGGATACTAATACATGATCATCGTGGTGTGTCCCTTTTCATGCTAGATAGAAACAAGACCATGTACCCATGCAGATGCCAAGTGGCTGCTATGTTCCTTGTATGTGAGGTGAATTCCCGATGGGGAGTGCATGAAGTGCTGCGGTCAGATAACAGACCACACTTCGCAAATGAGTTATTTTCAGAGATTACACAGGTCTGGGAACAAGAAGGGAGTAACATCTTTAAACTGCATCACAGGGGTTCGCCCACCACGCACCTTGGCACTGAATAAAAGTGGTTGAGGTCAGAAGAGCAAATGACCAACCAACCGAATGTTGTACTTTTATTGACTAGTGTACTAGAGTGCCAGCCAATGGCATGGTAAATTGAAATGTATCATTTATTAGAAGAATGTACCAAGGAGGAGTTATTAGTTGTAGACAAACCAATCATAAAGGGTTGATCCATAAATAACTATATGTTTGATATTCCACTAACCAACTGAGTGAGGGAACAGAGGTTTTTATAATGAGTACAAACTATGACATCAACTACGATGATTTTCTCATTTAATCCTTGTTGTTCCTAGCACCATTTTGCATGCTCTCCCAGTGGCCATTTGTATCTGAATAAAGCTGGGGTTTCTTGTGCACTTAAGTTACTCCATTATTGAGTTGTTCTCTTTATTGATATTTGGGCCTATCTTCTCAAAATGTAAACTGCTGCTAAATCATATTATCGTTGTGTGTTGTGTGTTTTGGCACACTGTGTCCTTTTGCAAGGATTGCACACTGAATACTACGTTTGTGTGTGTAGGGGTGGGGGCAGTGTGTTTCCATCCTTGTGGGTACTTGGCTATGATAACACACACAGGTTGTGGTGAATTGGTTTCACCGTGGGGGCTTGAACCCAAGTCCCCACAAGGTAATGTCTTCCAAATGATTTAAAATGAAATTAAAAAACGCCTGTGTAAACTTTCCAAACTTTTTTAAAAGTACATTTTGGGGACCTCTTCTTTATTCCTTTGTTGATCATTTTGCTCAGCTCTGCCTCGCAGGCTGGAGGTGGCATTGCACTCTTTAACATATTATATCAAACTGATACCCAATCCAGAGGCAGTCGGGAGGGGATGTTCAAAGGGAAAAGTGCCATTACTAACAGCATTTATTTTTACACAAATACAAAAGTCAACTCAATGTAATTTCCAATTCATTTCAAATTGCTATAAATCAAGTGAACTATTGCATTTTCTTTTGAATATTTTCAAAAAATGTATTTTTAAATGTTCAAGAACTTATCTATATATCACGGGATTCTTTGTTCATTATTTTAGTGCACAGAATATTTCAAATGTGCAGTTTAATATATCACAGTATCTTGAATGTGGCTTCTTTTTTTAAAACATTTTGTATAGTTAGCAACTGGTATTATGTTTAATTTTAGAACAGATACGCTAATATACAAACTTATAATGTTGTTTTTCTGTATCATATTATTGGTAAGATTCACATATAAGCAGCAATCTCAAAACAGCGCAGAATATGCACTTTTTTTAGATATCCTATTGACAAAGGTCACCTGCATATTTCATCAAGGCCATGTGAACGTTCAAATAATTCACTGGCCCCTTGAATGCATTCATGTCAGATACACATGCCCAACGCTAATAAATTCATAGGTCCAGAGCGCTTGGAGATCATTTCATAACGATGGCTTTTAAATGGCCGTGAGTGAAACAATTAAATAAACAAGCATGTAAATTCCTTTTATGACGGATATCAATTCAAGTGGGACCTCAATGCTTCAAACTGTAGTAGTCCCAGTTTTTTTTTAAAGCATAGAAGGGGCAGATGCATTGCAAATACACACAGTGGTGTGTGTGGATTTTCCTGGCATTTAAAAGTGCTTTCTGTTTTCGAAGTGGGATGCACTTTCCATTGAGGGAATACATCCTCTCTGATACCCGAATATGTGCAAACATGTTTGCAAAGGCATTTGAATGTGTGCATCGCAGAAATGCACACCGATCGTGTTTGTGAATCACGGCACCTTTGTCCCCGCAAGTGAAGGGATGCGGCAGCATATCGTGAAAAAGATTGGCGTGAAATCAACTTTGTACACAAATATGTTTGGTAAGGAACACCCTATATATTATTGTATAGTAGTTGGCAAATATTTTTACAGTTTTATACTCATAGATAGACAACAGACTTGAAGCGTATTGTCATCCCAAACTCCCTTATTGTGTCATAATTTGTACAGAGAAGACATGGCAGACAAATATCTAGCATTTTATTAAAGTTCCAATATGTTTCCCCTTCATTTGGAGGTCACTGTGATGCACAGTTCATAATATGACACTCAGAGCAGTCTTGGCATGAGGATAATGGATGAGCATGGGTAAGAGAGAACATGTGGGTCTAGGTGTCCAGTAAACTACTCACATGGCATTCACAGTGGTGGCCTAAGGTCCTAAAAGAAATATGTCCATTTGGATCCAAATTTAAAACCTACATCTCTAACCTAGTGCACAGTTCTTAAGCAGACAGAGGCTGTGACAGGTCATGTGATGTTCGTCAGGCATAATGGGTTTAGTGTTGCAAAGAGGAATGTCGCGTGCCACAATAATATTCTCGATTTTCTACATGGCGCTGCAAAATTCCACCCAGATGTCGTAACCATTTAAGTTGCGAGGCTGGCTGAGTGTTGGAGGTCTGGCCCACCCGCTCTCCATCTGTCAAATAGGGCTATCATGCTGTTCGTGCAGAAGCTACTTGGGCTGCAAACAAAGGTGCAGAATGGGCAAACAGTGGTGGCAGACCAGATTACGTGCAAACAAGTAAGTTAAATGTTAAATGTTAAAGGTATTTGTACCGTGCACCATCACCAAAGGAGTTGGTCCCCAGGCGCTCTGGTGGATCTGTAAACGAGAAGGTGGGATGGGTTAGTAAGGTGAAGAGGGAGTAGGATAGTGAGAGGGGTGGTGTTCTGTTGGCAGCTTCAACTCGGTATGCACCTGGTGCTGAGCTTTGGTGCTGGTATCGGATCAATGTCAGTCCTAGTGTGCTGTTGGTCCGGCTTATGTGTTGTTGCATTGTGGTGAAGTGTGTGCGGCTTGTTGTGCGAGAGATAGTTGTTTGAGTTTTTTTGAGTGAGATAAGTAAGCAGAAAGCTTGGGCTTTTTGGTTAGTGGGTTATATGACATTTAACATGCTAACATTCACAATTCTGTCTAAGTGTGGCACTTGCTAACCTTCATAATTCATTATAAGTGTGGTATAAGTGTGGCACTCACTAGCCTTCACAATCCTATCTAGATGAGGCACAGGCGAATGTTCAAAATTCTATCCAAGTGTGGGACATGCTAACATTCCCAATTCCATGTAAGTGTTGCACTTAAGAAAAAAATGTTATCTGTTTGTTTATGTATGTATGAACGTATGTGTGCACGCATGAAAAGGGTTATCTGTGTCTGTGTCCGTGTGTGAATATGTCAGCGTGTGCACATGAGCGCAGTGTATACGGATGGGCGAGCAAGTGTGAGTAAAATGCCTATGTGTAGTGTGTGTGCAGGGTGGAGGGAAGAGGGACGATCATTGCAGTGGGATATCAATGCACTGGCAGTAAAACTTGGCATCGAGCGTGGCAATGTTAAATGATACATTGATTCAATCTACATAGATATATGCCACATGAGGTGTGTGTGACAATGGTAGATGGGTCACCAGAATTTCAATATTAATTGGAGTAAAGGCTTGTTTGAAATTGTTTGAGATTAGACTACCCCAATTAAGGTTTTAGTACGTTTAAGGATGTGAGGCCCTGAACATTCACTGTATGCTGACCAATTCTCATACTTCCATAAGTGGCCAATCTGTAGGGGTCAGCTTACGTGGCATTAATGAATGAAGTGGAAATTACTTGCCTATATTGGCACAGCTAGCAGGGACATGATTTCTTACACTGGCATGAGTAGCTTTTGGGCAAAGCTAACATGAGTGTGTTCTTAGATGAGGATATTAGTATATGTTGGTTCAGCCAGCATGGACAAGTTTATCTTTCTGGAGTGGCATTACTGTCATTACATTAACATGAGTGTATTCTTTCATGACACTTAATAGCATGTTTTGGCAATTCGAGGGTGGACGTATTTTACACAGCAGCATTAGTGCACTTTGGGAAAAGTCAACATGAGTGTGTCCTTAGGAGGGAATGCTGGCATGTTTTAGGATAGACAGCCAGCATATTTGTTCTTACACTGGCATTGATGCATTATGTGCAACGTCAGCATGAACACGATCTTACAAAGGATTACTGACATGTATTGTTGCAGCCAAATTGAAATGATTTCTCACAGTGTCACTACTGGAATTATGAGCAAAGCAAACCTGAGTGTATGCGTGTGTGGGTATACTGGCATATGTTGGAGCAACCAGCATGGAATTTGTTTTTGCAGCAGCATTACCAGCATTATGTACAAAGCCAAAATCATTGTGTTCATGCATGGCAATACTGACATTTACTAGTGCAGCCAGCATGGATATAATTATTTAAGTTGGATTAATGTCATTACTTGTAAAGCCAACATGAGTACGTTTTTTTTCTCTGGGTATAGAGGCATATGTTGACAGAACCAGCATTAGCATGGTTTCTTACACTGACATTACAGCATTACGGGCAAAGCCAATCTAACTGTGGTGTGTGATGAGTTCAGGGAATGTGTCCCTCTTTCCCAAGGGGGAGCCACCTTGTGGGGACTAGGGAGGTAAGCCCAATATGCAAAACTTCTCGATGGCCGAAAAGATTTCCGTACCGCGTTTGCACAGTACCTTTTAAATGAAGAAAGTTGTACCTGAGGCAGTTGTTCCTGGCAGTTCGAGCAGATCTCGCTGTTCCTGTGCTTCAGTCGTGTGGACAAGAAGGAGGACATCGGGAGGTTCCTGCACTGCACAGGGAAGAGGCCAAAAGCTGTAGCAAGACGTCGGTTTAAGATGTGAGTGGCTTAAAGTCCCCCTGGTTTCCTTCCCTGTGGCTATATGATTTTCAACAGCACTCTGTTGAAAAGTCGACCAGACTAGGACGGTGTCCAGGTGACTTGCGAGTTGGTTGTTCCCACCAAACTCAAGGAATAAGTTTACCTTAAAGGGCTTCTCTGTCGTAGGAGTTTCAGGCAATTCGGACCTGCAGCAGGGCTTCACCGGTCATCCAGGAGTTGCAGCAGTCCTCTTCCTTCCTTCCTCTCTTTTGTTACAGTGGTCGAATCTGCTTTCCAAGTCCCAGAGACAGTTTTCCTCCATTCATTCAGCCTGGCTGTCACTCACCCAGCAAGGTGGCTGTCCTTGCCGGACAGTTAACCAGCCAATCAGACCAGAGTGCATTCAGGTCTCCTAGAAGACTAAGCACAGGGAGTTTCGGGCACCTCCCTCACATCCTGTCCACCCCAGACACTCAGGTACCAGAGAAGGGCTTCAGCACAGAAGCCCGCCAAAGTGCACAAACAAAGGGACCAACCCTGGTTTGGCATGCAGAGTTACACACAAGAAGGACTTTTCCTAAAAGAAATGGCAAAAAAAGATGACCAGAGTCTATTTTTACAAATAGGTCTTGGGCGCCATATTGAAAAACATGGCTACTCCTGGTTTTGAGCTACCGTTGTTAGCAGTCGCGAAAAATCATGATAGTTGATCTAAACCACTGCCACCAGCCATTTAAAATAGGGAAAGGTAACATTTGACTATTACATGAGTGTTCTGACTCAGGAGAAGCTAAGGAACCCCCCCAGCACTCTATAGTAAGATAGGGTGTGCTGGGTCAGTAAATTTAAAGAGACTAGTAAAGTCAATTTAACTTTACATGTCCTGAGAGACAGTAGTCGTTCTCATGGAAGGTAGTTAAACCTTTGGGGAGTCTGAAAATACACCCCTGTGCCACTGCAGTGAAGGTGCTGTGTGACACACAGAAACACATGATGCCACTGGAGTTGCTTTAAAACTCCATAACCAAAGAACACAAAAGTAAAACACACACAAAATACAATGAAGAGTGGGAAAATAAGACTCACACTCTTCCCAGGTAAAACATTAAATCCCAGAAATCCATCAAAGTTGCTGGGGGTCTCAAAAGGTAAGGGAAATCAGCACATTTGGAGAATTCTTCCTAACACACGCCCCCCCCAGGCTAAGGGACAGGAGGATTTATTCCATTCTTGGATGAATCTCCTTACTCCAGTCAGTCAAACATCCTGGAGAGACCATCAACATTTTGGTGGTGACACCCTGACCTATGTTCAATGGTAAAATCACACCCTTGCAGGCTGATTGACGATCTCCGTAGTTGTGGGTTTTCCCCTTTCATTTGCATCAACCATCTCAAGGGTTGGTGGTCAGTTTGAATCACAAAAGTAGATCCATACAAGTATGGTCTAAACTTCTTCAATGACCACACAATGGCAAAGCATTCACGCTGAATGGTTGCCCACCTTGTTTCTGGTTCCTTCAGCTTCCTGCTGATGAAGCAAATAGGGTGCTCCCTACCTTTCTAATCCAATTGACTATGGTCTGCACTTATATCTGCATTTGAAGCATCTGTTTGCACAATTAAGGTTTGGTTATAGTCAGGAGCTCTTAGGACTGGAGCTTGACAAAGGGCTTTCTTTAGGCCTTCAAAGGCTTGAGTGCACTCCTCATTCCACTGTACCTTTTTTAGGGAATTTGGGAGAGGAGCCCACATTCAAGGGAGAAGCTATGGTCCCATAGTTCTCTATAAAGTTCCTATAGTAACCAGTGAGGTCTAGGAAGGCTCTCACTTGGGTGTGAGTTGTAGGGGTGGCCCAGCTTGTACTTTGCTAGGCAATGGCCTGATTTTACCTCCTCCTAAATCATGTCCAATGTAGACCACTTTACTCTGACCAATTTGACATTTACTAGCCTTTATGGTCATGTGGGCCTGCTTAAGAGCCTGCAAAACATATCCTAAGTGGTCAACATGTTCTTTCCAAGTAGAGCTGAACACTGCAATGTCATCCAAGTATGCCACGCAGAAGTCCTCCATCCCATTCAGAACCTGATTAACCATCCTTTGGAATATAGCAGGTGCATTCTTTAATCCAAAAGGTATTACCGTAAACTGGTAGAGGCCTGCTGGGGTTGAGAATGCAGTGTTCTCCTTGGCATGGTCTATCAGTGCTATGTACTGAGGTACTTGGCTGAACCAAGTTTATCCACCAGTTCATCTGTCCTTGGTAAAGGGTAGGCATCAGTCTTGGTGACTGCATTAAGAGCTCTATAGTCCACACATAATCTCATCTCCTTGGATCCTGCCTTTGGTACTAGAACAACTGGACTAGACCATGGACTGGTACAGGGCTCTATTACCCCAAGATCAATCATCTTGTTGACCTCCTCCTTTATGTGGGATCTTACATGATCTGACATTCTTTAACCTCTGTTTTTGACAGGTAAACGGTCACCAGTTTGAATATCATGCTGGCCCCAAGGGGGTCAAGCCTGGTGATAGTGAACACAGGGAAGTGAACTAATTTAACAGAAACTTGCACTCCTCCTGTTGTTCAGGTGTCAAGCTAGAAGAGAGATTAACTCCTTCTACTTTCTCATCTAAAGGATGGCCTCTGAGCAGGTCATGTAGGGGTTCACTCTCCTCCTCCTCTTGAGCTGGAGCTAGAAGCAAAGCTCTCACTTCTGTTTTGAGACATACACCTTTAAAAGGTTGGCGTGAAAGACCATTAGGATTGCCTAAATCCACCAGATAGTTGACCTCTCCAAGTTCACCCACAGCCTTGAAGGGTCATATCCACTTGTCCTGTAAGGCCCTCTGCCTTGTAGGTACCATAACCAAAACTTGCTCGTCTTGAGTAAACTCAACCATGTTGACCCTCTGGTCATGCCATTGTTTGACCAGAGCCTGACCTGCTTTCAGGTTATCTGATGCTTCTGCTATCATGTGAGACATTCTCCTCCGAAGACCTATCACATAGTCAGTGTCTCTCACTGGCTTAGGGGAAGGAGCACTCTCCAACCCCTACTTAATTAGGGCCAAGGGGCCTCTAACTGGATGGCCATAGAGAAGTTCAAAGGGACTAAATCCATCTCCCTCCTGAGGGACATATCTATATGCAAATAGAAGACATGGCAGTAGAAGGTCCCACCTTCTTCTAATGGGTACCTCTAAAGCACCTATCATGCTCTTCATTGTATGGTTGAACCTCTCTACCAATCCATTTTCTAAGGATGGTAGGCAGTTGAGAACTTGTATGTTACTCCACAGTATTTCCACATGGCATGCATGTAGTCATAAAATTGGATCCCTTTCAGAGATAACTTCCTTAAGAAAACCTACCCTGGTAAAAATACCAACTAGGGCCTTAGCAACAGCCTGAGCTGTAACAGTCCTCATAGGTATAGCTTCAGGGTACCTAGTAGCATGGTCTACTACAACCAATATAAATCGATAGCCTGAAGAGGTTGAAGGGTATACGGGACCAACAATGTTGATTCCTACCCTCTCAAAGTTAATCCCACCATTGGGAGAGGCACCAAAGGTGCCACATTCTTGGCTCCACTCTTGCCATATGTCAGACAAGTGTGACAGCTCCTGCAGAATTTATCTACATCAGATCCAAACTTAGGCCAGTAGAAATATAAAGAGAGCCTTTCCTTGGTCTTCTTAAAACTTAAGAACTGTAGGAAATGGAGTATGCTTTCAAGAGGCACTACAAGTCTTCTGTAGTTCCCTGGGATAGACTCAGTTGGTTCACTGTAGAAGAGGACATCTCCCAGTACAACCTATGCTTCCCTGGCTCTTGTCCTTCCAGCTGGGAAGCTGCCTGCTGGCAAAGACCTTCAAGTGTAGGACACTCTCTTTGACCTCTTCTGAAGTCTGCCCTACAGGGTCCACCTTCTGCAAGTAAAGACTGCAGCTCAAGATGGTCTGCAGGATCCAGATCTCCAACAGGAGCAAGCTCAACCACACAAGGTTGCTTCACACACTCAGCCTCAGCTGGTGGAGGGATCACAGGTGTGATCTTGGACAGTCCTTTCTGGGATTTCCTTGTTGGTATCACAGGAGTGCTGGCTGGTTTCTTCCTGGAGGTTGAAGGTTGCCCCTTTTCCCCCTTCTTCCTAGACATTGCAGTCAGTAATTCCTGTGGACTGGGCGTTATAGTTTCCTCTATAATCTCCTCTGGAGAGCACGTTAAGGTACTCTCTCTGGCCTTCCTGGTCTGCTCCTGTTTCCTTTTGCTGAGACACCTAGGGGTGCTTGATACAACTCCAAGAGTTTTTAAGACATTCCCCAACAGGACTCTCCCAGGTACTTCACTCTGCACACTTACAGGTATTTTGATAGTCATATCATTACACTGGATGAGAGCTGTTAACTGTGGAAGCATTTGGACAGGGCCTCCATCAAGTTTAGTTAAGGTTGTGGGTGCCTTAGCAACATCCTCAACCTTGAAAAATGATTGATCAACTACAGTTATGCTGGCCCCAGTCTCTCGAATGGCAGGGGTCTCCTGACCATGACAAGAACACTGTCTTTGTAATACTCTTTAGTATTAACTGGGATAGAGTTGTACACACCTAACGTCTGTTGTTACCACAGACCCAGGGACACTAAAGAGACACGGCTGAGAATTTCATGGGACCCCCAGCCAGTAGGTGAAAGTTTCCACTTGCCATTGGGACTTCATCCACTGGGTTGAAGGCTAAGTAGACAGTGTGGACCCCTGAAGGTTTGCACTTGCATCTGGATCCCCTTTCACATGGTCAGTTGACCCACAAGCCTAACATTTACCAAATGTTTTGATGACTGGGGGTTTGTTCCGACATCCTTCTGGTTTGTCCCCAGAAGGTACACTAGCCTGATTTGGTTTTCCCTGTGGCTTAACCTTGTTATGTTTGTGGACCTCTTTTGGATTGGAGGTATTAGAATGCTCCTTGTTGTCTTTCTTGTGCTGCTTCCCCTCATCCTTTTTCTGAGTTGCCCCAGAATCCTTGTGACTAGCCCTGTTGGCAACCCACAAGTCAGCAGCCTTTGCTAACTTCTTGGGATCAATTTCCTTAAAGTCAGCCAAGTGCTGTCTCTGCTCGGGAGATCAGGCATCATAAATAGGCTCCAACATTAACAGATTTCTCATACCTTCATAAGTGTTCACTCTGTAACCCTTAACCCAACCATCTAACTTTTTCAAACATTGTCACCCCGGTAGCCCAAGGGGTATCATCATGCTTTTTGAGGGTCCTAAAGCTCATAAGGTACTGATAACAGGTCTTCCCAAATCTAGCTATCAAAGCTAGCTTCACAGTTTCATATTCTGTTCTGTCTATATCCCCCAACTCCATTACCACATCAGTTGCAACAGGCAGTAGCCTAGACAAAAGCCAAGCAATCAACTGATACACTGTTATGTCTTGAATCCCATGGTTATATTAAAAAGGAGCCAACCAATCCAAAATATCAAGCTTAGTCTCATACATACTTAATGCATCTTTGGGCATGCAAGGCCTCTTAGGACTGGAAGACCTAGAAGACTGGGAGAGAACCAGTTTCAACAGACAACTTTTTCATCTCTAGTGCATGGTTCAATTCCATCTTTCTGTGTGTAAGTTTTTAAAGTCTCATTCTTTCTAAAGAGACACATTCAGGACTTAATGTTGGACCTGGTGGGGTCCCTGTGGTCAGAGGTTGAGGCCTATGAGCAGTTTGAGGTAAAACAGGGCCTACATTTGAAGACTCTTCTTCCTCATTTAACTCATCCAAAACATTTGAGTTAATCTCAGAAACATTATCATCCTCATCAGCATGTTCCACATTTGCTGCAGGTGTGGGGGATTCAGACCCACTATTCAGACTTTGGTATTCTAACAACTTTTCTATCAATTCAACCTTCTTGCCTTTACAGTGAGATTCCTAGCTTTCAATTGGTCAACAGTTAAAGTCGCTAGGGTCTCCTGTCTGTAGCTTTCTGAATCAAACATGATAAAATAATTGCTTTTCTAGTGTTGCTTTGCCTTGGGAGGATTATTTGAACAAAAGTAAAAGTAGAACTCTAAATGTAACAAGTATACTTTATCCTCACCGCTATACACCAGTGTTATGCAGAACCACCTGCAGTGCCCTTTGGGAACACTACAGGCAATTAGGACTACAAGTGCAAGCACAATTTCACCTTTGGTACAAGCCTGTACTACACAGTAAAATGGTAGCACTAGCTGAGCAGCCAGACTTATCGCAAGAGTTTAAGTGAGCAGTAGAACAAGTTACACAAAGGACCAACCAATACAGTGAACAAAGTAAACACTTAGGCAAGGTTTCTTGGTAAAATAATATACATTTATTTACTCAGTCATTTATAAAACATGACACTAGCACAAACAGCTCAATATCACACACTAATACACCATAAAAATCCAACCACTAAGTAACTAAACAAGTTTAGCTCAAAAATGAAGTGTGAGCAAAATGGCACTTTAGATACTTAGAAAGGGAGGGCAAAGACAAGGTTATAAGAATAGACAGCCCAAATACAATCATAGGCAGGACAAAGGGTTCAAGTTAAATACAACCAGCAATTTTTCTCAATAGGCCTGGGCCAAAGTCAATGGTTCAGAGTCTTTTGTATAGGATAGCATAGTTCTTGTAAGTAACAGTTAAGTCTTTGCCACAGATTTTTCAAGGATTTGGCTAGGCGAAAAGTTTGACGAATGTTTAGGGAAGGACAAGCCTTCGTAGTTGAGGACAGAATCACACACTTTCTCGATGGCCGAAAAGATTTCCGGACCGCGTTTGCACAGTACCTTTTAAATGAAGAAAGTTGTACCTGAGGCAGTTGTTCCTGGCAGTTCGAGCAGATCTCTCTGTTCCTGTGCTTCAGTCGCGGGGACAAGAAGGAGGAAGTCGGCAGGTTTCCTGCTCTGCCCAGGGAAGAGGCCAAAAGCTGCAAGACGTCGGTTTAAGGTGTCAGTGCCCCCTGGTTTCCTTTCCTCTGGCTATCCGGTTTTCAATAGCACTCTGATGAAAATTCTACCAGAATAGGACGGTGTCGAGGTGGTTTGCGATATGGTTGTTCCCACCAAAATCAAGGGAAGAAGTTAACCTTGAAAGGCTTCTCTGTTGTCAGAGTTTCAGGCAATTCGGACCTGCAGCAGGGCTTCACCGGTCATCCAGGAGTTGCAGCAGTCCTCTTCCTTCCTCTCCTCTTCGGTTATTTCGTTCCAGTGGTCGACTCTGCTTTTCAAGTCCCAGAGACCCACTTTTAAACAGTTTTCCCCCATTCATTCAGACAGTCAGCCAGCCAATCAGACTAGAGTGCATTCAGGTCTCCTAGGAGACTAAGCACAGGGAGTTTCGGACAGCTGCCTCACATCCTGTCCACCCCAGACACTCTGGCACCAGAGGAGGGCTTCAGCACAGAAGCCCGCCAAAGAGCACAAACAAAGGGACCAACCTGGGTTGGTGGACAGAGTTACACACAAGAAGGACTTTTCCTAAAAGAAATGGCAAAAAAAGATGACCAGAGTCTATTATTACAGATAGGTCTGGAGCCACCGTTGTTAGCGGTCATGAAAAATCATGGTAGTTGATCTAAACCACTGCCACCAGCCATTTAAAATAGGAAAAGTTAACATTTGACTGTTACATGAGTGTTTTGACTCAGGGGAAGCTAAGCAAACCCCCAGCACTCTACAGTAAGCTAGGGTGTGCTGAGTCAGTAAATTTAAAGAGACTAGTAAAGTCAATTTAACTTTACATGTCCTGAGAGACAGTAGTAATTCTCAGGGAAGGTAGTTAAACCTTTGGGGAGTCTGAAAATACACCCCTGTGCCACTGCAGTGAAGGTGCTGTGTGACACACAGAAAAAGATTATGCCACTGGAGTTGTTTTAAAAACTTCATAACCAAAGAACACAAAAGTAAAACACACAAAAAAACATAGAAAAGTGGGGAAAAAGGCTCACACTCTTCCCAGGTAAAACATTTAACCCCAGAAATCCAGCAAAGTTGCTGGGGCTCTCAAAAGGTAAGGGAAATCAGCACATTTGGAGATTTCTCCCTAACAGCCACAAAATTCCTGACGCGGGATAATAGAGACTTACAATGCAGAGCTGAGAAAGTCCAAATCCAACTGGTGGCTGAGAGAAGCATGGCCCTAAAAGGTGATAGGAGAAGCCCACTAGGGGCTGACAGCAGCCAGATCTCGAAGGAGGATAGCAGAAACCTAGTATCCAGAGCAAAGAAAGCCCATAACCCAATGGAGGCTGAGACCAGCCAGGTCTGCAGTGGGACAGCAGAAACATAGTATGAAAGGACACGAAGGTTATTGGGGCTGAAGCAACCAAAACCCTGAAAAAGGGATAGAAGAAGCTCATGCATTAAGGCTGAGAAAGCCCATAGCCTTCTGAGGGGCAAACAAAACAGCTCCTGTAAAAGAAATAGAAAAAACACTCTCATCAGGGCAGAGAAAGCGCAGAGCTCACTGGGGGCTGGAAGAATCCAAGTGCCATGAGGGGATAGAACAGACTCACTAATCAAGCCTTTGCATCTAGAGATTGAACTTTGTTCTTATTCTTGGACAGACTGATCTTTCTAGGTCAAGAAAGAACATCCTTTAAGAAAGGATGCATTCTTCACTTTTTGGATTACTTGAGAAAGAACATTGGGATAGTTATTGCACAGCCCAAGGACTGTTTAATTTCTTTTTGTTGGTTATTCAGTGGGAGGCCTATTGGAAAAGACTATAAATACATTTTGTGGTGGAGATCAGTACAACAGCCACCACCAAGTTTATAAAAGTGGCAGTAATCCTACTGACTAAGCCGTGACTTAGTCCATCATTTTTTCTTTCTTTATGTTCATAAGTGGCAGGTTGGAAATAGAAAAAAATAGGGTTTTGACAGAGGATAGATTTTCTTTTGAAAGATGTCCTGGTGAGCAGTGGTTTGTTATTTTGTAGTATCTTATAACGTAGGGTTTAGCTCAGGTTATCTTTTCTTTAACAATTTAAATAAAATAGTCTGTTTAACCATGTCCTCTTGTCTGTCGCCTATTTCTGACCCACCACAATTGTTATGTGGAAATGAGTGGCACAGCCAGCATGGACTGTTGTCCCACAGTAGCACTTCATTGTTATTGAACCTGCCAACTGGATGGTGTGGGATGAAATGCAGTGTTTGCAAAGAAGGTGTACGATGCAATAAAAACCTATATTGGGATTGTGTGTGGTATTTAAGTCACCACATAGATGATGATTGAAAATATAGGCCCTTGTTTCAAGTTTGGTAGTATTTTGACTGTAAATTTGCAGAAATGCTTACGAAATCAGTTACTGTTACCACCACTTGGTCATCTGGTGGTTTTAGCCTGGGATTTTTGATGGAATTACCAATAGTGGTTTGCAGGAAAAGTAGAGGATTTACCTCCAGCATCAAGCTGGAGGTAAATCTTCCACTTTTCAACCAGAAATCGGTGGAATTACCACTTGGTTATTCCACTGGTGGTAATTCGACCAAAACTTGTAGTTTGGAGATGCAGGAAAAATGGAGGTAATCCCGTTGCTGCAGAAATGGAATTAACACCACTGTTTTCTTGCATGGCCAATCTTGAAATGAGGCTAATATTGAATTCCATCAAGGATAGTACAATTTGATATTTATGATCAACAGCACACAGGCATGCTTATAGTGTATTAGTACATGGCGAGAGACAATCAGATTGTTAGATGCAATTTGATTGGCTCTCCCCCGGTCCATACCCACGCAGAATCCCTCGAACCTCAGCCAGGAGGGCTGATCCCCACTCCGAGCCTCCACATGGCGGGAGGCTGCCATCCTCCGCCACCAGGCATTCAGGTGTTTTCTATCTTCCTCCCCCTTCCCCTGCAAACAATCCCTTCCCCTCCCTCCCAACCCCACTTTCCTTCTTTTTTCTCTTTTTTCAGGAGTGAACCTGATGTGAACACTTCTGTCCCTAGCGTGTCTGCTCCTGATCGGCGCCATGGAAACTGAGTAACTAACACTGCAGCGTTTCAGAACAGAAAAAGAATGCTAGTAGTACCCTGGTCTTGCGGGCCGTGTTACTAATAGCAATAAGCCCCTTGGGGTCCTTACCGAGTCAGGTAATGCCCCGGTCATTCGTAACTATGGGCCCCAGGGCATTTTCTGACTCTGTAATGCCCCCAAGGCTCAGGGTTTATTGCTTAAGTATTTTAGTGAAATATCCAAGAAAAGATGGTATGTGGGATAAAATTGAAATGCTGAAGGAACTTTTCTTTGCAGAATGTGAGTAATATGAAGAGAGGGTTCATTTATGTTGATATTTAATCATAAGCAGGTGGATAGAGGCTAGTCTGTGGTAATCCTGAAGACTAGGGAGTCATTATAAGCTGGATGGATATTTGAACAAGGATTATCACAGGTTAAAATACCACCACTGCTCCTAAAAAATTAACCCACTTCAGAGTTACAGCTGGCCCCAGTGATAACAATATTACTGGAATGTGTTGTATGTGTAGCCGCTGTTGGGCAGGCAAAGTAGATAGAGCTGCTTTCTTGCTGGTGGAGTCTTTGTACAACCCCCAGTCCTGCTGGCTGGAGAATGCTCCTGAGGGTACTTTTAAAGCCTTTTTCAGCACAGAGCATCCGCAGGTCTGTGTGGTGTGTTCAGTTGACTGTTTGATGGTGCAAGCAGCACTTGAGGAAATGCTCCCCGAAAAGTGCTCCGGCAAGTGATGTTAAGTACAGTCTGCAGTTTGCAGAGTCTCATTGGACTATTGGGGAACCTACAACCTTGCCGCCAAAAGGTAACAAAGAACAGTATGATTTACTGGTGAATAATGAATGTGTCACCCGGACTTCTGCAGTGAAGAGTGCAAGAATTGGTGGCAGCAATCTTTACCACCATGACTCGGCAAGTATGTTAAAGGTAAATCAGCCGGTAGGAGGGGGGAAATTACCACCTACTTTACAGGCCCACAGATTGGTAAACATAAGGAAGTGGAATGTCCGAGTACTGTAGAAGGGAAGGGACAATCCGATAAGGATGATCTTTCTACAACTATTGACAATAATAATTCACTTCTTAACTCATGTTTGTCACTCCAATCAGAGGTTCAGCATCTCGCAAATAATACTAATGGTTCTGAAATTGTGCAAGGAGGTGCTGAACCTATAGGGGTAAGATGTGAATCATAGACACTGACTATTCCTCATTGGATACCCACCTGCCCAAGACTGACTGGTCTTTTAGATGAACCTCAGACTGAAATAGCATAACAATTACATCCAAAAGAAGTGGTGCCACCATTATTCACAAAGAGGCTCCTAATTTTGCACTGAAAATATTATTACAGTTATGTAACTTGATTTGGTGCGAATCTCAATGGCAAGCAAAAATCTTGGATATGTTGTGCCTAGATTTAAAACTGAACGTACTGGTATGAGAGGCCCAATTGAATACTTTTGATAATTCAAAAACAGTCAATTCTATAAGATCGATTTGGAGAATTGAGGTCAATCTGGAAGGCAGAAATACTAATCAGATGGAATCTACAGAAGTGGAGTTCCCGCATGAAGCAACGAAGGCGAAAGAACTAGAAAATGGTGCCTCAGTTGTAATTATGTAATGTATTGTCTCTTTGCACTAAGGAAATTCATTTATGCTTTGTTCTGTAATAATGTATTGTATTATCCTGATGATGAATTAGATGTCATTTGTTTTGATAAATTTGTGTAAAGGTGTATATGAACTAATTGCCACCAGAATGAGTAGCCTGTCACAATGCACTTCTCATGAGTCAAAAGACACTAAGCTAAATACCAGATGAGCCCACCCTTTGCAGCATTATATTGAGAGATAATTTTCAACATAGGGAGTTCCTCTCCCAACACACCATTGATTTTGGATTCGACAAGCCCTTTATATGGCCCTCATTCCGAGTTTGGTGGTAGTCATCGAGCTATTTGCGCCATGACTGCCACCAATAATGGGACCGTGTCCGGTTTGGTGCAATGGGGATTTACCGGTCTAGTCCGACCTTGGTGGGACCGGTAAGTTCCCATTGCACCAACCATTTCCCATTCCCATTTCAGCCCCCGTAGGGCTCAATGGGAATGGGGAGGGTGCAAATAACGGGCTCGCAAATGTCAAGCCCATTATTTGCACCCTGGTCCCTTAACGGGTCCCATCCACAATGGCTGGTCAGACCAGCGTTAATGGAGGGACACGCTAAAGGACCTCGTAGTAGGGCGGTAAGGGGATTACCAGCACCGGTCTCCTTACCGGTGCCCTGTATCCCTTACCGACCACCTTGGAATGAGGGCCTATAACTCATATAGTGTCACGTAGATCCCTCCCCCTGTGGCAACAATGAGCCCAGAACCAGGCCGGGGTATAGAGAGAATATATTTTTATTTAAAGTGTAGGTTCAATAAATATTTGCCTTTAACGCTTAAACACTCCACCATCTCTGTGGCACAAAACAAAGCTGTGACACAAAATGCACTTTCCTTTTTGTAATAAACCATGTAAATATTACTTGATAGAATTTAGATTAAAAACAAAGCACAGTTTTGATTTTAAAACAAGTTACACATTACACATGCTTGATAAATGGGGTTTCCCTGCATACTTGAAAATGCAATCACACAGACGTTTGGTGAAACCTTTTGTTGGATAGAACCTTTCTGTCTTCATCCCAAAAGCAATGCAAAAATCGCTCTGATATAAGGGTCCCTTACTCACTCACAGGAAAGAGCGTACATTTTCCAATGGAAAATGACACTGGGTTTCACTTTTGTAAATTGCTTCTCTCTCCAAACACCAAAAAGACAAGCATCAGTTATATGCAGCACCCCTCTGTTTAAAGGGCAGGTCTAAGGAGTGGGCAAAGTTAAAGAATTTCATTTTGGGCCAAGGGCACCTTTGTTTAAATACAATGATCACGGAGTGGTGACAATTGGGAAATTTATTTTCAGACAAAAACAACATTTTGTTTTAAAGACAAGGTTTGGGAATGGTGACAATTGTACATTTTGTTTTGTGGCAAGGACACTAGTGTTCATTTGAGAACTCTGGGGTGGACCCAATTACTTTAGGTGACTATAACTTAATTTACGCCTAGAAAAGGGTGGATGTTTCAAACTCCTCTAATCTCCCGCCTACATCAATCTATATGGGAGTTAATTAAATTGATATTCAGTCAAATATGCTAAGGGTCTACATAGTTTGCTCCCCCGCCCTACTATGAAGGGATAATATTAAGGCAGGCAGACCCCCTACACACTTTGTCTAAAGCGGATCAATTCTACTTACATTGGACCTCTGTTTTGGGGCAATCAGGAAAGACAATCAGGCTCCTGTGGGGGAACAGCACAGGTCTGGGCACAGGCTGCTGTCAAAGATAGTCCCAGTATCCATCACTCATCTGTCTCGCCTTAAGAACAGGGCCCAGTCAGCTTTTGACTTTTCCAGTTTCTCTCTCTCCATGCAAAGTTTAAGGCCTCTCATTTTTAAGGCCTCTCCACACAGGTAAGGTCAGGCAGCTGTCTCAGGATTCACCCAGATTTCGCAGATCTCCCTCCAAGAAGGTATCTGGCATGTTTGTCTGTGTCTCCTTGTCTGTCTGTCAGTTCTCCCTAAAGAGACGTATTAGTCCCTCCCAAGAAATATTAAAATCAGGAGGTGTCAACTTATTATGCTCAAATGTTCATTAGTTTAACCCCTGTTTTCAGCAGTTAGGCCCTTGGAGTCCTATGATGGAAGTGAAGTGAAGAGGTACACACCTTCTGTCATTTACATTTTTTTTTACATGACAGTGTTTGCACTCAAAAAGTCCCTACATAGCAACATTTAGTATTTCTACAAACAAATGCCATAATATATAGATATTAGTGATCACCTAACCATGATGGATAGGTCGAACTTACTTTAGTTTTCCCATGTTATTGCATGGTTGTGCTATTGAATTTTGCCCTTTATGCAAAAACTAACATAGCTGGGAATGTGAAATGTCCTAATCAGATATCTAATTTAATAACCTATTAGCTCCCAACATTCCGATTTATAACACTTTCAGGACAGCATGCCTTTGAGCTTGCCACGAGGTTATAAAAAAATCAAATTCAGATGCAAGTGACATCATCACCATCACCTTGATAACAGATTTAAAATAACATCGGTCCCAGCCCTGTAAGTATCACAGTTTAAAAGTTATTGAATGAAATTACATTTGTAATGTAAGTTAATATATATATATGTTTGCACAGTTTCATTTTTTCCATTTCCTTGAAACCATGTGGTCCAGAGCATCGCCAGTCTCTGGGCTGAATGTTGATTGATTCTATTTGTATATTTATATAGCACTAAAGCCTGCAGGCATTATAGCACTACAAAAGACAATTTACAACATGAAACATAATAAAATAAGACTATCATAGCAAAGACAATAAAATAGTCTTCTTCACAGAATCATCTAAGACAACAACCATATCATCTTGAAATAGGAACATCACTTATCCTAAAGTATGTAAAACTTTTATACCAGGTCATATCTTCAATCATTTTAGCTTTACCAGATCCCATTTATGTGGAGTAATCTGGGAGTCTGTACCCAAGTCGGGCAGAGCCTTAGCCCCATGGAAGGTTTCGAGTCCAGAAGGGCTTGGGACTCGGGTTTAACCATGGAGCCATCCAGAGCCAAGCAAGGTAATGTGAGCAGTGGGGGCTATCAGGAATCCTGTATATAGGGTAGAGATTCCCCAATATTAATATCGTCTTCGGTTGTCAAATTTACCACAGTCGATCCATTACCTCCATTGTTCGGTGGGGTAGTATCATTTGCATCAGGGGACAGATGGTCCCTCTCCATATGCAGCTTGCGTCGTACACTATGACTCCTGCATTGGCTTAGAGCATGAACCTCAGTGATACAACCCCTCAAAGAAGCAAGAGGAGTCGAATTATGCAAAGCTTTTGAGGCATCAGACCTCCGGCCTCCAACCATAGCAGGGGAAGTGATCAACAGGGAATTAATTAATGGAGTGCTTCCAAAAACCTGTCCTTGAGGGGTCAGTGAGCCTTTATCAAGTAATAAAGCTCCCATAGATTTTTTTGGCACATTTTTTCTTCTCCTCGGCATCTGAAGGGAAAGGCTGAAGATAAGGCTGAGGGAGAAAAAAACAAGAAGACACTCTTTCACTCAATACTCATGTGGAGCACTACTCAGTGGTAACAACAAATAGATACGGACATGGTGCGAGGCCATCCTGCCGTGCTCTCAGAAGTGTCCCTGTTGCTTCACAGTAGAAGGGACAAAGCGAGACTCACACCGACTAACAGTGCAACTGCAACAGCAGCTTCAGTCCCCACCAAAGCAGCTCCAACAGCCAGCTTACCTTGTAAGAGGTTAGAGGAATGGACCTTGAGTGGGAGAACAGGAAGAACATCAGGCCGCACTAGTGCCTAGAACAACAGCTGCCTCTGACATCCTTTGTGCAATATTCTTGAATTTAGCCTGCAATAAAATTATCAATCACTCTGGCTGAGCTACTGGACACTTCAGAGATTGTTTCTCTGTCACCAGATGGTCTCTGACATCATGAGGCTGTGCTGGTATTTGCTATTTTGTCCTTGTAATCATGAGTTGACCACAATTCCGATCTAATAGTGTATATTTTTCAGCATTTCACCCATCCAGGGTGGCTCTGTCCTGAGCTGGCCCATCATACATACCTGATATGCCCGAGCCTAACAGATATTTCCCTTCCAGATAAGGAGCCCAAGAGACCTGCAATGGGAAAGTCACTTGTGAATTCTGCCCAGAAACCCAGGGCATTTTCTGTCTTGGTCCCATCAGGGATTTACATGTGGCATCTGAAAACACAGTAGCCTTTTCAATTATTGCATTCATTTTCACTGTTCAGCCTTTATTCCTTTAAACAGCTTGCATATTTCTGTTGTTGTTCAATGCACTTTTGAATCAGTGTAGTTTCTTCTTGCTTTGCACAGGATTTTGATGCGTGTCAGTTTCAATGACAAATGCCAATTTTGGTCTCTCAAACAAAAATGTGCCTTTTCCATGCAGACATATTCCTTGTGTCAACTGCGGAAATACCTGTATTTGGATTTGCTAGGCACATTTAGAAGTATTGAAGTTTTAAGGCAGGATTTCATTCACTAGGGTGCCATGCCATAAGAACCATGCATTTCAAAGTAGAGGCCTAACCTGGCCTTACCTTTTTGTGCTGAGGCTGTCATTAAACCCCACAGAACCTTCATCAAGATCCCAGCCCAGTGCAAGAGGGCACATTGCTATGGAACCATAAGCACAGTCTAGAGATAATGTTTGAATTTGAAGAAGGAGCTGAAAGAGAGGTTTGGCAGAGATTTGCATATATACACATTTTTTGCTAAAGGTCCAGGAGGCTGGATGATTCCAGGCAAGGGAGGATTGGCAGTGGATAAAGACCTATGAGGCTTGGACCAAAAAGGCTGGGCATGTCAGGCAAGAGAGACCAGGGGTGGATACAGATCCAGGAGGCTGGGTGAAGCCAACCCAAGAAGAACTGGATCTTCACAAAGACCCAGGATGATGGAAGGGAGACCTATATGGCTAGGTGAAGCCATGACAGGCAGCCATGTCAGAGGGGATTTATTCTGGGTGAAGCTCTGGATGGCTTTTGGGAGATCCATGAGGCTGAATGAGACCATGCCAAGGGGGACACATTCTGGATGAATATTTGAAGTTGGAGAAAAGAGCTGTGGCTGAGACATAGTGAAGAGGAGGTTGGTAACAGTAAATATGAGATTGGTGAGAGTAAATAATAAGTTCTTGAAAGTAAGGAGGAGGTTAACAATAATGCAGAAGAGGCTGGTTACAGTAAGGACGCGGTTTGTGATAGTAAAGAGGGGGTTGGTGAAAAGCATAAGGGAAGACTGCTAATAGTAAGGAAGAGGTTCGACAGAACTAAGAGGTTGCTGCAAATCAGATTACGAATGTCATAGAATTCTGGGAAGTGGATAGTGATAGTTTGCAAAATGTTGAAGAAGGCAGTAAAAAAGCTGTGTGAAAGGTACCAAGGGATTTAGGGAGACCTTGATGATGATGTTGGTGATCGTATGAAGGTGGTTGTTATAACAGATCTGGAAGTGATCGAAGATTGTAAGGAGAAAGTTGGAGAACATGAGAAGTAGGAGCTGGTTCAGTATTCTGCATTGCTCTGCCAGCTATCAGGGGTCCACTAGCCCCAAAAAGCAAAATCCTAAAACCTAATGGCAAGGCTGAGACTGAGGAATTGGTTTAAGAATGCTCTGCAACCCCCAAACCAGGGGTCGAGACCCTCTTAAAACCTGAAATGGGGGACTAAAGGCACCTGTTACTGAGTTTAGAACAGTATTTTTGCTTGAGTATCTAAACTGAATATTTTTGGTTGGTAAAAGTCTATTATGTTTATTGTACTGTTTTTTTTTACACTTATGTTAAAAAAAAAACATTGTTTAATGTTAAGTTTGGTCTGGCTGGCAAATTGTTGTAGTCACCTTTTGTGGCACTAACCACACATTCAATGCTCATATTGCCACCAATTCCCTGACTATACAAATCCATGACTTTAATATAATAGTGTCTAGTCCATCTAATGTGGCAGCCATTGGTGTTACAGTGCTTATGAAGTCAATGCAGAATACAAGCACCATCTGCTTTCAAGATGCCTAGTCTTTTCATTGATTATTAGGGATGTGAGTCAGTGCAGTGAGGACGCTTGTTGAGAGCTGTACCTGGTGACTTATATTTCTTTGTTGACTACTTTGTGGCTTACTTAGTTGCTCTATGATGAAAACAAAAGTTCCATGGCTGCTCTTGAATGTCCTCTGGATGCTACATGCATGAACTACATGGATGTAAGACGCAAGGAGAAAAAACACACATATCTGGCCATGTGTGGGATAGCAATTGTTGGAGTGTAAAACTGGTAGAGTTGCACAATGAATTTCCTTAGAAATGTTTTGGATACAACGTGTATGTTTAACTTTACCATTTTGCACAGGAAAACATGTTGGGTCACAGGAAAAATAAAGAAAGACACAGAAAAAGACTAGAAAAAAAGCAGTCATTTTTTAACACGTATAAGTGAAAAGAATATATAAGAACATTGTCAGTGTGTTTGCAAAATGTAAATTGTAATGGTTTATTGAGAGGCCACCATCAACACAGAGAGTTCCTTCCCTCTGCACTCAAGGTGTCATGCAACAAACTCTTTAATGGATTATTTTATTCAGCCCTATCTCCAACACATCTAATACAACTTGGATCTCCCCCAAAAAGATTGGACCGATTTAAAAACAAAGACACCCCTCTTCCTTAAAGAATTCAGGGTCAACAGGACAAAAAGGATTACCCAATTAAATGATAGGTTATAGTTTTTAAGCGCTCACTGGGAAGTGAGCTTTGTTCATTTCGAATCTTAACAAAAAACACCCTGTAGTGATGCTTGCCTCTGGGCCTTGCCACATGTTTTGCTGTGATCTATTTAACTTTGGTATTGGGTTGGAGCAGAGAACGCTCCATTAGGCCTGAGAAGGCTTTTCCAGTTTGTGGGAAGAGAGCCTTCCTCTCTTCCCGCCACCAGCATCTGATTGGCCAAAGGCCCTGATAGCTGGAATCGAGGCATAGGAGCCTTGCGCACCTTCATTCAGAGCCATTCTCTGCACCTCAAAGGCATTGGGTAAGTGATACTTGCCCCTGGGCCCTGCCACGTGTTTTTCTGCAATCTTTTTAACTGTGGGCATTGTATTGGAGCAGAGAATGCTCTGTTAGGCCTGAAAAGGCTTTCCTGGGTTCTGGGCAGAGAGACATTCCCCCTGCCCAAACCCAACACCTGATTGGCCAAGAGGCCCTGATAATTGGAATCAAGGTGTAGGAACGGCACGCTCCTTCGTTCGGAGGCATTCTCTGCAACCAAAAGACATCGGGTAAATGCTGCTTGCATCTCAGCCCTGCCACATGATTTTCTGTGATCTATTTAAATTTGGGCATAGTGTTGGAGCTGAGAATGCTCTGTTAGGGCTGAGAAGGCTTTTCAAGGTTGCAGGCAGAGAGCTCTTCCCTCTCACTGCCCCCAACACCTGATTTGCGAAGAGGCCCTTACAGTTGCAATTAAGGTGTGGGAACTGCACGCTACTTCGTTCAGAGCCATTCTCTGTGCAAAGGCATCAGGTAAGTGCTGCTTGCCTCTGGGCCCTGCCATGTGTTTTGCTGCAATCTATTTAATTTGGGCATTTTGTTGGAGCAGAGAACGCTCTGTTATGCTTGAGAAGGCTTTTCCGGATTGTGTGCAGAGATCCCTTCCTTCTTCCTGGCTTCAACACCTGATTGGCCAAGAGGCCCCCAAATGACACACACTCAGGGCAGCCCCTGCGTGGCAAGTCCCGGGAGAATGGCCCAAGACAAAGGACACCACCAGAAGACGTAGCAGCCCCAGACTGTGTTGGCCTGTGTTATTCTGTGGCACCTGCAGCAATCAACCAGCAGTGACTGACAAGGTAGGTGCGCTCTGGGCATAGGGGAACAGCAATTACTGCTTTACATTAAATTGTCCAACCCGTCTAAATTAGCCTATTATCAAATTGTTGGGTCTGACTTTACATAGAGTGTCCCTTAGCCATATCTTGCATCTAGATAGACTGTGTTAAGCTAGCCATATCCTGCATCTACATAGACTGTGCCCCTTAGCCATATCTTCAATCCAGATAGACTGTGTTAAGCTAGTCATATCCTGCATCTAGATAGACTGCACCTCTTAGCCATATCTTGCATCCAGATAGACTGTGTTAAGATAGCCATATCTTGAACCTAGACAGACTGTACTCCTTAGCCATATCTTGCATCTAGATAGATTGTGCCCCTTAGCCAGACCTTGCATCTAGACTGTGTAAAGCTAACCATATCCTGAACCTAGATAGACTGTGCCCCTTAGCCACATCTTGAATCTAGATAGATTGTGCCCCATAGCCATACCTTGCATGTAGACTGTGCAAAGCTAGCCATATCCTGAACCTAGATAGATTGTGCCCCTTAGCCACATCTTGCATCTAGATAGATTGTGCCCGATAGCCATATCCTGCATATAGATAGACTGTGCCTCTTAGCCATATCCTGCATTTAGATAGATTGTGCCCCTTGGCCATATCTTGCATCTAGATAGATTGTGCCCGCAAACCACATTTTGCATCTAGATAGCCTGTGTTAGGCTAGCCATACATGCTCCACTGCAGAAATTCCCTATGTCGGCTTTTCTCCCACTATCCAAATGACCCTAACTGAGGTGCTACTGTATTTAACTGCTCTACCGCTGAAACTCCCCATGTAGGCATTTCTCCCACTATACAGGTGTACAAAATCTTGGTGTTACTGTATTTAACTGTGAAAAACCCCATTTAGCCTTTTCTCCCACTATCCAGGTGACTCTAATCTAGGTGCTACTGTATTTAGTGTTTACTGCTGTACTCCTAGTTGTTTGTTTCTCCCGCTATCCATGTCTCTCAAATCAGGGTGCTTCCATACTTACTTGTCAAAACACCCATGTAGGTGTTTCTCACACTATCCAGCTGACCTGACTATACTATACTTAACTATCCACTATTGAAATCCCCCATGTAGGCATTTCTCCCATGATCCAGGTGTCCCAAATCTAGGTGATGCTGTATTTAACTGTTGAAAGACCCATTGTAGTGTTTTCTGCCACTATCCAGGTGAACCTAATTGAGGTGCTACTTTACTTAACTATCCACTGTTGAAATCCCCAATGTAGTCATTTCTCCCACCATCCCGGTGTCCCAAATCTAGGTGCTACTGTATTTAACTGATGACAGACCCATTTAGGCATTTTCTCCCACTATCCAAGTGACCCAAATCGACATACTACTGTATTTAATTACTTTACTGTTGAAACTCCCCATGTAGGCATTTCTCCCACTATCCAGGTGTCCCAAATCTGGGTGTTACTTTAACTGTTGAAAAACCCATTTAGCTGTTTTCTTCCACTATCCAGATAACCATAATCGAGGTGCTAGTGTATATTTTATCTTATCTTGTCTTATCTTATCTTATCTTATCTTATCTTATCTTATCTTATCTTATCTTATCTTATCTTATCTAATCTTATCTTATCTATACCGATAAAGTGCATTGTTCACCTTAAGGCATCATGGTGCTGTAACTGCAGGGGTAGGACCCAACCTTGGAGTCCAAGAATACTAGAAAAGAAAGGTTTTTAGAGGCCGCCAAAAAGGGAGGTGGGCCTCAATGGCACGCAGACCAAAAGGGAGAGAATTCCATGCCTTTGACTCAGCCACTGAAAAAACACTGCCACATACCTGAGAGAGTCTAATCCTAGGAGGCTGAATGGTTTTCATAGATTGAGAGCGAAGTGACCTGCAGGGTTTGTAGGGACAGGACATTGAAGATATTCTGCTCCTGTTTTATAGAAAGCTTTGTGAACCAGACACAGTGACTTAAATGTAACACGCTTTTCGACTGGAAGCCAGTGGAGCTGGTGCAGAAGTGGCGTCATATGGGCACCGAACAGAGAATGGTGTATTACTCTGCTGCCATATTCTGCAACAAATCCAGACAATGGAGCAAGTGTCATGAGAGAGCTGAATACAAGGTGTTACAGTAATCGATATTGCTAATTACCAAAGAAGATACCACGGGGCATGGAATAAAATGAGCCTTCTGGCAGGAAGGAGAAACCAACCTGTTCAGCCATTGATAGTGAAGCCAACATTTTAACACCTAGGTCCTACACCAATGAAACAGGGGAGGGAAAAGGGCCTAAGCTCTCAGGCCAGAATTCAGGGTCCAGAACAAAGAGGGGGTAGCTGTGCCAACCACCAGCACCTCAGTTTTCTCACCATTCAATTTAAGCCAATTCAAGGCCATTCAGTTGAGAAAGGACTTTAAGCAACTCCACAGATGACCAGCCATCTCAAGCTGAGTTAAGTCAAACATGTGCATAGGTCATGACAAGAAGTGGCTCAATATGCATATTGAAAAAAGGTGGGAGACAATTAGGAGCCCTGAGGGACACCGCACAGCAGTGGAACACAAAAGGGAGTGAAAAGGTGGTTGGGACACAGATTATGAGAGCCCTGCCAAAAAGGAAGGGAACCAGGCCAAAACTTGGCCAGAAAGGCCCACAGACGAGAGACAGGCAACCAGGGTAAGATGGTCAATGATGTCAAACACTGCAGATATATCTAACAAAATCAAGCCCCAACCCCACCCTGGTCTACCAATTGTGCCAGATCATCAACAATTGAGACCAACGCTGATTCAGTGCCTCGACCAGGGCGAAAATCTGATTCAAAAGGATGAAAGAAACCGGACGATTCCAAAAAAGCACTAAAGGGTAGGGAGGCCAAGGACTCAAGCAGTTTCATTAAGAAGGGAAGCAAAGAGGATGAAAGTTAGACAAGAGCATGCTTGCGATCGTCAGGGATCACCCCTGACAAAAAGGAGTCATTGACAGCTCTGGTTAGCCATGGGAGGATGTCATCAGAAAACAAATTCAAAATTCAGAGTGGAATGGGATGGCTGGGTGATGCTGATTTTAAACTGTTTGTAGCCACCAGAACCTCCTTGTCTGAAAAGACCGGAAAGGAGGACCAGAGATCGACCAAGCACTGTGTCCAGAGTGGTGTGTGAAGCAAGCAATCTTATCATCAAAAAAAGACGAAAGAGAGTCACAAAGTTCCTGTGATTCAGGGGTAGTGGGCTGAGACTTGGCTCGCACAATTAAAGATTGAATAGCCGCACATAAGTCTTTAGGTTGAATGACGGACTGTTCAATCCTAGTGCTAAAAAAGATTTGTTTGGCTGGCAATATTGCTTTTTGGTGTATTTCAGTGACAAGACAGAAAAGAGCTCTGTTGGATGGCAAGTAAGCCATTCTCCATTTTCTTTCTGCCTGTATGCGGTGAAGTTTAAGAGTTTTAGGCTCCGCTGTGCACCAGTGCTCAGATCGATCTGACTTCACAGGACAGCGTTGAAAGACTGCAAGAGTATCCACCACCAACTTAAACATCTGGGAGACTGTCAGCAACATGCAGTGGGGGAAATTAGTGCAATCGTCAGGATAAGAGAACACAGGTTCTGAAAAGAAACAGACTGCCAAAAACACTTCGAGATAAACTGCTGAGAGCGGGAAGAAAGAGAAAACACAGTCGTCGTCCATGTGATCTGACAAAATGATAGGAAACACAGGAAAAACAGACAGGACTGCTAGAGAGGCAAACATAAATATGGGGTGTTCCCCAACTGATGTAGAGTAAGCAATCAGATGGGAAAGACCCAACACTGACATTGTGGCCAGAAATTGACTGGCTAAATGACAGTTGGATTTATTTATTGGAAGATTAAAATGTACAGCATTTGGTTACCCAAAATCTCCCAGAATGATCAGCTTAAAATATTTCTGATGCAGCATGGCCACGAGAGCAGGACATTCTTCACAGAACTTGCGGTCGTAGCCCGGGGGCGATATACCAGAAGAACAAATAGGGTGCTGTAGCAGAAAGTGGGATATGGATGAGAATCCCATCCATATTTAGTAAACGATTAAGGTCGATAGGGACAGCCTTAAAATCAGAGTTACAAATTACAGAAACCCCACCACCCGGATGTGGAGAACTGCTATCGCAGTGCACCAGCTCATAATTAGGGGGAAGTGTATGAATTACTGCAGGCTCAGAATGGGGGCCAAACCAGATTTCTGAGAAAAACACAAAATCCGGGCGATAATCTTCAACAAGGTTTTTACAATTTTAAGCATGTGCCACAAAGGAGCACGCATTGACCAAAAAGCTATTCATTATACAATTCAAATTGTTTGTCAAAGTTGCACCCTGTACAAACGTTCTATCAAAGTTAGATGGAAAAATAGTAGACACCCATTTAGATGTTTTTCCCATTATCCAGGTGACTTCTAATTGAGGTGCTACTGTACTTAACTGTTCTAACATTGACACCCACTGCCTTTCCAAGTGTCCCAAACCTAGGTACCACTGTATTTCACTGCCTACACATCTAGGTGCTACTGTATTTAGTGTCTACTGCTGTACCCCAGTTAGGTGTTTCTCCCACTACCCAACTGTTCCAAATCCAGGTGCCACTATATTCAACTATTCATTGTTGTCCCTCCTCGTCCCAAATCTAGATACTAATACGTCATACTTTCTCCTGTAGTACCCCTTGTTAGACGGTCCCCTCCCTCTCTGCCCAGGTACCCCAAAACCACTTGACTGCCCTGACCAGGTGCCCAAGGCCAGGTAAGTACACATATATAGTGGTGTGTCCCAGTTGGAGGTGCACCTCTCCTCAGACACATAAACTGATGAACGCTTCTCTCAAGTGTGACACCATGCCACACATTGAACAAATCAGAGCAGCATGCTGCTGCAACAGTAGGCCTTATAAAAACCACCACGCCCAACCTCAGCCACCACCAACACACAACCCATCATCCCAACCCTGCACCTCATCTACCTGCATCCTATACATCTCACCTATCCCTCTCCTCGCCAGTCCAACCCACCTACCCTTAAGCTGCTATGCTATGCCCCCCACTCCGCTCAATCAAGAGCGGCAAGAGGGAGAGAGCGAGCAGACAACATTGTCCACTGGAACATACCTGACTGCCAGGTGACCCATAAAAAACAACCCTCCCACACCACCCCCGTCTCTAACCACTCACCCGCATTAGCTGCTCACACCTTTTCCCAACAACATTGCATCTCTAACTCGGGCTTCCTCCGTCTCAGCACCGCAAGAGCAGCCCTGGCAAAACCTCAAGCTCCATAGCCCCTTCCATTCTCAGACACACCCTGTTGGCTGCCCAAAAGTCAAGGAAAGGCCCATTTCAAGGCCACCTCAAGCCCCACCGAGCATCACCCATTCACCAGCCCAGATCACAAACCCTGCCACCACACCATAGGACTCAAACCTCCCCACCGACACCCAACCCGGTCCTATCCCTATTTTCTTCATCTCCCATCCCCGCTCTTCCATGTCTCCCATACAGAACCTTCCCTGTCACGCTGACCTGCTTTGCCCCTACTCACCGCAACTCGTCCCTCTCACCTAACACCCTCCCCTGGCAACACCCTTACCCAACCTCCAGCCACCCTACCCCCTCATTCCAGCTCCTCCTACCATTCACAACCCTACCACCCTTGTACCTACAAGGATACCCCACCATGTATCTGGCGTACTCCTAAATGCCTGGTCAGTCTCCAAAATTAAATTCCACATCTTTGACCTCATCACAGAAGAAAACCCAGACATCCTCTTCATCACTGAGATCTGGTTTGTCAACGATCATGAGCCCATTGCGCATGAGGCCTTCCCACCTGGTTACAACCTTACTGCCTAGAACAGATTGCAAAGGGTTGGAAGACTTGCAACACTAGACAAACACCAATTCCAACCAATAATTAAGGACACCTCATCCAACACCTCTGACTACGAATCCCTCATGGTAAAAAAGGGACCACTGTTAGGGAGAATTCTCATAAATGTTCTAATTCTCCTCACCTTAGAAACCCCCAGCAACTTTGCTTTATTTAAAAAAACAAATCCTCAGATAAACATGCAATAATTTATGGTGTTTAGTTTTATGTTATTTAAATGTTCCTAGAATTATGCTATTTGTATCTTTTTTGTTTTCATTTTATGTAATCATGTGAAAAGTTTATATATAAACTGTAGCACATTATTAAATAAATACTTTTTTTGGTTTTTGAGGACTTGATTCTTTTACCTAGAAAGAGTGTGAGCCTTTTTCCCACTCGTTCATGTATTTTGATGTGTGTTTTACTCATGTGTTCTTTGATTATGGAGTTTTAAGATAACTCCATAGGCATCTTTTCATGTGTGTTACACAGCACCCTCAGGGCAGTGACAGAGGGATGTCTTTTTAGACTTCCAAAAGGTTTAAATACCTTCTCTGGGGTAAACTACTGTTTCCCAGAGAATGTAAAGTGAAATTGACTTTACTGGTCTTTCCACATTCCTAGACTCAGCACACACTATCTAACAATAGAGTGCTGGAGGGGTTACATAGTATCCCCTGTGTCTAAATACTCATGTAGCAGTCAAATGCTACTCTTTCCTATTGAAATGGCTGGTGGCAGTGTTTTACAACAAACTACCATGATTTTTCGCGACCGCGAACACCGGTAGCTAAAAATCGCAGGAGCCATGCTTTTTAAGAGGGCGCCTTAAGCCCCTTTGTTTAAACATGTCCCGGGCTTCTTTTTTTCACTGTTTCTTTTTGGAAAGGCCCTCCTAGAGTTTGTCTCTGTGCGCCAAACAAGATTTGGTCCCTTTGTTCGTATGTCTTTGGTGGACTTCAGGACTGAAGTGTCTGGGGTGGCCAGGAAGTGAGGGAGGTGCCCGAAACTCCCTGTGCTTAGTCTCCTAGGAGACCCAAAGGCACTCTGGCATGATTGGCTGGCTAACTGTCCGGAAAGGGAGAAAACTGTTTAAAAGGCGAGTCTCTGGGACGGGAAAGTAGAGTCAACCACTGGAACGAAAGAACCAAAGATGAGCTGGAGGAGGATGGTGCTGCAACTCCTGGACTGTTGGTTTGCCCGTGAAGCCCTGCTGCAGGTCGGAATTGCCAATTTCATATCTACAGAGAAGTCCTGGCAGGGACAACAGCTTGTGTGCTTGAATTACACCTACTGGAACTGAAGTGACTCCATTTTATCAGCGATTTCCGATGATCCCGTGCCGTGCAGGAGTCCCCTGATGTCCTCCCTCTTGTCCCGCCAACTGAGGCTCAGGAACAGTGAGATCTGCAGGAACTGCCAGGAAACAATGTCTTCAGCTGCATCTTGTTCTTCTAGTCCATTGACTTTGGCCTGGGTCTATTGAACTGAATCAAGTCCTCTAGTGAACTGAAACTATTTGCACTGCCTAAGAAAGTATTTGTGATCTATTTCTATTACCTTGTTCCTTTTACTTCCATTTACATTAACTGAAATGCCATTTTGCTCCTATTTCAGGGGAGCATAATTTACTCAGAAACGTATTGGTTCAGAACTGAAGTGTGTCTGTGTATAATATTAAGTTGCCTCCTTCTAGTGAATGTTTTCTAAATGATTGTGTAATAAATTAATAAGTGTTTTACCAAGAAACCTTGAGTGTAAGTGTCTACTTGAACCACTGTGATTGTAAGACCTCTGTGTAACATCCTTGTACTGCTAACATTCTCTCTTGAGATAAGCCTGGCTGCTCAGCTCGCTACTAAAAACGGTGTAGTACAGACTTATATCAAAGGTTGGTTTTGCTTACACCTGTAGTCCTAATTGTATGTGGTGGTCCCAGAAGGTATGGCATGCAATTCTGCCTAACACTGGTGGCAGAGTGGGATAAAGCATAGTTGTTACATTGAGAGTGCTGCTCTTACTTTTGTTCAAATAACCTTTGCAAGGCTAAGCACCACTGGAAAAGCAATTGTTTTACAATGCCAAATATGGATAACTTCAAACAGGAATCCCTGGTCATTCTAACAGTAGATCAACTGAAAGATATGTGTAAAGGCAGGTCTCTATCAGTTAAAGGCAAGAAAAATGAATTGATTGAAAAATTGTTGAATCATCAAAGACTGGCAGGTAGAGCTATAACTCATGCCTCCTCAGCAAATGTGGATAGTGTTGATGAGGATGATAATGATTCAGAGTCCAAATCTAATGTTATTGATGAGATAGAAGAGCCAGATGAGTCTCAGGATGTGAGCCTCCCTGCACCTCTACCTGCTTTAGGCCATCAACCTGTAGCCACAGGGACCCTACCAGGTGCAATACTGAGTCCAGAATGTGTCTCTCTTGAAAAAACGAGACTTGAGTTAGAGTTCAAAAGAATCCAAATGCAAACTGAAAGTAAACATCAAGAAATCAGACTCTAGAAATGGGGAAATTGTCTCTTGAAAATGTTCTCTCCCAGAGTCTTCTAGGTCTTCCAGTCCTAAGGGACCTTGTATCCCTAAAGATGCTGTGGGTATGTATGAGGTTAGACTTGATATTTTGGATTGGTTGGCTGCTTTTGAGAATAACTATGGGATTCAGGGTTTCACAGGATATCGGTGATTCCTTGGCTTTGGTCTAGTCTCCCCTAGGTTGCAACTGATGCTGTAATGGAGGTGGGGGAACTTGAAAGATTGGAGTATGAAAATGTGAAGCTAGCTTTGATAGTTAGATTCAGGAAAACACCTTCCCAGTGCCTTAAGAGGTTTAGGACCCCCAAAAAGCATGATGGTACTCCTTGGGATACCTGGTTGTGTGAATGTTTGAACAACTTAGATGGTTGGGTAAAGGGTTACAGAGTTAACACTTTTAAAGGAATGAGACATCTATTTGTGTTAGAACCTATTTTTGATGCCTTCTCTCCTGAGCTGAGACAGCACTCAGCTGCCCCTAAGAAAATGGATCCAAAAATGTTAGCAAAGGCTGCTGACTTGTGAGTTGCCAACAGGGCTATTCACAAGGATTCTGGGGCAACTCAGAAGAAGGATGACGGGAAGCAGCAAAAGAAAGACGGCAAAGAGAATTCTAATACCTCCAATCCAAAAGAGGGCTCCAAACAGAAAAAGGGTAAGCCACAAGGGAAACCAAATCAGGCTAGTGAAACGTCTGGTGCCAAACCAGTGGGGGGGGTCAGCAGCAACCCCTATTTGTAAAAATATTTGACAAATGTTATGCTTGTGCTTCTACTGACCATGTGAAAGGGGATCCAAGATGCAAGGGTAAACCTTCAAGGGTCCACACTTGCTCCTGAGCCTTTTCCCCAGAGGGAGAAGTACAAATGGCAAGTGGTAACTTTCAATTACTGGCTGAAGACCCCATTGGAATCTCTGTGGGTGTTTCTTTAATGACCTTGGGTCTGTGGGAACAGCATAATTTAGATGTCTGTAATTCAATTGCAGATAACACAAAAGAATATTACAAAGACAGTGTACTTGTAAATGGTCAGGAGACCACTACCATTAGAGAAACTGGGGCCAGCATTACAGTGGTGGATGAATATTTTGTTAAACCTGAGAATGTTGCTAAGGCACCCAAAGGCCTCACTAAGCTTGCTGGAGGCCATGTCCAAATGCTTCCTAGACTACCAGCTCTCATGCAGTGCAACAACATGACTGGCAAGATACCTGTTAGTGTACAAAGTGAGGTGCCTGGGAGAACCCTGTTGGGGAATGACTTAAAAACTGTTGGAGTTGTATCACGCACCTCCAGGCCTCCCATTAAAAGGGAACAAGAACAGACAAGAAAGGCCAGAGAGAGTACCTTAACTGACTCTCTAGTGGATGTTACAGAGGCATCTATAACACCCAGGTCACAGGAATAACTAACTGCTATTTCAAAGAAGAATGAGATTAAGGGCAAACCCAAGGTCTCAAAGAAAAAAACAGAAAGCACTCCTGGGCCACCAACAAGGACATCCCTGAGAGGACTGTCCAAAGTCACTCCTGTGAGTGTGAGGAACAACCAGGACATGTTGAATCAGCTGCTGAAGATTCAGAGCTGGAAGAAGACCTTACCCCTGTTGGAGATCTGGATCCTAAAGACCATCCAGAGCTGCAGTCTTTACTGGAAGAAGGTAGCGCCTGTAGGGCAGACTTCAGCAGATGTCAAAGAAAGTGCGCTATGCGCTACTCTTGAAGGTGTTCAGCAACAGGCAGCTTCCCAGCTGGATGGGCAAGAGCCAGGGAAGCATAGTTTGTACTGGGAAGATGGCCTCTTCTACAGTGAACCAACTGGGTCTATTCCAGGGGACTACAGAAGACTTGTAGTGCCTCTGTAGACAAGACACCAGTTACTACGGTTAGCCCACGAGATTCCTTTTGCTGGTCACTTGAGCTTCAAGAAGACCAAGGAAAAGCTTTCTCTATATTCCTACTGGCCTAAATTGGGATCTGATGTAGATACATTCTGCAGGAGCTGTCACACTTGTCTGACATCTGGCAAGAGTGGAGCCAAGAATGTGACACCTTTGGTGCCTCTCCCAGTGGTGGGATTACCTTTTGAGAGGGTAGGAATCGACATTGTTGGTCCCTTATACCCGTCAACTCCTTCAGGCAATCGATTATATTGGTTGTAGTAGACCATGCTACTGGGTACCCTGAAGCTATACCTATGAGGACTGTTATAGCTCAGGCTGTTGCTAAGGCCTTACTTGGTATTGTTACCAGGGTAGGTTTTCCTAAGGAAGTCATCTCTGACAGAGGATCATATTTTATGTCCCACTACATGCAGGCCATGTGGAAAAACTGTGGAGTGACTTACACGTTCTCAATTGCCTACCATCCCCAGACAAATGGGTTGGTAGAGAGGTTTAACTGTACTATGAAGAGCATGACAGGTGCTTTAGACGAACCCCTTAGAAGAAAGTGGAACCTTCTACTGGCATGTCTTTTATTGCTTATAGAGAAGTCCCTCAGGAGGGACTTGGATTTAGTCTATTAGAGCTTCTCTATGGTCATCCAGTTAGAGGTCAATTGGCCCTAATTAAAGAGGGGTTGGAGAGTGCTCCTTCTCCCAAGCCAGTGAGAGTCACTGACTATGTGTTAGGTCTCCAGATGGTTAATGCAGATGAAGTGGGAAAATCCTAAATTGTTAAGATGGTCAATCACCCTACAGGGGTTTAATTTTACCATTGAACACAGGTCGTGGTGCTGATGGTGCTGATGGTCTCTACAGAATGTTTGACCGACTGGAGTAAGGAGATTCATTCAGGGATGGATTAAATCCCCCTGTCCCTTAGTCTAGGGGGGACGAGTGTTAGGGAGAATTCTCATAATTGTGCTAATTCCCTTCACCTTAGAGACCCCCCAGCAACTTTGCTGGATTTTGAGGACTTGATTTTTTTACCTGGAAAGAGTATGAGCCTTTTTTCCCACTCTTTTATGCATTTTGAGGTGTGTTTTACTCTTGTGTTGAGTTTTAAGATAACTCCATAGGCATCTTTTCATTTGTGTTGCACAGCACCCTCAGTGCAGAGACGAAGGGGTAAGTAATCAGACGGGAAAGACCGAAGTCTGACATCGTGGCCAGAAATTGACTGGCTAAATGACAGTTGGATTTATTTATTGGAAGATTAACATGTATAGCATTTGGTTACACAAAATCTCCCAGAATGATCAGATTAAAATATTTCTGATGCTGCATGGCCACGCGAGCAGGACATTCATCACAGAACTTGCGGTCGTAGTCCGCAGGTGATATACCAGAAGAACAAACAGGGTGCTGTAGTAGAAAGTGGGATACGGATGAGAATCCCATCCATATTTAGTAAATGTTTAAGTTGAATAGCGACAGCCTTAAAATCAGAGTTAAAAATTACAGCAACCCCACCACCCAGGTGTGGCGAGCTATGATTGCAGCTCCCCAGCTCATAATTAGGAGGACAGGTTTGAATCACTGCAGGCTCAGAATGAGGGTCAAAGCAGGTATCTGAGATAAATACAAAATCCGGGTGATAATCTTCAACAAGGTTTTTACAATTTCAATCAGGCGCCACCAAGGAGCATTCATTGACCAAAAAACTATTTATGATACAATTCAAATTATTTATTGATGTTGCACTGTGTACAAATGTTCTATTAAAGTTAAATGGAAAAATATTAGACACCTATTTATCCCATTAACCAGGTGACTTCCAAACGAGGTGTTACTGTACTTAACTGTTCTACTGTTGAAACTGCATTTAGAAGTCTCACCGCCTTTCCAAGTGTCCCAAACCTAGATACCACTGTATTTCACTGCCTACAAATCTAGGTGCTACTGTATTTAGTGTCTACTGCTGTACCCCAGTTAGGTGTTTCTCCCACTACCCAACTGTCCCAAATCCAGGTGCCACTATATTTAACTATTCAGTTTTGTCCCCCCTCATCCCAGGTCCTAATATGTCTACTTTCTCCTGTAGTACCCCTTGTTAGGGGGGTCCCACCCTCTCTGCCCAGGTACCCCAAAACTGCTCGGCTGCCCTTACCAGGTACCCAAGGCCAGGTAAGTACACATATCTAGTGGTATTTCCCAGTTGGAGGTGCGCCTCTCCTCAGACACATAAACTGATGTACCCTTCTCTCAAGTGTGACACCATGCCACACATTGGACACATCAGAGCAGCATGCCGGTGCAACAACAGGCCTTATGAGAACCACCACACCCAACCTCAGCCACCACGAACACACAACCCATCATCCCAGCCCTGCACCTCATCTACTTGCACCCTATACATCTCACCTATCCCCCCTCCTTGCCAGCCCAACCCACCTCACCTCCCCCTAAGCTTCTATACCCCCCATGTAGATCCCACTCTGCTCAATCAACAGCAACAAGATGGAGAGAGGGAGCAGAAAACATTGTCCCCTAGAACATACCTGACCGCCTGGTGACCTATAAAAAAACCCCTCTAACACCACCCATGCCTCTAACCACTCACATGCACCAGCTGCTCACACATTTTCCCAACAACATAGCACCTCTAACTCGCACTTCCCCAGTCTCAGCACTGCAAGAGCAGCCCTGGCCAAAACCCCAAGCGCCACAGACCATCCCACTCTCAGCCACACCCCTTGGGATGCCCAAAGGTCAAGGAAAGGCCCAGTCCAAAGCCACCTCAAGCCCCACTTAGCATCACCCATTCACCAGCCCACATCAAACCCTGCCACCACACTATAGGACTCAAACCTCCCCACCGATATCCAAACCGGTCCTATCCCTATTCCGTTGATCTCCCATCCCTGCTCTTCCACGTCCCCCATACTGCACCTTCACCCTCAGCCTGTCCCACTCTGCCCCTACCCACTACAGATCCTTCCTGTCGACTAACACCCTCCCCTAGCCACACCCTTACCCAACCTCCGGCCACCCTACCCCTGCATTCCAGCTCCTCCTCCCATTCACAAACCTACCACCATGGCACCTACAAAGATACCCCACCAAATATCCTGCATACTCATCAATGCCAGTTCAATCTCCAAAAATAAATTCTACACCTTTGACCTCATCACAGAAGAAAACCCAGGCATCCTCTTCATCACTGAGACCTAGTTTGCCAATGATCATGAGCCCATTGCGCATGAGGCCTTCCCTTCTGGTTACAACCTTACTGTCCAGAACAGATCGCAAAGGGGTGGAGGACTTGCAACACCACACAAACACCAATTCCCACTAATAATTAAGGACCCCACAATCAAGACCTCTGGCTATGAATCCCTCCTGGTAAAACTACAAATTTCCCCTTACACCTCTCACAGTTTCCTACTCATCTACAGAACCCATGGCTACAACAAAAACTTTGCAGACACACTCTGCGAAGTGCTGACCACCAACCTCAAACTCCATCGAACATTTGCCATCTTAGTGGATTCCAACATCTAGTTTTGACTCAGCCTCAAACCCTATGACCTGATCGCTCTAGAATCACTCAACTTGACACAATACATCTCCACACCCACCCACATGGGAGGTCACACCCTCACTGCAATCTTCAGAACTACAGACATATCAACCCTGCCCCCGCCCCCTATCATGGACTGTCATGGCCACAGGCCCCAGAACACAAAAACCACACCATTGATAACATTCTTATCTATTCGACCACCAAGGAGGACCACATCAACCATGTCTGGGCAGTTTTGGAGAAACTGTGGCAACACCGGCTATATGCCAAATTAAATTCTTCTTTCATGTGACAGAGGTAGAATTCCTCTGCTTTATTCTCACACCACGGGACGTACGCATGGACACCCGCAAGGTAGACGCTATCCTTAACTGGCCCTCACCGATATCCATAAAGGGAGTACAGAGTGTACTCGGGTTCGCCAACTTTTATCACCGGTTCATTCCCGGGTTCTCCCAGATCGTCCACCCAATCACCTCTTTTCTACCGAAAAACCAACAATTACTTGCGCCGCAGAGGCAGGAAAAGCCTTCCAGGAGCTAAAACAAACATTTACCACAGCATCACATCTACAGCATCCTCGACTAGAACTACCATACGTAGTCGAAACTGATGCTTCCAACATTGCAATGGGAGCAGTCCTGTCACAACAGGACCCCGAAACCGGTCAGTTGCATCCCGTGGCATTCTGGTCTTGCAAGTTTTCAGCACCTGAATTGAATTATACAATCACTGATAAAGAACTGCTAGCAATCAAGGCAGCGTTCAAAGCCGGGAGACATTATCTTCTTGGAGCTAGACATATAGTTACCATCATCACGGATCATTGAAATCTACTATATCCGAAGACCGCTAAAGCGCAATCATCACGCCAACTTCGCTGGGCTCTCTTCTTTGCGGGATACGACTTTGTCATCACCTATAAACCCAGAGTACGCAATGGAAAAGTGGACGCCCTGTCTCGCATGAGTGAGGGAGAAGAGGCATTCACAGACCAACCTAACATACTACCAAGGACTGTTATAGATCCCGGATAAGAAATTACAGAATCAAATCATTGCAAACTATCACGATTCATTAGTAGAAGGGCATCCGGGAATAGCCAAAACCCAAGCTAAAATAAAGAAAAATTACTGGTGGCCAACTTGGCGAAAGGACATTGTCCAGTTCATCGCAACCTGTGGCACCTGTGCACAACACAATTCCCAAAAACAAAGTCCCGCAGGTCTGCTACCTACTTTAGAAGTACCCCCAGCACCATGGCATATGCTATCAAGGGATTTTATTACAGACCTTCCCTGCTCTAACAGATACAATACCATCTTAGTAGCCATAGATCTGTTTTCCAAAATGGCCCACTTTATTCCCCTGAAAGGTCTCCCAACTGCTTCTACTCTGGCACCGTGTTTTTGGAACATATTTTCTGGCTACACGGGTTCCCATCAATATTGATATCAGACCAAGGAACTAGTTTGTCTCTGCAATTCAGGAAAAGGTGCTGTAAAATTGCCAAAATTGACCTCCGGTTATCTACAAGCCATCAGCCCCAAACAAACGGCCAGACCGAATGGACTAACCAGACCCTTGAGCAATACATAAGGTGTATGCTGCAACAAACCGAGGATACCTGGAAGGACATACTTTGGTTAGCAGAATACGCATATAACAACTCCATTCACACCAGTACGGGACGAAGCCTATTCTACATAGTGTACGGTCAACATCCACGGACATCCGTTTTTGACCCACGCAATTCATTAGAAATGCCCGCTGTAACAACCTTACACAAAACCATCACCCAGGAAGTAGCAGAGCATCTTGCCAGAGCCAAAGAGAAACAGAAGCAGTTTACGGATCGACACCGAAGGGAAGCTCCCAACTACCAAGTCGGAAACAAGGGGCCTCATTAAAACCCTGGCGTTAAGGGGTTAACGGCACCGTAAAAGGCTCGGGCGCTGTTAAACCCTTAACGCCAGATTCCCACTTTAACGCCTGCTTTTTGCAGGTGTTAAAGTCCAAGGCGCTAAGCGACCTTGGTGCTAATTACGGCACCGTAATTTACGGTGCTATAATTAGCGCCTTCCCCATCCCCATTGAGCCCTATGGGGCAAAAATGGGAATGGGGAAGGGGCACTGGTGAATGGGGATTTACCGCCCCGCCAACCTTGGAATGGGGTGGTAAATCCGCCATCCACCATGGCGGAATCCGGCATGGACCATGGTGCTGATAGCACCATGGTCCTACGCCAGGGTTGTAATGAGGCCCAAGGTTTGGTTAGCATCCAAAAACATCCCCCTGAAAGGACCACGGGCGTTACATCCCAGATATCTGGGACCCTACACTATCAAGGCTGTGATCAACCCTGCAGCCATGAAATTAGAATTACCGGCCCACATGCGGATCCACCCAGTGTTTCATGTCTCCCTCCTAAAACCATTGAGACCAGGTACGCGGATCGATACTCCACCGGATCCCGAAATAGTTAAAGGAGAACCAGAATACGAAGTTAAACGTATCCTAGACGTATTCTTTTTGGAAAGGCCCT
The DNA here is from genome assembly GCF_040938575.1 of Ambystoma mexicanum. Lineage (NCBI taxonomy): Eukaryota > Metazoa > Chordata > Amphibia > Caudata > Ambystomatidae > Ambystoma > Ambystoma mexicanum. The sequence goes on along the minus strand of NC_090929.1, from coordinate 1,317,205,877 downwards.
CCTAGAGTTTGTCTCTGTGCGCCAAACAAGATTTGGTCCCTTTGTTCGTATGTCTTTGGTGGACTTCAGGACTGAAGTGTCTGGGGTGGCCAGGAAGTGAGGGAGGTGCCCGAAACTCCCTGTGCTTAGTCTCCTAGGAGACCCAAAGGCACTCTGGCATGATTGGCTGGCTAACTGTCCGGAAAGGGAGAAAACTGTTTAAAAGGCGAGTCTCTGGGACGGGAAAGTAGAATCAACCACTGGAACGAAAGAACCAAAGATGAGCTGGAGGAGGATGGTGCTGCAACTCCTGGACTGTTGGTTTGCCCGTGAAGCCCTGCTGCAGGTCGGAATTGCCAATTTCATATCTACAGAGAAGTCCTGGCAGGGACAACAGCTTGTGTGCTTGAATTACACCTACTGGAACTGAAGTGACTCCATTTTATCAGCGATTTCCGATGATCCCGTGCCGTGCAGGAGTCCCCTGATGTCCTCCCTCTTGTCCCGCCAACTGAGGCTCAGGAACAGTGAGATCTGCAGGAACTGCCAGGAAACAATGTCTTCAGCTGCATCTTGTTCTTCTAGTCCATTGACTTTGGCCTGGGTCTATTGAACTGAATCAAGTCCTCTAGTGAACTGAAACTATTTGCACTGCCTAAGAAAGTATTTGTGATCTATTTCTATTACCTTGTTCCTTTTACTTCCATTTACATTAACTGAAATGCCATTTTGCTCCTATTTCAGGGGAGCATAATTTACTCAGAAACGTATTGGTTCAGAACTGAAGTGTGTCTGTGTATAATATTAAGTTGCCTCCTTCTAGTGAATGTTTTCTAAATGATTGTGTAATAAATTAATAAGTGTTTTACCAAGAAACCTTGAGTGTAAGTGTCTACTTGAACCACTGTGATTGTAAGACCTCTGTGTAACATCCTTGTACTGCTAACATTCTCTCTTGAGATAAGCCTGGCTGCTCAGCTCGCTACTAAAAACGGTGTAGTACAGACTTATATCAAAGGTTGGTTTTGCTTACACCTGTAGTCCTAATTGTATGTGGTGGTCCCAGAAGGTATGGCATGCAATTCTGCCTAACACTGGTGGCAGAGTGGGATAAAGCATAGTTGTTACATTGAGAGTGCTGCTCTTACTTTTGTTCAAATAACCTTTGCAAGGCTAAGCACCACTGGAAAAGCAATTGTTTTACAATGCCAAATATGGATAACTTCAAACAGGAATCCCTGGTCATTCTAACAGTAGATCAACTGAAAGATATGTGTAAAGGCAGGTCTCTATCAGTTAAAGGCAAGAAAAATGAATTGATTGAAAAATTGTTGAATCATCAAAGACTGGCAGGTAGAGCTATAACTCATGCCTCCTCAGCAAATGTGGATAGTGTTGATGAGGATGATAATGATTCAGAGTCCAAATCTAATGTTATTGATGAGATAGAAGAGCCAGATGAGTCTCAGGATGTGAGCCTCCCTGCACCTCTACCTGCTTTAGGCCATCAACCTGTAGCCACAGGGACCCTACCAGGTGCAATACTGAGTCCAGAATGTGTCTCTCTTGAAAAAACGAGACTTGAGTTAGAGTTCAAAAGAATCCAAATGCAAACTGAAAGTAAACATCAAGAAATCAGACTCTAGAAATGGGGAAATTGTCTCTTGAAAATGTTCTCTCCCAGAGTCTTCTAGGTCTTCCAGTCCTAAGGGACCTTGTATCCCTAAAGATGCTGTGGGTATGTATGAGGTTAGACTTGATATTTTGGATTGGTTGGCTGCTTTTGAGAATAACTATGGGATTCAGGGTTTCACAGGATATCGGTGATTCCTTGGCTTTGGTCTAGTCTCCCCTAGGTTGCAACTGATGCTGTAATGGAGGTGGGGGAACTTGAAAGATTGGAGTATGAAAATGTGAAGCTAGCTTTGATAGCTAGATTCAGGAAAACACCTTCCCAGTGCCTTAAGAGGTTTAGGACCCCCAAAAAGCATGATGGTACTCCTTGGGATACCTGGTTGTGTGAATGTTTGAACAACTTAGATGGTTGGGTAAAGGGTTACAGAGTTAACACTTTTAAAGGAATGAGACATCTATTTGTGTTAGAACCTATTTTTGATGCCTTCTCTCCTGAGCTGAGACAGCACTCAGCTGCCCCTAAGAAAATGGATCCAAAAATGTTAGCAAAGGCTGCTGACTTGTGAGTTGCCAACAGGGCTATTCACAAGGATTCTGGGGCAACTCAGAAGAAGGATGACGGGAAGCAGCAAAAGAAAGACGGCAAAGAGAATTCTAATACCTCCAATCCAAAAGAGGGCTCCAAACAGAAAAAGGGTAAGCCACAAGGGAAACCAAATCAGGCTAGTGAAACGTCTGGTGCCAAACCAGTGGGGGGGGTCAGCAGCAACCCCTATTTGTAAAAATATTTGACAAATGTTATGCTTGTGCTTCTACTGACCATGTGAAAGGGGATCCAAGATGCAAGGGTAAACCTTCAAGGGTCCACACTTGCTCCTGAGCCTTTTCCCCAGAGGGAGAAGTACAAATGGCAAGTGGTAACTTTCAATTACTGGCTGAAGACCCCATTGGAATCTCTGTGGGTGTTTCTTTAATGACCTTGGGTCTGTGGGAACAGCATAATTTAGATGTCTGTAATTCAATTGCAGATAACACAAAAGAATATTACAAAGACAGTGTACTTGTAAATGGTCAGGAGACCACTACCATTAGAGAAACTGGGGCCAGCATTACAGTGGTGGATGAATATTTTGTTAAACCTGAGAATGTTGCTAAGGCACCCAAAGGCCTCACTAAGCTTGCTGGAGGCCATGTCCAAATGCTTCCTAGACTACCAGCTCTCATGCAGTGCAACAACATGACTGGCAAGATACCTGTTAGTGTACAAAGTGAGGTGCCTGGGAGAACCCTGTTGGGGAATGACTTAAAAACTGTTGGAGTTGTATCACGCACCTCCAGGCCTCCCATTAAAAGGGAACAAGAACAGACAAGAAAGGCCAGAGAGAGTACCTTAACTGACTCTCTAGTGGATGTTACAGAGGCATCTATAACACCCAGGTCACAGGAATAACTAACTGCTATTTCAAAGAAGAATGAGATTAAGGGCAAACCCAAGGTCTCAAAGAAAAAAACAGAAAGCACTCCTGGGCCACCAACAAGGACATCCCTGAGAGGACTGTCCAAAGTCACTCCTGTGAGTGTGAGGAACAACCAGGACATGTTGAATCAGCTGCTGAAGATTCAGAGCTGGAAGAAGACCTTACCCCTGTTGGAGATCTGGATCCTAAAGACCATCCAGAGCTGCAGTCTTTACTGGAAGAAGGTAGCGCCTGTAGGGCAGACTTCAGCAGAGGTCAAAGAAAGTGCGCTATGCGCTACTCTTGAAGGTGTTCAGCAACAGGCAGCTTCCCAGCTGGATGGGCAAGAGCCAGGGAAGCATAGTTTGTACTGGGAAGATGGCCTCTTCTACAGTGAACCAACTGGGTCTATTCCAGGGGACTACAGAAGACTTGTAGTGCCTCTGTAGACAAGACACCAGTTACTACGGTTAGCCCACGAGATTCCTTTTGCTGGTCACTTGAGCTTCAAGAAGACCAAGGAAAAGCTTTCTCTATATTCCTACTGGCCTAAATTGGGATCTGATGTAGATACATTCTGCAGGAGCTGTCACACTTGTCTGACATCTGGCAAGAGTGGAGCCAAGAATGTGACACCTTTGGTGCCTCTCCCAGTGGTGGGATTACCTTTTGAGAGGGTAGGAATCGACATTGTTGGTCCCTTATACCCGTCAACTCCTTCAGGCAATCGATTATATTGGTTGTAGTAGACCATGCTACTGGGTACCCTGAAGCTATACCTATGAGGACTGTTATAGCTCAGGCTGTTGCTAAGGCCTTACTTGGTATTGTTACCAGGGTAGGTTTTCCTAAGGAAGTCATCTCTGACAGAGGATCATATTTTATGTCCCACTACATGCAGGCCATGTGGAAAAACTGTGGAGTGACTTACACGTTCTCAATTGCCTACCATCCCCAGACAAATGGGTTGGTAGAGAGGTTTAACTGTACTATGAAGAGCATGACAGGTGCTTTAGACGAACCCCTTAGAAGAAAGTGGAACCTTCTACTGGCATGTCTTTTATTGCTTATAGAGAAGTCCCTCAGGAGGGACTTGGATTTAGTCTATTAGAGCTTCTCTATGGTCATCCAGTTAGAGGTCAATTGGCCCTAATTAAAGAGGGGTTGGAGAGTGCTCCTTCTCCCAAGCCAGTGAGAGTCACTGACTATGTGTTAGGTCTCCAGATGGTTAATGCAGATGAAGTGGGAAAATCCTAAATTGTTAAGATGGTCAATCACCCTACAGGGGTTTAATTTTACCATTGAACACAGGTCGTGGTGCTGATGGTGCTGATGGTCTCTACAGAATGTTTGACCGACTGGAGTAAGGAGATTCATTCAGGGATGGATTAAATCCCCCTGTCCCTTAGTCTAGGGGGGACGAGTGTTAGGGAGAATTCTCATAATTGTGCTAATTCCCTTCACCTTAGAGACCCCCCAGCAACTTTGCTGGATTTTGAGGACTTGATTTTTTTACCTGGAAAGAGTATGAGCCTTTTTTCCCACTCTTTTATGCATTTTGAGGTGTGTTTTACTCTTGTGTTGAGTTTTAAGATAACTCCATAGGCATCTTTTCATTTGTGTTGCACAGCACCCTCAGTGCAGAGACGAAGGGGTAAGTAATCAGACGGGAAAGACCGAAGTCTGACATCGTGGCCAGAAATTGACTGGCTAAATGACAGTTGGATTTATTTATTGGAAGATTAACATGTATAGCATTTGGTTACACAAAATCTCCCAGAATGATCAGATTAAAATATTTCTGATGCTGCATGGCCACGCGAGCAGGACATTCATCACAGAACTTGCGGTCGTAGTCCGCAGGTGATATACCAGAAGAACAAACAGGGTGCTGTAGTAGAAAGTGGGATACGGATGAGAATCCCATCCATATTTAGTAAATGTTTAAGTTGAATAGCGACAGCCTTAAAATCAGAGTTAAAAATTACAGCAACCCCACCACCCAGGTGTGGCGAGCTATGATTGCAGCTCCCCAGCTCATAATTAGGAGGACAGGTTTGAATCACTGCAGGCTCAGAATGAGGGTCAAAGCAGGTATCTGAGATAAATACAAAATCCGGGTGATAATCTTCAACAAGGTTTTTACAATTTCAATCAGGCGCCACCAAGGAGCATTCATTGACCAAAAAACTATTTATGATACAATTCAAATTATTTATTGATGTTGCACTGTGTACAAATGTTCTATTAAAGTTAAATGGAAAAATATTAGACACCTATTTATCCCATTAACCAGGTGACTTCCAAACGAGGTGTTACTGTACTTAACTGTTCTACTGTTGAAACTGCATTTAGAAGTCTCACCGCCTTTCCAAGTGTCCCAAACCTAGATACCACTGTATTTCACTGCCTACAAATCTAGGTGCTACTGTATTTAGTGTCTACTGCTGTACCCCAGTTAGGTGTTTCTCCCACTACCCAACTGTCCCAAATCCAGGTGCCACTATATTTAACTATTCAGTTTTGTCCCCCCTCATCCCAGGTCCTAATATGTCTACTTTCTCCTGTAGTACCCCTTGTTAGGGGGGTCCCACCCTCTCTGCCCAGGTACCCCAAAACTGCTCGGCTGCCCTTACCAGGTACCCAAGGCCAGGTAAGTACACATATCTAGTGGTATTTCCCAGTTGGAGGTGCGCCTCTCCTCAGACACATAAACTGATGTACCCTTCTCTCAAGTGTGACACCATGCCACACATTGGACACATCAGAGCAGCATCTATTTAAAGCTAACTTTGAATGTACGGGATGTGAGTCCATCCAATTAAAACTGACCTATACACCCAATAATTGTCTTAACATTGTCGTGGTTTATAGGCCCCCAGGACTAACCTCAGACTTTCAAAATGAGGTAATCAGTCAAACTAATAAATTAACCTCAGCAAACTCCGCCACCATACTAGTGGGCGACATGAATAGGTGGAGGGGTGACCCGGCGGATAAAGAGGCATTGGCACTAGAAAAAGCCCTGAATAACACAGGTTTCTATGTTGTTAATAATGACCCGACCACACCACAAGGGAACCAGCTGGACTGGGTGTGTACCAATAACGTACAATCAGAACAGGTCTCTACTGAGCCGTGCATCTGGTCCGATCACAGTCTGGTTACCCTGGAACTAAAATTAGACCCCCCACCCCAAAGAAAAGAAAACCCACATATCGGAATTCAGAGCAGAAATTTTAAGAATCTAGGGCCAGAAGTTCTGGCACCGTGCTTACAGCAAGTCCTGAATTCACTTTCAGAAAATGATAGCTGTGAGACCATGCTAGAGAAATACACCTCCGGCCTGCAAAAATTAGTGGACAAGTATGCCCCACTTAAAAATAAGCTAGTCAGAAAAAATAACAATCACTGCAAATGGTACAATGATGAAATAAACATATTGAAACAAGAGAAACGGGCCAAAGAAAGAACTTGGCTGCAGAACCAATCACTAGAGAATAGAGTGGACTGGAAACGAAAGGACCTAGAGTATAGAAAGGCAATCAAAAATGCCAAACTCAATTATTACAACAGAGAAATAGAGTCAGCTGCTAATTCAACGAGTAAACTCTTCGATATCCTTAAGACAATTGAAAAGCCAAAAGCACTCTCAGTACCACATAATCCATCTAAAGAAGACTGCGAGAAAGTACAAGAAGCCTTTGCAGCTAAAATCTTAAAAGCTAGAACTAATATAATTCAAGCAAGGGAATCCACGAGCACGGAAACTTGCCCCACAGCAGAGCCCAAAACAGGTAATAGGGACAGTTTTCAGTTCAAAGCTATAACAGAGGAAGTTTTCTGCCAGGTATTAGCCAAAATGAAACCTACTTCATGCGCTGAGAACATCCTGCCCACAAAAATCATCCTGGATAATAAAGAAATTTTTGCACCAGCTCTCACTAAAATAATTAACACCTCGTTTTCCGAAGGGAAAATTCCCAACAGCATTAAAAAAGTTACAATAACCCCGCTGGTCAAAAAACCGGGCCTAGATCCGAAGGACCCTAGCAATTTACGGCCAATAACAAACTCCAATTTTGTTTTGAAGATTCTAGACAAAATTGCCACTAATCAGCTACAACAACATGTTGAAGCACAGGGGTTGCTACACATACAGCAATCGGGCTTTAGAACAGCCCACAGCACAGAATCAGCTATGCTTGACCTACAAACCCACATGCTAGAGCTGATAGAACGGGGCAAGTCTGGGATGCTCATGCTACTAGATCTTAGTGCTGCTTTCGATCTAGTGGACCATCAACTACTACAAAAGGCCCTAGACAAAACCATCGGCTGCTCTCCAACAGCATTGGCCTGGATAGCTTCCTTCTTAAGTGATAGGAGAGCACGCATTCACTGGGGAGACACTTTCTCAGAAGCAGCTCTCATCCTATTTGGAGTACCGCAGGGAGCCAGTCTGTCCCCTCTGCTTTTTAATATTTACATGCGCAGTTTGTGTGAGTTATTGGAAAACATTGGTGTGTTCTTCACCAACTACGCCGATGATACGCAGCTGGTCTTTGAAATGACAGGAGACTACACACTAGACAGTGCAAAAGTAGAAGAGGTATATAAAACCATTGATATCTGGATGCAGAAGCATTGGATGTGCCTCAACAACAGCAAGACTGAGCTCATGATTTTTGGAGCTCAGCATGCCAGAATCAAACTAGGCGATCAATACGAGGCTTTTAGCATAAAAGATGCCAAAATTCCAGTACTACCCCAAGTTAAAACACTTGGGATGGTGGTAGAAGCCTCAGTAGGGGCCGAATCGCAAGTCAACTATCTACACAAAAATAATTCTTATTACTTGCGCCTGCTGAGAGCCATCAGACCCTACTTAAGTGAAGCAAATGCGGCTAACATCGCAAGAGCGGTCATTCTATCCCGTCTTGACTATGGAAATGCACTATTAGTGGGGGCCACCAAGAAAGAGTTGCATCATTGTCAGGTCATCCAAAATGAGGCAGTCCGTATTGTTAAGGAAATCAAATTTGGAAACCATATTTCGGAGGCAAGGAAAGATCTTCACTGGCTCAGAATCGAAGAAAGAGTCCACTTTAAGGCCATGATGATCGTGCATAGATGCCTATTTGGCACGGCGCCAGGATACCTAAAAAAGAAATTCGCACCTTATACACCTAAAAGAAACCTGAGATCAGCCGACACAGGCCTCTTGGCCATCCCCAGGGTGAAACGAGCAGCAGGGGGGGGCCGAGCCTTCCCATTTATGGCAGCCAAATTTTGGAACAACCTCCCAGGGAATCTTAGAGTAGAAGGAAATTACGGCAATTTCAGGAAACTTCTAAAAACATACCTCTTCCAATAACCCCCAGTGATTTCAGAACCTCTCACTGGTATCTCGACCCTTCTGGCGTTCGACAAGACTCCTTTCTCAGATGTTCTCCGCGCCCTGATGCCTGCGGGCTGTCGGCGCGTTATAAACACATAGACATAGACATAGACAGCATGCCGGTGCAACAACAGGCCTTATGAGAACCACCACACCCAACCTCAGCCACCACGAACACACAACCCATCATCCCAGCCCTGCACCTCATCTACTTGCACCCTATACATCTCACCTATCCCCCCTCCTTGCCAGCCCAACCCACCTCACCTCCCCCTAAGCTTCTATACCCCCCATGTAGATCCCACTCTGCTCAATCAACAGCAACAAGATGGAGAGAGGGAGCAGAAAACATTGTCCCCTAGAACATACCTGACCGCCTGGTGACCTATAAAAAAAACCCTCTAACACCACCCATGCCTCTAACCACTCACATGCACCAGCTGCTCACACATTTTCCCAACAACATAGCACCTCTAACTCGCACTTCCCCAGTCTCAGCACTGCAAGAGCAGCCCTGGCCAAAACCCCAAGCGCCACAGACCATCCCACTCTCAGCCACACCCCTTGGGATGCCCAAAGGTCAAGGAAAGGCCCAGTCCAAAGCCACCTCAAGCCCCACTTAGCATCACCCATTCACCAGCCCACATCAAACCCTGCCACCACACTATAGGACTCAAACCTCCCCACCGATATCCAAACCGGTCCTATCCCTATTCCGTTGATCTCCCATCCCTGCTCTTCCACGTCCCCCATACTGCACCTTCACCCTCAGCCTGTCCCACTCTGCCCCTACCCACTACAGATCCTTCCTGTCGACTAACACCCTCCCCTAGCCACACCCTTACCCAACCTCCGGCCACCCTACCCCTGCATTCCAGCTCCTCCTCCCATTCACAAACCTACCACCATGGCACCTACAAAGATACCCCACCAAATATCCTGCGTACTCATCAATGCCAGTTCAATCTCCAAAAATAAATTCTACACCTTTGACCTCATCACAGAAGAAAACCCAGACATCCTCTTCATCACTGAGACCTAGTTTGCCAATGATCATGAGCCCATTGCGCATGAGGCCTTCCCTTCTGGTTACAACCTTACTGTCCAGAACAGATCGCAAAGGGGTGGAGGACTTGCAACACCACACAAACACCAATTCCCACTAATAATTAAGGACCCCACAATCAAGACCTCTGGCTATGAATCCCTCCTGGTAAAACTACAAATTTCCCCTTACACCTCTCACAGTTTCCTACTCATCTACAGAACCCATGGCTACAACAAAAACTTTGCAGACACACTCTGCGAAGTGCTGACCACCAACCTCAAACTCCATCGAACATTTGCCATCTTAGTGGATTCCAACATCTAGTTTTGACTCAGCCTCAAACCCTATGACCTGATCGCTCTAGAATCACTCAACTTGACACAATACATCTCCACACCCACCCACATGGGAGGTCACACCCTCACTGCAATCTTCAGAACTACAGACATATCAACCCTGCCCCCGCCCCCTATCATGGACTGTCATGGCCACAGGCCCCAGAACACAAAAACCACACCATTGATAACATTCTTATCTATTCGACCACCAAGGAGGACCACATCAACCATGTCTGGGCAGTTTTGGAGAAACTGTGGCAACACCGGCTATATGCCAAATTAAATTCTTCTTTCATGTGACAGTGGTAGAATTCCTCTGCTTTATTCTCACACCACGGGACGTACGCATGGACACCCGCAAGGTAGACGCTATCCTTAACTGGCCCTCACCGATATCCATAAAGGGAGTACAGAGTGTACTCGGGTTCGCCAACTTTTATCACCGGTTCATTCCCGGGTTCTCCCAGATCGTCCACCCAATCACCTCTTTTCTACCGAAAAACCAACAATTACTTGCGCCGCAGAGGCAGGAAAAGCCTTCCAGGAGCTAAAACAAACATTTACCACAGCATCACATCTACAGCATCCTCGACTAGAACTACCATACGTAGTCGAAACTGATGCTTCCAACATTGCAATGGGAGCAGTCCTGTCACAACAGGACCCCGAAACCGGTCAGTTGCATCCCGTGGCATTCTGGTCTTGCAAGTTTTCAGCACCTGAATTGAATTATACAATCACTGATAAAGAACTGCTAGCAATCAAGGCAGCGTTCAAAGCCGGGAGACATTATCTTCTTGGAGCTAGACATATAGTTACCATCATCACGGATCATTGAAATCTACTATATCCGAAGACCGCTAAAGCGCAATCATCACGCCAACTTCGCTGGGCTCTCTTCTTTGCGGGATACGACTTTGTCATCACCTATAAACCCAGAGTACGCAATGGAAAAGTGGACGCCCTGTCTCGCATGAGTGAGGGAGAAGAGGCATTCACAGACCAACCTAACATACTACCAAGGACTGTTATAGATCCCGGATAAGAAATTACAGAATCAAATCATTGCAAACTATCACGATTCATTAGTAGAAGGGCATCCGGGAATAGCCAAAACCCAAGCTAAAATAAAGAAAAATTACTGGTGGCCAACTTGGCGAAAGGACATTGTCCAGTTCATCGCAACCTGTGGCACCTGTGCACAACACAATTCCCAAAAACAAAGTCCCGCAGGTCTGCTACCTACTTTAGAAGTACCCCCAGCACCATGGCATATGCTATCAAGGGATTTTATTACAGACCTTCCCTGCTCTAACAGATACAATACCATCTTAGTAGTCATAGATCTGTTTTCCAAAATGGCCCACTTTATTCCCCTGAAAGGTCTCCCAACTGCTTCTACTCTGGCACCGTGTTTTTGGAACATATTTTCTGGCTACACGGGTTCCCATCAATATTGATATCAGACCAAGGAACTAGTTTGTCTCTGCAATTCAGGAAAAGGAGCTGTAAAATTGCCAAAATTGACCTCCGGTTATCTACAAGCCATCAGCCCCAAACAAACGGCCAGACCGAATGGACTAACCAGACCCTTGAGCAATACATAAGGTGTATGCTGCAACAAACCGAGGATACCTGGAAGGACATACTTTGGTTAGCAGAATACGCATATAACAACTCCATTCACACCAGTACGGGACGAAGCCTATTCTACATAGTGTACGGTCAACATCCACGGACATCCGTTTTTGACCCACGCAATTCATTAGAAATGCCCGCTGTAACAACCTTACACAAAACCATCACCCAGGAAGTAGCAGAGCATCTTGCCAGAGCCAAAGAGAAACAGAAGCAGTTTACGGATCGACACCGAAGGGAAGCTCCCAACTACCAAGTCGGAAACAAGGGGCCTCATTAAAACCCTGGCGTTAAGGGGTTAACGGCACCGTAAAAGGCTCGGGCGCTGTTAAACCCTTAACGCCAGATTCCCACTTTAACGCCTGCTTTTTGCAGGCGTTAAAGTCCAAGGCGCTAAGCGACCTTGGTGCTAATTACGGCACCGTAATTTACGGTGCTATAATTAGCGCCTTCCCCATCCCCATTGAGCCCTATGGGGCAAAAATGGGAATGGGGAAGGGGCACTGGTGAATGGGGATTTACCGCCCCGCCAACCTTGGAATGGGGTGGTAAATCCGCCATCCACCATGGCGGAATCCGGCATGGACCATGGTGCTGATAGCACCATGGTCCTACGCCAGGGTTGTAATGAGGCCCAAGGTTTGGTTAGCATCCAAAAACATCCCCCTGAAAGGACCACGGGCGTTACATCCCAGATATCTGGGACCCTACACTATCAAGGCTGTGATCAACCCTGCAGCCATGAAATTAGAATTACCGGCCCACATGCGGATCCACCCAGTGTTTCATGTCTCCCTCCTAAAACCATTGAGACCAGGTACGCGGATCGATACTCCACCGGATCCCGAAATAGTTAAAGGAGAACCAGAATACGAAGTTAAACGTATCCTAGACGTATTCTTTTTGGAAAGGCCCTCCTAGAGTTTGTCTCTGTGCGCCAAACAAGATTTGGTCCCTTTGTTCGTATGTCTTTGGTGGACTTCAGGACTGAAGTGTCTGGGGTGGCCAGGAAGTGAGGGAGGTGCCCGAAACTCCCTGTGCTTAGTCTCCTAGGAGACCCAAAGGCACTCTGGCATGATTGGCTGGCTAACTGTCCGGAAAGGGAGAAAACTGTTTAACAGGCGAGTCTCTGGGACGGGAAAGTAGAATCAACCACTGGAACGAAAGAACCAAAGATGAGCTGGAGGAGGATGGTGCTGCAACTCCTGGACTGTTGGTTTGCCCGTGAAGCCCTGCTGCAGGTCGGAATTGCCAATTTCATATCTACAGAGAAGTCCTGGCAGGGACAACAGCTTGTGTGCTTGAATTACACCTACTGGAACTGAAGTGACTCCATTTTATCAGCGATTTCCGATGATCCCGTGCCGTGCAGGAGTCCCCTGATGTCCTCCCTCTTGTCCCGCCAACTGAGGCTCAGGAACAGTGAGATCTGCAGGAACTGCCAGGAAACAATGTCTTCAGCTGCATCTTGTTCTTCTAGTCCATTGACTTTGGCCTGGGTCTATTGAACTGAATCAAGTCCTCTAGTGAACTGAAACTATTTGCACTGCCTAAGAAAGTATTTGTGATCTATTTCTATTACCTTGTTCCTTTTACTTCCATTTACATTAACTGAAATGCCATTTTGCTCCTATTTCAGGGGAGCATAATTTACTCAGAAACGTATTGGTTCAGAACTGAAGTGTGTCTGTGTATAATATTAAGTTGCCTCCTTCTAGTGAATGTTTTCTAAATGATTGTGTAATAAATTAATAAGTGTTTTACCAAGAAACCTTGAGTGTAAGTGTCTACTTGAACCACTGTGATTGTAAGACCTCTGTGTAACATCCTTGTACTGCTAACATTCTCTCTTGAGATAAGCCTGGCTGCTCAGCTCGCTACTAAAAACGGTGTAGTACAGACTTATATCAAAGGTTGGTTTTGCTTACACCTGTAGTCCTAATTGTATGTGGTGGTCCCAGAAGGTATGGCATGCAATTCTGCCTAACACTGGTGGCAGAGTGGGATAAAGCATAGTTGTTACATTGAGAGTGCTGCTCTTACTTTTGTTCAAATAACCTTTGCAAGGCTAAGCACCACTGGAAAAGCAATTGTTTTACAATGCCAAATATGGATAACTTCAAACAGGAATCCCTGGTCATTCTAACAGTAGATCAACTGAAAGATATGTGTAAAGGCAGGTCTCTATCAGTTAAAGGCAAGAAAAATGAATTGATTGAAAAATTGTTGAATCATCAAAGACTGGCAGGTAGAGCTATAACTCATGCCTCCTCAGCAAATGTGGATAGTGTTGATGAGGATGATAATGATTCAGAGTCCAAATCTAATGTTATTGATGAGATAGAAGAGCCAGATGAGTCTCAGGATGTGAGCCTCCCTGCACCTCTACCTGCTTTAGGCCATCAACCTGTAGCCACAGGGACCCTACCAGGTGCAATACTGAGTCCAGAATGTGTCTCTCTTGAAAAAACGAGACTTGAGTTAGAGTTCAAAAGAATCCAAATGCAAACTGAAAGTAAACATCAAGAAATCAGACTCTAGAAATGGGGAAATTGTCTCTTGAAAATGTTCTCTCCCAGAGTCTTCTAGGTCTTCCAGTCCTAAGGGACCTTGTATCCCTAAAGATGCTGTGGGTATGTATGAGGTTAGACTTGATATTTTGGATTGGTTGGCTGCTTTTGAGAATAACTATGGGATTCAGGGTTTCACAGGATATCGGTGATTCCTTGGCTTTGGTCTAGTCTCCCCTAGGTTGCAACTGATGCTGTAATGGAGGTGGGGGAACTTGAAAGATTGGAGTATGAAAATGTGAAGCTAGCTTTGATAGCTAGATTCAGGAAAACACCTTCCCAGTGCCTTAAGAGGTTTAGGACCCCCAAAAAGCATGATGGTACTCCTTGGGATACCTGGTTGTGTGAATGTTTGAACAACTTAGATGGTTGGGTAAAGGGTTACAGAGTTAACACTTTTAAAGGAATGAGACATCTATTTGTGTTAGAACCTATTTTTGATGCCTTCTCTCCTGAGCTGAGACAGCACTCAGCTGCCCCTAAGAAAATGGATCCAAAAATGTTAGCAAAGGCTGCTGACTTGTGAGTTGCCAACAGGGCTATTCACAAGGATTCTGGGGCAACTCAGAAGAAGGATGACGGGAAGCAGCAAAAGAAAGACGGCAAAGAGAATTCTAATACCTCCAATCCAAAAGAGGGCTCCAAACAGAAAAAGGGTAAGCCACAAGGGAAACCAAATCAGGCTAGTGAAACGTCTGGTGCCAAACCAGTGGGGGGGGTCAGCAGCAACCCCTATTTGTAAAAATATTTGACAAATGTTATGCTTGTGCTTCTACTGACCATGTGAAAGGGGATCCAAGATGCAAGGGTAAACCTTCAAGGGTCCACACTTGCTCCTGAGCCTTTTCCCCAGAGGGAGAAGTACAAATGGCAAGTGGTAACTTTCAATTACTGGCTGAAGACCCCATTGGAATCTCTGTGGGTGTTTCTTTAATGACCTTGGGTCTGTGGGAACAGCATAATTTAGATGTCTGTAATTCAATTGCAGATAACACAAAAGAATATTACAAAGACAGTGTACTTGTAAATGGTCAGGAGACCACTACCATTAGAGAAACTGGGGCCAGCATTACAGTGGTGGATGAATATTTTGTTAAACCTGAGAATGTTGCTAAGGCACCCAAAGGCCTCACTAAGCTTGCTGGAGGCCATGTCCAAATGCTTCCTAGACTACCAGCTCTCATGCAGTGCAACAACATGACTGGCAAGATACCTGTTAGTGTACAAAGTGAGGTGCCTGGGAGAACCCTGTTGGGGAATGACTTAAAAACTGTTGGAGTTGTATCACGCACCTCCAGGCCTCCCATTAAAAGGGAACAAGAACAGACAAGAAAGGCCAGAGAGAGTACCTTAACTGACTCTCTAGTGGATGTTACAGAGGCATCTATAACACCCAGGTCACAGGAATAACTAACTGCTATTTCAAAGAAGAATGAGATTAAGGGCAAACCCAAGGTCTCAAAGAAAAAAACAGAAAGCACTCCTGGGCCACCAACAAGGACATCCCTGAGAGGACTGTCCAAAGTCACTCCTGTGAGTGTGAGGAACAACCAGGACATGTTGAATCAGCTGCTGAAGATTCAGAGCTGGAAGAAGACCTTACCCCTGTTGGAGATCTGGATCCTAAAGACCATCCAGAGCTGCAGTCTTTACTGGAAGAAGGTAGCGCCTGTAGGGCAGACTTCAGCAGAGGTCAAAGAAAGTGCGCTATGCGCTACTCTTGAAGGTGTTCAGCAACAGGCAGCTTCCCAGCTGGATGGGCAAGAGCCAGGGAAGCATAGTTTGTACTGGGAAGATGGCCTCTTCTACAGTGAACCAACTGGGTCTATTCCAGGGGACTACAGAAGACTTGTAGTGCCTCTGTAGACAAGACACCAGTTACTACGGTTAGCCCACGAGATTCCTTTTGCTGGTCACTTGAGCTTCAAGAAGACCAAGGAAAAGCTTTCTCTATATTCCTACTGGCCTAAATTGGGATCTGATGTAGATACATTCTGCAGGAGCTGTCACACTTGTCTGACATCTGGCAAGAGTGGAGCCAAGAATGTGACACCTTTGGTGCCTCTCCCAGTGGTGGGATTACCTTTTGAGAGGGTAGGAATCGACATTGTTGGTCCCTTATACCCGTCAACTCCTTCAGGCAATCGATTATATTGGTTGTAGTAGACCATGCTACTGGGTACCCTGAAGCTATACCTATGAGGACTGTTATAGCTCAGGCTGTTGCTAAGGCCTTACTTGGTATTGTTACCAGGGTAGGTTTTCCTAAGGAAGTCATCTCTGACAGAGGATCATATTTTATGTCCCACTACATGCAGGCCATGTGGAAAAACTGTGGAGTGACTTACACGTTCTCAATTGCCTACCATCCCCAGACAAATGGGTTGGTAGAGAGGTTTAACTGTACTATGAAGAGCATGACAGGTGCTTTAGACGAACCCCTTAGAAGAAAGTGGAACCTTCTACTGGCATGCCTTTTATTGCTTATAGAGAAGTCCCTCAGGAGGGACTTGGATTTAGTCTATTAGAGCTTCTCTATGGTCATCCAGTTAGAGGTCAATTGGCCCTAATTAAAGAGGGGTTGGAGAGTGCTCCTTCTCCCAAGCCAGTGAGAGTCACTGACTATGTGTTAGGTCTCCAGATGGTTAATGCAGATGAAGTGGGAAAATCCTAAATTGTTAAGATGGTCAATCACCCTACAGGGGTTTAATTTTACCATTGAACACAGGTCGTGGTGCTGATGGTGCTGATGGTCTCTACAGAATGTTTGACCGACTGGAGTAAGGAGATTCATTCAGGGATGGATTAAATCCCCCTGTCCCTTAGTCTAGGGGGGACGAGTGTTAGGGAGAATTCTCATAATTGTGCTAATTCCCTTCACCTTAGAGACCCCCCAGCAACTTTGCTGGATTTTGAGGACTTGATTTTTTTACCTGGAAAGAGTATGAGCCTTTTTTCCCACTCTTTTATGCATTTTGAGGTGTGTTTTACTCTTGTGTTGAGTTTTAAGATAACTCCATAGGCATCTTTTCATTTGTGTTGCACAGCACCCTCAGTGCAGAGACGAAGGGGTAAGTAATCAGACGGGAAAGACCGAAGTCTGACATCGTGGCCAGAAATTGACTGGCTAAATGACAGTTGGATTTATTTATTGGAAGATTAACATGTATAGCATTTGGTTACACAAAATCTCCCAGAATGATCAGATTAAAATATTTCTGATGCTGCATGGCCACGCGAGCAGGACATTCATCACAGAACTTGCGGTCGTAGTCCGCAGGTGATATACCAGAAGAACAAACAGGGTGCTGTAGTAGAAAGTGGGATACGGATGAGAATCCCATCCATATTTAGTAAATGTTTAAGTTGAATAGCGACAGCCTTAAAATCAGAGTTAAAAATTACAGCAACCCCACCACCCAGGTGTGGCGAGCTATGATTGCAGCTCCCCAGCTCATAATTAGGAGGACAGGTTTGAATCACTGCAGGCTCAGAATGAGGGTCAAAGCAGGTATCTGAGATAAATACAAAATCCGGGTGATAATCTTCAACAAGGTTTTTACAATTTCAATCAGGCGCCACCAAGGAGCATTCATTGACCAAAAAACTATTTATGATACAATTCAAATTATTTATTGATGTTGCACTGTGTACAAATGTTCTATTAAAGTTAAATGGAAAAATATTAGACACCTATTTATCCCATTAACCAGGTGACTTCCAAACGAGGTGTTACTGTACTTAACTGTTCTACTGTTGAAACTGCATTTAGAAGTCTCACCGCCTTTCCAAGTGTCCCAAACCTAGATACCACTGTATTTCACTGCCTACAAATCTAGGTGCTACTGTATTTAGTGTCTACTGCTGTACCCCAGTTAGGTGTTTCTCCCACTACCCAACTGTCCCAAATCCAGGTGCCACTATATTTAACTATTCAGTTTTGTCCCCCCTCATCCCAGGTCCTAATATGTCTACTTTCTCCTGTAGTACCCCTTGTTAGGGGGGTCCCACCCTCTCTGCCCAGGTACCCCAAAACTGCTCGGCTGCCCTTACCAGGTACCCAAGGCCAGGTAAGTACACATATCTAGTGGTATTTCCCAGTTGGAGGTGCGCCTCTCCTCAGACACATAAACTGATGTACCCTTCTCTCAAGTGTGACACCATGCCACACATTGGACACATCAGAGCAGCATGCCGGTGCAACAACAGGCCTTATGAGAACCACCACACCCAACCTCAGCCACCACGAACACACAACCCATCATCCCAGCCCTGCACCTCATCTACTTGCACCCTATACATCTCACCTATCCCCCCTCCTTGCCAGCCCAACCCACCTCACCTCCCCCTAAGCTTCTATACCCCCCATGTAGATCCCACTCTGCTCAATCAACAGCAACAAGATGGAGAGAGGGAGCAGAAAACATTGTCCCCTAGAACATACCTGACCGCCTGGTGACCTATAAAAAAAACCCTCTAACACCACCCATGCCTCTAACCACTCACATGCACCAGCTGCTCACACATTTTCCCAACAACATAGCACCTCTAACTTGCACTTCCCCAGTCTCAGCACTGCAAGAGCAGCCCTGGCCAAAACCCCAAGCGCCACAGACCATCCCACTCTCAGCCACACCCCTTGGGATGCCCAAAGGTCAAGGAAAGGCCCAGTCCAAAGCCACCTCAAGCCCCACTTAGCATCACCCATTCACCAGCCCACATCAAACCCTGCCACCACACTATAGGACTCAAACCTCCCCACCGATATCCAAACCGGTCCTATCCCTATTCCGTTGATCTCCCATCCCTGCTCTTCCACGTCCCCCATACTGCACCTTCACCCTCAGCCTGTCCCACTCTGCCCCTACCCACTACAGATCCTTCCTGTCGACTAACACCCTCCCCTAGCCACACCCTTACCCAACCTCCGGCCACCCTACCCCTGCATTCCAGCTCCTCCTCCCATTCACAAACCTACCACCATGGCACCTACAAAGATACCCCACCAAATATCCTGCGTACTCATCAATGCCAGTTCAATCTCCAAAAATAAATTCTACACCTTTGACCTCATCACAGAAGAAAACCCAGACATCCTCTTCATCACTGAGACCTAGTTTGCCAATGATCATGAGCCCATTGCGCATGAGGCCTTCCCTTCTGGTTACAACCTTACTGTCCAGAACAGATCGCAAAGGGGTGGAGGACTTGCAACACCACACAAACACCAATTCCCACTAATAATTAAGGACCCCACAATCAAGACCTCTGGCTATGAATCCCTCCTGGTAAAACTACAAATTTCCCCTTACACCTCTCACAGTTTCCTACTCATCTACAGAACCCATGGCTACAACAAAAACTTTGCAGACACACTCTGCGAAGTGCTGACCACCAACCTCAAACTCCATCGAACATTTGCCATCTTAGTGGATTCCAACATCTAGTTTTGACTCAGCCTCAAACCCTATGACCTGATCGCTCTAGAATCACTCAACTTGACACAATACATCTCCACACCCACCCACATGGGAGGTCACACCCTCACTGCAATCTTCAGAACTACAGACATATCAACCCTGCCCCCGCCCCCTATCATGGACTGTCATGGCCACAGGCCCCAGAACACAAAAACCACACCATTGATAACATTCTTATCTATTCGACCACCAAGGAGGACCACATCAACCATGTCTGGGCAGTTTTGGAGAAACTGTGGCAACACCGGCTATATGCCAAATTAAATTCTTCTTTCATGTGACAGAGGTAGAATTCCTCTGCTTTATTCTCACACCACGGGACGTACGCATGGACACCCGCAAGGTAGACGCTATCCTTAACTGGCCCTCACCGATATCCATAAAGGGAGTACAGAGTGTACTCGGGTTCGCCAACTTTTATCACCGGTTCATTCCCGGGTTCTCCCAGATCGTCCACCCAATCACCTCTTTTCTACCGAAAAACCAACAATTACTTGCGCCGCAGAGGCAGGAAAAGCCTTCCAGGAGCTAAAACAAACATTTACCACAGCATCACATCTACAGCATCCTCGACTAGAACTACCATACGTAGTCGAAACTGATGCTTCCAACATTGCAATGGGAGCAGTCCTGTCACAACAGGACCCCGAAACCGGTCAGTTGCATCCCGTGGCATTCTGGTCTTGCAAGTTTTCAGCCCCTGAATTGAATTATACAATCACTGATAAAGAACTGCTAGCAATCAAGGCAGCGTTCAAAGCCGGGAGACATTATCTTCTTGGAGCTAGACATATAGTTACCATCATCACGGATCATTGAAATCTACTATATCCGAAGACCGCTAAAGCGCAATCATCACGCCAACTTCGCTGGGCTCTCTTCTTTGCGGGATACGACTTTGTCATCACCTATAAACCCAGAGTACGCAATGGAAAAGTGGACGCCCTGTCTCGCATGAGTAAGGGAGAAGAGGCATTCACAGACCAACCTAACATACTACCAAGGACTGTTATAGATCCCGGATAAGAAATTACAGAATCAAATCATTGCAAACTATCACGATTCATTAGTAGAAGGGCATCCGGGAATAGCCAAAACCCAAGCTAAAATAAAGAAAAATTACTGGTGGCCAACTTGGCGAAAGGACATTGTCCAGTTCATCGCAACCTGTGGCACCTGTGCACAACACAATTCCCAAAAACAAAGTCCCGCAGGTCTGCTACCTACTTTAGAAGTACCCCCAGCACCATGGCATATGCTATCAAGGGATTTTATTACAGACCTTCCCTGCTCTAACAGATACAATACCATCTTAGTAGCCATAGATCTGTTTTCCAAAATGGCCCACTTTATTCCCCTGAAAGGTCTCCCAACTGCTTCTACTCTGGCACCGTGTTTTTGGAACATATTTTCTGGCTACACGGGTTCCCATCAATATTGATATCAGACCAAGGAACTAGTTTGTCTCTGCAATTCAGGAAAAGGTGCTGTAAAATTGCCAAAATTGACCTCCGGTTATCTACAAGCCATCAGCCCCAAACAAACGGCCAGACCGAATGGACTAACCAGACCCTTGAGCAATACATAAGGTGTATGCTGCAACAAACCGAGGATACCTGGAAGGACATACTTTGGTTAGCAGAATACGCATATAACAACTCCATTCACACCAGTACGGGACGAAGCCTATTCTACATAGTGTACGGTCAACATCCACGGACATCCGTTTTTGACCCACGCAATTCATTAGAAATGCCCGCTGTAACAACCTTACACAAAACCATCACCCAGGAAGTAGCAGAGCATCTTGCCAGAGCCAAAGAGAAACAGAAGCAGTTTACGGATCGACACCGAAGGGAAGCTCCCAACTACCAAGTCGGAAACAAGGGGCCTCATTAAAACCCTGGCGTTAAGGGGTTAACGGCACCGTAAAAGGCTCGGGCGCTGTTAAACCCTTAACGCCAGATTCCCACTTTAACGCCTGCTTTTTGCAGGCGTTAAAGTCCAAGGCGCTAAGCGACCTTGGTGCTAATTACGGCACCGTAATTTACGGTGCTATAATTAGCGCCTTCCCCATCCCCATTGAGCCCTATGGGGCAAAAATGGGAATGGGGAAGGGGCACTGGTGAATGGGGATTTACCGCCCCGCCAACCTTGGAATGGGGTGGTAAATCCGCCATCCACCATGGCGGAATCCGGCATGGACCATGGTGCTGATAGCACCATGGTCCTACGCCAGGGTTGTAATGAGGCCCAAGGTTTGGTTAGCATCCAAAAACATCCCCCTGAAAGGACCACGGGCGTTACATCCCAGATATCTGGGACCCTACACTATCAAGGCTGTGATCAACCCTGCAGCCATGAAATTAGAATTACCGGCCCACATGCGGATCCACCCAGTGTTTCATGTCTCCCTCCTAAAACCATTGAGACCAGGTACGCGGATCGATACTCCACCGGATCCCGAAATAGTTAAAGGAGAACCAGAATACGAAGTTAAACGTATCCTAGACTCTAAGATGGTCCGGTCCAAGTTATACTACCTTATAGACTGGAAAGGTTATGGACCCCAAGAACGGACCTGGGAACCCAGTGAGCATGTTGACGTTCCACGATTAATCAGGCAGTTCCTCTGCAATAACCCCACTAAACCTGGGCCAGAGGGGAAACCACCCATGAGAGGGACCTTGAGGGGGAGTGCTGTCATGGCCACAGGCCCCAGAACACAAAAAACATACCATCTAGTGATGGGGCAATGGGTCAATTGACTCACGTATGTCCCTTTGGGACCTATAAACACAGGGGCCCTGGCTGGACTCAGTCCTGGCACCTTTGGCATCAGGCTCATATAGAGATGTGAGCAGGAACACTTTATTTCAGTGCAGGAGTGCTTTTATTTTACAAGAACTTTCCAGGAGCCGAAAGCCTTTATTCTAGAGAAAATCCGCATGTGCTGATTTATCGGGTGTGTCTCCCTAGGCCTGGTCTTCATGTGCTGGCTCATCGGGTGTGGCAGGGTGTGGCAGGCAGGATGAACATGGTGGACATGGCTTCAGAAGCTCAGCTACATAAGCTGCTCCATCCTTAAGGCCAGTGCTTCACGTTACTGTACACTCGCGTGCAACATAACACTCACCGCCGCTTGCACCAGTTTACTTATCTTTAAACCAGGCGTTCTCCTGCATACTCACCTCCAGGAAACCGGTGCTTCATAACTTCATCTGCAGACTCATCCCCTGACATCCAGTGATCTTGATCCTGATGCTGCAGCACTGCATTCCACATCCATGAACTTGGACCCTGTGAAGAAGAAAGACAAGGTTAGAACATCTCACCTAGGACTGTGCCACATTTGAACCCTGTACGCCCCCTAGTTAACAATTTACCAGCTACTGTACCGCTGCAGCTTTGTTCCTCCTTCCCTCCGGCTGTCGCCTCAAGCTCCGCAGCTTCTGCCGGGCCGGCAACATCACTTGCAAGGGAAGAAAGCAAAAGAGCAAACATCAAAAGTGGAACGGACAGCAATACAAGACAAACAACTTTACAATACAACAAAGACAGACAAGGAAAGATAATAGCAAACAAGAACACTTACCTGAAGTATAGTGGCTTAGTCGCAGCAGGACTGGACTAGCATGTGCAAGAGACCAGTGAAGGAACACGGTCCAGATTGTACAAGCGCCCCTGCCAGAAGCAGCAGGACGGAGTGCTTGCCAAAACTAATCAACAGGTTTGCTTTTCAAGGACAGCGCATCCCACAGGTACCACGGTTTGGGAGAAGGGGTCTGGACGGGGATCAGGCGCACAAGCTGGCATACTCACGCCTCCTATTCTCCATGCAGTAGCAGTCCCGAGCAGCATCACCTATTGCAACCAGTCACCACATAAGTGCAGAGGGCAAAGTCGGACCTGAGCGACCTCACCCCCAGGAGGGCTGCAACCATGCCCCAACGCCTCCGCAGTGACCAGGTGAGCGTAACATGGACTGACCACACAGCAATTTTCTTCTCTATACCACTGACCACATCAGCCAGCGACCAAGGCCACACATGACTATAACCAACCCCCAACCCCCCTCATTCCACTATGGAATAAAGTCATTATCTCCCCAGATCTAGCAAACTCCCTCCTCAACTCTCTCCCTATACTTGCCATCCAGGAAGGTCCACCATTGATCAAACCCGTTCACCTCTGGCTTTCAAACGCCCTCACACCCCTCACTCAGACAAAACTCATCTCTCAGAGATCAGGACCCACACCCAGGTGGTTCACTGCCAACCTCAAATCACTAAAAATCCTCAAGCACCATCTGGAACGGATCTGGAGAACCATCCCTACATCCCTGAACAAAACCGCCCTGGCAAGAATAATCCATGCATACAGACTTAAAATCAGAAAAAAAGGAAAACATTCTATGGGAACAGAATCCTAAACGCTTGAAACCCGAGGAAGGAACTGCATAGAATCATCTCTGAATTCAACTCCCCAGACTGCTCCAGCCCCCCCACATCTCCCAAGCCCTATGTGATACATTATCATTACACTTCCACAATTTCGCTATTGACACACACTCTGCCATCATTTCTGAATTGGAGCACATGCCCCAAACCTACTCAATCACAGGCCAAACCCTCATCAAACCCCCCTTTGATACAAACCTTCAACTGTTTCTCTCCCATTTCACACAAGTGGTTCCTCTCACTCCTAACACAAAGCTGCCCATCAGGCTCCCCTGAAGAACCCTGCCCACCCTTCTCAAAAACATCCTAGCCTCAACCTGTGCAGACAGTATTGCATTGTCTATCCTCAATCACTCACTTACATCAGGATCCTTCCCAGAATCCCTAAAAACCTCCTACATCAAAACATTCCTCAAAAAACGTATTCTCAACCCACTCCTTCCCAAGAGCAGGCCAATCTCCAACACATGCTTCATGGCCAAGCTCATGGACCGCACAGCATACAAGCAGCTTGGCCTTTTCACTGAAGCCAACAACCTCCTAAACACTGTGTAATCGAGTTTCAGACTGCTCAGAGGAACAGAATCCTCCCTAGTATCTGTTTGGGACGACCTAAAAAGAACAGCTGATGCAGAAGGATGTGCTGTACTCATCCTCCTTGACCTCGCTGCAGCCTTTGATACCATCAATCACACTGTTCTACTAGACAGGCTACAAACACTAAGAATCAAAGACACATCCCTCTCATGGATCTCCTCTTTCATCTGAAATTGCTCACAAATTTTGCTCCTCCACCCAATCACCTCCACCGAACAACCAGTAACAAAAGGGGCCCCGGAAGGAGCATCCCTATACCCCGTAATCTTCAACCTTTACCTAAACCCCCTGGCTGCAATGATCTGCTCCCACAATCTAACTTGCTACAAACACGCAGACGACACCCAGGTTATCCTTAAAATCCCAAAATTGCCAGTCTCTGACAGTTCAGACCTATCTTTATGCCTCTCGGACATTGACCACTGTATGCCATCCAACCACCTCATCCCCAACTGTGTGAAAACTTAAACCCTAGTCTGCGGGAAAACAACGCTCCTTCACCAACTGTTTCCTTGGCTGCACTCCCTCGTACCCGCATCAGCTACTTCCAACTTCCTCAGCTGCACAATGGACACGGACGTATCCTTCTCTCAACACGCCACCTCTGTATCGAAAATCTGTTTCTTCCATCTACAGATTCACAGGCGTATTTTTTCTTACCTCACCTATCCTCACCATTTCTCAGCCATCAGCTCCATCATCCACTCCCATTTAGACTACGTAAACTGCCTTTACCTATGCACGCCAGTGTTTCAACTAAGAAAACTGCAAAGAATCCAAAATGCTGCAGCACACCTGCTCATCAACCTGCCCCCCAGAGAACACCTCAGACCTACACTAAAAGTCCTCCACTGGCTCCTGATTGGTCGACGCACAACCTTTAAAGTCATGTGGATCACCAAGCAGCCCATCCATAACAAACCGCCCTGAATTCCTTCAAGATAGAATCCGGTGCTACCAACCCTCAAGAAGTCTAAGATTGCCTAGTTGTCCCACTTTACAACTCCTCCAGACTGGGTGGATCCTCGTTCTCCATCAAGCGCTGATAATCTGGAACTGCCTAACCCTACACATGTGCAATGTTGAAAATCACCTGATATTCAAAAAGGCCCTCAAATCCTGGTTTTTCCCTGACTCCTCTTGAAACCTTCCCCCCTATCTAAACTATATCGCTGTACCGAAACACTACAAGATTCCTATCCACCAATCACAGCACGGATGCCAGCCATGCTCGCAGCGGCTCATCGTGACAAACTATCATCCTCCCCATGCACATCAACACTCGTACCCATAAATACACCAGGGATGCGGGCAGCTTTTGCAGAGGCACCCCGTAACAAACATTTGCCCTCCCTGTTTTCCCTCACCACCTAGAATGCACCTATGGCTATGCCATCCTGGCCTAGCAGCACGCATAGCCATCCACACTAAAACCCCTGACGTACCTCAACATGTCTGCCACTAGTATACAGTGACAACCAAGTAAAATAGAATTGGGTCTAGCTGGGTACACATTAAATCTTCAGCAATAGAACTCTACGCTAAACCACCAACAGCACCCACCATATGCCTGACATTTGGGCTGATTATTGGAGCCCAGCCAGCCAACTAAGTCCTAGTCTGGCCAAAATGCACAGAAGCATCTCTTAATCTAAACTCTTAGAACCTCCTAGACATGGACTGCGGTCACCAAGGGTGTTCCAACCACAAAGCACATTGAGGCCATACAAATGGGGACAAAGCGCTATATAACAAAAGAATACAATACAATACAAAGGGAATTTGTTTCATTTTTAGTTTGTGTTAATTGGGCTAAGGATCTACACAGTTTTGCCCCCCAGTGACTATAAAGGGAAAGGATTTAAGGCAAGCAGATTCCCCACATTTTGGTTGCAAAAGGTTCAATTCTACTTACATAGAAAACCTCTGTTTAAAATTCAGGACAGGCAGCTGCATGTTAGGGCCCTCTGGGATGATAGGGCAGGAATCTGGTCACTCCTCTCCTCAGGATGGTCCCCGGTTCTCTACCATATGGTCCAGTCAGCATTGTAGGCCTCCCCAGCAGCAGACAACACCAATAGACAGCTCCACCAAAATGCAATTTCTGCAATTTCTTCTGGAGTTTCCTTCCTGCTATCAGATGGTGGGTTTTAGCAGCCCTGTTGATGGTATTTTTTAGCAGCACATCTGATGGTAATTTTTACCAGCTCTCCTGATGGTCATTTTCAGAAGCTCTGTCCTTCCTCCTAGTGCATTCGACTTTATATAGCAGTGATGACACCTTCAAGTTTACAATATTCTGGCAGTACCTTGCAAGAGTTCTTGCAAATAGGATTGGCAAGTCAGCCTTCTCTCTCTTCCCAACACCTGCCTTTTTCTATGGATTGGTTTAAGAGTCTGGAGCGGACATATGACAATTCTCATTTGTAATCGCCTTTTGTTCTCATGTCACAATTTTGGCAAAAACTAATTATGTATCAAAACTTCATTATTTTACTAATAACTGCTTTAATGTATATATTTTCTGCTTCAGCTAATGAGAGGGAATGTAATATAACAACAGCCAAGTCTGCACCATGTTGTAAGGCTGTGTGCAATTTTACAAAAAGCATAATTGTTAGGAACAGGCAATTTATCATCAACATTCCTAATTTCACTCTCCACCTGTTCACCAACTCTTACATTCGGGACATTTCAGATCAGCCAGGAACCTAGTTTAAATGGCCATTACAGTTCTCCAAGTTACTGGTGGATGGATTTTGTATCTAGAAAATCACCTGGAAATGATCTAATAAATGACACATAAATGAAGAAAATCCGACTTATGGTTTTTGAGAAAAATGCCTAAATGATACCAGTCCTTTTAAACAAAGGGAATCTTCATATATGAAAACATGAGCTTCCCTTCCTCTATGCCATTTGCCACTCTGGGCCAGTATTTTTATTAGTCTCTTTGAAGTTGGTTGCCTGTTTGAAGTTTTAGTTTCAGCTCATAAATAGGGGATGCATTTGCTACTCAGAGACCTCCACTGTAGATAACGAGCTGGGCCAGCACTGTGGTTTCACAAGGCCTGTCCTCTTATTTTCAGGGGGCCACTATTCCAATCTGAAAGGCATCAATTTCTTGTATTTCTTTCAAAGTTCAGTCCCAACTAATTGTAGCCCATGCTGTCACAGCTCCTCTCTACATTCCAGGGATGCACCAGCCAGGGCCATTTGTCTCTGCACAGAGTCCAGCCTTCAGGGACAGCAGCTTTCATGCACGCCACATTTTATTGCAGTTGTAAACACTTGGGGTCCAAGCCAAGCTGGTCATGGGGAAGTGTTCTTTGTGAAGTTTGCCCACCCACAAGCCAAAAGGTTTGCTTCGAGCCTACAGAAAGTTTTTTCATGTATGCAAAATGAGCTTTACTTTTCAAATATTGGCTGGTATTTTGCCTGCGAAAACATAATATACGTTACTGTTTGTCAACACATGTATTTTCCCTGACATTTTTACGTTAGCAGGGGTAAACATTTTTACATTTAAACTGCAAACACACATGCAAGCCATTTTTGTTTCAGTGTTTAAAAATCCAGTTTTTTCATTTGAAAGGCACCATTAAATGTATTCTTGATTTGTAAATTAAAATGCTCTTTTTCCTTTGTTAATGACAGGTAGATTTTTTTCACATGGCTCTTCAGTTTGGGGCCTTTGATTACACCCCACATGCTCCTCCCTGTTCTTCCATGAGTCTTTTGTGGGAATGAGCAGGGCAGAGTTGGGTTTTATTCAAAGTCCCCTTTTCTCTTTTTTCTTTTACTTCATATTTTCCTTTCTGTTCGAGCCTGCCTTCATTCGGGAGTGGACACTCCAGTCTTTCCTTTTGTCTCTGGGTTGGGGTGTATGGCACAGCACCCCCTTTCGTACTTCATTAGGGAGTGGGCACTCCAGTCTCCCCTTCAATCTCTGGACTGGGGATGTAGCACAGTACCCCCTTTCTACCTTCATTAGAGAGTGGGCACTTCAGCCTCCTCTTCCATCTTTGGGTGGGGGTGTAACACAGCACCCCTCTGCTTCCTTCTTCCCGGGGTCTCTGCGGTTCTCAGCGGACTCCCCTCTTGCCTCCAAGCTGGGAATGAAAGAGGTTATTTATCCAAAAAATAGAAAAAAGAGAGGTTCAATACTATTTACCCCACCATATTTCCCCGCATGATGCACTTTTGCATAGAAAGTGACATCACATTTCAACACTTATATTCGAAAGAGGGAAACACTACATAAAACTAGACACAGTATTATACAACATGCATTTTGATAATTTATTCCCAAAGAATATGAATTAAAATACTCACTGGGTATAATTCTGCATCCAGGGTTTTCACTCCTTGGATGGCTCCTCTGCTTGACTTTCATTTGGCTCCTCACTCAGTCGTAAAGCTTGTCTGGGATGACAGCTTTTTTAACTGATTGATGTGGACCCATCTTTCTTCTGTCTGTTCTCCTTTTGGTATGTGGATCTTGTAGGCACCAGGGGATATTTGATCTACAATTTCAAAGGCACCATGCCAAGGTTGGAGAAATGTCCACTCCTTGGCCTTATTCCTTAGAAAATTGTAGAGGTAAACCTTGGGCCTCATTACAAGTGTGGCGGTCTGGATTTATGGGTGACAGTCGCACTGTACCGGCACCCATTTCCTGACTGCCAGACTACAAATCTGTGGTATGGGGCCATTGTGCCCAGCAGGTCTAACCTGCTGGGTGTAATGGCTGGCCCCCACCCGCAGAGTTTCCCAGAAGCACCAGAACCATTAGCAACGTTGCCAGTGCTTACCTTTCCCCATTCCCTTGCAGTCCTATGGGGCTCCATGGGAATGGGAACTAACATTTTCCGCCACCTGACTTCCCGATATGCGGGGACTTGCAATGTCCCGGTGGCACCGGGAAGTCAGGTGCTGGAAAAGTGTTATGAGTTCTGATGAGGCCCGTTTTCCCCTATTTCATATTCTTACTTGGTGGTCTTTAGGTCATAATAGATCTTCATTCCTTTAACAGACCTTTCCAAATTGCGATGAGCATAAGCAAAAGCATGCTGGAGGTGCGTCCTTAAATTTTCTATGTACTCATGAGTAGTGGATGCATTTATCAGTGTCTCTCCTGAGCTCTATAGAGCGAATGCTGCGGTAAAACAATTTTTCTTCCAGTCTTGATCTCAAATGAAGATATCTTTGTTGCAGAAGATGGTGTAGACCTGATAGTCATTAGGACAAGTGGTAATCGGATGTCCCAACTGGGTCCAGAGTCTGCCAGGAAATTCTTTAAGATACTCACAATTGTCTTGTTGAATCTCTCTACCCCCCGCTTGAGGCCAGTTGGTAGACAAAGTGGCATTTTCTTTTGTCCCCTAGAACCTCCCACATCTTCCCCATCACCTCACTGGTAAAATGGCTTCCTCTGTCAGACTCAATCCTTTGCGAGAGGTCTAAATGAGAGAAGACGTGGTTGATCATTAGTGCTGCAGTTGTCTCTGCCTTAATATTCGGGGCGTGAAGACATTCATGCCACAGTCAACATATACTTGTTTCCTCTAGAGGAGTGAATCATTGGCCCGATGACATCGACATGCAAATCTGACCAAGGCAGTGTCATTCCCTGTAGGGAAGCACTGTGTGTGAGTTAACTGTGTTGAAATTGAGCACACACAAGATACAACTTTAGGTAAGTTTCGAGGTCCTGGCCCATGTGTGGCCAGTTGGAAACCTCGCGCAAGATTTCCAATTTCGTGTGAACCTCCCTATGACCGGCATTGGCCGCGTCATAGGTGTGATTCAACATCAAGCTTCAGAATGAGGTAGGTACCACCTACTGGTCACAACCAGATAGGGCTCATCTTACCAACAAACCGTCTTGGATCCGGAACATCTTGGAAAACTTCATCAACACCCGCAGATCCTCTTTACCGGTACAGTCTGACGCTGTTAGAGGAAAGCTCATATGGTCTTCAATGTGCTAATAACATTTACCAATGATCAGGTCCTCTTTCTGTGCAGTGATCAAATCTGCATCTGGGGTATCTTTACTCCACTGGGCAGTCAAGATTTCAATATTCGCATGAGTGTGTGAGCTGGTGACAGCAGAAACTTTGATTTCACTCAGCAGGGATTCTATTTCTATAAAATCCCCATGCAGAACTCCGGTTTTAGCCAGCTGGTCAGCCAGGTAATTCCTAGTTTGGTCTGGCCCCTCTATCCTGGAATGACCTCTTATCTTCTTCCAATGGATGGTCATCTCATTGGAGGTCACCAGATCATCAATTGACTGGATCAGATTTGCATGCTTTAAGGGTTTATTGTTGGCACAAAGCATTCCTTGATTTTTCCAGTTAATCAGGCGCTTCATAAGCCCATTCCTGACATAATCAGAGTCAGTGATTATGACTAGTTGGTGATGCACTGCAATGAGGGTGGCTTGATGAACGGTCATTAACTCTGCAACCTGACTACTTCAGGGACCTATTTTGTAATTTTGTAACCAGCAGAGGGTTCTGGGTTATCGTTTACCCAGGCATTTCCAATGCCAGCCACTAGTTAGTTTTCCCTGTTGTTATACACATGGCAGGAGCACCCATCCACATAAATTGTGGGTATCCCCTGACACGTGTCTTCTTCAAAGACCTTGTGTGGAGAAGTTAACCATGCCTCCATGTTTTTATTGGTCATTAGACTTTCAACCTCGAGACAGTTTTCTTGAGCACAATCATGCAAGTCTGCCAACCCTTGCACTAGGGGACGCTTCTTGTTTTGGCCACACCTGAACTCCAAAGGAAAGCTTGCATGGACAGAATCCAGGAAGTTTTTCTGGAATTACTAATGTTTTCTGCCCAGATTCTATCACTTTGGATATATTTCAAGTGTTGGTGAGGAGTCTCGACAATGAGATGCTCTCCCTGTATGAATGGGAGATCATTTTTCAACACTGTACTTTCGCCACAATGTTGCCATGAGTGCTTTCTGGCAATCACTGAATTTTTCCTCCACAGAGGATAAAGTCTTGCTCGCATACGAGATGACTTTGTTGACCTTGTCATGCTTTTGATACAACAACGCTCTTAGGCAAGTATCTGAGAACCCCGTCTCCAAGAAGAACTCCTTGTTCTTTATGGAGTTAGCCAAACAAGAAGCCTGGGAAAGGCTTCTTTTTAGTTGTTTAACTGCCTTGACTTGTTCCGTTCCCCACTCCCACTTGACTCCAGCCTTTAATAATTGGACCAAGGCTCGAGTGACTTCTGCGTATTCTTCAATGAACATTTGACTATAATTATTGAGTCCACGAAGGCTTCTTACTTCTTGCACAGTAGTTGGGTCTTTTAATTTCAATAAGGCTTCCACGTTCTTTGCCTGGGGATTAAGACCCTCAGGGGTGATCTTGTACCCTAAGATGTTCGCTCAGATCTTACACCACTGTGCCTGTGGAAAGGACAGATTTGCTTCTGCTTTCTGAATCTGGTTTATCACATAGCAGAGTTCTCCTATGTGATCCTCCACAGTTGAGCTCCTGATCAAAACATCACCCACATAGGCCAGGTTTCCCCGTTCTCCCAAATCAGGCATGGCCTTATGTAGGAAGATGTTGAACTCATTGCTAGAGTATATGTACCCAAAGAGGTAAAGGCAAGCTTGTACTGGTCTTCCCAACTCACGGTTACAGTCCAGTAACCGTTGGTCAAGTCAATTGCGGTGTACAACTTTGACCCTTGGATCTGTGCCAGCCCTTGATTGATGTAGGAAGTGGCCTTCTTGACATGTGGACCCATTTGTTCAACTCCCTCAGGTCTGCACATAGTCCCCATTAACTTGGTTTGAGTATACCCAGTATCGGGTTGTTGAAGGTACTGGGAATCAGATGAATTATGCCATGGGATTCTAAGTTGTTAATAAATTCAGTGAGTGACTCAGCGAGCAGTAACCCATATGGTTTCACAAATACTGGAGCCATCTAAGGGTCTGCGGGTATGGTTGTTGGATGAATGGATGTGCATCCACAGTCATATGAGTCCACTAAAAAAGATATCTTGGAATTCCAGCAAGACCTTTTTTCTTTTCTATTCGGTCTCAAAGACATCAGCAAGATTGATCATTTCCTTGACATTGGCTTGGCAATTTCAGCTGTACCCTCCAGTTGGGTGGAAAGATCTCTTTTGATGGTGGCGATCTGGACAGGGCATCCGAGGTAGTGGTCCTTGATATCAAAACAGTCGTTTTGGATTGGTCCCATGATTTAATACCTCGGCTGCTCCCAAAAAGGGTAACTGTCCCTTCTCCCAGAGTAGCTCAGGTACTGGACATTTCCCCCATAATTTTCCATCCAGAATCTCCCTTCTCCCAGGTTCAGGGATGTATTGTCTTGGAACCGGGGAGAGACAGGAGGATTGTGTTGGACGTTCTGGTTCGGGGGATATAAGGGGGAAAAGTTCAGATTGGGAGATGGAGTGATAGTTCTGTCCTGAGAGAAGTTTAGAGGCAATATCCCGGGGAAGTTCTTACCTGACTGGTTCTCCCCCTTGGGGCGGGGGAGTGTATACATACTCCAGGATTAGTTTGGTACGCTTGTACCTAGGGCTTATATAGGTGGTAGAATCAGAGGGATGATTGTTCTGGGCCCCTGCCTGGCTACCATTCGATTAGGCCAAGTTGGGGGTCCCTTCTGCCTTCCATTTTGCTTGTTGGAAGAAGCGTTCCACTGGAGGGGTAGTGGATTCAGGGTTTTTTGGGGGTTAACTCTCAGCAGGCTTCTGGACCTCATAGATCATGGTGGCTTTTTCAATCACACAATCCAGGGTCCTATGCTCATGAAAATCATGCACCAACTGAGTCAGGATATATTTGGGAAGTGCATGGAAATATGTAGTTATGAACACCCTACTATTTGTGTTCACATGCCGAGAAGTCTGAGTAAATGCTCACTTCAACTCCTGCACAAACTCCATAGGCACCCGATCCTCCCCACATTGTAAATTATAGGCAGCCTTTACATACCTCCTGTGGTTTTCTGTGTGAGGAGAAATGTTTTATAATGGCCACCTTATAGGTAGACCATTTATAATGTCCTGTTCCTCAAATCCAGCAAAGAAATAGGAGTATTCCTGTGAGAAAGTCCATTCAGCAAATGCTATACAATTAATATTATTCCTGATCTGGAATAATGCCATCATCTGCTCATAACGTTCCAGATGCTCCCTGCCAATCTAACCATGATGAAACATGTTAACGCCTTATCTCCAACTACCACCTACACTTCCAAATTAATTGCACTAAGTCGCCAGTTCCTCACATCCAATAACTGTACCACATTAGCTAGGGCCCTGATATTATCCAAATTGGATTATTGTAATGTACTCCTACTAGGTACCTCTAACTCCAATCTGGGCAAACTACAATTAATGCAAAATATAGCACTTCGAGCAGCATTGGGACTAAAAAAGTCAGCCCACATCTCCAACATCAGAAGGGAGACCCACTGGCTACCCATCAAAGTTATAATTATTTTCAAGGCATTGTGCTTCACTCACAAATATCTCACCAAGAAAGAATCTATATACATCATTAATTCAATAGTCAAAATAAAATCTAGCAGAACACTGAGACCCAACAAAAAACTCCCTCCTCGCAGTCCCCAAGCTTCAAAAGCCTCAGAGCAGGGGGAAGCAGTTTCCCAGTCTTGGCCCTCAAACACTGGAGCTCTCTCCCTATAAACATCAAAAATGAAGACTCCGTCCAGAGTCTCAAAAAGTCATTAAAAATATGACTATTCAACCATTTCTAGTCAGTGGTACCTAACCAATTATATAAACACGATCATAATGATGTCTTCCACCCCGATTATAACTCTATGTAAATATATACGATCCATAGACAATCAACCCCACAAAAATGTAATGCCATGTGTTGTGGCCTAGGTTAAGGATTGTAATGTGAATCCATGTTTAGCCTGATTCACAACTGTATATACTGTAAAATGCCCCGTAATTGAATGTACTGTTTATGCTACCTAACTACAATTAACATGTCTGTAACTACGCCATGATACCTCAGGGTTTGGGCGTATTATACATGTGATAAATAAATATAATAATAAATAAATAATAATTTAACAAAAAAGAAAATTAAGCAAGACTACTCCCCCTTTGAATGCCTGCTCTGCAGGCTCTCTCTCTCTATACTGGCATTTTTCTCACTGTGGCCACTATCTACCGGCTGCACAGCCAAGTAGCTTCCTTCCTCTCTGAGTGGGCAGATCTCTCCTCCTCCCTCCTCACCTCTACTCCTCAACTTCTCCTACTCGTAGACCTTAAAATCCACTTGATGCTTCTTGTCCTTCTGCAGGAATCTTTTGCAACCCCTGTGACTCCCTTTCTCTCTCTATTCTTCCATCTTGCCTGACTTACTCTGCAGGGCACACCCTGGATGTTCTGATCTCCTCTCTCCAACCCTCTCACCACTCCTCTCTCCTGGAGTGATCACTTTCTCCTTTCCTCCCATCTCTCTCTCTCTCTCTCTCTCTCTCTATCCCTCAGGCAAAGCCGACTCCAGCACTGCCACATACCTTCCCGGTCATTCGACCAATGAAGCGTGTGTCAGTGGAGGCTTTTGCTGATAATTTCTCTCCTTCCTCTGCATCCTTGGCTGACTCACACCATGACACAGCCCTTTCTAACCTTCATCTTTCTAACTCTGACACTCTTGATGCACCTGCCCCTGTCATGAGGATCCGCTTGAAGCCCAAATCCAAGTGCAACTTCTGGTACGACTCAGACCTCGTCACCCTTAAACACAAGTGCATGGTGGCAGAGACAAAGTGGAGGGCAGCATGTGCACCCTTTGACAAACTGGCCTGCCGCCTGCTCCAAAGGCAGACTAAGAACAGACTCTCTGTCCTTGCCAAGAGGAGAGCTCAAATCCAAGCCTGCATCTCTGTGACATCTAACAACTCGGCCGAACTCTTCAAAATCTACTAGGAGTTGGACAATGTTGCTGCAGTCTCTACCTCTCCTGTTCCCTCACAGGCCCTCTGTATGGCCTTGGCTTCGCATTTCATCACTAAAACCAGGACATCCTGTCCTCTCTCTCTTCCTCTTCCTCCTCCTCCTCCACTCCTGGCCTTCTTGCGGCCACCTCTCCTATCTATCTATCTATCTATCTATCTATCTATCTATCTATCTATCTATCTATCTATCTATCTATCTATCTATCTATCTATCTATCTATCTATCTATCTATCTATCTATCTAAGCAGTTCTTATATTGCGTCATTTACCCATGGGCCTCAAGGCGCTCACATGACAACAAGAAACATAAAAGGGAATTGCAGAGAGGTAGGGACAGATGGAGAAAGAATTTAGCCTGTATTCATGTCAAAGAGATAGGTTTTTAACTGTTTT
Source organism: Ambystoma mexicanum (assembly GCF_040938575.1). Classification (NCBI taxonomy): domain Eukaryota; kingdom Metazoa; phylum Chordata; class Amphibia; order Caudata; family Ambystomatidae; genus Ambystoma; species Ambystoma mexicanum. The sequence goes on along the minus strand of NC_090929.1, from coordinate 1,317,169,857 downwards.
TTTTTTTAACTGGGCACTTGACACACATCCCTTAAGGACAGAAGGGAGCGGTTTCCAAAGACTCAATGCCCAGGCATGGAAGCTGGAGCCTCCAAACTTTTCAGAAGGAATTGGGGTTGCTGGAGAAGAGTATCTTTATTAGAGCAAAGGGTTCACCTGAAAGGAACCTTTGAGACACTGGCAGAGAGATACACTGGAGATTTGCCTGGCAAGCACTTGAACACACCGGTAGTACCTGTAAACCTAATTATTTGACTAACAGGCAACCAGTGTTGTTTCCTTCAGGCTTCTGAACCGATGGCCAATACCACAAATGGCATGCACAACTCGATTCTGAATCTCCTGAAGACTCTTAACATTCGCTTGGGAGGTTCCAACAAGAAGGGCTGTTACAGTAATCTAATTTAGTGTTAATAATAGTTGCCACAATTGTAGCCCCATTAGAATTGGAAAGGTAGGGATAAATCTGCCACAGCAAGTGAATAAAATAAGAGCGGGAGGACTTAAAGTAGAGAACAAGATTTTTAAAAGATAAGTGGGAGTCAAAGAAGACCTCTAATGTTTTGACTGATTCAGAAACCTTGATATTGTTTCCCGCCGTAGTAAAACTATTATAGGATAGGTCAAGATGGTTTAGCTTTGTTGGGGTGCCTAGAATAAGCAATTCTGTTTTCTTGCTATTTAAGGCCAGGGAATTTGTAGCCATCCAATTTGGTGTAGCACTAAATACTTCATTCACCCTTTCTAAGACTTTGCTATAGAGACCGGATATTTCTATCACAATCTGGGCATCATCTGCATAATTCGCAAAATGTACCCTCAGAGAGTACAGCAGGTCACACAATGGCTTAATATAAATGTTAACTAGAAGTGGTGAGAGGCAAGAGTGCTGAGGTACGACACACAGCAAGGAAGCCATTTGTGATTGTGTGGTACCCTTATACACATAAGTGGTTCTTGGACCAAGAAACGATCTAAACCAACCCACTGCAAGACCACTACATCCACCAACCTTAACAAGTTTATCTGCCAAGAGGGCATGATCAACCAGATCAAAGGCAGCAGACAAGTCTAGGAGAAGCAACAGTGCCTGGCCCCTCCTGTCGATTATCTCTGCTATATTGGATTTGAGATCTAATAGTGCAGTCTTGGTACCGTGATTCACATGGAACCCAGACTGACCAATAGCAAGGATATTATTTTGTTCCACAAAGTTCTGATATTGATTAAACGCCATCTTGTCCAATATTTTCCACAATAGGCCAGAAATCCAAGATCACAGGGATCTAAGTTATTTTTTAATAGTGGCAAGATCCAGGCCTCCTTGATGTTGTCTCCAGGGAAAGGAGTGGTTAATGAAAGTGGTTACCCAGTATACAAAGGAGCTCAGAAACTCTTGAAACAGCGAGGCAGGGAAGCTATCCCCTTTGCACGATGTTGGCTTCATCTTGAGCATACTATCCAGGACCTCTGCTTCAGATACCTCCTGAAAGGAGAAACAAGAGGGCACAGAGGTGATTGGCGAGCAAACGGGGGACATTAAATTCCCTGGAAATTAAAGTGAAATGAGTTTGTCTGCTATACATTGTTGGTGCGGATTCATTTTCAGGGCAAAACTGTCTTGGATCATCTGACACCAGTCATTATCCGCCTCAGTGTGGGAATCCACCAGGCTACCCTTTAACTCTTGTAGAACTATCAACAGTTCCCTAGGTTTGGATTTAGCTGCCTCAATCCTAGCATTGAGCTTCATTTCCTTGGCCCTCAGCAATGTGTTTTTAAAGGCCTTCACAGTTGCCTTGTAGGCAGAGAAGGATGTATCAGTTGGATGTTTACACCACTAGCATTCTGCTTTCCTCTTAGCTGTCCTAGCATAGAGATCCTCGGATTGAAACCACAAGTTATATGAGGTTGTCTTTTTTTAATATAGTGTTTCAAGGGTGCACAAGATTCGTAAATCTGATAGATAGCCAGCCTACCTAAAGAAAGACATAAAGTCATCAAGAGATATGTCATTATCCAAAGAGGGTAGTAAAGGAAGAAGAACAGAAGCACAAACCTCTTGGGTGATCCCTTTCGATTTCCTAGTGAGGACAATTTGTTTAGTAGGAAGGGATAGTTTTGTGATAGCAGAGGAAAGAGAAATCTCGAAGACAAGAAGATGATGATCTGACCATAGACAGTTCTGTACCATAACCGATACAACCTCCATGTTTATAGACACAATCCAGTTTAGGTTGTTGCCACCAGCATGTTTTACTTCCTTAGAATGTTGTTTGAAACCAAGAGTTGCTAAGATATTTAATAAAGACACAGCATCTCAGCCCAAATTACAATTGGCCCGCAAATTAAAATCTCCAAAAACTAGTAATGGCAAATGTGGTTTGGAGATACAGCCAAGAAGTGCCACAAATTGTTCCTCAAACAAAGGAGTCACTACTTGTGGCCTATATAATAGCAAAATGCTAAGGGTAGTAACGGAGTAGATTTTTATCTTAAATAGTATGGACTCACAAAGATCAAGATGAGGATTATCAGAAACATGAAAATTAAGGCATTTACGGAAAAATCAAGGCAACCCCCCTTTGCTGTGTCACGATCAAAATGCAGGATTTCATATCCCTTGGGCACAGCCAGTAGCTTGGCTGGAAAAAAGCCTTGTGAAACCATGTTTCAGTTATGACCACAAGGTCAAGTTTTAACTCAATTATGGAGTTTGGCACTTCTACTACATGACATACTAATGAGAGTGTATTAAGCAGTGCACACTTTAAATGTATTGTTTGGACAGGATGGAGGATTCTTGATTGAAGTGCTTGTCGTTACCTGTGTGTGTTTCATCCTCATTCTGTGTAGGTAGCACAGCTATCGAATACGGACCTATGTTAGTCAAGGGAAAAGAGACTGGGAAAATGGTCTCGCTCAGTTCAGAAGCACAATCATTCACCAGGAAGATTGGTGATTGTGGTGCCACCATGATGACATGATATTGGCAAACAGGAAGCCGAATGCTGGAATCACTGTATATTGGGCATGCCCAAAATGGAGCACAGCCCGAGACTATCCGAGCACTAACTGGCACAAACTGGCTATGACGTGCCAACTCTGACATGCCTGACATCGTCTTGAAAAGGAACAAAGAACTACAAAATAAGGAAAGGTGTAATTCAGAAGAAAGAAACACAGTTCATACGTACGTTTACAATACCAGGCACTCCAATTAATTAATCAGCCTCAAGCGTAAATATAAAAGCCCTGCAGTTTAAAATATGATATAATTACTAAAATGGTTCTAAAATACAACTAAGTGCAATTTAATTTGATAATTAATAAAAGTAGAATCCAGTTAATAACAATTCAGTCTAGCAGCAATTCATGTATAAGTAATGTAAGACTTGCGAGCTGCGTGTCGCTCGACTTTTAAATGCTGGCACAAACCCGTGTTGACACACCAGCCCTGATGCACATGACATCATCTTGAAGAGGAACAAAGAGTTACAAACATAAGGGGAAGTGTAGTTCCGAAGACATAAACACAGTTCAGAAGTAAATGTATGATACCAGGCAGCGACAATGCGTTACACACGTACTCCAATTAATTAATCAGCGTCACGCATAAATATAAAAGCCCTGCAGTTCAAAATCTGATATAATTACTAAAATGGTTCTAAAATAGAAATAAGTGCAATTCAAGTTGATAATTAATAAAAGTAGATCCTGGTTAATAACAATTAATTCTAGCAGCAATTAATGTCCTAAGTAATGTAAAACTGATCCCTTCTCTTCCTTTCCCTTGTTCACCCCTGACAATGTTTCAAGACAAGTCTGATCTATGAAAGTCTTGTCAAAACAGGTTTGTCCCTGTTTTTCCAGAACCATTGACACCCTTGCTCCAGCCTTGGCTGATTTCTGCAATCAATCTTTTGCCACTGGATCCTTCCCCTGCCCCCTCAAGCACTCCCTTGTGCACCCCCTCTTAAAGAAGCACTCTGCTGATCCTTCCACTCCGGCTAAATATCACCCAATATCTATTGTTCCTTTCCTTGGCAAACTCTTGGAAAAGCTGGCTATCTCCCAGCTTAACCTTCATACTGAATCTGTTGGTTATCTCCATGACCATCAGTCTGGCTTTAGAGCGGCCAGAAGCACGGAAACTGCTCTCCTGAACATCTGTGAAGACCTGCTCTCCAACCTTGATTCTAACCTTCCTTCTGTTCTCATTCTCCTCGATTTTTCTTCTGCTTTCGACATGGTCAACCATGCCATCCTGCTCAAACACCTCTGGCCCTGGCCTCGCTTACCTCCTTTCTCACTGCCCGACCCTCTCAGGTCCAACTGGGGTCCTTCCTCTCTTCTATCCCTCTCTCTACCTGTGGTGTTCCCCAGGGGTCTAAACTCTCCCCCTGGCTTTTCAAACAATATCTGGTACCTCTTGCCGACCGCATTGCTGGTCTCTGCTCCAACTTTCAGTGTTATGCGGATGACACCCAGCTCTCTTTTAATCTCCTCTCGGCTGCCTCTCCTCCTCTCTCATTCCTGACTGTTTGTCTGCAATTCAGGAGTGGTGTGCCGCCAATGATCTCTACCTTAATGCCAGTCAAATGGAGATCCTCCTCATTGAAACACCAGCTCCCTCCTTTCCTCTCTTTCTCTAACTGTCCACTCTGGGTCCTCTTCCTGCTTCTACCTGTGAGGCTAAGAACCTTGGGGTCATCTTCGACTACACTCTCTCCTTCTTTCCTCACATTTCTGACATCTCTAAGAAGTCAAACTGTAAGCTGCTCCTCCTCAGAGGTATTCTTCCTTTCCTCACTTTCACCCAGAAGCTCACTGTCTCCAGAGCTATGGTCCTCTCAAGGCTGGACTACTGCAACAGCCTCTTTATAAATCTTGCTGCCTCTACTCTCTGTCCTCTACAATTTATCCAGAACAGGACTGAAAAACTCGTCCTTGGCCTCAAGCCCAGATATCTTATCTCTCCAGCTCTGAAATCTCTTCATTGGCTTCCAATGGTGGTAGGGATCAAGTTAAAGACCCTCTGCATGTCCACAAGGTGTTCTGCGGCCTGGGACTGCACTACCTCTTCCTAATTATATCCCATCTTGAGTTCTCCGCTCATCCACTTCCAACTCTCTGAGGGTCAGTCGATTTTTCCAAGCAGTGAGTTTGGGGCAGATCTGTTTCTTCAGCTGGGGAAGCCCTGTGAAACAGCCTCCCTGCCTCTTTCAAACTTGAGCAGAACCATCTCTGGTTCTGGAAGCAACTCAAGTCCTTCCTCTTCGCTTCCACTTTCTCTCTTCCTATCGCCTGCTGATAACCCATCTGTTCCACGCACTGAGCACCTGGCCACCCTCTGAACTTGGGCCCAGGTCCCTGCTGGTCCAGTTCCCCTAGCACTTGTGATCTGTATCTGTAACCCTACAGTCTCTACACTTATGAGACACCCATTGGCAGCACATCCTGACTACCTGCACCGAGCCACCTGCTGGTTGCACTTTTGATTACCAGCACTTCTCCACCCCCCTTGCACTTATCCCCTTCCCCTTCCCTGCACTTGCACGATCTGAATGACACAAAACCTAGTAAGATTGTTGTTTTGTGCTCCCTTTGCTTCCCCCTCTTTGTCTTGTTGCACCTACAAACACTTGCGTACAGGCACGTTATAACTGCCATATCATATCTCATATCATATCAATTTCCTTGGTGAAAATCTCATCCTTGTTTCTCTCGTTCCTTATTTCCTGTTGGTAGTCAGAGAGCTGGCTTTTTAATTCTGACACTTAGGCCTGATTGGCGTCAAGCACCCTGCTCTGAGCTACCAACCGATCTTTTGTTTGCTGCACCTCATGCTGAAGTGATTTATTCTCCCTCTGTGAACCTTGTAAGCTGCCTTCATATTCAAGTCGATTTTCCTTCCTTTTTCTTGCTCTTCCCTACAATTTGCTGCCTCTAATAGTTCAGCTTCTATTTGTCTCACATGCCCTACTAACTCATTTTGGTTTTCATAAATTCTGGTTAGTTCCTGAGGACCTGACTGTTCCTTCTCGGAATCCACTTTCAGCCAGAATGCATCTTGGTCTTTGATCAGCTGCAAATGTCATTGTTTCAGAATATTTACATTCTGCCGCATTTCATCAAACTCTTTCTGTGAGTCCATCTCTTTAATGATGGACTATTCTCCCTTTCCAATTCCCTAATTTGTTGTTTGGGTTCCACAATGTCATCTAACAACCTTCTATTATACATATTCTGATCATTTACCTTATGTTTCATTGTGCTCAAATTTTCCACACATTCTGTATGTGCATTTTGCAGTGCAGACAGCTTTGTTTCAAGCTCTGCACTCTCTTGCTGCTGGGTTGTTAAAACATATTGTTCCCTGAGACTTTCTTGTTTTAGCTCGTAAATATGGTTCTGCTGTACTTGATCTTCTTACTATTTAAGGTCGTTCTGCGCCTCATTTAGATTCTCAGTCTGGCTCTGTGCACAGGCCTCACTCTTCTGCACTGGCTCCTCCACTAATAACAAGTGGTAATATAGATAGGTTTTGAGCGGAGCCATTTGGATCAGTTCTTCTTGAGCATTTCAGGTAATATACAATGCCTCTAATGATTTGTGCCATATCCCACCTTCACACCAAATGTCAATTCCTTCTGATGTTACATTTTGCATCTTTTAGCTTGTCAGATCCCTGTCCACTCACCACAAATGAACAGCTTTGTAAGGAAATGTCTCCTGGCATCGTCTAATTAAATTGTATTAATTAATTATTTTTTAAATATTACCCTATTCCTGCTTAATTTCCAAACGCAATGCCACATCATGATCAATTCTTAGACAATCTTATTCATTCACCTTTCCACCTCCTTGGTGTCAAGTCCTTGCAGCACTTTAACAGGGCAACAATGCATTTCCCTCCACCTTAAAGGAATTACATCAAAATGAATGGTCTGTCACCATGAACTTGTCAAGAGTCAGAAATAGCCAGCCAAATACCGGCCATGATCCCCCCAGTTTGTAACGTGTATTGAGAGGCCACCTTCAATACTGTGAGTTCCTTCACTCTCCAGTAAAGTTGTCACGCAGCAAATTATTTAATGGATTCTTTTATTCAGCCCTATCTCCAATTCATTTTATACCCCATGGATCCCTCCCCTTGAGCTGCCAATGAACCAAGAACCAGACCGGTGTACAGGAAATATATTATGTTCATTTGAATTAGATGTTAAGAAAAATCACATAAACTACACCTGCCACCTTCTGTGTGGCTCACAATCAACTTCTTGTTACTCAAATAAATCACACAAATTAATTGGAGAAACACACAAATCACAGTACTTAATCTCAATTTCAATTCAGGAAATAATTAGCGCTGGTCAGTGAATACGACCAATTACAAATGTAGTGCTGTTCAATTTTGATTTTCCTGTGCACTTAAAAGGCTAGCAAATTAGTTTTCCACATTTGGGAAAATGCATATGGCCATTATTTCACCCACACGTTTGGTTTAAAATAAACACAGGGTGATTTACGGTTTGTTTTTTAGACAACCCCCTCTGACTTCATGTACTCCAAGAGGTAGAATCTGGATGTATAAAATAACTGTGACCTGCATAATAATAGAAAATTATGTAGAAATACTGATTGCTCTATCTTTATTGTGGTCGATCAAGCTGAAGAATGGAAAGTGTTTAAATTGTATTTAATCATGAAACATGGTGTCTTATGAATCAAAAAGGACAGAAATCACATTTGTTTTGGAAAAATGCCAAATAAAGTATATAATGTTTGGATAATTCATGTGTATTTGTTTTATTATGTTTTTATATCATGAAATGTATTTTTGAACGGCTGTTTTTTACAGCTATATCAAATACAAATAAAACATTTAAACAAGGCAACCCCCCTACTTTGGTCTGGGTCGGTGAAGTCTGGCAGAAAAATTAGGATGATATACGAATTTTAGATTTCAGACCCCCCTCCACTGAAAGACATGTGTTAGGGGAAAGTTGGACAGAACGGTTGGACAGATAAGAACAAAGACATCCCTTTTTCTTAAAGAAGTCAGGGTCAACAGGACAAACAGGATTACCCAATTAAATTATAGGCTATAGTTTTTCAGCACACACTGGGAGTGAGCTTTGTTGTCATGATCTCTGCTTACAAAAGATCAGGACTTGCCCGACTCCCTTGGAAGCAGACCCATAACCCCGGTTCCGAGTGCCAGCCAGTCCCAATTGGGACCTTTTGGACCCTGTCCTGGCGCCAGTGGCACCAGGCTCATAAAGATGCCCAGTCCCAGCGCTGGAAGCGCCGGGCTCATAATGCTTGGGTGGACTTACCTGCAGCAGACCATGCTGCTTACTTACCTACCAGTTGAACCCCTGATCCTCTTCTGTTTGGGACTACTTTTCCTGTTGGGTGGGGCAGGAGCCACTCCCTAGGTTCAGAACACTGGAACTCTTCTGGAAAGCAGGAACTCTTTTCTTACCTAGGCGTGGCTGTGGAAGGAGACACCTAAGCACTACAGGAGGCTATTTAAACCACACCCGATGGATGAATCTTGCTTTGCGTTATTCTGCATTCTCTGCAGCAGAACGCTCATCGTGTCTTCTGCTTCTGATCCTGGGCCTAAGGGAACAAAGGCTTACCATCCTGGAATCCAGTCTTCAGCAGCACCTGTAAAGACAAAGAAAGAACAGGTTAGCACTACGGTCTTCAGTGGCAGCGCATCTCTTACCTGGTCCATCGGCTGTCACCAACGCCTCGCGCTGCATTCCGGCATCTGAAAGACAAAGGCTTACCTACTCTTCGCATGCTCCGGAGGTCTTCGCACTGCATTCCGGCATCTGAAAGACAAAAGCTTACCAGCTCTTCGCACGCTCCGGAGGCCTTCGGCGCTGCATCCCGCATCTGAAAGACAAAAGAAGGTGCGTTTAAAGACATTGGGCAACTTTATTACTCACGTGCCATTACTCCTTCCCACGCCGAATCCAGTGGGTATTCCAGCACCGTTCAGCTTCTCTAAAGCTCCGAACTTGTACCTGCAAGATAAAAGGGACAGTTAGTGCGCATCGTGAAGCAGGCTACAAGCGCTTACTTACGTGCTTCCAGGCGCTTCTATTCCTCACGCGGGTTCGATCCTCAACTCTCATCAGCCCGCCATCCGCCATCGGCGGTACCCTGCAAAACAAGAGATATCATTACAAAAGACTTTTAAGACATTTGAAGTGCCCAGAACTTACCGTTCGTGCAGTTAATGACGGACAGCAGTCCTCTGAGGTCAAGAGGCCTGCACCCTTATCCAGTGAAGAAACTGGTTACGGCACCCTGCCCCGAGGCAGATGGAGAGCTCGGCGTTCACTTACCTAAGGTGAGGGTGTTAACCTTTGGGGTTCTACAGGAGAAGAGAAAGGGAAGAGGAGAGAGGCACCCAATAACCCCAGTTCATTAATCCCATATTTTCTATCTGCAGACATCTTACTCTTCGAGTCAGACATACAGTGCACAGAGGTCCAGCCCAAAGAGCCAACCGTGTGTTACACATCACCTTTGAAGATACGGCATTCACCCAGTCAAGACCGGCGCCTCTGCGGGAATCAGGTGAGCGTTACAGAACGCAAAGCCTATCGCAAAACTCCCACCCAGGCGCTATGGAAACCTCGGATACCGACCAACTAGCCCAGTTACTTGGGGAACTAAGAGCAGAAGTGCATGCAGCCCGTCAGGAAACGAATGCTCTAAGAAGGGAACTGATTATTTCCAAGGAGCGAACAGACGATCTCGCTAGACAATTGCTACAGTCACAAGCCGGACAAACTCCGTTACCCGCATCAGGGGCAAATCTTCCTTCAACATCCTCTATGAACCCAGTGCAGATCAACCTACCTGGGAATGTACCTCTGGCTCCGCCCGAACGATTTTCTGGTGACCCAAAGAGGTTTGCAGTATTTATTAATCAGTGCCGGTTGCACTTCTTATGCCGGCCAGCAGCCTTTCCAACTGATCAAGCTAAGGTAGCTTTCGTGCTTTCGTACCTTAGTGGCAATGCGGTTCTCCATGGTTTTCAAGCTTTTCAGCTCAGTATGGAAAAACTGTTTGCAAGACATTCACAGGGACAATGAGCTCCTTTCATTGCGACAGGGTAATCAAGACCTTTTGGCTTATATTGCGTCTTTCAACAGACTGATAGTGGAAACTCGATGGCCTGAGGACAAAAGGATTACGCTGTTTTATAGAGGTCTACGTGGAGAGCTCAAAGATGTGTTAGCCCAAGTAGTGAATCCCCCGCAAGACTGTTCAGACTATATTGACTTAGTCGTTCAAATTGACCACAGACTGCAGAACAGGAAGGCCGATCGTTCCAAGTTTGATGCTCGAGTATTTTCCAAACCACCAACTCCTACCAAAGGAGTAGACTCCGGGGAACCCATGCAAATAGGGGGCCTGAAAGGACCACTAACACAAAAGGAGCGGGAAAGGAGAAAACAGGTGTAATTATGCCTCTATTGCGAAAATCGGGGCACTTTCTTCGAGACTGTCCGGTGAAACCAGCCAAGAAGGCAGTAGGAGCTGCAGTTACCAGGGTCACAAACTCTGAGCAGGGATATGACCTCGCCCGACAAGAATAGAGGTCCTCTTGCCGAGCGTTAAAACCAGTTCCGTGACCTCGCATTTCGTGATACCTATGGTCCTCATTAGCCCTGAACATCCGGATCGATTACATGCGATTGAAGCTTACGTCGACAGCGGTGCCATCGGCAATTATGTGGATCATGAAATGGTTTTGAGGATGAATCTGACTCTTTGTCCAAAGGCTGTAAAGGACGTCATTACTACGATGGATGGTACGGAGATAGCCTCCGGACCAGTAACGCATACCACCCAAGAAGTGACGCTAGTAAGTCAGGATGGACACCATGAGAAGATCGTGTTCGATGTGATCAAGGCCCCTCAGTTCCAGATTATTCTAGGAATTCCTTGGTTAGAGAAGCACAATCCTCAGATCGATTGGCGAGCAAGAACGGTTCAGTTTCCAGAATGTGTCTCTACTTGTCACCCTCGACCTGGTGTTGCACTGGCAGCAATTTCCTCGGAGGCTCCCCAGTTACCTCCTGAATACCTAGAATTCCAAGATGTTTTCCGGAAGGATCAGGCTAACTCTCTACCTCCTCATAGGTCTTATGACTGCCAGATAGACCTGATATCTGGATCTACTCCTCCTTGTAGTAGAATTTAGGCCCTCACCGAGCCTGAGAATCTTCACCTCCGACAATACCTGGATCAATACCTAGCGAATGGGTTTATTCGTCCTTCCAAGTCCCCTGCTTCCTCAGCTTTGTTCTTCGTTCCAAAAAAAGAAGGGGACCTTAGAACTTGTATAGATTATCGCGCCCTGAACCAGATCACCGTTAAGAATAGATATCCGTTACCTTTGATCCCTGAACTCCTGGACCAAGTCAGAAAAGCATGCATATATACAAAGCTGGATCTTAGAGGAGCCTACCACTTGGTACGAGTAAAAGAGGGCGATAGATGGAAGACGGCCTTCCGCACCAAGTATGGGCTATTTGAATATCAGGTCATGCCCTTCGGACTTTGCAATGCCCCGGCCGCCTTTCAATATTTTATGAACGATGTCCTCAGAGAGCTCATAGATGTGTGTGTTGTTGTTTACATTGACGACATCCTCGTTTATTCTTCATCGGAAACTGAACATCGGAAACACGTGAAAATGGTCCTCGAGAGATTGCGTCAACACAAACTTTTCGCTAAGTTGGAAAAATGTGTTTTCAACGTGACTGAAGTTGAATTCTTGGGATTCATATTATCACCTAGCGGAGTGCGTATGGATTCAAAGAAGGTCGATGCAATTCTCAAATGGCCATCGCCATCCTCCGTAAAAGGTGTTCAAAGCATGTTAGGCTTCGCTAACTTTTACCGCAGCTTTATCCCCGAATTCTCTCGAATAGTCCAGCCCATCACCGCCTTGTTAAAGAAAAACAAACGTTTTGAATGGTCTACTGAGGCGGAACAAGCTTTCCAGAATTTGAAGACTAGATTTATCTCTGCACCGATCTTAAAACATCCTTGCCCAGAACTCCCCTACATCGTTGAAACTGATGCTTCGAGCCTTGCCATGGGGGCAGTTCTATCACAAAAGGACCCAGTAACCAATCAGTTGCATCCCGTGGCATTTTGGTCCCGCAAATTCTCGCCTCCTGAAATCAATTACACTATTACTGATAAGGAACTTCTAGCTATCAAGTCCGCCTTTAAGGCTTGGCGGCATTATCTTCTGGGGGCCCGACACACCGTTACTGTGATTACAGATCACCGAAACCTGCAATATTTGAAAACCGCAAAAGCTCAATCCTCTAGGCAACTCCGTTGGGCACTATTCTTTGCCGAGTTTGACTTCATAATTACCTATCGACCTGGTACAAAAAACGGTAAAGCTGATGCCCTTTCTCGGATGGGAGTGGAAGAACATTTGATCAATCCTAAACCTGTACCTATCATTCCCGAACAAAGAATTCTAGGTGTAATCGCCACACAATCCATAGAGGAAGTTAAGGATAAAGCCAGGCTACTGGTAACTCCAGCAGACATACAGAATTGGCATCTGCAGGGAAAGGACTTTACGGTGAAGGACAACCTATTATATTTCCAAGAACGGTTATACCTGCCCAGCACAGATTTACAGAAAAAGGTAATCTCTTGTTATCACGATTCTTTAATGGAAGGACATCCCGGTATGACCAAGACCTCGGAAAAGATCAAGCGCTACTTCTGGTGGCCGTCTTGGAAAAAAGATATCAGAGACTTTATAATGTCCTGTGGAGTATGCGCCCAAAACAGGAGTCAAAAGGAAAAACCAGCCGGCCTCTTACGCCCTATTGACATCCCGCCTCGCCCTTGGCATACGCTTTCTATGGACTTCATCACCGATCTACCTCCATGCTCCGGATACAATACGATCCTAGTAATCGTGGACCTATTCTCCAAGATGGCGCATTTCATTCCACTCAAAGGCTTACCAACAGCAGCAACTCTGGCCCGAGAATTTCTCGAAAACATCGTCCGACTGCACGGTTTTCCTTCAGTTCTAATTTCGGATCGAGGTAGTCAATTTATTTCTCATTTTTGGCGAAGTTGCTGTCGGTCGGCTCAAATTGATGTGAGACTTTCGACCAGCCACCACCCTCAAACCGACGGACAAACCGAGAGGACCAATCAAACTCTGGAACAGTATTTGCGCTGCATGCTACAACAAACTGAAAAAACTTGGAAAGATATCCTTTGGATAGCCGAATATGCCTACAATAACTCTGTCCACTCGGGAACTGGGAAGACCCCGTTTTTTCTTTTATACGGTAGTCACCCTCGAACCTCAGAGTTGGATCCACTCCAAGATCTTGAAACACCAGCAGTAGACCACCTGCATTCTACAATCACCCAAGCCTTTAAGGAAGCCGTTTCTCACCTTCAAAGGGCTAAAGAACAATACAAGAAAGGAGCAGACCAACATCGGAAGGAAGCCCCCCAATATCAAGTAGGAGATCAAGTCTGGTTATCCACCAAATATCTACCTCTAAAAGGACCAAGCACATTCAACCCAAGATACCTTGGTCCCTATTCCATCACTACCATAGTAAATCCAGTAGCGGTCAAGTTGGACTTGCCCCCTCACATGAAGATACATCCGGTCTTCCACGTCTCTCTATTAAAACCCGTGCAACCTCAAACCCGACTAACTACATCTCCAAAACCTATTCTAGTTGATGGAGAACTCGAGTTTGAAGTCAAAAGCATCCTGGATTCCAAGATCTCCAAATCTAAACTATTTTACCTGATTGACTGGAAAGGCTACGGTCCCCAAGAAAGATCCTGGGAACCTGCAGAATATGTCCACGCGCCTCGTCTAATCAAAAGATTTCATCGAACATTTCCTAACAAGCCCAAACCCCCGAAGAAGCCCGGTTTGGGAGGGGCCTTGAGGGGGGGTGCTGTCATGATCTCTGCTTCCAAAAGATCAGGACTTGCCCGACTCCCTTGGAAGCAGACCCATAACCCCGGTTCCGAGTGCCAGCCAGTCCCAATTGGGACCTTTTGGACCCTGTCCTGGCGCCAGTGGCACCAGGCTCATAAAGATGCCCAGTCCCAGCGCTGGAAGCGCCGGGCTCATAATGCTTGGGTGGACTTACCTGCAGCAGACCATGCTGCTTACTTACCTGCCAGTTGAACCCCTGATCCTCTTCTGTTTGGGACTACTTTTCCTGTTGTGTGGGGCAGGAGCCACTCCCTAGGTTCAGAACACTGGAACTCTTCTGGAAAGCAGGAACTCTTTTCTTACCTAGGCGTGGCTGTGGAAGGAGACACCTAAGCACTACAGGAGGCTATTTAAACCACACCGATGGATGAATCTTGCGTTGCGTTATTCTGCATTCTCTGCAGCAGAACGCTCATCGTGTCTTCTGCTTCTGATCCTGGGCCTAAGGGAACAAAGGCTTACCATCCTGGAATCCAGTCTTCAGCAGCACCTGTAAAGACAAAGAAAGAACAGGTTAGCACTACGGTCTTCAGTGGCAGCGCATCTCTTACCTGGTCCATCGGCTGTCACCAATGCCTCGCGCTGCATTCCGGCATCTGAAAGACAAAGGCTTACCTACTCTTCGCATGCTCCGGAGGTCTTCGCACTGCATTCCGGCATCTGAAAGACAAAAGCTTACCAGCTCTTCGCACGCTCCGGAGGCCTTCGGCGCTGCATCCCGCATCTGAAAGACAAAAGAAGGTGCGTTTAAAGACATTGGGCAACTTTATTACTCACGTGCCATTACACCTTCCCACGCCGAATCCAGTGGGTATTCCAGCACCGTTCAGCTTCTCTAAAGCTCCAAACTTGTACCTGAAAGATAAAAGGGACAGTTAGTGCGCATCGTGAAGCAGGCTACAAGCGCTTACTTACGTGCTTCCAGGCGCTTCTATTCCTCACGCGGGTTCGATCCTCAACTCTCATCAGCCCGCCATCCACCATCGCCGGAACCCTGCAAAACAAGAGATATCATTACAAAAGACTTTTAAGACATTTGAAGTGCCCAGAACTTACCGTTCGTGCAGTTAACGACGGACAGCAGTCCTCTGAGGTCAAGAGGCCTGCACCCTTATCCAGTGAAGAAACTGGTTACGGCACCCTGCCCCGAGGCAGATGGAGAGCTCGGCGTTCACTTACCTAAGGTGAGGGTGTTAACCTTTGGGGTTCTACAGGAGAAGAGAAAGGGAAGAGGAGAGAGGCACCCAATAACCCCAGTTCATTAATCCCATATTTTCTATCTGCAGACATCTTACTCTTCGAGTCAGACATACAGTGCACAGAGGTCCAGCCCAAAGAGCCAACTGTGTGTTACACATCACCTTTGAAGATACGGCATTCACCCAGTCAAGACCGGCGCCTCTGCGGGAATCAGGTGAGCGTTACATTTGTTAATTTCGAATTTTAACATAAATCACCCGTAGTGTTCTGCCAAAAGGAATTCATTAAATTTATATTTTTTGTTAATTAGGTTAAGGATCTACACAGTGTTGCTCCCCGCCCACTATAAAGGGAAAGGATTTGAGGCAAGCAGATTCCCTCACCTTTTGGTTGCAAAGGGTTAACTTATACTTACATAGAACACCTCTGTTTAAAATTCAGGACAGCCAGCTGCATGTCAGGGCCCTCTGGAAGGATAGGGCAGGAATGTTATCACTCCTCTCGCCAGGATGGTCCCCGGCTCTCCACTACAGTGTCCAGTCAGCTTTTCAGGCCTCTCCAACAACAGACAGCCCCAATAGACAGCTCCACCCAAATGCAATTTCTGCAATCTGTTTTGGTGTTTTCTTCTTGCTGTCAGATGGTTAGTTTTAGCAGCTCTCTTGATGGTAATTTTAGCAGCTCTCCTGATGGTAATTTTTAGCAGCTCTCCTGATGGTAATTTGTTATCAGCTCTGTCCTTCCTCATAGTGCATTCTACTTTAAATAGCAGCAATGACACCATCCAGTTTACAAGCTTGGGGGAGTAAAGAGTTCTTGCAAACAGGATTGAACTGTCAACCTACTTTCTCCTTCCAACTCCCGCCTCTCTCTATGGATTGGTTTAGGAGTGTGGAGCAGAAATATGACATTTCCCATTTGGAATCCCCATTTGTTCTCATGTTCTCATGTCACAATTTTGGCAAAATTGAGTTATGTATCAAAACATCATGATTTTACTAATAACTGGCATAATATATATATATATATATATATATATATATATATATATATATATATATATATATATATATATATATATATATATATATATATATATATATATATATATATTATTTCTGCTTCAGCTAATACAGGGAAATTTAATAAAAGCCAAGTCTGCACCATGCTGCATGGCCTTGTTGCAATTTTCTACAATTTTTTACAAAAAGCATATTTGTTAGCAACAGGCAATTTATTATCCATATTCCTAATTTCAACCGCCACCTGTTCACCAACTCTTACATTTGGGATATTTTCAGATCTGTCAGGAACTTATTTTAATTGGCCATTAAAGTTCCCCAAGTCACAGGTTGATGAATTATATATCACCAAAATCGACTGGAAATTATCTAAACAATGACATACAAATATAGAAAATCTGACTCATGGTTGCTGAGAAAAATGCTTAAATGATGTTAGTTCTTTTAAACAAAGGGAATCTTCATATGTGCAAATATGAGCTTACCTTCCTCCACGCCATTTGCCGCTGTGGGCCAGTGTTTTTTAGTCTCTTTGAAGTTGGTTGCCTGTTTGAAGTTGGAGTTTCAGCTTGTAAATAGGGAATGCATTTGCTACACAGAGATCCCCCATGGTAGATAATGAGCCAGGCCGGCCCTTTGATGTCACAAGGCCTGTCCTCTTATCTGGAGGGGACCACTATTTCGATCTGAAAAGCATCTATTTCTTGTATTTCTTTCAAAGTTCAGCTCCTCTTAATTGTTCTCACACCTCCTCTCTACATTCCAGGGCCATTTGTCTCTGAACTGAGCCCAACATCAGGGACAACACCTTTAAGGCAGGCCACAGTTGTTTTGCAGTTGTAAACAGCTGGGATGTAAACCCGTCTGGCCATGGGGATGTTCTTTGTGAATTTGGCCCACCCACAAGCCAAAAGGTTTGCCTCTGGCCAACAGAAAGATTTTCATGGAAAGAAAGTGGGCTTTCTTTTAAAATGGTGCCTGGTATTTTGCCTGTGAAACATAATATGCATTACTTTTTATCAACATGCACCATGTATTTTCCCTGATATTTTTATATACGCTGGGATACATTTTTCACATTTAAACTGCAAACACACATGCAAAGCTGTTTTTGTGTCAGAGTTTAAATGTTTAAGAATCCTATTTTTTCTTGTCAGGTATATTGTTGCTTTGTGAATTAAAATGCTGCTTTTTTTGGATTTGTATTTGTATTTTGTATTTGTTAATTATTTATATCACGCACCAAACCCTGAGGTAGCTGGGCGCTTGAGAACTTAGGGTTACATACATGAGAAGACAGGAAGATGCAATCAGAAGTGAATACAATAAATAGGGTTACATACATGAGTAGGGAGGACAAAAGTAGATGGGACCCTGGTTACATGTGGGTCGGCGGAAGCCTTGGGTAGCAAACAGCAGCTACATGCAAAGCATTGGTAAAATACATATTCGATGAGTAGCATTGGTAAAATACATATTCGATGAGTAGCAGTACGATAGCCGCATCTTAGTGGTGAGAGGAGAGCCAATGTTTTGCGCTAGCTTTGAAGGAAAGGAAGGAGTGTTCCTGTCTGAGTGGGATGGGGATAGTGTTCCAGCGTTTGGCAGCTTGAACAGTGAAGCTAACTACTGTGGCAGATTTGAGATTGAACCTTGGTACCACCAAACTGTGGCAGAAGGATGATCTGGTGGTGCATGTCGGTTTGTGCATACAGATTTTGTCTGCCAAGTATCTGGGGGCTGAATTAGTGAGGCATTTGTATGTGATGGCCAGGGTACTTAGAGTGATCCTATCTCAGATGGGCAGCCAGTTGGTGCTGTTTCTGTGAGTGGATATGTGACAGGATCTGGGAAGACCGAGTGCCGCTCTTAAAGAAGTATTTTGGAGTCTATTTAGATTTTATTCTGAAGTGCCAAGGAAAAGTGTGTTACAGTAGTCGAGTTTAGATAGGGTGAGTGCTCTAGCTAGTGTTAGACAACTACTTTTTGAGAGATACTATTTGCAGCTGTAGATCAGCTTGTTAGTGTAGGCCGTGGATGATGCAACACTACTAACCTGTCTTTTGAGAGAGAGAGTTGAGTCCGGATAGACCACCAATGTTTTTATCTCTTTGGATACAATAGTCATGTTGCCGTCAATGACGGACAAAGAGTATCTGGTGTTGAGTTTGTTCAGGCATGCCTGTGTACCAACGATCATTAACTCGGTCTTATCGTCATTGAGGCATAGACCTTTGGTAGCCATCCAGGCCTGGACTTCACTGTAAATGTTATTTAACAGTTTTGAGTCGTGGTCATAACATTCGGTGAGGTGGATGAGGACTTGAGTGTCATCTGCATAGTTGGTGTAGACGACACCCAGCTTGTCTAAGGGTCAAAGGGTAGCTTTCTAAAAATATTGTATAGTGTGGGTGACACACAGGAACCCTGAGGGACGCCACAAAGTATTGGAGTGGGATCAGCTGAAGCAGAGGGTGAGAAGACTCTTGTAGTCCAGTTAGAGAGAAGGATTTTATCCAGTCGGATGCATTAGAGGAGAATGCTGCCGCTGTTTTAAGGTGTTTGGTAAGAATTTGGTGATCGACTAGGTCGAAGGCGGCAGAGAGGTTTAGAAGTAGAAGGACTGCTAGCTTGCCTTTGTCCTTCGCCTCGTTCATTTGGATCTTGAGATCTAGTAGTGCTGCATCAGTTCCGTGTCTGGGTCTGAATCCAGATTGTCTGAGTCCAAGGAGTTCATTTTCCTCAAGGTGTTTCTAGAATTGCAGGTAGGGCACCCGATCCGAAATGTTTAGCAGGAATAGGACGGTGGTCATGGGCCTGTAGTTGGTGGGGACATTAGGGTTGAGATTAGTTTCTTTTAGTAACGGCATAACCCATGCTTCCTTGAGGTTGTTCGGAACCAGATTGGATGAGAATGTGAGTTTATTAGGGAGGAGATGAAAGGGGACAGGTGTTTAGCTCCTTCTTTAATGATGGTAGCTGGGCAAATATCTCCTTGGCAGTGGGAGGGCTTTAGGCTCTTTATGATGTCTTCAGCTTCCTTTGGAGTCACTTGTGAGAAGGAGAAGGGGGTGTAGGTTTGGGGGTTTATTGATGGGTCCGGGGCTGTGTGGTGGTCGCTAGTAAGGCTTGTTGTTTTGATTTTGATCTTGTTTTGAAGTAGGGTGATTTTGTCGGCAAAGGCTTTCTGGATTTTTGAGCACCATTCTGTGTTTTTAATGCAGTTTTGTGTTGGTGGTGCAGGGGATTCGAGTTCCTTTAGGATGCTGAAAAGTTCCTTAGTACTGGATTTGGCATTGTGGATTCTATAGTTCTAGGTTTCTTTTCTAGCTGAGACGATAGCTGCTTTGTAGATAATGGAGGCTGAGGTGAATGCAGTTTTGTTGTTGGTAGTGGGAGATTTACGCCATGTTGATTCGGCGGACCTTTTGATGTTTCTGAGGCTTTTTAGTTCTGGGGTGAACCATTTATTAAGGTGGGCCAGGGGTTTAGACTTCCTGAGTTTCAAAGGGGCAGCTGAGTCTAGTGCAGACTTAAGATTATTGTTGAATAGGTCTACCAGATTGGAGGGGTCAAGCTTGCTAAGATTGGTCTCGTTGAGGATATCTCCAATGAGTGGTTGGAGGCTGTCAATGGTGATATTACGACAATTTCTGGAGATTGATTGGGCTGCTACTGCTGCTTTGGACGGGGAAGGTCCAGGGATGGAGAATAGTATGAGGTGATGATCTGCCCATGTTACTGGTTTGTTTTGAGTAATGGAGACATTGCAATTAAGGTCAAACACACAATCCAACGTTCTACCTTTGGCATGGGTGGGTGATGTGATTTTGTGTGTAAATCCCAAATTAGAAATCGCATTGTCTACTGCTGATGCGAGGTGATCATTGGGGTCGTGGAGTCCAAGATTCAGATCTCCAAGGAGGATCGTTTGGGATCCCAGTTTGGTGTGAGTGGAGAGGAGAGTTAGGATGTCATCCTCGAAGGAAGAGGAGGGGCCCGGTAGTCGATAGATATGATATGATATGATAAGGCATTTGTAACGCGCCTATACACAAGTGTTTCAAGGCGCGACGAGGCAGGGGGGGGGAACAAGGGGAGACAGACAACGATCTTACTAGGCCAGGTGTCATTCAGATCGCGCAAGTGCAGATGAGGTGCAATAGTATAGTTTGGGTGGGAGAAAGAGTAAGTTTCACTGATAGGAGCTCGGCAGAGGGGAGGCTGGTTGAGGGGATAGCTCTGATGGTGAGGTGGGTTTTGGCAATGAAGGCCACTCCACTGCCTTTACCTGATGTTCTGTCAGCTCTGATGATGGTATAGCCTTCTGCTAGTGCTAGGGAGAGTGCTCGGCCTGCTGCATGGTGTAACCAAGTTTCTGTAACAGCCAGGAAGTCTAGGCTGTTTGCGATGATGAGATCTGCAATTTCTGTGGCATGGGCGATGATGGATCTGGCATTGATGAGGGTTCCTCTGATGATGGGGGCTGGTGGGGAGCTTGTGTTAGGTGGGTGCAAAAGGGCCCTGGCGATAGGACAGGTTATGTCTTTGTTGTTAACAGATTGGTTGTTTTTGCTTTTGGAAAAGCCTTTGAGTTTAGGGAAATGAGAGCCTAGTCTCAGGTTTCTGATGTGGGATGAGTGGTGTTGGTGGCATGGTGAAACACACTAACCATTCGAGAGGGATAAGTGGGTTGTTGGATACTGTTGTGGGGGAAGGTCTGGGGGTAAGGGTATGTGGTATAGGTAGGGATTGAGAAGGGGTGACTGACTGAACTAGTGGGAGGATTGAGGGTAGGGCAAGGATGGCTCTGTGGAAGGACGACATAGTGGTGCGACAAATACCGGCAGGCACTGGGCATGTTAGTAGGCAAAAGTAGTCATTGCACTGGAGATATGGAGAGCACTAGACTATTGCAAGCAACACAGTGGCAGTAATAGGCAGGCAAGTAATAGGCAGGCAAAATAATGGGCACAGTAGTAGGTAATAGATTCACAAGGTAGAATGTATTGCGCAATAGGCTATTTCAAATCAGAGCGCTGGGTAAACACTTGTGTATAGGTGCGTTACAAATGCCATATATCATATCATATCGTATGATAGGCTATTTGAGGCACAACAATAATAAGCAGTACAATAGTAGGCAGAATTGATGGTGGAATTGTGAGGTAGTACCAAATTTGTAGTAGGCTATTTCAAATCAAAGCTATGTGGCAAGATGGTGGCAGTTACAAATAACACACTGGGACAGGCACAGTAGTGCGCAGAGACAGACAGGATTGTGCCATAGTCTGTTTCGTTATAGAACAAATGTCGCAGTTTCAAGCTCATGCAGAAGGTGCAAAGTGTGTGAATAAGCCTGAGCAGCCTGAGATTTTGATTGCATAGAATTAGATGAGGGGCTAGCAAAAGTACCTTAATGGAGCGGGTCGGTGGCGCACAACGACGAACAGACGGAAAACAGGAAGAGCGCCTTGTTCCTCAGGCCTTCTTCCTTTGATAATGACAGGTAGGTCTTTTTCACATGGTCCTTCAGTTTGGGGCTTTTGATTACACCTCACAAAATGTATTTGTTTGATTTCTAAATACACAGTTTACTTACTGGCATTTGCATGTACGATGAATGCCATGTAAACTGTGAAATATTCACTGATAAAAAACATTGTTAAAGGGACGTTATGGATAAATTGCACTACTAAAAAGCTATGTAGTTCACTAAAAAAAAGAGTTGTTAAAGGGACGATATGTTTCAGTTGCCCTAAGAAAAACCCATATAATTCAGTGCAAGTACTTGAAAGGAACATTACACTTACTTTGCACTAATAACAACCTATCCATATCATGGTTACAAGTAAAATAAAAAAAGAAATTGGCCAGTTATGTTAACCCAAGCAACCATAACTCGCCCCACCACTGTGCACTGATAAGCCTAACATCCATGACATCAAAGATGACATCACAAATATCATTGATGACATCACTGATCACTGATTTTTCGGTTTTTATCTGATTTTGTGTTTTCTTGTGCTAACATTGTTACAGTAAACTCCTGTGAATGGGCAAACAAAACAGCATTACCAATGGGCGACAATGAAATGCCATTTGCTTGGAAAAATTCAGCATTTCCACAACTAATGAGGTCATTGTTGCAAAACAACATACCACCAGCGGGCAACAAATTATACATGCTTCTGTTGATGAAACACTTTCCAACCTCTGGCTCAGAACAACATCCATGAGCATTGTCCCATACTCTTCTTGGTCTTAAGGATGAGAAAAGCACCTTGGCAGTGGAATAAAGCCTCTTCAATACATTTAGCAACCTCTTCAGTCGACGGAACAAACCTAAGCAAGCCATGTAACCCAAATGCATGCCACCGTAGTGCATGGCAACAACATCGACAGTAGCAAAAGTGGGCAGGTCTCTGCAAAGTGTAGGCATATCGGCAAAACTGCAGTCATAGTTAGCACACCACAATGCGTCTTCTCCTTCCAAACTGAAATTGCCATCAAAGTGTCTTTCCAGGGCATACTTGTGCAGATCTATCACAAAGGCATCACCCAAAGTCAACACAATGCGTTTCTCCATATCAGCCAGCCTCACCACGCAGAGTAATGTAAAACAGTATGACCGCCCCTTCATGTGAACCACACCCTTAGTACCTGATTGGATAATCCCCACAGTCCCATTTCCATTGGCAAGCATGGTGAGAAGCTCAGAAAGTGGCATGTGTGCTTCCCAAAGTACTGCAATGGCCGCGCCCCAGTAAATCAGGAACAGTCCTTCTTCCCTTTACACAATTTTTTCTCCACCACTACCTCATCGGGTACGGGTAAATAGTCACACACGCATCCACCAATGCCATTCAGGACATTAGCATCTAACACTGTCAGCTCTGCACAACACTTCATATGTACTGTGACAAATGCAGCCTACAAGTGTTTTGTCATTCAAAAGCACGTCCAATAGAAAGTTCAGTGAAAGACTGCAAGATTTGAGCATCCACATTCATCCACATGAGCACCCATCACCACAAAATAGAGGTATGAATACTTTTTATGCAGTATGGTTACAACTCTGTTATAAGTGCCTCTGTGCACGGTATCTGCATCTCCATTACATTCGTAAAAAGCATACTGTTTTTTCTCTCATCCCCTACCTTCAAGTGGCACTTCAATGGTATCTGCTTACAATGTTTTCATTTACCCATATCATACATTGTAATATCGAAACAGAAACTCTCTTCTTCCCTTCCAACAATGCTACAAATTGTTTTCCCCACTAACCCATCTCCTACATAAATCGTAAAAATAAGGCACCCAAACCAGCATTGAATGTATCTTACCAACCTAAAGCAAGTTCCATGTCACTGTATGCACAGCTGTGGTTATCTCTAGGCTGGGCTATTGCAACAGCCTCTTTTTTAAATCTGTCTGCTGGGATGTATTGACCCACTCTGCTATCCTATGCGGCATCACCCTGCCAGTTATGGAGAAAGAAACAGCAACAATGGCGGCAAAAACCTTGTGCGCGCCAATAACCTACAAAAACCTACAAAAACCGTGTGCTTCAGCACACCAAAAGAGGGATGCACAACTTGCCACCCATGGTGCATGTGCGGTGAAATGGAGCACACCCTGCAGAAATGTGCCAGTGGGTTCCATTACCAGCAAACAGAGTGCAGAGAGAGAAGCATCACTTTGCAAATAAAACCCCCAAATGTGCCTACAAATGTCATTTGCTTTGTTGCAAAAAACTCCAAAATCCCGATAACACAACACTTTTACATTCAAAAGTTTGCCTGGTGCTAAAATGCATGTATCTAATGAAGCATTGTAAATATAAAAAGTCCTAATATGAAGAGCAAAACATTCATCAGAAAACTGGAAAGTCTGTAAACTGACAGCGTCTATGCCAAAATCGGGGTGCGGTACCCTGGGCCACCTGAATGACAGCTGTCGGAGTTACTAATGGAACTTTAAAAGTGAGCTAAAACTCATAAAGCCTGCAGGATTAGCAAACAGAAAAAGGATTGTTGCCAAAAAGGAATACAGATCTTAGTTGTGTTTTTATCCCACAGATTTTAAGGCTAAAAAAATAATGTACTTATGTTTGATGCAACAAAGTTGATTTTGCTGGATTTAAAAGTTAATTAGCCTGGCTGGAGCTGCCAGAACTGGAAAAGCAGGTTTCTCTCCTAGAATGAGGGCCTTCCTCTCAGCAGAAACATACAGGGAGGGGTTAATTGCTGGTTAGCCCAGACCTTTGTCTATAGAAAGCTAAGGAACAATGGGCATCTACCAACCCAGGATATTGAAGGTATGAAAGGCCATAAAACTGCTGCAGCCCTGGAAACTCCTGGCTGACAGAAGCAAATTCCAAAGGAGGGGGCCACCACATGCTTCAAGGAGTGACAAATACTGACCATTTGGTGTTAATAGAATATGTAATGGACATTTTTAAAAGGTGTATAACTTATTATCAAAAGGGGTGCAAAATCTGAAAATGTCAGATTAATTAACCTGATTTTTAGCACTACCTTTGAAAACCTAGTACAACCGTGTAGCTTATTCTGAACAGGAATGGCAAAAAATGTGGGTTTATGGTGTCTGCATTTCTGCTAGAATTGTGAAACTGTATACACGTTAAACACACACATTTGTGGTGAGTTGCTTAAAATTTGGAATTTGTGTTCATAGCGAAAAGGACAATATTCTGTAGAAAGTTGATACCAGATCCTACAGCTGCGAGATTTTGATGAAAAGATGCTACACAAAATATGGCATTTGTGTGTGTGATATATAAAGGTGTCTAATGTAGACGTGTGTTTAGTGTAAAATCTGATTTTGAGACCAATGGCTAAAGAAAGGTCTCTGAGGTCTGTAAAGCAAATCATAAAATGTGACATCAGCCGGCGTTGATGCAATGACCCCAAATGCAAGGCGGAGATGAAGTGTTGACCCTATCCCAGCTCAAAGGGGCAAGCTTAGCTAAGCCGGCCAACACACCTCCTTTATGATGTCATTTTAGAGCATAAATAGAGACAGCTGACAGCACATAAACACAGACAGATCCACTCACTTTCCTGATGCTGGCGGAGCTGCTGAAATCTATATGTTCCTTGTTCCAGACTCCAGAAACTTGACAAAGCAAAGGCCTATTGCATAGCTGAACCATTCTCAGCTAGGCCTCAAATTCTAGAACAGAACCCCAAAAGCCTAGGGGAAGAATCATAATACAGCCGGGCGTGCTGTCAATGCTTGCCTGCTGAATTGAAATATCCTCCGAACCAAGAAGGGCATATCCCTTTCAGTCCTGTGCCGTGCTGTGACCAGAGAGCCTTGCTGACCATGTCCAGTCCGATGTGCCAGCTGTCCATCCCTGATAGATCCGATTCAATGGTGCAGAATCCTGGCGGTCCAGAATCCTGATGGTCCAAAATCTTAAATCCATTTTGTCTTGTGAGTATTAACCGGAAACTAGAAACTGTTGATTCCTGTGCATTATCTTGTCCCCGCCTAACCTCTGAACTATCCTTACTTCCATAATCAGTAACATTGTCTGAATCCGTAGTGAAATCTTATTCTGTCTATCTGTAAAAGCATCCTGTTTCCTAGTCATCTTTGTCAACTTTGATCTGTTAATTTCATTCGAGTAACCAGCCTAGCACTCCAAGGTGGACAGCGAGGAACCAGGACTGAGTCGTGAATCACTCCTGACTCTTACCTGTGCCGTCCTGGTGGCTTAGCTTGGATGCTCTAGTCCATAGACAATATTTTTCTGATTTTAAAACTGAAGCCTCTTTCCATTCCGCGCCTATCTTGCAAAAAGGACCTTTACTAAAACCTCTATAGCTCTCTTAGTTCTTGTGATAGAAATGAAATTTCAACTCCTACTTGTACCTAACATCCATAGCTATCCATAGAACCAAAGCATTTCAAATTATCATGAATATCACGCACAGACAAGTTTGCCACAAATTCCACATTTTGAGAAATGTTTACACGTGTCAAATAGCTTCCTCTGTTTCCGACCTGGACTTTAAGATTTCAAATGTTTTCTTTGGACTAAATCATTGCCGGTGATTGTGTGCAACTGTTCAAAGTGGCTCCCGTTAGAATGTAGAATAATTGAAACATTTTTCCACACATTTAGAGTTCTTGCTTAGACACTTTAAAAATCATTCTGACAATTGAAAAGCCCACTTCGTGTTTCTCTTTCTGTGTAAGGGGGGACGGGGGAAGTGAAACACTGTTTGATCTGTACTATTCCTGAATACATGCTCTCTCCTTCCATCTCTTTGCATTGCCTATTGGGGGTTAGGGGGTGTTGCAGGCAGAACCTCTAACCATAGTGCTACCTGATCTGAACCAACACAAAAGCATTATTTCTGTGCTGCAATTGTTTTCCTCATTACTTAGTCCTGGTGTATTAAAGCTATTATTCAGTGTTCTGTCACCCCATTGGTGATTGTTGTTTACCTATTAAAATATATATTGTGATTTTGATCTTAAATAAATAAATAAATAATACCTTTTACAAACCAGCCTGATTCCTGGTCCTGCGTGACCCGGGATATTTTTAAAGTAAGGAGTGTGATATGAGTGCTACATCTTTCAAATAATTGAATCTATATATCAAATAACTTTTTCCATTGTGCTGTACACTAGGCTGAGAGCAGACTGCATTGCCTGATTGAAATCCCTAACAAATCTGGGGGCTCGTCTGGGATTTGATTGATTGCCACCCGTGACAGTCTAACGCAGCAGTCTAACCTGCAGAGTAATAATACTTTGTGTGGTGTGAGTACTGTGGTACACTGTATACGTGCCCCTAAAATAAATACTCTAGAAATCAGGCCTCTTTGAAAAAGTAAATTTACCCTGAAATAAGCTAGAAGGAAATTAATATTTCCGGAATGGCGACCCCAGTGGAAATCAATATTGCAAGGGAACACCTACTGCACAAATTGTTTGTTAGGGGTGAATGGGTAGAACAGGACGAACAGATATGGCTGCAGGGAATAAAGCAAGAAGTCACTGAAACCAACCTTAATATCTGGCAGGGCAAGGGGCCATTAGATCAAGCACTCAGTGAGCTGTACATGACCCCTAAAATAAAAGAGGATCAATTCAAAATTGCCAACATTGCCAACATTGCGGCCTACCTGTACTTCCACGTAGGAGTTATACAGGAAAAGTATGCAGACCATGTAGACTTCACTAAGAGGCAAGGGGAAGCAATGCAGAAAATCCAAATTAATCTGGACTCTGCAGAGCAAAGGCTCCAGAGTAGCCAAGAGGCTGCAACAGAGGCTAGGCAGTATGCCACCAAAATGCAAGAAGAACTAATGCTCTTACTGCAAAAGAATGCAGAGCAAGATGCCCAGGTACTGAAACTGCAAAAAGAGTGTCAGGAAAGGCTTGACTAATTAAAACAGAGTCAACAAAATCTGGCACAACAATAAACTTTTAACAGAGTCTGTGCAGAACAGCTCACGTCTTACAAGACCAGATAGACCAATTAAAAGAGGAAAATAATACATTGATTTTCAAAGACCTAGAATCCCAAACAGAGTTTGATGAGGAGCACCAGAAAGCTGGTGCCCTTAAAAAATAAAGGGGCGACTTGGCTGCACAGAGGGGCACTCTAACTCAGGAAAGGGACATCTTAGGCCAGGTAGTCAGTCATTTAAAAACAAAGTTAGAAGAAAATCACCTGGCCATTCAGGAACTTGGTGAATTCAAAAGGCATTACGAAAAGCTGTTAGAGCACACCGGGTGGGTGGAGGAGGCTCTGGCAAAGAATAATCAGGCCAGTAAGGACCAAACTCAGGAGGTGAGTCTCCTGCAGCAAAAATGGGCCCAATACTCCCAATTCAGGCAGGAAGCACAGAGAGAGAATGAGGCTCTCTGTGAAAAGAATGACAGGCTCCATAGACAGATAGCCATGCAAGAACAACTCATAGAGACCAGGAAGGCTTTAATAGACAAACAAAAGGGTCAGATTCTGGCATGTCATCAGGGAGTAGGGGCTGACAGAGATGAGGTAGGATGGGAGAGAGAAACCCCTGAACATAACCTCAGGAACCCTGGCATCAAGGACTTTAATCCCTTCAATTCTATGGACTCTGCCACCCCCATGTCCACTGGCTCATATGAACCAACGGCCACAGGGATGGTAGACTTCAACACAATGGGAAATATGGGACTGACGGATCAACGCCTCCCAGAAATGGATGGGCGGGCATCTGTGTACAGGTTCCCAAATATTAGGGCCATCCTCTCTGATCAGGGAGACTCAAGTGAGGGGAGAATCAGAGAACTGGAACCTCAGCAATATCAACTACCTAGAGATCAGTCAGTAAAATTTGTTGGGGAATTCCATGAATATAGGCCCACTAAGAGCATCTTAAAAACCTCTTCCCAGCTAGGACAGTGGTGGGTTGGGGGGTACTCAGCCAATCCTGGGAGCAAGGGAGAGTCAGAAGACTCTTCTGAGCACCACAGGTCTCAAGAGACTAGGCCCCCACATTCTGCCAGCCATTCCCAAGCTCGCAGAATCAGGGAGACCCTACAGGAGCAGACAGCCACCTCTGGTTTCAGTGCCTCTGAGTCAGAGGATGAGTGGACCAGGGTGACCAGAACTAAAAAGGCCACCAAAGAGAAGAGAGCTTTACTGAAATATCCCCTGAAGCAAATCAATGCTATTGGGAGCGTCATCACACCCTAACATAAAAAATGCCAAATATTCAGTTTGGGAGCACCTTGAATTTTTGAGCAAATGATGGAAACTTTCCACCTGAAGGACAGCCAAAGCTGTTTTCAGTATGTTAAGTGGAAATATTCACCTGAGTACTCCAGCTTCTTTGCGGGGCTGGAGGATCAAAACCACTTAAGATGGTCCACCTATAGGGCAGCCATTTTAAAGCATTTTTCAATCCATAGAAATCCTCAAAAGGCCCACAAGGCAGCCTACAATATGCAATGTGGGGAACACCAGGCTCCACAAGAATTTGTCCAAGAACTTAAACGTGCCTTTGTGCAAACCACCAGGAGGGTGCGCACTAATAGTAGGGAATTTGTCAATACCTTCTTTCATGCACTCATTATGACCCAGCTGGTGAGGGACTTTCATGAGAAAAGATCACTAGACTGAGTCATTGAACAAGCAACTCACATCTATGAAGTGCAGAAGCCACTAGAAAGTAAAAGTACTAACAAAAGCCCAAAATCAACCAACCCCCCTGCTACTGCTAAGGTGGCGGAGGTGAAGGTTGCCCCCATTTTAGATCTGGAGATGCGGGGGCCTAAAAACATTCCCGCACAGAATCCTACCAACTCAAGACCCAGAAGGCCTTCTGGCCAATCCAAAATAGGGAGTCAGGGAGGTAACACCACAAATGGGACCCCAACCGCCCCTGACTACATCAGCTCACATTACAAGGGCAACAGACCCATCCTGGGCTATGTATGGACTCCCCCAGCCGAAGGGGGGGGATCCAACCAGACAGCTGGAAACCCAGGAAACTTCCCCTCCTCACTTTCCCCAGGAGGGCAGTAATCCCCAAATGCCGGGCCAAGTTTCTTTCCCCGGTACCCACTGAACTTCAACCCCCAAAACAACCCTTCTTTCTTTCCCCACTTTCCTGAGCCCAGACAGCCCAATCCGGGAGAGGGGAGGAGTACCAAAACTATCCTCACCACGGGTATTATGGGAGAAGGGATAGTTAGCCTTCCCGTGATCAACCAAGGTTAGACCAGAGGACCCCGTACCAGCCAGAGCGGGTGTCCCAATTGGAGCGCCAGGTCCAGAAAATGGCACAGGATCTGGGTTTTATGCTGAGGGCTCAACAGAACCCTCAGATGAGCATTGCAACTCAGAACTCCTCAAATCAAGGGTCTGGTGCTACAGAACAATGATGGGGAGACAAGCCCCGACAACCCACCGATTCCCAGGGAGGAGGCACAGGGGGCAGTGAGGTGTAAAGCCTTAGAGGAAGCTTCCTTCCTCACTCGCAGAAAGCCCCTGGAAACCCAGGAACAACCGGAACCAGAATCTACTGCCCCCAAAAATCTGCAACCTAAGGAACAGAGGGCGGGTAGGAGAAATAAAGAGCCTAAAAGGGCCCATTTTGTGGAGGAGATGCAAATCTTCCAATCTAAAGGAGAGGGGTCCTCAGAGGATTATGGGAAAAGGATCTTCTCCTTCAGGGTTGGGGGAACTCTTCCCAAAGAAAAATGGGTCCCAAGAAATCCTGATCAAGACTGGGTAAATGTGGGGACCGAGTTAAGACCGCCCATCATCAAATCCCAGAATGACCAGCCAGAAAATCCCTTTGTTCAGACCAATTCTGGTGACTGCCTCCAAAAGGGGGGGGGGGGTGGCAGTCCAGAATCAGAACTAGGGAAGCCCAAAACCTCCCCCATATCCAATTGCCACCTTTTTCTTACAGGTTCCCGAGATCCAAAACAAAATCATGCCCAAATCACCCCCCTGTCAGAGTCCAAAGCAAAGAAATGAGAGCACCAATTGGCCAAAAATGTGCATTATCTTTGCCCCCTTGAGGAAAAGGAGGGGAGATTTTATGCCCCGGTCTAAACACAGGGGCAATGTACAATTTTGGCACTGGTGGACACTGGATCCTAAGCCACTCTTCTGTCAAAAAGGGCCTTTGATCAGCTGAATTCGGGAAAGGAGGAGAAATACCAAATCCGTCTCAACCCTCTTCCTGGACAACTTCAGAACTTCGATGGGAATGAAATTCCTGTCGAGGGGACTGCGGGTTTAGACATTAAAATTGGCCGACACAAGGTGAAGCACCCGGTCATTGTTATGACTCCAGAGGGCACACAATGTTTACTAGGGAATGACATCCTGCGTAGATTGTCTCCCCTCATAGATTGTGTAAACAAGGTCCTCTGGACCCAGACTAACCAACCAATAAAATTGAAACTCAGGGCCTCATTATGAGGTCAGCGGTAAGGATTAACGGCAGCGGTAAGGGTGGCGTTGCCGTTCACCCCTTACCCCTGCATTACGAAGTCCCTTAGCGGGAGCCGCTAAGGGACCAGGGAGCAAATAACGGGCCCACTATCAGTGGGCCCGTTATTAGCTCCATCCCCATTCCCATTGAGGTCTATGGGGGCTCAAATGGGAATGGGGAATGGTTCTCAGAATGGAGACTTACCGGGTCCCCCAAGGTTGGTATGACC
This sequence comes from Ambystoma mexicanum, assembly GCF_040938575.1. Lineage (NCBI taxonomy): Eukaryota > Metazoa > Chordata > Amphibia > Caudata > Ambystomatidae > Ambystoma > Ambystoma mexicanum. The sequence goes on along the minus strand of NC_090929.1, from coordinate 1,317,138,366 downwards.
CGGTAAGTCCGAATTCCAAGAACCCGGACGCGGACCCGGAATGAGGTAAGGGGGTAGCCATGGTGCTAACACTACATCGTAATGAGGCCCATAGTGTCAACCATATTAGTTTAAATGGCAGATGCCACATGGTTGAACAGAAACCTGACCAAATTGAATTCCACTTCCAGAATAACCAAATCCCAGACATGACAGTAATTGCAATAGGACAACAAACTGGTGATGGGGAGTCCTCTCTATTTCTGAAAATCAACCTTCCTTCCAGTCTCAGGTGGCATTCCACACTGGAAGGGAACACTCTGAAATTCTTTACAAATTCACAATCAGAAAATCCTACTCCTATAGTCCAAAATAATGAGAAATCAGCTCAAAGCCTGGCTAATATTCAGAAATTTGGAGAGCAGTTGTTCATCCTTATTCAGTTAAATGAAGGGAAGGACTCTGTTCTCGTCCGCGTGTGTGTTAACAACTGTAAGAGCTTCATCAGCGAGGCCATGTTCCGCAAACTCCCAAAAGATCCAGCCATTCCCACATTTAAACTATTAGACAAATGGGAAATCGACCTGGAAACACCCAATTCCAAACATCTCCTGCCTAGCAGGTGTATGCTTAAAATTTCTATAGGTAACAAGAGCATAGTCCATAATTGTTGGGTAGTGAGAGATGTCCCTGCTGCATTTTATTTAGGCAGCGAAATTCTCAGTATCTTTGCCATTACTTTGGACCTAATAAACTTCAAAGCCTGATCCCGATTAGCGGGTAATCCCATGGACTTTGATGACCCAGAGAAAGCATTTCGGTCAGCTGCCATATACAGTTGAAATTCAGATTGGAGAGGAAGTCACTATCCCAGAATGGACCCGACAATTCTCACTTGAAGTAAAAATTAAAAGAGGACAGAAACTGAAAAATCTTGATGCCTATGTTCACCTCAATGCTCATTTCCAACAGCAAGGGTTGTGGGTAAACCCAACACCACTAGTCAAGACAGGACACAACAACATTCCAATAGAGGTGGATAACAGCGACCTAAAGAGTATCACTCTGGGCGCAGGCACCATTATTGGAATGGCGGTTGATGACCGACATTTTTCCATAGATTTAGGTAACAAACTGTTAGGACCAATCCTCAAGGACTGTTTTGACAGTGATAGCGACAATGACACAACACCAGAGAGGATCTTTATCTGGCATGGGGGGAATTTCCTGGTTTACTCCTCCTGCCAGATGAGACCTGTGACTTCAGGAGGGATGAGGTGATCTTTCAAGTCCACAGGGACTGCCTTACCCACCTGAAGCCATCAGTCCAAATCAGTACTTTGACTAGGGACTTCTCCACCCAGCTGGAGGAGGCCGCTGAGATAGCAAAACCAGAAGTCTTTCGGGCTTCAGGCAGATGGTTGAAGAGAGAGTCAACCTAACTGATGCCTGTGAGACTCTGGAGCAAAAGCAAACATTTTCAAGATCTCTTTGCAGTGGACTCATATGACTGTGGTCGCACCTACATCCATACAACAACAATTCCCACGGACCCTGGCATGACTCCAGTGTTTGTGAAGCAATATCACTTGCCTCTCGCACCAATGGAGTCCCTTACTGAAATATTTAAGAGCCTTGAGTCCCGTGGGATAATTAATCCAGTCCACAGCACCTTCAATAATCGGTGCTGGGGATTTTGAAACCAAACGGCCAGTGGAGACTCTGTGCTGACCTAAGGGAGCTCAACTAGCGGGTCCATACTTCCCGATGGCCCTTTCCCTACATTGACCAAGGGCTGGCCCAGATCCAGGGGTCAAAGGTATTCACCGCAATTGACCTGACCAATGGGTACTGGACTGTACCTGTCAGTAGGGAGGACCAATACAAGATGGCCTTCACCTTCGGGGGCAGCAGTACACTTGGACCCGGACTCCCTTCGGATATATCGACTCCGGCAATGAATTTAACATCTTTCTGCATAAGGCCGTGCCCGACTTGGGTGAAAGGGGTAACCTGGCCTATGTAGATGATGTTCTAATCAAAATCTCAACTGTGGAGGAACACATAGTGGAGATCCGTTATGTTTTGACACAGTTGAGGGCTGCCAGAGAAAAACTCTCTTTCCAAAAGGCACAGTGGTGTAGGACCCGTGTCAATTTCTTGGGGCATGGGATAACTCCTGAGGGTCTCTGTCCCCAGGAAAAGAAAATAGAAGCGCTCCACAAAATAAAAGACCTCACAACTCTGCAGGAACTAAGGAGCCTCCTTGGACTAACTAATTACAGCAGAAAGTTCATTGAGGATTACACAGAGATCACAAGACCCCTGATCCATCTTCTAAAGGGGGGGACAAGTGGGAGTAGGGTCCCGAACAAGCCAAAGCAGTAAGTCAACTCAAAAGAAGCCTCTCACAAGTGCCTTGCCTAGCTTACCCTGTAAAAAACAAAGAGTTCTTCTTGGAGACAGGGTTTTCAAATACATGCTTGACTGCAGTATTATATCAAAAGCATGACAAAGTCAATAAATATATATATATTTATTAATGTGATACAGTTTTGTACAAACGTATATAACTTTATACATATTTTAACCAATAAATTATAAAAATATGAAAAATATAGAAAGATGTACAAAAATACCATAATATACATAATATGCACATCAAATAAAATCAGTTTGTAAGTTAAAACAAGTAAATAAGCATACATTCCAGCAAAAAACATACAAACATAACTCAGATTTACATATTCACATATTATGGATTTAAACAACCACTAACTAAAAAAGAAGGAGCCTCTGAGGGGGCCTCCCTAGTACTTATTTTCATGTGAATAGAGGCCTCACGCCACACCTGGAAAAGTGCTAAATGCAGTTTGGAGTTTAGAGTATTTACAAACTGATTCCAGAAGTCTGCCTGCTCTATGAACTGTGGGTTATGGACAAATTCACCTAGGTATTTAATACACTTTATTCTCATCCTGGGGCATAATGTTAGGACATGACGAGCAGTTTCAGATTCAGTAGAGTGTTCATATATTCTACAGTACCTTTCTGCTACAAGTAAACCCATTCCCGGACCTCCTGCCCCAAATACAGGCAGATGATTGAAGCGTAACAGTAGAATAAAATGCCTCCGTTGGTCCGACGGGTACAGATTTAAATAAGGCTGCACCTTCATAAAGGTGTAAAGAACATGCGAAATAAAGTTGTAGCTTTTCAGACTTTCAAGATGGATAAAGTTACTCTGCCAGTCCCACAGATTTAGGCGTCTGCGCATGCTGGTAAACAGACGCTCATTTTCCCTGCCCCATTCGGGAGACCAACTGATTTCTTCGAGTAAGGCATTCATCTGAGTTTCCAGTGTTTTCTGTTTGCCAGCCACTAAATCCTCTTTTATGGTCATCAGAAGCCTGTTTGTAGGATTGTTATTAAGTCGAATATAAAATTCCACCCGCTTTCTCAGAACTATGGCCCTGAGAGAGGTGATTCCTAGTTCCAGCCTAATCATGGCCATAGGGATACATTGGGGGAGGCGTAGGATTTTCCTCCAGAACTTTCCCTCCACCAATTGTAACCATCCTAAATTCATATTAATCAGAGGGTCGAGACCATACGTGACCATAGGAACCAGGCATTGGATGTACAGTTGGCGTGCTGCCCAAATTGAAAAACCACTATGTTCGCGTGTGAACTTATATATCAATGCTGTAAATTGGGCGGCTTTGGTTCTAGGCACCTGAATGCATGTAGAATAGTTTCCTTTATGGTCAAATTCCACACCTAGATATTTATACATGAAAGTGTATTTAATTTCAATCAGTCCCACCATCATGCAAGGCCTAGCCACTCTTCCAGCAGAATATAATAGGAGGTTTGTTTTGCTGTGGTTGATGACAAGTTCGTTGGCCTCAGCATAGCGCCATAACTGCCCCGCGAATCTTAGGATCCCACTGAAGGTGTGATCTAGGATCACTAAGTCATCCGCATATGCCAGTATAGGGCAGTGGCAGGAACCTATCTTTGGAGGACAGTTGTTTATCCCCTGCAAATATTCAGGAGCATCAGATACAAACAAGTTGTAGAGAGTAGGGGCCGTCACGCACCCCTGTTTTACCCCTCTCAGCTGCGGGATGGGTTGAGTCACGGCACCTTGATTGTCAAGCCGCACTTGTGTAGTATTATTTGTGTGTAAGAGTTCAAGGTAGTATAGCAGGGATTCAGGGCAGTCCAATTTCCTCAGTTTGTTCCATAGAAGGGTACGATTTATCGAGTCAAAGGCCGCCCTGAAATCAACATAGAGTGCGTATAACGGGGGATTAGCATGAGCCAGGGCTTTGGTCCTCACTACATTCATAACAAACAGATTTTGAGAGGAAGAGTACCCAGCTCTAAAACCACTTTGAAATGTATCTAATACAGCCGCACCTTCAGTCTATTTCTGCAACTCTTTGAGTATGAGGGCAGCAAACAATTTACTGGTGCAATCCAGCATAGAGAGCAACCGATAATTTGCGGGTTCGGATCTGTTGCCTTTTTTGAAGACTGGTATCAAGATTGCAGCCTGCCATGAAGGAGGTATTCTCCCCTCGGTCAATATTTTCCCAAATAGGATTTTGAGGAGACCAGCCCAGAAAGGGGGATTTTTCCTCAACACCACATTGGAAAGGTCATTTGGCCCAGGGGCACGTGAGGAATTTAGTTCTTCAATTCTCCCTTGTAACTCCTCAATAGAAACCCCAAAAGTTGGAAATAGGGGTTTTGGAAAGATGGGGCTGTAGGTCTTATTACTTATCCCACCATTCCAGTTTTCCAGATAGCTAGTCCATTCGGCACTGCATATAGGGTTCACCATATAGGTGGTCTTTTTCCCTTTGGCCTCCCCCAAGACCGACCAGATTTTTCAGGTATTTTTACTACATAAAGCTCTGATCATATGCTGCAAGCTCTCCAGTTTCCTTTGCCTTTTGTGTATTTTTAGCCATAATTGGTAATTAGATTTCAGTTTCCGCGTTTTAATGGCAATGATGTCTCTAGAGTGGAGGCCCTCTCTGACCAATCATATATCACCTCTGAGCTTACGCTTCCTATCTCTAATAACGCGGTCGTAGGTGACCTCTTTCGGTACCTTCCCCACCATCAACCGTGCTTTGCAGGAACCATGTATACTAGAGAAATCACTTATCCATTTCTCAATTTGCTCAGGTGACATTTGGTTAAACTGCTTGATCTGTTTTGTCCCCCATTCCCCGGTTGCCTTAGAGGCCTTAAGTATATTCTTCTCTGACCACGAGATGCGGTTTAATGAGTGATTAACTATCAGGTCACCCAGGTTTGCCCCACCCTCCAATGGGGCGGGGCACCCCAAACTCATAATCAGGGGATCATGATCACTCCACTCACTTTCCTTAACCACCATATCTAAGACAATGGATGCAACCTCTGCACTAGTGAAGATATAATCAAGGGTACTCCCAGTCCTCCCATTACTCCAAATATGCTTGCCAGGCCTGTCACTTCCCGTACGCCTGTTAATTATTTCAACATCCCAACATTCAAAGAAGCCCCTCCAGCAATCCCCCTCACTATCGGTAAATGTATGTTTCCAGAGGCTATTATGACTTAAGTGCGGGTTATTACCAGTGCCACCCCCACAATTTATCTGACAGTTTAGATCCCCGGCCACAATCACAAGATATTTCTCATTACTTAGTTTCCAGTTACCCAGGAGATCATGCAGGGCTTCTTGAATATAGTCTCTGTATTTTGCACATGGGGGGTTATATAGATTTATTATCAGCAATTCTTCCCATACATTTTTTATCCTGAGGGACACACCACCGCACATATAAAGTTGTTATTTCCCAATGGGATAATTTTACTTTGAATCTTATTCGTAACCCCAATGAATAAACCCCCATAAGGACGTCCACGTGCTCCTTTCTGGGCCAAGGTAAGATATGTAGAATAACCGTCTATAGCGATTGGGGACAGCAGCCAAGTTTCTTGCAGCAAGACAATAGGATCATTGTTAATAAGGGCCAGGGAGCCCTTATCCGTGAGAAAATGTTGGTGGCCATGAGTATTCCAACTCAATAAAAAATAATCTCATAGCTGTTTGTTACGCTCACCTGGCCCCCACAGGGGCGTCGATCGGACCCGGACAGCTGCGGTCTCCTCCAAAGTGAAGCGTAGTGCAGAGATGACAGACTGGACTGGCCTGCCTAATCTCATCTGCTTGACCCGTAGAAGTATTCTCCTGTAAGTGGAGAAAGGGACTTAGCCACCCGTGGATTCTAGTAATGGCACCACACTGCTCTCCCCACTAATCACCTCCGATATTCCCTTTCAGTAATCTCACCTTATGTTTTTGAATGATGAGCTCTCCATCCTGCGCGGAATGCAGGGGCGTGTAGATACCAGTTATTTCACTGGTTCGAAGGCGTTGGAAGAGTTCCGGATGAATATTGACTCTGAGGTTCCTGGCGACAACCCGTAAGTATAAAGTCCAAAGAGTTCAATATGTCCGATGTTCACTCTTGTCCCATTCCCTTCTTGTGTTGCAGCTGGGTCCAAGAGAAGATTGTCTTGTGGCAGCTGATGACGTTCAGGTAAAAGTCTGTATTAACCAACACTGTCCGGTAAAAGATGTGTGTATTTAACTTGTTGTTTTCTCTCTCCTTACAGGTGCGGCGTAAGAAGTTGCGGGATGTTAAAGAATAATGCCTCCGGTGGTAAATCAGGTAACTCTAGGGTGGTAAAAAAGAGATTGTATTTGTTGGCTCTCTCGGCTCACCTTATATTTCTTTTGTCCCCTAGATGCTGGAGTTTGGCGAAGAAAATGATGGAGGCAGCGCCGAATCGAGAAAAAAAATGTGAGGACTGGTGAGTATGGCACAGCGCTGCAGCTGGCGATGCGACGTGTGCAGAAATAATGTCCATTCCAAGTTCGAACACATGATGGATCCGGAATCAGGTAAAGAATTAAAATAATGTCCGTGTTCTAACCTTTCCTTCTTCTTTCCTCTTTTTCTTGGAGCTCTGGATTCGAGGCGGGCGTGGCAGAAGACTGGATGCTGACTGCAGGCACGGTGAGCGTTACGCTGCTGGATGCAGCATAACGCGAAGCATGTGCTGCCGTTCGGGCGTGGTTTAAATAGCCTTCAAAGTAGTCCCAGGTAAGAAGTTCCCTCAGAACCACACCCGAGTAAAAAATAGTCCCTGAAGTAAAGTAGTCCCATTCAGGCCTCACGTTGGCTTGACTTCATTGCAGCATGGTCGGCATGAGGTAAGTAATGTACATGAGCCTGGTGCCTATGGCGCCAGGGCTGATTTCCTCTATGAGCCTGGCACCAATTGCGCCAGGACTGTACCCAGACAGCCCCTAACCGGGGCTGCTGGGCTTTTAGTAAGCACCTGGATGCCTGCTCCCGGGGCTGATGGGCTTGGTCCCGATGCCCGGGGGTAGGCATCATGACACTGTTGCAATACCATAGGCAGCGAATCTGCCAGCCATTTCAGCATGTTCTGAATGTCTGCCAGCTGAACCTTCTTTGCCGATGGTAGGGTTGGTCTGCCGCCCTTGCTCTTTGATGCCACATACTCCTCACTGGAAAGGGAGGGATCTTCCTTCTCCTTGCTGGCATCAACCTCCATACCAATCTGCATGAGACATTCCTTATGAGTCCGGAGCAGTTGGGCCGATGCCAGAACACAACAGTGTAGGGCTGTGACATTAGGGTTACACACCCTGAGTGGTACCGCAAAAGAAAAGTCTTCAGAACGTATGACACGTAACTGTGGAATCAGGTGCAGTTTGCTCAAGACCTCAGATCTTGTCAGTCACTTGTCCCTTCTTTTGGTTGAGATTTTTAATAATGCAGATTTTACTTGCATTGGGGTCATCTCTTGCCACTAGAGGTTCTCGATATTCCTCTTCCTCAGCTCTCCCATTCATACAAGGTGTTGAACATTTAGTGGATTCACCAATTATACTGGCCGAAAGCTCTGATTCCACGTCTTCCAGGATCATACTCGTAACTTCCTGTGTTGTGTCTGGAATTATCCAGCTTGTCAAAGTCCCAGACCCTTTTTTCGTACGCTTTCTGGACCCTTTTTTTTGCTTTTTTGGATCGAGCTGCAGGCGCACTTGTGGCTGGTAGGGGTGAGGCAATTTCAACCACTGCATTTTTAGTGGCATCCCGTTTCTGTTGCCGGCGTTGTTATTTGGTCAGAGGAGCTTTCTCTCAGACCTCCTCAGGCTCCTCCAGATTTCCCTTTTCTAATGGGGCCTCAGGTTCCAGGTCCCCCTTTGGGACAGAGGATGTTCGCGGCGCCTGCTCCATATCCCCATTCGGATTAGGTAGCCCTAACTGGATAATGGATTTTGTGTGAATCCACCCGCAAAATTTTAACAGAATCTTTAACGCAAATTGAACAGAAGCCATAGATGACTGCAGTTCAACTATAGATGTACTATTTAGGCCCTCATTTGCCCCACTCCCCCCCGATCAGAGTGCTCCAACTCTTCCGGATCAATGAAGAGATTTGGGGAGGCTGATAGTCACCCCGTGGGAGGCACTACTGGTGAGATAGGGGTAGGGTGAATAGGGTGAATACCTGACAGGTTTGAAGTCAAGTTGTCCGTTTGTTTGTGGCTTTGAGTCCCTCTGGCCCTCTGATGGTCATTATCTGCGGCATTCAAAACCTGTACTTCCACCACTATTGGGCTTTTTTTCTGTTGCCGCAGAAGGCCTATTGAGTGTTGCCATTGATTTTTGAATGGATAGACATAGGTCCAATAGTGAATTATTATCAATGTCATTAAAGTTAGTAGAATCCAGGGCTCCACTGTTATTATGTGGGGGTGAGAGGTACCCATCTTCAGATGCTGTTTTATCCGCAAGGGGGGTCACTTTAGGGATGTTTTTCCCAAACATGACCGGGATAGTTCCCTTATCCGGTACATCTCCTACCCCTTTCATCATGCCGTTCTTTGCTACTTTGGGGGGTGGTTTCACCATTTTTTCCAGATTGCCTTTGCGCAAATTATACCTGGATTTCGCTGGTTTTGTTTTGGTCATTTTGAGGGATCCAAAGCACACTTCCCACAGTCTCCCATACACACTGATTAAGATAACACTCCTATTTCTTAAATATAATGAGTAGACTGCAAACTAATAAAACTGCAGCAGCTATGTAGGGCCACTGTGATTTTTAAGGAGTAGACAAACTGAGCTCCGATACTCCACTAAGGTTAGGGTATAACACCCATACAGGCCTTCAAGCTGCACCGGAAACTCTATGGCACTTTAAAGAGTACTGGCCGCTTCAGACAGCCCAGGGGGGGTAGGGAGGTAACTACAAATTGTAAATATATTTCCCTTACATAGCATGCCACATGTTTGTGCCACAAAAGAAACTTGTATAGATTGAAGCAGCGGACAGGCCAGAACTCAGTTCCACTCAGGCCGCAAGCGTTTTCACAGACTTAAATATTATATCACAGTAGCAGTAGGGCACCACGCGTATGGTATATAAGATACGCGGCACCCTGATAGAAGTCGAACCTGCTAGGACTATTCAGAGGGAGCACAGCGAGTTACTCTCACCCCAATATGTATCTCAGGCTTTGCGGGCTTTTCAAGGGCAAGGACACGCAGGAACAGAGACACGAGGGGGAGACACAAGCTAAAATTGCTCCGTACAGCGCAGGGAGGTTTCCAAAGGGCCGTCACACTCAGTGCCGCTGCTCACTGCTCACGTTCCATAGCCCACTGGCTTACCACTGGCTGCTGCTTATCGCCCTCAATTCACGGTTTCCGCGGCACCCGCCGCTGCCTGTACCCTGCACACCTTCCACCGCCGTACGACACGCCTGGAAAGGGGGTTAGAGAAAGGCACCCTATGGATCGTCAAGCCACACGAGGAAAAGAATATATCTCGATCACAGTCTCGGTCTCGTCAGACTGATTAACTGGCTGGCCGCTGGCCGCTTCCGACAGTCAAAAACGTAATACCCTCAATAAAGGTCAATAAAGTAATCTCCTTTGCGAGCAAGACCTTATCCTCTGTGGAGGAAAAATTCAACAATTGTGAGAAGGCACTCCTGGCAATGGCATGGACATTGAAAAATGACTGCCCATTTATCCAGGGGATCACATCATAGTGGAGACTCCGCATCAGCCTTTGCAATATCTTCAAAGTGACATAATCCGGGCCGGAAATGTGAGTAATTCCTGAATTCCTGCCTGGATTCTGCTAATGCAAGGCTTTCCTGTGAAGGTCAGATATGGCCAAAACAAGAAGAGTCCCCTCGATCATGTCAGAGAAAACTGTCTCGAGGACGAAGTCTTAAAATCAAGGACAACATGGAGGCGTACCTTAATTCCCCACACAAAGTCGATGAAGAAGACAAGTGTGAGGGAATGCCCACTGTCTATGTGGATGGGTGCTCCTACCATGATGACAACAATGGGGAAAAGGAACTTGTGGCCGGTGTGGGGAATGCATGGGTGAATGATGCCCCAGAACCCTCCGCTAGGTACACAATCGGTCCCCAAAGTAGTCAAGTGGCAGAGTTGATGGCTGTGCATCAAGCCATCCTCACTGCTGTCCAACACCAACTCCACAAACTGGTCATAATCACTGATTCAGATTATGTACGGAACAGGTTCATGGAGATCCTGGTTAACTGGAAAACCAGAGGCATGCTATGTGCTAATAATAAACTTTTAAAACATGGAAAATTAATATAAAATATTGATGATCTGGTCACCTCGAATGGGATGACCATGTATCGGAAAAAGATCAAGGGTCATTCTAAAGTAGAGGGACCAGACAAAACTGGAAATGACCTAGCTGATCAGCTGGCCAAAACCAGAGCCATCCAAGGGGATCTATTTGAGATCGAGTCCCTGTTGGGGGAAATCCTGGTCACTGCTATCACTAGGTGCCAGACAAATGCTCACAATGTACTCTCAACTGCACATTGGAGTAAGGAGACCCCAGTTGCTGATTTGTTTACGGCTCAAAAAGGGGATCCAATAATTGGTAAGTTTTATCAACACATCGAGGAACCTGAGAACTTTCCCCTGACGGATACTGATTACATAGCGAAAGAGGACCTCCGAGTGTTGATGAATTGTCCAAAAATGTTCTGAATCCAAAACGGTTTGCTGGTGAGGAGATCCATATCTGGCCATGACCAGTAGGTGGTCCCTACCTCTTTCCGAAGCCTGATGCTAAGTCACGCCCATGATGCGGCCACAGCCGGTCATCGAGTGTTTCATACGACATTAGAAATCTTACGAGAGGTTGCATACTGGCCACACGTGGGGCAGGACTTCGACCAATACTTGAAGGGGTGTCTTGTGTGTTCACAATTTCAGCCAACATCACTCACACACCGGCCTCCCCTCCAAAAGAGGGGGATGATGCTGCCTTGGTCAGATTTGCAAGTCGATTTTATCTGGCCCGTGATTTGCTCCTCTACGGGGAACAAGTACATGTTGACCATAACATGCTTGTTCACTAAATGGGTGGATTGTCTCCCGGCCCCAAATTGCAAGGCAGAAACAGCAGCTGCCCTGATGATCAATCACATCTTCTTTCATTTTGGACTACCCCAAAGGATTGAGTCAGACCGAGGTAGCCACTTCACTAGCGAAGTGATGACAAAGATGTGGGAGATACTTGGGGTCAAAAGGGAAACTACACATTGCCTACTTGATGCCCTCTATTGGTGGAGTTGAGAGGTACAACAAAACTATTGTGAGCATATTAAAAAAGTTTGAGGCAGGTTCTGGACCATTCGATTACCCCTTGTCCTGATGGCCATCAGATCTACCCCTTCTTCTGCAACAAAAAAGTCTCCATTGAGCTAATGACTGGACGAAGGATGGTGCTACCCCAAGATCTGCTCTACAGAACCCAAGAGCAAACCTTGATAAATGCCTCCACAACTCATTAGTATGTTGAGAATCTGAGAAAACACCTTCAACATGCTTTTGCCTATGCTTAGCGGAATCTAGAGAGATCTGCAGACAGTATGAAGACCCACTATGATCTTAAGACAATTAAAAAGGAATACCAAGTAGGAGACCGGGTCTACTTGTACAATTTCCAAAGGAACTAAGCCAAAGAGCGCAAATTCCTCCCAAGTTGGCGGGATCCTTTTAAAATTGTGGACAGAATCTCACCAGTCGCCTACAGAATCAGCTTCCCAAAGGGCAGTTTGGCAGAAGGGGTAGACAAGTTGGTCCACATAAACCAGCTGAAGATTTGCCATCCCAGGCATACTTTGCGGCAAATAGAGGAACCGACCCGAAACCCAGACGGGGAATAGTGCCAATTATAACCAATGCAAGTGTCTTTCCCACTGCTGACATCCCCAAATGACGTGTGGACACAGTAGTGGGAAAATATCCATAACCATGCTCTATTCTATCTTCTTGCATCTGGACTAAGAATCATCCAAAGGACTACCAAGGAGGACCATTCGGGGACAGGGAGGAAAGAACCAAGGAGCCCAGAGTGCAGCTCCATACTCCCAACCAGGACCAGCAAGACTCCTGACCGGAACCGGTGAGGAGAGCGTGTCTTTTCATCACTGACGGGAGAAGCAGCTGAAGTTCTCCAAATGGACAAAAGAAACAAACATCCCAATCTCCCGACTTCCCCATGACGGGCGGTCAAAATAAGTCAGGAGGGGCGGCTCTGTGGGATGTATTGACCCAATCCGCTATGCTATGCAGCATCACCCTGCCAGTTATGGAGAAAGAAACAGCAACAATGGCGGCAAAACCCTTGTGCATGCCAAAAACCTACAAAAACCTACAGAAACCGTGTGCTTCAGCACACAAAAAGAGGGATGCACAACCTGCCACCCATGGTGCATGTGCAGTGGAATGGAGCACACCCTGCAGAAATGTGCCAGTGGGTTCCATAACCAGCAAACAGAGTGCAGAGAGAGAAACAGCACTTTGCAAATGAAACCCCAACATGTGCCTACAAATGTCATTTGCTTTGTTGCTAAAAACTCCAAAATGAATATAACACAACACTTTTACATTTAAAATCTTGCCTTGTGCTACAATTCATGTATCTAATGAAGCATTGTAAATATAAAAAAGTCCTAATATGAAGAGCAAAACATTCATCAGAAAACTGGAAAGTCTGTAAACTGAAAGCCTCTATGCCAAAATCTGGGTGCAGTACCCTGGGCCACCTGAATGACAGCTGTCGGAGTTACTAATGAAACTTTAAAAGTGAGCTAAAACTAAAAAGCCTGCTGGATTAGCAAACAGAAAAGGGATTGTTGCCAAAAAGGAATACATATCTTAGTTGTATTTTTATCCCACAGATTTTAAGGCTAAGAAAATAATGTACTTATGTTTGATGCACCAAAGTTGGTTTTGCTGGATTTAAAGGTTAATTAGCCTGGCTGGGGCTGCCAGAACTGGAAAAGCAGGTTCCTCTCCTAGTGGAGAGCCTTCCTCTCAGCAGAAACTCACAGGGAGAGGTTAATTGCTGGTTAGCTGAGACCCTTATCTATAGAAAGCTAAGGAACAATGGACATCCTCCAACCCAGGATATTGAAGGTGTGAAAGGCCATAAAACAGCTGCAACCCAGGAAACTCCTGGCTGACAAAAGCTAATTCTAAACGAGGGGGCCACCACATGCTTCAAGGAGTGACAAATACTGACCATTTCATGTTAGCAGGATATGTAATGGACATGTTTAAATGGTGTATGACTTATTATCAAAAGGGGTGCACAATCTGAAAATGGCAGATTAATTAACCAGATTTTTAGCACTACCTTTGAAATCTTAGCACAACCGTGTAGCTTATTCTGAACAGGAATGGCAAGAAATGTGGGTTTATGGTGTCTGTATTTATGCTAGAATTGTGAAACTGTATACCCTCATTCCCATGTTAAAGACACACATTTGTGGAAACTTGCTTAAAATTTGGAATTTGTGATCATAGGGAAAAGGACAAAATTCTGTAGAAAGTTGATACCAGATCCTACAGCTGTGAGATTTTGATGAAAAGATGCTACACAAAATATGGCATCTTTTTGTGTGATTCATATAAAGGTGACTAATGTAGAAATGTGTGTTTAGTGTAAAATCCGATTTTGAGACCAATGGCTATAGGAAGGTCTCTGAGGACAGTAAAGTAAATCATAAAATGTGACATCAGTCGGCCTTGATCCAATCACACCAAGTGTAAGGCGGAGATGAAGTGTTGACCCTATCCCAGCTCAAAGGGGCAAGCTTAGCTAAGCCGGCCCACACACCCCCTTTATGATGTCATTTTAGAGCATAAATAGAGACAGCTGAAAGGACATAAACACAGACAGATCCACTCACTTTCCTGATGCTGGCGGAGCGCCCTGCTACTGAAATCTATATCTTCTTTGTTCCAGACTCCAGAAACTTGGCAAAGCAAAGACCTATTGCATAGCTGAATAATTCTCAACTAGGCATCAAATTCTATAACAGAACCCCAAAAGCCTAGGTGAAGCATAATAATACAGCCGGGGGTGCTGTTAATGCTTGCCAGTTGAATTGAAATATCCTCATAATTCAGAAGGGCAGATCCCGTCTAGTCCTGTGCCGTGCTGTAACCAGAGATCCTTGCTGACCTTGTCCAGTCCGATGTGCCCAGCTGTCCGTCGCTGACGATCCAAAATCTTAAATTTATTTTGTCATGTGAGTATTAACAGGAAGCTAGAAACTGTTGATTACCGTGCATTTTCTTGTCCTCTCCTAACCTCTGAACTATCCTTACTTCCATAATCAGTAACATTGCCTGAATCCGTAGTGAAATCTTATTTTGTCTATCTGTAAAAGCATCCTTTTTCCTAGTCATCTTTGGCAACTTTGATCTATTAATTGCATTCGAATGACCAGCCTAGCGCTCCAAGGTGGACAGCGAGGAACCAGTACTGAGTCGCAAATCACTCCTGACTCTTACCTGTGCCGTCCTGGTAGCTTAGCTTGGATGATCTAGTCCATAGTCAATATTTTTCTGATTTTAAAACTGAAGCCTCTTTCCATTTTCGCGCCTATCTCGCAAAATCAACCTTTACTAAAACCTCTATAACTGCCTCAGTGTTTGTGATAGAAATGAAATTTCAACTCCTACTTGTATCTAACATCCATTGCTATCCATAGAATCCAAAGCATTTCAAATTATCATGAATATCGCGCACGGACAAGTTTGCCGCTAATTCCCATTTTGAGAAATGTTTACATGTGTGAAATAGCTTCCTCTGTTTCCGACCTGGACTTTAAGATTTCAAATGTTTTCTTTGGACTAAATCATTGCCGGTGATTGTGTGCAACTGTTTAAAGCAGCTCCCATAAGAATTTAAAATAATTTAAGCATTTCTCCACACATTTAGAGTTCTTGCTCAGCCACTTTAAAAATAAGTTATTCTGACAATTGAAAAGCCCACTTTGTTTTTCTCTTTCTGTGTAAGGCGGAAAGGGGGAAGTGAGACACTGTTTGATCTCTACTATTCCTGAATCCCTGCTCTCTCCTTCCATTTCTTTGCATTGCCAATTGGGGGTTGGGAGGTGTTGCAGGGGGAACCTCTAACCATAGTGCTACCTGATCTGAACCAACACAAAAGTATTATTTCTGTGCTGCAATTGTTTTGCTCATTACTTAGCACTAGAGTATTAAAGATAGTATTCAGTGTTCTGTCACCCCATTGGTGACTGCTATTTACCTATTAAAATATATATTGTGATTTTGATCTTAAATATATAAATAAATAATACCTTTTAAAAACCAGCCTGATTCCTGGTCCAGCGTGACCCGGGGTAATTTCAAAGTAAGAGGTTTGATACGAGTGGTACATCTTTCAAATAAGTGAATCTATATAACAAATAAGTTTTTCCATTGCGCTGTAAACTAGGCCGAGAGCAGAATGTATCGCCTGATTGAAATCCTTAGCAGCTTCTACTCTCCACCCTATGCAACTCATCCAGAAGATAACTGGGCAAATTGTCCTTGTCCTCAAGCCCAGGGAATCATATCTCTCCTGGACTTAAATGTCTGTAGTAGCTCCCAGCAGCTGTGAGGAATAAGGTGAAAACCCTCTGCATTATTGAATTATGCACAAGGCCTTCTGGGCCCTGGGACCTCATTACCTTCAACTCTCACTTTCTAAATATCTCCCTGCTAGAGCTCTTCCCTCATCCGCCCCCAACTCCCTCAGAGTCAGTCGCTTCTGCAAGCAACAAGTTGGTGGTAGATCTCTTTCTTTGGCTGGGTCTTCCCTCTGCAACAGCCTCCCTGCCTCCCTGAAACTTAAGGAGAATCATCACCGGTTTTGGAAGCACCTCAAAGCCTTTCTCTTTGCATCTGCTTTTTCTCCTCCTCTCCCCGGCTGACTTACCCACTTTCATACACAAAGTATTGTGTCACTGCCAACCAGACAACACAATCTGCACAACATTGAGCCTACTCCAAGGAAGCTACTGAAACCAGAATTTCCAAGCACATAGAACATTCACTTCAAGCCTACCCTCTTCTATACTGACAGTGTTCCAACACTGCACCCAGTGGGCACACTGCAGGACTTTTCAATGCACAATCTCCAACCATACAACAAAAACCGTAGGATGTTCTAACAATGACTGCACCCTTGGAAGCAACAATATATGCATGTCAGCACACTTCTGGTACTCTATGAAGAGTAAAATGTACTCCTCAACCATTCTGTAAAGGTGAGCACCCTCTGACAGATCCAGTCTCAACTGCATTGCTGATGTGGGCGTGGGCAAGGCCTAGACTATTGGGTGCATGACCTACAACCTAGCCTAGGCCTTGCCCACACCCACTGCAATGTAATGTAGCCACGCATGGCAACATGTGCCCAAGTACCACACTCTGCAAACGTACCAAAGCCACTGCCACTGCTACCCATCCCCCACACTTTAATACAGCTATGCATGTACAAACATACCACAGCCTCCGGTACCCATACCCACTTTCATTCACATAGTATGGTGTTACTGCTAACCAAACTAAAAAAAATTCTACAACAGCGGCCCTGCTCCCAGCACTCTATTCAGTACACAAAAGCAATACCTCATAGTGCAGTATAGTAGTCAGCACTCCGCGCAATGGACACTACACAATCCTATGAAATATGCAGTATCCACTTCTCCGCAGACACTATTTGAGTATTGCACCCACTTCACACATTGTAGTATCCATGCATATAGAAGATGCACTTCAACCCTACCACGTCTATACTGACAGTATTCCAACACTGCAGAACTGTTCACTCCATTAGCTGCAGCCATGGAGTAAACACTCTAGGATGTTCTAACAAGCACCACACCCATGGCTGCAACATTGTATGCAATGCTGACGAACCGCACACAGAAGCCAAAAATGTCAAATCTAATTGCAACTACGACAAATAGTTGTCATTGCAAGGCCTCCATCCATGCATCAAATGAGCTACTGCCTTACCACATGCAACACACCGGAGTACATTCTATCTTATAATGTGCATGGCATGTGCAATGCACTCCGCTTCTGCAATTGAGGTCCCACCAGTCACCACGGAAAGAGGTCTCTGCACCAGCTGTCCTGCCGTACCGAAGCCTGTCTGCATTCAGCTCACATGGTAGTGGCCTGTGCAGAGACCCGCATATTGGCGCTGTACGCACAGATACTGCAGGCACAAAAACATCTTTGTCCACCTATTGACATATCTCATATAACGAAGGCTGCCCTACTCACCACACATTGTAGTCGCCTGTGCATGGACTCGCGAATTTGTACAGTATGCATGGATACTGCAGCCACACCACCATCTTCGTCCACCTAATAATCACGCATCTCAGATAAACCACTTCTCTCTCCACCATCCTTTCCATCCCTTCTTCCCACCACCACATGCCGTACATTATATTTGTCAGTCCCTTTTGGCGCCACACTGTCCTCCGATACACCATGGCGGCGTTTCCCAAAAACTTTGACGCACAGCACGCTTCCCTCCAGCCAACCACTGGCGTCGGATGTTCCCCGACATCACGGCATACTTCAAGCAAATGAGACTTCTGTCCAGGGAGTGAACAGGGAAATGGGGCCCGCGGAGCGGAGCCAGATATCACTAATTTTATGAGATGTACATTTCAGTTCTTTGCCACAAAAGTACTAGTCAGATTTCCACCAAACACACAAAAGCACGCTTTCTGAACCATGCCCCCTCTCCTGCCGCAAATTTGGTTAAAGTCCGTCCAGCCATTTGACCTGTAGCCGTGCGCAAAGTATTTCCCTATTCAGCGTATGGAAAAAAAGAATGAGGACCCCTCTATAACTTTGCTCCCTTCCACGAAACCTCACCCAACTTTCCACCAAAAAATTGCGGGCCCCATATACTTTTTTGGCAAAGTTTGGTGAATATTCCTCCACGGGGAGAAAAGTTAAAAGCCACCGAAAAAGTGGTCTTCCTATGGGTTTAGCAACTTAACCATAACTACACGGCCGCTACAGCGGGCCGTGTAATAAGGGACATCATTCTGGTGCCTGCTGTGCTTTTACTTTGGCCCGGTATCTTGACATTCCCGTTTGGCCCCATACTTAGTGTGGATCTGTGTTATACAAGAAACGACATTTAAACACTAACGGGGAGCATTTGAGGAGAGAAGTGAGATTCAGGGACCACGTTTCAATCCGTCCTGTCAAGTCTGCATCTAGCCTTCGCAGTTTACTCATTGGTCTGCAACTGTTGGCAGGACTGCCCTTCACCCACTGCAAAAACAAGCGCTTTTCAACTGGAGCTCAGTCTTCCAGCAGCACATCTCTCTTGGGTCTGTGAAAAGTACACAGCTTGTGATTCACTTAGACAGCATTTCTGAGGGGATCACTGTTCCTCCAGTCCACCAGCGCTCTGGGGAAGGAAAATAAAACGAAGCTTAAGCTGTCTACAGCCTGGGCCACTCCCATTGGGGAAGCCAAGTCTCTCTTCATAGCGCAACTCGTGCCCCATCGAATGGACTAGAGCACCCAAAAAGTCAAGCCTGCTCTCTGGTGCACCTGCGTGTGGAAGAGCCCAACCCAGTCCAGCCCACTATGTGCTCTGGTAAGGAATGTATGTCTCTGTGCCGCCCATTTTCTCCCGCACATAACGGGGTAATGAAATAAAATGTAAACTGCTAGATTTCCTAGCAGAGAAAAACGGAGCTGCACTAAAACCACTTGAAAAATGGCCTTTTGTGGCTCTGACCAGCCCAGGGAAATAGAGAACATCGAGCTTTGCCTTCATAAAACCTCCCCTAGGGCCTGCCCCTCAGACGGGCCTTGGAGTGAGCTCCTCCTTTTTTGCTTGTAGTGCTCACAATGAGGGGACTTGAGGTGACCAGATGTTCTCCTAGCAGTCTACATGTAGGTGGCACATTATTTTTTTCCTTTTTGTTTTGGCGGCCTTTTCCTTAACAAAAGAGACTGCACACAGTGGTCACATTTATTTAATTTGAGAAAACGTGGGTGTTAGTATGTGTGTGGTTTCGCTAAATCGTAAACAATAATAAAGAATAAAGAAGGGGACGCTGCAAAATCTGAGCACCACACATTTAATCCAGAAAAAAGCAACACCTTTCTATGGGCGTTTGAAGGGGTGTACATGTATTAATAATACAGAAAATGTTATGTACATGAATTTACATTGGTAAATTAGTTGCAGGAGGTCCAGGGAGTTCACTCATCTCACTCCAGATGGAGGCAGACTTAGTCATGCTCTAAGCGAAATTGAAGTTTTTCTATTAGCAACCCATGCGTACTCCGTATGTACATGGGCTAGTATACAAGTTACCTTGTAGTCTGGAGCATTTTGGAAACTCCTGAAACACGAGGGCACTCTTGGTACCATGGTGACGGTGTGCAGCAGTGGGTGTTTGACAGTTGAACCTGCCAAAGCAATGGCCATCCACAGAGGATCAACATTTCGGGGATGTATTGCAGCGCTGTAGTAAGGACACTTTGGAAACGCTTATTTTAGTTAAAGGAGCTGCAGTGGAACAGCCTTGCTGTAAACTGAGCTTAAGTCTGATTTTGGCTTTGAAACCCAGCTCGAAGAGGTACCCTACCCCTGTCCCGTATGAGCTGCGACTGCACCATGTTAAAGTTTGGTCCGATGTTGTCAGTTGGGGCGGATGGGAATTGGTTTGATGAGTTAGAAAAATGCCTCTGCATGTACAGTTTCACTCGGTGGGCCTGTTTTGTCTCTAGTAGTGTAGACTTAGTTATTGTTGATCGTTTGAAAATATTGCACCTGTTCCGTACCTGAGACAATGCAGCTCGTAACACATATCTCAAACCTGGTAGTAATGTTAGCAACAGTACATTTTAATAACTAGACACAGAGTCAAGTGGAGAGGGTAATGCCCAGGTGGGACGGGAATGGCCAATGCTCAACAGTGGATTTTACCTTTCGCTGTGAGTTGTGTTTTTCTTGCTCCTGCTATTTCTCTGATTATTGTATATGTATGCATGTATGGAAGTACGTATTTATGGGATTTAAAAAATGCAAACATAGCTGAAAAGCAATAGGGTACTGTACATAAGTAAAAACCCTAAGGGTAACTGTAGGGTGGTTGCTGGAATGGGCAGGTGGAACAGGGAAAGGGGCTACTCAGAAGGGGGGGGGGGGTTAATGGGTTGAGCAGAGCAACCAACACGTCCTTTTGGAAGTGTAGTATTGAAGGCTAGGTACAATTTAATCAGATTGATCAATTCCATTTCTATCTCTATATTAGCAATTACTATGACTACTTCTCTGTGTTAATGATTGAGTATATATGTTCTCAATTCGGATGAATAACATCAATAGATGGAAATGAAATTAATATATACATGCTTATCCATTAAAGTGTGCATAACCTGTTTACACACTAGAGGGTGACGGTTGGCTGAATCCTGGGCCTATGAAGCAGATAGCAACCACTGACCCCAAGTACTTACCCAGGAGTTCTGGGACCCCTTACAGCTGAACTGCCGACGAGGTATACTAACCACACAACCCAGGCCGTCCATGAAGGAGTGCCGAAATGCATAACCAGACTACACCGCCACAGGTTGAACATCGCCACCGAGTACTCCACGGTGACCAGCAGCATTTGGAGTCCTCATGTTTGCTCAACGTACAGGTGTTAGTGGGTGTCCCACCTGCTTAGGCTCGTCGGAGAAAGGTTGTGACACAAAGCTATCTAACATTTGAAGGAACATAACGCCACATTATTGGTAAAGGGTGTGAGTTAACAGTCTTTTGACATGTGCAATGAAGTCAGAGACACTTCTCTTGTGCACATATGGCCACTTGGAGCCCTGCAGAGGGATGCTCTGTTGTGCCCGAGCAAGACAGCTATGGCGATATTAGTGCACAGCACGTGAAGCATAGCTCCTTCCTTAAGGGTCACACTCACGCCACCTTGCTTGCCATCCGCCCCATCCCTCAAAAACTGGCATGAGCTTAGGGCATTTTAAAATGTGTCTTCTTTATAGTTCATCAGTCGGCGTGGGTTAAAAGTTCAACTCTCTGAAAGGATGCCTCAAATTCTTTTGAATGCATAAGAAATGACTTTTGTAACAGGTTTACATAAACACATGAACAGCTTTTTAAATGATCACTAACACAATATAACAAAAGAAAATGTAATTGAGCAAAAAGCATCGTGCTGTTTGTCCAGTAGCAGAGGCAGCTTTTGGTGCCAGGGGGGCGGCTCATAGGGTGCCAGCATGAGGCTGTGAGCGCACTGGGCACGGGGGGGAGGCCTTGACCGTCTCCTGTCCCCGCCAACGTGTTTATCATTCCTCTTTGTAAGACTTGATTAGAATATTGCTTGCACTGGCGTTATGCCCTTCTGTACGTTCTGTAATTATTCAGGATGGGTTTCAACGGAGACTCTAGCTCCCCCACCCCTTTAAGTTTGAGAACCTCGGAGAAGCCAAGAGCACAATCTATGTATTATTCGCTAATTGATACTAATGCATTTAGTACACAGCTGAAGAATCAGACACGAGTCTGATGGCCACATGAATCCCCGAAGAGTCAAAAGATTCTTCAAAACTGCTGCTTTGCCTCACAGAAGAGAAGTTATGCAACTTAATTAAAGATGCATCAAGGTTTTTATGTCTGCTAACTCAAAACTGCATCCATCCTTTAAATATCTTATTTTCACTGCGGTCTCGACAGACTAATAAAATAAAGCAAAGTTGCATTTTTGTAGACTAATTTAAAAGTAAAGTTGCTCAGAACATCTTGTTTTCTTCAAATAGAATTGACAAAAGTAAGTTCTGCCATGCTGAAAATGCGTTTTCCGCTGGAAATTGTGCCTCCGCCTATAACTGTGTTGATGTAGTAGACATGTATTTATTCAAATGCATCGGTATCTGGCAGAGAGTTTTATAGAGTATACAACTGTAAAATCAAAAATTCTCAGACTAATATCCAAGTTAGGGGCCGATTCGCAAAGCTTTTTTTTCTCTTAATTGTATCTGAAGAGTGAATCATGCATGCATAAATGACACATTGTTCTAGAAGAGGGTTATCCAACTCCAAGACTCGAGGGCCAGAATCCTAACGAGTTTTCAGGATATGCCTCACTATGCATGAGGAAAAATGTGCATACATTTAGAATCATTGAATGCAAATGTATCTCTTGAATATTAATGAGAGGTATCCTGAAAACCCGACATGGATCTAGCCCTCAAAGCCTAGAGTTGAACAGCCCTGTTCTAGAATGTGAGAAGCATGCACCTGTGTGTCACTGTTTTGTAATGCACATATAAATGCCTACAGCCTCTAAACGTAATATACATACATAAGCTATGTTACTGTGCTTTTGTTGCCGCAATTTTTTGTGACGCATTTTTCACCTTGGTGTTTTCACCCTGTCAGTTTTGGTGATTTAAAAAATATATATATTTATAGGTAGTATGTTTTATAGGGGTTTTAGGGATGGTGGGTGAGGTGTCGGCGGTGGAAGGGTTGGAGGGGATGCCCCCATTAAATAAATCCCCCAAAAAACACACAAGGTGAAAACTCCATGGTTGAAAACAGCGGAACACAAATTTGCCGCAAAAACACGCTTAATTAGTGAAAATGTGGTACAGTACATACAAAATCGCAAAGTGCATTATTGGTATTCCAAAGCCAAATTAATTACATTTCCCTAATGTCCCAGTTTATCTAACTTACGTCTAGGTACAGGTGGTGCCAAATTGTCGGAAACTACACTAGTTATTGTCGTGGACAATATAGAGAAGAGATGAAAAAAAAGGAAAAAGTTATGATTTTTCTGAATTTCTACCTGTGAATGCAGAGAGCATTGTGTAGAGTAAGCGCACATAGAGCCACACAAGAAAGCATCAGTGCACTTCCATTGTAAATGCCCATCAGTTGTACACACCATTTCTGACAGGCACAAGTTCTGAATACTCCATGTTGGAAATAGCTGTTAGAAAGCACCATACTTATTCTAATTTGCTAACATTTGTGTGATTATTCCTGATGAATTTGAGGGTCGACATTCTTTAATGCCACGGGCGCAAGCACGATGCGGTTCTCTTCTTATTTATTTTAAAAGTAGTAAGAAAAGAAGAGAAAACAGCAGAGGCATATACAGGGAAACTCAAGTAAGGAAGAAAGAAACAGCATCATCAGAAAGTTTATCTTCCTGTATACAAATTAATTGTGAGTTTGAGGCCTGCTATTGCCCCATGCTTGTGCATCATGAGCTCAGACCAGACCCTAGGGAAAGTACTTTACGAACACACGACAAGGTTACCGTTTTGATATACAGCACCTTTTCAATTTTTATATTGTGATTGTCAGTGAATAAAACCATGTGGCCTAGATTTGTCAATGCACCAAAATAAGTGAGGCAGACATGTGATGTCATCAGTGATGTCATCAATGATATGTGTGATGTCATATTTGATGTCCTGGGTGTTAGTCTTAGCAATGCACGAAGAGCTTACCATAATGGGGGAATGTTTAGTGTTTTTTGGTTTCACTGTGAAGTATAACATCCCTTTAACAAAGTTTTTTTACTGAATGTACATATATATATATATGTGGCAGGGAATGAAAACAAAGGGGCTAAACATGTGATGTCATCAGTGATGTCATCAATAACATTTGTGATGCCATCTTTCATGTTGTGAGTGTTAGTGTTGGCAGTGCACAGTGGTGATGGCAGGTATGGGGGCTTAGTTTACCATAACTGGCGAATTTCAGGGGTTTTTCAGTTTTAATTTGAACCATAATGGGGAAGTACACAGGTTTTTGGTAGGGCAACTTAACCATAACGTCCCTTCAAACAAAGTTTTTTTTGTAGTGAATTTTTCAGGTTTTTGGAAGGGGAACTTAATCATAACATTGTGTCAAGGAAGTTGTTGTATACACTGTCATCATGTGATTGTGGGAGATATGTAGTATAATGTACATACTTGATATACATTTAACATAGAACATACATAACCCCCTCCCTATTGATATTAGAAAGGGACAGACTGAGTGCCTGTTTGCGGGCAGGGGGCGGATGGGATGAACATTACCCAAAGATGCAGGGGGTATCTAAAAATTTACTATTGTCTTACACAAAAAATCTGCAACATAGAAGAAGGACATAAAGACATTATAAGTAGTAATAAGTAAACATGGAAACCTAAAGGTGTGAAATAAAAACGACACATTTAATAACCATGTAGAATGAAATGGATGGTACCATAAATAAAAAAGGATGCTTCCATCGTAAGCACTTCACAGAAATTCTGCAGCCTGGACTGCCAGTGGACGGACACAGTAGGACGAAGGAAAATTACATCAAAATAGTGGGTGAAGGTCATTTTTTTGTATGTGTGTGTAATTTTATTAGTATGTGGTGCAGAAATAATAATTTCTTTCTGTTGTTTTGACACAGAAATGGCTAATACTTCGGAGTGGCTGGAGGAGAATTTTCTGCATGAGGAAATGTCTGAAGACAGCGACAATATTGGTACACACTGCTCTACGTAGGCAAAATACTGATCCGTATTTGATAGGCATTTAATATATGTATTTTTTTTTGTACAGACCAGGAAAGAAAAGAAGAAAGGCCAACAAACGAGACAGGAGAAGACAGGATGAAAAGGATTGAGCAGAAAATGGATGTACTGAATGACAATCTGAAAAGTTTAAGGGAGTTTGTGGAGGACTGTGTGAGAGGAAAAGTACGTTACCATTGTCCCACCTGTACCTGCCCCGCTTCTCCATTCCCTAGTGAACCATCCCCAAACCTTCAAGAAGAAAATAGACGTTTTGACGAAATATCCATCCCTTCTTCCCCTCAGAAATCTTCTCCTCATAACCAGCCCATGTTGAATCCTAATTCCCCTATATTTGTGTCAGTATCTGCTTACCCCGCTATTTCTTTGGATTGAAGTGTGTATGTGTGTGTTTGGAATGTTTTTGTATAGTAGTTGTAGTTATAGAGTTTTGTGGACATTTTTTTAAAAAAAAAGACTTAAAATGTTCGCGAACAGCGCGCCTGTTTGACCTATCCGCAAGGAATGGAATGTGGATGTTGTAAAGGCGGTACACCTACCCTTACTAATGTCAAGTAAGATGGAGTTGATGTTTGACTGCAACATCTGTGGAAAAGTGTGCGCACATAAACAGAAAGGGGCATCCTAAGGACATTATACCTTGCTGTGCCGCTTACAAACAAAATGAAACATGTTCGTAGAACACACCAGGTGTCTGGGATGGTTGTAAATGAGCAAAATGGGAGTGTGTTAAGGACAGTATACCTGTCCGTATCGTCCACAGCCAAAATGGTGGTGTCTGTAGAACACGCGCAGTGGCCGGCAAGTTCTAAGTCAAACAAAATGGAGTTTTCCTAAGGATACTGGACATGTCCCTACAGTGAGCATATCATGTATGCACATGCGCAGTGCAACCGTAAGTATAGCGAACATTGCGCCTGTCCCTAACTGTCCGCCTCACTTGTGTCGCACTTTGAATTAGTTTGAGAACCGAACACTGTCCGTAGGACATTTGCGCGCATGCGCACATTTGTTACTCTGCATTTGCTGTCCAGCGGACTCCCATTTCTGTCACGGATGTGTTCAGGACGTCATCATGCGACCGCACCCACACTGAGCGTGTGGACTAATTTGCACAGTTTGTGTGCTTCTGCAGCAGTACAAAAGAACGTGTAGACACAAGGCAAAATGTTTTAGAGTGTAAAAATATAATTTCACATATCCCAGACAATAGCTTACCTGAGGACTTGTTGTGTCAAATTTTCGTACCGCTTTGAAAGGATGAAGAAGTTCATGAGGCACACCCCTCCACCCCTATAAATGGCCACACCCCCGAGTGCATCTTCATTGTTCTTTTAGCTATAGCAGATTGAGGTGTATTGCCTTTACTGCTGTAGTGACCAAAAGGAAAGTAATCGGCATGGCTTCCGTGGCTGCTGTTGGTTCATTAGCCTCTACACCACCCCCAAACCCAGCACCACCACCACCTCCCCAAGGGCCTGCAGAGAGATATACTGTTCTTCATTCTTCTTTTAGCTATAGCAGATTGAGGTGTATTGCCTTACTGCTGTAGTGACCAAAAGGAAAGTAATCGGCATGGCTTCCGTGGCTGCTGTTGGTTCATTAGCCTCTACACCACCCCCAAACCCAGAACCACCACCACCTCCCCAAGGGCCTGCAGAGAGATATACGGGTGAGGATGTAGAGAGGGAGGAAGAAGAGGAGGAAGAGAATGAAGTGGAGGAACTTCGTACTAGGAGCACTCGCCGGGAGTCATGGGTGTGGCGGTTGTTTTGCGTTTATGGGAACGTACCAAAAGCACGTGCAAACCTGGTGAGGTGTAACCAGTGCGAGGTGGTGCTGAGTCGTGGGAGACTTGGTGCGTACAGCTTTGGTACGACAACCATGAAGCGACACCTCACTTCGTTCCACACTGCGGACATTCGCAAGGTGGAGCCATGTGAAGAGCGTAGACGATTGAGTTCCTCCACAGCATCCTCCGAGTCCGATCCTCCCACCACAAGAGACACTCCTGTGGGGGAGTGCCTCCCTCCAGCTGCCTCACAAGCCATTCGCAATACTGTTGACCCTTACCTTTCAAAGGTGACAATAGTGTGTATGTATTGTGATGTAGTACTCTGCAGGGGAGAATTTTCTAAGTGCTTTTGAGGCCACGGTCACGGAGCACCAGAAGATCTGCTCCTTACCTAAGTGAAGCTCACCCTATATCTTTCTCTGTCCACTTGTCTTTCTTATCCCCGTGGCTGCTGTCCCTTCCTTACCCTCCTTTGGCCTCCTCTCCTAGTTTGTCGTGTACTGAGAACCTATAAAAATAACAAAAATTACAAAAAATGCTCTTTTCAGAGCCGCCTTTCTCAGTTTAACAATAGAACTATGAAGTGACCATTGTAGACCCCCGCAAAGTTGCAGAAAAGTTTGCGGACAGTCATAGGGAAAAAAGGAGGGTGCAAGGGGAGCAAACACAATGAAGTGTACGCTGGGAGTAAGTGGTGGCTCTGAAAAGAGCCTTTTGGTGGTGTGTTTTGTGGGTCAAAAACTGGATTGGAGAAAACGGATTGTCACATAGGTTATTGTGAATCCAAAAGAGGTTGCAATGCATTTTGTACATTGCGAAGAAAAATCTGATTGCCAGCATATGTGAGATGGACTCCATATTTGCGGAAAATGAAAGAGCTGTGAAACAAAATGTTTTCATTGTGGAATGAAGACATGCCAACATCTCTTAAAAAGGCACAAACAGCCTTATTCACATTGTGTCTCGCTTTCTCCATTTGTGGACCAAAAGCAGAAAAATGCAGCCATATTTGCAATACGGGAAAAAAGTATGTGACAATTTGGAAACATGTCCATGAGCTTCGCAAGTCCTTCCTTCATTGCAAATTGCAAAGAAATTCCAGAGACATGGCCTAAACTGTTTCCTCCGCAATGAATGATAAGTATATCTGGAAGACGCTCTGTCAGTAAAGTAACACAGAGAGTTACCAAGTCCAGCCACCCCATGCCACGCACTCCATACAAGTGCACTTCCACATGAGGAAATCCGAGATCTGCAGATAAACTGCAGCTTTCTGCATGCACCTTCAACCAATGTATCCATGAGTCTCCCAAAATCCAGATAATCTGTTTGCGAGCACGCAAAGCCATGGCTGTGTGGTCTTTTGTCAGGGAGAAGACGGTCTTACTAAATCTCGCCGTTCAGAACACACCCACTGAACTTTATTGACCAATCCCTAGGTCTGCTCATTTTCATTTGCATGCGTCTCCACCCTAGAATTCCCGTTGGTGATATGCGCTGGCTGCAAACTACCATCATGTCCGCGGACATGTATAGGATCAGAGCGTGACAACGGTACATTAAAGTATTATTCCCGTTTTTCCCCTTTATGGTGGGCTCTGAAAAGAGCCGTTTGTTTTTGGGCAGACGTCAAGACGTCCCCTAGGGGACCCTGACATCTATGGAAACAAGGCGGGTCACCACACACGATAGAGATGGCAGACACAAGGTTGTATTCCCAAAGCTAGGGTTTTATTGCAAAGCAAAAGTCTCAGTTGGCCAACACGGTCTCACGCCCCGCGATGTGTATCTCTAGACCTCGAGGGACGCAAGAGAGTGAATTACGTACATCAGTTACATATATACAAAATGCATATCAAACAATCAGCTATGACATTGTTAACACCCCCCCTTTATTGGGTTTCTTTGAACTTGGTGTGATGATGGACATCTCCGACCACTATGACACCTTCAAACATCTATTCTAGTAACAATTTGCAATTTGTGAGGGCGAAGGCATCTTTCGGTTATTGAATAGAACACGGTGCTTCTGTTCTTGGAAGCGAACTACATACGGGGGGGTGTTGCATTCCGGACCTTGCTATCTATCAGGTGCTATTCGCGTCCTGCAAGCCGACATGCTCTAGCGGGCTCAGCAAACGGGGGCCGTTAGAACAGCATAATTCAAGCCTTTAGTGGTATTATTCTAACATATTCTACCATATAACGAGACTGGCAGCTGTGAAATGATTAAATGCCCTGCAGCTCTGCTTCAAGGCTACATTCGGGAGGGAGCTTGGCATTCTTCCTGGCGCTGCCTACGTTTGTGTTTCAGTGAACTCTTGTTATCCTCACGGTCCTGCGGCCTTGTCCTTTTCACATACAGACAACAATGTTCCACAGTCGAACAGTGTAGGCGGAAAATATACTGCGAAGCAACAGGAACAGAAAGCAATGAACAATGGTTAGAAAACAAAATGGGGATTCTTGCTACGTCAAAATGGCCGTTCATTGGCAAACTCGAAAACCTATATTCTGTCGTATCGTGCATGAGATGGTTGGTCCACGGCCACCAAAATGCATTTGCGGTCTCAAAGTAGAGGTATCCGTATTTCTAGACTGACAAACCCTCCTTTGGCCATATGCCAAACGTCTCATCTATTTATTGAAATCTCCTCTAGTGATGATGAATCTGAAGTACTTATGTCTGAGTCTTGCATGCTATCGTGGACATCATTGTCTTCATCAATATCTATTGCCATCAACTCTTTCACTGCTCTCATCTCATTTGGGTCTGGGCTAGTTTGATCATGAGGTTGTTTTTTCTTTGTTATCATATGCATGCATCCTTCCGTACATCCCTCAGTTACCTCTGCGCAAACTATGGGTAAACAATGTATACAACAACAGCACGTTAGGAATATTCTGAACACCACTACTAATATTGAGATCAACTTCCATCCCCAAGATCGTAGTATTCCCCAAAACCAAGATCCTATTCCCCAGCTCCCTTCTCCCGTGGGGAGTTCAGAGCTTAGAACGTGCATTTTCTTTATTGCTTCAAAGATCGTGGGGGAATAGTCATCGACATAAACGCAACATGCTGATCCCACTTTTTTGCAAATTCCCCCACGATCAACCAGGATTACATCGAGGGCCATTCTATTTTGCAGCGTCATTAACCTTATTCCTCTTTCTTCCAACGTCATGTTAAATAATATATCTGTTGTTGTGTTTATTGTATTCTTTAGGATTCTGGACAGTTGCCTTATATTATAGGAGTTAACTATCTGTCCTAAGAATGGAATGAATGATTTTGCTACATCAGTTGCTATTAAAACACCTTCGTCAGTCCTTTTGACTCTAGTTCTGGATAATCTGGCCATGGCTTCTGTTTCTAAGAGGAATACTCCTGGGAACAGTAGCCCTAGGTAACATGTACCTCCCCAGTTTCTGGGCAACCAAGGGTATGCTTTCTCTCCACATATAAAATAAACTGGATCACCTACGTATACTGGTTCTATTTCCCATTGTAGTACCACTGCATTCATAACCAGTATATGTTCCGACTGAAAAAGAGCCTTTCTTTTTTAGACAAAAAGGGACAGTTCTTGGGCTATAATTCACTGTGTAAGATGGGGGAATTGCATCTTTGTCCCCAATCTATCTCGTCTATTTAGTCGTGTTATCTTCCATGTACTTTTCCTCGTGGGCTCTGGGCCTATTACTTGTGCTTTATGGAAAATGGAACAACCCACGGGCTTCATTATTATCTCCTCAAACTCATTCATGTTGGTTCTGTCTAATTGACCCGTATTACTCTTATTCCATTTCCCATAGAACATTGCACCTAAAGATGCACTACATGCAGAACTTAATGGTAATGGCTGCACATACCACCCTATTCCTTTTCCGGCATGCTGTGGTAAATGGGCACATACCCAGCAGTTTGTTTTCTTCAGGATTGCATGTGTCATGTTCATTATCAACAGTAAGGTGTTATTTCCAAAACCTTCCTTGTGTTTTTCTTCCATTGGGGGTATGGTTTAAGTGATCACCTGAACCGGTCTTTCAGTAGTGGATATATTAATTATTGGTAAAAACATTTCTAATGGGTGTATTGTTTCTACCCACCATAATATTAGGGCTGTCGATATTGGTGCTACCACGCTCTAAAGCACATTATTATCGTTAATGCCAGAATACAATTTGTTTTACCATGCGTTTTTCTTAAACTTATAGTCTTTATAACTGACTCATTCTCAGCGGTGGTGGTGCAGGAGGAGGCTGGAACCGGTCCCGGCATGTTTCTCGTCGTCCTTCTTCTTCCTTATCACAGTTCATTGTGGATATCTCTCTTCGTCGCGCTTGCTCTGATGTCTATAACTTCAATGGAATTCTCACAGTTCAGTTTTGCCTGTCCTTTTTAGCCTGGATTCGATTATTCGTTTTTAGGTGAGATCACTTGTCCCTTCTTATACTGCTCAGAGGACCATTGATCAGTTATCGCCTCAGTATCATGTGCGCCCAGCTTGTCCGCTCTGGTTCCGGACACATGTACTTTTTATGATCGCACCGGGGAGCCGCGATTCTTGAATTGTCTGATTTGCACAATTCTCATGCTTCTCTCCTCTACACCCCTGGTTCCTTCTCCATCCATGAGCTGAACCAGAGGTTGACATAAACACCAAAATAAGACTGCGGATCACTTTGTCTTCCGAGGCCGCAGGTTGTATCGCCTTGCTCCTGGTATCGTATGATCCGTGAACAGTGCCGGTGCACTTTCAGATTCAGGCTTGAAGTCAGCCTGTGGCGCTACTGCAGGTGCTGGTGTGCGCCGCGCCAATGATGCAGATCCGTTTTTTGCCGTGCTGGCAAGTGCTGGTGGGCGCCAAAGGGGTACCCGATTTGGTTTTGCTGGTATCTGTAAGGCAGATTTCACGTCGGTCAGCAGTGATGTCGATTCTGCTGGGCAACTTTGGGGCACTCTTTGCCCTTCCCCCTTTTTGGCAATCGTCTAAGGCTTTGTTTCGAGTTTCACTTCTCGTTTGGCAGATTAGGTGGCTGCTCACTTGCAACAGTTTCTTTCGTTTCTGGGACCGCTGTCTCTTTCTGGTCATCAGTGTCAGGCAAGACTTTCAGTGCAGTTGGAATCTTTTTGGCATGGGTGGCATGGATCCAAGACTTCCTTCCATCCACCCGTATTAGCGTCTGCATCGCCAAAAGTACTGGATGGGGCCCGCACCACCTGGGTGCTAATGATGACTTTCTTTCAAAGTTTTTTAGCAGCACACAGTCTCCTGACTCCAGCGCGTGCCCCAGACTGGTGTACCTTACTGGTAATGCCTCCTGCACCTGCTGATGAATCAAACACAATTTCTGCATTAAAAGGCCACAATAAGTACTAAGCACAGGATGTTCTATCTCACTGAGTCGTTTTGGCTGAGGTGCGCACCAAATATTTACCGGCCTCCCCATTACGATTTTGTACGGGGAGAGCCCAGTTTTAGCCTGTACAGACGTACGCATGCATAATAGTGCTATTGGTAATGCATCCAGCCAACTCAACTTGCTTCCCGCACAAATCTTGCTAATCTTTGATTTAAGAATCCCGTTGTGCCTCTCCACAAGACCGGCAGAACTCGGATGCCTTGAACTATCAATCTAGAGACCAGTACATATCTGTAATACCACTGCACCCACAAAATGCGGTCCACCATCAGACCATAGGACCCGGGGCAAGCCAAATCTGGAAAAATACTCTTTCAACATTACTTTTGCCGTACTCATTGCTGTGCAATCTTTCAAAGGCTATGCCTCCACCCACTTACTGAATGCAGAGATTACCACCAAGACGTTTTGGCACCTCTCCATCTCTATGAAATCAAAATGAACTACCTCAAACGGCATGGAGGGCGGGCCAAAACTGCCTGTTGGTGTCACTGTTCCCTTTCCTACATTGTGTTGTAAACACATGATACAGTTCTGAACCTACCTCTCTGCAATATTTTTTATGTTTACATTCTGCCATACTGTAGAAAGGTGCTCTATCATTTTCTTGGCACAGATGTGCGTAGGACTGTGGGCCATTGTGACCATTGCAGTCACATACGAATTCGGCAACATCCAGTTTCTAGTTCCCTTGTCCACCCAACAACCCTCCAAATCCAACTCAGCAGATCCCTCTGCCCATCCCTGTATTTCATCGGCAGTAGCCTCGGCCTGCATTTCTTTGACAGTTGCAACTCCATCTTCTATCATACAGGGTACTTTCTCTGTCTGAACCGTCATCATCTTGGTATTGAAATCAGTGGCAGTTTGTTTCGCAATTCTGTCTGCAAACGCGTTTCCCTCTCCTATTTTGCATGTTACTTTTTTATGTGCCTCGCATTTCACTATTGCTAGGCGCTTTGGAAACGTGAGTGCAGACAGCAATCGTACAATCAAAGGGCCATGTTGAATTCTGGCACCATGTGATGTCAGAAACCCTCTCTCAGCCCAGAGTCGACCAAAGTTATGAACCACTCCAAAACCATACTGACTATCAGTATATATATTCACATTCAAATCTTCAGAAATCTCGCAGGCTCTGGTTAATGCTATTATTTCCACGGCTTGTTCTGAATTATAGGGGATTCTTTTACTTTCTATAACACTCTCTAGGGTTGTGATAGCGTATGCGAAAGTTGTCGTGCCATCTGGTAATTTAAAACATGAGCCGTCACAAAATAACTCTCCATCCGGCTCTTTCTGTGGAATATCACTTAAATCAACTCTTCCCTTGGTTTCTTCCTCAGTGACCATTAAGCAATTTTGGGGGGGTGATTCATTCGTCCCAATTTCTTTTATGGTTAAAGGCATTAATTCTGCAGGATTCAAAGCGCTACACCTCATAATTTGGATATGGGGCGCGAACAAGATAATCTCATATCTTGTCAATCTAGCAGAGGTGAGGTGTTGCGTCTGTGTCCTATTTAATAGAACGTCTATGGCATGTGGCACCATCAGAATTAAAGTGTGCCCCAATACCATCCCTTCCGTTTGTTTCACTGATGCAGCAGCTGCCGCGACAGATCGCAAACATTGTGGTAGTGTGTGCGCTATAGGGTCCAGAGCAGAAAAAAATAGCCGCACGGCCTATTTCCTCCACCTTGTTCCTGTGTCAAAACCGCCAATGCACATCCTTCACCTTCACACACAAATAGTCTAAACATGTTCTCATAGTTCTGCGTACCTAAAACTGGAGCCGAGCATAATGCAGTTTTCAATCCATCAAATGCTCTCTGACATTCCTCATCCCACTGCAAAGGCATAACCGCATCTTTTCTAGTTAAATTCACTAATGGTTTCACAATTAACGCAAAATTACCAATCCATTGTTTGTCGGCAATATGAAGCCATGCCTATTATGGCTCTGACTCCTTTTTGTGTCTTTGGAATAGGCATACAAGAAATACTTTCTATGCATTCTGGTGTTAGTCTTCTCCCTCCTTTCGAAAGTAGGTATCCCAAATAAGCCACCTCCTTTCGATTATGCTGAAATTTCTTCAAACTAGCTTTATGACCATGTGCCGCTAGGTGTGACAGTAGTAATAGAGTGCTTTCTTTACAAATCTCCTCTGTGTCTGCAGCTAACAATAAATCATCTATGTATTGCAAAAGTACACAACCCACGGGTAATTCCAGCATGTCTAGCTGTTCTTTTAATGCTCTACTGTAAATACTTGGACTTTTCATATAACCTTGTGAAATCCGCGTAAATGTAAATGATCGTCCTCCTAATGTGAACGCGAACAAATATCTACTGTCCTTGTCCACTGGAATACTAAAGAATGTGTTTTTCAAATCTATTACACTAAAATATTCTGCTGAAACAGGTATCATTGTCAATATTGTAGTGACGTCTGGCACTAGAGGAAATTTCGGATCTACTACCTTATTCAATGCGTGTAGATCAATTATGAAACGGTATGGTACCTCATTACCTCCTTTTTTATAAACCGAAAGAATCGGGCTATTGCATGTACTGCCTGTGATTTCCTCTATTACCCCTAATTTCTCCAAATCGGTAACAATACTCTTCAACCCTTTCTCACCTTCAACCGAAATTTTGTATTGGGGTATTCGCCGTAGGGTAACACCTTCTTTTAAAATAATATTTACTGGATCTATCTTTCAACATCCCACATCATTGTCATGCATTGCCCATATACAGGTTGGTACTTTACTTAGTTCCCCTGGTAACGCTTCGGACATGAATTCTGACACAGGGGCATCGTGTGTCCATATCGATAGAAACACTCCGTCTGCCGTGCAATGTATAACAGAACCTAGTTTTTTGAACAAATTTAATCCCAACAAATTTTCTCCACAATTTTCTGTTAGAAGGAAAGGACAATATTCCGTAAATGGTCCCATGGTAACTGGGACTGGTTTGGACACTGGGTTTATGACTGGTGTACCTGCGAACCCTACAGAAATATTCTTTTGCCCTGACCGTGGTATATTCGGAAGCAATTGATGGTCTATTGAACACTTCTGTGCTCCTGTATCTACAAGAAAGCGGTGCTCCTCATTCCCGACTCTCATTTCTACGTAGGGTCCTCTCTGATTCACGGGAATAGACACTGGTTCCGACCCCTGTCCTGGGCTGTCCTATTGGTGAAATAACACATTGTCCGATGTGTAATCATTACTATTACTGTAATACGTGTTTGGCTGTGTATCAAAAACATTTCCACTCTTCCCTCTATTTCCCCCACTCTGATTTCCATATTGTTGATTTTGCTGTCCCTGACTCTGGTTTGGGGCATTTTGGTTTTGGCCTTGGTTTTGATTACCTCTGTTATTATGATGCTACTGCATACTATTCCTATTTGGTCCATTCGCTCCTGGGTGTCCTCTATGCTGTCTCCTCTGACCAGACCCATTTCTATTCTGTAGATGTGGGCATTGCGCTCGCCAATGTCCTTCCTCTTTACAATATACACACTGATTCGGCCCCACTGTTCCCCCATGCATATTCAAACTACTCCTTCCTTGTGCGTTCCCTCGCCCTCTATTATGTCCTAATACTTTCTGCATTGATACTCGTGTCTTTAGATTTACCCTATCCCTCTATTCTTTTTCTTTTCCTGCAGTCACTCTGCGCTCATAATATTGGGCCATATGCAGTACTTCACCCAACGTTTTTGCTTGCCATGCACTCTCTGATGTCATTATTAGATCCTGAATTGGAAGTTTTAACCCCCTTACATATTTGTCAACAAATAACATCTTTCCTGCTTCTGAACCCACATCCTGCCCGCTGAAGTCTGTGAATACTTCTTCAAATCTATTGAAAATAATCTGTAGCCAACTCATCTTTGCCTTGTACACATGCAGTCAATTTGTCCCATTGGATTCTTTTCTCTGGGACAATTGATTTTAACTTCTGTACTATACGTGCTGGTAAGCAGATTCGCTCCTGGTGTCCGTCCAACTGCTTTATTTCTATCTTCTATTATCAAGTCCGGCCATGTAGCGCCAAAGGCCGTTGTGTCATCTACCTTCCTTATTTGTTTCCATATGCCTGCTCGCAGGATCACCAGGACTATTAGGTCTATATCACCCATGGTAAGCACGGATGATTGTAGGCAGGACTCTACTTCCTTGTAAAACCCTGCAGGATTCTTTCTTATATCAGGAATCGTCTGCTTTATGTTGTTCACCTCCTGTCTGGAAAAGGAGACATGCACATATTGTGTGGTGTAATGGGCTGGTTTCACCTGCACCGCTGCACCGCCCACTGCGGGAACCTCCACTTTGGGCACAAAGGTAGGTGGGACCTCTCTCATAGGAAATGCCCCACTTACCATCCCTCCCCCTTCTCTTAGATGTAACAATATTCCCAGATCCAATGATAGGGCTGTTTCTCCTGTCCCTCGCTCTAGTGCTCTTCTATATACTGCCATTATTTCGGGCGGGCTGGCCTTATCGTTTTTTATATCTTTATCTAATAAATGCTCAACCATCGATTGTAGCACTTTTCTTTTCATAGGCATTGAAAATTCATCAAATATCTCGTGTATCTCCATTGTGGGAATACTAGGATCTGACATTCATCTAAACGCTTCTCACATACATACTTTTAACTTGTCGCCCCTTTGTACCGACAACATCGAATGTCGTCGTTGTATATATGGCTCTACAGTTTCCTTCCTATTTCTCCCGATATCTCTACTCCTGCCACCCTCTCGCCCCCCCATCCCCCTTTGGCTGACTCCCACCCTGACACAGCCCTCTCCATGCTCCACTCTGCTCTATCTGATACTCTTGATATCCTTGCCCCTGTCATGAGAATCCGCCTGAAGCCCAAAGCCAAATGTAACTCCTGGTATGACTCGGATCTTGTCACCCTAAAACGCAAGTGCAGGGTGGCAGAGAGGAAATGGCGTGCTTCATGTTCATCCTCTGACAAACTTGCCTGCCGCCTGCTCCAAAGGCAATACCGTCTCTCTGTTCTCACCAAGAAGAGAGCCCTTATTCAAGCCTGCATCTCTGCGGCATCTAACAACTCGGCTGAACTCTTTAAAATCTGCAAGGAGCTTGCCAACCCTGCTGCAGTCTCTACATCTCCTGTCCCCTCCCAGGCCCTCTGCACGGCATTGGCCTCTCACTTCATCTCTAAAACTCAGGACATCCTGTCCTCACTCTCCTCCTATCACCTCCCGCCCTCTTTTCCCAGCTCTCCCTCTGGCCCTTCTGCAGCCACCCCTCCTCCCTCCTTCTCTGCCTTTCCCCTTTTTTCTGCTGACGAGGTTTCCAGACAAGTCCGATCTATGAAAGTCTCATCTAAACAGGTTCACCCATGTCCCTCCAAAACTATCAAGGACCACATCGACTCCCTGGCTCCTGCCCTGGCTGACTTTTGCAACCACTCCTTCGCCTCCGGAGTCTTCCCATCCCCCCTCAAGCACTCCCTTGTGCACCCTCTTCCTAAGAAACCCTCTTCCGACCCCTCCTGCCCGGCTAACTATCGCCCAATCTCCATCACTCCCTTCCTGGGCAAGCTCTTGAAGAAACTGGCCATCTCCCAGCTTAACCTCCATGCTGAATCTGTTGGTAGTTTTCATGACCATCAATCTGGCTTCAGAGCGGCCAGAAGCACGGAAACTGCTCTCCTGAACATCTGTGAGGACCTGCTCTTGAACCTCGACTCCAACACCCCTTGTGTTCTCATTCTGCTCGATCTCTTGTCTGCCTTTGACACTGTCAACCATGCCATCCTGCTCAACCGTCTCCGTGAGAACCTTGGTATCACTGGTCAGGCTCTGGCGTGACTGACTTCTTTCCTTTCCAATCGACCCTCCCAGGTCCAACTTGGGTCCTTCCTCTCTGACGTCTTCTTCTCCACCTGTGGTGTTCCCCAGGGATCTAATCTCTCTCCCTGGCTTTTCAACCAGTATCTGGCACTCCTTGCCCACTGCATCGCCGCCCTCTGCCCCAACTTTCAGTGCTATGCGGACGATACCCAGCTCATTTTCAGGCTACCCTCGGCCTCCTCCTCTACTTCCCTCATCTCTGACTGTCTGTCTGCTATCCAGGAATGGTGTGCCACCAATGACCTCTGCCTTAATGCCAGTAAGACTGAGATTCTACTCATCGGCACACCCACTCCCTACTTCTCTGCAGCGCTCTGGCCGGCCTCTCTTGGCCCTCTTCCTGCTCCTACCTGCAAGGCAAAAAACCTCGGGGTCATCTTCGACTCCACACTCTCCTTCTCTCCTCACATATCTGACGTTTCTAAGAAGTCACACTACCAGCTGCACCTCCTCAGAGGTATCCTTCCCTTCCTCTCCTTCCCCCAGAAGCTCACTGTCTCCCGAGCCCTGGTTCTCTTGAAGCTGGACCACTGTAACAGCCTCTATCTTAATCTGCCTGCCTCCACTCTCCGCCCTCTGCAACTCATCCAGAACAGAACTGCAAGACTTGTCCTTGGCCTCAAGCCCAGGGACCGTATCTCTCCAGGACTGAAATCTCTACATTGGCTCCCAGTGGCTGCAAGGATTAAGTTCAAAACCCTCTGCATTGTCCACAAGGCCTTCTGGGGCCTGGGGCCTAAATACCTTCAACTCTCTCTTCCTAAATATCTTCCTTCCCGAGCCCTTCGCTCATCCGTCTCCAACTCCCTCAGGGTCAGCCGCTTCTCAAAGCAACGAGCTGGGGGTAGATCTCTCTCCGCGGGAGGGGCCTCCCTCTGGAACAGCCTTCCTGCCTTCTGAATTTTGAGGAGAACCATCTCCAGTCCCGGAAGCCCCTCAAAACCTTCCTCTTTGCTTCTGCTTTCTCTGTCCCTCTCCCCTGCTAAATTCTTCATTGAAATTGCACTGAATCTGCAACTGGCCCACTCTCACTGACCTCGGTCCTGGGCCCAGTCACTCTCCACTTGCACTGCCTCCCTGGCAACCCCTGCACTGCGGGACTGTCTCTGTATCCCTACAGCCCCCCCTTCCCAGCACTTCTGCACTTACCTTGCACTTGCCACCACCTGGCCCTATTTATTTATTTATTTTATATTTTTTATTTTTTTATTCTACTTACTTGTACTGCACTTCCCCCCTCCCCTTCCCCTTGCACTTTTCCCTTCACCTACCCCTGCACTTGCGCGGTCTGAATGATACCTGGCCTAGTAGGATCGTTTTCTGTCTTCCCCTTGTTCCCCCCTCCCTGCCTCGTCACGCCTTGAAACACCTGTGTATAGGTGCGTTACAAATGCCATATCATATCATATCATATCAGTAAACATTTCGGCATAGTCATTATCTAATTCATCTTTAAGCTCAAAAAGTCTATACACATGTTCTCTCACTTCTTCATCCCTCTCCCTACAGCGTGCTAATGCATTCA
Source organism: Ambystoma mexicanum (assembly GCF_040938575.1). NCBI lineage: Eukaryota > Metazoa > Chordata > Amphibia > Caudata > Ambystomatidae > Ambystoma > Ambystoma mexicanum. The sequence continues at coordinate 1,317,098,646 of NC_090929.1, read as the reverse complement.
AATCTAACAATCTCTGCGGTGGTAATTTCCCAATTAGCTGTTTCCATTTCTCCACCAAATATTCACCCATGCATTCCAACACTACCTGTCTTTCGTTGCTTCTACGAAAGTCATATAGCAAAGCCAATGTTGCCGTCCCATCATTCTCGTCTATATACATCTCTGCCTGTTGCTGCAATTCCACCTTCCTTTCTTTGCTGATTGCGCTGCGGGTTACCCTCGTGCACTCCCTTTGGTCAGTCCCGCCTCTTGCCCCCGTGGTTTCAACTTGAACCCCGGGAGGAACGGACGGTATCGAGTCTGTGTCTAAAATAAAACTAGTTGGTAAAGTGATTTTTAATTGACACTGAGGTAGCCTGACACGTGTTTCGGGCACTTGCCCTTCCTCTGAGGCTACAAGTTTGTTTTAGTAAACACAAAATAATGTATTACAAATACATTAAACAAATTGTGTGGACCCAAGGTTACAGGGCAAACAAGGGATGAGCCATGGAGCAGTACAGTAATCATACATGCACAATATTGCGAATTTTGAAATCCATAGTGTCAAAGGGCAAAGAATATATTGACAATTTAAAAATAACAAGTCAACAGTACAAAAACATATACAGTGTGATTACAATGGTAAAATGAAAAATTCATACCATTTGCATGTTGTGATTATTGCATGTTAGTTATTGGATACTGGCCCTTCTCACTCCAGTCATAACTGTCAATCTCACCGCATTTGTTGTGTTAAAAAATAATAAAAAATAAATAGCAGATGATTACCTGCAGCTCATGCCTCCGTCATTCCTACAAGACGGAGTTGTGCTGCCATAAGCACATACTTGATTTTAATCAAAAGAGTAATGTGAACATCTGATTGGCTGATGCCTACACTCCCCTTTCCATGCCGGATTTGCTGTAGAAACCTGTATGTGACACGCCCTACCCGCGGACAAGCGTTGCCTATGTGCAGCACGCAACTCTTACCCAGTCCTTTCACCCTTTCCACAGCAGTAGCAAATCGAGTCCCTCATTGGACACAACTAAGCAGTCACACAACCATCCACCAATCACATTGAAATTCGCTCAAATGTAACTCTGTCATCAACATTGCGCACTTAAAATTACTGTCGATAATTCTGAATGGAAGTCGCATATCATTGCAATCACCTACTTCAGAAGCTATTGTGCAAGTGTTGTGAATTTCTACGTACAGCTCCATGCATGCGCACATGCATGAGTATAGAGTACAGGTATTTGTATTTCAATCGGAGAACATGTGCAACCTTTATGATTTAATGTAAAACAAATTGATGCTGCTAAGTGTGCATAGGCAATACATAACATACCAATGCTCCCCCTTTTAAGTGCAAGATGTCCGGTTTATCATTGACAAACCGCACAACTTCTTACTGTCTTCCACATAACCTATACAGGCGTTGCAAGGATGCCTATTTAGGGCGGAACTTGTTTTGTATTAGAAAATGTCAGAGTTGTATACTGTGTACCTCCTACAGTAATGCTACTCACAAAGTAATCGTATGACAAAAGTAAGCACTCCCGATTGCTGTGGTGACATCTCCCTCTGAGGGTCTGGCGATTTTTTGACATCGTGCTTTTAAATTGCAAGTAGAACATTTTTTCTTATCTACTACTGTGCCCTTTCGTTTACAAACCTCTCTCCTATTGATAGTACACCTTGTAAAAAACAAGGCATTTTCATAACCTTAAAAATGTTAGTAATTTTGAAGGACTTGCAAGTAACGTATTGCAAATACCATGCAAAGCCTGCACAGAGTGAAGTGAAATGCGCACATGGACTGGGTTCAAATATGAAAGGAGAATGCTCTGACAAACAATGCATAATTAATGTATGCAGTATCAGCACTGCTGTAAACACACAAAGTAATCAATTTTGTTTTTGAATCACAGTGAAGACTACTCTCCTGAGAATCAACAGCATCTACACTGCAGACGACATATCTGAAGAAACCTGGTCATTTTGCAAAAAAAAGTAAGTACAGTACTATCTTTATATTGTAACACTCCTCAAAGAGGCTGCATTGGTTAATTGTTTAATTTGGGCACCAAAGCAAACATTGATTTATGAACCATTCTACCTACAAATATCCATTTATTGAACAAAGAATAACAGGCAGAATGGCTCACAAATCCCTCTGTGTTTGGAACTCAAATAATGTACGTAATCCTTAGAAGGTTAGATTTAGAAAAGTAGTTGCTGTTGTAAGTTTATGGCATTTCGTTTATTAATAATGCTTCTTGTCACCACTAGCCCACTTTGTAGTCTCATCTAAAGCACATTGTACTACTATACAAACAGTAAAATAGCCTTACCAAATCATTGCAAGAGTCCAATACACATTCACACACCATAATAAAGAGCTTCCAAATCAGACTCATGCACGCATGCACACAGCACACATACATTATACAACAGACCAAAGTATGCCTTCTTTTTTTCAACAGACACCAAAGAATGCCTACCAAAAAACAACTCCGTATAAAGGAACGCAGAAGTAGAGGTAAGAAAAATAAAAGTGCCCAATCTAATCATCCATCTGTTGTAGAGTTTGAAGAGCATGTTGGAAGAAGCCAGCTAATGCAATCAGTTAGCAAAACAAAAGAAACTTCAAGTACTGAAACTTTACGTCCTCCATGAAAATGTGTCACAAAACACAAATATGTTGGCAAAAAATCAGCTACCGGTACAGCTAACAATACTCCTACAAATCCTGATAGTGTAACATGAACCCATAGCAAAAAAAGTATTTTATCAAAAATGTTTCATCACAGAGTCCTTCAGAATCTACTAAGAAGAGGACCAAAATCATCCTCACCCCTTAAAACCTACCGTAGAAAGTTAATCCTACAAGCTCTCGTCGACAGTGCAATCCTTCTGAAAAGGAAGTTGCTTATATTAGTGTTAAATAGGATGAAAGCACTAACAAAACTAAGTACCAAATTACAAAAGAAACTCAGCAATAAACGGAATGTGAACAAAAATACTTTTTTTTAATGTTTGTGGTGGTGAATGGAGTCACACAACAACCACAGAACCATATTTTAATGAAGAAGCATACAAACAAAATCAAACAAACACAATTGCCATCCATAGCAGTGGACGAGGGTATGAGAAAATCAATACTACCATCATGGAACAAGAAACACTGCTTACAAAAGTATCCTCTGTAAACTCAGAATTACCTCTCAATTCAGCAGAACTACACCGTCCAGTATACAAATGGCCATGCACATCAATGTGTGCCATTCCAAACAAAGCTTTCAAATCTTTATGTCAGTTCCTCAATCAGTATGTAAAAGGTAAAGACAAAAGTAAAATGAAAGTGCTGCAAAATATGGATATGTGTGTCCAGTGTGCAAATACACAGGACTACAAGGACATTCATTAGCCTGCATTTATGGGCCTATTTGAAAAAGCACCTTCCATGATATCAAAAGGATATCAATACATCATTCAAGTGTAAGAAATCTAGTGTATAAAATATACTATGCAATAACTCCAGCTTCAGAATTAGGCAATTTAAATAACACTCTTCTGCATGGTACACCCAAATACTTACAAGAAGAAATTGACCGTATTCAGAGAAAGTATTTTGGAAGTGAAAGCCACTTACAAAATGCAATAGTTTTAGAACATAGTAGCGACAATTCTGCACATAGCAACCTTCTACTACACACATACAGAAAAGAAATAGTAAAATTTAAAAGGTCATCGGCTGAAGTACCAAACCATGCGTGTGTGTGTTGCCGCAGAACCTTTTACAAAAGGAACTTCAAAAATGTAGACATAGCAATTAAATAGAAGACAATGAAGACTCTAAATGGTTTGAATTAGCTCTCTACCTTTTAGCAGAAAACAAATATGAACTAACTGAACGCATAATATGTTGCAGTTACTGTACTACAAAATTAGACAACAACCACACTCCTTCACGTGCTATAACAAATAATTTGGAATTGTTCCCACTACCAAAAATCTTGCAACAACTCAATTTGTATGAGAGCATAATAATTCAAACAGTTCACCGATTTCAAGCAATTATACGCCTATATCCAAAAACAGCAAAATTACCTTTCTCTGAATTGGTGAAAGACATTTGTGGCAAAGTAGTTTATTTGCCATTAAAACTAACAGAAAATGTACACACTCTAGGAGTGCAATGTTCAATAGAGCATTCTTTAATAGTCTTGGTAAATGGTGTACCAATAAAGGACAAAAAAATGTGGCAACAACCGGTGGACTTACATAAATTTAGACAAGCATTGCAATATCTAAAAGACAACAACGAGTACTACAAGGAAATAGATATTGATGAAAGCTTAAGGGAAACAACTGAAATAATTGAAGAGCCATCAGAAACGGGACAATTCGAACTTCTGGATCCTGCTACAGTATCCACTCTTTTGGACCATTACACAATTCATCCATTGCATTCCAATAAAAGCATAAATGATGCACTAGAAACTTACCAAATGCTACAAACCAAAGGGTAACCAATGAGTATATGGGAAAAAGTATAGAAGCACGTGCTTTTCCACTGCTATTTCCCACTGGCAAAGGTGAAAGATACGATGATATACCCACTCAGATTGGAGCATCAGAATACCGCTCTTTACGAATGTATTCGCAAGAGCCCAGAATTAGACAAAATGACTATTGAAATGTGTAGCAGTTCGAGACACTAGATATAGAAGTCTTCATAGCTAGATGGTTCCTTTATAGCTAGATGGATACAATCGAACTTCTGGATCCTGCTACAGTATCCACTCTTTTGGACCATTACACAATTCATCAATTGCATTCCAATAAAAGCATAGATGATGCACTAGAAACTTACCAAATGTGACAAACCAAAGGGTAACCAATGAGTATATGGGAAAAAAGTATAGAAGCACGTGCTTTTCCACTGCTATTTCCCACTGGCAAAGGTGAAAGATACAATGACATACCTACTCAGATTGGAGCATCAGAATACCGCTCTTTACGAAAGTATTCGCAAGAGCCCAGATTTAGACAAAATGACTATTGAAATGTATAGCAGTTTGAGACACTAGATATAGAAGTCTTTATAGCTAGATGGTTCCATTCAAAGTCAAGACCACAAAGGATTGGTGGGAAGATTTTATACAAGCACTTAATCATCATTTTACCTGTGCTGGAATAAAGTTTGTGAACAATTTGCTTAAAGACAAGGATCTTGAAGATGAAGCCTTGTGATAAGCAAACAGACAGTACTATGGGTTTTAATGAAAAGAATGGGCATGGATTACCTTTAAAGGACCCTTGTAATAGGAATTGTGAAAAATGTTTTTGTATTTTGCTTAAAACTAAGTCACAATAAAAATATTAAAAACAATTAAAATACAAAAATATGCATCATCCACATCATCCCAGTAGACTCGGGCCAGATGATTTATTATGATTGATGTTCCCAGGCTTTGTGACAGAACATTAGAAGGGCCATGTCTTAGTGGTTTCTTGCACAATGTTCATTGAACATACTCCGTCTCCCTTTAGAGCACTGTTAGTTCACCTTGAAATATCTCCAACTGTCTATAGGGATTTTTATTCCTGTGGCTTTCTTCCTGGGTGGTTATGGATTATAGGACCTAGATGGTATCATAATCGCTGCTGCTGATGATCTCATGATTAAACATGTTAAAATGTCCAACTGGTAAGAAAAATGTAAATATAAAATAAATGTCTAGAGAAATTATTTTTGATTTGGCGATGTTTATCTCCAAGTTGTTTGTAGTCATATACGTTTGTAAGTTTGTAACTTATTGAGCAGATGTTGAAGTCCAATTTAAGTTTCATCAATGATTACTATGTCATCAGCACAGCATATCATCGATATTTCTTCCTTGTTGATATTTGGAGGGAAGTGTCTTGTTTCATTTATTGCTTCAGGAAGATCTGCTATACATAGCATAAAAAGAGTTGTGGTCAAGTGGCAGCCTTGTTTAACTCCTTTTTTTGTCTCTATATCAGGTGTTAGTGTACCCTCATTTGAGATTCGTATGTGGGATGAGGTATTTTGTTGAAGATCTCTTATTGGTTCTAACAACTCATCTGGACAGTTCCAATTTTTTTACTTTGCCCATAGCTTATTTCGATTGACTCCATCAAATGCTTGACTTAGGTCTATAAATGCCAGATGTAAGTGTCTTTTATTCCTACTGGAGTTTAGCTTTGGCAATGACAGGATGAAAGGATTTAATTCTGTGCCAGTTCACTTAGTGAAACTGGTTTGTCAAGGGTCAATGATGTTATTCTTTTTACCCACTCGGTTAAGCCTCTTTGTAGATCTGAGGCAAAAAAGTCCTATTGTTGTAAAAAAAAATAATTTTTTGCATCATCACATTTGCCTTTCTTATAGATAGGGACTGTTATACTTTTAGTCCACGTTTCTGGAATTTTAATTTGCTTTTCAATTTGTTTGAAGAGTATATTAACCATCTCTGCTCATTTTACCAGATTTTTCTTTATTGTAAGTTTGTCAGCCCGTCTGGACCAGCAGCCGAAGAGACTTTTAATTTTCTTATGGCTTGTTCTATTTGATTTGTATCCATCATCATTTTCCAGGGTTTATTTGTAGCTATCCAGGTCTGTTTATGCCTCACATCTAAGGTTCCAAAGACTTTGGTAAAGTGTTTTATCCACTCAGATTCCGAGACTCCACTTATTAGCCATTTCTGATGGTTCAAGGTTAAATGATTTATTATATCCCAGGTATCTCTTGCGGTTGCCTTAGCTAAGGCAGCTAACATAATTTCTCCTTGCTCCTAATCTCTCCATTGCCGGAAACCCACCAGCCAGTTTCTGTATTGTGATTGGGCCTTTCTTGTTTGTCTTACTCACAGGTCTCTATTGTTTTGTTTTTTAATCGGTCGAATTTCACATCGCAGTTTTTTCAAACGTCTGACTAGTTTTGCACAATATTGATGTTTTGCCCAAGTTTTCTTAGTTTTGTACACTTTTAACAGCATATCACATGATATCTCAGGGTTAGCGCTAGACATTTGCTTTTTGTATCTTTCTGTTATGGTCACAATATCTCTTTTAGTCGATTCCCCTATGATGCATATAATGGAAATTACATGACCACCACATAATAAAAATGCATGGGCCTCATGTATTATATACATGGAAATTGGTATCACGTCCAGCACCCGATTCCACCAGTGCGATGCAACCAACACTGAATGAACCCTTGACTTTGGTAGCAGTGTCAACTCCAGATATTCAAGTTTTACAGGCTCCCAATGTATAGGTTATGTGATATATGCCACAAATGGGTAGCTGTTGGAGGTAGAGCAACTAAAGATTGGGACAAGTTAATAGCTGAATACCAGATTAATTGTCATCCTTACATTTTTATTTTAAGTGCCAATTTTTTCCCATCTTCTTTAGAAAAACAAGAAGATTATTTGTACGTAGGTAAAACACTTCTGGCATTAGACATAATGTTATTTATAAGTTTGCTTATAAAATCTTTACATTTCTTAATAACAATATTTGCTATGATTGGAGAATTCACACTGTGTGCATGCTTAATATTTTGCTGATTTAAACATCTTTGGATCTTTTGGATAAACTGATAGTAAGTGTAAGTAAATATTTAAAGCTTTATTTGCAGTGGTAACTCTGAGAGAGTGTATTTGCTATGTTATTTAGAGCTTGCTTTTATGATAAACTATTGTTTACACTCTTAGAGATTTCTATTTTCAGATTCAAGAAGATCTATATTTTTAACAGTTTTTTAATACACATATTACTTTTCAATAAAAAAGAAAACATGTAAAGAAATCAATTTACGCATAGGATTTGGGGAATTAGTGTATTTTCATTCTAAGTGTGTAATATATTGGAATACTGTGTTGCAGAAAATTATTATTTAACAATAAGCCCTGAGCCGAAGGGCATTACTGCATCAGGTAATTCCCTGGGGCCCATAGTTACAGGCCTGACCGAAGTGAGTGCCTTAACAAAGACCCTTGGGCATTACCTGATGCTATAATGCCCACCTACACGGCTCTGGGGTTATTGCTATTAGGACTCTTACCCATTAGACCAGGTTAGTAATAGTGTCTTTATTCGGTTGCAAGACACACTAGCAACTGAAAAAGATGTCCACCATGGAATGTCATACAAAGTCTGTTCACCCTTCGATGGACGCAATTTAAAATATGAAGAGGTCATGTTTAATTTCTGTGTTAAGGTTTTGCGGAGGGAACCTTCAAAGAAGCAGTCACAACTTTTGGGAACCTCAACTTTTATTCAACATCTTGTCCGTGTACACTCGGATGAAGTGGATGAATCGTATAGGTAGGCTCATGTGAAACATAAGGGGAAAGTGCATGGAGCAAGATTAGTACCGAAGTATTTATCATCTGTGCCATAGAGTTCAAACACGATTACCAGTTATTTTACACTAACACCCAACCTCATTCCATTCTGCCTGCACCCGAACTATCAAACTTTTTGGTGATGTCCAAAACCTGTCACAGCTTGTTCGAGCTGGGTGGGGACATCCTAGAATCTTTGGGAAAGGCTCTTTTAGAACATATGGCCAATTGCGAATGTCATGAATATTATTGTCAATATTTTCCCCCATTCTTTAGAAAAAATATACAAAATTTGCAAAATGTAAAATACGAAATCAACTAAATGTTCTTTTTTTACCTTTTGTTATATGTATGAAGTCTAGTGTTTTCCCTTCCCAGTTCCTACCTCTTTTTTTTTCCTTATCTATGCGTATTATCATGGGTGCTAGCTCTTGGTCATATGTTATTCTTGCAGTTGGTTATTTTTTTTACTTTTTCATTGCTGCTTAAATGTTTTTAGTTGGGGTTGTACAGTGTATCACAACAGTCTTCAAGAGGTGGTCATAAAACAAAGGGCTTGTAGCACAATGTTTAACCAAAAATGTAATCTCACTGTGTATTGCCTAAAAACATTGTGAGTTCTCAAAGTATGCAAATTTTATATATAATAAATAATACCTCTGTCAAAACAGTTCAAAATGAATGTGTGATTGATGAATATCTGTGAATGATGGGTTGCAAGTGTCTTAAAATATTGAGTGACCTTGCCCACCGGCCATTACCAAAGGCCTTGGCTAGTGGTCTAGCACCACTGTAAAATGGACAGTGGGCAGTGCCCACTCACCATGGCCAAAGACCATGCCACTGGTCTGGAAGCGGTCTAAAAAATCTATGGAATAACAAAACCCTTCAAATTCAAGGAAATAACTTTAGTTGCATGGACGTTAGGTGAGAACGTAACGCAACAAAACCACTGAAATTCAGCTAACGCCACCTTAACATCACAGCCCCTGTTGTGCAGCCTATGACTCCAATGATGACAACACAGACCAACAGTCACCACAAGACCAGCCAGAAAACAAGGGACTTGGAACATAGGCAGAACATTGTGGCACAGCCAGCTGGGTACATACCATTATGGTGCAACAGTTTCACCACAAGTCGTTTTTTTGCCCCCCCCCCCTCCAGTTAAATGCAGTCAGTTGGGCGCAGGGATATCTCGGCACAAGGATGTTTTGGCGTGAGAGGTCGCAATTGGCATGGCATGAACCTGCTGGCACTTTGCATTTTGTAATATGGATTAAACGTGAAAAACATATATTTACTGCAACATTATAAAACAGGATGAGACATAAATTACACCGTCATTGCAAAATTGAGCAAATATTAAATATGAAACAAATTTATTTACTGTAACATTATTAAACAGATTGTAACATGTATTACACTCTCTCTGGGCAACATTATAAAACTGAAAAAAACAAAAACACATTTGTGTTGAATTCTGCCTTTGAGAAACCTGGCATGCAGGAGTTCGAGACGCAGGACTTAAACATTATGCAACAATGAGATTAATTGCATTCTCACAAATGTTATACTTAGCCTTTTACAATTGGACATATTAAATTATAGGCTAAGCATGAAATGTATGCACCATGAAGCACTAAGCAGTTGTGTAGTATTGGTTGATTGCTGGTCCTTCAACTCTTGCAGACCAGGGATCAAGACTGTTTTATTTTTTATTTAAAAGAGTATATTTTGGTGAGCAATCTGTAATCTGGACTGTGTAGTCTTAACAGGCATGCCTTTGATCCACGTGGCCTCCTTCATGTAAACGTTCACCCAATCACTGCATGATTTTAAGAATGTTTTTTAGCTCCACTACCAATGGGTAAATAATAGTTGTGCATCTTCCATTACACTTGAGCCAGCGCAAACAATACTTTCTTTGCAGCTCAAGGGAGGGGCTTGCCGCACAGTCCCATTATTCCCTTAATATATTGCGCTAATTTTAGACTTTGAAAACAGCGTGGGCAAGTAGACACCACTCCTCTCCAGCTCCTAATTCTCACTTTCCCTGAAAACAACATATTTGACTTTTTCCCCCTCCTCTGATTCTACACTATGCACCTTCTACTTAAACAAATTACAGATCCCCAACTACCATTCAACCCAAATAAATAGAGGTGCAGGAGAAATCATAAATATAGCCAAGTTGCATGTGTTGCATATATTGTTATATGCCACATGTCCCTTGTTATTTGGAAGAAGATCATTCAGATTTCCATTTTACTTTGCATTTTGGGACTTGTAGCACAGTACACTTGATGGACAAACAAAACTACAGGTCACAAAATGCAAAAAAAAAACTAGAACTGGTTGGGCATTTACCGAATTACATGGAGACATGCACACAGCGCGGACCCGTGGATCGAATCTGTGTGGCTCCATGTCGTCTTGCTTCCAAGGTGAGCATGTTGCCGCTGAGCTATCCTCCCAAGACTGTTGCAGTTGCAGTGCAGTCCCGTGATCTTATGTGGCATGAGGGCATTTAGATGTGGCAGCAATTTCAGCCATGTCCAAACATCGATCGCGCCAAAATAACGGCACCAGAATTGCTTTTGCATCGTATTGGCGTGTGACAAAATGACATTACCGAAAGGAGGTGTACCTCTTGGAGAACTCTGCTTAATAAAAGTGTGTGGTCCATGGCAAATACTTTTGTGTCACTGCGCATTGCCTGCAAACATTGAGAGTTCTTAAAAAAGCCTGCAATCTGAAGGCATTGGCTAGTGGTCTGGTAGCATTTTAAAATGGACGGTGGGCACCACTGACCATGGCCGAAGACCCTGCTAGTGGTCTGAAAGTGTTCTAAAAATCTATAGAATAACAAAATCCTTGAAATTCAAGGAAAAAATTGTAGTTTCAGGGATGTTAAGGTGAGAACTTAACTCAACAAAACCCCTGAAATTCAGCACTAAGCCACCTTAACTGTGCACCCCTGTTATGCAGCCAATGGCCTTAATGATGATATCAAAAGTGTATGGCCACATCAGATTGATCCTCCTAAGTTTGCTGAGGTTTCGTACACTGGGAGCACAGTTATAGGGAGGGCACAAAATGTGTTATTTTTCCAATAGACACAAAGGAATGTTTCTTATGCTTACAGCCCAAACCGCTGGACAGATATTCACCAAATTTGTGGCAGGAGCTGCAACTTGGTCCCAAAAGTGCCAGGGGCACAGGCCTCCGATTGGCACAAAGGTGTTCTTGAGGTCTGCGGACATTGTACGCACCTGCTGATTGGATGGTGAAAAGCGTGAGGTTTGTCATATTTTTGGGAAACACCCACCATGTTGGCTTCGTGGACAATGCCCTTTTTCCGCGAACATCGCATTAAAAACATATTAAAAAACACAACATTGCACTTGTTAAACTAATGAAACAATCTCTGGGGCGGTGAGGGGTGATGAGGATGGGATGAGATATGGCCGTAAGCAGCCACAAAAATGGAATTGATCCCCGAAGCCAACGAAGTGTCCGGATGTTCGGGTACAGTCTTTTGATGTTCACTACACTTCAGATGTCCAGGGATTTCCATTTCTGAATTACAGGGTTGGTGAAAAGCAGCTTTTCGATGGTTTATACTTTGGCGCCACTCAATGAAACTGCATGACATTTTGCAATACCATTCTAGCCCTGAACCTGAATGTTTTTTCAAAGTTTGGTGCTGTTTTCCCAAGAGGGAGCAAAAGCAGAGGAGGGGTCCCAAAATATTTGAAAGGCTTATAAATTTGATGCCATTTTACAAACATGCACAAATGTTTGCAAAATGATTTTGGACCCAGAAAAAGTTTGGTGTAATATTGTCAAGAGGGGGCAAAATTAGAGAGTGCACACAAGTTTGAAGAATGATTATAGACCGAACATTAATTGCATGTGCAAAGTCAGAATGGATTTTGTCAAGTGGGGGATATGTTATATGACTAGTTTATGTACGTACATTTTGACACTTTTCAAAAAATAAAACATGGACGGATTTGCAGCAAACTCGTGCATGGAGCATTGGCAAGGACCTGAAGGCATGGTTTTGCAAACGTGTCCATGCTTTATTTTTTGAAAAGTGTCATAAATCAGGTACAAAAAATAGTGACATACCTTTGGTGATTGAAGAATAACCTGTGGCCATTTTCAGTGGCCCGATTGTCCGGGTCATGGACAAAGTCCATAAAATGCCCAATCGGGCTACTGGCCATGACCAGAAGGGACCAGTAATGGGGTTAAAGTGGACATGGCCACCAGGGATCAGCTATGTGGTAATGCTTTTCAAAATCGGTATAGGTTTGAATGGGAGAAAAAATTATGCTCATGCCTACAGCGCGAAGTGCAGGAAATGATTTCAGCAAACATTCGTGAGGAGGATCTGCAAGGATCTGAAAGCACAGTCCTGAGCAAAGACAAATGTGTACTCTGATTTGCTAATCAAAGCCCTCGGTTTGAATGGGAAAATAAATATGCTTGTGGCTGCAGCCCAGAGTACTGGACAGGATTGTAGCAAAGTTGTGTGAGGAGCATCAGCAAGGACCTGAAAGGATGCTTTTGAAAATCTGCCCTGTGTTTTACTTATATGAAATTGCTGAAATGTAAGTACTAAAAATAGTGATATAACTTTTCTGCCAAGGACAAATGTCTAATCTGATTTGCCCATATGCGCTGCTGATAATGACTCACATTAGTATGCACTGCAAAACATATGTTTATTAAAGGAGGTTTATAGTTTGTTCATATATGTTAAAAGAGGAATTATGAATAACTTATATACAGTGATGTAACATTATGAAACATTTTCTCTTATAAAATCCTATTAGATTCACACAAAAAACTTTCTTAAAGGGACGTTACAGTTAAGATGTACCCCATCCTTGGGATTCCTTTGCCCTATCAGTTAGCTAGTGGCCCTCCACCTTGGGGTCCTTTGACACTACCCAACTGGGCACCCATGAGCACTTGTCCATCTGTACTGTCTCTTTTATTAATGCACTTCTGTCACTGGACAATGCATATGTGCATTTATAGAAGTACTATGTAAAATCTTTTTGAGTATACATATGGGAAATGTAGATGCAAAAAATGTTTAGGACATTGTTAAGTGGCAGTTGGTGGGTGGAAGTTTAATAGGTTGATAGGCTATATGTAGAGGTTTTTTAAGTGATTGGTGGATATATGGTGGAATGTTTAAAGCAGGCAATGAGGGAGTGTTACAAACATAACAGTAAACAGAGCAGAAAGGGTGTTTTGTGCGATGATGTGCATGTGCAGTTCTGGTTTCCTAATAAGGCATGGGCTAGTCAGGGGAATGGGAATACTGTGGATAGATATAAACTGCAATGGGTTATGGTGTTTTTTGTATAGAAAAGAATTTCAGACAGACATTTGTTCAGTGCTTTTTTCTTTTTCTCTAGAAAGCAATTGCCCATTATTGCCATTAGCATAGTAGAATGATGGCAAATCTTATTGAATCTAACTACTTTACTGAAATGTAGATGGAGTATATAAGCTTTTTTTAAGTTCTATTTCATAACTGTGAAAGGTGGTTCCTAAAGGAAGCTTTTGTATGTCTTAACATTTTTTGTATTTTTTTGTGCAGGAGAGCCAAGAAACTAAGGTGGTGAGGGAAATGACGGAAGTGAGGAAGGAGCACCAACCGCACAAGTGGAGGGGCAGGTGGATGTGGGAAGAGGTTGCGAGTGTGTTGAATCTAAGGAAAAAGGCAGTGTTTCTCTTGTTCCTTGATTACAACAAAACAAAGCACTTCAAAATGTGTCCCCCCTGCAGAGTGGTGTGTTGCAGTATATACAGAGTATTGTTGTACTCTGATATGTACTCTAATATGTACTCTGATACAAGATATGGCTCAACATCCTCTTTTATTACTTGCAAGGTACCTGGTGGGATTTTGCATCTCACAGAAGTAGGATGTGTGGTCACAGCAATGATTGAGGAAGATGAGGTAGAGGAAGACAGCCTACTACTTCCTAAGAAAGTAACAGCCTTTCTGAGAGCATTGCGGTGGTTGGAATTGGTGTGGCACCTTAAGGAGGTGGTCCCATAGGAATACTGCCCAGATTGTCCGCGACTGAGTACAACATTGCGCTCAGTGCATTTCACTTTGGTAAATTTAGCCTTTGGTACATTTCCAACAGTGGAAAAGAACTGCCACACCAGTATTTCTCTCTGGGTGTTAGAGGTAGACACTTCTTCTACCTCATCTTCCTGGTCTTCTTGATTGTCTTTTGAAGTATTGTGTTTCTTTCATTGTGTAGGTCCTCCAGCTGGGGGTGTTGGTGGTGGCTCTTGGGGAGGAGGGATGCCAATAGCTGATGCCATTTTTAAGATAAATAGCAGTTTTCCTAATATTCTTTCAAGTATGTGCTGTATGCTAGATTTTCAATGTATAATGAGTAAGAATAGGATTAGGAGCTGTGCAAGGGTACATTTTGAGCTTCAAAGTTCCTATATAGCTCAAAATGCAGTTCCAAACTGTTTGCTATGCACGGACACTTTCACAAAGTACAGATGTGTTTGCGGACACGTCCTTATGCCATGCAGGGCGGGCGGTTTGTGACACTGTCCAATAAGTATGTGATGACAACAGAAAATCGCGAACATCAGCGAGGACAAAAACAGTGGACAAAGTTGCAAAAAGTGTATAGAAATGTTAAAAATTATGATAGAAGGTGGGGAATGACAGAATTTTAAGGTGGAACTTTCAAATTGGAGAAACATGTTGCTATTGTTGAAATTCACTGAAAAATGTTGTTAAAGGGACCTTGTGGTTAAGTTGCACTAATAAAAACCCATGAACTTCAATGAAAAAAATGTTGTTAAAGTGATGTTATGGTTACAAGTAAAACTGAGAAAAAAAGGCCAGTTATGGTAAGCTAAGCAACCATAACTCGTTCCATCACAGCGCACTGCTAAGACAAACACACAGCTAAACACTCAAAGAGGACTGCGTTATTTTTTTCAAAAAGAGGACAAGACTGCACCTTCGAAACAACACCTGACCTTAACTATTAAGTCCTGTCTCCTTTCAACTATCTCCTTTTAGGTCAACGTCCACAATGGACCAACCATGAGAAGGTTATTCACAACTGTGAACCTGGTGTAGAACTACACAGCATACAAATTCTACACTTTTCTCCTGGTGAGTACTAACATTATAGTGAAGGAAAAGACTAAGTATGGCCAACTTAGTCACACAGCTGCTCTCCGTTATACCCAAAACAACGGGTTATGAAGTTAAAAAGACTTTCTTCAAAATATTCTTGTATATAGGAAAACGTGCTTGTATCCAATTTCAAAAATGATAGTCAAAAAGAATCCAAGTCAGAAATAAATTCAATAATAATTTATCAAAAGATCATTGATAAGAGCACAACACTAATGGAATCTTAGTGAGGCTGCAGCTACACATCACATGTTAGGTATGGACTTAATATGCCAATGCATTTCGGAGTATGCAAACTCCTTCATCAGGGCAAGTCTGTATTGAAATAATGTGAACACACAACATAAAAACACATGCATAAATCAATAAAGAAAATTTAAACACATACCAGAGTGTAGAATGTTCATATGAGCGTTGGAATATATGTTTGGAAATAACAACAAAATAGATGCAGTAAGGAACAAGTAAATCAACAACATAATAAGGCTAACGGAGTGAAAAACAAATAACAAATGGTACCTCTATACCGGTGTGTAGCCAGTGTAGCTTTTTTTAGGAGTGTCAGGCTGTCAGTAACACCGTGGTCCAATAAAGGACAGCGGTCACAACGGCTTTCTAAAAGCATGAAAGTTAGAGTGAGTAATCAGAGGGCTACATGTGTTTAAGTGAAGCAGTTTATCTATTACAATCTAAAATGTAAAGATACCTGTAAACGCAACACGGCCGTGAGACAAGCCGTCTGAACGCTGCAGTGCATCGCCGTATTGTGGTGTTGCTAGGAAATGGGTTATTTACATAACCACGTGACCGCATCGCGTCTATAAGATGGCGCGATGCGTGTGACTTTCAAATAGCTATGCTATCTCGATTTGTAAGTCTCCAAGGTGTAAACTAGGTAATTATATAGTCTAATGGTGGTCAAGTACTAATTCTAGAGTGAATAATGTCTAAAATAAAATTATAGAATCAGCATAGAAATGAAAAAAATACTCAGTGAAAACAGCTGTGTTGTTTACATACATAATAGCAAATATAAACAGAATCAACAATAAAATCTGCCGCTAACGGTGGCATTGAAAACAATGCCACCTTGGGTCCCAGACTGGACATCCGGGAGGCACGGCAGCAGAGTGTATACATCTATGTAAATATAAATCAACCAATTTAGCAGATTTAGAGCGACATGAACATTTCTCAATCAGGGAAACAAACATAAATATTATATGTCACCTGGAAACCCAGGCATCAAATACAGAACAAAACAACTTCTAAAGCAGATGAAATCGCACAAGACAGTGGAATACTGTCATACGTAAAGCATGATATCCATGTACAACAAATCCAAGGTTCAAGGGAAAGTCTATAGAGTATACTGAACCTTCAATATTGGTTGCCATTGAATCACTATGTCATAGTTAAATGTAGCAATGATAGTTAATCTCTTCATTGAGCCCATGAGGAGATAAACTACCAAGTTTATCTATCCAAAAGGTTTTTCTCCTATTAAGCCGCAGTCCAAGATCCTCATGTGGATTTTTCTTGCTCAATACCTCTAAGATCAAAAACTTAATTTGAGTTAGTTATGTCTATTTTCAATCCAGTGGCGGGCCACCGCTGAATTGGAATTGTAATTCCGGATACAGGAACGATGTTCATTCCAGCATACTTTCGCTGCTCTTGTGGACTGGCCTACATAGTACTTCCCGCAGGGACACTTGATACCATATATAATGTTTGTGCTATCGCAAGTTCCAAATGTTCTCAACAGGATTTTTTGACCTGGATGGTGTATTGTGTTCCCTTTCAATATTAAATTACAGTTGACACAATGAAGACAAGGATATGTCCTCGTGCGTTGGGTAACAGGTTCTTTCAATCTCGGGCGTGTATGTACCAGTTCATCTCACAAATTTCTGCTCCTTTGATATGCAAAAACCGGAAGTTGGTCAAACAGATTCTGTACTCTTGTGTCATTTCTGAGGATGTTCCAATGTTTCTTAATTGCATTTTTAATTTTATTGCTCTGTACAGAAAATGTTGAGACATATACTGGTGATTTCAATTCCCTTGGCAATTTAACAGTGTCCGATAACAAAGTGCTGCGATCACATGCATTCACTCTCTGGGATGCAGCATCTAGTTCTGATGATTTGTAGCCACAACATAAAAATGTTTCTTTCATCAATAATTGTTGGGCTAGACAGTCTTCGGGATCACTCACTATTCTTTTCACACGCAGTAATTGACTGTATGGCAGATTTCTCAGGAGACTGGGTTGATGGAAACTCAATCTGTGCAATAGATTATTGCGATCAGTAGGTTTGCGGAAAAGTGTAGTCTTGTAACCAGTATCACTCTTGAGTATTTGAACATCCAGAAATGTAATCCTGTCTTTGGATGTTGTGCTGGTAAACTGGATCCGCTGGTCAATACTATTCAAATAATTAAAAAAAGCATCAAAAGTAGCTTCTGTGTTTGTCCAAATTCCAAAAACATCATCTATATAACGTACCCATAGATGTATGTGCTTGTTCCAATCTGGCTTATGAAGTACGTTGTCCATTTCAAATTTGTGCATAAAACAATTTGCATAGGACGGTGCCATGGTCGCACCCATGGATGTTCTGGAAACCTGTAGGAAGAATTTATTGTGAAATTGGAAGTATGAGTTTTCTGCTACAAACTGGAGAAGAGCCATTAAACATTCTTTTTGTGCACGGACCTCAGGTGACTCCAACAAAAGCCATGCTACTGATTCCATTCCCAAATCATGAGGTATCGATGTGTATAAACTTTTGACATCAATCGTGAATAGTAAGTATTCTGGTTGAAAAGTGGCAGTATTCAGCTTTTGTAGAAAGTGTGTAGTGTCCTTGATATAAGTGAAAGTCTTTTGAATCAAAGGTTGAAGAAAAAAGTCAATGTACACACCTAGTGGTTGATTTATGCTATTCATACCAGCAACAATGGGTCTTCCTGGTGGTCTGACTGTGTCTTTATGTATCTTAGGTAGTGTATAAAAATTTGGGATTCTTGGGTGGTTATTGTATAAAAATGTACGAGTGTGTTCATTGATCCATTCAAGTTCCATAGCCTTGTCAAGTAGGACTTCAAGATTTTGTTTAATGGACACTGTGGGATCTTGATCCAAAGGTGCATAAATGGTGTGATCCTGTAATTGCCTGTTACATTCAGCTTCATAATCAATGGTGTTCATGATCACCAGCGCACCTCCTTTATCCGCAGGTCGTATTGTGATGTTCTTGTCACAGTAAAGATTCCTAATAGTTTTCATTTCATGGGGTTTGAGGTTCTTATGTGGTGAAGTCTTGTAGCTGATGCGTTCAAGATCCCTGGTCACTAATTTCTGAAAAATGTCAATAGATGGTACAGAAATAGGAGGTATAAAGCCACTCTTGGCTCTAAATTCTTGAAAATCTGGTGCATCCGATGTTCTTTCATGGATTTCTAACTCATCAAAGAAAACTTTTAATTTCAATTTCCTCACAAATTTGTATAATTCAATTTTGGTGTCAAACAATGTAGTACTGTACGTCGGTACAAAACTCAAGCCCTTCTGTTGTATGTCTTCTTCCATCTTATTTAAGGTCCTGTGGGAAATATTAATAACTAAGTTTTCTTGAGTTGTAGTCGTGTTTGTGGTTTGTTTCTGGGGTTTCCTCCTCCCCCGGCGGGTTCTTTTGGTCTTGCGCCTAAAAAAGCTGAAGTTGTAGGTGTTTGTATGGATGGAGCCCTCATGTGGCTAGAATCGCTGTCCTGTGGCTGCTCTTCTTGGGTATCGGAATCTTTTTGTGCTTCTGAATCTGAGCTCGATGTGTTGTCCGAAGGGTGTTTATATGGCCTTTTAGGAGCTAGAGATCCGTATTTCTCCATCCAAGTATATACCTCCTCATTGATGTAATCGTAGGTATCTCTTTTGAACTTTTTTACTTTCTTCTGCTCAAGTTCAGTTTTATACTCTTCTAGTTTAATGTTAATGTCTGCTAGAATAATATCATATTCTTCTTTGCCCAAAGAGTCTACAAGTTCTTTCTCAATTTCTTTGATCTTGATGTTGAGGGAGACCAAATTCTTGGATAATTCTTGTATCGTTAACAGAATTAGGTCAAGACTGCACTTGTTCAAAATGGCTTCCCATCTGCGCACAAATTCTTTACTTTCTTTACACAGCGTGGGGCGCAATTGGATTCGCAAGCCTCTGGTTATTCGTTGGTTCTTAAAATAACGTCCCAATGTAATAGCGTGAAGCTTTCGATTAATTTCTTTACGTATTAAGTATTCAAGTTGTTTAATCCGTTTGGCCGGATCTTTGGTCGTAGTCGCATGTGTGCCAATGGTGGTTTCACTAATAAGTTCAAGTATGGCAGCTACCTCCTCGTTGGAAAACCCTAGGGTTTCTGCACATTTATTTGATAGTCCTTCGATATCCTCAAAGGACATGTATTTCTTATCGTTCTGAAAATTAATAGTAACGAAAGAGTTTGTCAACTAATGTACATAGGGTGTGTGCCTCCACTTGTGTGTGTCTTCACAAAGGGCGGAGCAATGATAAAGGAAAGGAATAAGTGGGCACCACTTTGTATGATGATTCTTAAAATGAAGTAACAAAGTAAACAGAAGAATAAAGCTT
The DNA here is from genome assembly GCF_040938575.1 of Ambystoma mexicanum. Lineage (NCBI taxonomy): Eukaryota > Metazoa > Chordata > Amphibia > Caudata > Ambystomatidae > Ambystoma > Ambystoma mexicanum. The sequence goes on along the minus strand of NC_090929.1, from coordinate 1,317,078,406 downwards.
CTCAAAAAATACTTTTAGGGAGCTGGCTGTGAAGAGTCTGGAGACACCCTGACTCAAAAAGTAACAGTGAAGGAAAAGACTAAGTATGGCCAACTTAGTCACACAGCCGCTCTCCGTTATACCCAAAACAACGGGTTATGAAGTTAAAAAGACTTTCTTCAAAATATTCTTGTATATAGGAAAACATGCTTGTAGCCAATTTCAAAAATGATAGTCAAAAAGAATCCAAGTCAGAAATAAATTCAATAATAATTTATCAAAAGATCATTGATAAGAGCACAACACTAATGGAATCTTAGTGAGGCTGCAGCTACACATCACATGTTAGGTATGGACTTAATATGCCAATGCATTTCGGAGTATGCAAACTCCTTCATCAGGGCAAGTCTGTATTGAAATAATGTGAACACACAACATAAAAACACATGCATAAATCAATAAAGAAAATTTAAACAAATACCAGAGTGTAGAATGTTCATATGAGCGTTGGAATATATGTTTGGAAATAAACAACAAAATAGATGCAGTAAGGAACAAGTAAATCAACAACATAATAAGGCTGACGGAGTGAAAAACAAATAACAAATGGTACCTCTATACCGGTGTGTAGCCAGTGTAGCTTTATTTAGGAGTGTCAGGCTGTCAGTAACACCCGTGGTCCTAGAAAGGACAGCGGTCACAACGGCTTTCTAAAAGCATGAAAGTTAGAGTAATCAGAGGGCTACATGTGTTTAAGTGAAGCAGTTTATCTAATACAATCTAAAATGCAAAGATACCTGTAAACGCAGCACGGCCTTGAGACAAGCCGTCTGAACGCTGCAGTGCATCGCCGTATTGTGGTGTTGCTAGGAAACGGGTTATTTACATAACCACGTGACTGCATTGCGTCTATAAGACGGCGCGATGCGTGTGACTTTCAAATAGCTATGCTATCTCGATTTGTAAGTCTCCAAGGTGTAAACTAGGTAATTATATAGTCTAATGGTGGTCAAGTACTAATTCTAGAGTGCATAATGTCTAAAATAAAATTATAGAATCAGCATAGAAATGAAAAAAATACTCAGTGAAAACAGCTGTGTTGTTTACATACATAATGGCAAATATAAACAGAATCAACAATAAAATCTGCCGCTAACGGTGGCATTGAAAACAATGCCACCTTGGGTCCCAGACTGGACATCCGGGAGGCACGGCAGCAGAGTGTATACATCTATGTAAATATAAATCAACCAATTTAGCAGATTTAGAGCGACATGAAAATTTCTCAATCAGGGAAACAAACATAAATATTATATGTCACCTGGAAACCCAGGCATCAAATACAGAAAAAAACAACTTCTAAAGCACATGAAATAGCACAAGACAGTGGAATACTGTCATATGTAAAGCATGATATCCATGTACAACAAATCCGAGGTTCAAGGGACAGTCTATAGAGTATACTGAACCTTCAATATTGGTTGCCATTGAATCACTATGTCATAGTTAAATGTAGCAATGATAGTTAATCTCTTCATTGAGCCCATGAGGAGATAAACTACCAAGTTTATCTATCCAAAAGGTTTCTCTCCTATTAAGCCGCAGTCCAAGATCCTCATGTGGATTTTTCTTGCTCAATACCTCTAAGATCAAAAACTTAATTTGAGTTAGGTTATGTCTATTTTCAATCCAGTGGTGGGCCACCGCTGAATTGGAATTGCAATTCCGGATACAGGATTGATGTTCATTCCAGCGTACTTTCGCTGCTCTTGTGGACTGGCCTGCATAGTACTTCCCGCAGGGACACTTGATACCATATATAATGTTCGTGCTATCGCAAGTTCCAAATGTTCTCAACAGGATTTTTTGACCTGTACGGGGATGGTGTATTGTGTTCCCTTTCAATATTAAATTACAGTTGGCACATCGAAGACAAGGATATGCCCCCGTGCGTTGGGTAACAGGTTCTTTCAATCTCGGGCGTGTATGTACCAGTTCATCTCGCAAATTTCTGCTCCTTTGATATGCAAAAACCGGAAGTTGGTCAAACAGATTCTGTACTCTTGTGTCATTTCTGAGGATGTTCCAATGTTTCTTAATTGCATTTTTAATTTTATTGCTCTGTACAGAAAATTTTGAGACATATATTGGTGATTTCAATTCCCTTGGCAATTTAACAGTGTCCGATAACAAAGTGCTGCGATCACATGCATTCACTCTGTGGGATGCAGCATCTAGTTCTGATGATTTGTAGCCACGACATAAAAAATGTTCTTTCATCAATAATTGTTGGGCTAGACAGTCTTCGGGATCACTCACTATTCTTTTCAATCGCAGTAATTGACTGTATGGCAGATTTCTAGGAGACTGGGTTGATGGAAACTCAATCTGTGCAATAGATTATTGCGATCAGTAGGTTTGCGGAAAAGTGTAGTCTTGTAACCAGTATCACTTTTGAGTATTTGAACATCCAGAAATGTAATTCTGTCTTTGGATGTTGTGCTGGTAAACTGGATTCGCTGGTCAATACTATTCAAATAATTAAAAAAAGCATCAAAAGTAGCTTCTGTGTTCGTCCAAATTCCAAAAACATCATCTATATAACGTACCCATAGATGTATGTGCTTGTTCCAAACTGGCTTATGAAGTATGTTGTCCATCTCAAATTTGTGCATAAAACAATTTGCATAGGACGGTGCCATTGTCGCACCCATGGATGTTCCGGAAACCTGTAGGAAGAATTTATTGTGAAATTGGAAGTATGAGTTTTCTGCTACAAACTGGAGAAGAGCCATTAAACATTCTTTTTGTGCACGGACCTCAGGTGACTCCAACAAAAGCCATTCTACTGATTCCATTCCCAAATCATGAGGTATCGATGTGTATAAACTTTTGACATCAATCGTGAATAGTAAGTATTCTGGTTGAAAAGTGGCAGTATTCAGATTTTGTAGAAAGTGTGTAGTGTCCTTGATATAAGTGAAAGTCTTTTGAATCAAAGGTTGAAGAAAAAAGTCAATGTACACACCTAGTGGTTGATTCATGGTATTCATACCAGCAACAATGGGTCTTCCTGGTGGTCTGACTGTGTCTTTATGTATCTTAGGTAGAGTATAAAAATTTGGGATTCTTGGGTGGTTATTGTATAAAAATTTACGAGTGTGTTCATTGATCCATTCAAGTTCCATAGCCTTGTCAAGTAGGACTTCAAGATTTTGTTTAATGGACACTGTGGGATCTTGATCCAAAGGTGCATAAATGGTGTGATCCTGTAATTGCCTGTTACATTCAGCTTCATAATCAATGGTGTTCATGATCACCAGCGCACCTCCTTTGTCCGCAGGTCGTATTGTGATGTTCTTGTCACAGTAAAGATTCCTAATAGTTTTCATTTCATGGGGTTTGAGGTTCTTATGTGGTGAAGTCTTGTAGCTGATGCGTTCAAGATCCCTGGTCACTAATTTCTGAAAAATGTCAATAGATGGTACAGAAATAGGAGGTATAAAGCTACTCTTGGCTCTAAATTCTTGAAAATCTGGTGCATCCGATGTTCTTTCATGGATTTCTAACTCATCAAAGAAAACTTTTAATTTCAATTTCCTCACAAATTTGTATAATTCAATTTTGGTGTCAAACAATGTAGTACTGTACGTCGGTACAAAACTCAAGCCCTTCTGTTGTATGTCTTCTTCCATCTTATTTAAGGTCCTGTGGGAAATATTAATAACTAAGTTTTCTTGAGTTGTAGTCGTGTTTGTGGTTTGTTTCTGGGGTTTCCTCCTCCCCCGGCGGGTTCTTTTGGTCTTGCGCCTAAAAAAGCTGAAGTTGTAGGTGTTTGTATGGATGGAGCCCTCATGTGGCTAGAATCGCTGTCCTGTGGCTGCTCTTCTTGGGTATCGGAATCTTTTTGTGCTTCTGAATCTGAGCTCGATGTGTTGTCCGAAGGGTGTTTATATGGCCTTTTAGGAGCTAGAGATCCGTATTTCTCCATCCAAGTATATACCTCCTCATTGATGTAATCGTAGGTATCTCTTTTGAACTTTTTTACTTTCTTCTGCTCAAGTTCAGTTTTATACTCTTCTAGTTTAATGTTAATGTCTGCTAGAATAATATCATATTCTTCTTTGCCCAAAGAGTCTACAAGTTCTTTCTCAATTTCTTTGATCTCGATGTTGAGGGAGACCAAATTCTTGGATAATTCTTGTATCGTTAACAGAATTAGGTCAAGACTGCACTTGTTCAAAATGGCTTCCCATCTGCGCACACATTCTTTACTTTCTTTACACAGCGTGGGGCGCAATTGGATTCGCAAGCCTCTGGGAATTCGTTGGTTCTTAAAATAACGTCCCAATGTAATAGCGTGAAGCTTTCGATTAATTTCTTTACGTATTAAGTATTCAAGTTGTTTAATCTGTTTGGCCGGATCTTTGGTCGTAGTCGCATGTGTGCCAATGGTGGTTTCACTAATAAGTTCAAGTATGGCAGCTGCCTCCTCTTTGGAAAACCCTAGGGTTTCTGCACATGTATTTGATAGTCCTTCGATATCCTCAAAGGACATGTATTTCTTATTGTTCTGAAAATTAATAGTAACGAAAGAGTTTGTCAACTAATGTACATAGGGTGTGTGCCTCCACTTGTGTGTGTCTTCACAAAGGGCGGAGCAATGATAAAGGAAAGGAATAAGTGGGCACCACTTTGTATGATGATTCTTAAAATGAAGTAACAAAGTAAACAGAAGAATAAAGCTTCTCAAAAAATACTTTTAGGGAGCTGGCTGTGAAGAGTCTGGAGACACCCTGACTCAAAAAGTAACAGTCAAGGAAAAGACTAAGTATGGCCAACTTAGTCACACAGCCGCTCTCCGTTATACCCAAAACAACGGGTTATGAAGTTAAAAAGACTTTCTTCAAAATATTCTTGTATATAGGAAAACATGCTTGTAGCCAATTTCAAAAATGATAGTCAAAAAGAATCCAAGTCAGAAATAAATTCAATAATAATTTATCAAAAGATCATTGATAAGAGCACAACACTAATGGAATCTTAGTGAGGCTGCAGCTACACATCACATGTTAGGTATGGACTTAATATGCCAATGCATTTCGGAGTATGCAAACTCCTTCATCAGGGCAAGTCTGTATTGAAAGAATGTGAACACACAACATAAAAACACATGCATAAATCAATAAAGAAAATTTAAACAAATACCAGAGTGTAGAATGTTCATATGAGCGTTGGAATATATGTTTGGAAATAAACAACAAAATAGATGCAGTAAGGAACAAGTAAATCAACAACATAATAAGGCTGACGGAGTGAAAAACAAATAACAAATGGTACCTCTATACCGGTGTGTAGCCAGTGTAGCTTTATTTAGGAGTGTCAGGCTGTCAGTAACACCCGTGGTCCAAGAAAGTCTTTTCCTTCACTGTTACTTTTCGAGTCAGGGTGTCTCCAGACTCTTCACAGCCAGCTCCCTAAAAGTAGTTTTTGAGAAGCTTTATTCTTCTGTTTACTTTGTTACTTCATTTAAGAATCATCATACAAAGTGGTGCCCACTTATTCCTTTCCTTTACGAGTACTAACATTATAACCTCACACAATATAATATAAATAAATGATTATTTATGCACAAATTCTTTAAAAAGACACCATTTAAAAAAAAGATATAATTCATTGTACATAACAGAATATATGGAAATACGCAATTGGTGCTTTGAAACAAGCTAAATCCTCATAGTTTCCAAAATTAAACTACTGTAAACACCAATGACAAGGACTCAGGTCCTATACAAATGACACACAAATGATACTAGCACTTGGTAAGATCAAACACCCATGTGTCTAGCATCCACCTATTTGTATTGTTGACAGATTCTTTAATTATGAATCTTAAATTGGCTACAATTTCCCAATTCTAACTGTCTAAACTATCAAACAGTGCACAATCCCAATATGTTTCATTCCAGTTTGAAATACAGAATTATGTAAGGAAAATCATCAGGGGCAAATTAAAGGAAGAAATTAACATGTCATGAAACATTGATTTATGTTCTCCACCATTCCAACATAAGGTTCACGCTCATGAGTACTTCTCAGGTGGTTTTTCTGTTTTTAATTAAACAGTGACCTAGGAAAAATAATAAAAAAAACAGCTATAGGTCCTGCTGTAACAACTTTAGATTATCAGCTATTTGACCATAATGAATTAATTATGGTGAGGCTTACCGCTACATGTAGTTTAATCACCCATATTTGCGCTCAGTAGAGATTTCTTCTAATTAGAAGCCAGATCTAAGTCCACTCAATAACAGCTCGGGTTTCTTGTGCACATACATTCATAAAATTGGAACACACAAAAAGTTAAAAATTACTTTAAAAACTTAGCAATTAAAATAAAATGTATTTACTATAAAAAAAAGAAGTAGAGTGATGTTTGTCTCAATATAAAGACAAAAACCGTCCCTCCACAGTGGACCTGAACCTAAAAGTCAATTCTAGACTGATAGTAAGTGTCCACTTGTGACATAATGTTTATTTCTCTGTAATTTCATATTGTAAATTGTTTTCACAATGCGGAACTGCTGGTTAGATTTTTTTACCAATTAAACTTGTAGTACGTTTTCACACAATCACAATGGTGAAAACATCCTTTGTTTTTTTCTTAAAGTGACTGAGATTTTGCATACAGACACACTATGTTCTAAACAGATAAATGGGGCGGATCTCATTTCCAACCCTTTTCTAATTGCAATTCTCACTACTATCAAGTCACTCGTAAATGTTTTAATGGAATACAGCTGCTGCGACCAAGTGCTGCAACACATAAAAAACACTATGTCACCAACTTGGTCAGTAAACCTTATATCAAGGTTTATATAAATGAGGTAACTGAAATAACGACTCTGACATTCTCGACTAACTTTCATCCATGAATGCATTTGTTATCACGCTGTTAGAAACACGTACAATTCGAAAATGTTTAGTATTAACTAATGGAGCTTCATTACCTTAGCAAAGTCTATCTGACAGCGTACGACCTACAGCGTTGTTTGATTCTGCTTTTGTAAGCTTGAATCATTTGCGCATGCACTTTTTACCATTCTGCTATTAAAGGACCACGCAGGGAAAAGGAAATCATCTTACTTTCCATCAGTCCAACCACTAGTCAGTTACTTATCATTGTCGATACGGATCTAGTGCTCATTCATTTTGAATAGGTGTTCACTCATGCCTCATTACACATGACTTATGCACTTTACCTCTCAATACTACACTCATTTCCCATGGAAACGCAATATCTTTGCTACTGTCATATACCTATAATGTTTCTTCCGCCTGCAGTGACCCCTACACATTATTTCATCATTGGGGGCAACTTTCTTAGACATGTACATGAAACTTGACAGTTTTCTATCCAATTTTTAATTTATGCTGACATCTTGCAGAAGAAAATAAGCTTTATACATTGCACCAATCGATCATTTCATTAAGACCATTTTCAGCACTATAACACAGAACGATCAATCTCTGTCCTTTATTGTATAATCTTTTTTTTTTATGTAGTCTTCTCTGAAGGGAACACCTGTGCCAATACTGTCCAGGTAAACTGTTCTGAAGTGTGACCCATTGCTAAAAAATGACCAACCAAAGTTGCAGTAACTATAGAATTCTCAATGCAACTTGTGTGCTCTATGATTCCTATTTTCACTTTTCTCTCAGTCATTCCAATATATGTTTTCTGGCATGTGCACCAAATGGCATAAATTACCATTTTTGAATTGCAATTAGTGAATTGTTGCTGTCTCCAAGGTTTCCTCAAACCTACATCAACTTCCTTGGTCCTCTTAGCGGATGTACAATAGCTACACATGCTGCATGGGGTAGACCTACAGGATTGGGCAACCACCATGACTCAGTAAGTGTAACTTGTAAATTTTGTTTTGACACATCATTTTGTGTGACCAAATCCTTTATGTTCGCCCCGCGTTTAAAAGTACATAATGGTTGTGCAAGAGGACATTCTCCCCCATTAAGGATATGCCAATTCCTTTTAATGATTCCATTCACTTTATTTGACAAAGAATGAAAGGTACTTACACATACAATCCTGTCAGTAGCTTTTGTCTGTCTTCTGTATTCCAATAGAGCCTCCCTATTATTATTTCTTGCCCTTTTCCGGGCTTTTGTCACAATGGATTTGAGATAGCCCCTCTTCCTCAATTGGAACACAAAGCCATTGCTTCTTTTTCAAACGTCTCTTTCTCTGAACTATTACGTTTGAAGTGAAAAAACTGACATATGGGAAGGTTTTCCCTAGTATATCTAGGATGACAACTGTCAAATTGTAACAAAAAGTTCATATCTGTCATTTTGTGATATGGATGCACTTTAAGCACCTTCTCTTGTGTGTTAGCCCAAATAGTAATGTCTAGGAAGTTAATTTCATTTGGACTGTGCACTGCTGTGAACTTCAAAAATTGCTTCTGTTTGTTAATCCAAAGGACAAATTTCTCAAACAAATGACCAAAATGTCATCAATAAATCGTCTCCATAAATGGAGATTAGATAAAAATGGATTTGACTCATTGTAAATTACTCCTGTTTCGAAAGATTCTACATATAAATTTGCTGCCGAAGGGGCCACAGATGATCCCATCACAGTTCCATGAACCTGATGAAAAAGTTTGTTATTAAAACTAAAGTAATTCTCAGACAAGGCCATTTCGGCGCACCATAAAACACAACTGTTCGGTGTAACACCATTCTGTCGCTTAGTCATAATTACTTCTTCAATTACTGACAGCGTGATGTCCTGGGGAATGCATGTGTACAAAGACACTACGTCCAGGCTAACAAGTAGTTGTTTCTCAACATCAATAGGAAAGTCCTCAATCAGGTTAATAACCTCAGTTGTGTCTTGGATAAAAAATACATCTTCACCACATAAGGTTTCAAATAACGATCAGCAAGTTTGAAGAGCGCCTCTAACGAAGATCCCGTGCCCGACACAATTGGGTGTCCAGGTGGACTGGTCAATGATTTGTGGATCTTTGGACGAATGTAGAACTTTCTGGAAACAAACATGTGGATTCTTGTTTGCATATCCACCCACAATCCAATGCTTTTGTGACTTTAATATTAATTAAGGATTTTAAACGAGGTGTAGGATCTTCTTGTTGGGTTGCTGTTGGTACTCTTGTTCAGAGGAGAATTGCCTAGCATTTCGGTGCTGGACTGCCCCTGGGCAGGACAAAGACTGATATGCAGGTATATTTCTCTTCTGTGAAAAGACAGTGAGCTAAAGACTTGGTTGAGACTCTCCCGGGGGCCATCCACCGAAGAACAGGTCAATGGGCTGTGTTCGTGCCGGTAGAGAGACACCCAGAACCCCCTTTGTTTTGCATATTGAGTAACTTTGGGTCTCACCCTAAGTTACCAGGGGAATCTAGACGTGGATCCCTTGCTCACTGTTCTCAGAGAGGCACAGCTCCACCTCACTGATGATACCCAACAATGCTGAAACACGTGTATGGGGTTGCTGTTGGTACTCTTGTTCAGAGGAGAATTGGCTATCATTTCGGTGCTGGACTGCCCCTGGGCAGGACACAGACTGATATGCAGGTATATTTCTCCTCTGTGAAAAGACAGTGAGCTAAAGACTTGGTTGAGACTCTCCCGGGGGCCATCCACCCAAGAACAGATCAATGGGCTGTGTTCGTGCCGGTAGAGAGACACCCAGAACCCCCTTTGTTTTGCATATTGAGTAACTTTGGGTCTCACCCTTAGTTACCAGGGGAATCCAGACGTGGACCTCTTGCTCACTGTTCTCAGAGAGGCACCTCACTGATGATGCCCAACAAGGTTAAAACACATTCATGGGGTTGCTGTTGGTACTCTTGTTCAGAGGAGAATTGCCTAGCATTTCGGTGCTGAACTGCCCCTGGGCAGGATAAAGACTGATATGCAGCAATATTTCTCCTCTGTGAAAGGGACATTGAGCTAAAGACTTGGTTGAGACTCTCCCGGGGGCCTTCCACCCAAGAACAGGTCAATGGGCTGTGTTTGTGCCGGTAGAAAGACTCCCAGAACCCCCTTTGCTTTGCCTCTTGTGAAACATGGTTGCAGAAACTGCATGTATGTGTTCATGTGTATGAAATCTGGATGATTTCATTTATAGGTATGTTTTTGGTTTCTAGTGCTTGTAGTAAGTACATTAAAATGTCTTGTGGATATTCCTGTGTGTTTATGGTGAATTTTACCATTCCTATTCAGTAGTCCAATTATTTCCTTATACCTGAAACATTGTAAGTGTTGTCAGGATTATTTGTGGCATTTCTATGAGGGATGAGCATTTCCCTGCTCTGAGCAGTTTAAGTAAATGTTTTCAACAAATTGGTGGCAATTGTAAGAGAAGATTGATTGCTACATTTACATAGCAATTTACTCCAGCTGTGTTGCTAAATTTAAATGGACCAGAGAGTTGCATGTCTGTGTCATTTGACAGGACTGGGCTTGTTTTTTTCTATCTTCTGATGGATGTGCACTTGTGTTTGCACTAGACAGTTTTGTGGTTGTATTGCTTGATGGAATAGCAGTTGTCCTGGCTGTTGGGGTCTTTTGTGGCTATTGTTTCTATCGCTTGGTATGATTTCATTACTCTTTTTCGGGATGAAACTGGACCAAGGTTTAACCAGCCAATTTGTTCAGATTTGCCATATAAGGCTGTACCTGTTACATGGTCTGCAGCTTCTTAGCACCCACATTCTATATGGGAGAGCATGTTTAAACTGAAGCTGTACAATTTTTTTGACAGTCTTTTGTCCGATGATATGGGTTTATAGTCATTTGGTCGAAAACAAAAATGTCGAATGTAAAAAAAAAAATGTAAAAAAAAAAGTCGAACCCCCTTTTTTTGTTGTTATTTTACCCATTTTTTATACTTACCAAACCCAAAAAATACATATAAATTAAAAAATAATAGATTCGACTTTCTTTTTTCAACATTTTTTTTCCGACATTTTTGTCATTCGACTTTTTATTTTCGACATTATGACTGCACACCAATGATATGTCATCCCAGAGGTCTTTCAACTCTGTTTTCTCAGCTTTGGTGAGATAGACTGTGACATATCTTGCAACAACAGTGGAATTGGCTGCAATATATTGTATGTCTATATTTGCATTCCACAAGAGGGCAATGATTGTATTTTAATCATTGATATACTATGATGTTTTGTCCCTTTTGATATTGTATGAGTTTTTAGGTGATTTGCCTTTTACACTGTATCTAACAGAAGAAATCAAGCTATTTGCTTGTCATTTCACCGAAACTGGTCTAGGGAAGACAAAGCCACATTTGGTATAATATTTACCTTTTTTTATATATATATGTCGGCAGTGTTTGCCACACTTACGTTATTTGAAGCGTAAGATTTGTGTACGTAGGTCACTTTGAGTGGTTTCTGAAGGGATGTTGCAGGTTATATATTTTTGAATACACTGTAAAACAGTAGAATCACTGTCATGGTCAAATTTGAGAGCATCTTTTATCAAAAAAGCTTGTGTATGTGTGGTGCTCCTCGGAATTGATATTATTTTCTCCAAAAGAAGTGCTCCACTTCTCTGTGTGAGGAGTATTTTTTTGCAGATGAAGTGCAGCATGGCGATAAAGCGATTGTGAAAGTATTGTGATACATACATTGACCATGTGGGTGGTCCTAGGTTCCTTAGCATACAACTTACATCAGAGTGACCTCGGAACCAGTATTGCTTTGTACCATGCATGTTTGCCAAGAGATTTGTGCAAAATGTCATCTATGTCTTTTATCTTTTGAAGCAGTTGGATAGCGGACATGTTTAAAAAATTAGAGCCTGTTTTTAATGTGTGTGCAACTCCATAACATAGGGTTGCTAGTTCACTTTCGAAAAGAAGGTGGACAATGTATTCTACTGTACAGGAGGGCGGAGCTACCTCTGATGGGCCCATGGGATCAGAGCTCACCCTCGAGTACTTTAAGACAAGATAGCGGCACCTTAAGGAGGAAGTCCGTTTAATGACAAGTACAAAAAACAGGGAAACATTAGGAAATCATCAGTGATGCGATCGCCCGTCTCGCTTCAACTTCCACAATCTTCATTCAAACAGCAATTTTTATAGGGGATATTCATCATCATTGATGTGTAACACTCGAATGTTTGTCATGCAAGTCTATTGGGTGGAAAAGGTAACTTAAGTATAGGTACTATAAATGTATATGGTAACAGGGTGTGAGGATTGGATAACTCTTATCGGGTGGGCATCTATGCCCATCCCTCTACATCACTCATGCTAGACGTCACTACAAGTACTACGTCTCATTGGTTGTACTAGCTATAGGACCCTAGATTATTTGGTCCATTGTGATTGGGTCAGTTACACCCCTAGGCATAAATCTCCACTTTAATTAGCAGCTTGCAGAATGGTTACCCAGATGCGGCATGCCCCTAGATTCACGCTGCCTCCCTTCCATCAATCAGTACTTTAGGGCTATGTGTCAATTAGTTGGCTGAGGACGGCCTCGAAACTGTAGCTTCTTATCAGGAAAAGTTATGGCATCCTCTGGGTTTGGGTGACATCAGACGTTGGTACCTCTTCGCGCTTGGCTGGTCACATGTCAGTACACCGTGAAGCTGCTTCATTTTCCATCTATTTGCATATTTGATTCTCTCTTCGGCATACCTGCCTGGGCCTCCTTATCTCGACATTCACAGGCAGGCTGCTATGCTCTTAAGTTTCGATTCTTCGGATTTGCCGCTCTCCTCCCTTCCTGGGGTTGACCTCGAATTCCTAGTCAAGAGCTGCTTCTTGCTAAATTTCGATTCCGTCATTCTTTCTAACTTTAGCTGGAATATGAATCTTGGCCTGTTTGACCCTTAGCAGCCTGGGCTTAATTCTGCTTTTGTAAAATGGAGTCACAATTGTATAAAGTGCTTAGTTGAGGAAGATATATAGTTGGCGCTTGCCACTCTATTATTTTTCTAAGCTTAGCAAGCCGTACTGTTTTCTTAGCTTCTTGCGTTACAAGCCTATGTACAGGTGTTAGCTAGTTGCATATTTACATCCTGCTTTATGGTTGCGTTTCTTTATATTTTGACATCGTCTTAGCTTAACTATGTCTGTGATGTCTTTATTCATGGTGTTTGGTTTTAGTGTGTTATCTTTTGGTTGTTGTTTGTTCATCTGTACTTCTGTCCTGGCCTTTGTGATGTCACCATTCGACTTCCATTAAGGCCCTTTGGGTCTCTTCTGGGACAGTCTAAAAGTAGTCTTCATGTCATGTCAGCTGTTGATACGGTTGTCTCAATAGGTATTGTGCTGCTCATGGTTGTCTGGTTATTGGCACTTCAACAGGTATTTCTCTTCTGATGGGCACTGGGCAGAGCCATGTTTATTTGCTCCTCATATGTCACATATCTCGGCGAGTATGTTCTGGGTATTTCAAAATGGATGGCTGGAGTGCAAGCCATATCTGGGACATCCTCTACACTACATTTTGTCGGAATCTGGGGTCTTTAGAATACATTTTTAAAGAGTGATATTCTGATGCTGATATTTGTGTGGACCTTCCATCACATCTTCCTACTTTTCCTGGAGGAAAGGAACATGCTTCTACACTTTTCTCGCATATGCTCATTGGAGATCCTTTAACTTTATGCCTGTGATGTATTTCTAATGCATCTTCTATGGTGTCATTGGAGTGTAGTGGGTAAATTGTATACTGGTCCAAAATGTTGGCTGCAGTAATAGGATCTACACGTTCAAATTGGCCAGTTGGTGATGGATCCTGAATTATTTGGTTGGGTACTTTTAAGTTCTACCCAAGGTGTATATCTTTGTAGTATTCATTGTTTTCTTGTCTAACCTTGTTTAAGTCAACTAGTTGTTGCCAAATGTGTGTGTGTGTGTCTTTTGTTGGTACACCATTAACTAGTACAATCAAATATTCATCTATTCCCCGTTGTACTCCTAGAGTTTCTACATTTTCTTTAAAATCTAATGGCAAATATGCTACATAGCCAAGAATGCCTTTTAGTAGCTCAGAAGGAGGCAATTTGGCTGTTTTGGGTTGGGGACGTATTTTAGCTTGAAATTGGTGTACTGTTTGAATTATAATGCTCTCATACAAGTTAAATTGTTGGAGAGCCGTTGGAAGTGGGAATATTTCCATTAGTTAGTTTGTTTGTTTATTAATTTATAATGCACGCCAGACCCAGAGGTAGCAGGGCGCTGCAGTAAGAATGTGCGAAGCTTACAATGTTACAGAAAAATACAGTTTACAATGTTACAGAAATATGCAGTTTACAAGATAAAATTCAAGTATATATAGATAAAAGAGGTAGGATTAATGTACATAGGTGCAATATAATTTACAATTGCCGTTAAGAGTCATATGCATTTGTTACAGATTATAAGAATGCAGGTTATATACAGTACTGTTAGGGTTAAGGCGTAGCGTAGCTAATAGGAAGGTGACTACAGGTTGTTAGAATTGATGTGTTTGATGAAGTTCCTTCTGAAGTGTAGGTATGGTTGGTCTACTCTCAGGTTGTGTGGCAAGGAGTTCCAGAGTTTAGCAGCTTTCACAGGAAAGCTATTGCCACCAATCTTTGAAAGATTGAATCTTGGAACTATCAGGCAATTGGAGTTGACAATTCTTGTCTGTCTAATGGATACCTTTCTCTTTATTTTATCCATCAGGTAACTAGGGGCAGCATTATCAAGAGCTTTGTGGGTCAGGGAAATAATTTTTAGTTGGATTTTGTTGTAAGTGGAGAGCCATTTATGTTGGTGTCTAATAGAGGAGATATGCTCTCTTTTATTTATGCCGAGCGCAGCTCTAAGGGCATTATTTTGTTAAATGTGTAGCCTTTGGGTGATAGTTTTGTTTGCGCCACTGTAAAGGGCATTGCAATAATCAAGTCTAGAGAGTATTAGGGCTCTCGCCAGGTTCATGCAACTATCATTGGATAAGAAAGGCTTGCCTGCTCTTATTAATTTACAGGTGTAAGCAGTGGTTGATGCTAGAGAATTAACCTGCTTGGTAAATGACATGGTGGAATCAAGGTAAAAGCCAAGAGTTTTTACTTCCCTAGATACCTTGATGATGTTTCCGTCTATATTGAACGAAGAGTATTCCAAGCCTCGTTTGTTAATATTGACATGCGTACCCAGTATGATTAGCTCTGTCTTATCATCATTCAGGCATAGACCGTAAGATGCCATCCATGCCTGGATGATGAGATACACCCTATTCACCAACTCCCTGTCCTTGTTATGTTCCCCGGAAAGCGGGAGGAGGATCTAAGTATCTTCTGCACAGTTAGTGTAGGTGATACCGAGATGATCCAAATAAATCATCGAACAAAGGTTTGGTGAAAATGTTGTATAAGTTTGGGGAAACATAAGAAGCCTGGGGGACTCCACATGTGATGGGTGTGGGGTCTGCTGCTGCTGAAGGGAAAAATACTCTCATTGTTCATTAGTGACAGCACGTGATGGCCTTTGGCTATTGCCAAGCTTTGTATTGCAGTATGTGCAAACTATTGAGAGGTCAGTTATTTTGTATGTATTTTCTGTTGTTAGATATTAAACTAATTGGAACCATTAGGAACCATGTAGACCATATCTACTATTTGTGTGCTCTTTCTATAAAAATGGACACATTCTTGGTCTGGTTTTTCAGCAGAACTGTGTTGAAACTTTTCTATTTCATTTTTGTATGTGTTTATTAGTAGGTCGGTGCTTGTAAGGTTTTCACTGAAGGTACTGACATTTCTAAATGAACTTCAGTTCCAAAATATTTTCTTTACTTTGGATGTGCTCTATTTCTTGAAGGAACTGATTGGCTGTTCCAGGTAGAAAAATGTTATTTAAATGTTGAAGTTGTGGATCAGGTCTTTTTGCATAGTACAGTCTATCCACATGATTCTGTATAGTGGAATGGTGTGTTGCTGACATTTTGATGTGGTGGAAGGTGCTTTTGCAAGCAGTACCAGAAATGCAGGCTAATCAATGTCCTCACAGTACAGTGTGGCTGTGCACTGGACAGGAGTCCATGATTTGTAAAGTTTTCATTCTACTTTTGTATTTTAATTTCTCATAGGGATTGTGGAATTGTCGTACAATTGAAGGAATGTTGGTGTACATTGCACATTGAGCTGCATGTCCATTTGTACACTGGATGGATTGGTAACGGTAATATGTATTTATAAGTGCCTATACACAGGCAAGCGTTTCTAAGCACTCAAGGAGGGTGGGAACATGGAGAAAAACAACAGTCGCTCAGAGCCCTTGAAATTCTGAGACAATAATAGTTTCCACAGGGAGAGTAAGTGCATATAGGACATTTAACAGTAGAGACACAGCAAATAGACCTGACAACGATTCTGCAGTTTTACCAAGTGCTCTTAAAGGGGGAAGACAAGGGAGAACAGACAGACGATCTTCAGGCATGGTGCATTTGGATCATGAAGTGCACAGAGGGTCGGAGGGAGGGGAAGGTCCAAGTCCACCCAGTTGGTGGCAACTGGGGTAAGTACAGAGAGAGCCACTCTCTTGGGATAGATCCTAAGTGCAGTGAGGGTGGGTGGGGGTGCAGGGCCCTGAGGCAGGTACGAGAGAGGACTGGCAGGGGTGTCCAGGACCTGTGAGACTCTGCGGTACACCAGCGAACCAGTCAGTCAGCTGTAAGGAAGGGGAGGGAAATTGGGAAAGACCAGCGAGCTAGGTTAGCAGGGTAGAGGGAGAGAGAAGGGAGAGGAGAAGAGGAAGGTCTTGAGGAGTTTTCAGAACTTAAGAAGATCAGGCTCAAAACGCAGGGTATTGATTGGGTGAAAGGAAAAGTTGGTTGAAAAGTGTGTTAGGGAAATATTTTCTATAAGGGTTTCTTGGGCCATAATGGTGTATACTGCCATTTCATACCCTCGGCCATTACTGTGAATGACTATTTTTTTGTTTTTATGTTCTTGTCTATAAGCCTCTTCATTGAAATATGGTTCTGTGCTGCTTTTGTGAATCCATTCACCTTCAAAGAAGTTTGAAAATGTATCTATATTGACATTGCACATGTTTTAAATGTTACTTATTAATGTAGTTCGTGGTTTCATTTTGTTTCAAATTAATATAAACAACTTTCCTTTTTAGTAGAAATGCGCTGTCAATTAGAGCTTCAAGGATTAGTCTTGAGTAGGCATTTTTAAGGGACGATTGTGACTTTTCAGCTATCTTCATAAGATTGTGAAGTATTCTACAGCGGAGCATATTTTGTAAAATTTTGTAAAAGTAGGTTTGCTTTTGTTAATACATTTTTGTTTTACTTTTAGTGTTTGGAACAGGGGGCTTTCTTTTTTAGTGGTTGGTGGTATTTAAGCTTTAATATAATGCAACTTAATTATGGGGAGTGTAAAACCGACTTGCCGGAGAACCGCTTACTGCAGAACTGCACAGTCCAGTCTCACTTGCCGATGCACCTTGTAATGTGTGCTGATGGTATAGGCTGCGATGATATAACACTAAAAGTGCTAAAAAATGCTGCTCCACCTCAATAGGGCCTGAGTAAAACCGTGACACTGGGATACAGCAGGGTGAGATGTACTCTCTTCTGCACTCTGCACTCTTTTCACTCAGGGACAGGTGATCCATAAGTAATCTGCAGAAATGTATTTTTCAAAAATTTCGCACTGTGCACAATATCTCACTGTTTCCCTTACCTAGCAGAGATTTAGGCAGATTTGAGTAAGCTGCTCATGTATACTTGTGGACTAATCTATGTGATCACTACGCCGCCCATAATGCTGACGACAAAAATGTTGACTCCCATTACGGTGTGGCGCAGTGGTCACATAAATCACTTTGCCTGCATCCCCCGGCCCGCATTGCCCTACCCGCTCCTGCCCCCACTTACCTTTAAGGCGGCACACTTCTGTGTGCATTGCTGACTCTGCACTATCCCTGTGGTGTGGGTTGCACCAACTTATGGGGAGGAAATGATGCTGCAGGGTCCTTTATATATATTTTTTTACTTTCTTGTCCCCCACTTATCACAGCAGGGGACACCCCTGTCACCCCTGACTCCCACTACAGGGACCAAGGGGAGTGGGAGACACCCCTGCAATCCCTGCTCCACTTGGTGGCAGTAATGGGAGTCAGAATTGTTTTAAATGCTGACTGCGCAGTAAATGTGCAGTCAACATTTTGAAGGTGCAGCAATTGTAGATTGTACATCCAAATCAATGCTAAGCCACTGCTAAACCAAGCCAGACCTATTGTGAACAGTGCTGGAGTGTTGCAGTATCGGGGTGTTACTAACGGTACTAACTAGCACTGGTGTTGCGGTATGCCCACTGAGGGGGGCCACAGGAGCTAGGCTCTAACACCCTCCAGTCAACATCCCGGGTCCAACTCCTGGCTACCACTTGCAGAGATTTTCAAAGGGGATGGGAATGCGAACATAAGCCACAAACCTCGGCCGATTTACGTCACAGGGAGACACAATGCTCATCATCCACAAACGTGGCAACTGCTCTCCCTGCTCCCCAGGTACGGCCCGGCCAGCCAGCAGCAGCACCTGGCTGGGGGGGGTGGCCAATCTTAAGGCTCAGAATGGGGACTTAACCTCATGGTAAAGCCCCTGCTCTGAGCCTCCTCGGAAGTGGGTGGCTTCCATTGTCCTCACAATAAATAAAGGTAAGTGCTTCCCCGGCCACCAAGCTGCCTTTCCCGTTTTCCTCCAACCCCAATTTCAACAACTCACTCCTACCCCGCCACATTTACCTTGCACTGCATTGTCCCTTGCTGGCGCCAAGAACACAATGTTGCCGGCACATCACTGGCACTGCAATGGCTGCTATTGAAAGGAAGAAGGACTACATGTAGTTCCTTTCTCCCTATTCCATGGCGGCCAACATTGATGTCATTTTTTTTAAGTTGAGAAACAGCAAACATGCCGTTTCTTAATGTACAAAAAACAACTATTGCATCCCACAAGCCAGGATGCTAATATCAATAAATGCCTCAGGCCGTGCGCCTTTACAGGGGCTGTCAATGCGCCCGACCCATCAGGTTTTATTGCTTAAATATAATTTATAATAACCACAAGATGTATACATTAAAGATAGGGAGACGTTAGTAAGGGGTTTGATGCATTACACAATTTATTATTTTGGCTATTCAAGTTTTTAGACATTACCTGTTGTTTTAATCCACCTTGATGTATTGTATGTATTGTAGTTTTGTTTTAATCTATGAAGCGTGCTATGATATGCTATGATATGATATGATATGATATGATATGCTATGATATGGCATTAATAACGCGCCTATACACATGTGTTTCATGGTGCGATGAGGCAAATGAAAATGCATGATGGCGCAAATGCTGGGGAAGGAAGGCGGCAGAAACGCAAGTTTGCGTTCCACCCCTCCTCTCTGCCATAAAAATGAATGCAAATGAGCCATGGCATCAATTGAAGGTGTAAAAGCCTTGCACAAGGTTTTTACGTCTTCCATTGACTTTACAGCTCTTTCGAACATGAGTTCCATAGTGTTATGCTGCAGTCTGCAAGTCACTACTTCAAGGTTTTGCTTGAAATGGGTGAACTGACAAGTGGGAGATAGCATTCGTATAGGCGGGTCCTGGAAGACTGGCACCCAGCGCTACTGACAAAGTCCCAGGGTGAAAATCCCACCATCATAAAGGTACTTTTGTATGGAAAACTCAAATATACACACGTGCAGGCACACGCTTTTAAAAAACGAATTACTTATTGGTAAAAATAAGAAAGACACATGTATTTGTTTGTGCTACTGTCTTAAGGATCGCTTTTCATTAATTGTGATCAACTAGTTTTATATAGCTAAGGAGATCGTGTCAGTTAATTGGTTACATTTTATGTGATTCTACATGGATGCATTCATTGAATAATTCAAAGTTAACGAAACATGAAAAATATATGTGAAGTGAGGGCAACCTGTGGGCTTCCTTTTGCCAAAATTAACAGCCTACTTCATTAACCTATTTATGAGATTGCTGATGAGATGTGGAATTGCTTCAACCTTTAGCTGTCTGCATTTGTTGCCTGTGAACAAATGGAATATGTCCAACGAACATGGCCTGGTTTCATATTGTGCATGGTACTCTAACAAAATACTTTCTTTCAGATCCAGAGGTAATCAGAAGACTGAGAAATATTTCGAAAATACCTCCTTTGCTTCATTTGGTATCGCTAACGAATTGAATAAAGAGCATGATAATAATTGCCTGGCACTCATCAGTCACATTCTATCACATTCATTAAGAGAAGAGGCAGAGAAAATGAGAAGGCTGGTGCCGAACCTCCAGGTCTATTAAAGTGACAAGATGGAACAGAGCCAGCAATTTAACATTCCAAGTATTGCAGAATACATTTCCATTATCACATCCAAGCCGTCAGTGCAAAAATTAATGACTATTAAAAAAGGTGTCATTCACAATGTTACCTTGCCTGAACAGTTACTGCTGAAGCGATTTCTTGCTGTACTGTGATGTCACCATTAATTGCAATTTTCGAAGCAATAATATTTGAAATAGTGTACAGCATAGGGATTGCCATGTGAGCTATTGGAACACACCTCCCATACAGCCTTGTTTTTCATGTACCTGTGACCTAGGCATTAATTTGTGCATTTGTGTCTGAGTAAAATGTGTAAAAGAACCACTTCTAGCTGTGTCAGAAACTCCTACTGGTAGCATATTTAAAAAGAAAAAATTCTCACTGCCACCCGTTTCTATGTATGTGTATAAGCACACGCTACAGCTTAAAAGAATGGAAAACACTGTCACCTGCAGGGAAACTGGAGTAGGCCAGAACCTATAGGGCGATTAAAATGATTAATAATAATAATAATAATAATAATAATAATAATGATAGTGCTGAGATTCGAGTGCAATACAACATTGAGCTGTTTATTGAGTTATTCCTCTGTTCAGAAAGACATGTAATGACTGAGTCTAGAGTGCCCAATACATGTCATTTCAACATATCTTCTCCGCTATTGGTAGACATAAAGGCACTGATTTTAGTGTTGAATTTCAGATATTAACTAGTCGGTTAGACAACATTTATGAAGTTGATAGCGTGGGTGTCAGTACTGGCACAAAGAGAACATTGAATATCCCGTTCTCATATTGCCAAATACACGTTATGATTGGAACTATGGGGATTGGAGCTAATTAAGTTCAGTTTTGGAGATCAGAGATGTTTCAACTGGGCTAGCCAGAATGGTTGACACTCATCAGACAGACACACGCCAAAAGAGGTAGTGGTGCGATGATTACAGACACTAAAGGAGATGTTACGTTTAGTCCAAGGTTCAGACAAAGGGGGTCAGACGGCTTCAGAAGGGGTACACGTGTGGAACCGAACTGAATGCATACCATCAGGAATTGGCGGATACCTGCAGGTGGGAGAATAGATTCAAAGAGATAACCACATGCAATAGAACTCAGAGGGAATCCGTGAGTTTTCAGAACAGAGTTCAGTTAAATGTGTATTGGTAGCATATGAGCTAGGAACAGAATCTGCAGGCACCATAGAAAGAGATCTATATATTTAATTAGCCTCATATAAGTAACCGTTTCTATACAAATGTAATAGTTTGTAGGTGGTAGATAATTGCCATATGTTAAAGATTCACTGACACTAAAATAAAACCACAAATATATTTTGACAAATGCTGTGTAAATAAAAGTGTTTTTATCTATTTAGAATGGCAAGGTATAATTGGGTGATTGGACTAATCACGTTGCTGAAGAGGATGAGGAAACAGCTTTTGGTTCACTCCATCAAACAGTCCAAAATTTCTCCATGACAAATGTGGTGACACGGTTGTTTAGCAATAAGACTGGACAAGCGTCTACTCAGCCTTGTGTGTGGGAGAAGTGAAAACACAGCTTGTTATCTGCTATTCTCGTGGATCCCATCGGATAGAAACAGTGCCTGAATCTATACCTCTGGTGCCAGTGGACATGTACTATTGTCCAATCGGAGTCACTGAATATGCTTAACTCTTCTGCCTGAATAAATGATCACATCCCATGATTAAGGCAAGATTTTAGGTTCTTCTGGTGGAAGCCCTTCTAAAGAAGGAAGGTGAAAAGGGTGTACTGTGTCATTTCTCTAGTTCCCAGACAATGAGGCTCTCGTCAGCATGTGACGCCCAGTAGGTCTTCTGCACAGTGACAAGAGGGAGAATACCCAGACAGATTTGAATAAATAATGTTAAAGATTTGTGGCTCAATTACATCCATATACAAGTCATATCCCATCATGCTTCTAATCAGTCAATATTTCTACCCTTAAGAACACCCAGCCCATCTCTTTAGAAGTTCTTCCAGGACCTTATTATATTTTAATAATGCTCTTTCACTTGTTCAACCATTTAGGTGGTTAATTGTGGATGGTTTTTGACATAGTGAAGCTAGTCCTAAAGCATTTCGCAAAGCTCTCACATTTTTAACCCAAACAGCTTCACGACTCGTTTGACCTAGTAAAACATTTTTTTCTTTTTCCATACATGGGTTTTCTCATTGGAAAATCAAGTACTGAAAAAGTTTAAAGGGCTACACAAACTCCATTCCGAAAATGTCAGAGGTAAGATCTAGCCAACATCAATGAAGCACAATAAGTGAGTCCCAGGTCTCTTTTTAGGAATACATTCTCCATAATTACCCATTTTGACGAATTGCTGAATCTCCATAGTTCTACAACACATTTATGTTTGTGCAGCTTGTGTAGCAAGTGTGTATCCAATAAACCTGTGTCCAAAATGTTTGGTGAAATTAAATACCACGTAGCTAGTTTGTTTCAATGTCATGTTGATCATATTAAATGGTTGCATTTGTACCGAGTGTCATGGTCATTCTCATGTACTAGAGTGAAACGCAAAGAGAAGAGCAATCTGTAGAGATTTTTCTGCACCCCAAGACAAATTGGCAAACACAGATTGATAAAAACACATTATGTTTTTATCTGAATGAGGAACATTGTAAACCAAACTTTGCTACACAGTCAGATCAGGAAAAATATATTTCATCAATTGCAGTGATACCCATGGAAGATGGGCAGCCCTGGATCCTGGTTAATGTGAATTGGCATCCAGAAATGATGGAGGTAGTTTTGGCCCCAGAGCAAGAAAAGAGTTTCATTAATGAAAGCATGTTTAAACAAATACTTGACAGAGAGGAAATGGCAAGTTTTAAAATAGAAAATCAACACATCTTTGGGCTGGACGACCATGAATTGGGGCCAAGACTTGTAGGAAGATGACACAAGAAGATTGACGTGGAGATAGTGGTGACTTGTGACAAAGAAAGGTAAAGTGGAGTTAGTGTGGGACAGTGATGAAGAAGAGTGAGTCAGTGTTAGCGGGGGAATGTGACGAGAAATTGTGAGGTAGAATTAGCTGGGTACTATGATGGAGAATATTAAGGTGGAGTTAGTGGGGTACTGTGATGAGGTCGAGTGAGGTGGCATAGTGCGGTACTCCAATGAGAAAGTGTGAGGTGGGGTAGTGGGGACTGTGATGAGGAAGAGTGATTTGGATTTAGTGGGCTACTGCAACAAGGAAGGGTGAGGTGGAATTATTGTTGGGCTGCAACAAGGGAGAGTGAGGTAGAATTAGTGGATCACTGCAATGAGGAAGAGTAAGCTGGAGTATGTAGGTACTGTGACAAGGAAGAGTGGGGTGGAGTTAGTGTGGTACTTGGACAAGGAAGAGGGAGGTAGAGTTAGGGGGGTGTTTAGATGAGGAAGTGTAAGGTGGAGTTAGTGGTATACCGTGGCAAGGAGGAGTACGTTAGAGTTAGTGTGGTACTGAGACGAGAAAGAGGGAGGAACAATAACGTAGATATGCTCCTGCCTGATGGCAGGCATGATTTGAGATCTTTAATGTTAAATTACATGACAAGCCTGTCCAATCACAACAAAGTATATAGTAAACAAGCATCGGCTTCCTCGAGTGTATCATTCCACAGGTTGTATTTACTAACTAAGCAAATATGAGTTTAATTAGTACAGTTAACACCACCAACACACTTATAGCCCCCAATACCACCCTCCCACACAGTTTAAGTTCATTTAGCAATGTCTGTAATTTATTTGTACATTTAAAAAGGGTGCATGCTAAATTAGTTTAAAATATTCCTTTTCCCCTAACTAGCAATCAAAGTGATTGCAACATCTCAATTTGGCTTTCCAGATGTTTCGTACTACGATTCCCATGATATCTGGCAACTGACTATGCTGATCAGGGCTGATGGTAGTTGTAGTCCAAAACATCTGGAGAGCCAAATAGCTTTGAAGTAATTATACTTTTTTTGTTGCTGTCTGTGTTGATTCTCGATCATGCAAGTGGAGACAAAGCCCTACATACAACAGTACTTATCAGAGTTACCAAAACGATTTGCTGTCCATGCTGATTCCCGATCATGCGAGTGGAGACAAAGCATTACATACCACACCACTTATCAGATTTACCAAAACTACTACCCTATGAAAGTTAATTAAACTAGTGGAGAAGAACATAGATATAAGCAACCACCAACCAACTGTCTGCAGGATGGAGAATGATTTTCACAACTTGATTGAAAGATTAAGCAATCGACAGAGAGTGTTGGTAACATCATGATATTCCAAGAGGGGAATACTGAGCCTAACGCTCACTGAAACAGTGGCATGCAAGAGTTGACAGTTCAGTGTGGACAAGCACAAGAGAAAATGTTTCCCGTGAAAAATATGCAAGAAGAGGACATGGGGGATGCTACAAAAAGGTATGCCAAGCCTGAAATTAAGCTTCTTTAACTCACCCAAAAAATGATGAAAAATATGCAAAGGCCCCTGTAAATCCTCTTTTCATTGAAACAAAATCAGAGACAAATAAAACAAAGTGAATTTTAGTGACGAGAAAAATGTGAACATCACAGTGGATAAAGAGGATAACTCTGTGGTCATCTAACCCAGTGTCTCTTCTTTGCCCAAATGCAAATGTAATGACTCCTTTCAAAGAGCAGAGAATATGATTTAAGGGAAACATGACAAAGAACCCGAATGAAAAGAAAGAGAGCAGAAAAGAAACCCTGGAACATGAGACCCAAAGAGATCCATACCTGAATATTACAACAGAACTACAAGAACAAAATGTGATTCCTTCCACTCCAGTCTTTGTCTAGGTATTATAATTCAAGCAACCTCAGAGACTTATTCTCTGCAGAGTCCTTGACCAAACCAAATGAATTGATCCTGATAGGGCTGCCCAAGGGTAAATTCATAAAATTCCAAACATCAATAACATGCAATCAGAATGTTCTACTAACTCACACTTTGGCTCTGAGGCAAAACTGATGTTTCTCCATTGTCAACGGTAATGCCATCTCTTAACACATTTAAAACACTGACAGCATGACAGCAAGCTTATCACCCATCTTCCACTGTGTGTGGGATGCATATAATTAAAAAAAGAGCTAGTCCAACACAAGGTGTGGTGCCATTGCAGAGTGCCACATTTAAAAAGTAAAGAATACAATGTGAAAGTGCATTGTGCACTTTAAAAGAAGTATGGAAAGCTGTTTGAAACAATTATCCAAAATCAGTATGGAATGAATAGCTATCATATGAATACCTGTGTTATAGTAAAGATTACATAATACATTAATCTTAAGGTATATCGGACATGTGCACTAAAGCCACATGGGTTGGTTGAAGACATATATCACATTTAAAACTCAAAGTAGGCAAACGTGTTCGTATTCTGCGACCATGAAAAGAAGTGGGTATATAATAGAGAATGTCTCACAAGAAACACCCTGGATTCCAGTCTTCATCCATCCTGTTAGGATAGACACATTGTAGTCAATAAGTACAAAAGGATTCTCTTTGCATGAAATGTTTTTCTCCCCTGCTTCTCTCTATCTCCGTTGCATGGATGTTTTTGGATCACATCAATTATTTAAAACCTCAGTTGCTCTACTTAATGATTACTTTCCATTACATTTCTAGGACTGGAGATTTAACATTTCAATTGTGTATGTCCCTTTTCTGTTTGACTTGGTAATGCAAGCTGCTAATTGTTTGTTGGTGTTTTCTGGCAATGTAATGGGTGATATAGTGTATCTCCCATCATGAAATTGTTGCAGTAAATGCAGTATAAACATGGGAATGACCTGGTTAAGGGTTTCTGATCTCTAGCTTTGCTGATCTCTTGGTGATAATGTTTCTGCACATAGTAAATACTCATATATATTTCTAGGCCGTTAGTATGCAATAATTCGGAAGTTTTACATAACCATTGCAACTTAGGTTCTGTCGGTAAGGTGGGTCAATGAGTTCTGATTAATTTAACAATTTTGTGAGCCACTGGTGCATGCGTTATATCAAAAACTGTTTGCAGTGGTTAGATCATTAGTAGTATGGTTTAGTTTCAACAAATCACTTCTCAATTTCAAAGTTTTTATATGCGTTTCTTCCAATATTTGAGATGGGCACCCTTGTGCAGCTAATTTAGATTTGATCACCAAAGATTCTGCTTGAAACTCCTCTGCATCTGACCGGATTCAGCAAGATCTTAGAAACTGCAACTAAGGTTAACTGATCAACAGTGTTTTTGGACTGAATCCAACATGAGGGAGCAAAAAACTGCAACATTTTTTTGAACAAAGTACTGTAGAATCATAAGAAGATAGAATAGTGTTAGACCTTTTATGATTCCGGTCTAGAATTCAAGACGTTTCAGGGAGTACAAGAGTGTGCAATTATGCCCTTTCTCTCCCCTGTCTAGTGCTTTCATTTATAATATGTATATTTAAAGGTCGAGAGGGGACACATTGTGGCAGATGTGCACTCTGTTTCTGGTTTGAAATAAAAATTAGTGGCAGAAAAGGCCAGCAGGATACAGCGCATAGAACGGTAACTTATGTGGCTGTGATAGGGCTGCGGCTGAGAGCTTGAGTAGGAGCCTGCCAAATTCCCACTGGAAATTGGAATTAGAGAAAGAAAGGGTTTGCTCTCAAACTGCGCACACACATAGAATAATAAGCAATTGCAAATTAAATGAGTGGTTTTAATCAGAATTGGTGCAGCCTGACACGTGTTTCGAGCTTCCCGCTCTTCTACTGAGGCTGCTTGTGCAAAATTATAAAACATTGATGTACAACGAAAACATTTGTTAAGCATGATTCAATAGCAAAACAAACCAGTCCCCAGACCCAGGGGAAGGAGGCAGTTAGGGTTTGCCAAACCAACACATTGAGTATATGGTTTAAAGTAACAGACAGTTGCAACGAATGCACATATCAAATCAACCCAATTCAAAGAAAGAAAATAAAAACACAAAAAGTGCGTAATTCGGTGGAAAAAACATAACACATTATAAAACAATGAAAAGAGGGAGGAGAGAGAAAAAAGACAAAAGAACAACAAAATTATTCAGTGAGAGAAGATGCTCATGGTAATCAGCCAGAAATACATGTATAAGGCCACTGACTGTTAAAATTGTACCTTAATCTTGGCTAGTGTGTATTTTGAATACTAGAGAAAAATGCAAAATTAAAGAATGTTTTATCAAGTGGCAACTTAATGAATCGAATACGATAAAAAGAGGGGTTGCAAATATGTTGCGTCATAGAAAATTGTTTTAATATTATATATATAGTTTTATCCCACTTACCAAAGGTAGAAGTTGAGTAATCTGACAAAGTTAGGCGTGGGCTCCCTATAAAGCAAAAGGCGGGATGGCTATTTATGTAGGAATCTGACTGACTAGATTTCCACCTAGCAGTCATTTGAAAATAAAGAAATGACATACCATTATTTTGCAGTTGCACGAATGAATTTTCAGTAAATTATTATCTTGCTGCAGCACGGGCAGGAAACGAAGAATGCAGGTGCGGCAAGAGCCAAAGAAAACAAAGCAACAAGAGGTCAATTAGCTAATTGAGTGGTTTATCTCTGTGGACATCTGAAGCAGCAAGAATTCTTGCTGGAAGGGTCCGTGTACAAATTGTCAACGTTGACTCACCAGTACTTTCACTGCTATGTGGGGAACTGGAGCCAAACGGGAACCCTCTGTGTGCCGAGTATAACTCGGAGATGTGAGGGAAGCAACAGTGAAAACGCCCGTGCACAGGCGAGTCACCACAGAGTTAATGGGAAAACAAGAGCGCCATGATGGACTAGTGTAGATATCATGTAAAGGAAATCATTAAGGCTACTCCATATAGACAAGGATATGTTTGAGGTGTGCGTATGCCGGAAATAAATTGCGCATGGTAAATGCACAAGTAGAATTGGAATTACAAAAAAATAAATAAAAAATAAATAAATAAATAAATAAAAAAAATTTTAAAAAAAATTGCGAGACAGAAGGACATAGATCCGGAAGACATTAGTTAATTAATTGGAGTATGAAGTCACTTGAGCTGTCCACGGATGGCAGTAGTGTATTTTAAAACACCTGTGCCTGCATCTTTAATAAAGAGTGTTGCATGTGCTGAAAAAGATGCTAAATAAAGGAAGTGCGCCTCGACCTGACTGGATATGCAAGGATTGTGTTAAAACGGTTGC
Organism: Ambystoma mexicanum; assembly: GCF_040938575.1. NCBI lineage: Eukaryota > Metazoa > Chordata > Amphibia > Caudata > Ambystomatidae > Ambystoma > Ambystoma mexicanum. The sequence continues at coordinate 1,317,049,792 of NC_090929.1, read as the reverse complement.
GCCCATGCTAGCAAGTGTATTCATTAAAAAAAAAAAAAAAAAAAAAAAGGGGGGGGGGCGCTGCACCCGGGTAGATAGCATGATAGTTGAGTAATGACATGTAGATAGCGGCTGATTACCATTGACATCCATACAAATAATCGGTACCTATTGGCATGACATGTGCGAAGACCTTAAAAAACACACGTGTACCATAACTTTTAAACAACATGTAATCACAAAAAGACAGATAGTTCATGGTCTGTGTTCAGGCCAAACTCTACAGTACGGTATTGACAAATCAATCGGGCTTCCAATTGTCTAAGTTTGAGTATCTGGTTGCCTCCACGTTGTGGAAGTGACACCTTCATCATCCCAGCAAATTTGATCATTGTCTTGTTATCCATTTGATGGGATCTTTGCCAATGCAAAGCTAGGGGATATTTGGAGTCAGATTGAGTAATTGAGTACAGATGTTCCCTGATACGAATTTTCAGCGGGCGTATTGTACTGCCAATATAGAATAGGCCGCAGACACATTTAATACAGTAAATGCAGAATTTCGAATTACAATTAATAAAAGACAAAATCTTATGTGTACCTAAGTGTCCGAAGTCGATGGAGGTAGTCTCCAGTGCATGTGAACACGTGGAGCAGCCCCCACACTTGTAAAAACCAGGGCGTGGGGGCTGGTGTAACCAAGTATGTTGCTTGGGTGGGATTGACATGAATGAAGGAGAAAGTATGTTCTTGAGGTTGTTTGCCTTAGTATAGATAAAACTTGGTGAGTTGTCCACCCAAGGAGTAATATCACGATCAAGTTGTAGGATGTGCCAATGCCGTTTGATTATATTGTAAAGCAGCGAACTATCCGAATTAAATCTAGTAATAAATTTGAGTTTCTGAGAATGAACAGTCTCGTTCCTTATTTTCGGAGTGAGTAGATCGCATCTCTTCATGGTCCGTACATCATGTTCTGCTTTTACTACTGAGCGTACGTCATAGCCTCTAGCTATAAACCTTTGGCGTATCAATGAACATTCCTGGTCGAAGTCTTTCGTAAGCAGACAGTTCCGTCTTGCCCGAATGAATTCGCTTTTGGGTATATTGGAAACTACAGTTTTCCTATGACAGCTAGTAGCATGCAGAACTGCATTCACGGATGTAGATTTTCTAAAAGTTTTAGTTACAAACTGATTATCTGAGATACTGATAGTAAGGTCTAAGAAATTAACACATATGGGGCTATACGTGTGTGTAAATTGAATGCCCCAATTGTTGGAATTGAGATAAGCAACAAATTCATTTAAAAGCTCAATAGAACCATTCCAAACCAAAAGCACATCATCGATATAACGTTTCCACATGTGAATATGTGGCGTGAAAAGCTGGTTAGAGAAAACGAGTTGTTGTTCATAATTATGCATGAAAATGTTAGCTAACGCTGGGGCATAACTTGCCCCCATTGCAACTCCGATCAACTGTCTGTAGTAAGTGTTATTGAAAAGAAATACATTGTTGGTAAGGGCAACAGATAGTAAATCTTTGATCATTTCGATATGTTCGAAAAACGAGGCTGAATGAGCACGAAAGATAAAGTCTATACTGCTGATTGCTTGCCGATGATTAATGGATGTGTAAAGCGCTTTTACATCAAGTGTAACCAGGACAAGATTAGGTAACATAGGCAGTTGGTTAAGCATCTGGAGAATGTGCATTGTGTCACGAATGAAAGTAGGTATGTTGTTGACTAATGGTGAAATGCATTCATTGATGTACAGGGAGGTGGGCTCCAGGATACCACCACCTCCACTCAGTATAGGTCTCCCTTCTGGTATTTTAACAAACGGTTTGTGAATTTTTGGCAGGAAATAAGCAGTTGGCATTGTTGGCCCATCAACAATTAAGAATTGTCTTTCCACATCGGTTAACAGGCCTGCTGTAAGCCATTTGTCCACCACTAATTTGATTGTTGCACGGAGGGAGGTCGTAGGGTTACCAGGTAAAATTTCGTAACATCCAGGAGAATCAAGGTGGGCGAGGCCCATTGTGATGTAGTCTACTTTGTCCAGAATCACAACATTGCCTCCCTTATCTGCCTCCTTTATGATAATCGTATCAATTGAAGCCAGAGTGTGCAGAGCTTGTTGTTCTTTGATAGAGAGGTTAAATCTCGTGTTCTTTTGTTTGACAGAGTCTTGTAATTTGTGGATGTCATTGGTTACGACTTGGTGGAAAGTATCAATCAAGTTATCTTTAGGAAATACAGGAGTGAACTTCGATTTGTTTGATAATTCTTTTATTTTCAAAGTTTGTTGTTCAATATTGAGGTCATGCATCAAGTTCATTATATTCATGTTCGGGTCTGATCCATATTCATCAATAGACATGAGTACATGAGTGCTCAACATGGTTTGTAATGTGATGTCAGATGGTTGTGGTTCTTGGGGCTTACTTGTATAAAGCTTAACTTGTGTAGCGAAAAATTTCTTTAGTTTTAATTTACGAACAAATTTGAATAAATCAATCTGAATTTGAACATATTCATTGAGACCAGTAGGCGCAAAAGAGAGCCCTCGGTTAAGGACTGAACGTTCGTCAGAGGAGAGCGAATAACTACTCAAGTTATGAATTAAATCTATCTGATTTGATTCCTGAGAGTCTGTTGGTATGATGCCCGGGTGACTCTGCGTTGGGCGATCGGGGCGTTTGCGCCTGGTTGGTTGGCCGCCCCTTGTGCCCCTGGGCTTGGGTCTGGGGTTGAAATATTGACGGGTGGAGGTAATTGAAATCGAACCTGTTTGGCCGCAGCTAATGCGGCTTGGCGGTTGCCTTTTTTGTACCTGCGTATTTGTTCTAAAAAAGGCGTGGGCAGAATAATGGGTATTTGTTCCCCTTCTCTGGACTCGGTAGCATCAGAGAGATTAGGCTCAGAAGTAGCAATACCTGTTTCCGAATTAGTCTCAGAAGATGGTTTGTCACTGTCGCTATCGACTTCAGAGCTAGCAAGGGATGAAGCCAGACTACTCGTACGGGAGCGAGATACTTGATCATATTTAGGTTGATAAGTATATACCCTGTTATCACGGTAATCTCTATCATCTCGTGAGAATTTCCGTGATTTGCGTAGTTTGACTTCATCCTGATGTTTGCGTAAACGAGTATATAAAGTTTTATAGTTCTTGTCGATCGTAGTGCTGGGTGCATCATAGAGAGCAATTTCTTCTTTCAAACTATCGATTTGGACGACAATTCTGGCATGTTCTCTTTTAGCATGTTCAATAAGTAACTTGAGCATATTATTGGAACTTGTGGATAGGTTGCTTTCCCAGTCCGTGGCGAGGTCATTATCTAAGGGGTCTTCAAAGTCCGGAAGAATTAATATACGTAGGCCTCTAGGTATTTTATTTTCTTGTAAATAATGGGTAAGGGTAGTCTTTTCCCAAAATTTGTTGATCTCTCTGATGCTAAGGCGTTCAAGCTTAATAAATTTAGATCGTAAGTCCTCTACTTCAGAGGTCATCCTTTTGAAAGGGTTCAGTGTCGAGCCCCTAGGGGCAAATAGAGCCTTAATATCATCATCTCTAGTTAGAATATATTCAGCTGTTACAGCCATAGTGGTGATAGAAATAGTGATGCCGAATAGAGCTGCTGTGTCACTAGGCCTAACGGGTTTGAAGAAAAAGTGGCAGAAAAGGCCAGCAGGATACAGCGCATAGAACGGTAACTTATGTGGCTGTGATAGGGCTGCGGCTGAGAGCTTGAGTAGGAGCCTGCCAAATTCCCACTGGAAATTGGAATTAGAGAAAGAAAGGGTTTGCTCTCAAACTGCGCACACACATAGAATAATAAGCAATTGCAAATTAAATGAGTGGTTTTAATCAGAATTGGTGCAGCCTGACACGTGTTTCGAGCTTCCCGCTCTTCTACTGAGGCTGCTTGTGCAAAATTATAAAACATTGATGTACAACGAAAACATTTGTTAAGCATGATTCAATAGCAAAACAAACCAGTCCCCAGACCCAGGGCAAGGAGGCAGTTAGGGTTTGCCAAACCAACACATTGAGTATATGGTTTAAAGAAACAGACAGTTGCAACGAATGCACATATCAAATCAACCCAATTCAAAGAAAGAAAATGAAAACACACCGAGGGCTCTCTTTTGCGCCTACTGGTCTCAATGAATATGTTCAAATTCAGATTGATTTATTCAAATTTGTTCGTAAATTAAAACTAAAGAAATTTTTCGCTACACAAGTTAAGCTTTATACAAGTAAGCCCCAAGAACCACAACCATCTGACATCACATTACAAACCATGTTGAGCACTCATGTACTCATGTCTATTGATGAATATGGATCAGACCCGAACATGAATATAATGAACTTGATGCATGACCTCAATATTGAACAACAAACTTTGAAAATAAAAGAATTATCAAACAAATCGAAGTTCACTCCTGTATTTCCTAAAGATAACTTGATTGATACTTTCCACCAAGTCGTAACCAATGACATCCACAAATTACAAGACTCTGTCAAACAAAAGAACACGAGATTTAACCTCTCTATCAAAGAACAACAAGCTCTGCACACTCTGGCTTCAATTGATACGATTATCATAAAGGAGGCAGATAAGGGAGGCAATGTTGTGATTCTGGACAAAGTAGACTACATCACAATGGGCCTCGCCCACCTTGATTCTCCTGGATGTTACGAAATTTTACCTGGTAACCCTACGACCTCCCTCCGTGCAACAATCAAATTAGTGGTGGACAAATGGCTTACAGCAGGCCTGTTAACCGATGTGGAAAGACAATTCTTAATTGTTGATGGGCCAACAATGCCAACTGCTTATTTCCTGCCAAAAATTCACAAACCGTTTGTTAAAATACCAGAAGGGAGACCTATACTGAGTGGAGGTGGTGGTATCCTGGAGCCCACCTCCCTGTACATCAATGAATGCATTTCACCATTAGTCAACAACATACCTACTTTCATTCGTGACACAATGCACATTCTCCAGATGCTTAACCAACTGCCTATGTTACCTAATCTTGTCCTGGTTACACTTGATGTAAAAGCGCTTTACACATCCATTAATCATCGGCAAGCAATCAGCAGTATAGACTTTATCTTTCGTGCTCATTCAGCCTCGTTTTTCGAACATATCGAAATGATCAAAGATTTACTATCTGTTGCCCTTACCAACAATGTATTTCTTTTCAATAACACTTACTACAGACAGTTGATCGGAGTTGCAATGGGGGCAAGTTATGCCCCAGCGTTAGCTAACATTTTCATGCATAATTATGAACAACAACTCGTTTTCTCTAACCAGCTTTTCACGCCACATATTCACATGTGGAAACGTTATATCGATGATGTGCTTTTGGTTTGGAATGGTTCTATTGAGCTTTTAAATGAATTTGTTGCTTATCTCAATTCCAACAATTGGGGCATTCAATTTACACACACGTATAGCCCCATATGTGTTAATTTCTTAGACCTTACTATCAGTATCTCAGATAATCAGTTTGTAACTAAAACTTTTAGAAAATCTACATCCGTGAATGCAGTTCTGCATGCTACTAGCTGTCATAGGAAAACTGTAGTTTCCAATATACCCAAAGGCGAATTCATTTGGGCAAGACGGAACTGTCTGCTTACGAAAGACTTCGACCAGGAATGTTCATTGATACGCCAAAGGTTTATAGCTAGAGGCTATGACGTACGCTCAGTAGTAAAAGCAGAACATGATGTACGGACCATGAAGAGATGCGATCTACTCACTCCGAAAATAAGGAACGAGACTGTTCATTCTCAGAAACTCAAATTTATTACTAGATTTAATTCGGATAGTTCGCTGCTTTACAATATAATCAAACGGCATTGGCACATCCTACAACTTGATCGTGATATTACTCCTTGGGTGGACAACTCACCAAGTTTTATCTATACTAAGGCAAACAACCTCAAGAACATACTTTCTCCTTCATTCATGTCAATCCCACCCAAGCAACATACTTGGTTACACCAGCCCCCACGCCCTGGTTTTTACAAGTGTGGGGGCTGCTCCACGTGTTCACATGCACTGGAGACTACCTCCATCGACTTCGGACACTTAGGTACACATAAGATTTTGTCTTTTATTAATTGTAATTCGAAATTCTGCATTTACTGTATTAAATGTGTCTGCGGCCTATTCTATATTGGCAGTACAATACGCCCGCTGAAAATTCGTATCAGGGAACATCTGTACTCAATTACTCAATCTGACTCCAAATATCCCCTAGCTTTGCATTGGCAAAGATCCCATCAAATGGATAACAAGACAATGATCAAATTTGCTGGGATGATGAAGGTGTCACTTCCACAACGTGGAGGCAACCAGATACTCAAACTTAGACAATTGGAAGCCCGATTGATTTGTCAATACCGTACTGTAGAGTTTGGCCTGAACACAGACCATGAACTATCTGTCTTTTTGTGATTACATGTTGTTTAAAAGTTATGGTACACGTGTGTGTTTTAAGGTCTTCGCACATGTCATGCCAATAGGTACCGATTATTTGTATGGATGTCAATGGTAATCAGCCGCTATCTACATGTCATTACTCAACTATCATGCTATCTACCCGGGTGCAGCGCCCCCCCCCTTTTTTTTTTTTTTTTTTTGTTTTTAATGAATACACTTGCTAGCATGGGCGCAACCGTTTTAACACAATCCTTGCATATCCAGTCAGGTCGAGGCGCACTTCCTTTATTTAGCATCTTTTTCAGCACATGCAACACTCTTTATTAAAGATGCAGGCACAGGTGTTTTAAAATACACTACTGCCATCCGTGGACAGCTCAAGTGACTTCATACTCCAATTAATTAACTAATGTCTTCCGGATCTATGTCCTTCTGTCTCGCAATTTTTTTTTTTAATTTTTTTATTTATTTATTTATTTATTTATTTATTTTTTATTTATTTTTTTGTAATTCCAATTCTACTTGTGCATTTACCATGCGCAATTTATTTCCGGCATACGCACACCTCAAACATATCCTTGTCTATATGGAGTAGCCTTAATGATTTCCTTTACATGATATCTACACTAGTCCATCATGGCGCTCTTGTTTTCCCATTAACTCTGTGGTGACTCGCCTGTGCACGGGCGTTTTCACTGTTGCTTCCCTCACATCTCCGAGTTATACTCGGCACACAGAGTGTTCCCGTTTGGCTCCAGTTCCCCACATAGCAGTGAAAGTACTGGTGAGTCAACGTTGACAATTTGTACACGGACCCTTCCAGCAAGAATTCTTGCTGCTTCAGATGTCCACAGAGATAAACCACTCAATTAGCTAATTGACCTCTTGTTGCTTTGTTTTCTTTGGCTCTTGCCGCACCTGCATTCTTCGTTTCCTGCCCGTGCTGCAGCAAGATAATAATTTACTGAAAATTCATTCGTGCAACTGCAAAATAATGGTATGTCATTTCTTTATTTTCAAATGACTGCTAGGTGGAAATCTAGTCAGTCAGATTCCTACATAAATAGCCATCCCGTCTTTTGCTTTATAGGGAGCCCACGCCTAACTTTGTCAGATTACTCAACTTCTACCTTTGGTAAGTGGGATAAAACTATATATATAATATTAAAACAATTTTCTATGACGCAACATATTTGCAACCCCTCTTTTTATCGTATTCGATTCGTTAAGTTGCCACTTGATAAAACATTCTTTAATTTTGCATTTTTCTCTAGTATTCAAAATACACACTAGCCAAGATTAAGGTACAATTTTAACAGTCAGTGGCCTTATACATGTATTTCTGGCTGATTACCATGAGCATCTTCTCTCACTGAATAATTTTGTTGTTCTTTTGTCTTTTTTCTCTCTCCTCCCTCTTTTCATTGTTTTATAATGTGTTATGTTTTTTCCACCGAATTACGCACTTTTTGTGTTTTCATTTTCTTTCTTTGAATTGGGTTGATTTGATATGTGCATTCGTTGCAACTGTCTGTTACTTTAAACCATATACTCAATGTGTTGGTTTGGCAAACCCTAACTGCCTCCTTGCCCTGGGTCTGGGGACTGGTTTGTTTTGCTATTGAATCATGCTTAACAAATGTTTTCGTTGTACATCAATGTTTTATAATTTTGCACAAGCAGCCTCAGTAGAAGAGCGGGAAGCTCGAAACACGTGTCAGGCTGCACCAATTCTGATTAAAACCACTCATTTAATTTGCAATTGCTTATTATTCTATGTGTGTGCGCAGTTTGAGAGCAAACCCTTTCTTTCTGAAATAAAAATTACACATCATGTATTACAAAAATATTAAAACATAACACATGTATCAATCCCTCAAAATCCTAAAAGATCAACCTGACATAATAAATTCATGATATACTGCTAAAATATTTGTTAAAATCTTGGACAATTGCGCAACTGCTGATATACCTGAATACATAATACTCCAAAAAAACATTTGTTTTAAGATTACCTTTCTTATGGACAGCAGATTTTAATCTCAATTGCTCGCTCATGCAACATGCAAGTGATAGAGCTATCAGTGCTTCAATTGCATTAGAGGTATACATATAATTTGTGTTTGCTACCATAGGTATACCACATTTATCACTTTTTATTTCATATGTTTCAATATGTTATGTTATGTTATTTTGCATTTATATAGCGCCTTATTTACCATTGGTATGGTCTGAAGGCGCTGGTAGGTTGAGCGTCCTTGGGAACCGAAGTTCAGATCAGTAGAGAGAGTAGAGAGAATCAAAAGGTGCAGCTGGTGGGTATTTGTGTAATAGCTGCTTCTTAGCGGTGGGTGTGGTGGTTGAGAGATCAGGAGTATGTGTTCGTTCTGGCAGGATTTATCCAGACCGGATATGACTGCGTTAGGCCTGAGGAGAACGCCTGGCTGGGGGGTGTATAACCAGCAGTGTTTACTTAGAATGATGTGGAGTGAGCAGCGGATGTTGGTATGAAAACTTTGTCATAGTATCTCTGTGTTCTAGTTGAGTGGTGATGTAAAGGAGTAAGCATGGTGGTATGATATGATGGGTTATATGCTCTTTCAAACGTTTTCTGCATTCCAAGCCATACTATATACGTCACGCAATTATATGTGCTCAAGTCCGTTCCGGGCACTCCTATCCTCTCCTTGCACCCCAGTCTGCTCCACACACTCCGGTCCACTCCACGCACTCATGCATTCTAGCCTGCCCCGCGCACTCCAGTCCGTCCCGTGCGCTCTTGTCTGCCCCACGCATGCACTCTTGTCTGCCCCATGCAAGCACTCCTGTTTGCCCCATGGTCTACGCATTAAGTAGCTCTATGTACTCATCCATTCTACGCATTCGTCAGCACTGGATGCAATCTGTGCTCGTTCGTTCTACGTACTCGTCCATTCTACACAACACGTCCATTCACTCTAGGCACTCGTTCGCTCCAGGCACTCGTTCATTCCAGGCACTCGTTCGTTCCAGGCACTCCTCCGCTTTATGCCCTCACACGTACTATGCCTTCACTTGTTTTATGCACTCACCCCCTCTAGGCACTCACCCCATTCACCTGTTTTACGCACTCACCCCCTCTACGCACTCACCCCCTCTATGCACTCACCCCCTCTATGCACTCACCCCCTCTTCGCACTCAACTCTCTATGCACTCATCCCCTCTACGCAATCATCCCCTCTATGCACTCATCCCTTCTACGCACTCATCCCCTCTACGCACACATCTCCTCTATGCACGCAACCCCTCTATGTACTCATCCCCTCTACGCACTCCACCCCTCTACGCACTCATCCCTTCTATGCACTCATCCCCTCTACGTACCCCTTTTTTTATAAGTACTCATTCGCTCATATGCACTCGTCTGTTCTATATATTTGCCGGCCCTAACGACTAGTCTGTTCTATGTAGTCTTCCACTCTACACATTCTTCTGCTCAGCTCATCCATCCCGCTCCGCTCGTTCATCCATTCCCCGCACTCTGCATGCATTTCCCATTCATCCGTTCTACATGCTTATCGGTTCTACGCACTCACCCGGTCTATGTAACTCATCCGCTCTAGGCGTTTGTCCGCTTTATCCCCTTGCATACACTACACCTTCATCTGCTCTACGGAATCACCCACCCTATGCAATCGCCTGCTCCCCACACTCACCCACTCCCTGAACTCAACAGTTCTCCGCGTGTATTCGCTCTACACACTCATCCGCTCTCCACACTCATCCGCTCTCTGCACTCATCCGCTCCCTGCACTCATCCGCTCCCCGCACCCATCCACTCTGGCCACTCATCCGCTCCCCGCACTCGTCTGCTCCCCGCACTCATCGGCTCCCCGCACTCATCCGCTTTATGCACTCGTGCTTTTCACGCATTCAACAGCAATATCCTGTTCATATATTCATCTCTATACTCATCTGTTTTATACCATCATCTGCTCTGTACACTCATCCTCTATGTACACTCATCTGCTCTATATACTCACCCGCTCTATGCACTAATCCGCTCTATACACTCATACACTCTATACACTCATCCGCTCTCTCCACTCATCCGCTCTATCCACTGATACGCTCTATACACTCATCCGCTCTATACATTCGCCAGGTCTGTACATTCATATGCTCCAGCAATCTACACACTCTCCGCACTTCTGTACTCATCCGCTATCCACACTCATGTGCTCTACATACTCATCCGCTCTACATACTCATCTGTTCTACACACGCATCCGGTTTACGCTCATCTATTCTACACAATTTTCTGTTTTACGCACTCCTGCGTTCTACTCGCTTCTCTGTATTTACGTATTCATCCGCGCTACATGTACGTCCGCTCTACACACCAGCCGCTCTACACACTCATCTGCTCAACATGTTCATCCATTTTATACACTCATCCGATCTACATACGCCTTCGATTTGCACACACATTCGAACTATATAGTCATCTGTACATCCACTCATGCATTCGTCCACTCAGCGCATTCATCTGTTCCACCTGCTTCATCCATTCTAACTATTTCCTCCACGCCATTCACTTTGTTCACTCCTCATGCGTTATGTCCATTTCAGGAGTTTAAATCTCTTTACTGTATCCGTATGATTTACTCTTATTAACCATTTCATTGCTTTGATCTACTTTATTCGTTTGATTCTGTTTGTCCTTCTAATTTATATTAGGGGTTATAAGCTATCAATTTCTCACATCAGGTAGTGTGTTGGATTGGTGTCATTGAGATGCTGTTAGTCTGTTTGGGTTAGTTTGGTACGGGTTTGTTTTAGGGGAAGAGCCAGGTTTTCATCAGTTTGCGGAAAGACATTAAATCCTCAGTTAGGCGGATGTGGGGTGACTGAGTTTGTCTTTGGTATGACTAGGAGGCCGGCTGAGCTTGATCTTAGGGTGCGTGGGGGTGATAGGGTTTTAGCTTGTCTTGAAGATATTGAGGTCCGGTTTTATGCAGTGCTCGATGGGAGATGCATAAGGTTTTGAAAGTCACTCTTCGGGCTACTGGAAGCCAGTGCAGCGTCTTAAGGGCAGGGGAGATGTGGTCTCTTGGGCCGAGCGCAAGTAGCAATTTGGCTGACGCGTTTTGTGTTCTTTGGAGTTTATTCAGTTGGTACGCGTGGACTCCGAGGTATAAGGGGTTTGTGTACTCCAGACTTGATATAACGATTGATTGGACTGCAGAGAGTCTGTTGGGAACGGAGAGATATGGAAAAATGCGCCTAAGGGTTTTAAGGTGGTAGTGGCAGGACTTTGAGTTGTTGTTGACTTGGCGTAAGAGTGTTAGGTCAGAGTCAGGGGTGCATCCAAGATTTTTCACTGAGTTGGAGGGGGTCGGTGAGTTGCCCATGGCGGATGGCCATGGTAGTGGGTGCGGAAGAAGTTCTGAGTTGCCACATACCATGATTTCCATTTTGGAGGGGTTTAACAAGAGGTGGCTTTGGGTCATCCATAGTTCTATTTCAAGGAAGCAGGAGCCCATGTCAGCCCGGGAGTTGGGTTTTGAGTTCAGGAGTTTTAGAATTAGTTGAGTGTCGTCGGCGTAGTTGTAACACAGGATGTTGTGTGAACGAATTATTGGTGGGAGGGTGATGAAGTAGAGATTGAACAGGAGGGCAGATAGGCATGATCCTTGAGGGACTCCCGTGTCTACTGGTCGGGCTTGGAAGGTATAGGTGGAGAGTATCGTTATTTGGTACCTATCTTTGAGGAATTAAGCTATCCATTTAAGAGTGGTTCCACAAATTCCTAGGGAGTGGAGGCGGTCTAGGAGGATTGAGTGGTTGATTGTGTTGAAGGTGGTGGATAGGTCAAGAAGGATTAGTGCGGCGCATCCCGCGCAGTCTGCTGTTATTTTGAGGTCATCCCAGATTGAGGTTCGGGTGGTTTCAGTTCCGTGACGGTCTGAAACCTGATTGGGCGGGGTCTAGGAGATTGTTGGCTTCGACAAAGGCATTTAGTTGGGAATAGGTGGTTTGGTCAATGAGTTTGGCAAGGAACCTGGTGTTTGAGATGGGGCAGTAGTTTTTGGGCTCAAGAGGGTCGAGCGAAGGTTTTTTGATTAGAGGTTTGACATGAACCGTTTTGAGTGCGTCGGGAAAGATGCCAGAGGAAAGGGAGGCATTTATGATGGACCTTTTGTGTTCTCCTGCGCAGGTGGAAGTGAAAATGTCTTTGAGGGTTGTGGCTGGGCAAGGGTCCAGCGGCGAGCCAGATGGTTTGCGGGCAGATAGAAGTTTAAGAAATTGCTCTGGTGATATTGGACTAAAGGATTCGAACGTTGGTTGCGTAGTGGTCGCAGCTGGTGGGCTGGCCGGTATGGGGAAAGAATTGCCTGGTGGATGTAAGAGAGCTGGTTTAGTGACTAAAGTATTTGTTCTTTCGAGAGCCGTGGTGTAAAAGTGGAGGGAGAGTGAGTCGCACAGTGATTGTGAGGGGGTCGGAACGGTCGTGGTGCAAGCGAGATTTGTGAATTCGGAGATGATTTTGTGGAGTTCTTTGCTTGGGTTTTTGCAGTTTACGATACGGGAGTTGTAGTGGGCTTTTTTTGCTTTCCGGATTTCGGCCTTGTACTGATAAATGTGTCGTGCCAAGGTGGCCCTGCTCTCCTGGGTTTTGCCTTTCTGCCATTTGCGTTCTAGTAATGTATATAGTTGTTTAGTGAGCTTCAACTCAGGAGTGAACCATCTGGAAAGAGGCCACGGCGGGTTGATGGTTTGAAAGGGGGTGTGAGCCGCATCAGAGATGTGTTGTGCCATGAGTCAAAGGCATCAGGGGTTAGTTGTTTGTTGAGTTGGTAGGTAGGTGGGGGAGACTGGAGGAGTGCGTCGGCTAGGTCCTGGACGATTATTCGGTTTTTCCAGCATTTGCGTAGATTCGGAGGTCCAGATTCGAGTATGGGAAGGGGGACGGGTGAGCGCATGGTGAACGAGAGGATGAAGTGATCGGACCAGATGATAGGGGTGGGTGAGTTTAAATGAATCAGGGTGTTGGAGCTAAAGATGGCATCAAGAGTGTGTCCTTTATAGTGAGTCGGGCCATTTATGTGGGGTTGGAGGTTAATTGCGTCTAAACCGTCAACCAGAGAGTGTGTGATGGGATTGGTGGGGATGTCGAGGCATATGTTGAAGTCTCCAAGAAGGGTGAGGTTGGGATGGTTTAGTTGAAGGGTGGCAATAGAGTCACAGAGGTTGTTTGCAAATTGTCTATCGTAGCCAGGGGGCCTGTAGATTATTATGAAGCTGTTTGAGAGCGATGGGGAGAGGGATAGTTTAATGAGGAGAGATTCACAGGAAGGAATGGAAGGTTGGTTGTCAATGATTGAGGCGTGGAAGAGAGACTTGAAGATGAATGCTACTCCCCCTCCTCTGTAGGGATGGTTCAGTGGGATGAGGCAGTAGTCAGAGGGTAAGGCTTCATTAGCGATTGTGGTGAAATCATTAGAGAACCAAGTTTCGGTGATGAAGGCCAATTGGAAAAATTGGAGGGCTTCTGGCGGGATTGGGTGGCTGCGTGTGTTAGAATGATCGGGTTTGGTTTGAGGGATTTGAAGGTGGGGTGTGGGCAGTTAGGAGTTTCAGTTGCAGTTGATGAGAAATCGAGGGAGATGTGTTTCAGGAAGGGTGAGGCCACGGGGGAAGGAGGTGATTGCGAGAATGAGGTGGTGGGTCGAGACAAGGGAGGTGAAGAGTGCTGAGAGATTGAGGGGGACCAGGTACGTTTCCTCTTTAGTTTCATATTTGCGATTTGAGTGTGAGAGAGGGTAGGGGGGGTCAGAGGGGGAGAGGGATGCGGCTTCCGTTCTTGCTAGGGCTAGGCGTGCAGTTTTTAGGGAGGGGAAAGGGTGCAGTTGGGGGGGAGGTGGCAGGGGTTTGTGAGCAAGGCGGGGGTGGATGATTGCAGTGCGGGGTGTGCCTGGTATGATAAAAAGGGGAGCGGGCATGGTTAACATTGGCTGGTCGATGGTGGGGTTCAGGGGTGGAGTGGTCTTAGGGTGGTTGGCTCGCCATCATGCCCCTCTGGCTTGGTGTTTGGAGAGGGGAATGGTAGGGAATTCGGAGGAGGGTGGGATGATTTGGGCAGGGGGGGACGGGAGGGAAGGGAGATCGTGGAGTGGGGGAGGTGCATGGTGATCATTTCCGACAAACTCTGATGGAGTGGGTGTACCCATGCTTGGTATGAGCTTTTAGGTGGAATTTAGGAGGACTTTCTAATTGTAGTTCTACATTCTGTGGGTGCACGCTTTTGGGTACACTTCCAAGTTCAATTTGCACAGAGATGATATTAGACTATTAGGCGCACTTCTAAATTCAACTGTAAACAGAGATGATATTAGGACTACCTCTAGATTCAATTTTGTATAGAGATGATATTAGGTCTATCTCTAGATTCAATTTTTTTGAAGAGGGGGTATTTGACTATTAGGCACACTTCTTTCAATTCGATTTTATACAGGGAGGGTATTAGGCATGATTCTAAAAACAACTTTGTACAGAGAGGTTATTAGGGAGATTAGTCGGTTCAACCGGGCACGGTATTAGACTATTAGGATATTGGGCACACTTCTAAATTCAACTTCTAAATGCACAGGCAGTAGACTTTCAGATATTGGGCACACTTCTAAATTCTACTTCTAAATGCACAGGTATTAGACTATTAGGATAGTGGGCACACTTCTAAATTCAACTTCTAAATGCACTCCTAAATCCAACTTTCACCTAGAAGCTATTGGTCACACTTCTATATTCAGCTTCTAATGCACTTCTAAATTCAACTTCTAGATGCACTTCTAATTCAAATTTCACAGAGAGGCTGATGGGCACACTTCTAGATTCCACTTCCACAGAGATGCTATTGGGTACATTTCTAAATTCGACTTCTAAATGCACTTCGAATTCAACTTTCACCTGGAAGCTATTGGGCACACTTCTAAATTCAACTTTCACAGAGAAGCTATTGGGCACACTTCTAGATTCGACTTTCACAGTGATGCTATTGGGTACATTTCTAAATTTGACTTCTAAATGCACTTTGAATTCAACTTTCACCTGGAAGCTATTGGGCACACTTCTAAATTCAACTTCTAAATGCACTTCTAGATTCAACTTTTCACTGAGGGGATATTGGGTACACTTCTAAATACAACTTTCCATGTGCGGCTATTGGGTACACTTCTAAATACAACTTTCACAGAGAGGCTGTTGGGTACACTTCTAAGTTCAACTATCACAGAGGGGCAATTAGGACACTTCTAAATTCACTTCTAATTCAACTTCTAAATGCACTTCTAAGTCCAGCTTTCACCTAGAAGCTATTGGGCACACTTCTAAATTCAACTTCTAATGCGCTTCTAAATTCAACTTTCAGAGAGAGTCTATTGAGCACACTTCTAAATTCAACTTTCCACAGAGAGGCTATTGGGCACACTTCTAGATTCAGCTTTCACAGGATGCCACTGGGTACACTTTTAAATGTGGCTTCTAAATGCACTTCTAAATCCAGCTTTCACCTAGAAGTTATTGGGTACACTTCAAAATTTGACTTCTAAATGCACTTCAAGATTTAACTTTTTCACAGAGCGGTTATTGGGCACACTTCTAGATACAACTTTCCATGAGCGGCTATTGGGTATGTTTCTAAGTTCGGTTATCACAGAGGGGCTATTGGGCACACTTCAAATTCAGCTTTCCATGAGCGGCTATTGGGCACACTTCTAAATACAACTTTCCATGAGAGGCTATTGGGCACACTTCTAAATACATCTTTGCACAGAGGTGTTACAGGGCACACTTCTAAATTCACAGAGGGGCTATTGTGCACACTTCTAAATTCAACTTTGCACAGAGGTGTTACAGGGCACACTTCTAAATTCAACTTTCCACAGAGAGGCTATTGGGCACACTTCTAGATTCAGCTTTCACAGGGATGCTATTGGGTACACTTCTAAATTTGGCTTCTAATGCACTTCTAAATTCAACTTTCAGAGAGAGTCTATTGAGCACACTTCTAAATTCAACTTTCCACAGAGAGGCTATTGGGCACACTTCTAGATTCAGCTTTCACAGGGATGCTATTGGGTACACTTTTAAATGTGGCTTCTAAATGCACTTCTAAATCCAGCTTTCACCTAGAAGTTATTGGGTACACTTCAAAATTTGACTTCTAAATGCACTTCTAGATTCAACTTTTTCACAGAGCGGTTATTGGGCAGACTTCTAGATACAACTTTCCATGAGCGGCTATTGGGTATGTTTCTAAGTTCGGTTATCACAGAGAGGCTATTGGGCACACTTCTAGATTCATAGAGGGGCTATTGGGCACACTTCAAATTCAGCTTTGCACAGAGGTGTTACAGGGCACACTTCTAAATTCACAGAGGGGCTATTGTGCACACTTCTAAATTCAACTTTGCACAGAGGTGTTACAGGGCACACTTCTAAATTCAACTTTCCACAGAGAGGCTATTGGGCACACTTCTAGATTCAGCTTTCACAGGGATGCTATTGGGTACACTTCTAAATTTGGCTTCTAAATGCACTTCTAAATCCAGCTTTCACCTAGAAGTTATTGGGTACACTTCTAAATTTGACTTCTAAATGCACTTCTAGATTCAACTTTTTCACAGAGGGGCTATTGGGCACACTTCTAGATTCGACTTTCACAGAGATGCTATTGGGTACACGCCTAAATTCATAGATGGGCTATTGGGCACACTTCAAATTCAGCTTTCCATGAGCGGCTATTGGGCACACTTCTAAATACAACTTTCCATGAGAGGCTTTGGGCACATTTCTAAATACAACTTTCCATGAGAGGCTATTGGGCACACTTCTAAATACAACTTTGCACAGAGGTGTTACAGGGCACACTTCTAAATTCACAGAGGGGCTATTGGGCACACTTCTAAATTCAACTTTCAAAGAGTGACTATTGGGCACACTTCTAAATTCAACTTTCAAAGAGCGGCTATTGGGCACACTTCTAAATTCAACTTTCAAAGAGCGGCTATTGGGTACACTTCTAAATACACAGAGGGGCTATTGGGCACACTTTTAAATTCAACTTTCCACAGAGAGGCTATTGAGTACACTTCTAAATACACAGAGGGGCTATTGGGCACACTTTTAATTTAAACTTTCAAATAGTGGCTATTGGGCACACTTCTAAATTCAACTTTCAAAAAGAGGCTATTGGGCACACTTCCAAATTCAACTTTTAAAGAGCGGCTATTGGGCACACTTCTAAATTCAACTTTCAAAAGCGGCTATTGGGCACACTTCTAAATTCAACTTTCAAAGAGCGGCTATTGGGCACCCTTCTAAATACACAGAGGGGCTATTGGGCACACTTTTAAATTTAACTTTCCACAGAGAGGCTATTGGGTACACTTCTAAATGCAACTTTCAAAGAGCGGCTATTGGTTACACTTCGAAATTCAACTTTCAGAGAATGGCTATTGGGTACACTTGTAAATACACAGAGGGGCTATTGGGCACACTTTTAAATTCAACTTTCCACAGAAAGGCTATTGGGTACTTTTCTAAATTCAACTTTCAAAGAGCGGCTATTGGGCACACTTCTAAATACACAGAGGGGCTATTGGGCACACTTCTAAATTCAACTTTCAAAAAGCGGGTATTGGGCACACTTCTAAATTCAACTTTCAAAGAGCGGCTATTGGGCACACTTCTAAATACACAGAGGGGCTATTGGGCACACTTCTAAATTCAACTTTCAAAGAGCGGCTATTGGGCACACTTCTAAATACACAGAGGGGCTATTGGGCACACACCCGAAATGTTGAAGGTTGAGTGGTAGGGTAGTATGGCAAGAAGTAATTGCTTCTGTCCCTGCCCTTGCCACACTTACTTGTTGGTGGCTTCTTGCTTCTCCTGTGGATACCTGCGGATATGACCTGGAGCCGTCTTTGTAGGAGCCGTCCTTTGCCTTGCGGTCCTTAGCCGATGGGGCTGCGGGGCAGAGGGCTGCCCTGGGGGTGTCAGAGATGAGCTGAGTAGAGGATAGCTGGGCCAATCAGGGACGGTGGGAGAGAGAGGAAACCAAGAAGCGGGAAGATGGCGAGGGATGCCGGCAAGAGGGACACTTTACAATGAAATCGGGACAATTTACACGTTTAAATGGTATCGGATGGGCTCACCTGCAGCAGTCAACAGTTGTTCTAAACTGCAGAAAACATTGTCAAGTATTTTTATCTGCGAATGTATTTCAAAATGTATAATAGTGATATTTAGGAGGTAATTGCAAATGTTATTGATACATGGAACACATTTGTAGATGTACACAAGACATGCTCAACCCCTCTTCTTAGCCTTTTTGTTAAAGTAAATACTTGCCAATTCCAAGGTTTCATATGCTGTCATTTGTAAGGACCAAGCTTCCATTTTTCTTTTAAACTATCTACATAAATGGCTAAACACTGAGATGATCATTTCACAGAACTTTTTTTCCGACATTCCCAATAGTGTTTTGTGGCATAAAATAATCTTCAAATGCAAATTTAATATTCTAATCCTATCAGATGTACGTATGCCTGGACTCAGTTCCAATAGCAGCAGGATTGTGATTGCCCTAGAAACATGTCAGAAGTAATTACAAATATTTTCTTCTAAAATATCCAGACATGAGAAATGTATGTTATTTATGGTCTATCTTCTGTACAGAAGCACAGATATTATATTCTGACTATAAGCAAAATGCAAAGGTTTCAAGGAAAACCCTCCATGCTCGGCATCAAATGCCTTCATTCTCTTCTCACAGAGCGAGTATGTTTTTTTTTTGTATATGTTGTTATCTAATCCTACTACATTTCTAGTATTTCATCAAAATGATTTATTTCACTAACGTTTGTCTAATGTATATGATTGTATATACCAAGAAAAGTTATCCATCTTGCGATTCTTCCTTTAAAACCTCATCATTTTTGTTTTATTTGAATTAATGGTCAGACCATTCTTCTCAGAATAAGTAACACATTCAGTCCCGCTGTGCAGTAACCATATTTGCATAGAATCCAAGATAATGATAATGTGCATAAGCTAACCAATTGATCATACAAATCCCTATTTTCGGGGGAAGTTATCAACAATGCCTCCTATATCTGATATGCAAAGATTACAAAGAAAGGAAGCTAAAACTCATCCCCATTTGATGCCTATATATGTTGGTTTTTTTTCTCTCTGTAAAATGCCCATAATTGCTTAGTCAGAACGGGAAACTTTAGGAAACCCTTCGTTATTATTCATCTACCTAATCTCTTAACATAACTACAATAATCATCTATGTGTTTTGGAAAAGGCAGGTATAAAGTCAGTATATATCAGAGAAAGAAGAAGATCAATAGGTCTAAGCAATATTTCCCCAATACGTTAAAAAGAAATGCATTTATCGTTGCAGACATGCCATTACAAAATCCTCTCTGATTACTTGATTGACTAGATTTCCCTTTTGTGTGCCCAGACATTTATTTAATCTACAAATAAAGATGCAAATATTGTTCCTGTAACATCCAGTATCCAGTAGGGCTATAGGTCTATATATTTCTATATCAGCACAATCTCCTTTTGTATTAATTGGTATTATAGTAGATTGATTCTAAGGGATGGTTACTCAAATATTGTTCTGTTTTTTTATTTTTTATTTCTACGTTGGACAAGCCACTAGGATCCGAGGCCTCAAATAGTTTGTTTTCATTATTTTATTTGTTAATAAATAAATAGCCCCAAAGTAATTACACTAAGTAGTGTCCACTATAACATTACTTTGCAGTTCACTCTGTGGAACCTATGAGGTACTTAGCAGAGTCTAAAGATTCTGTGAATTGTTATTCGCTAGAGCTTTCAACATCAAGTCCCCATCCCGTAGATGGCACAAGTATCTGTGTGTGCATGACCAATTTCTATGGTCATTGCCCAGACTCTTTACATCTGTGCAATAATCTACATGGTTTTTAGATGTAATTTTAAAATTTTTTGAATGGATTTCCTAAGATCGCTTTCTTGAATCCATGTTTCCTCCTCAAAGGAATGTACATGATGTTTGTGCCCCGAGGAACCTGCAGGACCCGATCTATCCAAATCCCACAAAAACTGGAAGCACAGCACACTCTGTTTAGCTCCAGCTCCGTCAAGTGGTTCAGAACTCTTGATACATTCTTATTCAAAAGGGTTCCACTCTGTTTTTGCCATTATTCACGGTCATATTGGAATCCAATCTTGCCATTCCACTCAGCACTTTATAAGTGAGGGTACTTGGCAACATATCATGGTCACTAGTACCCTTGCTTATGACCTTAAAGGCTACACAGCGAACAATCAGATCTTGAGACAGAAATAGGTAATCTATAGTAGAATCAAAAGAACCTCTGGTCCAAGTAAACCTAGGGGGGTGTCCCCACTCACATTTCCCTTTGCCATTTTAAGATTCCAATCTGTAAAGAGATTCAGCCATTTCACACCATTCAAAGTGGGCTTTCTGTGAAACACTTTAATAACTGATCCACGTTTAGTAATACATTGGGAGTTTATATCACCTGATAGTACTATGTCAGGCCAGCAGTACCATGTGTGATATTAATTCTTAACATCAGATCAGACAATGACTCGAGAGAATCAGAAACAGGCAGGGTTCCAGTAGTCATTGATAACTACTATGTCCTCAAGTGGGCTAGATCCTCTCAGTGTTTCTAGGGCAGCCAATAGACCCTGAGTTGTAATTGATATCATTTCCAGGCTATAGCACAGGGCGGCCTGAGTTGCAATCATAAGGCCCACTGCTGGTTGTCCCTTTTTCCCTGGATCGCCAGCTGTTCTACTATTAAAAATCCATCTAATTTGAAATGGTCAGTCAACTAGTTTTCCTGGAATAAGATTATATCATAGTTGCCCAATATAACTTATTTTATTGCTTTAGTTTTGAAGGAATTGGAACCCTGTGTGTTTCAACCCAACACTCTAAGATCATACTTTACTAGAGGTTAACCTCAGTCACCCTTAACTTCTCAAAATGTGACCGAAGATTTCAGGTAATAGAGCCCACATCTTGGTCTTACTCTCATTCGAATAATATTGAATTTTCCTGAACTATTTAATTGTATCCAATAATGTTCTGCTCACTTAGCTAGCCTTGGGCCAAATTAGACAGGAGAGATGGGTTATTGAAAGGATAGGAATAATAGAAGCATGTTTGATATATTAAGAGGAAAGTAGCAGTGAAGAGAAAGAGTAGTTAAACAGTGCAGTAAAATAAAGACTAAGTGAGGGAAAGATTTTAGGAATAAGAACAGAATGTAGAGGGTCTTCAGGAGATGACGTGGGGTGAGCGCGATGGAGAAAAATAGACGTGTCAAGATTTGTAAAAGAAGAAGGATAAAGTATAAGGACAGCCAGAGGAAGCACAGCTTGAAGAAGAAAGAGAATAATCTGCAGAAGGTAAGGAAGAGTGAAGTTGGCGAACCTTGTTAGTAAAGTAGAATGCAAGGTCTGATGAAGAGAGAGAAGAAGATCAGAAAAATAGTGTGTTTTTCTTCTGTGAGAGCCGTATCATAAGCAGAATGAATAGAGGAAGAATGATATAGTCAGAAATAGAGAGGGATTTCCTCCAACAACACGCATCGAAGGTAGGTACATAAAGAACGAATATTTGGGGAAAGTCATGACAGTGGCATACAACCAGTGCTTTGGGTGGATGTATAAATGACTAAATGCACATGATAAGCCTCTTCGGGCAAGATTAAGGATATATTCTAGCCATGGCCATATGTCTTTTCAATTAAAGCTTCAAAATGCAATATCCTAATTAGATAATTAGATGGTTACCACAGTTAAACATAAGAGGGGCCTGGGAAGCATTGATAAATACATGGGACACCCATTATGCCCCTTCTATATCCTCCCTCCAATGTTCACCGACAGCGCCTTCTTCTATGAGCGTATTTAACCGAGAATCAGAACGGTTATGTTCCCATGCACACTTAGTAATTGGTAGTGTGCCACTGCAGCTATGATGCCAGGACAGAAAATAGGTGAAATGGTCAGGGAATCAATGTGTAGAAGTCTCATGAATTATGTAATCCATTTGTTTATGAACAGACCTTCTTATTCAAGGAATTAATCACAATATAGTGTTAAAATATTACAACATATCTTTTAAATACAGCCTGCAATTACACATGGTATGCATGTGTGTTAATCTTACATGATAGTCTCCATTTCCATATCTGATAGGCAGCAACTCTTTGATGATGCCAATGATCCCACCAGATTCAGAAATATATTGTCACCAATCCGAGAACTGTGCAAACTCTTGTAGGACACTGAAGGTGCTTGAGGCAGCACATTCATTTTGAATTGTGCCAGATGTTAGGGAGAATTCTCAGAATTCTCCAGAATTGCTAATTTCTCTTACCTACTGAGTCCATCAGCAGCTTTGCTGGATTTCTAGGATTTATTTGTTTCACCTGGTAGGAGTGTGAGCCTTTTTTCCCACTCCTACATGTGTTTTGCTGTGTGTTTTACATGGTTGTGTTAATAGACTGTGCAGTCTCACTTACTCCATAGGCCTCATCTTGTTACTGTGTGTCACACAGCACCTTTAGTGCATTGACACAGGGTTATCTTTTTCAGGCTTACCACTTTAAACTCCATTTTCTGGGACTGACTACTGTCTCCCAGAACATGTAAAGTTGCCATTGACTTTATTAGTCTTTTTAAATCCACAGACCCAATACAGTAGAGTAGAGTACTGGAAAGTGTTAATAGTTATCCCTTTTTGTCGGTCTCTCATGTAACATTATTTAATTCCCCTTTTGTTAAGATTTGGCTGGTGGCAGTGGTATCTACCATTTTTTTCCTACCGGGCACTATGAAAATAGCCTTGGCACTGGTTTAGGCTATGTTAGTAGCCTTGAACTTTAATCCGCTGGACCCCATTTAATTTTATTTGGATCTGGATGGGTTTATTCGCCATTTCCATTTGTAAAGGTATTTCTCGTGTTTTACTCTGTGCGCCAAACCAGGTTTGGTTCCTTTGTTCGCCGTCCTTTGGCGGGCTTCTGCACAGAAGCCCTTCTTAGGCTCCTGAGTGTCTGGGTGGACAGGATGTGAGGGAGGGGTTTGAAGACTCCTGCACAGGGTCTCCTTGGAGACCCAAGTCGCACTCTTATTTAATTGGCTAGGTGACTGTCCTGCCAGGACAGACACCCTGCTATGTGATTGGCAGGCAGGCTGTGTGAATGGGGGGAAACTGCATAAAAAGCAGGTCTCTGGAACTTGGAAGGCAGAGTCACCACTGGATCAAGAGAACCAAAGAGAAGCTGAAGGATGAGGACTACTGCAACTACTGAACCTCCCGGTGATGCGCTGCTGCGGGTCCGAATCTCCTGAAATGAAAAGACAGAGAAGATCTGGGACCAACCAGTTCGCCAAAAACCAAGCAAGGCCCCCCCCTGGTCAAATTTGCTGTGCACCGCTGCAGTGAACCGGATAGCCAGGAGGGCCAGACCCTGTTTGGGTTTGAAGTATCACACCTTTTATTTGTCGCTTTGCTCTGCTGCTGGTTTCTTCCCTGGGCAGTGCAGGATCCTCCAGTCTTCCTCCTTCTTGTCAGTGCGACAGTTGCTTCAGGAACCGTGAGCCTGCAGGACCTGCCAGGAACTTCTGCCTCATCTACAGCATTCTTCTTCTACTAAGGTACTGTGCAAAGAAAGCCAGTTGTTTGTTACGTCTGACCGCAGTGAAAGTGTTTGAAATCTTTTGCCAATCTGAGGGCTTGTCCTTCTCTACTCTTTTAAATAACTTTTCTGCTGACCAACTTCGTTTCAAACTCTTCCAAAGACTTAACCGTGAATTACTCTGAACTGTGTGATCCTCTGCAAAGACTCTGAACCATTAACATTGGCCCAGGCCTATTAATTTGAATCCTAGTTGTAGTAAGCCTTTTCTAGATTGCACTGACTACTTACTTGTTGGTGCTGCTTGATTTTGAATAACCTTGTCTTTCCATCCCTTTTTTAAATTGCTGAATTGCCATTTTGCTCACACTTCATGTTGAGCTTAACTTGTCCAGAATTCATTGGGTGGTGTGTAGTGTATTAAGATTGTGATTTTTTCTGTTGCTTTATAATAGTGAACTGTTTTACAACTGATGGTGTAAATACATGTATATTCTTTTACTCAGAAACCTTGAGTCAGTGTTTGTTTGAGCCATAGTAATTGCTGTCCTTTGTGTAACTTCTGATACTGCTCACTTTACTCTTGAGAAAAGTATGGCTGCTCAGCCATCGCTACCACTTTACTGTGTAGTACAGGCTTGTACCAAAGGTGAATTTGTACTTACACTTGTAGTCTTAATTGTATGTGGTGTTCCCAAAGGGTACTCCATATGATTCTGCCTAAAACCATATAAATCATCTTTTCCTAGAAGAGCTTGGTTTTGCCAAGGCCAAAGCTGGAACTGTTGTCCTTGATGTAATGTAGTGAATGCTTTACTAGGCAAGGATTAAAGATTCTTTTATCAAAAGCCAATGTTTAAGTATCACTTTATTTTAGTTATTTTGCATGAAGTTTCAGTAGTTTGGAAAGATTTACGGTAAAATAAGGTGCAGTGCATACAAATGAATGAAAAATACAGAGCAACAGAGCAAAGTATCAAGTAACACGGCAATATAAGGATAAACTGTCAAGTGTGGTCAATTATTCAGGAGCTATGCAGATTGCTTTTCCTTTTTAGTTATGAAACAAAATAACCAAGATAAAAATAATGTATTTCCTTTCTGTGCCGTATCAGATGTCAATTATTTATATAATGCATATTTTTTTGTTTGGTTTGTCTAGAATGTCTGAGATGTGTGTGCATGGCCAACAATTGGCCAAGTAGGGACTGCAGAACAACACATGATTTGTTTTTTGTTTGTATTTTATCATACTGCTTCCATGTGTTCACTCTTGTATAGCACATCAATGCCCTTCATGCCATGTACTTGAAACACTAAGAAAATAAACCAAAGCTGAATGCATCCTAAATCCAATAATTTGTTTAAAAATCATCATAAAATTAGTTTATAAATAAATTGAGATTGAATGTCGTGCTTCATGCTGGTGACCAGCCTCTAAGCATTGGACCAGTTTTCAAAACTATGACCCTCTGCAGTGTCTTGCTTCCAGGAGAAATGTGCTGCCTCTGAGCTATCCACCTGGCCCATTTAAAAGCCAAAAGAGTTATATATTGAATTAATAGCATCAGGCAATTTTAATCCTTCCAGTCCTTTACTATGTTTATACTAAAAAAGACGGGATAGTTACAACTTAACTCAAGAAGTAAGAATGTACCATGTAATGAAAACATTTACATTTTATTATATGTGCAAGGAATTGCCATCTGGCAAGGGTGCAGAAGTGCTGGATTTTTTAAATTGATATTAATTAATACAGTGCTACGCCTAATTCCATCTCTAAAACTTTAATCTGCTAAACAAATTCCCTTTTCATAAAGTCCATCCAAAAGCATAGTGTCCTGTGTCCTGTCTGGTCAATAGCACGATAGTCTGATCAATAGCCCGATCTGCAGTGTCTGCTCTCCAGTGGCACAGAGCATGTTCAGGTGTCACAGGTGGCCATCTGACAGCTGCAGTGTGAGCCAAGGGGTGGAATTTAGGATATGCACTCATGTTCCAAAAACTACATAACTGTGAGAAGGCTGTTCTGGTAGCACATTAAAGTTGAGCCTGTATCTATGCCAGCCAGACTGCTGCCCCAAACCGTACCATCCTGAAGGGCCCGTGAAGGTGTATGCTAGCCTCCATCATGTTTGGGAACCCCAGAAAAGGACTACTCTTGTTTTTGAAATCCTGTAGTCGGGCTCACAGCACCAGAGAGCCAATAAAGCCAGAATTGAACCACTGTGAGCCATGATTTGAGCATGTTCAGCACAGATCGGACCACCAGGATGCTCCAGAGTTGCATTTCACAATTGCTGACTGTTGAACTGATGTTCCCCGCATTCAAACCAGTTTGCCACTGCACAGTGATAGGAGTAGCACATTGTTCCCTACCTCAAGCAGATAAGTACAGATGCACTTGCATTGCTCAAACCTCAGTTTGAACCACAAGCCTCATGATCACTGATGATCAAACCAAACATACCTGTACCAGCTCACCTACATATCCCATTTTCAGCTTATCCTATGTCGAACCTCGACTGTCAAACAAAACCTGGTGATATCTACGATCTGCATTGCTGAAGCTCTCTTTAAACCCTATCCTTCTTCCAGTTCAACCCCTCCTCGACATATACTCACCTCTGGACCACCACAACTGCCACACTTGAACTGATTAGAACCCTCAAACAGCACAGAGAAACCAGGTCCAACGTTGTCGAACCACCAATACACTGCAAAAGGTAGTATTGCCTCATAACTGCCCCAAGGTATATTTTGTCGCCTATAGACTGGCTAGGACACATTAATCCCTTTTTATAACTCAAGAACATAATATTTTGAACATTGAATTTTTTATTGCCTTATTTCCCTCTATCTAATTACCCAGAGAGGTGCATCTTGCATATTATGTGCTCTTTCTACAGTGGTGGGTTTTTGTAGTGTTTTATATTTAGTGTTTATTGTATATGTTTTGTTTAATTAACGCATATAAACATTTATTCACTGAGAAATTGTTGCTAAAGGAACGTTATGGTTACAAGTAAAACTGAAACCCCCCAGAAATGTGACAGTTATGGTAAGCTAAGCAACCATAAATCATGCTATCACAGTGCACTACTAAGACAAACCCCCAGTACAAGAAAGATGGCATTACAAAAGAAAAAACATAAAAAAGGTTCCCTTAGGGACCACCTTTCACAGTTACAAAATAGAACTAAAAGAATAAGCTTATAGACTCCATCTACTTTGCATTGTTCAGTAAAGTAGTTAGATTCAATACGATTCTCCTATTAGCGTGTTCTACTATGTAAATGAAAATTATGGACAATTGTATACTAGAGAAAAAGAAAAAGCACAGAAGCAAACATGTGTCCAAAATTCTTCTCTCTAGTGTACAATAAACACCATAATCCATTATTTTTAACCTTTTAACTGGCAAGGGTTTTCCGCCCCCAATGCCAAGGCCTTTTTTGGTCATTTTGGTATTTTGCCATTCAATGTTTTCTAATGTTTTCTGTGTCATTAACCCCTTATGTGGCAAGGCCAAGGTATCTCGTCCTTGGGAACAGGGAGGTAATCCCAAGGATGAAATTCCTCGCCCTTGGCATTTAAGGAGTTAATAACTATCCGCAATTCCTGCATTCCCCTCTCTAGCCCATGATTTATTAGAAAACTCAGATAGCACATGCACACCATCACACAAAACTGTTGTTCTACCCCCTTTTACAGTTATGTTTGTAACACTCCCTCATTGCCTGCTGTGGGATATTTCAACCAATGCCAATGCGCCAAACTCCATCCCTTTGCCAATGGGGGAAGAATCTGCCAAAAATGGAGGCGCTAACCACTGTGTGCGCTAAATCTGCAAATAAAAAAGTACATGGTTCAGAAATCACAAAGAGGCTGCACCACCTTGCCACACACAGGCAAAGTTGATGTCAAAGCAAGAACTGTCACATGAATGAGTGCCACAAAAGTGGGCTAAAATCTGAAAATGCCCTTAAATGCAGCTTCCTAATCAATGGCAACCTTCAAAGTGCTGTTTTGGTGCTAAATGTAGTCATTTCCCCAGTGAGCTATTGAAATGAAAAATTGCTGAAATCACAGATTCTACAGGTGGCTCAGAGGAATCTAGGCCGCACTGGCTACACTTGCATCAGAAAATATGCTGTCAACCCAGTTTAAACGTGTTTCTATTTCCTGATTAAAATCGCAAAATTCACCTATTTAAAGCATGTTTGTGAAGGGCTAATTCGTTTAAATGTCCAAATCCCTAATAAACTGTGCTTATATTTTATATCAGTGAAATGAAAAGACTTTAATTGAAAGGAACCCAGTCTGGAGCTAATCAACTATTTAATTCTGATTGGACAGTAGCCTGACAGTGCCTGGCCTGGGAAAGTTGACATCTCAGCTTGACACTCCCTTGAAAACAGGAAGCCTAATGGTTCCCGCATAATGACAATTAGGAGCACAATGGGATTGCATCAGACATTCGTCTCTTGCTGAGCCAAGAACAAAGGACAGGCTCTGCAGATGAGGGACAGGATGCTTCCCTCTACAACCCACCCTGATCAAAGGACTGGACAGCTGCTGCCTGGGAAAGGGAAGTTACACAGGAGAACTTTGATGTTAAAACCTTATTTGTGATTAAAGTTTAAAACTCTTTAACTGTGCAACTCAAAGAAGGATACATCTGAAAATTGGTATACATTAACCTAATTTCGGGTTTATGATTTTAAGACATTGATGAAACCTGGACCATTTAAGGAACCAAAGTTATGAACAAATGCTCATTGTAGCATGACTATTAATGTTGCAAACCTAAGATTGTATGTACATGATCCACTGATAAGCTCCCAGAGATGTACCGAATTAGAAATCATTAATCCAAACTGTTATGGTTAAAACTGATACAAATCCATTGAATGAGAAAGACCGCTCGCACAAAGATGGGAATTGAATGGGAATATATACAGTCAAATATGAAATGTATGTGTCCGATTTTATTAGGGTACATAATTGTAGAAATGTACATGTGTGCAAAAGTTATGTTTTGGTAAAAATCAATGTGGGAGTTCCTAAGTCGCATCATAAAGATGACAGCTCTTTTCAGACTGCCAACCAGGACAAAGCATGTGCCTGCAGCCACTCACAGCCGTGGGGGCGTGTTTTGAAATTCTGCCCACACCATAAACTTAGGTGATGGCATTTGATAGTATAAATATAGGAACTTCACAACACATAGGACAGACTGCTTCTTGAACACCTCCAGATTTCCGCACAGCAGCTTGTTCCAGAACTCTTCATCTTGTAGCTGACTCCAGACTTCTTTGAAGATCCAGATTTCTTTGCAGACTCTAGACTTTAGCAGTGCTGAACTCTTGCTAGCTAGACCCAATTTCAAAACATCTAAAACTTAAAAGAATAATTCTGATTCAGCTTGGCTTGCTACCATTAGGCTTGCGCGCTGAAAATTGCATCCTGTAATCTGCCGTGTCCAGTGACCAGAAGGGCCCATCCAAATCCAGTCTGAGGCGCAGTGCAAAATTGACCAGAACCGCGCCACTGATCCAATCCCTCCAGAGGTGCCCTGTTGCGGTAGACCTGATCTGATCCAATGACCAGAGCTGACGGTCCAAGTTAATTACAAAGGACTGTAAGTATTAATAGGAAGAACAGTGACCCATAGTATATCTGCATTGTATTATCCCAATCTCAAACCCGTCCCATCTTTAATTGTTAGAACCTTCTTGCGCTGATTTTTCTTATCTGTGTTACAAAACCATCATTCCTTAGTGATTTTGAGTAACTAAATTAAATCCCAGAACGAAATCGAGTATCCACCACGTGAATGGTTGCGCTGGCCACGTAGCTGTGAAGATTCATGTGCGTTTTTGCATAGTCATTAATATAGTGTAATAAAACTTATCTGTCATTTTTAAAACCAAATTCCTGTTCCATTTTCGCGCCTATTTTTCAAAAACGCCTCTCACTAAAACCTCTTTAACTTCTTCAATTCTAAATATAGAAACAACATTTCAACTCTCACTGATACCTAAGACCCCTAGCTACATCCACAACTAAACACTGCATCGGAACAGTGTATTTGACCTGTTTTTCTCCAATATTGCATAGTAAAAGTTTGCCGCGAATTTGCAGTTCTCAAAACTTTACACGTGTATTTTCCCCATTTCAAAGTGCTTCTTCCACCCCATCCTGATCTAAAGTGTATACTGTTGTTTATATTATAGCTCATGAGTGTTAGGACCTGTTAGTGTTGCCTTCCTTAGAATGTTTCTCCATTTAAGCATTTGTGCACCTATTTTTATCTGTCAGTTTAAAAGAGCCATTTTACCAAATGTTTTTCTCGCTTGTTTAGGGAGGGAAGATTGTATCTAAACTCTAGACCTTGTCTTTCATTTTTGAATAACTGCATTTTCGATGCTGCTTCATTATAAGTGAATTCAATTGCTTTGCTTATTTTCTGAATTATATTGTAAACTTATGTGTGATTTGAATATTAAATAAATAAAATAAATATTTACCTTTACAAACTAGCCTGATTCCTGGTTCTGTGTGACCTGGGGGTATTCTGAGACAGGTGTGATATGAGTGGTATATCATTCAGAATATTGAATTTATAGACAAAAATAAATAAAGGTTTCATTGCAGACTGCATGCTAGGCGAGACCTGGGTGTGTGCCTGATTGAAATCCCTTACACTGCTTTAAACCATTCACACATATATCCAACAATCTAATCTAGATATTAAACTTCCACCCACCAACAATGTTCTACAAATCTTTTGCATCTACATTTGCCATACTTATACAAAAAGTGTACATATTGCTCCTATAAATGCACATATGCATTGTGCAGGGACCGAAGTGCATAAAGAAAAGGAGCAATATGCATGGACAAGTGCTCATGGGAAGCCAAAGGATCCCAAGCTAACTGTTGGGGCAGAGGAGTCCCAAAAGTGGGGTACATCCTAACCGTAACATCCCTTTAACAAAGATTTTTCTGTCAATTGAATACGTTTTCATAAGTGAAAATGTTTCACAATATTACATCACTATATATGTTATTAATAATTCCTCTTTTAACATACATTAAACAACTATAAACCTCCTTTAACAAACATATTTTTTGCAGCACATACTTATGTCAGTCGTTATCAGCAGAGCAGAGCATACCCCAATAGGGTCCACTGCAGAAAAGTTATACCACTATTTGTTGTAAAACACAGGACAGATTTGCAAAAGCATCCTTTCAGGTCTGTGCGGATGCTCCTCGTACAACTTTGCTGCAATCCCATTCAGCACTCCGGGCTGCAGCCACAAGCAAATTTGTTTTTCCCATTTACAATTACAGCTTCGGCCATGCCGCATGCATGCAACTTTGCTGCAATCCCATCCAGCACTCCCATCCAGCACTGCGGTCGCATTTGCAAGCAGATTTATTTATTATTACAGCTTTGGCCATGCCACATTCCCCAATAAGGAAATCAAAGTAGGCATTCATCCTTGCCGAGGGTCAGGCCCATTTTCCATGCACCAAACTTCCATCACTATATCTTGTGCTACTGCCCACAGCAGAAAAGTTGTGTCACTATTATGTGTACATGCATTTCCACACGTTCTAAAAAATCAAAAACAGGACAGATTAGCAAAAGCATTGTTTAAAGTATTTGCTGACGCTCCTCACGCAAGTTTGCTTCAATCCCGTCCAGCACTCTGGACTGCGTCCGCAAGCAGAATTTTCTTTCCCATTTTAGTCTAGAGCTTCAGCCATGCCACACGCCCCAATAAGTAAATCAAAGTAGGTGTTAATTCTTGCTGAGGGCCAGGCCCATTGTCCATGTACCAAACCTATATCACTATTTGTTATGCTTACATTTGGACACTTTGTACAAATAAAACACCAAACAGATTTGCAAAACCATGCTTTCAGGTCTTTGATGATGCTCCTCGTGCAGGTTTGTTGTCATTGAGTACAGCACTTCAAGCTGTACCCACAAGCAAACTTTTTTCTTACCATTTCAACCTAAGGGTCGCCATGCTGCATGCCACAATAATAAAATCAGAGTACACAGTTATCAAGTACTGCAGGGCAAGAGAATGGGTAGATCAGTGTGCTTCCTCTAGTACTTTAAACAGTTTACCCTGCTGGTGGTGATGGGGTTTATTTGTGAAGGTGCCCTTCATTCTTCAAGTGTTAGGTTTCAAATAGTTGAGCCCTGTTCACCTCAGCACTGGGTTATTCAATAAGTAACTGTTGTCGCAATGAAGCAGTCTCGAAATCCATTATTGATGCTATATTTCTTTTTATAACTCAGCTGACACATAAGTCGACTGTCTAGAGTCTTTCTCAAGACATGTGGATTGTTCTGCCAGTCATTGCTGTGAGGTGGTGGAAATGAGTACAACATCCAATCTCAAAAGCGTGTCACGCTATGGTCGCAAATAAGCATGGGTAATGATTTCAAGGGCTGCAAATCCAAAATGGCAGGCATTTCAAAAAAAGATGACACACCCCACGCTTTACACCATCCAACCAGTAATATAATTAATACTACCTTATTATAGTTTTCAGTAATATTAAACTTGAAAGAAATTTCTAACAATTCAAGACTTGCTACA
The DNA here is from genome assembly GCF_040938575.1 of Ambystoma mexicanum. Lineage (NCBI taxonomy): Eukaryota > Metazoa > Chordata > Amphibia > Caudata > Ambystomatidae > Ambystoma > Ambystoma mexicanum. Next base: position 1,317,016,976 of record NC_090929.1, on the reverse strand, counting down.
CACTTGTATTAATACAAACATTACATATGAAGACCCACAATGTATGCAAATCAGAGGCATATACAGAGAAACTAAAGTAAGGAAGAAAGAAACAACATCACTAGAAAATGTCATTAAAAGTAAAGTTCATCTTCATGTAAACAAATGAAGTGTGTTTGAGGCCTGCTTATTGACCTGTATATGTGCACCATGAGCTGAGACCAAACCCAATGGAAAGTACTTTAAACAAATATGACAAGTTTAACCTCTAGATATATTGCACCTTCTGAATTTTCATATTCTAACTGTCAGTGAACAAAAAACCTGGCCTAGATATGTTAGTCAACAAAAACAAGTGGGCCAGATATGTGATCTCATCGGTGATGTCATCAATGACATTTGTGATGTCATCTCTGAAGTCCTGGGTGTTAGTCTTAGCAGTTCACAGTGGTGGTGTAAGTCATGGTTGCTTAGCTTAGCATAACTGGTGAATTTATGGGGGTTCTCAGTTTTACTTGTAACCATAACGTCCCTTTAACAAAGTTTAACAAAGTTTTTCACTGAATTTCATTGGTTTCTATTAGTGCAACTTTAGTACAACTTCCTTTTAACAACTTTTTTCCTGAATTTCATAGGTTTTTATGAATTAAAATGTTTCATGAAGTTACATCACTGTTTATAAGTTATTAATAATTCCTCTTTTAACATATATGAAACAACTGTAATCCATCTTTAACAAATATAGTTTTTGCAATGCCTACTGATTGTTGTCATTATCAGCAACCAAAGCTGGGGATGCAAGTCATGGTTGAATTGCCTAAGGCATGAGGCCCAACCATGACCCCAGTACCGCCAAAGCACCTGTGTTATCCACTGCACCTACCCTACATCCTAATTTCGTGTCAATTATACCCTCATAATGTGACCAATGGCCAGTGCTCATGGCTGGCATGGATAGTCTCCACATTCCATGGGGAATGGGCTTTGGCAATGCCACATTCCCCAATAGGCAAATCAGAGTAGACATTTGTCCTTGCCGAGGGCCAGGACCACTGCCCAGGCATCAAAGTTATCTCACTATTATTTTTACTTTCTTGTTGACACTTTCAAAAAAGCAAAGGACAGATTTGCAAAAGCATGCTTTCATGTCCTTGCTGATGTTCTTCATGCAGGTTTGTTGTAATCCAGTTCAGCACTTCAGGCTGTAGCCGCAAGCAGAAAATGTGTTCACATTCAAACCCAGGGCTTCGGTCATGTCGCATGCACGAATAAGCAAAGCAGAGTACATGATTATGAAGTAATTGCAGGGTGGCAGAATGGGTAGGTCACTGTGCTTGATCTAGTACTTTAATCAGATTACTCTGCTGCTGGAGATGGGGTTCTTTTGTAAAGGTGCCCTTCCTTCTACAAGTGTTAGGTTTCGAATAGGAGAGTGAGCCCTGTTCACCTGAGCACTGGGTCATTCAATAAGTAACTGTTGTCATAATAAAGCAGATTTGAACACCATTGTTGGTGCTATATTTATTGCTAGAAGTTTCCTCCCTATAGGGTATTTCTCAAGGTGTTTGGACTGTGGGCCAGTCTTTCTGGGAAGTTGTGGAAATGAGTCAGGGATACAATCCCAATATCTTGTTGCTTTATGGTCCCAAATAAGAGTATTTGGGAATTGGGAGGGGTGGCCCACGACCACGCGGGTACCTTGTGCCGTGTGCTTGGTAATTATCTGGTGATAAGCATTGTCTTGCAGCCTGTTGATGCTAGCATTGTATGCAGCGGTAGTCACAGTGAATCCTGTCCAGAACTTCAGGCAGTATCCACGGGCAAAATAATGTTTCCCATTAAAACCTATCCTGATTTCTAAAAACGTTACAACAAAGCTGGTCACTGGTGGCCATGTCCACTTTAACCCCATTACCGGCCACTCGTGGTCATGGCCAGTAGCCAGATTATCTAGTGCTGGCCGTTGCCACAGGCTATAGCTCAGTCACCAAAGGTATTTCACTATTTTTTGTACCTACATTATGACACTTTTCAAAAAATAAAACACAACACATTTGCAAAATCATGCTTTCAGGTCCTTGCCAATGCTCCTTGTACAGGTTTGCTGCACATCTATCCATGTTTTTTTTTAAAGTGTCAAAATCTACATACATAAAATAGTCATATAACTTAGCCCCCATTTGACAACATCCATTCAGACATTCCACAAACGTTTAGGGCTGGGTATATATTCGTCAAACGGCAACAAAGTTATAAGCCATCTAAAAATGTTGAGACCCTCCCTCTAATTTTGCTTGCTCTTGGCAAAATGACACCAAACTTTGCAAATACATTCAAATCTGGTTCTAAAATCTATTTGCAACATTTTGTGTAGATTCATTAAATGGCACCAAATCTATAAGCCTTTCAAATATTTTGCCCCCCCCCTCTAAGTTTGCTACCAATTGGTGAAACAGCACCAAACTTTGCAGAACCATTCAGGGTCAAGTCCAACATGATATTTCATTGAGTGGCGCCAAAGTTATAAGCCATTCAAAAACTGCTTTTCACCAACCCTGTAATTCAGAAATATGTATGTATGCACCCTAACATCTGAGATGTTTGCGGACATCACAGGGCTGCCCCGAACATCCTCGAACTTCAGAGATTAAAAAACACCAGTGTTCTGGCTTTTTATGGCCATATCCCATCCCATCCTCATCACCCCTCAACTCACCAGAGATTGTTTTATTAGTTTGACAAGTACAATGTTGTTTTTTTAATATGTTTTTACTGTGATGTCCACAGACAATGGCGTCTGTCCGCGAATCCAACATGGTGACTGTTTCAAAATATCTGATGCAGCTCACATTTTTAATTGACCAATCAGAGGGTGTGTACGATATCTGTGGACATCATGCTGCTCTCTGATTGGTGCAAGGGGCAGTCTGCGGACTGAATAGGGAAGTGAGTCGCGGACTGGACCCAGAAATTGCTTATTTTTGGCCATATTTTAAAAACAAATACTGGATGGATTTACACCAAATTTACAAAAGTATGCTTTCGGTACCGTTTCGACACTGATGGCGCAAATGTAGGCATGAGCAAAACATTTTACATTGCATCTATACATTTTGGGACCCCCCAATAACTTTACCCCCTTAATAAAACTGCACCAAACTTTGCAAACTCATTACAGGGAGCATATACTTTTTTTGCAAAGTTTTGTGAGGATTCATCCAGGCGGATGTAAAAGAAAGCCACTGTAAAAGTGTTCTTTCTATGAGTTGAGCAAAGTAACTATAACTAGACGGCCGCTACCGGAGGCTGTGTAAAATGTACAGTACCTTAATTGGACATTCCTTTATTTTGGACTATTATACTTCATTTTTAGAGTTGCTACTGTTTCACATTCGCATTCCTCTTGAGTGTATATCCTTCCCTTAGACCATGTTATCACAAAAGGCGAATGAGGTTTATTTCTTAAGTGTGCATGTTTTACCTTTTTGTTTGGGTTTGCTCTTGGCTTGTAGAAGTATGACGGCAGAGTACGCTTTATCCTCTACTCATCCTTGGACTCCTGCAGCACAGAAGTCAATTTGTCACAACATGTGATTTTATATTTTATTTTAATTTGGGTAATCCTGTTTCAGTCATCAACTGGGAAACTTTTTATGTGTTTAAGGGTATGTGTATTGTTTTATCGTTTGTAAAATGTGTTTTCCTAATTGTGTGCAGGAGTATATTTGAGTTGTTGTATATCTTCCTTGGTGCTGCTTCTATAAGACTAGCCAATGGTAAAGATGTGTGTACAATTGTGTGTAGTATAGGGTTATTGTTGACGTCCATGCATTGAAGTGTGTTGCTTGATGCATAATATGGTGGAATTGACAGGCGTGGATGTAAACTGATTGTAGAGCGCCCTGATATTTAATGGATTCTATTTACTTTACTAAAACGGTGTTTTGTGTGTGGGGAGGAGGTGTTGTGCAGTTTGTATGATGAGAGTTGGTTTGGTTTATTAGGTATGATATGGGGCCTCATTACGAGTTTGGAGGTAGCCATGGTGCTATTAGCGCCATGACTGTCTCCAAAATCGTGTCCAGATCCGTGGTCTGTGAATGAGGAGTTACCGGGTCATTTCAACCTTTTCATGGGCCCATTATTAGCTCCTTAGTCCCCTTGCACGATCCGGAAAGGACGTACTGATTTTACCAGACGTCTGTTTCGGGTCCCACGAGGAAACCTCGTAATATGGCAGAATGGGTTTACCGCCACCGGCACTATTACCGGTGCTGATAAACCCATTCCGCAAGGGTCGTAATGAGGCCCATGGTGTTAGTCAGCAAGAGGGGAAAGATGAAATGAGGGAGGATTGCAAGGTTGGTTAAGATTGTGGGTGAGATTGTAGCATTGTACACTATATACTCACTCAATTTGGTTATCGGGTTAGAACTCTAACATGGAAGAAAATCTATAGAAAGTGACAACTCGAAATCCACTCGAGCCAGCTCTAAAGAAAACACCCTGTAATCATTCAACCTCCATTCAGAGGTATTCCTAGAATCACTATGAAGTATCATGGAATCATCCTAGAATCAACACAACCCATTTTGAAATTCTGTTGGCATCATCGAATTCTAGTAAAAGAACATTGCACTGTTCACAGTGAAGTAGCCAGTCGTGCGTCCTCTAGTAGTTCATGTTATTACTCCAGAGTAATATCCTTTAAATATGTCAGACTGTGGACATATTTCAGGATGGTGTGGGATGATCTCTGAGAAATACACATGGATTTCTTCAGGATTGAATCATTGGATAACCTCAGAATTATTCCAGAAAGACCATCCTTATCGACATGGGTGGCTCCGAAACCCATCCATGTTCTGTGGTTACTGGAACTCTGCTTTGTGTTGCTAAGTGTGGAGACATTAAGGCAATATTCCTGTACGTATACCCTGTCCTGCAGAGCAGAGATATAGCGAAACTATTAGGCTGTATTAACCCACTGAAAACATTTGGATATAGGGCAGGGCAACAATGTGCCACATAGAAATGTGAAATACAGAATGTATTATGTGTTGGATGGTGGAATTGAAATTCATTTGGCCACTACCTGCAAGACATAAACACTCTGAGAGAGACCTCAAGCAGACAGGTGGAGGATGTAGAACAGTGAGAACTTGGTAAGAAGAGGCATAGCTGAGAGCTCGAAAAGGGGTTAGGGTTCATGCACTGTCTTTGAGCGGTCTAACCTATTCTGTTGCATTCCATTCCATTTTCACAGTACTGTATTCAAAACCTCCATGTCTGTGACATGGTTCACCTTATGTGTTTCAGAAAAAGGTCATCGTGATGTAGATATGATTTGAGAATGCAGCCCCCTTTTATAGCTCTGTTGATCACCATCTAGTGGATATTGTGTTTGTAATAAAAGTTGTAAAAGGAAGCTGGTGGGACAATTAGAAAGCTTGGGGAATATGTTGTACTCTTGATTTGTATAGAGGTGAGAATAGGTGCATTTGCTCACTTGTGCCTTTTAATCACAAATGCATTCTAGTTGTTATAATAATGTAGACGTTACATACCTCAAAAGGAAACGTACCAAAATGTTTCTGCAACCATGACTTCACTGCACCTTTGTGCCATACTGAAATGCTGACCCCCCCCACTACACCGACTAATGATAGCGGGGTCGCAGGGATCCCCCTTCTGCTACCCTTAGTCAGTGTAGTGGGGGTCAAGTGTTCTGTGGTGCCAGTTCAGACCCACGTTAGTGGGAGAGAACTGACTCCACAGGGATGTAGGAGAGGCGGCAGCACACACATAGTGTGCTGCCAAATGGTAAGTGGTTAGTTGGGGAAGAAGCTAGGGGGATGCAGGGCACAAGATCTATGTGATCACTGTGCCGTGCTATAATGGGAGTCAGAAATTTGAAAGTTGACATTATAGGCTGCACAATTATCACATAGATCCCCTCAAACTACTTGTCTTGTGGGGTCCCCTTGTGACTCTCATGTCATGCTTTTAGACTGCTATACTCCTTTTATGCTAGTATTTACCTTTTACGTCATTGCCTTCTCATTCAAGTATAACTTGCATTCTTTGGCCAAATATAGTGCACTGTGTCCAATTGTGAGAGGAAGATGGACTGAAATGTGCCTCTTTTCCCTTCCTTTCATGCATACATCAAACTTAGGGCCTCATTACGGGATGCCCTATTACGAGGTCCCCTTGGGGGACCCGCTCAGAACGTCTGGTCAGACCAGACGTTCTTAGCCGGTCCCGCAAGGGGACCAGGGAGCTAATAACGGGCCTGTTATTAACTGGCCTGTTATTAGCTCCCTCCCCATTCCCTTTGAGCCCTATGGGGGCTCAAATGGGAATGGGGATGGGTTTTTTCAATGAGAAATTACTGGGTCCTCCAAGGTTGGAATGGCCTGGTTATTCCTCATTGAAGGAACCCGGACCTGGAACCCGGTATGGAGGTAGACATGCCCTTTTTATTCTTCCTAGTCCATCTCCTTCATCATCCCAGTTCCACTCCTTTATCCTTTTATATCAGTGCTCCTTCTTTGCCCTTTTCAACCATGTCCTTCTGATTCTTCTCCTTCATCACAGTCAATCTCCTTTTTCATTTCTCCTATTCCTTCTCCTTCTCCTTCATGTCAGTCATCCTCCTCTTTTATCCCACACCTCCTCTTTCTCCTTTGTCCATTTCATTCTGTTTAATAAACACCCTTCTTCTTTTTCCCAGTCCTCCACCCTATGCTTCATCCTAATTATTCTGATTCCCCCAATCATATCCCTTCCTCTTCATCATAGTCAATCTCCTCCTACTTTGTCCTAATATTATTCCTTCTACTTCATCTGAGTCCTTCTAATTTAGCTTCATCCCAGACATGTTCCTTCTTCTTAATCCCATTGCTTCTCATTGTTCTCTTTATTCTCAGTCCATCTCCATTTCCTTCAACCTCATTCTTCTCCTTCATCCCAGCCCTACTCCTTCATTACAATCCTTCTCCTTCTATCTAGTCCTTCTCTTTCATTCCAGCCATCCAATTATTTTTTATTATCAGTCTTTCTTCTTCTCCTTCATCACATTCCATCTCCTTATCCTTTTTGGAGTCATTATTCCGCTCCATCTTACCAGTCCTCCTCCTTCCTTCCAAACATTTTGGTTTTGCCTTTGTCCCTTTAATCCCTTTCATCGAAGTCCTTCTCCTGTGATCAGCCTTCATCTTCTGCAGTATAGTTATTTTTATTCTCAACATTCCTTTCCTTTCTCCTTCATCACATTATATTTTCTTCACCTTTGTTCCAGTCCTGCTCCTTCACCTTCATCCTAGTCATTCTCCTCCTTCATCAAAGTCCTTCTACCACCTTGAACACAGTCTCTCTCCTTCTTTTCATCTCAGCATGTCTCCTTCATCCCAGTCCTTCTCTTTTTCCTTTTTCATCCCATTTCTTATCCTTCTTCATCACATCCTATTCCATTTGCTTTGTCCCAAACAGTTTTCCTCTCCTTCATTCCAGTCCTCCTCCTCCTTTATTTCAGACCTTCTTTTTTCTCTTTTGTCACCTTACTGTAGTGTGGACAATTTTACCAGTTAACAGTTCTCACCAGTTTTTCCGAGAGGGCAAAATGGATTCTGTGTGGTATGCTTTTGGTCCTTCGTAATAGATTTATTTCAGGATCTATTACAGGTGGCAGGGTGGTTATTGTATTGAAGGTTTTATAAGGAACAAGTGCATTAAGGATTTACTAAGGACTGAGGGACTGTGACTCAGAGGGAGTGAAAGATTTTGCTATCGACATTTTGAAGGTTTTCTTATTATTTTATTCCACTTTCTTAATGATTGTAATGCATATAAATCCATTATTCATGAAACTTGCCTTCATGCCATTACTGCATTCCTGACTCATTTCCTAACCTATTCAGAGAATTGACTTCATGCACTTGTCTTTCCTGCAACATGTCTTTTATCTTGACTGCCTAGAACTAAGCAGTTAATCCCACTGTGTAACAATGTGTATGTAAACATTAACAATTCTTCTGCAACCTCGCCGTGATACCTGAGGGTCTGGGCGTGTAACAAATGTAATAAATAAATAAATAAAAGATTACTTTATCACCAAATGTTACAAATAATATACAAATTATACCCTGAGAATTGCGTGCGTATAAATGAGCTTTTTCCACACTTTACATGTTTTCATCATCTAAGAACATCCCTGGAAAATGTGACTGTAAAAAATATGAACATTTTCAAACCTCATATTGTAAAAATTGTTAGAGCACGTAGCTCATCGCTAGCCAGTGATGGCAACATGTTGTTTCCTACAGTGACACTTTACAGCATGATTTTCCCAAAAATTAATTTTGAAATTGCATCTATATGTGTGATATCACACATAATGATGTCATAATGTTATGACCAAACATATCCAAATACAGAGTCAAAATATCAGCTTCCACAGTTTGTAGAATTCTAAGCTGCACCTTTGCGGCTCAAGAAGCAACAATAAGTATGTAGGTTTTTGTAAGCTGTCTCTCCATGTTTACCCAAATGTCGGTCCTAACATTTAACTTATGTATTCCTCTGCAGGAAAATAACATAACTATTTGAGGGCAATGCTCTAGGCCCAGCTATGTCCATATGGATTTCTTCAAGTTAGTGGTCCCAGACATTTGACTGTCTAATCTGCTTTTATATGACAGTCATTTTAAAATGTTCCATTCGTACAACTAAGTATCACTACCGGTTTTACTTAGAAAGTCAACAAAAATGACAAAGGTAGATGATTTCCTCCCCGATTAGCAGAATTGATGTCATGCACTGATATAGTTACCTGAGTAAACTAATAAAATATATTAGAGACCGTCGAGGTACCTTTATTTATGATTTTAAAAGAACCTGGACTTTCCCAATACTGAATTTCTTTCTAGGCTCACCATTGGATATACTCAAGTTATTTAGATTTCTCTTCCCGCCCTCGGCATAGAATGCTAAATAAATCTTCTAGTGATCTGTACACGGTATTTTTGCTCTAGCAGTCTTAGTTGTAACTTTTGAGCTAAATTGTGATTTTAAATAGTTTCACAGAGATCAGCACTCTCCTTTGGTCCTGAAGAATGTATAAACCAATAAATGTACATACAATATTCCACCTTGATTATTCAACCATTCCTTCTTGACTACTTCACCCTAGGTGAACAAATATATAGGCCGTTCTCGAGCTTTTTCTTCCATTTTGATCTCTAAAATCTCGAACAAAATGTGCATTTCTAAATGATTAAAGCAATAATGACTGTTTACATTTTGTTCAAAGAATGCCACACAATCTCTGAAAATGTTAAATCGATTGACAATTCACATACACTTCAATCCGAGTTTCTCTTTCCTTTTCTCTTTTTTCTATTTTTTAAGTTTCTTGTAGTCACATGAAAGCAATATTTTTAGAACCTCCTTCGTAATTGTTTTTGTTTGCCTCAATCACTTTTGAACTCATTAGTTATATTACTTAGTTGTTCTATTGACATTCATGTGAAAGTGTTTGACCATGTTTTTCAATATAAGTATTAATTAACAAACTTTCATCAAAGTATCTCCTTTATGTGTTTGACATTTTCTGTGTCAGTTTTTTCCTAAAATTGTATCTTGAATGCTTCCAAAGACTTCTTTTGGTGTTAAATGTATTTGGTTGATCCAAAATATGATGTCACATAGGTGCTCCTCTTTAATACAAGTTCTATAAAAAACTCTGAATAATTTGCTTTAAATAATCCTACTTGAGCACCCTCTAATTGGATATGTATTACATGGCCTAAGCTCTTAATAAACATATTTCTTTCTCTCTAGTATATTCTTCTTGTTATCTTGCGACAACGGATATAAATAGCTAGCTTTTTATTGATGTAACTTGATAAACTGTGACAGGAAGCACTAATCAATTGGTTTAATTCAGAGTGACGTATGATGTTAACAGTACATTCTGCCATATCCGCTGGTGGGGGTGCCCAAGGTGGTACTGGTGAGCTGTGTGACCAATTATTGAAGCTGATCGCTTAATTCAGCTGTGCTGTGTATTCTTGTTGATAACATCTATGGTGCACCAAATGACTCATATGACTGTTTTCACTGTACAGTCCTTCTGCATTGCTTAATTTCCCCATGTCCCCTCTAAATATGTGTTGTGTATCCCTCCCCTGGAATACATATGAGTATTTTATTCCTTGCAGTAGTGCTTATGTTTATGGTGCAAACCAGAAGTCGATAGTTACTGCAATCACATAGTGTAAGTCATTACCAATGTGGGCGCTAGTACAATTCTGTTGGGGTGGTCAGTAAAGGTGCCAATGAGAAAGAGGGGTTCACATTGCACGTGCCATATTTGTGGCTGGGAGAACGGCAAAGTTGATGCAATGTTGCAATTTTACATGTAGCTAGTGTAGTTCATTGGAATGGGATATGTGCTACTTTTAGTGTTTCTTTATGTTTAAATTGATACATTTTAGGTTACATGTGAGCAGTAAGATAATTGTCAAAACTACTGATGAACTTCAAACATAGGGTCTTTGGAGAGATGTGTTTGGGACAATTGGGGTACATGGTAAATATACAATCTGTATGATATGATATATGTTATGGCATTTGTAACGCGCCTATACACAAGTGTTTCAAGGCGCGACGAGGCAGGGAGGGGGGAACAAAGGGAAGACAGACAACGATCCTACTAGGCCAGGTGTCATTCAGATCGCGCAAGTGCATGAGTGGAGGGAAGGGAAAAGTGCAGAGGGAAAGGGAGGGGGGAAAGTGCAGTACAGGGAAGTAGAGTAACAAATAAATAATAGGGCCGGCTGGTGGCAAGTGCAAGGTAAGTGCAGACAAGTGCTGGGGAGGGGGGCTGTAGGGATACAGAGACAGTCCCGCAGTGCAGTGGTTGCCAGGGAGGCAGTGAAAGTGGAGAGTGGCTGGGCCAAGGACCGAGATCAGTGAGAGTGGCCCAGTTGCAGAGTCAGTGCAGTTTCAGTCAAGAATTTAGCAGGGGAGAGGGGGAGAGAAAGCAGAAGCAAATAGGAAGGTTTTGAGGTGCTTCCGGAACCGGAGATGGTTCTCCTCAAGTTTCAGGGAGGCAGGAAGGCTGTTCCAGAGGGAGGCCCCTGCCGAGGAGAGAGATCTACCCCCAGCTCATTGCTTAGAGAAGCGGCTGACCCTGAGGGAGTTGGAGACGGATGAGCAAAGAGCTCGAGAAGGAAGATATTTAGGAAGAGACAGTTGAAGGTATTTAGGCCCCAGAAGGCCTTGTGAACAATGCAGAGTGTTTTGAACTTAATCCTCACAGCCATTGGGAGCCAGTGTAGAGATTTCAGTCTTGGAGCGATACGCTGCAGGTCCTCTCATAGTTAAATATTGTGCAGGGATTAGGATCCTGGGCTGGTAGGATGAACTCTGTGTGATTTGGAAAAGTGGTTTAGCAAGGTTGAAGGGAGAGGAAGGGCAACGAGAAGCAGCAACCTTATCAGATGGTCATTCACAGGCAGGTTCGGTGTTTTTATGGTTTAGCACTATTGTAGTACATGGGAACCTGTTGTTTTCTTTGTCCAGGGTAGTCAGGCCATCTTTTTGCAACCCAGCAAAAAACTCTGTGCAAGGACCTTTTAAGCGCAGAGTTGACAAAGGTTTTATGGCTTTCGGTCAGTTCTCCAGAGGCCATGCATGTTCACTTGGTCGTCGTAAAGCAGAGTAGCAAATCTGGGCGGGTATGGATTGTATCACTAGTTCAAAGGGAACTTGTTTATTTTTCCCCCTCTGCATATTGTTAAAGTGTCTTTGCAAACCATGTGCATCATGTGGGCATCATGTGGGCAATACATTCTAGCACCAAAGTGTTTTAGCATTTATTGTCCACAGAAGGGTATACAGATCCTGAGTTCAAACCTCCATTTATTCCACCGGCCACTCAAGATGGACACAGGTAATGCCTCCATCAGCTACGATTCCTAGCAGATAGAATACTGAGGAAAGTGAAAGGGTAACTCCTTCAATGGTTATGACCAACAGAGAGCAGAAGGGGAATAATTGCTGGGCTAGCAGAGAGATTAAGGGTGGATCGAGAGAGAGAGACGCCAGCAACCAGAAGACTAGTTGAAGAATTCAGAATGAGCGAAAAAGGGGAGACTGTGCCTTCTACTTCTAGGATAGAGCATAGGCTGTGAATGGCAGTGGAGATGCAGGAGTGGAAAAAGAGAAAGAAGCATTGAGGCTAGTGGAGGAAGAGGTAGTGCTGTTACGACAGCAGAAGAGTGAAGAGTGGGAAGAAGTGAATAGACAATTAAAGGACATAGAAAAAGGACAAGTACTTATTAGATTGTATATGTCATTTATCAAGGAGGCCGACATAGATCTTGATGTCAAAAGTGTTGCTATGGGTGCAGGATTTGAGCAGGGTGAACTGGAACCGGCACACTATGGTAGTGCTTAATATACTTCTGTGCCCATAGAAGTATCATGCGATGTGTTAACAGGAGTAGGAGACAAGGATGAATGGTAGTCAGATGTTGAGCAAGGAGGGCAGGGTGTATCAGTCCCACCTCCCGCTCCAGTAGCAGCAACAGAGACTACAGCACAGAGTCTTAGGACACGTTGTGGAACTCACCTGGCAGTAGTGAGCAGAAGAGGAAAAGTTGGGTAGGCCCCAGCAAAGACATGGTTGACTCAATAGTCATTGCTCCAGAAGGATCTGGGAAAGGCGTATTGTGCTTGTGGTCACACATGGACCTGAATAATTTAATAAAGACACTCCCTCAGCTCACTACAGGGGATGGGAAGTGCATTTATGCATTAGAGGTACACATTACCAGTGTCACATTGGCGATAGGAGACATGAAAAGCTAACTCACGGCTCTAATGGGGGAATTGTCAGATGATATGATATGATATTTTATTTATAGTGCGCCTATACACAAGTGTTTCAAGAGATGAGCTTTGGAGGTGAGCAGGGTATCCAGGAGTTCAGATAGATACGAACACCTGTGATGGAGCAGCATTCAATAATTACTTGACACAGGTGTTGGGGGCCCTGTGGGTTATGTACCCTGATAGACCCAATCTAAATTCTATTTTTGTCAAAACAATGAAGTTAGATGATGATCCTGCCACACATATCCAGTTAATTCAGGAGCTGTGGAGGATAGAGATGGGAGAACCGTGGGATAAGAATGTGGCTATTTTTACTGTATGCTAAAAAAGAGGATTGCCTAAAGAGGTCCAGCATGATCTAGATTAAGTATTAGGGATGGAGGCCAAAGTATGGCTGGACATTCAGACACATATTATGCATTTTTGCAAAGGGAGGCAAGAGAATGAAAAGGAGAGCATAGAGCAGACACTGGGGCAAGTGTTTTTGGGGGGAACTCTTTCCTGCTCCCCACTGCTAATATGTACCACGATTAGGACAACCCAAAGGGATCGATGATGTGTCCAGTCCTGTCTGTTACTGTTGATCCAGAAGAGGAACCCTGGATAGGTGTACAGGTAGGTGACCAACATTTTCATTGATGGTCAATACAAGGGCTATGACATATTGCATCAAGGAAGGTGAGTTTCCCTTGTCAGGCAAAACAATGGACACATAGATATTTTCTGGGGCTATCCTGATGGTTCCTTGCAATGAGGATCTATGTATTAAGGTAGGTACAGAAAATGTATCTGCTTCTTTTTTGTATTGCACATATCAAATCTTTCAGGCAGAGATCTTCTCAGCAAACTTCACAAGTTGATTGCTTTCACGGAGGAAGGTATAATATGCTTGACCCCAGGTCTTTATCCGGTAAGAGAAGCAGCACTTTTGCAGGCATACTGTAGTCATAGTGCGATAAGGAGGGTACCTCTACATTCAGTTTTGTTTCTTTATAGAGTAATGTTTGTGCTGAGTTGGGTGCTAGGAATCAGACATCAAACATGGCGGTAGTGATTGAATTTTTTTTCTCGCCCCGCTAAGCCGCATCAGATAACACTAGGGACCATTGTCATGCTTCCCCTACAAGCAGTGGTTATCAAGAGGGACAGGGTGGTTCTCTCAAGCACTGATGAGGAAAGCAGAGAGTGGTGCACATTTCTGTGCATCGATCCAACCTTATGTCTAAGGGAGGTCTCCGACAAGCAGTTGTTCAAGGACACGGAAGACACAGTAAATTGAGGTGCCTTGCCAGATAGCAATAGAGCAAAGGGAAGTATCACATACCATGCTCATCATTATAAATACATCACCATTTCAGATGGATGATTTGAAGAAGATGGCACACCATTTATGCACCAGCAATCCTCATGATGTTGGACTGTTGAAGAGTGTTAGAGCAATGCAGATAAAATTGAAACCTGCGTGATACTACTGCATGTTAAGCAGTACCCCATGTCTATAGAGGCTGATGGTGGGATTCATGAGACCATTATGGTGTTGTTGAAGCAAGGCATAATACAACCTTCTGTGCCCCCATGTAACACGGCCATATACCCGGTGAAGAAAGCAAAGGGGGCCAGTTGGAGGATGGTCCAGGATTTTTGCCCAGTCACTAACACTGTTGAGGTGGTTTTCCCGGTGATAACAAATCCTGATACCATTCTCTGTAATATCCCTACTGGGTCAACCCACTTCATGGTGATTGATGTAAAGTATGCATTTTTCTCTGTCCCCTTAAACTCGGATTCTCAGTGCTTCACAGCGTTTACATATCGTAGTCAGAGATTCGAGCACACAAGGTTGCCCCTGGGGTACTGTGAATATCTGAGTGTTTTCAATAGGGTGGGTCAAATGGATTTGGGAATGTTCATATGTAAATTACAGTAATTCAGTGTGGGCATGACTTATTGCACTGACTTTGCACTGGTGCAAAGTCACTTTGCACTGACAAAATACACTTTGAACCGCTCTGTGAATCTGGGCATTTGTTGGCAGTCACTATGAACCAATGCAAAGTCTCTTTGCGCCATGCAAAAAATTCCATGAATCGGGCCCATTGCGCATTTCTCATCTCTCCCAGTTGCCCTTCACCTAGGCCAGAGTAGACCATGTTGTGAAACAAGACCTCAGTCATGTAAGTATGGATGTCGATCCAAAGACACCATATTGCATTCCCACACAAGCTGATCTCACACCTTGTGAGGAGTCTCCTGTGCAAGGTGGCTGAAATTGGGATAACTTACTTTTTTTTTTAAATATAATTTATAACCAGAGAATTTTCATGTTTCCTTTAGTTACTCGCCATTCTTTAATTTCTAAAATGCTGTTTGCAATTGACAATATCCAAATAACAAAATAACTGCAGTGACATAACTCGGACAATAAAGTTTTTTTTTTTACATTTTGAAAGACAAATGAAATATTCACTTTACCTCATGTTATGAGCACATTTTGACTTGTAACATGGTAAAAATGCTCAGAAGAGAAAACAAGATTAAAGTACACAATATTTAAATTTTAAGCTTACCGCATAGAGAATGCAAACACGTGAATTCAGGAAACCTGAAGTGTGATTTAAAGACATATTTTAAACTCACTCGCAGTGGTCTTTCTCTTGTAACAGTTTGCAATCCACCCCAAATTCAACCTTTAGTATGCACCCTATATCAGCAGCATCCATTATCATGTATTTAAGGTTCCAGCAAGTTGATATGAAATATTACAATGTTTGTGGAGTTTGAGGGATTGCCACCTGGCAAGGGTGCAAAACCTCGCTTTTAATTTGCATTCATACATAGAATAATGAAAGTGATTTCTTCTCCAGAGGATAATCTCCCCTTTGTCGCGAACTCCATGCCAAAAAGCATAGTGTACTTGTGCCCTGCTGCATCAGTATCCTTGTGGCACCTGCTCTGCTTGTGGTGCTGGGCAGGTTCAAAGATCACAAGATGCCCACTCAACTGCCACAGCAACAGCCAGGTCACTGAAAACAGGGGCAGCATATAAGATATGCCCCTTTACCAAACCTATGATGATCTGAAGTACCTCATGGTGGTGGCAGGGTAATCACCAAAAGTAAGCTATGCCTGAGTTAAAGCCTAGTGCATGGGACTACTTATGATCATGGTGGCCACATACAAATTGATATCACACATGTGTCAGCTCCTGTGAGTCAGCTCAGCTGTGGAAGGAAATGTGTATTTGAGACTGACGGGCCGATACTGCCAAATAGCAGGAAAGAAACCCAGAGGACCCAACCTCTCTTTGATCCCCTTTGATACCCTCCCCAGAGACAGCAGCACAGCAGGCAGCTTTCCTGGGCCCAGGTATCAACGGAGCACACCCATTCAGAAGGATCAGCCTTACACCGGGTTGCTGCATGTCTAAAGGCCTTTGTTGTCAGTGACAAGGGTAAGGGTGGGAGTAGGATAGGCAGGAGGGTTTTGGGCACTGGAAGAAGCCTTCCACCATCTTGTTCCTCACTGTCTCTCTTTCTTTTTCCTGTTCCCTCCACTTCCTCTGGAGCAAAGCATGTTGGGTGTGAGATCAACAGGGCACAGTCCAATATGGCCAGATTTAGGGATTGGTCCACTATAGCAGGCTAGTTTTAGAGCCCCTCACCTCTTCAGCAGATTTCTCAAAGATTCTCTTGGAGCCTTTAAGGCCACAGATTTATCTGAAGATCTTGCTGGACTTCCTTTGGGACAGTTGCATTGTCCAAAGCCATCAGCCTGAGGTGAAGGAGCCATCCAAGACAGAAGGACGATCTTTCCCCTAATCACTCCCACAGCACATTAGGAATGACAAGTGCTGTTGACCAGGAGCAACAACTCTGCAACTGATCTCCTAAGCTAAGGGAGCAGACCCTGAACAGAAGCATACTGTCCATGAAGCATCTGCTGGGGCCTCACAGCAAATGGAGGGTCAGGCTAGCCAAAGCTCCCTGTTCTAACACACCAAACCGGTTGCTCCATGTTCACCACATAGTGAACAAGAGTGAAGGTGCTGGTGTCTGCGTTCCTCCAACCACCCAAACTACTGCTTGCATCTCAGCCAGCTCAACACTGCATTGTGTCCTAGCAAAGCATGCCAACTGCTAGGTCCGAAGTGACTGCTCAATGTCAGGAGCTGAATTGAATCACTAGGGAGTGATTCACTGACTCTAACCTGGGGTTACAACCATGGCTTGGCTAGCAAGCCCTTGAAAGGCTGCCTCATTATCACACATCGAAGCATGCATGTGGCCGTTGATGACCGTTGCCTGCTGACCCAAACCTCTGGAGTGTCACTCATCAACCCCTCCCAGTGGCTACAGCCTGGCTCAGCCTGTCCAACTGTGAAGCATTCCTATGACTGCCCAGTCCTGTGTCTTCGAAGAGCTGTTGTTCAGTTGCACAGAGCACTCACATTCACCCCTACTTGACGCTTGTTGCTTCCAGGGCTTCCACAACCATATGTGCCTGAACTGAGCCTGATCAGCTTGCATTGACACTCGACCCCGGATCTGACTGCATCAGCCCATCAGGAACTGAATCCAGGTACTGTTGACTCTGAACTGCCCCTGCGTTCCACTTTGACCCTAGAGATTGGTTAGGACACAGTCACTCCTGTATTGTACAATACATAATTTTTATGGCATTACATTACATACCACCCCTGGAACGACACTCCAAGTGCTACTTTGTCCAGTCTGTTGCATCTTCTCTGTTCTTCCGTTAAGGTGGATTTTTATGTAGAAATCACTTTTTGTTCTCCATGCATATAGTTTGTTTAATTAAAGTATTTTTATTTTGATAACCTTGATTGGACATTCCCTTTATTTTTGACTATGAAATTGTGCTGTTTGGGCCACAACTGTCTCACCTTAACACCCCTTTTAAGTGTATAGCCTTCTGATGGGATGAACGTCCAACATACCACACATGAGAGAAAATATAAACTAAGAAAGCCCATAGAACACGAGTCTGAAATCACACCGAAGGACAGGGGACAGACAGAGTGCATGACATACCAGCACTCCCGAAATCTCCCTTCGATATGAGATAGACAGTAGCCAGCAAGACACACACACATATAAAATCGAGTCCATGCATGGTGATGGCAACAATAATTAACGTATAGGAAACCATGAGGCTTAACCAGACACTAAGACACACAAGGAAGCTTCAAGGAGTCATATAATCAGTTATTAGAAGCATTAAAGGTAGCAAATATAAGACCCACTATACATATATCTAACATCTTTTTCATGTTTAACACATAGAGTAGGCCTAAGAGTAAAGGTTGTTTCATGAACCAACTAGATTCACAAGGCCTCAGAAATAAGTGGATAATTCCACACAGTAAAATGCATCCAGTTCCAGCTCACATTAGAGAGATACACAGACAAGGTCAGCAGCCCGAACAGGGTGTAAAGTTGAGCTGCGATTGATAAGAACAGAGAGGCAAATTTCAATCCCAAGCTCCGGATGAGGATCAGTGACTTAATTAAGGTGTTACAACTTTGTGAAAAGCACAAGAGAAAAAGTTCAAGCAATTTGCATGTGATGGGCAAGAAGCAGAAAGACAGCAGGTTCCCATGCGCAAGATGAAACATGTAACAAGTAATATGCCTATCCTGTGCATTAGAAACTAGCAGGATGAAAGTCATAGGTGTGAGGAATAGGTACAGGGCAGAAGAATGCACAAGACAAATTGATCAGGGAGAAAACACATAATGCCCCCTGTAAGAAAATATACACCAAGGAGTGGAATTACAAATTCAGAACAACGTGAGCCCACAGTGCAGGAAGAGATTGATATCCAGAACCAAGGGAAGCCAAGAGGTCCTTGTAAATAATCTAGAATATATTAAAGATTACATATTGATTAATGACAATGCCTGAATTATAGATATGCATAATTAAAAGGGCAATACACTTCCACACATTCAGAAATACACTATTTAGATAAGCACATTTTCCCAGAGCAAGAGGCCAAGGAACACGCCCCATGAAGTCATGCAGGCACATCATGAGAAAGGAAGGAGAAGGGTAACATGTTTCCAACGAGAAGTCACAATATTAATTTGTCAGTTGAACAGCCAGAAAGGTGAAAATAGTAAATTGGTGCAATCCATTTAGGTCTCATGTGAAAGGATGTGAAGTATTAATTTTTTGTTGCCACACTGTTCAAACCTCACAATTCTCTTTGCTAATTATGATGAAAGCGACCCTGCCCAGGATATCCGAAGAGTGGGCCATAACCAATCAGCCAATATGTTGTATGTGAAACATTTTAACCTGTCAAAACTGTGTGAAACTAGATTACCTCATGGGATAATTGTCAATTGAATGCTCATGAGGAATTGGATAGTCTAAGAGGGCTAGGTAATATATGGAATCGCCTATCGAGCAACCAAGACTGTCCAGTCAGTGAATGCAAATTTACATGCATCTGGACACATTGTTTAGGTCTTCACTCCACTTCTCACTATATAAGCCACCATGTAATGATGTAATGTTGAATGATTCATGAATTATTCCCAGCTGCCGTTGTATGTAATAAACGTTTTGTTTATCTTGCTTCCATGCACTTTTATTGGCTGATTGGATTATTTTTTATAATATTGACTTTTGGGCCTTACCCTACACTTCCCTCAGCCCACAATACCAAAAAAAGGCAAAGGAGGTTTATTTCCTAAGCTTCCTTCTCTTTACAATGACACCCTAAATAACAACATACTTTTAAAATGAGCCTGAATAACAAAAAAGGTTAATTTGGGGGGTTGCCCCCAAAACCCTGTTTCTACTGCCTTTTACCCCCCAACTACACCCACCACTTATAATGCCTTACCCCACCCCATATATACTTTTACTTTACAATTCGACTTTTGTTAGATGTCATTTAAAAAGTGTGTTGTTATTTTTCTTTTCGTTATAAACACTAGATACCACCTCTTAACTGTCCCTGTTTTACCATTATGATTTCATTGTGTTTTGGTTTGTAGAAGTGTGAGAGCTGAGTGGGCAAGTTTAACCCTACTCATCATTGTATTCCTGCAGGGCAGAATCCAATTTGTCACATGGAGTCTGTTCCCCATTCTATATTCTTTTCCAGATCTTGGAATGTAACTGACAATTATTCTCAATAATTTGACAGAGATTATATGTTCACTTCTTTAAATGAAGCTCTCAAGCTTATGAGTAGTGATGAAGGATCCACAGGAGTCCAAGTAAGTTTGTGGGATGATTCAACCCACTTGTTGCTCTACCATGCGGCATCACTATGTTCTGATGGTGCCAGAAACATCCAAATGGCCGCAAAACCCTTGTGCGCACCAAAACCTCTGAAAATCGTGCTTAGCAAAACACAAAAAGATGGCTGCCCAATCTGCCATGCATGTTGTCAGTGGTGGAACAGAGATCTCACTCCTGAAACATGTCACTGGGCTCCACAACATGTGAAGATGGAGTACAGAAGGAAAAGCAGTGCTTTGCTGAAGAAAACCCCAAAATCTTGCTGAAACTGCAAAATGTCGGTACAAAACACCCTCAAACATCCAGAATTCTTGATGGGTGCTACAATTCACTTAGTGCAAGAAACAATTGTGAACATACAATGTCCTGAAAAACTGAAAGCATCAAGGGATTTCCACAGCAAAAATGGCTCTGTGGATCTGTCAAAATCTGGGCACAGTACACTCGGCCGCCTGAATGACAGCTGTCAGGGGCCTGCAGGATTAAAACTTTAAACATGTATAAACTAAAGAGGCCTGTTATTGAGAGTAACCCATTTTGTAGTTGTGTTGATTCCATGGTTTAAAATCTTAAAGAAGTATTTAGCTGTGATTTGATCCCACAAGTTTGTTGTATGCTAAGGGAAAATTCAACAGAATTAACATTTAGATATAAGACTGGCTAAAGCAACCAAACTGGAATAACAGCTTTCCTCACAGAGACAAGGCCTCCCCCTCCAGCTCCCTCCACCATGAAATCATACCTAATTGATAATTATAGGGTGGAGGAAGAACCTGGTCTGTGGTGGGGAAGCAAACAATGAACAGCTGCAAAGCAGGAAAGGCTAAGTGTGAGGACTGTCGTAAAATGGCCTCTACCAAGAGAACAGGGAGGAGACTGTTCCTGAACTGAAGGGAGACAAAAAGAGGTGGAGACAAACAACCATCTGTGGCTAAACATTCACAAAGAACATTTTGTTTAAATACCCATAACTTGCCACTTAAAATTGTCAAAAACACTAAAATAACAGAATTGTAAATCTAATTTTTGCTGCAGATTTTAAGAGGTGGCAAAATCGTGTGACATAATTTGGAGGGAAACGGCAGAAAATGTGATTTTACACCAAATGTTTTTTCTGCTAGAATTATGAAACTGTATACACTTATGCCCACATTATATGCGCACACTTGTAGAAATTTGCTGATAAATGGGACACTGTGTTCCTGATGAAAAGGGCGAAATTCTAGGAAAAGCAGACACAAGATCCCACAGGTACGGTGTTTGGAGGAGAAGCTTCTGTACAGAATATGCAATCTATATATGTGGTTGTTATAGAGGTTGCATATGTGTAAATATGTATTGTGTCAAAAGTAGATTTTGTGTTCAAGAGGCTAGGGGTGGACTCTAAGCCTCATAAACCCACATCTTAAAGATGACACACTGTTTTTCTCCTCCTATCAAGGTAGAGAGGAGATTCCGACCAATCCCTGTCAAAGGGGCGAGCTTAGGATAAACCAGAACACACACCCCCTTCATCATAGCATAAATAGAGACAGCAGAGGGCAGATAAGGACAGACAGATTCACCCACTATCCGAATGCTGGCAGAGCACCCTGCTGCAGAACTTTCCATCTTCCTTGCTCCAGACTCCTTAAACTTGGCAAAGTAGAACCCATTCCATAGCTGAACCGCTTCCAGCTACGCCTCAATTTCCAGAACCAGAACCAACCCCACAAACCTAAGGGGAACTAAAATACAGCCGGGCTGCGCTGTACTGCTTGCCTGCTGAAATAATTCTCATCAGAACCAAAAGGGCAGATCCAATCCAGTCCTGTGCCATGCTGTGACCAGAGTGCATTGCAGATCAGATCCAGTCCTGTGCCGTGCGGTGTCCAGAGCGTCTTGACGCTGCCCAAATCCGATGTGCCCAGCAGTTTGTCCTGACCAGAATCCCTGACCAGAATCCTAATGGTTCCATTTGAAACATATCTAGTGAGTATCTATAGATAGAACTGTGTCACTAGCATATGTACCTTGTCTAGTTAATCCCTATCTTAAATCCATCCTATCTTGTCTTCCGAACATGCATTGTTAGGAGTACTTTTGAATTGCCTGAACTCTCTATCCAATCCCTCCTATCTTCCTCCTGTGCTAGTTTTGTTAAAACTATCTCTGCGCTGATCTTTTCTCATCTGAAGAAGGCAGGACCAATGCAGGCAGTTGCCCTGATCAAGTGGTTGTGTTCCTGTGTGGTATTCATTGTCTTCATAGTTATCCTCTAGTGTAAGAAATAATTTTTGTCATTTTAAAAGCATATCCCTGTTTTTCCATTCTTGCGCCTATCTCAAAAAAACGACCTCCACTAAAACGTTCCTAACTTCCTCAGTTTTTGTGCATGGAATGGGCAATTACCGGGTCTGCCAAGGTCGGCATGACCCGGTAATTGCCCATTCCATGGGCCCGATAAAAAATCATTACCGACGGCAGCCATGCCCTTCATAAGGGCACGACTAACGCCAGACTCCTAATGAGGCCCACTTTCTTGGAACCCTTGGTGATTCCATGTTTCTCATGCAACACAATAACATGTTGTTTTAATTCTGACCAAATAGATAACAACAAGATAAACAAATACACACTTGAAAAGCTGGACCTATAAAATAATTCATTCTAACAGTTAACTGCAACATATTCATAAATGTACACTATCCCCAACTGACATTTATACCAGTATTTGCTACACCAGGATTTTAAAACGTAATAAACATATATATAAATTACACATATACATAACACATCTCCCTCCTTGTACATTGGGAATGTATTGCCTCGAATGTTCATTTGTCATGGTCTTAATGCTATCCCACATGTGTTCCATGTGCAAATATCTTCCAGCACCAGTGCATCATCCAATACTTTGTCTGCTCTCAGGGGTCCAAAAAATGTGCTTTCTCCTTTCAGAACACCACACACTCGAGCATGATCACCAGTCTCCACTCTGGTAAATCTAGCGCAATGTTTATTATCATTAACCCTTTTCATCTCATCATACTTAGTCATCATTCTCTCTCTCAGAGTGGCCTCCTCCCACTCCAAAAAACACATCATTCCACACCATGGTGGACACACTGACGTGGCAGCTTTTCTTATCGTCATATATTCAAATGAAATTAGACCTGTATTTGAGTGTGGTGCTAATTTGTAAGCTAACACCAGCTTCTCTATGCATCCTCCCAACACAAGCCAGAATTATTGCCATGCGCACACCTTGCATAAGCGTTCTGTTAAATATTTCTGCCATCCCATTTGTGGAGGAAGGAACAGAGCAGTTGTATGGTGTTCCACACCATTGGGCCTCATTCCGAGTTTGGAACTAGCCATGGCGCTATTAGCGCCATGGCTGCCTCCAAACCCGGGTCCGGGTCAGGTGCAGCGGAATGGGGATTTACCGGGTCATTCCGACCTTGGAAGACCCGGTAAGTCTGCATTCTGTAGACCATTCCCCATTCCCATTTGAGCCCCCATAGGCACCCGCGAACACAGCATGTCAGATGCACCAGTACTGTTACAAATGGTCCTGGTGCATCCAACCTCCCCATTCCCATTGAGCCCTATCGGGCTGGAATGGGAATGGGGAATCATGGATTCCAGCCCCTGGCAATGGAGACATACAGGGTCCGCCAAAGTCGGAATGGCCCTGCACGTCCCCATTGCCAGAGGCTGGAAAAAATGCAACTCCAGTGGCGGCCGTGCCTGTGTGACAGGCACAGCTACCAACAGGGTTGTAATGAGGGCCATTCTCTTGGACCTGAATGTATATTCATGGTTAAAAATGTAGTAAGATCCCTAGAGTTTGGATGAAGCCTGTTCTGAAGAAAGGCTGACGCAAGGTCTATGGTAGAACATACCTTGGCACCAAATGTGAGACTGACACGTACTCCAGTGTTTGTCAAAGGAACCCAATCAAAGATCACATTTTTGTTGAGTGCTCTCAAATCTACACACAGACAGGCACTACCGTAGGGTTTTCTTATGACAACAATGGGGGAGCACCATTCAGCAGCCTCTACTGGTTCAATTATATCCTCTGAGACCAATCTTTTAATTTCTTTTGTCACTTCTTCCCATAAAGCAAGTGGTACACATCTCCTTTCTGCTGCTACAGGCACAGTCCCCTTTTTTAACTGAATCTTATGACACATCCCCTTAAGACATCCAGGTTTCTCACTGAAGATATCAGTCATGTTGATCTCAGGTGCTAAGGTAATAACGGCAACAGTACCTGGTATCTTTGGGTCAATTACAAAACCTATGTCACTTTGATAGTACCATCCCAACAAGCATCCACCCCTATCTGATACACATATTTTCCCTTTGGCTGACTTATTTTGGCGTTCAAGGTTTGCTGCAAAACAGCCGACCATGACAAGTTTCGAGCCACCTTAAGCACTTGCTTTGATATAAGAAGTTTTCAGACTAATATTAGACAATCTATGTTCCCATGTTTCCCTATTGATAATGGTGTAATTGTAACCTGAGTCTATTCAAATTCTAACTCCTACACCATTTATCAGCACAATGGAATGTGTTTTTGTTTATCAAAACTCTTAGCTGGTCCTACTTTGCACACTGACCAACTCTCACCACAAGCCTCACCATCCAAGCCTGTCTCCTCCATGTATTCAAATTCAGAATTATCAGTAATTTCTTTAACCACTTTAGGGTACACAATCTTTATTTTATTGTGCATGTATAGCAGTGCACAATACCTTGAGGCATCTAGGCACTAGTTACATTTACATGATATATAAGTATTGCACAGATAAGTACGGTTGCTGGTGACATAAATACAGGACGGTAAGGTGAAGTTTATGTGGTAATAGAGTATTATGAAACACCTTTGGGGCCTATCCCACCTTCTAAGATCTCGTAAGGCATGGTAAACATGTGAGAACAAGCATCATTTGAATTGGGAACAGTAGCAAAGTGGGTCATAATCACATTCTAGAAAAGCCACACCCAGAAGGCTGAGGGCTACTTCAGATGTGAGAGGTAGAAGCACAGTGGGCCACAGGCATACTCAGTGTTCACGTTATGGCATGGTGATCATACTTGCTGGATGCACAATAGGCTATGATAAGCGTGGGATATCAAGCAGCATACAAATGGGGAACAGTGGCACATAATCATAACAATGGCACATGATCATACTCTCGGAAAGACACGCCCAGAAGGGTCTGTGTCAGTAGTGAAAGGCAAACGCAGGGCCGGTCTTTGTGTCAGGCAGCTCAGGCAGCTCCTGACCTCAGTCAGCCTCTAGGAGGCGCCACACCTGCAGTCCGCGGCGGTAGTCCTTCTGCTGCATTCGTTATAGCACGCCTGATCCTCGAGCCAGTCCTCCTGCAAGGCCAGGCCGCATGCACCAGCCAGCTAGCCACATTCATCATTTTGATAATGTTTACTGCTAGAAGCACACTGCTACACCCTCGGCCTTCAGGTAGGGCAGCAATTGGAAAATTAGCATGTGTTGCTTTATTTCACTTAACTTCCCCTCAGGTGGCGCTGGTGCCGTTGGTGCCAGCCAGGCCCATGTGTGCACGTGCTCTTCTCCAGGCTATACGCGGCCAGTCTATGCTCCTGCACACAGTGCACTGACAGTGACACAGGAAGGATTGATTGGAGCTGGCGTTGACGGCTCCCTCCCCATCTTTACGAGATAAGAGGAGTGGGTGCGCATGTTACAATAAGTGTTTGGGGGCACTGCCTGACATGATGTGGTGATGGCCTGGGGTCGTGATATTGTCAGCTCCTTTGGCTGCTGACACTGGCCCTAATGGTCATTGGGCGGGCGGGTGGGGGTGCGCTGTGTGTTCTCTGACCTGGGCTGAGGGGAGGGCCAGGGGCAGGTGGGGGGATGGGGAGCTGTTGCTCCCCGTCGCTGCGTCGCATGGCATGCATTGTGTGAGCTGTGCCATCATCCTTGTGATACCTTCTCTGTGTCTGTCATTGCCCCTCAGGAGTCGGACCCTGCACTGAACACTGAAAACAAGCAGCATCAGCCACCTGACATCTTTGTTATACTGATACTCGCTGAATGTGCCAGTCCAATGCCCTTTAGCTATCCTCCACGTGTCTAGCCATGCCCATCTTCCATTAGCATGGACACCTGTCAGTGTCCATTCCCTTCTAATGCCCCGTGGTAATGCCCCCTTAGCGCCGGAGGCACTCGTCTGTTCCAGTGGCAGTCGAATGCTCCCCAATACCTCGATCTAGCTGCAGTGATCCAAAGCCCCCAGGCATCACGCACTTCATCATAAGTGGCCAAGTTCCAGAACATATCTCTCTGACTGGCGCATCTTACCACCCCTAACCATTGGCGCTGATTACTATCTGTGCATTGTGAACCGGCGCTCCCCCACCTCATCCCGCAGGTAACAGAACCGCTCCGGTCACCCAATTCCAGCGCTGCACCCGGCAGGTCATTTAAACAGCAATGGTGTTATTGCCCGCAGTTTGCCTCTCCAACTCACGCTGGAACCATGCAGCACTTTTGATATTGATTGTGTGTGGCATAAAAATACAGGGAGCAAAGCAGCACCCCCAACACTGCGTTGCCCAAACCCATCCTTGACTTTTTCAATATTCCCAAAGCCATCAATGGCACTGAAAACGTACCAACGGTCCCCCCGAACTCTTCAACCAAAATTCATCTCCTCGATGACTACCAAACCCAAACTTGACTACACCAATCTCGCCAGCACCAGACTTGCCTTGCACCCAATCACTCACATGCACTGCTCTATGCAAAGACCATCAGTTGCCTTGTGTGTATCTCTCGCCACTGGCAATATGCCCTGTTTGATGCCGATTGCACCGCATTCCCATACAATGCAGCATGTATAATAATACCCTTGCATTGCCCCCAAGGTTTGTATGCCGGACACTTCACCTCTGCATTAAATAACCTGATGGAAAATAACAAACAGCTAAAGGTGAAATGTCCCATTTCGGTACTGCAAATCCCAAGGAAAACATTTGTAGTGGTTCTTAGAGTTTTAAACATGCACACCTTTTAACGTTTTCAAAAACACTATTCGAAGAAAATATCCTCTTTTGGTTTTGTGTGTGTTGATTTTATGAAAAGGCAAATGTCCTTTGTCCTGTGCAATTTGGGTGGTTATGCAAAGCCAATTTAATGAAATGTGCATATTTCACCTTGTTATGCTAATTTCTGGCAACGTCACATCCCATTGCATTTGTTGATGATTCCCCCCCACTTTAATTTTTAGGACTTGACCCCTTCTGAGTAGTGTTGATTCACTCAGCTTGGAGGAGAGCTGTGGGCATGGGCTGCCTGCCCTTCCTTGACCTGCTGTCCTAAGAATAATCTGTGTCAGTAGTAATTTGTGCAGAATCATGAACAGGTCCGGAGGCTCAGCCACAGCGCAGCCCGCGGATGCCAAGTCATTCTGCCTTCTGCCGATCAATAATGTAAGTCAGAGGGCCTCATTACGAGTATGAACAAGGGCATGGCTCCCTCCATACCGGGTTCCAGTACCGGGTTCCTCCAATGAGGATTTACCGGGCTATTCCAACCTTGGAGGACCCGGTAAATCCTCATTGGAAAAACCCATCCCCATTCCCATTTGAGCCCACATAGGGCTCAATGGGGAGGGAGCTAAGGCGTCCTTACCGGGTCCTGCAAGGGAACCTCGTAAGAGGGCATCCCGTAATGAAGGGTGCCGGTCCCGTACCTGCACCCTTCATTACGGGAGCGCAATGGCCGTAATGAGGCCCAGTGTGTTGCTAATGCTGGTGCTGCTACGCTAACCACTGTCAAGGGGTGCGGCAACATGCCAAGATGCAGGCATGTGGGGTGCGGCAGTTCACTTAACTTAATGTAGTCCAGATGTTGCAGCCATTTAATACTTGCATCCAACAATTTAAGCTGTCCAAATGAGCTTGTATGGTTCATGGTTACAAACATTTTAATGTTAGGGTGAGTATTGTGAACCGTGATGTGAGCACCAAGCTGTGCATCGGTTATGCATTTAGAGATTCACACATACAATCCTTTTATCACAGACTTGTTTATCAAATGTAGAGATCTCTGATCACTGTTATAGTTCTGAAATGCTCTGTGATTTAATGCAAAGCATACAGGAATCCTTATTGGTGCTATTTGTCCCCTTTCCCACCCTCAGAGAGGTATTTTGAAAGAGTACAATAAGAGTGTACCAAACTGTCCATCTTGGAATGATAACCTACTATCAGAAAATTATTCATATGGTTAGTATAGTATTGCCCCTTGTGAAATACGTGAGGTGGTGCGAACAGAACTCCTGCAACACAGGGCCAGTGGTCAGTGAGCCATCAGACCCCGGCAGGCTGGTCACACCGCAGTGTGCCAGTACGGACAGTTTGAAACTAACACAATGTTGTTCTGATGCTAGCCAAATAGATAGCAACAAGATAAACAAATACACACTTGAAAAGCTGCACCTGGAAATCATGTTTATCCTAACAGTTAACTGCAACATGTTCATAAATGTCCAATTTATATGATATGATATGGCATTTATAACGCGCCTATACGCAAGTGTTTCAAAGCACGATGAGGCAAGGGAGGGATGACAGAGGGAAGACAAAGACAACGATCTTATTAGGCCTAGTGATATTGAGATTGCGCAAGTGCAGTGGAGGGCAGAGAGGGTAAGTGCAGGGGGGAGGAACAGGGGGCAGTGCAATACATAGGATCAGCAGTAAAGAATAAATAAAATAAATATAATAGAAGGTAAAAGTGTGGCCAGCTAGTGGCAAGTGCAGGTGTAAGTGCAGACATTAGGTGTCAGGAGCTAGTGGGGACTGTAGGGGTACAAAAACAGCCCCTAAATGCAGGGGTTGCCCGGGAGGCAGTACAGGTTTGCAGCTGGTGGGGAGTGGACCTGTGCTTGAGATTCGAGGGTATCCAGGTGACCAGTGCAGTTTCAGCTTAGAATTCAGCAGGGGAGATGAGGCGGGAAAGCAGAAGCAAAGAGGAAGGTCTTGAGTTGCTTCCGGAACCAGAGATGGTTCTCCTCAAGTTTCAGTGATGCAGGGATTCTGTTCCAGCGGGAGGCCCCAACCGAAGAAAGAGATCTACCACCAACTCGTTGCTTGGATAAGCGACTGACCCTGAGGGATTTGGAGGTCAGATGAGCAAAGAGCTTGAGAAGGAAGATATTTAGGAAGTGAGAGTTAGAGGTATTGAGGCCTGAGGCACCAGAAGGCCTTGTGGACAATGCAGAGGGTTTTGAACGTAATCCTCACAGCCACTATGAGCCAGTGCAGAGATTTCACTCCCAGAGAGATACAATCCCTGGGCTTGAGGCCAAGGACAAGTCTTGCAGTCCTGTTCTGGATGAGTTGCAGAAGGCAGAAAGTAGAAGCAGGCAGATTTAGAAAGAGGCTGTTACAGTAGTCCATCTTAGAGAGAACCAGAGCTCTGGAGACAGTAAGCTTCTGGGGGAAAAAGATGAAAGGAAAAAAAGCTCTGAGGAGGTGCAGCTGGTAGTGTGACTTCTTAGAGACGTCAGAGAAGTGAGCAGAGTAGAGTCGAAGATGACCCCGAGATTTTTAGCCTCAATGGTGGGAGAAGGAAGAGGGCAAAGAGAGGCCAGCCAAAGAGGCAGTTAGAGATGAGAGAAGGAGAAGAGGTGTCGGGAGGGAGCCTGAAAATGAGCTGAGTATCATCCACATAGCACTGAAAGTTGGGGCAGAGAGCAGCAAAGCGGTGGGCAAGAAGTGCCAGGTATTGCTTGAACAGCCAGGGAGAGAAGTAAGACCCCTGGTAGAGGTAGAGATAGAGGAGAGGAAGGAACCCAGTTTGACCTGGGAGGGTCGATTGGAGAGGAAAGAGGTCAGCCAAGCCAGGACCTGATCAGTGATACCCAAGCTATCACAGAGACGGTTGAGCAGGATGGCATGGTTGAATGTGTTAAAGGCAGAAGAGAAATCAAATAAGATGAGGACACGGGGTATTAGAGTCAAGGTTGGAAAGCAGGTCTTCACTGATGTTCAGGAGAGCAGTTTCCGTACTTCTGGCAGCTCTGAAGCCAGACTGATGGTCATGGAGACAACCAACCAATTCAGTGAGAAGATTAAGCGTGGAGCGGGCCAGCTTTTACAGGGGTTTGCCCAGGAAAGGAGTGATGGAGATTGGATGGTAGTTGGCAGGGGAGGAGGGATCGACAGAGGGTTTCTTAAGAAGAGGGTCACAAGAGAGTGCTTCAGAGGGGAGGGAAGACTCCAGTGGCGAAGGAGCAGTTGCAGAAGTCAGCCAAAGCAGGAGCCAGGATATCAATGTGGCCCTTGATGGTTTTAGAGGAACAGGGGAGAACCTGTTTTGACGAGACTTTTTAGCTCAGACTTGTCTACAGGCCTCGTCTGGGGAGAACAGGGAAAGGGACAGAAGGAGGGAGGAGAGGTGGCCACAGAAGGGCCAGGGGACAAGAGGGGAGTAGAAGGAGGAGGAGGGGACGAAGAAAGAGAGGAGAAGATGTCTTGAGTTATTTAGATGAAATGAGAAGCCAGTGCCGTGCAGAGGGCCTGGGAGGGGACAGGAGAGTTAGAGACTGTGCAGGATTGGCCAGCTCCTTGCTGATTTTAAATTGACATTTATAACATTATTTGATATACCAGTATTATTTATATAACTTAATAAACATATATATATAAAATGCACATAGTCATAACAATAGGACATGTTCACATCTACACTAATGAACGATTTTAGCTGACTTCCACTTTTAATCCAATAACGTGATTCAGAGATGGAGGGACATACTGTGTTGTCTGCCAACTCTCCACAAACCCTGCTTTGATGCTATGCTCTTCGAATAAATGCACATGTTGATATTTAAAAACTCTGCAAATAGGTAGCCTGCATAATTTGGGCTTAGATTGAGTTAATTATCGTATCCCAAAGTAAAAGGTTGAATGCCAAATCAGCGCCATAGCGAAATATGGGAATAGGTAGAAAACAACAGAAAAAACAAGAAGCTTTAAGAGATTGTTATTCCCACTTGTGATGATTCTCATGACAGTTCATGCGAGCATCTGTTGCTATGCTACTGAAAGCGTTAGACAAAGGAATAATCATTTTAATTTTCCTCATTATCTCCACATCATCCTCGTATGAGCGGAAATCAAACTTCTTTCCAAGCCTATTTTCATTCTTTTGCAAAACTGCTTTCAATTATGAACAACTTTACAAACTTGCATTGCCAATTGCCATCCTTTACAAACAGCTTATTGAATGACACTCTTTGGGTTTCTGCCATTGCGTTCTGTTGCTCTTTGCTTCTATTTGTAAGGAGTAAGCATACACTGTTTGCTTCATAACTACATGTGAATGTTAATTCTCTGATCAGAAGATACCGCACAGAAACGGGGAAAAACGTTCTCTCGTCTCAAACATCTGGAAAGTCATAAAAGGTCTCTTGCCTAAATTAAGATAGACTTTTGCGAGATTTTATATAATATGCATTCAATTTTCGACAATAAAACAATTATTCGAAAAGGGCAGAAGGGCATGCCTTCCAAGTATATATTTCGACTAGTTTCATATCATCAGTATTGATAATCTTTTTACCCAGAGTAATTGTACTTATCGTGTACACTTTCACTCATTTTACTTAAACACAGACATCCATTTATCATATCACTTTACATAATCCGTGACTACGTGCTGACTCTATGATGCCGCCATCCAAATTAAAGGACTAAGCAAAGCAAGGGTCTATCAATGTGGCCGGTATTGCCATAATTGTCACAGCTGTGCTGCCGCAAAGGTGCATATAGCCATTAGCACGGGCAATTCTGAGTCGTGCATCCTGTAAACTATTTTAGAGATTCAAAAATATTAAGGATTATTTGCTAGAGCTTCAGAGGAAGCCGTGCAGGGATGTCTGGTTTCAGTGTCCATATAAATAACAGGGAAGAGTTGAATAGACTTGCACAAATTCCTTCATTTTTTCGATTTCCAAAAGAGGCTCTAGCACACATAGGTTTCGATTGCGGGTGCTACATGAAGTGGGAGCACGAGGGATGGAAAGGTTTTGAGGTATCGAGAGTCAATGTTGGTGCAGCACTTGGGCTGCTCAGAAATGCAGGCTTGTGCAGGTGAATACAGCCCATGTTCTCAGCAACCTGATTAGATGTGCACTAAGCCCTGGATGGTTCCTGGGGGTGATGGGTTCCCTGTAAAGTCGTATTTATAGAAATTGATTTGCTATTTGAAGGGTGCATTTCCAAACCGGGTAAGGACCCTTGTGAGAGTGGCAGTAACATTCCTATCTCCAGCTAATGTGTCCTTAAAAATAACGACACAGGCTCTAGCGAGTTAACTTAATGACTGGCACCCTCCCTTGATCTGTTTATATAAAACAGTCGAGTTTTGTGAAAATGTATAATGGCATAGCCAATCGGACAGCCCTTTTGGCATTCATTGAACAGAATAGGTAGGGGATCGGAGTACCACATCATTTCCTTGAGCTTGGCCATTTAAAAAGCTTTTGATAGGATGGTTTGGAGTTTCAATCAGGAATTGCATTGCAAATGTGGTTTCCTTGGACCGATACATTCAATGAATCTGGGTTTCTAAAAACAATTTCTCGCGAAATATGAGATGATGGAAAATTACATTTTGGGGGATGCAGCAGTCAAGGGTGTCCCTTTCTCGCATAGATTGCTTGCACTGTCTCAGAACATCTGTTGCAGGCTATTAGAGGTGGTGATCCATTGGCTGGAGTTGTCGGGGAGTAGAAATGAAAATCGCTTACAAAAGGGAATACTGTTATGTGTTGAGCAGTTTCAAAGTTATAAAGAAAACAAAAAACGGTTGTTTTTGGCCTACTACCATTCAATTTTCCACATAAAAACGCTGCTTCCAAAGCATAAAGCCCACTGGGCAGACCTGTGCCAAATAACAAGTTAGGCAGCAAGCATTCCAAATATTTTGTGTTTTGCTTTGGTGTTAAAACTAAATTGGTCTATGTCCCACAGTGAATATCACCGTTGAGAGTTTTTAGAAATGAAAAGCCTGACATTGTTTTTGGCTCGATGGAGCGATTATCATAGATGTTTTACAGGAAGATGAAAAAAGAAAATGTTCAAAATGTGATTTGGTTAAGTGTAGGAATGGTGCCACATTAGGGTTTAGGTGAGGCGGGGCAAAGAGGACTGCATGTGTCGTTGGAGACTTTAGGGTGGGCTGAAGAGTATGTTTTGGGGGGGGAATGTTTTAATCTTATTACA
This sequence comes from Ambystoma mexicanum, assembly GCF_040938575.1. NCBI lineage: Eukaryota > Metazoa > Chordata > Amphibia > Caudata > Ambystomatidae > Ambystoma > Ambystoma mexicanum. The sequence goes on along the minus strand of NC_090929.1, from coordinate 1,316,983,541 downwards.
GGACTCCCTCGCCATTATGCACTTGAAAAGAAAATACATCAGCGGAATCTGTGAGGGAAATGGGATAATAGAAGAGTGTCAGGTAGGAGTTACACAAAGTGGCGCAGATGGAGGGACCTAGAAAGGAGGAGAAGTGCACATGGATAGTTGCAGTGGGAATATGGAAGACATTTACAGTTTTCATCATTTTCACATTAGCATGTTAATTAACTAACAATGTATCACCACAGGAATGATAACCTCAAATGATTTACGCAGTAATACATGGCTGCATCCAGATGGACCTGGTATGTTCCCACAGGAATTTTCCAGGGGAATCTACTGTACAAATGAAAGGGGGATTAAAAATGGGGGTATAGGTAAATGGTCATTGGCCAATGCACCTTTAGTGCAACAGGGACTTTTTGTTGACTTAACAGGGACATTGCCCATGACCGGTGAGATATAATTTCAATAGGAGGATATGGTCTTCAACTGTCGGCCTAGGTGACTGATCATGGCCATGATCTTTAAACTAAGTAGTGCTATGAGGACGTTGGACATGACCGAAGGACATGATCACTGTCCATGATGGAAGTGAAGGAGATGGCCAATGGCCCACTGTCTTTTTGACAAATCGCTGCAATGTCATGACAAAAGGCCCTGGCCAATGACCAGGGCCTCAGACCATGGCTGGTGGGAACTCAATAGTTAGTGCGCAGGGGCCAATGGGCCACAGCTGTACTTCCAGAGCCATTTTACCTCAAACTTCTTCAGTAATTGTGGCAAAATGGACAATGGCCACAGTCGAAGGCCTAGGCCAAAGGGCCCTGGGTAAGATATAGCATGATTAAACCCTTGAAATTTAGTAACAAAACCTTTAGTAAACACAGAATTAAGTTGACCTGATTCATTGCAACAAATCACAGTAAAAGTAGCTTGTGCTTCAAGTGACAAACATATTGACTCAAAGCTGGGATCATCAATGAGATCAAAAACAACATCGCAGGAGACATCAATGGGGGGACCCCAAGTTAAGATGGTCATGACTTCCCATACCCGCCAAAGTCCATGGGTTTTGTTGCAATGTACTGATCAACTTAACACGAGAACGAACATGGGGCAAATACCCTGTTATATGGAATTTCTTCCAATCAGGAGGGTCTAAAACCATGTTTTAGCTCACTTATCCTTCACAGAGGATAACTATCAATTTGGATATCAGTCTTTGTCCCACCCACAAGGGCAGTCCAGCACAGAAATGCTAGGCAATTCTTCTCTGAACAAGAGTACCATCAGTAGCCCCAACATGTATTTTGATCTTGTTGGGCCTCCTCAATAAGGTGAGGCTGAGCCTCTCTAAGGCACAGTGAGCAAGGGGTCCACATTTGGATTACCCTTGGCTACTTATGGTAAAACCCCAAGTCTTAAAAAATTGAAAAGGTCTATGGGAGCCCTTTTACCAAGAACTAACATTGGACAAATACCCTGTTCTATGGAATTATTTATTCTCAGGAGGGTCTACAACCACGTTTTAGCTCATTGTACCCTTCACAGACGAGAAATACCCATTTACATATCTGTCTTTCTCCCACCCACAAGGGATCTCACTAGTTACTGTGCATGGGCATATGGGCTACAGCTGTACGTCTGGAGTCCAGCACTGAAATGCTAGGCATTTCTCCTTTGAATAAGAGTAGCATCAGAAGACCCAGACATATGTTTCAGTCTTGTTAGGCCTCCTCAGCGAGGTGAAGCTGAGCCTCTCTAAGCCACAGTGAGCAAGGGGTCCACATCTGGATTACCCTTAGGTTACTTAGGGTGATACCCCAAGTTTTACAACATTGAAAAGGAGTGGTGGAGCACCTCTACCGAGAACAAACACGTGACAAATACCCTGTTCTATGTAATTTCTTCCACTCAGGAGGGTCTACAACGAACTTTTAGCTGACTGCACCCTTCACAGAGGAGAAATAGCCATTTGCAAATCAGTCTTTGTCCCACCCACATGGGAAGGGCAGCACCGAAATGCTAGGCAATTCTCCACTGAACTAGAGAACCATGGGCAATGCAATACTCGTAATTGGGCTTTCTTGGGCCTCCTCAGTGAGGTGCAGCTGAGCCTCTCTAAGGCAAAGTGAGCAAGGGGTCCACGTTTGGATTACCCATGGTTGCTTAGGGTGAAACCTCAAGTTTTACATAATTGAATAGGAGTGTGGGAGCCCCTCTACTGAGAATGAGCATGGGACAAATAGCCTGTTCTATGGAATGTTTTTTCAATCAGGAGGGTCTACAAACACGTTTTAGCTCACTGCACCCTTCACAGAGGATAACTATCCATTTGCATTTCAGCCTTCACATTGGAGAAATATCAATTTTCATATAAGTGTTTTTCCCATTCACAAAGTCAGTCCTTCACCGAAATGCTAGACAATTATTCTCCTGTGAAGAGGGCAGTGAATGTGGATAGGGTGTGAGCTGAAGGAGTGGTAAGCATATGGATGTGTCAGGAGAAGGTGGGCATCCGTGAAAGGGGAGAGTAACAAGCAGGGACTTAGGAGAGGTGTGAAGGGTATATGGGTAATTTGAAGTATGGGCTAGGTCTAAATTGAGTTATGGAAGGGAATCCCAGGCACAAGTGTACTTGGAGTGCATGGATGTTAATGGCTTTTAGAATGGATGCACCACTGGAGCTTTTATGTAATAAGTTGCCCCAATATCAGGATAATATATTAAAATGCCAGTTTCAGTGTGTTCGGGACACTGTGGGACAGTTTTTTTTGCAATTTCATTTACAGGAAATGATATGCTGTGTTCAACTCCTGTCATGTACAGGGAGGTTCGCAGTCATCATACAGGCCTACTATGCTTACAGCACCTTACGAGGGCAACCCATGCACCCTGAAATGTTCCTATATGGGGTCCAAATACTATTGGGATGGGTGCCAGGGATGAAAGGTAAGACATTCTGACTATTCACAGAATTTCTATTCAGGCCCTCGTTGCATAAGGACATTGCCCCGAGTCCAAAAATATTGTTGTACTTAAAAGCGGTGATTACACAAAAAGATATGGTGATGCTATGTGGTACAGATGAGGAGGACATTGAATGGCGTGCAGTATTCTGGATTGACCCCACATTGACGTTGACAAATATGACGAATATGCAGATTTTTGCAAATGGGGAAGAGGAGGAGGGAGAATTAGTGTTTCAACTCCACATACCATGGACCGTACTGTTTGATAGAAAATGTAGTACTGTAACTGACACAGATATTAAAAAAGCAAGCCAGCTACATTCGAGAGGATGTGAAGGTCCCAGAAACATTATGGACAAAGGGGCCCTGTGATGTGGGAGTGCTCAAAGGATCAGGGGAGGTCAGCATAAATCTAAAAGAAGGGGCATTGCTGCCCCCGGTAAAACAGTACCCTCTTTCCCCCAAAGGAGATGAGGACCTTTATGACACACTCCTTGCATTGTGGCAGCAGGGTATAATACAAACCTCAATATCCCCATGTAACAGGGCCATATACACAATTAAAAAGGCAAATTAATAGGTCTGGATAATCATAAAGGATCTCTGCCCCCTGAACAATGTGGTTGAGGCAGAGTGTCCACGTGTGCAGAACCTTGCTACAATATTATGCAACATTGATATGATATGATACGTCATTTGTAACACGCCAATACACAAGTGTTTCAAGGCGCGACGAGGCAAGGAAGGGGGAACAGAGGGTGGACAGAGACAACGATCTTACTAGGTCAAGTGACAATGAGATCGTGCAAGTGCAGTGGAGGGGGCAGGACAAATGTGCCATGGGAAATGGGAGGGGAAGTGCTGTAGATGGGATCAAAATAATAACAAGAAGTGTGGCCAGCAGGTGGCAGGTGCAAGGGTAAGTACTGACAGCAGGTGTCCAAAAGTGCAAATAGGGGGGACTGTAGGGTTACAGACGCATCCCCAAGTGTAGGGGTTGCTGGGAGGCAGCATGGGTGTGCAACAGGGCGGGCAGGGTACTGGTCCCAAAATCAGAGGGTAGTCAAGTGACCAGTGCAGTATCAGACAGGAAATTAGCAGGCGAGAGGAAGAGATAAGGCAGAAGCAAAGAGGAAGGCCTTGAGGTGCTTCCGGAACCTGAGATGGTTCTCCTCATGTTTCAAAGAGACTGGGAAGCTGTTCCAGAGGGAGACCCCAGCTGAAGAAAGAGATCTACAACCAACTAATTGCTTGGAGAATCGACTAACCCTGAGGGAGTTGCAGGTGGAGGAGCGAATAGCTTGAGTAGGAAGGTATTTACAAAGAGAGAGTTGGAGATATTGAGCACCCAGGCCCCAGAAGGCCTTGTGGACAAAGCAGAGGGTCCTGAACTTAATCCTTGAAGCCACTTGGAGCCAATGCAGAGATTTCAGTGCTGGAGCGTTACAATGCCTAGACTTGAGGCCAAGGACAAATCTTGCAGTCCTGTTCTGGATGTGTTGCCGAGGGCGGAGAGTTGAAGCAGGCAGATTTAGAAAGAGGCTGTTGCAGTAGTCAAGCCTAGAGAAAACCAGAGCTCTAGAGACAGTGAGCTTCTGAGGGAAGGAGGGGAATAGAAGAATATCTCTGAGGAGGTCCAGTTTGTAGTTTGCATTCTTAGAGATGTCAGAGATGAGATGAGAAAAGGAGAGTGTGGAGTCGAAGATGACTCAGAGGTTCTTAGCCTTAAAGGTGGTAGAAGGAAGAGGGACACGGGAGGCCGAACAGAGAGGGACAGGAAAGGAGGGTGCAGGTGTTCCAATGAGGGAAATCTCTGTCTTACTAGCTTTAAGGCAGAAATCGTTGGCAGACAGACAGTCAGAGATGAGAGAAGGAGAAGAGTTGGCAGAGGGAAGCCTGAAAGCGAGCTGAGTGTCATCATTATAGCACTGAAAGTTGGAGCAGAGAGTGGCAATGCGGTGGGCGAGAGGTGCCAGGTATTGGTTGAACAGCCAGGGAGAGAGGTTAGATCCCTGGGGAACACCAAAGGTAGAGAGTGAGATAGAGGAAAGGAAGGACCCAAGTTGGACCTTGTAGTGTTGATCAGAGAGGAATGAGGTTAGTCAGGCCATGGCCCGATCAGTGATACCCAGGTTATCACAGAGGCGATTGAGCAGGATGGCATTGTTGACCGTGTCAAAGGCAGAAGAGAGATCAAGTAAGATGAGGACAGAGTGGAGATTAGAATCAATCTTCACAGATGGTCAGGAGAGCAGTTTCTGTGCTTCTGGCTGCTCTGAAGACATAACGGATTATCATGGATAAAACCAACAGATTCAGTGTGAAGATTAAGCTGAGAGATGGCCAGCTTTTCCAAAAGTTTGCCCAGGAAAGGAGTGATGGAGATTGTGCAATAGTTAGCCGGGCAGGAGGGGTCGGCTGAGATTTTCTTGAGAAGAGGGTTCACAAGAGAGTGCTTCAGGGGGGAATGGAAGGCATCAGTGGCGAAGGAGTGGTTTCAGAAGTCATTCAAGCAAACACAAAATATTTTACAGTGATCGATCTCAAGAGCACTTTCTCTTCTATCCCATTACATCCCGACTCCAGATATCTCACTGTGTTCACTAATTGTGGGGTTTGATTTGAACACACAAGTTTACACCAGGGGTACTGTGAGTCCCCCAGTGTGTTCAACAGGGGGATCTAGATGTATATGAGCAATTTACAGGTACTTAGTATCATGATACAGTATGGGGATGAACCCTGCTATGCAGTGTGACAGAGGACGAGTACAGGGCAGATTGCATTCTTCTTTTGATCCTGATAGCAGACATGGGGCATAAGGTAGACAAGGCAAAGCTTTAGTACTGCTAGGAAGAGGTGTTGTACATAGGACAGGTAATAGCTACAAAATGCTGAAGGATAACACCAGAAAGAGTAGAAGCAATACATAGGACCCCTCCACCGCATGCACTGAAAGAGATGCAGCAGTTCTTAGGACTGTGCAATGACTGCAGAGCATGGATATTTGACTATTCAATCTGCTCAAAGCCCCTCCCCCAAGCACACAAAGAAGCCCAAAAGGTTAAGGGCCATATTAAATTGACCTCAGCGATGAATGAAAATGTTGCTGAACTCAAGGATGCACTGACACATGCCCCAGTGTTAGCAACACCCAACTATAAAAAAGGTCTACTTGTTCTCATATTCTGACTGTAAGGTGATGACGGCTGTCCTCAACCAGAAAAAGCCAAAAGGGCACAAGCCCTTGGCTTACTACAGCATTCTTTTAGACTTAGTGAGGCAAGGTCACTTGACTTGCGAACAAGCACTTGTGGCAGCAAAGTTTGCGATACTTGCGAAATCAAAATCCACACTAACTACCCAAAGGACCTCGAGATACGAGGTGATACTGACAAAACCAGCAATTGAGGTTGTTAGATGTGATGTGGTGAACCCAGCAGAGTTCATAGCACAGCCCACAATCCCGGGAGAATATGTTCACGACTGTGCATCCTATATGGACAGTATGGAAGGAAACCCCCAGGTGAAGGAGCAAGTAATAGAGGCGGGAGATATGCTCTTTGTTCACGGCTCATCGGCGATAGATTATAGCACAGGATGCAGGCATACGGCTGCTGCAGTGGTGGGTCACATAGGGGAGAGTTTCACATTTTCTTGCAGGTGCAATTGCCAGCTCATTATTCAGCAGAGGCGACAGAACTAGTGGTCGCAATAAGAGCATTTACAGCGTTGCTCTGGGTACGAATCGAGGTGCGGCTTGACACGGCTTCCTTGTTCGTGTATGCACGCCCTATGCACGCCGCAGGGTCCTTTCCTCTAATGGACCGCGGAGCGGCGGTAAAGCGGCGGAGGAGCGGCTGGTTTGGATACGGACGCTGCTGAGTTCCGTGGCAGCAAACGAGTTACTGCGTGACCCTCTGTCCCCCTATGCCCACGGGAGCCACTGTGCTGGCGGAGTGGTGAAAGGATGGGGACTGTGACCACAAACCCAGTGAGGGGGGTGCAGGAGCTGAATAGGGAGGCGGGGTACCCTGCTCTCCTGCTGACTCCCATACACACGGGATCTGGTGGTACAGCACTACGGGGGCTTTGCTGCTAATATTGGAGGTGAATGGAGAGTTGTGAGGCATATTCCTGGGGCTGCATCCTAAGCACTCCACATCTGATCCTCACATAGTGCCCATTGAGGTTCATTGGTCACTATGTATGCGTCTGTCAGCACAGTAAAATCAGAGTGCTAACTGTGATAACACAATAAATTGGTGGAGAGTCCCTGCTCCCTATTAACCGCCGGTTGTGCGCAAACCTCCACCTACCTTGATCAGTGGGGCATTCGTGGGAGTATTGTTGGATTCCATACTCGTACCACGAGACCATTTTGTTAAACTTGAGGAGTGGGGCCAGTGCTGCCCAATATATTCAATTGGGCCTCAAGGTCATACGCACAGGAGACTGCGGGCTTAGGCCTTTGATCCTGGGCGTGTTGTGTTATTGTGAGTGTTGAGCAATCCCTCTGGCGCCAGGTGAGAGGGATTGCCTGGACAACGGTGGCTAATCCCTCTCCATTATCTCAGGGGTAAAGGGATTGATAATTCTCCTCCAGTAATCTCTATACCTTTTTCCTGATATTGTACTTCGTGATATCTAAGTGCGGAGGGCGCTACTTGGTGAAAACCCATATGCCTCCGAAGAAGAGAACTACACAGTCAAAGTACAATCTTAGAGGAACCAAGGGAATGGTGACAGCTAAGAGTCCCTCGAACAATCCTTCTGTGCGGGTAAAACCCAGAAAGAAAGCTAAGAACGACATACCTGCGGACCAGGGAATGATCACCGAGTTCTTTCCACAAAACCCACTTCCTGAAACTAATTCTACCACTATTGAGGAAGTCTTGGCTCCCGTGCCCTCTAATGTAGGGTCCATATCTGCCTCTAATTATGATGACATTGACAATAACTCACTATTGGAGTTATGTCTTAACATTCAATGGAAAATGACTCCTGCCCCAAGATCGATACCTACCAACATGGACTGCTCCAATGCAAACAAGCAGAGAAATATTCCATTTGTATCCCTTACTCCAGTTGAATCCATGGGCAGAATATCAGCATCACCGAACTTGGCAATGGCTTCTATGGAAGATAGCCCCGTAGCTGAAAGTGAATGCCTGGCTGATACTTATCCGGGGGCGACAGAGATTGCTGAGATCCAGTCCTCAGTTGCATCACTGCAATTTGCCCTTAAGGTTTTACTGAAAATGACAGGGAAAACCGTAGAGATGGCCGTGAGAGAGAAAGTAGAGGGAACTGCTGAAGTTGATCAGTCAGCAGAGTCCAATCTCTCGGAAGCCATAAAATTGTCTGATGTAATTGGAGAACATCATTCTGAAGAGCTACAAAGCCCGGGGGTGGAGACAGACAAAGAAAACGAAGAACCATTCTTCTAGCGTAAGCTACGCAGAATGGCTAGGAGGGCGGCTGGGATTAAAAGATCTAAAGAAATGGCCCTCCCCAAGCCTGTTAAGAAATCCGCTGGACATCCCTCAAAGAAAGCCAAAAAACGGGCAGCCAGAGCAAACAAAAGGAAGAACAGTGGCGAGGCTGCTTGACTAGTTGGCTAATATCTGAAAGAGAAAAGATGATTGAGCCTGAGGAGGTGGAGGATATATGTGAGGGGGAGAATCTGAGTGAAGGGCCAGTGATTGTGGACAAGGACAACCCCGGGAGTCCATTAGAGTTATCAGCAACATCTATCATAACTCGTCCCACCGAATCTACATCTACCACGGAAGGAAATCGTATATGTCTGATAAAGAATTTATATCTAAGTGAAAACTCAAAATGGCTCTCTCACTCAGAATTGCTAATTAGACTGAGCTATGTACCGCAAATGGGGGTCCTCAAGTCAGACGATTTCCAATTCGTGGAACCATTAAAAGGCCCTAATCCTCAGGTCTCAGCATTGCATTGTAAGTTCCTATCTACCGCGACATTGTTAAGGAACTATAAGACCGAATTGAAAGCGGTTGATGTGGAGGTTGATGCCGATCTAAATGAACCAGATCTAAGACAACTGCCCGCAAAGCTAGATCTGACAGTTGAAACTAACCTCCGCCCCAATTTCTCTGAAGGAAAAAATGTGGACATTTCAGACATACAACAAGTATTAAAACGGCTAGCGGGTTCGCTACCTGAAGTGCTGTTAAAGCAATGAGATATAAATATTCTGTCCTGGAACTGTAGGGGTTTTTCTCATTTGTTGTCAACCGAGGGCTCTATTAAGATTCTGGATAAACATAGCTGTTTCTGCCTTCAAGAAACTTGGGCAATGGAGCCATTGATTTTGTATGGCTTTGTCATTTATCAAATGGCAGCTAATAAAGGTACAAAGGGAAGACCCTATGGCGGACATATTACAGGGGTAGCTAATATGTTTGGTTCTAAATTAGTGAAAACCGACTGTCCCAGCAATATGATGGCAGTTGAGGTTGATTATAAAAACCATACAGACAGGAAAGGATCACTTTCTCACTTGGAGACTTCAACTGCCACATGAGCAGTAATATAGGGAAGTCCTATAACCATAAGTTAAAAGCTAAAAACTATATGCAACACACCAAAAAAAATGATCCTGAAGGCCGAGGATGGAAACATTTGTTTGATCTATGGGACATTGAAATGCTTAATGGTAAAACCGTGAGCAACTCTCCAGGTAATCATACCTGGTCCAATGGCATTTCGAGTAGTACCATAGACTACATTTTTGTTTCCCCTAGATTGTATGAGATAGTGGAGGATATGCAAATAACCCCTAATGAGTGGAGTGATCATGCTACACTCATATGCAAACTGAATATCGGGACAAAAGCCCCACCTAGTACTAACATGGGTAACATCATGCCAAATAAAGCTGGCACTAGGATCAGTTGGTCGGACAAAAATGTCGCTTTTGCTGTGGCAGCTTTGGCTAATAATGATCTAAATTTGTTATCGAACTTCCAGGAGATGTCGAGTGATGCCATTGAAAACTGGATCTGTGCTTTTGTTGAGAAACATGCGGTCTGTCATATGGGGTCTATGATTAGCTGTGGTAGGGAAAAGCCGCCCTTTGATAAAGTTATTAGAAATCTGAAGAGAGAGTGTAGAGCGGAACTCCGGCTGGCCAAGAGACAAGCTTACCCTTCAGACCTATATTTTATCAAGGTTAGGAGCGTCAAAAACTGATATAGAGCTATGATCGAGGCCAAATGTAAATCAGATAAAATTATGTCCTGGCAAAGATTAGTAAACACGATCTGTAAAGGTAAAACTCGTAATATCTGGGCTTTGCTGGGCGATGCGTGAGGTACTGTACAAGGTACACTAGTCAACCCTATTAATGCTGAAACATGGATAGCTTTTCTCGAAAATAGGAATTCCAAGGTAGATATAGAGGAACCCTATACATTGATTAATAGGCCGTCAAATCCTCCAATTAATGTGACATATCAAATGGTGCTGAATACAATCTCAGAATTAAAATCCTCCCGAGCCACGGGCCCGAACGGCCTAGCAAATATTGTGATGAAGTCGCACCCTGAATTCTGGGCATCCCTGTTAGCTATAATGTTTAAAAAGATCTTAAACGAAGGGAAAATACCCCGATCTTGGCAAACAGCAGTGCTTATAACAGTCTTTAAGAAGGGTAATCGAGCAGATCCTAGCAATTATAGATTGCTCTCAATGCTGGATGTCACGGGTAAAATATTTGCCTCACTCCTTTTAAAGGAGTTGCAGCTCTGGGTAGAGCAATCTGATATACTTTGTAAATTCCAGAGTGGCATTAGGCAAGGGTATTCCACGGCACACAACATCATGGTGCTGGACCTTTTGAGAACACGAGCCAGATCAGGAGGGCAACCACCATTATATGCGCTCTATAAGGACTTTTCGGCGACATTCGACTCTATTCCACAAGAGGCCCTCTGGCAGAAGTTAAAAGCAATGGGATGCCCGGAGGGCCTGACTTATTATCTCAGACTACTCCATCAGAATACATCTGCTAAAGTAAAATTAGATCAGGAAGGACACACTACTAGAAGTGTGTTCCAAAATAGGGGGGTCAAACAAGGTTGTGTCACAGCCCCGCTGATCTACAATATGTACGTACATGACATCCCTGAGGCCATTAGGGCTGCGACAAATTGCCCACCGAAAATAGGAGACTCCATATGTCCTGTCCTTGCCTATGCGGACGACCTGGTTATACAGGACCACACTGTTAGTAGACTACGAATGTCAGCCGTCGCGCTGTGGGAATACGCCGAGAGGAATGGCCTTAAAATTAATTTGGAAAAAACTAAGGCAATGAGATTTACCAACAAGAACACCACTCGTGTGCAGCTCAGAGTTGGTTCAGATATCATTGCCTATTCACCTCATTATCGCTACCTAGGTATATAATTTGAGAGTATCGGCGACTATGGATTCTGCAAACAGTCAGGCAATGTAAAGGCAACCCAACTGACTGCACTGTTCCATAGATTTACAGTAAATCAGGGTGGATTCACTATCTGGGGTACGCGACAACTTTACGTGCAGGTATTATCCCCTATGATCACCTACGGTCTGGAAGCCCTCCTCAACCTGGACCTGAAATGGTTGCAGGTGATTGAGGGGAAATTCTGGCGCTCTATCCTGGGCCTACCACCGGGAATCCCAATGGCAATATTAAGATTGGAACTGGGGCTGACCTCATTGAAAGCTATAGTACTAAAAAAGCGAGCCCTACTCTACCTGAGAATGAGTGGTGAGACTAAGAATGGGCTACTTAATGCGGTCTACCTAGAGATTTCGAAGGATAAATCCTCGTGCCCCTTGAAGGACCAAATGTCTAAATTCCTGATGACCATTGGGTGGCAATTTAGGGTGGGCAGTGTCACTGTAGAAATACAAAGGGCTCTGGTCAAACGCATAGAGCTCTGGAATTGGCTGGAGAATTACGCTCATCTCCAGAAGCTGAAAAGCTATCAGTTTGTCCAGTATAGACTGTATAATTATAAAAATCCGCAGTATAAAAATCCGCAGAGCTATCTCAATTTATGCCAGGATAGGAGACTTAGACGTTTTATTTTACTTCTAAGGCTAGAACAACTACCTACTTTAATGGTCACGGGCAGAAAAGACATGATCCCCCCAGAATTACGGCTGTGCCGGTTATGTAAAGGATTGAATCAGCTAGAGACGGCCAGACATGTGTTGACTGAATGTCACAAAATGTTAAGTACCATAAACCTTGGCTTGGGTAATCTTGTGCATAACCAAGGTTATATTAAAGAGGAGCTATTTTGGCATCACTGTATTCATTCCAACAGTATAAGGCTCCTGATGGCATTGTACAATGTTTGGCTGAAGGTGGAAATTAGCCTTAACATAACCATATAGGAGGACATAAAGAGGAGTTGATATATAGCCATCGTTGAAATCCAAGAGGTGCTGTTGGCCATTATAGGCCCCTATTTATATAGGAATTGTAACAATGCTAAAATTAGATTGATATCCCATTTGAAACTCTCAGTGGAGAATATGTGGTAGTATGTGGCAAGATCTGGTTTCAGAACTATTGTAAATGTGAACCTAAAATGAAGATGTTTTATATGGTTTTTACGATATGTATATCCAGAGAATTTAATGTTTTGCCTTCCTTGGTATTATTATTATTATAAGAGCATTAGGCATTTCACAGGGGCATGTGGTCAACCTGTTCTCAGACTCTGCATACATCACCTCACCAGAGCACTCAGGGTTAGCCTGATGGGAAAGAGGAGTGATGAGTCCCGGTCCAGCATGCAGAGCTGCTGGTGTCACTAAGTGAGGTACTGACATTGCCAGTAGAGGTAGCGATAATAAAGTGTGCCACCCACCCAGGTGGTCTGAACTAATGATATGGATAACAGAGCAGCAAAAGACACAGGCTACCTGCCCAAAGGCATGACCAAATTATATACAGGTACAAAAAAGAATTTACCCATGCTGGCGCTGGGGTCTAAACGACCTGAGAGCACTGACACTTTGCAACCTTTCAATGCACAACCCATTATCCAGATAATTGAGCTGCAGGGAGAAACCCTTGAGGAGGAAAAAGAGCTATTCATACAAAGGGAGTGTTCTCTCTCGCCCACTGACTTTATGTGGAGACAGAATAGTAGTGAGAAACCAGTAATGTCCAGAAAATTACATAATTTTGCATTAGAACAAGTACATTTACCGGCCCACATGTCAAATTGCCCCAGAAATAAATGAAAGGTGGTTTGTGCCCAAGCTTTATAAATTAGTGGCTGACTTCACAGGCACTTGTATCATGTGTCAGAAATATTTGGCGGGACACATTGAAAACGTCAAAGCAATGCTGCGACCTTCAGCCACTTGCATATTGACTATGTTGATATCCAAGACAGTTGTCTATAGGTACATGCTTATCGTAGCTTGTCCTTTTTCAAATTGGCTTGAAGTGGGACCCTGTGCCCACAATGATGCAAAATTAGTTGCCAGATTTTTGGTATGGAAGGTATTTCCAAGGGGGGACATATGTGGTGACTTGAGGTCAGACAATGGGCAACACTTTGCCAAATATCTCTTCAAGGAGGTTACAGCTCATTGTACGACCCACAAGCCAACAGCATAGTAGACAGATTAAATGGCTTTTTAAAAGAACACATAGCAAAGCTGACACTGATGCTTGGAAAAAACTGACTTCACTGTTCACCACTTGCTTTATTTGTCTTATGTAACTCACCTGGTGTGGATCATCACTTGACTTTGCATGAAATTGTTACTGGCAAGAGAATGCATGTGCCTCTCACTCCTGCATGTACAATTGTGGATGCTAACAGCTTGCCCCATATCTTTATGATATGATACGATATGATAGTTTATTTATATAGCGCCTATACACAATGTGTTTCAAAGCGCTTCAAGGCAAGGGAGGGAACAAGGGAAAAAACAATGACATTCTTACAGGCCATGAACAGTAAGGATGTTAAATTAACTATCATACTCGGCTTGACGACATTTCAGATAGTGCAAGAGCTAAAACATAGATAAGGAAGGGAGGGGGAGAGTGGGAAGGAAATGGAAACAGACAGGCGACTACCGTACTAGGCCTGACGGCATTTCTGGTAGAGCCGGAAAAAAAACAAGAGGTGAGGGAGAGGGGTGCAGAAAGGTAGGGGAGGAACAAAACAAGCGACTATCATATTAGGCCTGATGACATTTCAGATAGTGCTGGAAGGGGGTTGGGGAGGAAAAAAAAACAGTAAGGGGAGGGAGGAGGAGACAGATGAGGTTGCTATCATACTAGGTCCAGGGACAATTCTGATAGAGTAAGTGCATAGAAGAAAGTAAGGGGAGGAGATAGGAAAAGGGAGAAGGGAAAGGAGGAGAGAACAGAGAGTTAGCAGTCAAAAGAGTGGAGAAGCAAGAGGGGAGAGTGAATGCAATTGCAGAAGTCAGTAGTAACACATAATGTTGCAAGCCAGGATACAAGATAAAGATGGGAACAGCATGATTCAGGGCCACCATGAGTACAAGATGCAAAAGAAGTTCAGTATGAGAGTTGAGAAAGGGTGACGCACCATGAATGAATGAAGTCCATAAAAGTCAAATCCAGCATTGTCCACAAGACGGTGATGGTGAAACCAGAATGTATCAGGACAGACTCCTGCAAAAGTAGGCTTGAGTGGGGTGAGGTGGGAGCAGGGTAGAAGAATCAAGCAAAACAGGCAACATCTGTGTGCGAGAATGGGGGGGGGCATAAGGGAACATCACGGGTGGGCCAGAGGGAGTAGCACATGTTGGTGCATGCCTACCTGCTGTCTGAGAAGGGGGTCGGGCCCTGAGTCCTCCTGGTCCGAACAGGTCCAAACAGGAATTCCCCTTTTCTTCGTCTGCCCTTCACTTAGGACGCCTGGGTGAGAGACACCCTTGATCTAATAGTTAGGAGCAGGAAGGAAGAGGCAGGGCTAAGAAGGTGGGTGGTGCTTGCTAAGTGGTGAAAAAGAGCATCAAACAGGAAAGCACCAGGTGGGCGGGGCTTGCTGAGTGGTGAAAAAGAGCAGCAAACAGGAAGGCACCAGGTGGGCGGGGCTTAGGCCAGGTGACATAGATCCACTTGCACCTACTTCCCATCTGCAAACGAAAAGAGGCTGGAGGGCTCCTTAAGTAAGGAAAAAGAGTGGAAAACAGGAAGGCACCAGGTGGGCAGGACTTGCTAAGTGGTGAAAAAGAGCGGCAAACAGGAAGGCACCAGGTGGGCGGGGCTTGCTAAGTGGTGAAAAAGTGTGGCAAACAGGAAGGCACCAGATGGGCGGGGCTTGCTAAGTGGTGAAAGAGAGCGGCAAACAGGAAGGCACCAGGTGGGCGGGGCTTGCTAAGTGGTGAAAAAAAGCGGCAGGCAGGAAGGCACCAGGTGGGCGGGGCTTAGACCAGGTGACTTAGATCCACTTGCACCTGCTCCCCATCTGCAAAGGAAAAGAGGCTGGAGGGCTCCTTAAGTAGGGAAAAAGAGCAGCAAACAGGAAGGCACCAGGTGGGCAGGGCTTGCTAAGTGGTGAAAAAGAGCGGCAGGCAGGAAAGCACCAGGTGGGCGGGGCTTAGGCAATGGTGACCTAGATCCACTTGCACCTGCTCCCCATGGCGAAGAATACTGCATGTACCTGACAGAATATACAAATCTAGTTACGTATATATCTCATCTGGTGCAGCCACATCCAAGCTGGCCGGCCACAGAGACACCACCCACAGATACGCAAGGAGAAGTTGTTTTTCCACCAGCTACACCTCTCTACCCAGGTGACAGAATGTACATCAGGAAATTTGACAGGAAATGGAAAGAACCACGCTTTACCTTTGCACACTCGGTTGTCTATGCAGCACCAACTGCATTGAAGGTAACTAACAGAAAGGGATGGATTCACCTTTCTTACATTTGCCGAGACAACAACACCAGCACCCTCAGAGAAGAGGAATACAACTTGATGGAAAGTATAAGCCAACTTTCATTTTCTTTTTTCTCTGCTATTAGGTTTTACAGGAGGCCTGTGGAGGAGGTGAACGATTTGTCTCGCAATGGTGTTGGTAACAATAGAAAGCTGAAAGATAATGTACTATGTATGGTTTGTTCTGGCGTTTTTCTGTCGCTTTCTTTTCTTGAATATAAGAACAAAATATTTGTATTCATGCAGATGTATTTCATGATGCAACCGGCGGAAGGCAGGACACAGCTTCTGGCAATGTGTGGTATGATAATATGCTGCATGTGGAGCGAGAGAGGGCTGATGGCACTTGTTATATATGCTCTCTCATCCCAAACATCCCAGGGATGCCCAAACTTTTTCTGTCCCCAGAGGTGACAGAGGAGGAGCATAATGGACCTGTCAGTTTGTAAAATGTGAAGCCTTTTTCAGGGACAGACAGTGTCTGTTCACTGGATAGATGAAGGAGAAAATGTATATGCAGACTGCTACATACAGCAAGGGAACATGTTCAAACATGAGGCTATCAAGTACATAACATTAGAATATATAACAGATGGTGCAAGGAAAGGAGAACAACTGAAACAGTTTAAGTGGCACACACCAACTAGATGCCTAAAATCATCAAACGCAGGCCTTGGCAAAGCTTTGCCAATGAGAAGCATCAAAAAATGGAATGAACTACCTCTGTCCCTGAAACTTGACACTACCTACAACCAATTCAGGAAGAATCTAAAAACATTGTTATTCAAATAAATATCCAATTTAAGCCAACCCTCCCAATCTGTGAAATGTCCCATATTTGTTTCCATACTCTGTCCCGTTATCCTGCATTCTTGTCCTGTCTTTTTGTTAAGTGCTCCGATGCCTGCGGGCTTTAGCGCTATATAAATAAATAAATAAATAAATAAATAAATAAATAAATAAAACTGTTCACAACTAACTGCAGTGTGTACTGCAGAACACCTCAGACCCCCATCGCTGTGGAAAGGGCAGGAGCCCCCCACCACCGTCCAGGACCATCGCCGTGGAGAGGGCAGGAGCCCCCCACCACCGTCCAGGACCGCAGTGGAGACCTCGACTCGACGGAGGCGGCGCGGATCCCCTCTAAGGATCTGCAGCATCTTGCCATCGGCACCCCACCGCATCACAGGAGCCCCCTGCGCCTCCAGAGCCCTCGATCCGCTCGCGCCGACATTTTTCCCGATACAAAATGTCGGGCGCGATGCGGCCCGAAAGTGAGGCTGGGCGTTGCTCGTTGCCTAGCAACGCTGTGTAGGCAGCCCTTAAGGCCACACATCCGCCGGCAGGCGGAAGCCGGCGGCCACCCAAGGCCAACATAAGGCCGTCTGCCCGTTTGTCCCCCTCAGACCCCCATCGCTGTGGAAAGGGCAGGAGCCCCCCACCACCGTCCAGGACCATCGCCGTGGAGAGGGCAGGAGCCCCCCACCACCGTCCAGGACCGCAGTGGAGACCTCGACTCGACGGAGGCGGCGCGGATCCCCTCTAAGGATCTGCAGCATCTTGCCATCGGCACCCCACCGCATCACAGGAGCCCCCTGCGCCTCCAGAGCCCTCGATCCGCTCGCGCCGACATTTTTCCCGATACAAAATGTCGGGCGCGATGCGGCCCGAAAGTGAGGCTGGGCGTTGCTCGTTGCCTAGCAACGCTGTGTAGGCAGCCCTTAAGGCCACACATCCGCCGGCAGGCGGAAGCCGGCGGCCACCCAAGGCCAACATAAGGCCGTCTGCCCTGTTTGCCCCTGTTCGCTCCGGGGAGCTACTGTCACCGTTGGACCTCTAAGATCACACACATTCTCCTCATTAAGGTTACATTCGTTCCTGGATTAACGTGGATGATCAATTTCATACTAGGACATAATCAACGTGAGTACTGTCACTAGCTTTTCAATTGCTAATCTATACTAGTTACTATAGTGCTCTCCTGTTACCCATATCACTTGTTATGCCCTATGGCCAAGCTCAGCCACCCACTGTCCGATGCTGTGCTTTTTGATCGTCACACGGGTCTGACTCATGCTGTGCATGGTGTTGTGCCCCATGGTCGCCTACAGACCACCTTTGAAGTTGTGTTGTGCCCTATGGTCGCCTACAGACCACCTTTGAAGTTGTGTTGTGCCCTATGGTCGCCTACAGACCACCTTTGAAGTTGTGTTGTGCCCTATGGTCGCCTACAGACCACCTTTGAAGTTGTGTTGTGCCCTATGGTCGCCTACAGACCACCTTTGAAGTTGTGTTGTGCCCTATGGTCGCCTACAGACCACCTTTGAAGTTGTGTTGTGCCCTATGGTCGCCTACAGACCACCTTTGAAGTTGTGTTGTGCCCTATGGTCGCCTACAGACCACCTTTGAAGTTGTGTTGTGCCCTACGGTCGCCTACAGACCACCTTTGAAGTTGTGTTCTGCCCTATGGTCGCTTACAGACCACCTTTGAAGTTGTGTTGTGCCCTATGGTCGCCTACAGACCACCTTTGAAGTTGTGTTGAGTCCCCCCGCTCACAGCACCACCAAGTACACAATCATGCCCATAGCGTCCTGCAAGCTCACCGCTGCCGCCACCACGCTGCTCACCCTCCTCTCCACACTCACTACTCTCAAACTTTATCCTCCCATCCATCCCCTCATCCACACACCACCCAGCCCTCTCTTCTACCACAAGCATTTCGCTATTAAGGATATCACACCTGCCATGACAGATTGTACACCCTGTGTAGTAACTCTGCACAGACTAGAAAGACTTAGAGCGCGCACACAGACCCCAGAACTTAGCACACTAGCCATTCCCACGGAACTCAGAAACTATAGGCTGAGTTCCCGCACCACCTCCACACGCTGCCCCCGCACGGAATACCCACACACCCACAGTCCACCACCCACTAACCTAGCCACACCCTGCAATACCACTTCACAGAACATACCAGACACGACCATCACTCACACCTCCACAAGCAAACATCACACACCTCACATCAAATGTGCACTCCTCAATGTCCGATCACTCCCAGCTCATGCCTCTGATATCCATGACATTATAACCAGTAATAACATTGACCTGTTAGCCATCACCGAAACATGGTTACATGAAGCATCAGGCCCTGCCGTTACACTTGCACTACCACCGGGCTTCTCCATACTCAGACAAGATAGGCCAGAT
Source organism: Ambystoma mexicanum (assembly GCF_040938575.1). Lineage (NCBI taxonomy): Eukaryota > Metazoa > Chordata > Amphibia > Caudata > Ambystomatidae > Ambystoma > Ambystoma mexicanum. The sequence goes on along the minus strand of NC_090929.1, from coordinate 1,316,964,396 downwards.
CGAATAGGAGGCGGAGTAGCCCTCATCTACAAAGAGAACCTACAGCTCCGACCTATCAGTCACCCTTCAACCAACAACTCTGACCTCTTATCGGCCAAACTCACATTGTCACCCAACAGCACCATCAACATTCACCTACTATACCGCCCCCCAGGCAATTCCCCAGACTCCCAGGACAACATCTTACACATCCTTAGCAACAACATCAAAAGCTCCACCAAAACCATTCTACTAGGGGACCTCAACCTCGGATTTAATGATCCCAAGGACAAATCTGCAGCCACTCTCACCAAGGAACTCAATGACCTGGGCTTCATCCAAAAAGTAGAAAGTCCTACTCACATCAAAGGCCGCATACTTGACTGGATCGCAGACCATAACTGCCTCTCCTCTATCACCTCCAACTCCTCACTGCCTTGGACTGACCACAACTGCATAGAGTTCTCTATTCCTATCACCAAAAACCTTAAGACTCTGACCCCTGCCAGCGCTGCCCAAGTCAGAAGCTCAAAGAAACTCACAGAGGAGAACCTACGCCCATACCTCAATACCCCAGTGTTAGCCCCCCCATTCGCTAGTGACCCCAACATCCTAGCAGACATATATAAAGATGTCCTCACCAAAGCCATCAATCTAATAGCGCCACTTGAATGGAAAAAAGAAAAGAAATCCTTACACTCCAACTCCTGGTTTACTGAAGAACTGCACTCAATGCGATCCCACAAAAGAACAGCACTAAAAAACTGGCAATCTGACCCCTGCACCAATACCAAAAACATATTCAATTTAATCTCCCACCAATACAAGAGAGCTATCACCATTGCCAAAGCCAACGCCTTCAACACTCGTATCACCAATGCCAAGTCACACTCCAAAGAGATTTTCGCAATCTTTAACGAGCTCATCTCCCCCCCTAACACTCCAGATGAAATAATCAAAGATGAAGCTTGGTGTACCAGCATTCAAGCTGCCATGCTTCACAAAATTGACCTTCTCCAAAAGAAAATCAAAGACCACTGCAAAGCACTTCCTCACCAGACAGGAACCAAACCGACTAACACCCCACCCCCTTCCTCCAAGCCCACCATACCTGACTTCTCCTTCAGAGATGTCACTGAAACAGAAGTTATTAACCTTCTAACAAACCTCAAACCCTCCCCATGCAAAGGCGACATTTGCCCACCTAAACTAGTCAAAGACTGCGCAGACTGCCTTGCGCCGCTCCTCACGGCATTTATCAATGCGTCCTTTAAAACAGGCATCATCCCAGCCAACCTCAAAGAGGCTTGGGTCCGGCCTCTCCTAAAAAAACCAACTCTTGACCCCTCACAACCCAACAACTATAGACCAATAACCACTGTGCCATTCTTGCTGAAATTACTGGACAAAGCCGCACACTGCCAAATCCAACACTTTCTGGAAACCCACTCCATCCTCGGGACGAGGCAATCGGGCTTCCGGAAAGGACATGGCACAGAAACAGCCCTGGTAGATCTGAAGAGCCAGATCACCCAAATCATGGACAAAGGCAAACCGGCTCTTCTGCTTCTCCTAGATCTCTCAGCCGCGTTTGATCTAGTCGATCACAAGACTCTCACCTCCCACCTCACGCACTCAGCCAACTTCTCCAAAGAAGCAGCCGCCTGGATCACCTCCTTCCTCGAAGGTAGGGCCATGAAAGTCTTCTCGGACATCGCTAACGCCACACCGACGACAATCCACTGCGGGGTCCCTCAAGGTTCCTGCACTGCACCCACACTCTATAACTTGTTCACCAAGCCCCTCTTTGACAAACTTGACTCATACGGCATCACCTACACGAACTACGCGGACGACACACAAGTACTTCTACCCCTCTCAGGCTCATACAACGAAGACGCAAAGGCACTCCACACTATCTACTCCATCATCAAGGCATGGATGGCAATTAATGGCCTCTGCCTTAATGGTGACAAGACCGAAATCCTGATACTAGGTCAACAGAACACCTTAGACAAACTGGACAAACTGTACACCAACTTCTCAATTGACAACTCCATCATCCCCGTGTCCACAGCCGTCAAGACACTTGGAGTATACCTTGACTCTTCGCTATCTATGACTAGACAAGTCAGCGCTATCACTTCCGCATCCGCACACACCACCAAACTTATAAACGCCATCAAGCCCTACCTCTCTAAACCTAACTGCCTCTCCATAGCAAGGGCAACCATTGGAGCCAAATTGGACTACTGCAATGCTCTCCTAGCAGGCACATCAGCCAAAAACATAAATAGACTACAAATCACACAGAACAACGCTCTCCGGGCCGCTCTCAGTATCCCAAGAAGAGAGCATATCACCCAGGCCAGGCTCTCAGCCCAATGGCTCCCAGTCAAAGAACGGATCACCCTCAAAATCCTCACCCTCACTCACAAATGCCTCTCCTTCTCCGCCCCGCCCTATCTTTCAGATGCCATCCTCAAACCTTCCTCCACACGTCCCACTAGGACGCAATACGCTAACCTACTCTGCACCCCACGCATCAAAAAAGCCAAAGCTGGAGGTCTAGGTTTTCCCTACATTGCAGCACAGACATGGAACGCTCTCCCCTCAGACATCCGAACGGAAAACTCACTTCCCATCTTTCGCAGGAAACTGAAAACCTCGTTCCTGCTAAATAACTAGCAAACTCTCAGGAAGCCATGTAATTATACTGCCTTGCTATTGTATATATTTCCCCTGTAATTTATGCACTGCTTGTAACTACGGTTTCCTCTGCAACTAAGATGTCTGTAACAAGCGCCACGATGCCTCTGGGCTGATGTGCGCTCAACAAATTTGAATAAATAAATAAATCTCCCCGGCATGACATTCCATGATGCCATGCAAGGCCATTAATGAGGGTACAGTGATCAGTAATCCATGATGGTAAATGGGAGGGGTGAATGGTGCAGTGTCGAGCAGAGGGATTAGTAGGATTGAGAGAGATGGGGTTGCAAAAATAAATTATAGCTGCAGGATAGTATGAACAAATATATACATGCATTGACCTGGATAGATGAGGTACATAACCGTTCCACATAACACCTCTTACATGATTTTTCTTTACGTTTCTGATCCACAGTAAACATATCTGGGGGCCAAGATGATGAGCATCCCAGCAGAGCGGAACAGCTGCAGTGATGGACCATTGGTGGGCATGTGGGACCGAGGTGTATGCCCAATTGCCTCCTAATTGGGGGGACTATGTGCCCTCGTCATGCTTCATGGCCCCGCCCTGGCAGTGCCTCAAGCAGATCTCATGCCTTTGAACAAGCCCCAGGCAATGTTGAAAAGAAAAATGAAGGAGGAAGAAAAGGCATAAGACGAGTGGGGGCATAAATTGAACAGGAGGCGGTGCAGCAGCAACTACTGCTCAGAAGCATCATCACAAGGTCTGGAAGCCAGCCCATCCCACTTCCAAGTATTATCAAAGGTTTCCATTTTCTTCACATCCCTTTTGCTCCCTGGGGCCCAAACAGCCACTAACACAAAGTGGCTACAAGTGACACATTATGAAGTGCTACAGCTAGCAAACTCGACTGATAAGGGACTCAATGAGGTGAGGGAAGAGCTTTGTGTGGTAAGACTAGTGATATTTCAGAATAGCTACATGTTTGATATAATAACAGAAGAGTGGCAGATGCCACAAAATAGGCAGCAACTGCTACACCGTGTACCCAGCTTATGATACAGGCAATGGGACAATGACCAAAACCATTGAGGAAATTCACACAGTCCATGAGAAAATAACGAGAGCAACAAATGCTGTATCCTCGGACAGTTGGTTTGATTCATTGCTTCCCTGGGTCCCCACGTGGTTGGTGAACATATTTCGGGTGCTCATCACCTTCTGTGCGGGCCAGATGATATAGCAACATTGAAAAGGTAAAAAGGGGAGAAGATGCTATATAATGTCCAAGAATGTTGGTGGGGAGGAGGGTAAAGCACAGGGTAAACAAGTGAATGCCACACAACCTTGAGAAACCGAGTGTGATCCACAGGCAGTACTTACAGTGTTGCCTGCAAATGTGGACGAGTATGATGCTTTATGGGTGGCATACTCAGCCAGGGGGCAGGCATGTATGGTAATAGACCCATCTCTGAGGGAACATGGGGAAGAAGGGGGCACATGAACAGGGTAATGAGGTTATGGCAATTTCAAATTACTCCTTGGCAGATGGGCCTGGTAAGATGGTGGTGAGATGAGGGGGTGAGCCGGGAGGGGACCAAAGATCGAGAGAGTTAGTTTTGGTGTCCCTAGGGTGCAACAATGTTTAGTGTTTTTGCCAATATCCACGGGACACCTCATTGGTTGAATGGCCTGTGAATGTCTCCTCATTGCCAAGCTCAGGTTGTCTTGTGTGTCTCATGAGAACTGGTACCGGCCGATTAATAAAGTTCCAGTGGTCAGTACAATTATGTAATGTAATGAAGGTCATTTTGGGGTGGTTTAGGAAGGTTTGTGACATCACGAGGGGTGGTGTTTGACAGTGTCGGTAAGGAGGGCATGCTCGAATCAGGAGTAGGTAATGCATGTTTAGCTATAGGGGACTGATGTAGTTCCACCAATACGCTTTGTAGAATGGTTTTACTAACTGATACAATTCTTGTTATGATAACTATGTGAGGAAGGGATAAAAGAGTGCACACAATAGGTGGTGTCGACAGCTCCCTCATTCAGTTCTGCTCTGCTGTGCTGTTTGAATTGTGCTCTCCCAGCTGTGTCTGGACCTGTAGTAAACCAGTGTTACTTCTTGCTTGGTGTATGCTCCTATTTTTCAATTACTTTGGTGTTTCAGTTGTTATTTGCCTTTAGAGGATCCCTGATACAATCATACCCCAATACCACCAAGACACTCTTCCTCCTTCAAAACAGCACACTACAACCAACTCACTCTTCATCCTCACAGCCCTCCAACACCACCATGTCACTCTTCCTCTTTGCAGCCCTCCACTTCACATCACTCGGTCTTGTCACAGTACCCACTATCACCAACTCACTATTCTTTGTGAGAGTACCCCACTACCACCAAGACACCCTTACTCATAGCCGTACCCCACTACCACCAAGTCACTCTTGCTCATCATCTTACCCCACTACCATTAACTCACTGTTCCTCGTCACCACCCTGCACTACCACCAACTCACTCTTCCTCGTCATATTCCACCCCTGCCACTACTTTACTCTTTCTCATCACAGGACCCACTACCACTCGCTCACTATTCCTTGTGACAGTACCCACTGCCACAACTCACTCTTCCTTCTGACATTACCCCACTGTCACCAACTCACTCTTCCTCGACACAGTACCCCACTACCACCAACTCACTCTTCCTCATCCTAGTTCCCCACTAACCCCACCTCACTCTTCCTCATCACAGCTCACCATTACTATTCCCTTCCTATCTAGTGGACACAAAAAAGATGAAATACTTGATAACCCCAGTGTTAAACAGATATTGATAACAAATGATTAGACATCATTTATGTTTACTGTAAAAAAAGATAAAATTACAGGTGGTTAAAAGCATAGCATCAGAAAAACCTTGAAATTCAGTGAAAAAACAATAGTTGGTGGACAGTTAAACGGAATAAATTCAGTGCAGCAAAACCTTTGAAGTTCAATGAGAAAACGTTAGTCGAACCACCGTTAAGGTGAAACAATCTGATGCTACAACAACCTTGAAATTCAATGAAAAAAGCTTTAGTTGAAGAGACATTAAGGTGCTGATTGAATGCAAAAACACCCCAGAAATTCGGCAGGTGTTTGAAGTTACGCCACCTTAACAATGAGGCACCCATTGTAATGTACCTAAACACACTGATGACATCCCAAATGACTTCACTGGGGCGAATGAGCCATAGGAGGAACATGAGGATGATGACAGTGTAGAAAAAGACCCTGAGACGTCAGGCGGCCATGAGGTATCTTGACAGTTATTCATAACTATTGGATCCATTCCAAAAGGTCAGGCTGCTCAAGTGTGTTGTACTGAGAGTGGAGTCACACACAAACACTGCCAAAAATGGACATTCCACTTGGCCACCCTAAGACAAGCTGTTGCTTTCATGCAAAATCAGACTTCCCCTATATTGTCATCACCTTCCACCTGTGCCCAGGCGTGAAACATTGTATTTGGGCAAAGAGTTCCTGCTGCTACATCACAGCTTATACAAGAGGGAGTTGACCCATACCTTTAGCCGACAACTGTCCTTTGTTTAAATTGTGGTGCACTCATTTGCAGGAGGAGCAAATTCATAGTGCCTTCAAGGTGGACGTGAAGGCACATAAGAAGAATTGTCCCTCCCGTAATTTAGCACTCCAAGTGCTCCAGTCTGCCCCTCCTCTTCAGATCTTCTTATCCTGTTTAGGTGGTTGGTGTGTCCCTCCCTACGAAAAAAAGAAAATCTACCAAAAAAAAACATAAACAGAAAAGAAAAGGTTCCAATGAGAAACCATCCTTTTATAGTTCAAAAGTAGACTAATTCAAATGATGTAACCCCCTGTGTACTCCTCTATGCTGTGGACACGCAGAAATGACTGTGGACTTGATGATCAAAAAACAGAAAGGAAGCTATGTCACAAGTCCCTTTTTAACTTTTGAATGTAGGTTCTTATAAAATAGCCTATTGAGTATTGCAAGAATGGATTACCAATATCTACAGGTGCTAGTTTGAGGGTTCGATTTGTCACTGTATATTGGTTAATGTAAATATGATTTCTCACAAAACGTATGACGGGAGCAACATGCAAGACGACATGGAGCACCCCAGGTTCGAACCCCGGGTCCGGGCTTAGAAACATCTAGGTATTAAGCACATTAAAAATCGCCTATCATTTAAATAACCTATCATATCAAATGGTGTCTGAATATTGCAGAGAAAACATTAATTTCCAAGATTTGTAAAATGAATTCAGTCCATCATGTCAAATTTTAGCATTTTCAAAAGATACCATACCAAAAGCTTGGAGAAAAGCACAAATAGATTAATTAACATTATGCCAGGCTATTTCAATTCGTGGATAACATAGTTTTGACCTTATCCAGTCTTGTCACTGCGTAATTCAAGAAAAACAAACATGGTTTGTGGAAAAAGATTCAACAAAGCTCTTAATATATCTTTCATGGCAAACTGCAAAGATGTTCCAGTAACATACCCTGAACTATTACCTCCACAATGAACAATGATCATGTTTGGGTGTTGGTAATTCACTATATCCTGAAACATAGGTAAAACTTGATTCCACTTTATATTATAAATCCATACAATAGCACCGCCAAATTTTCAAAACGAAGATCATGTGAGATATCAAGCTGCTTTCCATACATCTCCATCCAGCAAATGCAGGAATCTCCAATTACCCAAACCGCCTTCTTGTTGAGCTTCATGCTTTTAGCAATGCAACAAAGAAATGAATCAGTTGCTGTACTTTCCAATCCAGTAAAACTACTCCTCCACAAACTGAAAGTGTGTTCAGCTGTGCCTTCTGATGTCTATGGACACCCAGGTATCCACAAGCGCTGCAGTCCTTGTGCTGTGATTTAGATCTTGCTAATTTTATTCTGAAAATAATCACATGGGAGTGACATGTGCAGATCTCTCACAGTACCTGACTGATTTGCATATAGCTGGACATGTGCAAAGGCACAGTCTAAAAAACAGTGGTGTGGAATGTTGCCCAGAGCAGTACCAGTGGTTAAGAATTATTCAAAACCTTCCAACCATCACCTTTGTGGTTATAATTTGTCTCACTGTATTAGATAGGGTATGTCCAGATGTGGGCCCCTTGCTCTTTACAACAAAGGGAACCAAGCTGCACCTCACTCATAAGGCCCAATAAGGCCGAAACATGTCTGGGTTTGCTTTTGTTTCCATGCAGAGGGGACCTGGCCTAGCATTTCGCGCTGGGCTGCTTCCATTGGTGGCAGCACCTGTCTGATTTGCATATAGCTGGACCCCTTTTGCAATGGTACAGATGGGCTACAAAATGGGGGTGTGGAAGGCCTGCCCAGAGCAGTGCCAGTGGTTATGATTTATTCAAAACACTCCAACCATCACCCTTGTGGTTAGAGCTCTCACAGTACCCCACAACAAGTGCACATAGCCCATCCATCCGTGCTTTTCCATTTGCATCTTCAGACAAGTTTGCTTAAACCATCAAGTCCCAGAATGGAAAGCAAACATTAGGAGTGACTAAACTAATCATTACAACATGGACCAAAATTGTGCTCTCCCAGCAGTGTCTGGGCCTGTAGTAAACCTGTGTTACTTCTTGCTTGGTGTATGCTCCTTTTTTTCGATTACTTTGGTGTTTCAGTTGTTACTTGTCTTTGGAGGATCCCTGATACAATCGTACCCCACTACCACCAAGACAATTCCTCCTTCAAAACAGCACACTACAACCAACTCACTCTTCCTCCTCACAGCCCTCCAACACCAGCATGTCACTCTTCCTCTTTGCAGCCCTCCACTTCACATCACTCGTTCTTGTCACAGTACCCACTACCACCAGCTCACTATTCCTTGTGAGAGTACCCCACTACCACCAAGTCACCCTTACTAATAGCAGTACCCCACTACCACCAAGTCACCCTTACTAATAGCAGTACCCCACTACCACCAAGTCACTATTGCTCATCATCTTACCCCACTAACATCAACTCACTTTAAGAATTCTGCACATAGACAAGGAAGTATTTAAGGCTAGAGATGTTTGCATATTTACAAACCCTCGTTTCCATAGTAAATTCACCAGTATATCTACATATAAATACATTCTCCTCCATACCCATCACTGTGAATGCGTATTCAATCAATCAGAGGCAGGGCCCCAGAAAAAAAAGAATATATCCAAAGGACAAAGTCAGGATAAGACATCTTCCTGGTTATCCCTGAAGCTAGTATGCAGCAATACAATATAAACACCTGCATTCAAGTACACAACACATACAAGATCCATAATCTGTCAAATTAATCAAATTAGTCGCCAATATGGTAGATCCCTTAGTGAAACTATACAAACAAATATGCTATGGAATAGAATCAACACTTCACATTTCATCATACAAAACATTATACAACATACTAAAACAGACACAAAACATTAAATAGGAAATGAGAAATAACATGTTTGCAAAGGTACATTTTGAATATTTTCACTTTGGTGATGGCCATATATAAAATTAAACTTGCACCTGTTACTAGTACTATGGCAATGTGGCTATACTTTTTATGGAATCATCTTAATTGTTTCAGATTACCTGTGGGTTACGATGAATCATAGACATTTTGTAGATCCTTGTTAAATTGTAGAACACACGATTGAATTCCATATTCTCCTGAAGAAGGTCCAGCAGTCAATGCAAATAGGACTAAAACATGTTCATGCAGGGATACCAGGTGGCCGCTTAAGTATAAGGTAGAGCCGAGAAAATTGTACAATGATTTTTAATTATTTAGACACCTGACACCTTTAGTGTTTTGTGTCTGTTTTAGTATATTGTATAATTTGCACCGTTTGGTATGATGAAATATAAACTGTTGATTCTATTTAATCCACAGCGTATTTGTTTGTATAATCTCTTTATGGAATCTACCACATTGGTGACTAATGTGATGAATTTGACAGATTAGGGATCCAGTATGTGTTGGTGTATTTGAGTGTAGCTTGTGTATGAATTTTAAATGTGCTGTATTAAAGATTTTGGAGATGCATGTGGTTTACTGAGCTATAATATCTTAATTATGTTATATTCCACAGAACAAAATGATACACTCATTGAGTAAAAAGCTCTGTCACAAGGTGAATGATTTATTTATGTATTGGACATTTGTATGGTGCCTATACACAAGTGTTTCCTGACACCACAAGACAAGATCGGGGAGGTCTGGGGAGGGATATTGCAATCAAGAAGTAGAGCATCAACAAAACGGTTATATTGGCCTTGTGACAATACTACCATGCAAGTGCTTGAGAAGGTGGTAAGTGCAGGGGATAAGTACAGGAATGGGGTGCCCCCAGGGAGGGGGGCGGGGACGTGCTGGGCGGGCCAAGGTGGCAAGTGTCAGGGGAAGAGAGTGAAGGGGAAGGTGAGTGCAGTGAGCATGGAGGAGCAAGTTGGGCTAGTCTGGGAAAAGGGGGCCCGAGGGCAAGTGCTGGCAAAGGATACAGGGGGGGCTAGTAGGGGTTGATCTGGCCTATGTATGACTCTGAAGGGGTTAGTCCCCAGTCGTAGCAGTAGAGGGTGAGTTTGCACACGAGATGGAAGGAAGAGAAGAAAAGGAAAGTCTTGAGAAGTTTCCAAAACTTTAGAAGATCCACTTTAAGTCTGAGGGGGCAGGAGGCCATTCCAGAGGGAGGAGCTAGCCGAGGAAAGGCATCTACCTCGCAGTCTCTGCCTGGAGAAATATTTGACCTGAGGAGGGTTGAAGCCAGAGGACAGAAGGACTCTGGCTGGGAGGTATTTAGGGAGGGAAAGCTGGATGTAAAGAGGTCCCAGGCCCCAGACAGCCTTGTGGATGATGCAACGGGTCTTGCATTTGATACATGTGGTCACTGGCAGCCAGTGGAGAGATTTTAGGGCTGGAGTGATGCAGTCGCTGGGCTTGAGGCCAAGGATAAGTCTTGCAGTCCTATTCTGGATTAGTTGAAGGGGGTGAAGGGAGGAAAGAGGCAGATCGAGGAAGAGGATGTTGCAGTAGTCAAGCCTAGAGAGAACCAGAGCTCTGGGGAATGTGAGGAAAGGAAGAATGCCCCTGAGAAAGTGGAGCTGAAAGTTGTCCTTCTTGGCAAGGTCTGCATGTGTAGAGAGAAAGAGAGAGAGGAGCCAAAGATGATCCCAAGGCCATTTGCCTCACAGGTGGGTGAGGTGAGGGGACCCAAGGAGTCTGGCCAGAGAGATGTGGGTAACAAGGAGCAGGCATCCCAATGGGTAGGATCTCTGTATTACTGGAATTAGGGCAGAGATCATTGGCCGAGTACCATGCATGAATAGCAGTCAGGCAGTCAGGTATGAGGGAGGAGGAGGTAGAGGATGGCAGCTTGAATTAGAGCTGTCTATCATCTGCATAACACTGGAAATGAGGAAAGAAAGTGGCAATCAGGTGGGCCAGAGGGGCCAAGTAGATGTTGAAGAGCCATGGCGATAGAATGGAACCCTCAGGGACGTCACAGGTAGAGACGAGGGTGGAGGAGAGAAAAGGACCCATTTGCACTCGGGAGGATGATTCCAACCAGGAGGAGTCCAGCCCTGGAAAGTATGAAGCTCAAGTGCAACCTGCTATTTTTAATGACCACTTTACAAACACCCTCCACACATTCTACACCTCCACTACATTACTTTGTTGCCCCTACGCCTCCACAGCAGGAATAATTAAGGATGTTTGTGCAACAAATGGCCACAGAGTGAAGAAGCCATCCCCAAAACCCAGAAAAGTTGCAGATGACTAATCTCTCCAAACCAGAAATGTCATATGTACCCTACATGTGTGAGAAATATCCTTGTTGGTAAACCCAGATTAATAAATATAAATGTGCCCTTTTAATTCAAGTATGGAGTTGGGATCAGGGAGTGTTTGAATGAAGTGACTTGCGTATACATCCGCTTGGGGGCTGCCTGGTGCTATCTCGCTCCCCATCAAAGCTCATATTAATTTCAAACTCCTCACCATCACACACCGCCGCTGTCTGCACAACACTGCTCTCCCCATTTTACGGACTGTATCACCAAGAAGCATAACACACACAATCTCTGTTCCTCTACTACTTCCACGCTCCATATTTCTAAATTTTCCAGAAAGGGTGCTGGGGGGGACCTGCTTCATCACCATCGGTCCTACACTCTGGAATACCGTCCCTCAACATATCCAAAAGGAACCAGCTTACACACTCTTTCGAAAACAAGTAAAAACCTTACTGTTTATCAAATGTGTGAAATTCCACAGTCCATCTTATGAATATGATTGTCTTGATGTAATGCAAATCTGTTGTTCTAACCTCCTGTAACACTGTATGTACTGCCTGTGATACCTCGGGGTCTGGGTGCTAACAACAAATACACTAAACACATAAATAAAATAAATAAATCGTGTATGCAACTGGCAAAAACCTGAATGGACGAATGAGCTATGTGATGGACACAGCAAACTGATGTTCTGTGTCTCCCTACACGTATCTGAAGTATGACTTTTGTCAAGTTGGCTTCGTCAATTTTCAGCCAAAATTAAAAAAAGGAATCACCACGTCTTTCAACTTAGCTTTTCCTGGCTTTCGTTTCTCTGTAGCATTTGTTTGTCTCATTAGAGAGCTCGTTGTCTAATGAACTGTTGAAGGTTTACTTACAATGTTTCTGTATCAATTTTGGAGTGGGCTCATTCCTATTTGTCACAGGTTTAGAGCCTCCATTTCATTAAATTCTTCAAGGCTGTCGTGCACTTCAGATAACTTTGGTGGCTAATCAGCTGCTTGTCAATGCAGCTCGTTACAGAAAATGATTCTGTTTCTTCTTTGGACCACTCCGTGCCCACACGAGTCCCCTATGTCTGTGTGCGTGTACCAGTGCCTCATACACGCCAATCATCCAGGGTCACTGACTCATGAGGTACATGCACGACACTTTTAATGTGTGATAAAAACAGCCAACATCGTTCACTTCAACCCACATAGCAATGAAAAGGAAAAACTAATGAGGCAAACGCAGCGGAAACATGGTGCGAACTGGAGAGTGTGAAAACAGCGCGGATGTGAACTACCAACTAAGTCACACTATATGTAAAAATGCGCAAACGCTGAATAAATGAGAACCATCTTCTTGATAAATTATCCGCCCATTTAATGTGTTTTCTCTTACATATCAAATGACTAATTATTCAATATTGTCATTGTGAATTACTGATAATTTGTAAATCGTTATATTTATTTATATCACATTGCACCGCAGGCTCCGAATGTGTCTTTTTATCCTCCGTCTAATGCATGATTCAACATTGTGTTCAGGGCATGTTATTAAACCGTATGCAGGCATCGAACCTAACGTGCAATCTTGCTCATTATCATATGGATTTCTTTCTAACACTTCTTTTAAATGGACACGTTTTCAATCGTTCTGTTACGATCGTGTTGTTGGCATGTGTCTGCATTACAAACATAGATGTATGCATTCTTTAGTAGGGGAAAGCGCTAAACCAGGACACGTCCTCCTCGTGTACTTAGTATCCACGTGTACTCCATTTTAAAATATATTTACAAAAAAAAAAAATAGAAATGGTAGTTCGCCAAATTGTGCAACCCGTAGTAGTATCCCAAACTTTTTGGGGTGAATTGTAGCGAGTTTAGATGAAAGCACTGTCCACCTACCTAGTTCTGTCATTCCTTACTAGCCATAGTGTATGCAAGGGAGTTTTCTTTGGCTAGCTTTACTTTTAACGATCAGAAAGAGATATTAGCCTGTGTACTGGATGATTATATGTTCTTGATTTGGAAAAGACTGTTGATGTTATCAGGAGATAAGTAATACAGGTATAACATTTCTGAAAAGTAAACATTTTCAATTTCATGGTTCGAAGGTTCCAGAACTGTTCAATTAATAATTCTTGCATTAAGTGTACCTTAGACTAAGAGGGAAAACATACTGTGAGTTATTACAGGGGCTTCGGTAGCAGCCATGTAGTTATGGTATGTTGCTCAACCCATATGAAGAGTATTTTTGGGTGGCTTATAATTTTGGCCCCAATGGACGAATCCTCACAAAACTTTGCAAAAAAGTATATGGCACCCACGGCGTGATGTCCACGGACATGGGACGTACCCGCTGACTGGCTGTCCAAAAACATGATGTGTGTCAAACCTTTTTAAACAGATTTCATGTTGGATTCGCGAACACCAGCCCTAGTCTGCTGAAAGTGAGGTAAAAACATATAAAAAAAACACAACATTGCACTTGTCAAACTAATGAAATTCTGGGGGTCATTACGAGTGTGGTGGTAAGGGGTTAACGGCACTGGTAAGGATGCCGGTTCCGTTAACCCCTTACCGCCGCATTCCACGGTCCCTTAGCGGGTCCCACTAAGGCCGGCTGGTAAAACCAGCCGTCCTTAGCGGGAGCCGCTAAGTGACCAGGGAGCTAATAACGGGCCCGTAGTTTACGGGTCCGTTATTAGCTCCTTCCCCATTCCCATTGAGCCCTATGGGAATGGGGAATGGTTTTCTGGTTTCAGAATGGGGACTTACCGGGTCCTCCAAGGTTGGAATGACCCGGTAAGTCCCCATTCTGAGAACCCGGACACGAGTTTGGAGGCAGCCATGGCGCTAAAAGCGCCATGGCTGCTCCCAAACTCGTAATGACCCCCTATGACTGGGGAGGTGAGGGTTGATGAGGGTGGAATGGGATATGGTCATAAAAAGCCAAAACTCTGGTGCTTTCCTTCTCAAAAGTCAGCGAACGCCTCAGGTGTTCAGGGGTGTTTGTGATGTTCACGGACTTCCATGCATATTTCTGATTAACAGAGTCGGTGAAAAGGAGTTTTTGGATGGCTTATAACTTTGGCACCACTCAATGAAACTGCATGAAATTTTGCAAATGCAAATGAAACATGGAGGGATTTGCAGCAAACCTGTGCAAGGAGCATTGGTAAGGATCCGAAAGCATAGTTTTGCAAATTTGTCAGTGTTTTATTTTTTGAAAAGTGTCATAACGTAGGTACAAAGGATTGTGTCACGAGATAGTAAATTATATGACTATTTTTTGTACGTACATTTTGACACATTTTAAAAAACTAAAGCATAGAGGGATTTGCAACAATCTTCTGAAAGGAGCATTGACAAGGACTCGCAAATGTACCTGTGTTTTATTTTTTATAAAGTGTTATAACAAAGGTAGAAAGCGTAGTGATATACCTTTGGTGACTGAGGTATAGCCTGTGAAATTGGCATATATTTGAATGGGGAAAAAAAATTCTGCTTGTGGCTACATGCTGAAGTGCTGTACTGGATTGCAGCAAATAAGCATGAAGAGCTTCAGGAAGAAATTGAAAGCATAGTTTTGCAAATCTATGCTCTTTTTTATTTTTTTGAAATTGTCAAAATGTAAGTACACAGCACAGTGATATAACTGTGGTGCCTGGGCAAAGGGCCTGGCCCTCAGCAAGGAGAAATGTGTACTCTAATTTGCTTATGGGGGCATGCAGGTTGGCCAAAGCCATAGGTTTGAATAGGAACACATATTCTGCTTGCGACTACAGCATGAAGTGCTGGACTGAATTGCAATAAACTTGCACGACGAACAACAGCAAGGACCTGAAAGCATGTTTTTTGCAAATCTGTATTGTGTTTTATTTTTCCAAAGTCTCAGAATGTAAGTAGAAAAACTATTGATATCAATTTGGTGTCTGGGTAGTGGGCCTGGCCTTCCGCAAATGCAAATGTGTACTCTGATTTGCTAATTAGGGAATGCATCATGACGAAAGCCATGGCCCAGGGATTTTGGACACTGGCCATGGCTGGCCATTTTGGACAATATTAGGGTGTATTAGACACTGAGCTAGCATGCAGGATGGGTGCAGTGAATAGTAGGGGTAGTTTGTTGGGGCTGTGTCATAGTCGAGCCTCATGCCATCGACAATTCAACAATAGTGTGCATCCCTGCATGCGCTGGTGACAATGACACACGTTAAGTATGTGTTGCAAAAATATATTTGTTTAGGAGGTTTATAGTTCTTTCATATATGTTAAAAGAGGAATTATTAATAACTTATATACACTGATGTAACATCATGACACATTTTCACTCATAAAAACCTACGAAATTGACAGAAAAAGAAATGTTAAAGAGACATTACGGTTAAAATGCTCCCCACCCTTGGGACTCCTCCACCCCAGCAGTTAGCAAGTGGCCTCCCATTTTGGCAGCACTTGGCACTTCCCTCCTATGCTCCCATGAGCACTTGCCAATCTGAAATGCACCTCATATTTATGCACTTCTCTCACTGCACAAAGCATATGTGCATTTATAACTGCACAATGCATATGTGCATTTATAAAAGCACTGTGTATAATTATTTTGTAAAGTAAGGAGAATGCACATGCAAAGGATTTGTAGGACTTTGTTAAGGGACAGTTGGTGTCTGCAAGTTTAATATGGTGATAGGGTTATATGTGGAGATTTTGGAAGTGATTGGTGGATGGATGTGTGATTGTTCAAATCAGGCAATGAAGGAGTGTAACAAATATAAAAGTAAACAGGGTAGAAGGGCTATCCTGTGCAATGGTGTGCATGTGCCTTCTGGGTCATTTAATAATGCATGGCCTGGAAAGGAGACTTCAGAGACCACATATAGTTTTAAAGGTCCATGGATTATGGTCCTTATTGTATGCTAGAGAAATGTATTTGGGACAGAATACTGAGTATGCCCTTTTATTTTTTTCACTAGTATAAAACTGTCCATTATTACCATTAGCATAATGCAAAATGCTAATGGAAATGTTGGTGAATCTCATTGAGTCTAACCACTTTACTGAGAAATGTAAAGTAGATGGTGTCTATAAGATTATTTGTTTTAGTTTGATTGTTTAACTGGGGAAATGGGGTTCCTAAGGGATCCTTTCTTGGTGTTTTTTGAGTTTCTATTTCTGTGTTGTTTTTTGCAGGAGAGGCCAGGTAGTAAGGTGGGAGAGAGAAATGAGGGATGAGGCACCAGTGAAAGATACATAGGGGCAGGTGGACACAGAAAGATGTTGTGTTTGCCTTAAATCTAAAGTAAGAAGCAGTGTTTCTCATGCTCCTTGATTACAGCCTTGAAAGTACTTTGAAACTGCTACCATCTGCAGAGTGGTGTGTTGCAGTATATACAGAGTACTGTTATCTTGGAAAGATATAGATCAACCTCCTCTTTTATGGCTTGCAAGGTAGATGGTGGGATCTTATGCCCCACAGGAGTAGCCTGTGTAGTGTCAGTATTGGTTGTGGAAGATGAGGCAGAGGAAAACAGCCTACTACTACTACTACTACCTGGAAAAAGAACAACCTTTCTCAGAGCATTTCGGTGGTTGGATCTGGTGTGGTATTGCATGGAGGTGGTCCCATGGGAGTACTGCCCAGGTTGTCTGCAACTGGGTATGATATGATAGGTTATTTATAATGCGCTTAATACCCCAAGGTTTCTAAGTGCAGACCCCGGTTATCGAAACTGTATTGCTCCATGTCGTCTTGCTTCCAAGGCGAGCATGTTGCCTCTGAGCAATCCTCCCGGGTACAATGATATGATAGTTTATTTATATAGCGCCTATACACAATGTGTTTCAAAGCGCTTCAAGGCAAGGGAGGGAACAAGGGAAAATATAATTACATTTTTACAGGCCATGAACAGTAAGGATGCAAAATTAACTATTGTACTCTGCCTGACGACATTTCAGATAGTGCAAGAGCTAAGCCATAGATAAGGAAGGCAGGAGGAGAGTGGGAAGGAAATGGAAACAGACAGGCGAATACCTTAATACGCCTGACGACATTTTTGGTAGAGCCGGAGAAAACAAAAGGTGAGGGACACAGTGCATTTAACCTTTGTAGCCTTGGCCTCTGGTACACCCCCAGCTCTGGTAAAGAACCGCGACACACATGATTCTCTATGGGTGCTGGAGCTCTATCTTATCATCCTGGTCATCTTGATTGTCTTCTGTGTCATTTTGCTTTTTCTGTTGTGGAGGCCCTCCAGATGATGGTGGTGGTGGTGGCTCCTGTGGAGATGGGATGGCCATGGCTGATGCCATTTTTTAAGTCAAATGGCAGTTGTGTCAATATTGTTCGATACATGTGCTCTCTCCTGGATTGCAGATGGAAAATCAGTAAGCACAGGTCTAGGAGCTGTGCCAGACTACATTTTAACTTTAAACTTTGTAGATCAGCTGAAAATGCAGTTTCAAACTGTTTGAGAGATGCACAAACCCTTTTGCAAATCACAGACCCATTTGCGAAGCACGGACCCGTTCGCAAACCCATCATCATGCTGCGCATGCACGCATGGTCACGTGACACTGTATGGGAAGTCTGCAGCGATGTCAGATGTCCGCGAATGCCAGCAAACAAAAAAAAGTGCAAAAAGTTGCAGAAGTGTTAAAAGGTGGGGAAAGGAACCATTTTCACTTGAACCTTTCTAGATTGGCTGAAAATGCTGATATATTAGGGTAAGTGTCATATTAGGAAGTTGGAGCACGTTAGGGTGCACTGGTAAAAACCTGTGAAATTCTTTGAAAAAATGTAGTGAAAGGACGCTATGGTTAAGTTGCACTAATAAAAACCTATAAAATTAATTGAAAAAATAAACTTTGTTAAAGGGATGTTATGGTTACAAATAAAACCCATGAAATTCACCAGTTCTGGCATGATAAGCAACCATAACTCGCACCCTCACTGTGCACGGCTGAGGCTAACACCCAGGACATCAATGATGACATCACAAAGGTCATTGATCACATCACTTATGGCATCACATATCTAGGCCACTTGTTGTTGCTCACTGACAGTCAGAATATGAACATTGAAAAGGTGCTATATATCTAGACGTGAACCTAGTTGTATGTTCTTAAAGTACTTTCCTTAGGGTGGGTGTGGTCTCAGCTCATGGAGTACATACATAGAGCAAGAAGCAGGCCTCAAACACACAATTTGTCTGTATACATGAAGATGAACTTTAATGTTATTGATATTTTCTGGTGATTTTTCTTTCTTCCTTACTTTAGTTTCCCTGTACATGCCTCTGATTTGTATGCATTGTGGGTTTTCATATGTATTGTTTGACTAACAGAAGTGTGTAGTAAGTCTTGAATTTTTATCTATTTAATCAAATGTTCACATTACTCTGATAAGGTAGCATTCATTATTTTACTATTCAAAATAACCAGATTAAAAATAGTCTACTTCTATGGTGCCTGCTAATCCAATATAATGTTTTGCTTAGATGTTTACATTATTTAATCTGTTAAGTATTTAATGATAGGTCTCCCGATCACCCCTGACATTTTGTTACCAATATAATAAACACAACCCCTTGTAGGGACTTTTCATCAAAATGTATTGCATATGTGATATCATCAGTGATGTCATCAATTACATTTGTGATGTCATCTTTGATGTCATGGTGGTGGTGTGAGTTATGGTTCCTTAGCTTACAATAATTGCTGAATTTCTGGGGCTTTTCGGTTTTCCTTGTAACCATAACGTCCTTTTAACAACGTTTTTTCACTGAATTTCATAGGTATTGATTAGTGCAACTTAACCATAATGTCCCTTTAACAAAGTATTTCTCAATGAATATATATTACAGTGTCTGCGCTAGCGGCCCTGCAGTTATGGTTAAGTTGCTTAACCCATTGGAAGAGCAATTTCTGGGCAGCTTACAACTTCGCCTCCCCTGAAGGAATCCTGACGAAACTCTTCAAAGAGTATATGGCCCCGGGAGATCGATCTGCGAAGGTTGATGAGGTTTCGTCAAGTGGGGTAAAAGTTAATAGGGGGTCCCAAAATTTGTGGTTTTTCCCATAGACGCAATGAAAAACATATATTGCTCACACCTACAGCCCAAACCGGTGGACAGATTCTCACCAAATTTGCAGCAGGAGTTGGGGCCTAGTCCTGGGAGCGTGTTTTTGTAAGTTTGGTGTAAATCTGTCCAGTGTTTTTTTGTTTTAAATGGCCAAAAAGTAGGTAAAACAAAATTACTGATATCTGGGTTCGGTCTGCGACTCACTTCCGCTGATTGCTCAATACAAACCGTGAGGTGCGTCAGATTTTTGGAAACGCTCTCCATGTTTGATCCACAGATGCCGCAACTGACTGCAGACTGAGCGGTGGGAAAAAAGTCTGTAAAAAACATTTTGGGGCATTTGGTGGTGGAAAGAGGGGTTGGGAATGGAAGGGAGTGGAAAAAAGATGATAGTGGGAGTGCAAAGTGTAATATGGAGGAATGATGTAATGGAACTGTATACAGTACTTATGATTGTAGTATAATTCAGGATATTGCTCAGAGAATATGTAGTTAATTAAGATTGCATTGGCTACTTAGTGTTTAGCGTCATGAACTGCCATCTCTGGTTCCTTTTCTGTGGAAAAATAAACAGTACAATTGGTTA
The DNA here is from genome assembly GCF_040938575.1 of Ambystoma mexicanum. Lineage (NCBI taxonomy): Eukaryota > Metazoa > Chordata > Amphibia > Caudata > Ambystomatidae > Ambystoma > Ambystoma mexicanum. Next base: position 1,316,944,248 of record NC_090929.1, on the reverse strand, counting down.
AAGATGATAGTTCAAAAGATGTAGTGTTATACAGTTTTCAATATGCATTTTCTTTTTTAGACCCTCCTAAACAGTACGATATTTGGTACAACATTAGTGTAAAAATCTGTACTGGATAAAAAAAAATTATTACAGTTACGTGAGTGTAATGGTGATAGTATGTTTGTTTGAAGTGAAATAGTTACAAACTGTTGGCGTATTCTAACTACATTAGCGGTTAGAAGATGTTTTGTAATATAAGAATTGGGATGGCATATTTGAATTGCTTTTCAATGAAGGGTATTTTTGAAGTAGTTAAATACCTGTTGGCATATTGTAACTAGATTGACTTTCAAAAGTGTTCTTTCAGTATTATGGATGTATTTAGATACCTGGATATTCTAACTGTTAATTGTGCTATAGTTTAGTGACTAAATTTGGTTTGAAGGAATATTAAATAGGCATTTGTTAAATTTGCTGGTAAACTGTGATTTGGGGAAACAGAGGTATTGTTACATTCAAACCAACAACATTTTTTCACATACACAGTGTACTGCCCTGAAGTAGTTGCGGCAACAGCCTGGTATACCATACCTACCGTTGTGAAGGTTTTCTTTCCAAGAGATATTTGGCCATGTGTGAAGCCTGTAAGCCTGTTTGCTTACATCTATTTTTGGTACCATTTGCATTGTGCCTTAGAAGCATTAATATGACAGATTGGCTATGTGAGTTTATTTCTATAGTGGAGTGATTGTCTGAATTGTAAAAAGGGCATAATATACCATGATCTGCATTCTGCAGAAGCTGGTGAGATAAAATGGATTCAGAAATTGTTATGGATACATATACACATCGTTAATGAGGGATATTGTCTTGTGCATGTATGTTTCCACATATATGGAATCTATAAGATTTCATTCATAGGGATGTTTTTGGTTGTTAGTACTTGCAGTAAGTACATTAGGAATTCTTGTGGATCTTCTTGTGTGTTTATAGTACATTTGACAATTTCTGCACAGTAGTCTAACTGTTTCCTCATACATGCGACATTGTAAGTGCTGTCAGGATTAATTGTGGCATTTCTGTGAAGGGCAGGCATTTGCCAACACAACTGGTCTGCACCGTTTAAGTAAATGTTGTGAATAATTGGTTGTAATTGAAAGAGAAGATTAATTGTCACATTAGAATAGAAATTTACTCCAGTTGGGTTTCTGAATTTAAATGGACCAGAGAGTTATGTTTGTGGATCGATAGATGGACCTGCAGATATTTCTGGAGAAGAGACATGTTTGTCTTTCTTTTCTAAAGGATGTGAAATTGACTTTGTACTAGACATATTTGTGGTTGGAGTCTTTGATGCAGGAGTTGGTCATTGCTTTTTTAGTGGTATTGTTGGGAAATCTGCAATAGCTTCTGTTTCTATTATTTGTCTTTTAACATGTTTCTTTTTTAAGGGACAGGGTACATATCTAGATGGGGGTGTATAGTGCTGATAGCCTGTTGTATTCTAGGATGCAAGGAATGTCAGCATTGACTTTGTTTTCATCGAAATTAACTAGGAATAGGCCATTTAGTGTACACAGACGTAAAAGGGCTACGTAACTCGTACCTTCTTTAAAGACGATGCAGCCAAGCAAGGCTTGATCTAGGGTTAGACCTTGTGATTTGTGCATAGTGACAGCATATGCAAGTGACTGAGACAATTGCTCTCGGCATATGTACATGTCTTTGAAAAGAAGGAAACTTCCTATTGTTTGGCCATTTTATTTTTACTTCTGCAAGTTTTTCAAAGTAGACATTGACAAACTGAATATTGTTGTCATGCGGATATGTTTGGAAGTTGGCAACTGTACCAATTGTTCCATTGACTAAGCCCTGTTCTACGATAAGGTTACATTTTAGAATTTCTCTGCAGTTCAGACACAAAGTTATTATATTCTCCAATCTGGCTGTGTTGGAGATACATTTTTTTAAAAGTATTTAGTCATGCTGTTGCTTGTTGCCACATAGGAAGTGTCATGCCATGTACTTCTAGTTTGTCTGTGCAGCTGATATGCATTATAGGTTGCATTTCATTTTTCAGCATTGTATCGTTGAATTGACAACATCTTGCAAGAGTTGGCATTAAGGTCATATATTTTCGATTTTGTTGAGTTAATTGTTCCATGACATCAGAAACAGATGTGGATCACCCTTTTAGTTCATGGATTAGTCTACTATTTAAAATTGATTTTGCAACTTTGGTTAGCAGCTCAGTTCTAATGCTTTTTAAAATGTTAGCATATCTGAGGTCTGCAGAATGGCACATGTTTTGAGTTAGTTCCCTGTAGTGAAAATGCTGCCAGAGATTTACATTTCCAATGTCGCCGAGGGTATTATGGCATTCTTTGTGTCCTAATGTTTTGAAAATAGGTTGCCCTTTCACTGGTGTTAACTTGTTACGCTCACCTGACTCCCACGGAGGCGCAGGTCTATTTGGAGTGTTGTTGCTTCTTCTATGGTGAAGCGCAGGACCCGGAAGATGGACTGGACCGGACCTTCAAATCTGGCTTGTCTGGCTCGCAGGAATATCTTTCTGTATGTGAAAAGGGAGTATTAACAATCTGCGGGAGAAAGTATAAGCCTCCCGCTCCCTTCTCACCCCTCTACGAAACCCTCCTGCGACCCCCACGTGAAGTCTCACCTTAGGGTTTGAAAGGTTGAGCTCTCCATCCTGCTTCTCATGCAGGGGCGCATTGTATCCAGTTACTTCACTGGGATTTTGATTGTAGAGGGTTCAAGTTTTGTTTTCCCGGTATAGTACCGTAAGGATTCTGTTAATGAGTATGATTCTGCAATAATAATTGTTTGTTGTCTCTTTTTCAGGTGCGGAAACTATTCCGAGATGAGCTGTGGAACCGAAGAATGAGACTCTGGTGAGCTTGATGAGAGTTCTCTCAGTGTCCTTGTATCAATGCGCTCACTACCGCTGATGTCTTTTTTCCCCATAGGGGCCGGGGTCCGGAAATGCCTGGATGCGGCACCGACCCGAAACGAAGCTCAATCCAGAAGAAATCAGGTAAGTCTTTAATGGGCGTTTGGGTAATGTCTTTTCATGTGCCCACTAACGCTGATGTCTTTTTTCCCCATAGGGGCCGGGGTCCGGAAATGCCTGGATGTGGCACCGACCCGAAACAAAGATCAATCCAGAAGAAATCAGGTAAGTCTTTAATGGGCATTGGGTAACGTCTTTTCATGCGCCCACTAACGCTGATGTCTCTTTTTCCCCTTAGGGGCCTGGGTCCGGAAATGCCAGGATGCGGCACCGACCCTAAATGAAGTTGGAATAACCCAACAGGTAAGCTTTGTAATGGAAATTAAGGTTTCCTTGTTTTCTTTCCCCTCTCACCTTTATTCTTGTCTTTTTCTCCCTAGGCGCGGTGATGTGGCTGCGAGTCCAGATGTCGCCGTAGAACGTGGTGGTACCTTGTACAGGTGAGTGAGATGCGGCGCTGCAGCGATCGATGCGATGTGCTTTTAAATGGATGTCTTCCTTTTCAGGACCGTCGGCGAGTTGTCTCCGGAATGCGGATTTAGCAGGAAAGGACTCTTCTTTACCCTTTTCTCTTCTCTTCTCTCTTTGCAGGTGTTCCAGGATGCTGGCAGGAGTGGCAGAAGACAGAATGCAGGAGAAAACACGGTGAGCGTACAGCTGCTAGATGCAGAACAACGCGAAGCGTGAGTTGCTGCTTGGGCGTGGCTTAAATAGCCTTCAAAGTAGTTCCAGGTATGTATCCTTCCTCTCAGGTATGTATTCCTCCCCTGACCACACCCGTGTGGTTAAGTAGTTCCAAAGATAAAGTAGTCCCATTCAGGGCTGAGAAGGCCTGGATGTTGCAGCATGGTCTGCATCAGGTAAGTTAACACTAAGCACCTTTAACACAAAGTCCCCTTTTATGAGCCTGGTGCCTATGGCGCCAGGACTGTGGCCTGATATGAGCCTGGCGCCAAAGGCGCCAGGACTGAGTCCAAAGAGCCCCTACTTGAGGCTGTTGTGACTTCCTTGAAGACATGATGTCTGCCTCTGGGGTAGCTGGGTCTTGTCTGGCACCTTGGAGGTAGGCATCATGACAGTACCCCCTCCCAAGACCCCTCCCAAGGTCGTCCTTTCCGGGGGTTTCGGCTTGCTTGGGAATTTTCGGTGGAATCTTTGCACTAATCGCGGGGCGTGTACATGGTCACTTGGTTCCCAAGATCTTTCCTGAGGTCCGTACCCCTTCCAATCAACTAGATAGAAGAGTTTTGATTTTAACATTTTGGAATCCAATATGTCCTTAACTTCAAATTCTAATTCCCCATCGATTTGAATTGGTTCAGGTGGTTTGCTTAGTCTGGTTCCAGGCTGCACCGGTTTTAACAGTGATGCATGAAAAACGGGATGAATTCGCATGTTGGCTGGTAGATCGAGTTTAAAGGCCACCGGGTTAATTATAGCTTTGATGGGATAGGGCCCAATGTATCTGGGATTAAAAGTCCATGGTCCTTTGAGAGGCAAATGCTTGGTTGCCAGCCACACCTGGTCTCCAATCTGGTACGAAGGTGCTTCACTCCGATGTAGATCAGCATTTTCTTTGTATTTTTTCTTGGCTTGTTGCAAATGAGTTGTAGCTTCCTTGAAGGCTCGGGTTATAGTAGAATGCAAATGATCAACTGCAGGCATTTCCAGGTTTTGAGGAGGGTCTAGGTCTGAGGTTCTAGGATGATGACCATACAAGGTGTAAAAAGGGGTTTGTCCTGTTCCAGAATGTACAGAATTGTTATATGCATACTCTGCAATCCATAGAATATCTTTCCAGCTGTTTTCAGATTGATGCAACATGCACCGAAGATATTGTTCAAGGGTTTGGTTAGTCCTCTCGGTTTGACCATCGGTCTGAGGGTGGTGACTAGTGGATAAGCGTACATCAATTTGTGCCAGTTGGCAACATTTCCTCCAAAAATGGGAAATAAATTGGCTTCCTCGGTCTGAGATTAATATGGATGGAAAACCATGCATACGAACTATGTTTTCCAGAAATTCCTTGGCCAAGATGGAGACTGAAGGTACCCCTTTTAAAGGGATAAAGTGGGCCATCTTGGAGAACAGATCCACGATTACCAAGATAGTGTTATATGCATAGCAAGGAGACAGGTCGGTAATAAAGTCCATTGACAAGGTGTGCCAAGGGGCCGGTGGAATATCCAAGCGTTGTAGGAGACCGGCTGGTCTCTTCTTTTGACCTTTATTTTGGGCGCAAACTCCGCAAGACATCACAAAAGATTTTATGTCTTTTCTCCAGGATGGCCACCAGAATTGTCGTTTGATCTTTTCCTCAGTTTTTGCGATACCAGGATGTCCTTCCATTAATGTATCATGATAGTGAGCAATGGCCAATTCTTGCAGTTCTTTGTTGGGCAGAAATAACCGCCCCTGGAAGTACGGTAAATCGTTATTAACGGAAAAGTGTGACCCCTTTTGAGTCCATTCTTGCAAGGCTGTGGAATTTAAAAGTTGTTTAACTCGAGTTTGAACGTCCTCTATAGTTTGTAAAGAGGTCAAGCCTAAAATTCTTTGTTCGGGTATAATTGGTACTGGTTCTAAGTTTGAATTTGTTTCATCCACTCCAATCCGGGATAAAGCGTCCGCTTTGCCATTCTTGCAACCAGGGCGGTAGGTGATTATGAATTCAAATTCTGCAAAGAATAAAGCCCATCGGAGTTGGCGGGATGATTGGGCTTTGGCCGTTTTTAGATATTGCAAATTCCTGTGATCTGTAATCACCGTAATAGTGTGTCCAAAGAGCCCCTACTTGAGGCTGTTGTGACTTCCCTTGAAGACATGATGTCTGCCTCTGGGGTAGCTGGGTCTTGTCTGGCACCTTGGAGGTAGGCATCATGACATAACTGTAAGAGGTCTCCAAAAATAACAACAGGTTTTCCTCCAAACAGTTCCTCGCAGTTTATTTTTAGAACTTCTTGCATTCGGAGATGAATCAAAGCCAACATGAGGTTGGACACCATGCATACTTCATCTATCAGAAGCACTTTCATTTGTTTTAGAATTCTGTGTACCGCAGTAGCAGCTTCTGCTGACAATTTGTAGTATTCTAATTTGTTTTAGTATTCTATAGGGAGGAGTGGTAGTCGGTGTAAAGTGACACCACCTATGTTGTAAGCAGCTAAACCTGTGGGGGCTGTTACTACAGCCAAAAGGTTGTTGTTTGTTAAATTTTGTAGACCTTTGCTGAATATTTTAATTAAGAAAGTATTGCCTGAACCAGCTTCACCATTTACATACAGGAGCAGAGGTTTATACTTTTTACAGGTAGAGGTTTTAGTTTCATGTTTAAAACCATGCTCAATTGTTTGAGTGACATCTAGATACATTGTTGTTCATCATTTAGCTGAGATTCCAGAACTGACAAGTCTTCCTCATATTGTTCATATTGATCATATTGATACATGGTTTTTTCTACCCCAATTAAGGCTATTGCTGCTTCACATAGAAGGAGTGGGTCTCCAAGTGGATCTTGGCTTAATTTAAGGGAAGGATGAATGCCCTCAGGAGTGTCTTTGTCTAGTTGAGCTTCAATTTCGTCCTCTTGTTGGCGTTCCTAGTCCAATATTTGTTTGTATGGTTTGAAATTGTCATTTGTTATACTGCTTTCATTTGCAATAAATGCAGCTTCAAATGAGTCGTAGTCATCTAATAATTATTTTTATTTTTTCCAATGTTTAAAAGGTTGGAGTAGGGCCATTTAATATGGTGCTCTATTTTGAGGAGTTTTAAATGATAATTTTATATGAATAATAGACTGGGTTTGGTTAGTTTCACTAGCCTTCCTTCACAAGATGAATCTGAATATTTGTCAGTTGTCTCATTTGGTGTGACATTGTTTTTGTAGGTGTAGTTTTGGGCAATGTTGTGTTTGCCAAAGCAGTACTTCTGTTTGGGTAGTATGTGTCTAGTAAATTGTTTTTTTTTTTTAAATGTCCTGGCTGTTGGTATCATTTGTGGCAATGTTTTATATCTATTGGTAGGATTTTAGTATTGTATTTAGCCAATCAATGTCCTCAGATTTTCCATATAAGGCTGTAAAATGATCTCCAGCTTCGTAGGACCTGCATTCTCTATGGGAGAGCATTTGTACACTGAAGCTGTACAATTTCTTTGATAGTGTTTTGTCAGAGGATAAGGTCATCCAAGAGGTACTTAAGCTCTGTTTCACAGCTTTGGCGAGGCTGTGACATATCTCGAAACTGCGGTGGAATTGTCTGCAATGTATTGTATGTCTATGTTTGCATTCCACAAGAGGGCAATGATTGCATGGTAATGATTGATGTACTTGGATGCCTTGTCCCTTTTAAAGTTGTTTGTATTATTAGGTGGTTTGCCTATTATGCTGTGTCTAGCAGAAGACATTGTTAGGGAGAATTCTCTGTTTAGGCTGAATTTCCTAACCTAGCGAGTCCCCCAGCAGCTTTGCTGGATTTCTGGAGTTTGTTTTTTCCATCCTGCCAAGAGTGAGACTCTTTTTCTCCCACTCTTGGACATGAATGTGTGTAATTCCTTTGAATGTCAATGTGTTCTATGGGCTATGGGGTCTTTTACTCCATAGGGTCTCATATGTTTTGCTATGTGTGTTACACTGCACCCTCCGTGCCGTAGCACTGGGGCGTCCTAGCGGACCTCCATCATAGACTCCATACCCGGGGACTGACTACTGTCTCCCCGGGCATGTAAAGTCACCATTGGCTTTACTAGACCTAAATTTACTAACAGAACTAGTACAAACCATCCTATTGTGGACGTACTAGTAGGGGTAATTCGATTACTCCTGGGTCTGTTAGTCGAGGGGGCACTCTCCCGTCCCCCCTTGTCGAGTTTTGGCTGGTGGCAGTGGAAACTACTTGTTATGTTCGACCCCGAATATAACCCTATGGGATTCTTCCCATTGTTGGAGATTGATACTTTTCCTCGTTAATCTCTAACATAACACCGGGTTACTTATCTTAAATAAGTCTATCGGATGGTATTTTCTGCCAGAACTCAGTTTTTAAAATGGCGTCTGTGTTCGTCTCTGTGACTCTTAAACCAAAGTTTGAGCCCTTTGTTCCACCTTTGGCGGGCTTCTGTACAGAGACCCTCCAAAGTGGTGCCATTCTGTCTGGGTTACCACAGGGGTGTGGGAGGGGGTTTAGGCACCCTGGACTGAGTTTCCTTGCCAACTCCAGTCGCACTCTGGTGTGATTGGCCCAAGTGGTGAGCCACCCCGCTCACCACTTAGCGTGTTTTGATTGACAGCTAGGCTGAATGAATGGGGGTTTTCTGCATAAAAGCAGGGCTTTTGGGACTGGATCTTCAGAAGTCGCCACAGGACCTAAGAATCCGACGAGGGTAAAGCTGAGCCGACCTGCAATGACGACACCTCCGGTGGAGCCCTGCGGAACCGACTCACCACTTCCCGATGACAGAGGAGATCTCCCCGCCGGAGAGTCTCTTCCCCTGACTGGTGGGAACAACCAGTCCCCTTTGCTTTTTCTTCGCTCCAGGATGCAGTGGTCGAATTGCCTGTGCAGAGCAACTCGGCAACCGGATAGCCACTACCCCTGTACCGCGACCAAAAGGTGGTGCCTTGTGATGGAGCACTCCACGTCTGGTCTCTTCCCTGGTGGTGACCGGACTTCACTTTTCTTCGACGACGAGATCATCTCTACTCTTGGCAAAGACCCGACGTGCATCCACCACCAGGAACAACTGCCCCAGCCGGAGCTGTCTCTCCACAAACAAGGTACCGTGTCCGCCTGGCTTCCCTTTCTGCCGGATCGAGTGAGGTGTCTTAATCCTCGCCTTTCCATTGGGTCGCCTCCAAGCTTTCTTTAACGTGTTGTTCTGAACTGGTCCAATCTTTCCATAACAATTTTGCGATAAAGACTCGAAGCGCATTTCCACTGAGACACTTCTTGGGACATATCGCCTTGCCTTTCTCCGAGTGGGCCTGGCCTCTGAACTTTGTGATCTGTAGTAGACCCTGCCTTACTTGCCTTGCATTTGTCCGAAAAGTATTGGTACCGAGTTGACTTCATAACCTGCCTTATTTTTCTCTCCCGCCCTAACGAATACTAGAGTACCATCTGGGTTAAAGCATACACCTCTGTCTGCAAATAAGTGATGCCGGTGAACCTAGACTTGTCAAACTATTGTTAGGGGGATTGATCTTTTTCTTCGTATAGTAATTGTGATTGAAGTTGTTTGCCGTATTAGTGCCAGAGTGTTCTCCATAGATGTGTTGTTATAAATAAATACCTTTATATCTTTACACCGAAGCCTTGTTCCGTGTTTGCTTGTTCTACTGTGTAGATTGCCCTATATTGTATACTCCACATACTGCCTAACTCTTCTTGAGGGAAGTCTGACTGCTCAGCCACAGCTACCAAGTGAATCTGTGTGGTACAGACTGCTACCAAGTGGGTTTGATGCCAAACACCTGTAGTCCTAAATCTTTTGCAGTGGTCCCTGTAAGAGGATTCAATTCAACACTACAGCTAAGTCAATGCCTAGTCTGGGATACTGAATGGAAACCCTTATTGATATATCTTTATGTCCAGTTCATGAGTTCTGGATGACTACCCCTATATAACACCCCTCTCTTAGAATTCCCCTGACCCCACTGAGCCAAGAAGTAGTTCTGTTTTGCAAGTTTAAAAGGTTTATTTGAAAAAAAATTAACAGTATATATATATATCACACTTTTATAATGAATTAATAATTAATATCACACTTAAAACATGAGCAGTGATCAACAGTGAATAATGTCCTACTAGTAAACTGATTTGGTTACCCAGGAGTAGTATAAGGATGAGGTAGCACACTTGTGAATAGGAACAGAAGAATAAGGTGGTCGAGAATGCTGTATATAAGTTCAGATGGATGCAATGTTGAATGAAAATGCAGTACAGAAAATACTCAATATGATTTCAACAAAACAATGTAATCACTTTTCTCTGGCAATCCACTCCCCCCCTTATGCAATGTAAGGAAATGAAGAGTAGCACACAGTTCTCAGACATGCAATCAAATGTAATTCAGTTCACCCCAGCAAGCTTAGACTACGGATAGAAGTTGAAACACAGGCCCAAAATGCTTTTATATGTGCTGGCAATGAAGTGAGGAATATGCTGAAAATGGTTTTAATTCCCTTTAGGAGGTTCAGAGTGAGTGAAAGATACTTGGGATGAGCTCAGGCTCCCTTTAACAATGCTCTAGGAGTAACTAGCAGGTTAAACGAATTTTTGGCAAAGGAAAGCAAGGAAGCTGCTGTTTTCACACGTGGCTGGATTTTTAACCAAATCGCGAATCGTGGCAAAATTCGCGAATGCGTGAATCACGATTACGGCAAAAGTAGAAGTAGTAGCAAGTCGGTTCTAGGTTCGTTGAAAAGCTAAGATTCTAAGCTTTCAGAGGAAAGTTAAACGGTTCCAAAGATATGAACAATTTTGTAAAGGTCGTTTTTCGAATTTAAAGTAACTCAAATTGACAGGTGACAGCTTTTGAAATGACAGGTGACAGCTTTTGAAAATGACAAGTGACAGCTATGCAGCTTCAGAATTGACAAGTGACAGTTAGGAGGCAGTTCTACTTAGGTTAAATAGATTGAATTATATCACTTGAAACTAAGAGATTTGGTTTCACCCCGTCCTAGCTGTACTCACAATGTGTTTTGGAAGGTCTAGGTCTCACGGATTGGGTCAAGATGGATTTGGTTCTGGTTTTGCCCTGGACGGTCTCTGCGCACAGCGTCTGGTCTCTGCTCTGCTGGTGTGGTCTGACACTGCTCCTGGCCCGGCTTCTCGATCTCTGGGTACAGCATCTGTGCACAGATCCTGGATCTTTCTGCACAGCTTTCTCTGGACACAGCGCTGATCTGCACGGCTCCTGGATGCTGCTACCGCTGTTAGGTTTGCTGGATGCTGAGGCCTGCTGAGAAGAGTTCTCAGTTTGTGGGTTTAGGCCCTTGCTTTGAGTTCTGAATCAAGTTCTTTGGAGTTTTAAAGTCTAAGTGTTGGATCTGGTATCTTCTGGATGTTGTGTGGTCCGGCAGAGCGCGTTGCAGCAACTGGATTTGAATGTCCCTACCTGTCCTAGCAGTCTCTTTTTATGTGTTTTGAAAGTGGGTGTGTGTGCAGCATCACTAGCCAGCCCCTCTCTCAACTGCCCATTGGTCAAGCTTTCCGCACTGCTTTGATTTGGGGAAGGAAATGTGTGTCATGGTGATGCTGCTTTATGGTCTGCAGAAAGGATACTCCCCTGTCAAATTGTACACAAATCTATATTTGACCCAAATACATATTTGCACATGTACACATTTGTTTAAAATTACATGCACCCATCACATATCACATGAGGTATACTCTGATCAAACTCTGCTCTTCCTGGAGGCTTGCATTAAAAAATGGCAACATATTTTCGATTTTAGTGGGCTATGCAACATTGGTTTGTCATTAAAATGTATACAAATGTGCACAAGGCATGTATGCATTTATATAAGGAAGTGTCAGATTATTAACATGCAGACATTTGGAGTGAAACCCTATTTTCCGCTAGCAACCCCCCAGATCATACCACCAGGTCCTAAAACCTCTTAAAATGTGGGCAGAAAAATCACTAGATTTATGGTATCATTTAGATAATTTTGACAAGTCCGCACCATGAGTTATACATCTTTCTTAAAATAATATTCTGGCCAACAGGGGTGTGTCTTCCCAGGTCACATGGTGGAGAAACCAGTCTATCCACTTTCTTTAAAGTCAGCCTGCCCTCAGAGGGGCTGCCCCTCCCCGTTTCTGCCAAGAGGAAGCCACTTTACGACCTCCCCTATAAACCATCTGCCTGAGTCAAGGAAGGGCTTTGTTCAAAAGGAAGCCATTTACGACCACCCTAATAAACCATCTGCCTGGGCCCAGGACAGGCCTTTGTTCAACTCCCTGTAGCTGCTCCACCCCTAATCTAATCAGAGAGGTGACAACTCCTTTTGGCAAGGGGAAGAGTGGCTGAGCAGGTTTTAACTCGTGTGGGGGTAGATGTCAGGCAGAATTCAGTTTCATTAAGCCAGGTTTCAGCTAAAATGTCACTTTTTGTCCCCCAGTTTTCTGCATTCAAATAAAACTAACAATTTTTACACATGCAGCTAGAATGCTGATTCTAAGTTCAAAACTATGACATTTTAACAGTGACAAACTATGTGGCAGTCACAAGTCTGTCCCTCAGTTTATTTACACATTTCGATTTTTGGTAATTTTAAATCCAGTTTCAGTTTAAGCCGCTGCAGACCTGCAGAGCTCAGCCAGTCTTGTTATAAACCTTCAAGTCACTTCAGAATATAACTTTACATTGTATCCACCTTTCAGTAAGTCTTTCTTTGGCCTGCTTTGGGTTCATTTATTCAGTTTTACACAAATGTCTGGTGTTGTTTTAAAATGCCGGCTTTCTGATAGTGGTGAGCACCAGTATTGCAGCCATTTTTGGGATCTGCCTTGGATTCAAGCATTTCAAACAAGAGATATTACATGGAAGGATATTCTCCAGGTTCAACACATGGCACTGGTGTTTTTCCTTTGGCACCCATTCCACTCATGCTCGCGCTGGTGGGTGGCAGGTCAGGCAACCATTTTGGTGTGCGCAAACTGCGTGGTTCTCCTGGATTCGGGCGCACATATGGGCTTTTTGGCCATCTTGGATTTTCTAAGCCCACAGCACCAAATGTTGCAGCATGATAGCTCAAACGTGGGTGAGGACACCCAACAAAGCCCCGCCACGCGACTGCACTTTGAATTTGAGTCGATGGGGAGTCGGGTGCACAGAAGGTGATGACCCATGCACTGGTATGTCCACATAATCTTCTTCCAATTCTGCAAATGGCACAGTTCAGCATCTTTTACTCCATCCGGTACTGATCGATCGGTTCTCCTCGGCGGTCCTGATGGGAATATTGGGCGGTACCCTGGGCCCCTTGGGTCTTTGCTCCCGGTCTCCGGATCGTCCTCCCTGTCCAGTCTCAAGGTTTTCTTTCTCCTAGGACGACAAAGGAAGAGCTGCAATACCTATTCATAGACATTTTTCCCCCACCATTGATATAGTGGGGTGGCATATAAATTTATAGTCAAAACATATGAACACGCACATTTCTTTTTGCATTCAAAAATGAAAACACCCACATTGAGAAACTCAGAATTTGATAGGCGATATGTAGGATATTTTAAGTTAGAACTGAATTAATCTGAGACAGTACCCTCTAGGATTCCAGAGGATTCCTCCAGTTGTTGCAGAGTGTGCCTGGGATGGCAACACTTCAACTGGTTAATGTGGACCCACTTGTCTTCTCCCTCTGCCAAAGGACCTTTAGGGATATGGATCTTGTAGGCCACCGGGGAGATCTTGTCTATAATCTCACAGGGTCCCTTCCATGTAGGCAAAAATTTTCGCTGCTTTGCCTGGTTTCTTTGGAAGTTGTATAAATAGACCCGGTCCCCCACCTGATATTCCTTCCTGGAAGTTTTCAGGTCATAGTGGGTCTTCATACTCTCGGCTGATAATTCTAGATTCCGCTGAGCATAGGCAAAAGCATGCTGAAGGTGTTTCCTTAAATTCTCCACATACTCATGAGTTGTGGAGGCATTTATCAACACTTGCTCTTGGGTTCTGTAGAGCAAATGCTGAGGAAGCACCATCTTGCGTCCAGTCATCAACTGAAATGGTGACATTTTGGTTGCAGATGAAGGGGTAGATCTGATGGCCATTAGGACCAGAGGTAATCGGATATCCCAACTTGGCCCAGAATCTGCCACAAACTTCTTTAATATGCTTACAATTGTCCGGTTGTAGCATTCTACTGCTCCAGAAGAAGCTGGCCTGTAAGCATTGTGTAGCTTTCTCTTGACCCCCAGTATCTCCCACATCTTTGTCATTACTTCACTGGTGAAGTGGCTACTTCTGTCGGACTCAATCCTTTGAGGTAGACCAAAACGGGAAAAGATGTGGTTAATCATCAGGGCAGCTGCAGTTTCTGCCTTGCAATTTGGGGCTGGGAGACATTCCACCCACTTGGTAAACAAGCATGTAACGGTCAACATATACTTGTTTCCTCTAGACGAGCGAATCACAAGGCCTACAAAGTCGATTTGCAAATCTGACCATGGCAGTGTCATCCCCCTCTTTTGGAGGGGTGCACGGTGCGTGAGGGATGATGGATGAAATTGTGCACACACAAGACACCCCTTCAAGTATCGGTCAAGATCCTGCCCCATGTGTGGCCAGTATGCAACCTCTCTTAAGATTTCCAGTGTTGTGTGAGACCCCCTATGACCGGCGGTGGCCGCATCATGGGCGTGACTTAACATCAGGCTTCGCAATGAGGTAGGAACCACCCACTGATCGTGGCCAGCTTTGGATTTCCTTACCAGCAAACCGTCTTGGATTCGGAACATTTTTGGACATTTCATCAACACTCTAAGGTCCTCTTTCCCGTTGTAATCTGTATCCGTCAGGGGAAAGTTCTCAGGGTCCTCAATGGGTTGGTAAAATTTACCAATTATTGGATCCCCCTTCTGAGCGGTAATCAAATCAGCATCTGGGGTCTCCTTACTCCATTGTGCAATTGAAAGATCATTGTGAGCATTTGTCTGGGACCTAGTGATAGCAGTGACCTCGATTTCCCCCAACAGGGACTCAATCTCAATTAGATCCCCTTGGATGGCCCCGTTTTGGCCAGCTGATCAGCTAAGTCATTTCCAGTTTTATCTAGTCCCTCTACTTTGGGATGACCATTGATCTTTTTCCAATAGATGGTCATCTCATTCGAGGTGACCAGATCATCAATGTTTTGGATCAACTTCCCATGTTTCAAGGGTTTGTTGTTAGCACATAACATGCCTCTGGTTTTCCAATTAACCAGGTGCTCCACGAACCCGTTCCGTACATAATCAGAATCTGTGATTATGACCAGTTTGTGGAGTTGATGTTGGACAGCAGTGAGGATGGCTTGATGCACAGCCATCAATTCTGCCACCTGACTACTTCGGGGACCAATTTTGTATCCAGCGAGGGTTCTGGAAACTCCTTCACCCAGGCATTCCCTACGCCAGCCACCAGTTCTTTCTCCCCGTTGTTGTCAACATGGTATGAGCATCCATCCACATAGACAGTGGGCATTCCCTCACACTTGTCCTCTTCAAAGACTTTGTGTGGGGAATTAAGGTATGCCTCCGTGTTGTCCTTGATTTTTAGATGTTCGTCCTCGAGACAGTTTTCTCCGGCACAATCATGCAAGTCAGCCAGACCTTGCGCGAGAGGACTCTTCTTGTTTTGGCCATATCTGACCCCCACAGGAAAGCCTTGCATTGACAGAATCCAGGAAGTAATTCGGGAATTACTCACATTTCCGGCCCGGATTCTGTCACTTTGGAGATATTGCAGAGGCTGGTGTGGAGTCTCCACTATGATGTGTTCCCCATGGATAAACGGGGGGTAATTCTTCAATGCCCACACCGTTGCCAGGAGTGCCTTCTCACAATCGTTGAATTTTTCCTCCACAGAGGATAAAGTTTTGCTCGCATAGGAGATTACTTTATTGACCTTCTCATGCTTTTGGTATAATACTGCCATCAAGCATGTGTTAGAGAACCCTGTCTCCAGGAAGAACTCCTTTTTTCTGACAGGGTAAGCTAGGCAAGGCGCTTGTGAGAGGCTTCTTTTGAGTTGTCTTACTGCCTCGGATTGTTCTGGACCCCACTCCCACTTGACCCCCCCATTCAGGAGATGAATCAGGGGTCTGGTGATCTCTGCGTAGCCCTCAATGAACTTTCTGCTGTAATTAGTCAGTCAAAGGAGGCTCTTTAGTTCCCGCAGAGTTGTGGGGTCTTTCAGTTTCTGAAGTGCTTCCACTTTCTTTTCCTGGGGACAGAGACCCTGAGGAGTAATCTCATGCCCCAAGAAATTAACACGGGTTCTACACCACTGTGCTTTCTGAAAGGAAAGTTTTGCTCCGGCGGCCCTCAACTGGGTCAGAACATAACAGATCTCTGCTATGTGTTCCTCCACAGATGAACTTTTGATGAGGACATCATCTACATAAGCCAGGTTACCCCTCGCACCCAGGTCGGGCATGGCCTTATGTAGGAAAATGTTGAATTCATTGCCGGAGTTGAGGTATCCGAAGGGAGTCCGGGTCCATGTGTACTGCTGGCCCCAAAGGTAAAAGCTAGCTTGTATTGGTCCTCCCTACTGACAGGCACAGTCCAGTATCCATTGGTCAGGTCTTTTGCAGTGAATACCTGTGACCCCTGTATCTGGGCCAGCCCTTGGTCAATGTAGGGCAGAGGCCATTGGGAAGTATGGACCCGTTTGTTGACCTCCCTGAGGTCGGCGCAGAGTCTCCACTGGCCGTTTGGCTTCAATATTCCCAGCACCGGATTATTGATGGTGCTGTTTATTGGACAAATTATTCCCTGGGACTCTAGGTTCTTAATTATTTCAGTAAGGGACTCCATGGATGTGAGAGGCAAGCGATATTGCTTCACAAACACTGGAGTCATTCCAGGGTCCGTGGGGATTGTTGTTGTGTGGATGTCGGTGCGGCCACAGTCATATGAGTCTACCGCAAAGAGATCTTGGAAATCCAAGAAAACTTGTTTCAACTTTTGCTTCTGTTCCAGAGTCACACAGGCATCAGCTAGGTTGACTCTCTCTTCCACCATCTGCCTGAAGCCTGGAAAGACTTCTGGTTTGGCTATCTCAGCGGCCTCCTCCAGCTGGGTGGAGAAGTCCCTGGTCAGAGTGCTAATTTGGACTGGAGGCTTCAGGTGGGAAAGGCAGCCCTCATGGACCTAGAAAATCACCTCATCCCTCCTGAAGTCACAAGTCACATCTTCCTTACCATAAGGGCAAGAAGTGTACACCAGGATGTTCCCCCAATGCCGGGTGAAGATCCTGTCTGGTGTTGCGTCGTCATCACTGTCACTGTCAAAACAGTCCTTGGGGATTGGTCCTAACAGTTCATTTCCTAAATCAATGGAAAAATGTTGGTCATCAACCGCCATTCCAATAATGGTGCCTGCGGCTAGAGTAATAGTCTTTAAGTCGCTGTTATCCACCTCTATTAGAATGGTGTCATGTTCTATGTTGACTAATGGAGTTGGGTTTACCCCCAACCCTTGCTGTTGGAGAGAAGCATTTAGATGTATATAAGCATCAGGGTTTTGCAATTTTTGTCCTCTTTTAACTTTCACTTCCAGTGAGAATTGTCGGGTCCTTTCTGGGATGGTGACTTCCCCTTTGATCTGAATTTCTACTGCATAAGGTAGCAATTGAGCTGACCTAAATGCTTTTCCTGGATCATCAAAGCCCATGGGATTATCCGCTAATCGGGACCAAGCTTTGAAGTTTATTAGGTCCAAACTAATGGCAAAGCGATTGAGACTGTCACTGCCTAAGTAAAAGGCGGCAGTGACGTCTCGCACGACCCAACAATTATGGACTATGCTCTTGTTGCCAATGGAGATTTTGAGCATACACCTGCTTGGCAGGCGATGTTTGGAATTGGGTGCTTCCAGGTCCATTTCCCATTTGTCTATCAGTTTGAATGTGGGAATGGCTGGAGCTTTTGGGAGTTGGCGGAACATGGCTTCGCTAATGAAGCTCTTACCGTTGTTCACACACACTCGAGCGAGAACAGAGTCCTTCCCATCATTTAACTGAACAGGGATGAACAACTGCTCTCTAATTTGCTGAATATCAGCCAGGCTCTGAGCTGATTTCACATCTTTCTGGACGATAGGAGTGGGAGTTTCTGATTGTGGATTAGTAAAGAATTTCAGGGTGTTTCCTTCCAGTGTGGAATACCACCTTAAACTGGAAGGAAGGTTGATTTTCAGAAATGGAGAGGACCCCCCATCACCAGTCTGTTATCCTACTGCTATTACTGTCACGTCTGGAGTTTGGTTGTTCTGGAAGTGAAATTCTACTTGGTCAGATTTTTGTTCAACCATGTGGCAGGTGCCGTTTAAACTAACATGATTGACACTGTTTTAATTTTATTGGTCGGCTAGTCTGGGTCCAGAGGACCTTGTTTACACAATCTATTAGGGGTGACAACCTTCTCAGGAGGTCATTCCCTAGTAAACAAGGGGTGCCCTCTGGAGTCACTAATATGACCGGGTGTTTCACCTTGTGTCGCCCAATTTTAATGTCCAAGTCTGCAGTCCCCTCAACGGGAATTTCCTTCCCGTCAAAGTTCTGCAGTTGTCCGGGAAGAGAGGTAAGAGGAATTCGGTAATTCTCCCCCCTACCTGAATTTAGTTCCTCAAAGGCCCTTTTGGACAGAAGGGTAGCTTGGGATCCAGTGTCCACCAGTGCCAAACTTGTACCCTGCCCCTGTACTTGTACCGGGGCATAGTATCTTCCCACCTTCTCCTCAAGGGGGCACAGATAATGCACATTTTTGGACAACTGGTGGGCTAACTTTCTGGTTTTGGACATTGCTAGAGAAGAGATTTGGGCAGAATTATGTGGAGAGTCTTGGGAATCTGAAAGAAAAAGTTGGCAACTGGAGATCAGAGCCATTGTGGGTTCCCCTGGTTCCGGTTCTGGGCCGCCCCTCCCTTTTTGGAGGCAGTCACCAGGATGGGTTTGAACCAGGGGATTTTGGTATTGTGGGTTCTGGGATGAGATGATGGGCGGCGGTAGCTCAGTCTCCATATCTCCTCAGTCTGGATTGGAATCCCTTGTTACCCATTTTTCTTTGGGAGGAGTTCTCCCATCTCTGAAGGAGAAGATCCTTTTCCTGGGATCTTCTGAGGATCCCTCTCCCTCAAATTGGAAGACCTGTACTTCCTCCACAAAGTGGGTCTGTTTGGGTCCTTTGTTTCTCCTACCCCCCCTCTGCTCCTTGGGAGGCAGGCATTCAGGGGCAGGAAATTTTGTTTCCGGTTCCTGGTTTTCCAGGGGCTGTTTACAAGTTGGGAAGGAAGCTTCCTCCAAGGCTTTACACCCCCTTCCCCTTCTGCCTCCTCCCTGGGAACCGGTGTGTTATCGGGGTGCTGCCCCCGTCATTGTTCTGGAGCACCAGGTCCAGAGTTTGAGGCATTCGGCGGTGGCATGCTCATCTGAGGGTTCTGTTGAGCCCTCAGTATGTGACTCAGATCTCGTGCCATATTTTGGACCTGGCGCTCAAGTTGTGAAACCCGCTCAGGCTGATACGGGGCTCTATTTTCTCACCTGGGCTGATCCCGGGAAGGGTAGCTATCCCTTCTCTGGTAGTACCCCTGGTTGGGAAGATTTTGGTAACCCTCCACCCTTGGCCTCCCCTCTCCTGGATTAGGTTGTCTGGGCTCAGGGAATTGGGGAAAGAAGGATGGATGATTTTGGGGCTGGAAATTGGGTGGACACCTGGGGAAAAAGTTCTGCCCAGGATTTGGAGAATTTCTGCCCTCCTGTGGGAAGTTGGGAGGGAAGTTCCCTGGGTTAGGTCTTGGCCGGACCCTCCCCCTTGGGCTGGAGGAGTCCACACATAACCCAGGATTGGTCGGTTTCCCTTATAGCGGGGACTTACATAGTCAGGGGAGCGGGGGACCCCATTTGTGGGACTACCTCCTCGACTCCCTGTCTTTGACTGGCCCGAGGGCCTTCTGGGCTGTGAATTATTTGGTGCAGGCAGGTTTTTAGGCCCCCCCATCTCCAAATCTAAAACAGGGGCAACCTTTACCTCTGCCACCTTGGCAGCAGTAGGGGTGCTGTTGGTTTTGGGGTTTTTCGGCGCGTTATTTTTATTTTCGATAGATTTCTGTACCTCATAGATCCGGGTAGCCTGTTCAATGACGCAGTCTAAAGATCTTTTCTCATGAAAATCTCTCACGAGCTAGGTCATTATATATTTAGGGAGAGCATGGAAAAATGTATTGACAAACTCTTTGCTGTCTGTGCGCACCCTTCTGGTGGTCTGCGCAAAAGCACGCTTTAATTCTTACACAAACTCTTGTGGGGCCTGATCCTCCCCACATTGCAAATTGTAGGCTGCCTTGCAAGTCTCTTGAGGATTTCTGTGAACAGAAAAATGTTTCAAGATGGCCGCCTTATAGGTCGACCATCTTAAATGATTTTGGTCCTCCAGCCCCGCAAAGAAACTGGGGTATTCTGGGGAGAATGTCCATTTGACGTACTGGATGCAGCTACTGCTGTCCTTCAAATGGAAAGTCTCCATCATTTGTTCATAGAGCTCCAAGTGTTCCCAAACGGAATACTTGGCGTTCTTATGATAAGGCGTGATGACACTCCTTATTGCCTTTATTTGCTTCAATGGGTCCTTAAGCAAGGCCCTTTTTGCCTTATTGGCCTTTTTGGTTCGGGTAACCCTGGTCCATTCATCCTCTGACTCAGAGGCACTGCTCCCAGAGGTTCCTGTATGATCTTCCAGGTTTTCCCGTATTCTGCGAGCCTGGGAATGGCTGGCAGAATGTGGGGACCTGGTCTCCTGTGTCCTGCGCCGTTCAGAGGAGTCTTCAGATGGCTCCTTGCTGCCAGGATTTGATGGGTACCTGTTAGGATATCAATGTTACATAGATGGAAACAAGTTGCCAGAGTTATTGCATATTATAATGTTAGTATGTTGCTGTTTGTCCGTGCGCTCGGAATGTGGATCCTTAACCTCAGGGCTTCTGGGTTCCGAGTGCGCGAGTGAGACAGGGATAAGACAAGGCTGTGGACGTTGGTGGAGTCCCTCCCGGGGGTCGTCACCGGATATAAATAAAAGACCTTATTTATAAAACTACTGAATCCCTGGTGATCATTGAACATAACAACTGGCGACGAGGATAAAGGATTTTTCAGACGAACCCCGGTACGATCAGCTAGAAAGGCTACAGATCGTAAAAGAAGAGTGAGCGGCCACGCATCGACATACGCTTGGGAGAACTGTTTGGATTACAGGCACCCGAACTGGAATACAGGTACCGGCGATAATTATTTATCACAGAAAATTACAGTATGAAAGACTGGTAGAAAAGAAGCCAACACGCGAAGTGTTTACATTTAAAGCTGAAACACTTGCGTGCGCATTCTAATGCGGATCCGCTATACGCACCGGTAGCGTTCTACAGCAGGACCCAACGACGCACTGAGTCAGCTGAAAAGAGGACCCTACGGCGTGACGAACGCCGTGATCGACGTCTACACGCAACAAAAGAGAACGCACATACGGAGTGGCAGCCAAAAGTAAACAACGAAGAACAAATCAGCACAGCGGAACGCTTATCGACGCATCGCTAGACGATCAACAGAGAGAGGAAACCAGCCGGACGCCGGGCGAATTTACGCTCCAACGAACGTTGCAAGACTGGCAGAACGAGCGGACAGCCCCACATACTATAATCTAGCTGGTGAGTTACAAATTTCACAGTATTTACAAGAGTGAAAGAGGGAAAGTTGACAAAAGAATAAACCAATCGTACCACAGCATAGTAACTACAGTCACTGGCATCATTAAATAATGGCAAATGTTCCAGCTCCGGTGTTTTTCTTATCTTCACCTGGAGAACCCAGAGTACGATGGATAGATTGGAAAGAAGGTTTCCACAAATATGCGTTAGCAGTGTTTGGGCCTAATTATTCTAATGAAAGGAAAGAAGCCTTGTTATTTCATTGTCTTGGGACAGCAGGTCAGGAAGTTCTAAGAAAATTACCAGAACCTATAGATATACCAGACACAGGCCCATATGAGAAGGCATTAGCCAAGCTGGACAAACATTATAAAATAGAGGAAAACATCATTTTAGAGAGGTACAAATTTGCCACCAGGGGGCAAAAGAATGGAGAGAACATAGAAGATTTTATTACAGCTCTGAGGGGATTAGCGGTGAAATGTAGATTTAATCACTGTCAGGAAGAACATATACGCGATCAATTAATGATCAAATGCAACAACGACAATATTAGAAAAGAACTATGGAAGGAGAAAGATCCCACATTGGATAGAGCTATAGAGATTGCAAAGATGGTGGAACACACTGATAAATGTATAAAGTTACTCCAAGCAGACAATCATTCAAACATTGAGAAACCCAAGTTGGAGGAAAATGAGGGAGCAGTTCAGAAAGTATCAAAAGTTAATCCGAGGATGAGCTCAAGTTTTCCAAGGAAACAGTTCCAGGCTGGGAAAAAAGGCGAAGATCGGCAAGAGAGTAGACCTCCAGTGGGGAAAAGTTGGAATCGTCAAGGGTTAGTCAAAGACAACAAGAATTTTTCCAGAGAGTCTAATTTCCCCAGAGGTTTTAGAGAGACAATGACAAACAGAGATTCCACAACAAGAAGGTGTTTCCGGTGTGGGAGTTTCTCACATGTAGCATCGGACAAGGAGTGTTTTGCAGTGCACATTATATGCAACAATTGTGGCATACGTGGACACATTGCCAGATGTTGTAAAAACTTTAATTCCAATTCAGGTCAAGTCTTTGATGTTAGTGTAAATAATGAGGAAGATGATTATATAGAAGGTGGTAGAGAAGTGGTGTTTTTGGTGAACGCCATTGATGGGAAAGTGAAGAGGAAAAAGCCTTATGCCATAGTATTGGTTAATGGGATACAAATATCGATGCTGATGGATAGTGGGGCAGATTACACATTAATAGGAGTGCAGGTATGGAAAGAGAGATTTAATTGCTGTACATTACGAGAAAACAAAATTAAGGCGAATGCATATGGTGACAAACCGATAGAGATAATAGGATATTTTGACGCTAAACTACAGTTTAAAGATAGGAAAGCCACCACTACTATTTATGTTGCCAACAAAGGGGGAGAGTTACTCTCGTGGAGTGATCAAGCTGAGCTAAAAATCAGACTTGAAGCAGGTCATCCCGAACAGGTCTTAACAGTGAGTGGTGAGAGACTGATTGAAAAGGAACAAAAGCTTGGAAGTATGAAAGGATTTGTTCATAAGATACGACTAAAAAAGGGGGCAGTTCCTAAGATTGCGAGATTGCGCACCATTCCCCTAGCACTCAAGGAGGGTGTAGAAGATGAATTAAAGAGAATGGAGAATGAAGGGGTTATTGAGAGAATAGATTCTTCAGAATGGGTGAGTCCCATTGTGGTAGTCAGAAAATCCTCTGGATCCTTGAGGATATGTATTGACTTAAGACATCTGAACAGTATGGTGGTGGCAGATAGATTTCCATTACCCAGGATAGATGACCTACTTGTGGGTGTCTCTGGATCCAAAATATTTTCAATTTTAGACCTGAAGTCTGCTTATCACCAGATAGAATTGCATCCAGATTCCAGAGATTTAACAGCATTCATCACTCCCAATGGATTATTTAGATGTGTACGTATGCCGTTTGGCTTGGTGTCAGCTACGAGTGTATTTCAGAGTATAATGTACAGGTTACTAAGTGGAGAAAAAGGGGTAATGTACTACCAAGATGATGTTTTAGTATGTGGCAGTGATGAGGTGGAACATGATAGACGGTTAAAAAGGGTGCTAGACATATTAGGAGAAGCTGGTCTAACAATAGCATCAGAGAAGTGTACATTCAAAGCAAGTAAAGTGGTTTATTTAGGTCACGAGATTACTGCTGAGGGAGTTAAACCCAAAGAGGATGCTATTGAAGCAATAAGGAAAATGGAAGATCCCAAATCTAAAGCAGAAGTGTTGTCGTTTTTGGGGTTAGTTGAATTCTATGGCAAATTCATCAAGAATTTGTCAGGCATGTCAAGACACATGAGAAGACTTACTCGCAAAGGCGTGATATTTAAATGGAGTGAAGACTGTAAGTTGGAGTTTGAAATGATAAAAAAGTCCATAACCAATGCTCCCATTCTAAAGACATTTGAAGAAGGGAAACCCACAGTACTATTCGTAGATGCTAGTGAGTATGGCATAGGTGCAGTTCTTATGCAAGAAGATTCTGAAGGTCTGCACACAATAGCATTTGCCTCAAGGTCACTTAAAGACACTGAAATTAGATATTCAGTAGTTGAGAAAGAAGCGCTGGCTTGCATCTGGGGAGTTGAAAAATTCAAAAGGTTTCTGTGGGGAAGGAAATTTAAGATTTGCACTGATCACAAACCACTAGTTAGTATTTTTACAAAAGGTGGGCTGGAAGGAGTATCGAGACGCATTATGAAGTGGGTCACGGGTCTTCAAGGTTTGCAATTTACCATGATTCACATTAGTGGGGAAGTCAATGTAGTGGCAGATGCCTTGTCAAGATCTGTTCACGGAGAAGGCCATAGCAGTATAGACCAATCAGATCAGGAGGAAACATTTGAGATTTTCCAGGTACATGATTCCCTAAAAAAAGATGAGTGGGATAAAGCTAGTAGTGAAGATTTAATGTACCAGAAAATACTAACATTGGTTAAAGAAAACAGAATAATGAACTATAAAGGTGACATGGGTGGATTTGCCAGAGTTAAAGGAGATTTATGGATCAATGGCAAATATCTACATAGAGGACATCAAATGATAGTTCCTCAAGGTATGAGGAAACAGGCATTAGAAATAGCCCATGAGGGACATTTAGGTCTAGCTAGGACTAAAGGTATAATAAGATCTGAGTTCTGGTGGCCTGGAATTGATAAAGATATTGAAGAGCAAGTTAAGGAGTGTTCAGAGTGCTTGGAGGGAAACAAGGGTTTAAGCGTACAAAAAGTACCCATGGTTATCAGGGAAAGTCCGCGGGTACCATGGGATGAGATAGCTATAGATCATTTAGGACCATTTAACATTGGAGGGACCAGAGACAGTTATCTGCTGGTGGTCATAGATTTACTGTCCAAATGGCCGGAAATATGTCTACTTAGAGACATATCCAGCAGCAGTGTTACAAAATTCTTAGAACAATTATTTTGGAGAGAGGGTTTTCCTAGGAAATGTTTGTCGGATAATGGATCCCAATTAGTATCCAAGGAATTTAGAGAATTTTTGGATAAGAATGGAATTGAACAGGCAAACACCTCTCTCTATCATCCCCAAAGTAATGGTTGCGTTGAACGCTTCAATAGGACACTGATGGAAGCCATAAGGATAGCGGTAGCTACCGGTGGGGATTGGTTTAGGACAGCGATGGAAAGGACATTCCAGTATAGAATAACACCTCATAGCGTCACAGGGCTAACGCCATTTGAGATTTTGAGAGGTAGGAAACCTAATTCACATTTATGTCCTGGATGGATGGGAAAATCCAAGATGGTTGGTGTGGAGGTGGAAAAAGTGAGGAGCAGAATGCATGAAGCGGGAGTTAAATCTAAGGAAAGATATGATCGGAAAAATTGTTGTAAGGAATTTAGGATTAATGAAGGTGAGTGGATCAAAATCAAATTACCTACCAAAGTTCGCAAAGGAGCATCTTTATATTCTGAGCCTAAACAAGTGGTAAAGGATTTAGGCTCATCAGTACTGGTCAGAGGTGGTGGCATTTGGAACAAGGAGAGAGTAGCAATTGTCAAGTTCAGCAATGGAAGGGAGTGATGGACTTGCATATGGTGCCACCAAATCCATTATCACCTACAGACATAATATTACCAGTACAATGTAAGATATTTTCACTTAGTCAGAGGTCTACCTTATCTTAAGTTTATAGCACATATGTTTCAGTTATATGTTTAGACATTGTTTTTCAATCATTAGTTCAAGGAAAGGAAGGAGGTGTTAGGATATCAATGTTACATAGATGGAAACAAGTTGCCAGAGTTATTGCATATTATAATGTTAGTATGTTGCTGTTTGTCCGTGCGCTCGGAATGTGGATCCTTAACCTCAGGGGTTCTGGGTTCTGAGTGCGCGAGTGAGACAGGGATAAGACAAGGCTGTGGACGTTGGTGGAGTCCCTCCCGGGGGTCGTCACCGGATATAAATAAAATACCTTATTTATAAAACTACTGAATCCCTGGTGATCATTGAACATAACAGTACCCCCCCCCCCCCCACTGACCTAACTGGGCAGGAGTTTTCAGGATGCCCTTAATGGGCCTACTCTCCTGGGGTTCCCCACTAAATTGCACTGTGCTTGGGTGCCCATACCCGGATGCCCGCCCCTCCATTCCTGGGAGGAACTGGCCTATGAGCCCCATACTTCTGGTTGGATAGTAATCTGCCATCCCTGTGGCCCGGTGCTCATGTGCACGAGGGGACATGGGGGTGGCAGAGTCCAGGGACTGAGAGATATGAAGGCCTCTGGTACTAGGGCTCCTGAGGTTATGCTCAGGAGTCTCCCTCTCTCTTTGCGAAACTGGTCTCTATCCGCCCCTGCTCCCTGTTGCAATGCAAAAGCCTGCGCTTTCAGTTCCTCAGTTAAGGCCTTACTAGACTCTATCAGTCTCTCCTGCATCGCTACCTGTTGTTGGAGCCTATCATTGTGCTGACAGAGAGCCTCATTTTCTCTCTGTGCCTCCTGATTGGTCCTGGAGTACTGGGCCAGTCTTTGCTGCAGGAGGGTTACCTCGTGAGTCCCTTCCCTACTGGCCTGCTCCTTTCTTGCCAGAGCCTCCTCCACCCTCCTGGTGTGCTCTAACAAGTTCTGGTGTTCTTTTTGGAGGTCACCCAGTCCCTGGAGGGCCAGGTGATTTTCTTCCATTTTCCTTTTTAAGTGGCAGACTTCCTGGCCTAAGGCATCCCTTTCCTGACTAAGAGCCTGCATCTGTGCCGCCAGGTCGTCCCTTTGCCTTTGGAAGGCACCAGCTTTCTGGCGCTCCTGGTCAAACTCTGCCTGGGTATCCAGGTCTTTCAAAATCAGTTAATTGCTCTCTGCCTTCTCCCTATCTAGGTGGC
The DNA here is from genome assembly GCF_040938575.1 of Ambystoma mexicanum. NCBI lineage: Eukaryota > Metazoa > Chordata > Amphibia > Caudata > Ambystomatidae > Ambystoma > Ambystoma mexicanum. The sequence goes on along the minus strand of NC_090929.1, from coordinate 1,316,917,432 downwards.
TTTGCAGGGTGACTACCTGCTCAGCACATGCCCTATTGAAGTCTAACTGTTGCTCCAGCTTTTTCTGGCTCTGCAGTAGGGAGTCCAAACCTTCTTGGTACTCCTTCTGCAAGGCCAGAAATCTGGTATCCTGGTCAGCCTTTTCCTGTTGCAGCACATCCATGTCCTCCTTTATTTTAGTGATGTACCGTCTGCTGTCATTTTCTGACTCCTGGCTCCTGAGCAGCCTCTGGTGTTTTTCCTTTGGAATCCATTCCATTCATGCTCGCACTGGTGGGTGGCAGGTTAGGCAACCATTTTGGTGTGCGCAAACTGCGTGGTTCTCCTGGATTCGGGCGCACATGTGGGCTTTTTGGCCATCTTGGATTTTCTAAGCCCACAGCACCAAATGTTGCAGCATAATAGCTCAAACGTGGGGCAGGACACCCAACATCCCAGAGGGAACTGCACAGGATTCCGCCTAACAGACATCAAGCTACTTACTTGTCCTTTTTGCACACTGGTCTAGTGAAGCCAAAGCGACATTTGGTATAGTATTTCCATTGGTTTTTATATCTAAGTTGGATGTATTTGCCACATTTATGTAACACTTGTGTATGTAGGTCAATATCTGGGGCTTCTGAAGAATGTTGCAGGTAATGTATGTTTCAATAAACTGTAAAACAGTGGCATCAGAATCATATTCACAGTTTGTAGCATCTTTTATCCACAAAAGCATGTGGATGTGTGGTGCTCCTTTGGATTGATATTCTTTTCTCCAAAAGAAGTGTTGCACTTCTCCGAGTGGAAGGGTAGTTTTATTGCAGATAAAATGCAGCATGGCTATGAAGAGATGGTGAAAGTACCTTGATACATTTACAGAGTCAAAAGAACAGAGTTCTTCTGCTGTTTTTATGTCGCAAAAGTCATCCAGGCATACTCTCCACAATTTAGCATACAGCGTAAATCAGCGTGACGTTGGGACCAGTATTATTTTCTACCACACATGTTTACGAAGAGATTTGTGATACTTGATTGCAAAAATTGATCTTTGTCTTTTCGTTTTTGAAACAATTGAGTGGCCGATATGTTTAAAAAGTTAGAGCCTGTTTTAGTGTATGTGCAACTCCATATCATAGAGCTGCTAGTTCACTTTCAAAGAGAAGGTGTGGACCTTTCATCATATCGTCCTTTTACCGTAGGAAAGATTAGAGGAAATAATGTGCTTCTACACTTTTTTCCCATGTGCTCATTGGGGATCCTTTTGCATGATGCATTTGATATGTTTCAAATGCATCATGAAGTGTGTCTTTGGAGGGTAGTGGCTGAATGGTATACTGGTCTTAAATGGTGGCTGCTGTAACCAGATCTACACATTGAAATTGGCCAGTTTCTGGTGACTCTTGAATAATGCGGGTGATTTCTCTTAAGTTGTCCGCTAAGTTTATATCTTTGTAGTACTCATTGTTTTCTTTTAGATATTGTAGGGCTTGTCTAACTTTGTTTAAGTCGACAAGTTGTTGCCAAGTTTTTTTGTCTTTTGTTGGCACACCATTAACTAGTACAATCAAAGATTGATCTATTGACGGTTTTAGTACTAGAGTTTGAACATTTTCTTTGGTAAATATACTACCTTGCCATGCATGCCCTTTAGTAGCTCGGACTGAGTTAATTTGGCTGATTTTGGTTCAAGGCGTATTATAGCTTGAAATGGGTGCACTGTTTGCATTATAATTCTATTGTACAAGTTAAGCTGTTGGAGAGCTTTCAGAAGTGGGAATATTTCTAAGTTATTAGTGATAGCACGTGATGGCATTTGGTTATTGTCAAGATTTGTGTTGCTGTACATGCACACTTTTGAGGGGTAAGTTATTTTGTATTTAGTTTCTACTGTTAGATATAAAGCTAATTGGAACTATTAGGATTCTTCATTGTCTTCTATTTTGTAGGCTACATCTACTATTTTTGTGCTCTTTTAAAAAAGAGTTCTGTGGCACCAGATCCATATTTGGGCTGGTATTTCAGCAGATGTGTTTTCAAACTTAGCTTTTTTTTGTCTTTATTAGGAAGTTGGTGATTATGAGGTTTTCTGTAATGTTTTCTGAAGGTACATAATTTTCTAAGTCACCTTCAGTTCCAAAGAATTTACATTGGATATGCTCTATTTCTTTAAGGAGTTATTTAGCTGTTCCATGTAGGATAATGTTATTTAAATTTTGGAGTTGTAGAACAGGATGTTTTGCATAGTATAGTCGATGCACAAGATTCTGTATATTAGAATGGTGTGGCACTAACATTTTGATGAGGTGGAAAGTGATTTTGCACGCAGTTCCGGAAATGAAGGATGATGAATGTCCTCACAGACCAGTGTGGATGTACACTGGACAGGACTCTATGGTTTGTAAAGTTTTAATTTTACTTATGTCTTTTAGTTTGACATAGTGATTGAGGAATTATCATAAAGATTTAAAGGATTGTTGGCGTACATTACCCATTGAGATACATGTCCATTTGTACACAGGGTGGTTTGTTTAGGTGAAAGTAGCAGATGGTTCAAAGTTTGTTGTGGACTTTTTTTCTATAAGGGTTTTATTTGCCATACTGTTTTGTTCCACCATTTCATAACCTCAACCATTATTGTCTATGGCAATTGTTTTTTGTTGTTCTTGTTTATAAGTTTCTTCATTGAAGTATGGCTCTATGCTGCTTGTGTGAATCCATTCATCATCACAGAAGTTTGGAAAGGTGTGTATATTGAGGCTTTGCATGTTTAAAGATTTATTGATTAATTTAGTTAATGGATTCATTAGTTTGAAATCAATATAAACAAAGTTCTTTTCAGTTGAAAAGTGCTGTCAATTAGAGATTGCAGGATTACTCTCCTGGGGTAGTTTTTAAGGGTAGACCGTGACTTTTCAGATGTTTTTGTACGATTGTGAAAACTCTATGGTGGATCATTTTTTGTAACAACATTTTTTTAAATTGCTTTACTGTGACTATGTTAACACTGGTAGATAGAGGATTGGGTTTGTTAGTACAAGTTTTACTTTTTGTTTTTACAAGAGGGGCCTTACCATTTCTATTGTGGTTGCTTTTGTTTTTTGAGTGCGGTTACTAGCTCTTTTGATTTAATGTTTTCTATAAATAGATTTAGAGGTGGATGACTATGTGGTGTACTTTTTGTCTTATCTGCTCTACTTTTTCTTTCTATTCAACAGCGTTGCTCTTTAGTAGGCATTTTGTTGTGTCTGTTGGGAAAAGAGAAAGGTGGTATTGGAAAGTTGTGCAATGTATATGCATGTGTGGTGCGTGGGTGTGTGGGTGTGATTGTAGAGATGAATGGAGTGCTGTTTGATTGTGAGGTGGTATATTAGGTGTGGTTGGGAAGTATTTGAGAATACAAGTGCACATAGGTGTGATGGTGTTGAGTTAGGGAGGAAGGCAGTGGTGGTGTCAGGGAATCTGTATAGTGATTGTACTGTTTTGAGAAAGAGAGTGGGTGTTGCCATGGTGGTGTGTAGATGGGAATAGTAGGAGTGTGAATGGTGGAATATAATGGGTAGAGTGAAATACATGTTGGTTTGAAAAGAGTAGCCTGGGGTAATAAAATAGTGGAACGGTGTTGCTATAATTACATATATATACCTGGTACATTAATGTACTTACTTTGTCGGATTGAAGGGTATTTGTTTATTGGTTGTTGATCACAGTGATGTGTTTCTTTCCTGTAATTGTAAAAGAAAGTTAGTGGGATATGTGGTAATGGCGAAGTACTGTTAGGAAGCAAGGTTCATATTTACAATGGAAGGAGGAGTGGTGGAAAAAAAGTTAATAACATTGGTGGACAGTAACACATTGTTTGAAATGTGTATGCGCATTTTCAGATGCTCTGTAACATTTTGTAAATGAGAGGAAAAGTTCATGGAAAAGGGTTGAAGTACACTTTTAAATGGCAATTGGTGTGCATACGTTTAAAGTGTTAGGAGTATATGCATACTTGCCAACATGATGCATTCTAATCTGTAGGTGTTCATGTAGTCAGAGTTGTTGATTGCATTATGAGACTTGTAGTTCCATTTTTACCATTGTGAAAGTTGGAGTACTTGTCACAGAATGTAGAGAAAAAAGTAGGACTGCATAAGCAGCTGAAGATTGGAATTGGTTATGTTAGGAAGTATACATGTACTGTTAATATATTGAACTGGCACAAACTGAGAGCCAATTACATATAGTGTACACATTTTTTTTCTGCTTTTACTTTCTTTTATGAAAAAGTGACACAGTGCTGCTGGAAATGCAGATATGCATTTTTTTACTTTCTTAAAAAGGGTTCTGAGAAAATATTTAGAAAAGCACATGATACGAATGTCACAGTTTTGAATTGTGAAGTTTAGTCATGTTTGTGTTATTTGTATTCTGGAACTTGTAGTTTCAGTTTTTTTAATGGGCAAAGTCAATTGGAAGTGACAGAATGAAAAGGAAAAAATAAATAAGTGCCTAAACATTGGAATGGGAGATGTTGGGATGTATGCATGTGCTGCCAGTATGTTAAACTTTAAGACACAAAGTGCCACTTTAAAATGGTATACACGTCTATTTAATATGGTTTTCCCTTATTTTATGGAAAAGTGACACAGTGCTGCTGTACATGCAAATGTGCATTTTTAAACTTTCATCAAAATGCTTGTAAAAATAATAATTTTGAAATGCAGAACATTCAAAATTGTTTGCTGCTTCATGTGAGCATGGGAGGAATGGTACACTGCATGGAATTTGCTAGAGTGGTTAATAAAGATGATATGCTTATTGAGAAGATTATTACATGATAAGTAGCAGGAACTCTCTCTATATATGTATGTGAAAGAGTTCCAAAAATCTTTTTTTGTTTTTTTTAAAAAGAAGCATATCTGTAGTATATTTTGTCAGATGCAGATCTTGTTGAATCTGGAAATATAAATCTTGGGAAGTTGCAAAGTAATTTTTTAGGCAAATGTCTTTCATTAACAGAGGAGATATATACTCTGAGAGTTCAAGTGTACATCTGACGTGTTGAAGTGAGATGACAGGGTTAGGTGTAGATGTTTTGGATGTGATTGGTGGATGGATGTGTGATTCTTTGAAAGCAGCCAAGGAGGGAGTGTTTAGAACATGGAAGTGGAAAGCGTAGAAGGGTTGCCCCTGTAAGCGTGTCTGTGGACACAGCAGTTGTCTGCCAATGAAAAATACCAAATCCGGGTCTTTTGTGGCTGGCTGGCATGGAAAGGGGACTGTGGGCAGTAGCCAATCAAATTTGCTGGATGTGGTGTACAGGAAGTGAGGGTAGTAGGAGTTTTGTTATCAGGAATTGCAGGAGCAGTGATAATGGCTATGGCTTTGTGTTTGAGAAGGCAGACTGTGTGGATTCTGGGGGACTCTTCAATTCAATCATTGAAGGTATATACTGCTAATCATCGCATCCTTGGAAATATTGGATTGGCAGAAGTTGAAGTTTCCTGGCATGCAGGTTGTGGCTCAAACTGTGCAAGCTTGCTTTAATTCTATGAGAGTATGGCTCACTTTAAATGTCCAGATATTGTATTTGTACATTGTGGAGGGGACAGTTCGAGGTGTGTGACTCCAGTGTCTTTGAAAGTTGTGCTGAAGGATTTTTTTAAAAGCCTAATGCAACTGTTTCCTACTACTCAGATAATTTTTTCGGTAAAAAATCAGAGACACACATGGAGATGTCCAACAAATGTTTTCAGTCCTCAAATTGAACAATCAAGGCAGATTGTCAATAAAGGTGTATCTGCTCTTTCGTATGCTGCAGGAATGCCATCTTTTAAGAATCATAATATCAATTCTCAGGGTGTGATTTCTTTTTGTTCAGATGGAGTTCACTTCATAAATGTTGGAAGTCCAATGTTCCTTTTCAATTTTAGGAATGCATTGAAGAGGTTCTGGTGAGGAAATAAAACCTAAAAGCAAAAAAAGGAGAAAAAAAGGTGTTTTTTAACAACCCTCCAAAAAAGGTTATTTTCAGAACTAAAGAATAAATAACTTTCATTGTGTTTAATGTCCCTCCGCACCCCCTTCAATTGGACGACATATGTGTTAACACTGTGGTAGTCCGCAGAAAGCACGTGCAACATCCGGGTGTTTTCGGGTTGCCTGGTATGGAAAGAGGACTGCGGAGTCCGCGGACAGTTGCGATGTCCATGGACATTGAAGGAACAGCCAATCAGGTTTCATGGCTGTGGTGTACAGGAAGAGAGGGCATCAGGAGTATTGTTAGTAGGAGTTATGAGAGGATTGAAAACGGCCATGACAATGTCTTTCAGCAGGGGGACTCGCTGGGTGAAGGTGTATGCTGAGCATTGTGGAAAAGCCATACATCTTGGATTCCCTGAATTGGAAATGTTCTGGTATGGAGAGCATGACATGAAGTGGGTGGACCTGCTCCCATTTTGTGCAAATATGTTTCGATTGAACCATCTGGACATTATTATCATTCATTGTGGTGGGAACAGTTTGGGAAAAGTGGCTGGAATATCATTGCAGTTTGCAATGAAGGAGCCATTGGGAAAGTTGAAGAAAAAGTTCCCTAATTCCAAAATAATTTTTTAACGCATTGTGCAGAGACAGATGTGGATGTGTTCTAGTTCATTTGGTCCGCAATTGGAAAAAGGGAGGCACAACATCAATAAAGCTGTGTGTGCTTTTGTTTGCGATGTTGGTATGACATTGATTCACAATGAGAACATTACATTTGATAGGAGAAACATATTTCGGCAAGATGGAGTCCATCTAACTCATGTGGGTGATCAGATTTTTGGGGAAACATTAAAAATGCTTTGAATCAGTTTTTATGAAATTGAGAAGAAATAATGAAAATTATTGAAATGTCTTCATAGTTCAGTTTGTAACACCAAACATATAAAAAAAACTTAAAAGTGAAAAAACAAAAAAAGGATCTGTCAAGAGCCACCCTTTTTTAACACAAAAAATTAAAAGAATTTCAACTGCCCCATGCCTTGAATTTTTAGATGTCTGCGGACCACCATGCTGTCCGCGGACTCCATAGTTGCCACATTGGGGGCTGGGGGAGTACAATATAAGGGACTGGTAGCAGAATAAAGGTGCACTAGCAAAAACCTACGAAGATTCACTGAAAAATCTTTGTTAAAGGGATGTTATGGTTAAGTTGCACTCACAAAAAGTCATGAAATTCACTAAAAAATACTTTGTGAAATGGACATAATGGTTAAGTTGTACCAACAAAAACCCATGGAATTCAGTGAAAACACTTCGTTAAAGGGACGTTATGGTTGCAAGAAAAATTGAAAAACCTTAGAAATTCACCAGTGTGGTAAGCTAAGCAACCACAACTCTCGCCAACACTGTGCAATGCTAAGACTAACACCCAGGACATCAAAGATTGCATCACAAATGTAGGGTTCCCTACAGTCCCCTGCCTCCTTGCACTTACCCAGAGCTGTGATGCCCTGGTTGCACTTACTCAGAGCAATGCAGCCCTGATTGCACGTCCCCTTTCCCTTTCCCTTTCCCTTTCCCTTTTCCTTTCCCTCCCCCTAGCACTTCTCCTCCCTCTCCCCCTTGCACTTTGCATATCGCACTTACACGATCTGAATGACACAAGGCCTGGTAAGATCGTTTTGTTTTGTCCTCCCTCTTTCTTCCCTCCCATTCCTTGTCATGTCTAGAAACACTTGTGCACAGGCGTGTTAAAAATGGCATATAATATCCTAACGATCCAACCCATCACTTGAATGTACCAGATACAAGAACACTTATCAACCCTCACTATGAACATATCCCTGTGCCTGAGGGATGGCATCACCACTCAAACACTCAAATAGTTTATGTCCATCCTTGTTTTTGTTATCTGAGATGCCTTTTCTATTTTACTTTTTGGCCAACACAATGTTTTATTTCCATACCTATGCACATTGGGGTACTGACACCTGGACTAACTGTTTCAGCTCCACCTCACCTGTTTATGCCGGCCACCGAAGCACTGCATACACTGTCTAATGCCACGTTCTGAATAATTAAGAATGATGCTTCACGCAAGGACACTGCTCACACTGACTCCAGCCACTGTCAACATTATAAACCTGCTCATCCACCTCATCTTCTTCCCTGATTTATCTGACAGTGATAAAGCCCCTGTCTCCAAACTTAGACTGCTTTATTGGACAATAGAGCAATGCCCGAAGTATCAGCTCATGATTCTAGTAATGACCAATATTTTTAGCCAGAGTTGACCAGTTTCTTACATTATTGCAACCGTTTTAACCAATGTTACTAAGCAAATAACTTTTCAAATGCATTATTTGCAACACATTTTACCAATACACATCCTTGGGTAATACTTAAACAGTCTCTTCTGAAAAGTAACACACTGCAATGTGTGATTATGAGGCAATTTTGTATTGGTGCCTGAACTTGATTTATGTCCCATTCCGACCTTGTCAGTGTCACCAGTCCATAAAGAGAAGATAACTCTTGCTGCAGTTTATATGAAGAAAGTGTTATGTGATTTTTTTTTCCTCTATTTCCTTTGTCACATACCATCCAATTCAGCAACAACACATTTGCAGATCATCAAAGCAAACGTAGGAGCAGTTTCATCCTGTCACTTTCTGAGTTTTTTCTGTGTCTTTGGATCTCATCCTCTGCTGTCTCTTCCTCAATTTCGAATTGACCTCCAACTCTGACCTGTCCGCCAACCAGTCCTGAAATACCTACCTCCTTGCTCTTGTCGCAGAAACAGCTCTGTCCATGATTGTCTTTCCGGTATACTTTTCAAGATAGTTTTCTTTACCAAAATGTGGGAAATTCTGGGTGAAGAGTTCCATGGATAACAGGTTTGGGTAGTGCCTGCAGCATCACACAAAACTTTGATGGTTTCTCCACCTCTTCTCTCTTGAATTATGAATTTGCCTGGAGATTGAACTTTTGGATTCTCCCATGTCAAATAATTCCAATATGTGGTTCCTTATCATAGTTCTGTGATTTTACCAGTTTTGTTTTTACAGCTCTTTTACTGAATCTAAAATGGTTGTTGTTTCGCAGTCTAAAACTCGAATGCTTTACCAGTCCCAATTCATGGAAAAACAATCAGCATCTCCACCAGGGCTATTTTAAGGGTTTTTGTGGCACAGGCATCATTGATTCCACTCATCAAACACAAAAAAGAAGGCATCCCAGAATCTCTGTTTGCCAACAGCCACCTTCACTGCCTCCATTAGTCTGAAGCACAACACATATATTGATATCTTCCCCTGAATGATAGGTAAATAGGCATAGGAACTCCCTTTGGAGTCCCCTGACCCTCTTTCATCCGTGCTGATATCAGAATAATAAACAAATAACATTTCATGGACACCATTAGTAGTCCACAATGAAAGTATTTGTATTGTAGAATAGGAAAAGTACGCATTTTAACAATAGTAGGAACAATTAACGTGTACAGGCTAGGCACATATCAGTATACATATAAAAAGTTACACATGCCCAACACAGGTACAGAGCTCATAGAAGCAGCCTCACAGAATGTAACATGTGCAACTGCTGAAGTATGTGTACAAGCTTTACATTGATCATGAGGAAGATATATATACCACAGCATAGATGGAAGATTTGAAATTGTCAGTAAAGTGTGTGTATCCAAACATATACTGAGATTGGAAGGCTGCTATGGTTTTCAAGTGATGTTGCTATCAGTGAGCAAGACAAAAATGTCTTTGAGGTATGCAATGTATGAATCGTCATGATTACAATTTATAATTCAACTCTATAGCCAGTTCAACCATGAGTGAGACTTGTGTACCCTGGGAAAGAAATCACTCTTAAGGACTGACACTTGTCACATATGTAGGGACTACAAAACCATCTTGTATGCCTCCATTGAATGTGCCGCCTCACTTAAATCCTTGTAAAGGACTGACAATTCTGAAATATACGCTATAAGTCAGTAACCGTGATCAAACACGTTGGTTAAATGATTCTGGAATTTTGATACAAGGTCGCAATTTAATACACTTGAGTATGCTGTTTCGAATTTTTTGTGACATATGATTCCATAATACTAAAGTAATACCCTGTTTTGTAGACCTGGAATTTAAAGTATGTACATCACATGATAAAAAAAAAATACATTCAAAAACAAAATGCGATTAAGGTGCATGATTGTACCTGTATTTTCTCCATCATAAATAGAAGACTACAAGTAGCAGCATAATTATAAGCCTTCATTTCATCTAGCGTCTCATTCTGCAGCATTAATGAGATGGATGAGTGTCATGGAGTGGGATAAGTCCTCCAACGTGCTCACCTCCTCCATCTCATGAATGTGCTTCTTTGTGCGCCTGCATGAAAATTTCATACAGGTGTACAAGAAATGGATTGCTATGTAATCCTCATTGGTTCGGCACCTAGTCAGAGCCATGTGACTCCCATAGGAATGCATTGTTAATGCCAACTGAAAAATGGATTTGCAGGCAGTGTTTGACTTTCCACAAGGCTGAGCTGAAAAATTAAACAGAAAAACCATGGTCACCACACTTTTACTCTTTCCTTATCTTATTCTCTGAAACGTGTAGACATTTAACATTTCAAACAAACAAAAAATAAAACATTTGGATGTAAAAAACTCTTGATAAGCGAACATAAACAATTGTAATCTTTTAAAACAAATAGTTTCATTACTTTAATCCACAGGTCATCTTGTTCACAAAGGCAGCTTGCATATTATTAGGGGGCTGTGCTGCAGCACAAATGATGCCCTGGTGAGCACCTTTGCATACCTTAGTGTCAGGAGGACATATTTTGCCCCCTGCATGAATAAGCATCTAAATATAGATATGTTATGCATTTTTTCCGAGTTTAGGAGCTTATATTATTGTAATCCTACCTGAATAAATAGTAATCCTTTAGTGAACATCTTTATGTACATCATGAATGCTTGGAATGTGACTTCCTCAGCGCTACTTGCCTTTCCAATGGCATTGACCTGCTGCCATTGACTCTCCCTTTTATCAAATAATTAACCTCAGTAGGCCTCTTGGGGTTTTTGTCTTTTGGGGCAATTTCTGGATTTGGTGGTATTTTCTTACTGTAACAATTTGGCAGTATATTGGCGGTAAACTGTTCTTATCATTAGTGATAGTTCAGTATTGCCCTATTTTGATGATAATACATTGTTATCTTATATTATCTTATTTTTAGAATCGGTTAGAGGTGTTAGTACTTGGACTCAGGTTCCCAGAATGCAGCTTCGCTGCCTTTCTAACAAAAGATTTGTTGCATGATTAAATACTTCTGCTGAATTTCCTCAAATGCAGCAATACAGCGTTTTCAAGACGAACAGTTTAGATTGTTTTTAGCTTTAAACAATCAGACAAGATCTTCACAGTTAATTGCTTTTATACTATGCAGTTATCTATAAAAGGTAATAACTCTGAAGATCATGTGCTGTTTTCGCTGTAAAAATAAAATCTGAACTGTTCTTCTTGGTAACACAGTATTCCAACAACTTTAAAAAACAGATTAAGCTACTTGAGTAAAACTGTTTTCTTAAACTAGAAAACCACCATGTCATTTTTTTTACATTCCTGTATATTTGGTGGTCTGTTCTAATCATGGCTGCCTCTATTGAGGCCTCGTGCACCACCTAGGCTCTGCTTTATTAGAACACCACCTTCGATTTCTAATCTCACCTAAAGCACTCCCAATGCGGTTTTAGTAAACTTAATTTTAAAACTGAATCATGTCTATCATTAGATAACAGTTGTTTTATTCTTTTAAGGAAACTACCTTTAAGAACACCATGTCATTCTGGCAAACATTCTTCTAAAAACAGAAGGTAACACAGAGTGAAATCTTCAACATGCAAGGAGCACTTTGGTCCAAGCATTTTCTCCATGTACTTGTGCAGTTTCCTTCTACCATTTCTAAGTCCTATATAATAGGTGTTATAATGACCATTTGTAAGACCACATCAGAAGCACGAAGGGCTGAGTCATTTTGGAAGGAATCTAAACCTCTGATGTGCAGGTGGCTCAACAGGCAGCACTACCAAACACACCTCGACATGCTGCACAATGTAACTTTGGTGCCAGCACTCTTTCATTCCAGAAAGGTCTAGTAAGGCATAGCCTCACACCTAAATGGTGGAATAAGAAGAATATAAATACATGAACATAATATGTTTACTGTCAAACCGAATGTCAGTCTATATATAACGTAGGGCCCGTGTCTGCAATAGGAAATTCGATGTGCAGCTATGCCACAGTATTAGTAGTTGGTGTCTCGGTTCGAAAGAGTGCCAGCGCATCCTTTGATGTGATCCCCTGCCATAGTGAATTCCAGGTAGGCAGTTATATTGCACAGGCAGAGATCAGTTTCACTGGTCATAACATATTGTATAAAGGTGTTTATATGTGAAAGTGGATGTGGAACCTGGTAGATATGTTTTTGTCTGTTCATTTGTACTGGCCCAATAACGTGTGTTGTAATAAACTCATAATCAGAAGGTGCCTCTTCTTTGGTGGTTGTTTTATTTTCAAATATTTCGCTGTACAAACACACACCTCAGACTCTTCTCTTTTAGGCTAAATCTGCATATACTGTGAAACACTCAACTGGTATTAAAAGCAGCTTCTGAAGACTGGGTGAGCATCTATAGCACCTATAGATTTCTTATGAAGCAGTTGGCACGTTGTTTTATTGTGTCTGCAAAAAGTGAGATGGGCATCTATGATAGAAAGTTCCAGTTATTCCTGGTGCCAACTGAGAAAACCCTGACTCCCAACTGTGTACAGACTTTTGTAATTCTCATACATATGGTACATGTCTGGTGTGTCTAGTGAGTATATTAATGAGGAATGTAAGGCTAATCCTGAAAAACGTAGTGATGTAATCCTCCTATAGGGGCACACGCATAATGTGATGCACTAAACAATCCATGAGTAATTCTGATTTCAGTGATGATAGTACCCGACTTTTTTTCCAATAACTGCTAATTATTCTAGTAGCTGAGGCTCTGATGGCAATGCCTGACCATTGATAGAAATACACTGCATATGTCATAAAGCACAGATCGACTCAACATCACACACGTACCTAATTTTTCATCATGAACTGCTTTCAGGGAAGTTAAACTTTGTTTTCTACAATGGTGTGTGTGAGGCTGTGGAATGGCATATATAGAGATAAAGAATAACTTGCTGAGAGGGCAGACAGATCATGAGTGTGATTGCAGAGAGTGGGCCATGATTATCTGCGGTGGATAACAGGATTGCTGCATTGTGAAAGAAGACGTGGCACACATTTCGAGCAAGTACTGGTAGAGGCCTGCACCAAGCAATACAGAACCTGCAAATGCTATGGTGGACTTCTAAATAACAGTGTGTTATGAACATAGATGAAGAAAGTGTTAAAGAGAATGGGCCTCATTACGAGAATGGAGGTAGCCATGGAGCTATTAGCTCCATGGCTGCCTCCATTCCGGGCTCCATTACCGGGTTCCTGCAATGGGGACTTACCGGGTTACTCCGACATAGGAGGACCCAGTAATTCCTCCTTGCAGGAACCCATCCCCATTCCTATTTGAGCCCCCATAGTGCTCAATGGGAATGGGGATTACATCTGGCCCGTTATTGCCTCCCTCTTCCCCTCAAGCACGCCTGGTTTTACCAGGCGTGCAATCCGGGTCCTGCGATGGGACGCTTGTAATCGGCACTCCCGGAATGAAGGGGGCCAGTCCGGTACCAGCCCCCTTCATTACGGGAGCGCCAGCCTTATAATGAGGCCCATCGTATATAGTTAAGGGAAGTGTAAATAGTTAAGGTGCTCTTCTGTGATGTATAATCTAGCATTGCTACAAGCATGGAATTGTAAATAACAGGTATTCATGGTAAAGCACGACAAATGTCATCAGCTATGTGTAGAATGATTGTTTAGAAAATAGAGGCAGTTGTGTCCTGGCTGCAGACGTCTCGGCTTACCAGTGTATGGTCTACCTGCTGTCATAATACAGAGCATGGCAAAAGTGACTGCGCTGGAGAAATTGCAGGTCTGCTGCTGGAAACATGGCAGGTAAACGTCACGCTAACAGGGGGTGACATGGTGATAATTAATTTACATAACACAACCACTCCCCACAGTGATATTGCAATGATGTACCTCAAGCTTAATGTGGCATTGGCATTCTCCTATCTACTTTTTTTACTGCAGTAGCAACACTGTTTTTGTTTAGTGTAGTGTGGCACTGGTAGGCAAGAATATGCTTATTTCGAGTAATTATTATCCATGAAAACCTTAATGTGTACACCTATGCTTGCACTCTGGTACTTACTACAACTGAATAAGCTCTTGCCTTGGATAGTGCAGGCATGTCATGTTTCCTATATTAAACAATATGTTCTCCCCTTTCTTGATGCAACAAATCTATTCCTTCGGAATATTGCCTCATGCCTCATATGCCCTTCATTTGCTCTATCTCCTACGGTAAACATCATGCAGTGTCTTTCTGTATTTCTTACTGTACTACTAACTCTTCTGTGTTTGGTATATAAGTAAAGTCCTTTGTCGAGTATTTGTGGTTGGAACAAAACTGACATATTTTCTACATATAGTGCAGCAGTGTTCTCAGCTTTATTGTGGTACCCTGAGAGATCAGGTGAGTCATTGTCAAGGCAGGAGGCACACCGGAGCCAGGTAAGTGAAGTAAGAAAGCTGCTCTATTGGTTACAAGTAGGAAGATTGTAGACTAGTATGGTAGCATCTTTCCGGTGAGGGCTCCCATCCTGTATCCTAACTGTCCCACCTGGAATACAGAGGCCCCCGGTACCACATTCCATGATGCATTCTATTCACTTAAACAATGCCCCCAGCCACATACTACACATCTCCCTCCTTTACAATAAAGAATAAATATAGTTTTAACACGCACAGAAAAGTGATGCTACAACCAGGCATGGACTTCATACACCATCTTACCAATGCCACACTCTTTTCAACCACAACAAACCTTAACACTTTCCATCCGAGGATGCCACCATTGGATCTGTCCTTTCCACACGATCTGGCTGTGCCACACAACATCGTATCAGCTTTCTCCATGTTTGATGCAAGAACACCTAAGGCCCGGTTATTCACATCTTTAATGCCACAATAAACAGAGGCCCAACATAACAACAATCACAATCCATTTTGAAACCTATAATGCCTTCCATATTGGGGCTCCTACCCCCTGATAACAAGCCTGCCACACTCGAGCACATACAGTACCTACACACCAAATAACCACATTCTGAATATTCACCTGTCACCGATCCACCATCTTCTCTGAGACATATACAAGTAATTAAAGGATAGAACTTGGAACTAACAAGAAACAGACCACTTACAACACGCAGACATCTGAATGCACATCAACAATAGCGATGCTAGAACCTAAAGTCAGTGTGCAGCTTACATTAAGAGATACAATTTCGAATCCATGCACACCTTTTCTTCTTCATTTTAGTATAGAGGTATGTCACTTTACCCTGTCCAATCTATTTCCAATTTAGTGCCAAACGATTCCAATTAAACACCAAAATCCAGTGTTAAAGTCACAGCATAGAACGCTAGAGAAAACTATTAAATCATAGAGTTGACCTAAGTTATGCTCACAACCAGGCACTTATCCACATTTCAATCTTCACTTAACTTGCCATAAATGTGTGGTATCCTGAGACATCAGGTGAGTCATCAACAAGGCAGGAAACACACTGGAGCCAGGTGCATGCAGTAAGAAAGCTGCTTTATTGGTTACCGGGTAAAGTAGGAGGATTGTACAGGAGAGCAGTGCGGTAGCATCTTTTCAGTGAGGTCCTGGAATACCCGCAACCACGGGTTCTACATTCCATGATGCATTACAATCACTTAAACAATGCGCCCAACCACATACTACAGTTATGCATTGAACATTGCTCATTTCTCTTTATTTATTAGAGCAGTCCATTATCTACTGCTCATTGTAAAGTTTCTCTCTTGCACATGTTCCTGATTGTCTCTGTGTTTTGTACATCAGTGCTATCTCTCTTGCACCATGCATTTTATCTCTCATGCCCATAGATCACTGTTAAGTGTCTATCTGTGATTGTTTTCTGCAGGACTAACTCAATCATGTTAGATGTAAATGTGCTGTGTCTCCTTTCATCTATACATATGTGTTTTTGCTTCTGCACTGCTTCCTCAACACACTTTCTAAAACAGATATATGAGTCCCAGACCTTGCTTAGTCTTTCGCTTGGTGTTTGGTACATCAGTAATGTCTTATCTGTCTAGTTCGCAATGTGCATAATTTGATCACCACAAGTGATGTCAAATTGCAATGATTTATAATGCAATCGAAGTTTAATCAACTACCATCCTACATGGTGATTGGGCATAGGTATAAGGGGCCTCATCAGAAATTGGGTGGTATCCCGCGGTAAATCCACCGGAATACCACCCAACTCAGTTCTTGTTACTGACACTTCTTCTGACAGTATTACTGCCTGATCACGGCCGGTGATGGTGTAAGTCCCCATTTTTTTAGTCCATAGGACTCAATGGGGCATTTTCAGCACAATACTGCGGCTGTAATTGCGCTGTGGTAATTGTCCCAAAGATTGGTGGAAAGTCATCACATTCACCCCCAGCTCAGAGCTGGAGGTGAATCCTCTGACTTTTACGCACCTCCCAACTTCTGATGAGGCCCAAAGTACTTTAACCAACTCATGATTGTAGATTGTGTAATAAGAGATTAGAGAACAATGCACAAGACATTAAGGTTTATATGTAAAGAGTTATCCTGATTACATGTATAATATCTCACCTATAGATGCAGAGGAACATAAGGGAAATATTGTCCCTGGAAAGTCAATATCGCTATCCTTTATTATTTATATATTATAGGATCACATCATTAATATGATTAGCAAACAACTGTTGATTTAATTTAGACATAAATTAACTTATACGTACATTTTATATGTATATATGAAATAATATATTCTTGTAATGAATGTTGTATGCAGTGCTATTTTGTATTCAATAATTGTACTATATGATTCTTGGCAATGGCTGTTGATATACCAAGTCACACAAACAAAAAAAATGTATTTCACAATGGAAGTCATTATAACTTTGGTGGTAATGCTGGTGGAATGACTGCCAAACTCTTTTACCATTGCTGCCACTTTTGTGGGATTATGAATGATGGTAGCGAGGAATTAGTGCCCATTTATGACGTTCATAGGACTCCATGTGGATTTTAGCCAAATGACCGTGAGCCGTAATTCTGTGCAGTTATTTAGAGAATGGTCAACCTTGAAGAGGACGTTTTACCTCTAACATGTTCATGGTGTTCATAGGGAAATAGTTCATCCCCAAATAAAACAGGAAGATTGGTAAATGTCTTTAATGGTAATTAGCAAAGCAAACATCAACAGAACAGGAAACCACCAAAAAACTACCTCCTCCTCAAAAAACAACAGTTCTTACACCTTTTTCCAACATTAGTTATTATGAGTGGTGGATGCTTAACAGGCAGTTGTAATGAGTAACTTGCAGTTTCCTGCCTAGCTTCACAAACTTCAAGGAAGAAACCATAAGTCTATCAGTACTCTGAGGACTCACCCAGAGTGCTGAAATTGGAGCAGGTCAGCCTTATCGAGATTTGACTACATTAGAGAAGCACATTGCAACTGTTGCAACTGGGCTTTTAAAATGATGCAAATTCAAAATAATTAGCTTACTTAAAAGAGCATGAATCACACAATAAGAAAATCTTCTCTTTTTCCAAGCGGAAACACGTCTGAGGTGAGTGACCATCTTGCAGAATACATGGAATTGCATTTCTACATGGGCCAGAGCACAGTTACATTGGCTGGATTTATCCTATTCATAGCAGCAATATATTGTTTTGCTTAGCACTGCACTAAATACCTATCTATAGTAGTCAGAAGGGCATACTACGGTTAAATGTGTATTGCTTTGCCGGTTGTTATTATAATCCTTTTCAGTCACCACAGTGGTAAATCCTCCACTTCAATGGTAATTTGGTGGTGCAGTAAGAGTGGTGTAATTTCATTATCGCAAAAAAAGGCAGTTATTCCTTAACAGTCACATGTGTGCTGCATTACCAAATGTTAATGTGTTTGGTGCAGCTGCGACAACTATCCTCCATATTGCTCTGTGTGAGTGTGTGTTTGGAACAGCAGTGCTATGTCTTTGGAATTTGATTACAATAAGCTGGTTCTCCTTTGTTTAGTACAAGGGTGCAATCTCACCACTAGTTGTATAGAAACATTCTCACCAATACTCACTGTCCAGTGTCTCTTTTTGGTAAGGCAATGCTCTGTCTCCTGTATACATACTCCCTCAATGTAAATGTTCTGTATATCTCTTTGCGCACACATTAATTCCTTGAGTGGGAACAGGGATCTAAAGCATGGTTTTGCTCACCAAGGAATGGTGATCCAGGCAATCAATGGCCCTCATAAGGACCCTGGCGTTAAGGGGTTAACGGCGCTGTAAAAGGTGTTAGCGCCATTTAACCCTTAACGCCTTACTACGAGGTCCCTTTGCGGGACCCGACCGTAACGGCTGGTCTAGACCAGCCGGTAAAGTAGGGGCCCGCAAAGGGACTCTCGAGGTTAGTATGGTACCGCAATTTGCGGTACCGTACTTACCGCCTTCCCCATTCCCATTATGCCCTATGGGGCAAAAATGGGAATGGGGAAGGGCCATGGTGGCATGGGGAATTACCGCCCCGCCAACCTTGGAATGGGGTGGTAATTCCCGATTCCGCCATGGCAGAGTCCGGCATCGACCATGGTGCTAATAGCACCATGGTTTTCCGCCGGAGTCCTAATGAGGGCCAATGGGCCTCATTACACGGAAGGCGGTAATCCAGGGTGCTATTAGCACCCTGGACCATGCCGGTAAATTACCGGCACCGCCTTGGCGGAAAGGGGATTTACCGCCCCATTCCAAGGTTGGAGGGGCGGTAAATCCCCTTTCCGCCATTGCCCTTCCCCATTCCCATTTCTGCCCCATAGGGCTCTATGGGAATGGGGAAGGCGCTAATTACGGCACCGCAATTTTGCGGTGCCGTAATTAGCTCCGAGGTCCCTTAGCGGGTTGGTACTTAACGCCTGCAAGAAGCAGGCGTTAATTCCTCCAACCCGCAAAGGGACCTCGTAGTACGGCGGTAAGGGTTAACGGTCACCGTTGCCATTAACGGTGACCGTTAACCCTTACCGCCGTCCGTGTAATGAGGCCCAATGTTTGCTAAGTCAAACTACTGAGCAGCTTCAACAATATTCCTGCACTGATCTACAAAAACAGTGAGTCAACAATGTGATTACATCTATTGAAATGCTACCTGTCACCTAAACATGTTGCGAAAATGTGGACTTTTATATGTCACTTTAATATAAGGTTGTATCCGTAGCATCGAAATCACAGAAGAGAAGCAAAGTGCTACATTTTCAAATCAATTGCCTGAATCAGGAAGGACAACCAAGCCTGAATCATGAAACAAAATGACAGTATACATGTCCCAAATATCTTATTATCCCCCTTATATAGAGTAGCAGGGGATTCCTGGTCATGGTCTCTTTGTACGCCATCAACCTGAAGTTGTATGCATTGTTTGCATTATAATAGCAGTGCCTAGGTGCACAGCATGTGTAAGGATGAAGAACATGCATGTGAATGTTGTAATTTAATTACACAACCCAGGTCTAGGAAACCAGAACACACCAAATGTGCCCAAAACGGACTCAATGAAAATATGCCAGAGTAGTAAAACTATAACATTTCACTGGACACATGAAGGCTGAATCAAGGAAAGCTGAAATCCACCTGAGTGTATGCAGTATATTTCCCAAGCACCTACTAGTTCAGAATCCACTACCAACATATAAAACTATCCACACCCACGATCCAAAATGATTACACCAGCTGAGAAAATGTAATGGATTAGTCATTTCTAGATGTTGTTTCCTTAGTAGGAAAATGACTGCACATATGTCTCTTTAACTCAAGCAGAAGACAAGGACTGAAAAATACGCAGAAAGTTATAGGTCATAGCAGACTAACGTAATGTACATGAAAGAGCAACATTGACAATGTCCGGATACTGTAACGTGAATGCAAAAAAGAATGCATTGTAGTCCCCTCATTGCATCCGCATGCCCATCTTGTGGCACCGTAACTGAGACAGTTACCCATTGTATATGTTTTCAATCATATGAAACAAATGAACACATGGATTAGGCCACTGTTCAAGAAGCATGGAAACAAACACCTGAATGAAGCCATGTACTTCTTTAAAATTGCAATAACTAAGACATATCTGTTGTAATAGAGACGTTTCTCCATATAGCCTTCATATTATGGAGGGTTGGGAGTTTAGCCAGTTATGATCCCGATACCCCTTAGTTAGGTCCTCAACAGCACTCCCCCGCCCCCCTTACCAAGGATGTTCACCTTCTTTAGATATGCCTGCACTTAGTAATGTTGCTAGTGTTGAGGATACATGATGTTGTTTTATAAGAGGTTACAAAATGTTTACAAATGTTCTTATGCGTCTGTGATGTGGAAATAGATAATTGACCCAAGTCGCTTCATTGCATTTTTGTATCTAATGATGGTTTGATGGACTGGATTTCTTATCTGTAGTTTACTTTCTCTTCTGCTGTTTTGCACACGCTTTTGTTTAAGCAGTTTAAGCAGTTATGTTTGAATGTCTGTCTCGTTGCAACCTGCACTTTGCTGGCTTACAGCCGTATATACTATTGTGGTTGCAGCTGGATCAGGAGTTCACTCACTGAATGGACATCACAGATAAAACACATGCATGCATCAACAGTGTAACACAAACGAGTAAAGCCACAACTTTCATCACACCACCTCAGACCTCTGGCCAGCAAACACCACCGTGCAACCACTTGGAACACTTGCGATGTGTCACCATTAGAAACTAACCTGAAACGCCAACGGTTTTGTGGATATTGTTATCCCAAGCAGGAGGGGGAACAGGTGCAGATAGTTGCATAACCACAGATCAATGGAATGCTACAGTGGGTGTGATTGCACAGATGGATACCACCTCATCGTCTTCAAAACATCCTGCACATGATAGAGGGCAGTGGCAAATCCAAAAAGAGACGTTCACATGCAGCAGATTTTAAATTGGTCTCTGTACTAAGCTATTGTGCAACAGGTCCACTGCAATGGGTGACTGCAACACAATAGGCATATCCTAAACTTTCATCAGCAAGCAATATCGGAAGTCGCAGAGATACTAAAGCAGCATGGGACAATATTTAACATGTCCCCACTCCCTAGAGATTATCAGGGCCATCAATGATGTGCCACGCTCCCCTTGGTTATCGTTGGCTTTAACTGCAAAGAAATGGCTCTTACAGGGCTCTTGCCCACTACTATCCAAAAGGGCACTTAATTCTGCTGGCATATTAGAGCACAGTCAGGCATCAAGATGCATGTATAAAGTTGTTTTTTTTCCTTCCCCTTCCCGAACCTATATACTTTTTTAAACATGTTTTTACCAGATCTAACATATCTTACCTTGCTTGCAACTTAATGAAAGTTTGTTTTCTTTTAGTAAGTAGCATAAAAAAGTTTAAATGTAAACTATAAATATGCTAAAAAAAAAAGTTATATATATATATACACGAATTCGGCACTGTAAGGACGGTCAGCACACCAAGCACATTTGTAATTTTAGCAGTCAACGCCCACTTCATACTTCCAACTGCTACCCGTAATCACAGTCCCATTCACACAGATAGACAGGAATGTGAAATAATCCCATTTTCCCATTTTTATCTTCCCGTCATCGGTGACAGGGGAAACCCACCGAAGACATGACTCATGACACTGTTCAATGCAACAAAAGGTAAGAAGAGCTACATCAGAGCGTGTTTGCACGCCGGGTGCAGCATCACAGGAGATATTGGAATGCTAAAGCAATGTTTCATGTGTCTGCACCATGGCATTTTCTGTGGCAAAGTCACACCATGGAAGACTAGACACCTACTAAAAATCTACATCATGCTACACAACATCGCCATAGTTGCCCACATACCCATACTTGACCAAGACATACTGCCTACGCCTGAAGTACCACTGGACCACCTGAATTGAACCTTTGACAGACACAGTGAGGAGAAGTAGTATTTTCTATCAGAGAGGCATCTGCAAGCAGGCACATCCAAGTATTTTTCATCTTTTAAAATAAATAAAAACACCTGTTTTTAAATCTAGCCCTATTCACAATTCTGATGAGTGGTTAAACCAAATGCAAACTTTTTTGCACTTAAAAATAAGAACATATGACATGGTATTATGTTTGCCTTGATGCTACTGCTTGCTCTGCTACTAATAAGGCTATTTTTCATTTGGATGCCATTACTCATATCAGAATTAATAAGGCTACCTGCATTTGAAATTCTTGGCTCCCTGGACAACTCATTCTTTAGATCCTTTATTTTTTAAGGATGTGACAGTATTAGGCACCAAGCGTGTTATGCTGGGATTAAACCTCATGAACTG
The DNA here is from genome assembly GCF_040938575.1 of Ambystoma mexicanum. Classification (NCBI taxonomy): domain Eukaryota; kingdom Metazoa; phylum Chordata; class Amphibia; order Caudata; family Ambystomatidae; genus Ambystoma; species Ambystoma mexicanum. The sequence continues at coordinate 1,316,894,830 of NC_090929.1, read as the reverse complement.
CCCTGGTGATTCCTGCCATTCTAATGTGATTAAAGTCTGTTCTGATGCCTTGTTGCCAATGATCACTTGTTCCTATTTTCAAACCTCTTCCAGTCATGACAGTCTGAAACAAGTCTGGGCCAGACCCCCTTTAAAGACTATGGGCCTCATTACACATTGTGCGGTAAAATCTGCAAATTACCGGCATAGCGCCCTTAACGTGTCCGCCCTCGTAGGAGTACGCTAATAGCGTACCATTACGAGTACCCGGACACGAGCTTTGCGCCATGCCGGTAATGCCCCTCCAACCTTGCCGCAAATCTCCTCCAAAAGTCACTTACCACCTTCCACGACAGTGCAGATAGCGACTCTGCCTTGACGCATTGTGCAAATAGCGGCCACCGCTAATAGTGGTGACCGTTAAATACTGGAACCGGAAATAGCATCATCGCACAGGAACGGGAAAGAGCACAGTGGCCATCTTTAAAAACACAATCCATTGCCATCCTCTGCACCCTGGACCTGTTCGTGTTACCCTGCTGCCTGAGACCCATTGCTACACTGTCACCATGCCCAAGGCATTAAAAAAAACAACAGACCGCCAGCGAAAGGAGAAGTTCTCCACCGAGGACTAAGTGATGCTGACTCAAACCTTAGCGGACAATGCAGAAGTGGTCTTCGCAAATGACATGCGGCGGGAGACCCTCCTAAAGAAGAAATCAATCTGGGCTGAAGTGGCAACATAAGTGAGTGCTGTAGGCACTAGCACACACACTGTACGCGAGTGCAGAAAACGATGGGACGACCTGAGACTCCGGGTCAGGATGATCCTGGCCGAGAACCACAAGACTGCCACCGCTGGAGGATCAGGGTCACCGATCAAGCTGAAGGAGTGGGAGGAAACATGTGCAAACCTCATCGGGGTAAAATGTTATGAGGGAGTCGGGAGGATGGAGCACGGCGTGCCGGACACTTCTGATGGAGGTAAGTGCACTGATGCAAGCATGCAATGTGAATGTACAAGTCCCCACAAATGGCAGTCCTGGATCACTGCATGGATGGCCCGGCATCCACACATGCATCCCACCCTGCGCATGTCAGCGCCAGACCCCAACACACACACACATGCATACATCAACAGAGCCAAGTGCCACACACAACGCTGCATGGATGAGGCACTGAAATGACACCTCACCTGCTTCATCCACAATGAAGTTCAAACGGCCCCAAATGAATTCATGATGTAGCCTGCATTGACTACATGCGACCATAACCAATGACATCCCTCTTCTTGTCCCCGACAGGGTCGCATACAGACAGCGAGAGAGCACCCCAGGCACCCCCTGTGCAAAAGAAGAAAAGGCCACAGCCCAGCGAGGACGCACCAACAACATCAGGTGGAAAAAGGCCAAGGCCCCTATTGCAGCGCCCAAAACAACTCCTGCGCGCCACTGCCAGTGCCACGCAAAACCCTACTGCCCCGCCTCTGGACGTCCACTCCCCCCCCAAATCACCGCCACCGAGGGTCCACCCTCAGCTGCTGCCAGTTCGGCCAGGGAGGCAGCAGCATTTGCCCCATTGTCCGACGTGGATGAGCCCACGGAAATCGATCTGCTGATGCACACCCCAAGCCCTGCTGTAACCCCGAGCAATCACCCCTACACACACCTTGCTCGCACGTCACCGTTCACGAGTCTATGGAGGCCTTCAGTAGCCCCACAGAGGTGGCATCTGCACACCAGCCAGCATCAGGATGCGCAGCAGACACACCACCACAGGCCGCCACTTCCCCTGACCTGGCCAGCGTCATCCAGTGCCAGCAGGCTCTCACAGACCTCGTAGGTCAACATGTGGAGGAGGTTGCCCGTCTCAGGGCTGACCTCGGGGAGACATCCAGGCACTCCAGGGAGGGAATGGAGTCGTGCACAGACAGGCTGTGTGGGGAGCTGATACGCGTCCGGGAGGTGCTAACACGCATCGCAGATGCTATGGAGTGCCAATTTCCACCAGGACAGTCTATCACCTCTTCGACCAACAGTTCGTGGCAGACAAGCCCAATCAGACGCTCTACACGCACCACCAGGCGCACCTCCAGCCAGCCCCCAAATGCTGGGCCTGGCAATGAACAATAGGACGTGAATGTCCATTGACCTCTGTGCATGCCTGGACACATACATTGTTGGAGACTCATGAGGGACAGTTGGGGGGGAGGGTGTGATGGACAGTTGTGGAGGGTGGGGGGAAGGGTGTGATGGGACAGTTGTGGGGGAGAAGGGTGTGAGGGGACAGTTGTGGGGGGTGTGGGGAAGGGTGTGATGGGACAGTTGTGGGGGGTGGGGGAAGGGTGTGACGGGACAGTTGTGGAGGGTGGAGGGAAGGGTGTGATAGGACAGTTGTGGGGGGGAAGGGTGGCGGGGTGGTTGGGGCTTTGCACATTTTCCTTTTTCTGTTCATTAATACACTGTTGTTTGAGCAAAACACAGGCCTTGACTCCTTCATTGTGTGTGATCAATTTATTGACGGCAAGGTCCATTGTGAGCTAACAAACAGACACCAGTGCATCACCAGCCATATACAGGTGACAGTATGACTACATGTCACTCAAAATATTTGGTTAATCAAATGCTGTCTCACAGCACGTCCCTCCTGGCCATCCCTCTTGCATGACCTGCATCCCCTTCACCTCCATCCTCATCCCCGTCATCATCCTCATCAGGTGCCTCCATTTCAACGTCAGGGGGCAGTGGCACATTCCGTCTCATACACATATTGTGCAGCATGACACATGCCGTGGTGATCTTTGCAACCTTCTCATGGCCATACAGGAGGGTGCCACCAGACCTGCTAATGCACCTAAACCGTGACTTCAGCAGTCCGAAATTCTGCTCGATGACGAGGCGGGTACGGGTATGTGCATGATTGTATTCTTCTTCGTGCCTGTTCTGTGGGTTCCGTACAGGTGTGAGGAGCCACCTCTTCAGGGGATAGCCAGCATCACCTACATGGGTGGAGGAATGGGTTCCTGTTACTTTTTGACACATGTGTGGCCTGTTCATGTCACATACTTTGGCCTATCATTTTGATTCATGTACACATTCAACTGCATCAATGAATATGGTCTGTGTGACTGCTTTGTGCAAAGGTGAGCACAAGCATGCAAGTAGACATGCCCCATGGATGCCTCCAACAGTGACTGCCATGTCCTGGGTAATGCCAGGTCATTGGTGTCCCTGTGGGCAGGCACATTTGGTACCACACTGGTGGTGTACTGTCCTTCCGACATTGCTGTTGCCATGCTGAGAGGCAACGCTTCAGTGGTGCCATGGGTTTGTGGTGCATTGCCATAGCTAGGGGGTATACCTTTGCATGTATCCAAGGGCACAATGCATTGTTGATGTTGTGCTGTAGGAATGCTGCATGACTATATTGGCGGCATGGATGACATTTGGGTATTTCGTGGCGTGGAGTGTCGTGCAATATGGATGAGGATTGATGTTTGATGTCACCAGATTTGGGTTGTCAGCTCTGTCGTGTGGCATATACTTGCATGTCCGTTCATCCCAAGTACGTTGCTGCCCTCACAGATGCCCATTGGCGTACATCTGTACGTGCATTTGGGCGACGGACTACAGGCTACACCCAGTTGGAGTATCTATCTATCCCCCCCAATGCACACCCAGTTGGAGTATCTATCTACCCCCCCCAATGCACACCCAGTTGGAGTATCTATCTATCCCCCCCAATGCACACCCAGTTGGGGTATCTATCTATCCCCCCCAATCACACTGCCATGTGCTTAGCATGGAACTCACCAAGTAGCCACGAACGTTGTCCCATTTGTCGCTCCATGTAGCGGGCGATAGTTGAGTTCTGCAGGACCATGGAATCATGGGTAGATCCTGGAAATCAGGCACAGCAATGTGTGATTATCTTGTTTGCGTCACATACCATTTGGACATTGATGGAGTGGAATTGCTTCCTGTTTCGGTAGACTACTTCATTGTGATGTGGGATGACCAATTCCACATGTGTACAGTCGATGGCCCCAATGCAACTTGGGATGCCTGCCAGTGAATAGAAGCCAACTTTGGTGTTTGCATCCTCCTGGGCAGTCCGTGGCATGGATATGTGTTCGGGTGCATGCTTCAGGAGGGCATCGAGTACCTGGTTCAGTATGCGTGAGAATACTGGTTGGGAGATGCCATGCATCTGCCCCACTGTATGCTGGTAGGTTCCTGTGGCCAGGAAGTGGAGCACTGTCACCACCTTGAGTAGAGGGGGGATGGCAGTTCGGATACCTATGAGGCTCACAATGTTGTTATGTATCATGTCCACGATGCTGGTGATGGTGTCCCGGTCCAGACGGTTCTGGGTGTGTATCTGCTCAGGTGTTAGGTTAAATGGACTGGCTCTGATCCGGGAAATTGGTGGGTGCCTCTGTGGTATGATTAGGTGGCGTGGTGGTGCTTGCTGTGCCTGTCTGGCCCTCCTCCTCATCCTGCCTCTCCTCTGTGCCGCCTGTTGTTGTAGCAGCAGCGCTGCAATCAGGTCCTCCAGGCCATGTAATGCTGCCAGTATTGGAACCATCTTGGTGTGGTAAGGGCTGTGGGAAGGGGTGTGGTGTGCTTCTTTTGAGCAGCCACAGTCTCCATTGCCTCCACCTGTGCTGATTTTGGCCACCTGTGGCAGGTGTTGACACTGCTTAGTTGTTTTAACGGGTGGTCCGCGATGGCGGTATTGCCGCCATGCCGGTAAGGGGTTTTGGGGTATTTACCATGGCGCTATTGCCATGTGCACTGGCCCTGTGATGGTGTGCTATTAGCGGCATGTCGTTATTTACGGGTTGGCGGGTTGCCCGCACGCGGACTGACCGCTATTAGTGGCACCGTAATTAGCGGTGCCGCTAATGGCGGTGAGCCGGGTCGTAATCCGCATGGGCATTTAACGTTACCGGTATTCCATCACCAGTAACGTTAAATACCTACCGCCATCCGTGTAATGAGGCCCTATGATAACCTCTCTAACTAAAGATCTATAATGTCTCAATTCTCTTTAAACTATTGGGTATTGCTGCTTAAATTCCACTTCAGCGTCAATTTCAAACATAACTGCTCCTTGGTGATATGCAATCCAGTGTGTGACCCTTTTAAAGCACCAAAAGGGCTCTACTGAAGTTCAAGGATACCCTTCTAAACATTTTTGATTTAGGCCTTGCAGGTATGTCAATGCTGCTTTATCTATCGGGAGCTTTTGATAGCCCCGACGATACTTAACTTTTGAATCTTCTGAGGGATAACGCCATTGATTTTGATGCAGCTTTTGATTGCATTCCTTCTTTTCTTTCCAATAGATCCGCAAGAGTGACCGTCATGGCCACAGCAAATAGTGGGAGCCCTAATTAATCCCATAGCTAGTCCTCTAGCTAGTTCTACAGATGGATCCCATACATATGTACAAACTGAGGACCTCCTATTTTCAGACAACCCTTGCTTAACAACTGTGCTTGCCCCCACATCAATTTGTAAAATCATGTGGGGTGGTCTGGGCAGCATCTTCTTGTTCCTTTCCCACTCATGCTTGTCCTAATTGCCCCTGCTTCACCTTAGCTGCTAAAGTGATATGGGCCATGACCATCAAATCCTTGATTGGATAACATGCAATGTGGGGGTAACATATGTGACACATTGGGCCTCATTACGAGTCCGGCGGTAACCGAGGCGGTAAAACCACCTGGTTACAGCCGGACTCGTATTACCATTCCGCCTCCGTGACTCCCGGAAATACCAGGGCATTACAACCCTGGTGTCCCGGGAATTCCGGAGGCGGAATTCGCTTAATTGCCATTCCCATTGAGTCCGGTAGGACTCAATGGGAATTGGGAAGTGGAAACACCGGCACCATCACGTGATGGTGCTGGTGTTTCCACATCCGCCTGCAGGCGGGCGTTGTTAAACCCACCAGGTCAGACCTGGCGGGAATATCACCTCCCGCCTGCAGGAGTCGGGATCGGGCAGTCCGGAATTAACAGTGGCGGCGGGATCACCGCCACTGTTATTTCCGGACCGCCCGATCTGTAAGGAGGCCCATTTTATTGAAGAGCATTGCCTTTTAGACCTTTTTCAATCAGGTTTCAGTTCATCTCATGGAACTGAGATAGCACTCCTGACCGGTTGGGACAATATTCTGTGACTGGCTGATGCCTTACACTGCTGGTTTTGCTAGATCTCTCGGTGGCATTTGACACTGTTGACTTTAATTTACTTAATCATAGATGTATTGACGTGATCATTGTAAAGGACCGGTAGGGGGTGGTCTGTACTTCTGCTCTCTATATGGTAGAGGGGAGGCACAGAGAACCCCAGCCTAGATTCTCTATTCGGTAGCTATGGTCGAGCAATCAAGGCCTAGCTTCTCAGGAGGTGATGCAGGCTGGTTCTTAAGTACAGTGTAGTCCCCAAGCCCCCACAAAGGAATGTCCGCACACTGTATTGGTTAGAACACAGTCTTTATATAATCAATATTCAAGGTTATGTACACTTATCATAATAACTCACTTTGTACTTGGGGAAATCAACAATGGCAAATATATACAATTCTAAAGTGGTACCACCCTTTGTATTAGATCTTATTAAAGTGCATCAACAATACTGTAACAATGTCACACAGATCAATAGAGTGAAATCAGCAATAGAGAGAGGAGAGAAAATAAGATGGTTGAGCAATAGGCAGAATACTGACCCCTACCACTAGACACAGTTCTGTGTGGAGATCCCCCCGCATGGGCAACCTGTAAAATAAAGATATAGCACAAGCCCAGTCCATATATTGTTCTGCAAGTCTTATTCCCTCCTATAATGTTTTTACCCCCCCAATGTACCTGGTGGAGTCGAGTTCTTCGAAGAGGCGTCGACAGATCCTTCTTGAGCGACCCCCTTTCAAGCGGGAGTCACGGATCGTCGAGAGGCGTCGAGAAGCGTCGAGGAACTCGGCGTTCGGCGGCGGGGAATCGACGGCCCTTCTTGAATGCCTTCCCTTTCAAGCGGGAGACACGGGGCGTCGAACGTCCGTCGAGGAACTCGGCGTTCGGCGTCGGGGAATCGACGGCCCTTCTTGAGTGCCTGCCCTTTAAAGCGGAAGACACAGGTCGACGAACGTCCAACGGAGGACACGGGTGAACGGCGTCGATGAGGCGGCAGCTTCATCCGAGCGGTGCTCGTCGGCGTCGGAGCGTCGGCGTCCTGCAAGGAAGAGGCGTGCGGGGCACCTCGATGACAATTGTTCTGGACCGCAAAGATTGTGGAGACGGGGGCCCAGCCAGGGCGTCGAGTCGTTCGAGTCTTTGTGGTCTTTGGGTGGCGGGAAACCCACCGGCAGGTTTCTCCTCGGCGCGTTGGTCGTCCTCGACTTTCTCCGGCAGGATAAAGCGGTCGACGATGCGGGCGAGGGAGTCCTTCGATTCGAATGTTCTTAGGCAAGGAGCGGACGGCTCCGGTCATCGGCGGCATGGCGTCAAGTGGTCCCCACGGCTGGGCAACACAACTTCGACGGGCCTCCATCGGTTACACAAACCTGCGAACCCTGGTTGACGGCAATGGACTTCGACAGCGGCGATGTCCGGGTGCTTCACTTCGATCTCCTCGGCGGTTTCGTCTCGGGTCGGCAGCCTTTCGGGGGTCTAACTTCCAGGGCGCTTCGGCGAAGATGGAGCAGTGCTCGATGGTCCCTCGGAGCATGGGAAGAGGGCGCCTTACCAGGTCCTCTCTCGGGTCAGTCTTCGACGATTTCGGCAGCCTTCAGATCGGTCGAAGCAAATGCAACAGCAAGTCTTCTTCTTCCAGCTGGACGTCGAGGATCAGCAGTTCCAGTTACTTTTAGAGTGGAGACTGTTGGGTGTCCTGACCCACGTTTGAGCTATCATGCTGCAACATTTGGTGCTGTGGGCTTAGAAAATCCAAGATGGCCAAAAAGCCCACAAGTGCGCCAGAATCCAGGAGAACCACGCAGTTTGTGCGCACACCAAAATGGTTACCTAACTTGCCACCCACCAGTGTAAAGAAAGATCTTTGTTAACAAAATCCACTGTTATTGATGTCAAAAAGTTGCTGAAATCGTGACTCATTGGACCACTTTAAAGATTCAACCCTTTTGTGGGGTTCCACATAACCATCTTACTGTAAGGAGCCCCATCAAAACAATGTTAAGCAAGGATTTACTACCATGTAAGAACCATTCCGGTTTGGAATGCATTAATCCAAGAAAAATCCCCAAAATGATTGCATTACCAGTACTTACCACTATCAGAAAGCCGGCGTTTTAAAACAACACCAAACAACACCAAACATTTGTGTAAAACTGAATAGATGAACCCAAAGCAGGCCAAAGAAAGACTTACTGAGAGGTGGATATGTAAAAATGGTTAGTTTTATTTGAATGCAGAAAACTGGGTAACCAAAAGTGACATTAGCTGGGGCCTGGCTTAAGGAACTGAATTCTGCCCACCAGCTACCCCCGACAGGAGTTGAGACTTGCACAACTGCTGTGTTCCCAGGCCTAGCTGCATTTTGCTGTTCCCACCAAAAGGGATATGACACTTCTCTGATTGAATTACCAAGGGACTGCTAGAGACTAAACATAGGACCCAGGCAGAGGGTTTATTGAAGTGGCCATAAATGGCTTCCTCTTGAACAATGGGCCTTCCAGGGCCCAGGCAGATGGTTTATTGCAGGGGTCATAAAAATGGCTTCCTCCTGGAAGGAAAGGGGAGGAGCACTGCATGTGAGAGCAAGCTGGCTTGGCAGAAACTGGGAGGGGGAGAAACTGGAGACAGAGGCTGAGCTTGAAGAAAGTGGAAAGACTGGTTTCTGTACCATGTGACCTGAAAAGACACACCCCTGTAGCCAGAATATGGTTTTAGAAAAAGATGAATAACTCATAGTACGGACTTGTCATAATTATTTAAATGATACCATAATTCTTGTGATTTTTCTGCCCACATTTTAAGAGGTTTTTAGAACCGGTGGCATGATCTGGGGGCAAGCTAGCAGTTAAGAGGGTATTACTTAAAATGTGTGCATGTGAAAAGTCTGATACTTCATCAATTAATGCCTGCATGCCTTGCACACATTTGGGTAAATTTGAGTAAGAATCTGATATTGGTAACTTGACCAAAAAGTGAAATATGTTGCCATTTCTCAATGCAAGCTCTCAGGAAGAGCAGATTTGAACAGGGTATATCTCATGTGATATGTGATTGGTGCATGTAATTTTAAACAAATGTGTACCTGTGCAAATATGTCTTTTGGGTCAAAATATAGATTGTGTGTAATTTGACAGGGGTGGGTTCTCTGTATCATAAACAGACCTCATCATGATGACACTTCATTTCATTCCCCCAATCAAGGAGAAGAGGAGGAAGTGGCCAATGACAAGTGGAGAGGGGTAGGGCCTAGGAAGCTAGCCTTTCCACCTATTTTCAAAACACATAAAAGCAGACAGTCAGGACAGGTAGGGACATTCTATTCCATCTGCTGCGGGACGCTCTGCCGGGAAAATCCATACTTTACCTCCATCAACCTCCAGAGAGCCAACATAGAGACTTCAATCTATCCACCTTCAGAGACCAAGACTTTACTTCAGAATTTGTAGCAGAGAGGTCAACTACAAGCTAAATCCCTCTTTAGCAGGCCTCAAATCATTGCCATTATCACAGCCAGGCGAGCTGTTTGAATTCTTTGCAAGAACTCTTGCCATTTGCCAGAGAGCAGTGTTGTATCCAGAGAGAGTCCAGCTGAACCGGAGACCGCTGTATCCGGACCCACAGACCTGATCAGAACCAGAGACCCAGACCAGACCAGCAGAGTAGAGCTGACCCAGACCGCTGTGCGCAGAGACCGTCCGTGGCGAGTGAAGAAAACCTGACCAGATCCGTGGCGAGGCCCATTCTATTTCTAAATATATTGTGAGTACCTAGCAGAACTGTGCAGAACCAATCTCTTAGTTAAAATAATATAATTCAATCTATTTTAATCTAAGTAGAACTGCCTCCTAACTGTCACCTGTCATTTCTAGTTGCTAGCTGTCACTTGTCACTTTGAACTTTAAAATTTCAAATCTGAAAAACGACCTTTACCATATCGCTCATATCTCCGTGACCATTTGTCTTAGAGACTTGCAGTAACTTTCCTCTGAAAGCTGGGAATCTTGGCTTTTCAGCGAACCTAGAACCGCATTCCTACCCCCTATACTCTTGACGCAATCGCGAAAAACGCACTCGCGAATTTTACCGCGATTTGCAATTTCTCCACGTGTGAAAACAGCAGCTTCCTTGCTTTCCTTGCTAAAAATTTGTTTGCCTCTTAAGAACCATCCCTGAATCATTGCTAGAGTGAGCCTGGACTAATATTAACTAGATACCACTCACCCTGAACGTCCAGAGGGAATTAAAATCATTTTAGCACATTTTCCAATATATTGCTATCACATATAAAAGCATTTTGGGCCTGTGTTTCAAACTTCTGTAGTCTAAGCTTGCTGGGGTGAACTGAATTACATTTGATTGCATTTCTGAGAACTGTCTGCTTTCCTTCCATTTCCTTGCATTGCATAAAGGAGGGAGGGGATTGCCAGAGAAAAGTGATTACATTGTTTTGTTGAAATCATATTGAGTATTTTCTGTATTGCATTTTCATTCAACATTACATCCATCTGAACTTATATAAAGCATTCTCTACCACCTTATTCTTCTGTTCCTATTCACAAGTGTGCTAGTGCCAGACTATCCATTATTGATTACTGCTCAGATTAAGTGTCATATTCAATTATTAATTATTATAAAGTCTTATATATATATCTATTGTTTAAATTATCAAATAAACCTTTTAACCTGCAAAACAGAACTACTTCTTGGCTCAGTGGGGTCAGGGGGATTCCAAGAGAGGGGTGTTATAGAGGGGTAGTCATCCAGAACGCATGAACTGGACATAAAGATATATCAATAAGGGTTTCCATTCAGTATCCCAGACTAGGCATTGACTTAGCTGTAGTGTTGAATTGAATCCTCTTACAAATTGGGGGCTCGTAGCCGGGGATTCCGGATTAGATCTATCACTTGTGCAGATTAATACAGTGTGCCAGCTGACCAGATACACATATCCGGTCGGATCACCACGCTGTGTTACGCTGTAAAGCACTCCTCAAAGGAACGCTCTAAGGAAAAGGTCTGTTTTGCAAAAATAAAATACAAACTTCTGTAAAACAGGAAGGAACTCAAATTCCAGAATGACGACCTTAGTAGACATGAAAATAGCCAGAGAGCACTTCTTACATAAGTTATTTGTGAGAGGTGAGTGGACTCACCAGGACCGCATGGTCTGGTTGCAGGTCATCACGCAACAGGTCACGGAAACAGGGTCAGATATATGGAGAGATCAGGGTCCCTTACATGTGGCCCAGAGTGAACTATAGATGGCTACTAAAGCTAAGGATGAACAAGACAAGATGTTTAGGATAGCGGCATACCTGTACCTATATATGGGAGACATGCAGGATAAATGTACTGAAAGCCAAGATCTGGCGAATAAGCGACAGATGGCGTTAGAGAAGGTCCAATCTGACCTGGTCTCTTCTGAGCAGAGGCTGCAGGGGAGCCAGGAGTCAGAAAATGAGAGTAGACAGCACATCATTAAAATAAAGAGGGATATGGACATCCTGCAACAGGAAAAGGCTGACCAGGATACCAGATTTCTGGCCTTGCAGAAGGAGTACCAAGAAGGTTTGGACTCCCTACTGCAGAGCCAGAAAAAGCTGGAGCAACAGTTAGACTTCAATAGGGCATGTGCTGAGCAGGTAGTCACCCTGCAAAGCCACCTAGATAGGGAGAAGGCAGAGAGCAATAAACTGATTTTGAAAGACCTGGATACCCAGGCAGAGTTTGACCAGGAGCGCCAGAAAGCTGGTGCCTTCCAAAGGCAAAGGGACGACCTGGCGGCACAGATGCAGGCTCTTAGTCAGGAAAGGGATACCTTAGGCCAGGAAGTCTGCCACTTAAAAAGGAAAATGGAAGAAAATCACCTGGCCCTCCAGGGACTGGGTGACCTCCAGAAAGAACACCATAACTTGTTAGAGCACACCAGGAAGGTGGAGGATGCTCTGGCAAGAAAGTAGCAGGCCAATAGGGACACAGCTCAGGAGGTAACCCTCCTGCAGCAAAGACTGGCCCAGTGCTCCAGGACCAATCAGGAAACGCAGCGAGAGAATGAGGCTCTCTGCCAGCACAATGATAGGCTCCAACAACAGGTAGCAATGCAGGAGAGACTGATAGAGTCTAGTAAGGCCTTAACTGAGGAACTGAAGCAACAGGGAGCAGGGGCGGATAGAGACCAGGTTCGCTGGGAAAGGGAAACTCCTGAGCATAACCTCAGGAGCCCTAGTACCAGAGGCCTTTATCTCTCTCAGTCCCTGGACTCTGCCACCCCCATGTCCCCTGGCGCACATGAGCACCGGGCCACAGGGATGGCAGATTACTATCCAGCCAGAAGCATGGGACTCATAGGCCAGTACCTCCCAGGAATGGATGGTCGGGCATCCGGGTATGGACACCCAAGCACAGTGCAATTTAGTGGGGAACCCCAGGAGAGTAGGCCCATTAAGGGCATCCTGAAAACCTCTGCCCAGTTAGGTCAGTGGGGGGGGTACCCATCAAATCCTGGCAGCAAAGAGGAATCTGAAGACTCCTCTGAAGGGTACAGGACACAGGAGACCAGGTCCCCACATTCTGCCAGCCATTCCCAGGCTCGCAGAATCCGCGAAAACCTGGAAGAACAGACGGGAACCTCTGGGAGCAGTGCCTCTGAGTCAGAAGATGAATGGACCAGAGTTACCCGGACCAAAAGGGCCAATAAGACAAAAAGGGCCTTGCTTAAGGACCCATTGAAACAGATTAAGGCAATCAGGAGTGTCATCACGCCTTATCATAAGAACGCCAAGTACTCTGTTTGGGAACACTTGGAGCTCTATGAGCAAATGATGGAGACTTTTCATTTGAAGGACAGCCAAAGCTGTATCCAATATGTAAAGTGGACATTCTCCCCAGAATACTCCAGTTTCTTTGCGGGGCTGGAGGACCAAAATCATTTAAGGTGGTCCACCTATAAGGCGGCCATCTTGAAACATTTTTCTGTTCACAGAAATCCTCAAGAGGCTCACAAGGCAGCCTACAATTTACAATGTGGGGAGGATCAGGCCTCACAAGAATTTGTGCAGGAGTTAAAGCGTGCTTTTGCACAGACCACAAGAAGGGTGCGCACGGATAGCAGAGAATTTATTAATACGTTTTTCCATGCCTTGCCCAAATACATAATGACCCAGCTCGTAAGTGATTTTCACGAGAAAAGATCTTTAGACTGGGTCATTGAACAGGCGACCCGGATCTATGAGGTGCAGAAGCCAATAGAAAATAAAAATAATGCGCCCAAAAACCCCAAAGCCAACAACACCCCTGCTGCTGCCAAGGTGGCAGAGGTAAAGGTTGCCCCCGTTTTGGATTTGGAGATGGGGGGGCCTATAAACCTACCTGCGCCTAATAATGCTAGGCCCAGAAGGTCCTCGGGCCAGTCACAGACAGGGAGCCAAGGAGGCAGCCCCACAAATGGGGTCCCTCGCTCTCATGATTATGTAAGTCCCCGTTACAAGGGAAATCGACCCATCCTGGGTTATGTGTGGACTCCTCCAGCCCAAGGGGGGGGATCCAGCCAAGCACCTAACCCAGGGAACTTCCCTCCTAACTTCCCACTGGAGTGCAGAAACTCACCAAACCCTGGGCAGAACTTCTTCCCCAGGTATCCACCCAACTTCCAGCCCCAAAATCCTCCACCCTTCTTTCCCCAATTCCCTGAGCCCAGACAACCGAATCCGGGAGAGGGGAGGCCAAGGGTGGAGGGGTATCCAAATCTTCCCAACCAGGGGTACTACCAAAGAAGGGATAGCTACCCTTCCCGGGATCAGCCCAGGGGAGAAAACAGGTACCCGTATCAGCCTGAGCGGGTTTCCCAGTTAGAGCGCCAGGTTCAAAACATGGCGCGGGATCTGGGTCACATACTGAGGGCTCAGCAGAACCCTCAGATCGGCATGCCAGCGCAGAACGCACCCAACTCTGGACCCGGTGCTCCAGAACAATGACGGGGGCAGCACCCCGATAACTCACCGGTTCCCAGGGAGGAGGCACAAAGGGAAGGGGGGTGTAAAGCCTGGGAGGAAGCTTCCTTCCTCACTTGTAAACAGCCCCTGGAAACCCACGAACCGGAAACAAAATCTCTTGCCCCTGAAAGTCTGCCTCCTAAGGAGCAGAGGGGGGGTAGGAGAAACAAAAGACCCAAACAGACTCAGTTTGAGGAGGAGGTACAGATCTTCCAATTTGAGGGAGAGGGATCCTCAGAAGATCCTGGGAAAAGGATCTTCTCCTTCAGAGAGGGGGAACTCCTCCCAAAGAAAAATGGGTCCCTAGGGATGCAAATCCAGACTGGGGAGATGTGGAGACTGAGCCACCGCCGCCCACCATCTCATCCCAGAACCAACAGCAAGAAAATCCCCTGGTTCAAACCCATCCTGGTGACTGCCTCCAAAAAGGGGGGGGCAGCCCGGAACCGGAGCCAGGGGAACCCACAATGGCTCTGATCTCCAGTTGCCAATTTTTTCTTTCAGATTCCCAAGGCTCTCCACAGACTTCTGCCCAAATCTCTTCGCTAGCGATGTACAAAACCAGAAAGTTAGCCCACCAGTTGTCCAAAAATGTGCATTATCTGTGCCCCCTTGAGGAGAAGGAGGGAAGATACTATGCCCCGGTACAAGTACAGGGGCAGGGTACAATTTTAACGCTGGTGGACACGGGATCTCAAGCTACCCTTCTGTCCAGAAGGGCCTTTGATGAACTGAATGCAGGAAGGGGAGGGAATTACCAAATTCCTCTCACCTCACTTCCTGGACAACTCCAGAACTTTGACGGGAAGGAAATTCCCGTCGAGGGAACAGCAGATTTGGACATTAAAATTGGGCGACACAAGTTGAAACACCCGGTCATAGTTGTGACTCCAGAGGGCACCCCTTGTTTACTGGGGAATGACCTCCTGAGGAGGTTGTCACCCTTAATAGATTGCGTAAACAAGGTCCTCTGGACCCAGACTAGCTGACCAATAAAATTAAAACAGAGTGTCAACCATGTTAGTTTAAACGGCACCTGCCACATTGAACAAAAATCTGACCAAGTAGAATTTCACTGCCAGAATAGCCAAATTCCAGACGTGACAGTAATAGCAGTAGGACAACAGACTGGTGATGGAGGGTCCTCTCTATTTCTGAAAATCAACCTTCCTTCCAGTCTAAAGTGGTACTCCACGCTGGAAGGAAACACTCTGAGATTCTATACTAATCCACAGTCAGAAACTCCCACTCCTATAGTCCAGAAAGATGTGAAGTCAGCTCAGAGCCTGGCTGATATTCAGCAAATTGGAGAGCAGTTGTTCATCCCTGTCCAATTAAATGATGGGAAGGACTCTGTTCTCGCTCGAGTGTGTGTGAACAACGGTAAGAGCTTCATCAGCGAAGCCATGTTCCGCCAACTCCCAAAAGATCCAGCCATTCCCACATTCAAACTGATAGACAAATGGGAAATGAACCTGGAAGCACCCAATTCCAAACATCTCCTGCCAAGCAGGTGTATGCTCAAAATCTCCATTGGCAACAAGAGCATAGTCCACAATTGTTGGGTCGTGCGAGACGTCACTGCCGCTTTTTACTTAGGCAGTGACATTCTCAATCGCTTTGCCATTAGTTTGGACCTAATAAACCTCAAAGCTTGGTCCCGATTAGCAGATAATCCCATGGGCTTTGATGATCCAGAAAAAGCATTTAGGTCAGCTCAATTGCTACCTTATGCAGTTGAAATTCAGATCAAAGAGGAAGTCACCATCCCAGAAAGGACCCGACAATTCTCCCTGGAAGTGAAAGCTAAAAGAGGACAACATTTGAAAAACCCTGATGCTTACATACATCTAAACGCTTCTCTCCAACAGCAAGGGTTGGGGGTAAACCCAACTCCATTAGTCAACATAGAACATGACACCATTCTAATAGAGGTGGATAACAGCGACTTAAAGAGTATTACTCTAGCCGCAGGCACCATTATTGGAATGGCGGTTGATGACCGACATTTTTCCATCGATTTAGGTAACGAACTGTTAGGACCAATCCCCAAGGACTGTTTTGACAGTGACAGTGAGGACAATACAACACCAGACAGGATTTTTACCCGGCATGGGGGGAACTTCCTGGTGTACACTTCTTGCCCTTATGGTAAGGAAGATGTGACTTGTGACTTCAGAAGGGATGAGGTGATTTTCCAGGTCCATGAGGGCTGCCTTTCCCACCTGAAGCCTCCAGTCCAAATCAGCACTCTGACCAGGGACTTCTCCACCCAGCTGGAGGAGGCCGCTGAGATAGCCAAACCAGAAGTCTTTCCAGGCTTCAGGCAGATGGTGGAAGAGAGAATCAACCTAGCTGATGCCTGTGTGACTCTGGAACAGAAGCAAGATCTCTTTGCAGTAGACTCAAATGACTGTGGCCGCACCGACATCCACACAACAACAATCCCCACGGACCCTGGCATGACTCCTGTGTTTGTGAAGCAATATCGCTTGCCTCTCGCATCAATGGAGTCCCTTACTGAAATAATTAAGAACCTTGAGTCCCGGGGAATAATCCGTCCAGTCCACAGCACCTTCAATAATCCGGTGCTGGGAATATTGAAGCCAAACGGCCAGTGGAGACTCTGCGCCGACCGCAGGGAGCTCAACAAACGGGTCCATACTTCCCGATGGCCTCTGCCCTACATTGACCAAGGGCTGGCCCAGATCCAGGGGTCACAGGTATTCACTGCAATAGACCTGACCAATGGATACTGGACTGTGCCTGTCAGTAGGGAGGACCAATACAAGCTGGCTTTTACCTTTGGGGGCCAGCAATACACATGGACCCGGACTCCCTTTGGATACCTCAACTCCGGAAATTAGTTCAATATTTTCCTACATAAGGCCATGCCCGACCTGGGTGAGATGGGTAACCTGGCTTATATGGACGATGTCCTCATTAAAAGCTCAACTGTTGAGGAACACATAGCGGAGATCCGTTATGTTCTGACACAGTTGAGGGCCGCCGGAGCAAAACTTTCCTTTCAAAAAGCACAGTGGTGCAGAACCCGTGTTAATTTCTTGGGGCATGAGATTACTCCTCAGGGTCTCTGTCCCCAGGAAAAGAAAGTGGAAGCACTCCAAAAACTGAAAGACCCCACAACTCTGCGGGAACTAAGGAGCCTCCTTGGACTGACTAATTACAGCAGAAAGTTCATTGAGGGCTACGCAGAGATCACCAGACCCCTGATTCATCTCTTGAAGGGGGGGGTCAAGTGGGAATGGGGTCCAGAACAATCCGAGGCAGTAAAACAACTCAAAAGAAGCCTCTCACAAGCGCCTTGCCTAGCTTACCCTGTCAGAAACAAGGAGTTCTTCCTGGAGACGGGGTTCTCTAATACGTGCTTGACAGCAGTATTATACCAAAAGCATGACAAGGTCAATAAAGTAATCTCCTATTCGAGCAAAACTTTATCCTCTGTGGAGGAAAAATTCAGCGATTGTGAGACTCCTGGCAACGGTGTGGGCATTGAAGAATTACCGCCCGTTTATCCAGGGGGAACACATCATAGTGGAGACTCCACACCAGCCTCTGCAATATCTCCAAAGTGATAGAATCCGGGCCGGAAATGTGAGTAATTCCCGAATTACTTCCTGGATTCTGTCAATGCAAGGCTTTCCTGTGGAGGTCAGATATGGCCAAAACAAGAAGAGTCCACTCGCGCAAGGTCTGGCTCACTTGCATGATTGTGCCAGAGAAAACTGTCTTGAGGCCGAAAGTCTAAAAATAAAGGACAACATGGAGGCATACCTTAATTCCCCCCACAAAGTCTTTGAAGAAGACAAGTGTGAGGGAATGCCCACTGTGTATGTGGATGGATGCTCTTACCATGTTGACAATGACGGGGAGAAAGAACTGGTGGCCGGCGTAGGGAATGCATGGGTGAAGGAGTTCCCAGAACCCTCCGCTGGATACAAAATTGGTCCCCGAAGTAGTCAGGTGGCAGAATTGATGGCTGTGCATCAGGCCATCCTCACTGCTGTCCAGCATCAACTCCACGAACTGGTCATAATCACAGATTCGGATTATGTACGGAACGGGTTCGTGGAGCACCTGGTTAATTGCAAAGCCAGAGGCATGTTATGTGCTAACAACAAACCCTTGAAACATGGGAAGTTGATCCAAAACATTGATGATCTGGTCACTTCGAATGAGATGACCATCTATTGCAAAAAAGATCAAGGGTCATTCCAAAGAAGAGGGACCAGACAAAACTGGAAATGACTTAGCTGATCAGCTGGCCAAAACCGGGGCCATCCAAGGAGATCTAATTGAGATTGAGTCCCTGTTGGGGGAAATCCAGGTCACTGCTATCACTAGGTCCCAGACAAATGCTCACAATGACCTTTCAATTGCACAATGGAGTAAGGAGACCCCTGATGCTGATTTGATTACCGCTCAGAAGGGGGATCCAATAATTGGTCAATTTTACCAGCACCTTGAGGACCCTGAGAACTTTCCCCTGACGGATACCGATTACATTGGGAAAGAGGACCTAAGAGTGTTGATGAAATGTCCAAAAATGTTCCGAATCCAAGACGGTTTGCTGGTAAGGAAATCCAAAGCTGGCCACGATCAGTGGGTGGTTCCCACCTCATTCCGAAGCCTGATGTTAAGTCACGCCCATGATGCGGCCACCGCCGGTCATAGGGGGTTTCACACAACACTGGAAATCTTAAGAGAGGTTGCATACTGGCCACACATGGGGCAGGACCTTGACCAATACTTGAAGGGGTGTCTTGTGAGTGCACAATTTCAGCCAACATCCCTCACACACCGGGCACCTCTCCAAAAGAGGAGGATGACACTGCCATGGTCAGATTTACAAATTGACTTCGTAGGCCCCCTGATTCGCTCTGCTAGGGGGAATAAGTACATGTTGACTGTGACATGCTTGTTTACCAAGTGGGTGGAATGTCTCCCAGCCCCAAATTGCAAGGCAGAAACGGCAGCTGCCCTGATGATTAACCACATCTTTTCCCGTTTTGGTCTACCTCAAAGGATTGAGTCAGACAGAGGTAGCCACTTCACCAGTGAAGTGATGACAAAGATGTGGGAGATACTGGGGGTCAAAAGGAAGTTGCATATTGCTTATCGGCCAGCTTCTTCTGGGGCAGTAGAGAGATATAACCGAACCATTGTGAGCATCTTAAAAAAGTTTGTGGCAGATTCTGGGCCAAGTTGGGATATCCGATTACCTCTGGTCCTAATGGCCATCAGATCTACCCCTTCATCTGCAACCAAAATGTCACCATTTAAGTTGATGACTGGGCGCAAGATGGTGCTTCCTCAGCATTTGCTCTACAGGACCCAAGAGCAGACACTGATAAATGCCTCCACAACTCATGAGTATGTGGAGAATTTAAGGAAACACCTTCAACATGCTTTTGCTTATGCTCAGCGGAATCTAGAAAGATCAGCTGATAGCATGAAGACCCACTATTCTCTGAAAACTTCCAAAAAGGAATATCAGGTGGGGGACCGGGTCTATCTATACAACTTCCAAAGAAACCAGGCAAAACAGCGAAAATATTTGCCTACATGGAAGGGACCCTTTGAGATAATAGACAAAATCTCCCCTGTGGCCTACAAGATCCGCATCCCCAAAGGCGGTTTGGCAGAGGGGGAAGACAAGTGGGTCCACATAAACCAGTTGAAGTGTTGCCATCCCAGGCATACTCTGCAACAACTGGAGGAATCCTCTGGAATCCTAGAGGGTACTGTCTCAGATTAATTCAGTTCTAACTTAAAATATCCTACATATCGCCTATCAAATTCTGAGTTTCTCAATGTGGGTGTTTTCGTTTTTGAATGCAAAAAGAAATGTGCATGTCCATATGTTTTGACTATAAATTTATATGCCACCCCACTATATCAATGGTGGGGGAAAAATGTCTATGAATAGGTATTGCCGCTCTTCCTTTGTCGTCCTAGGAGAAAGAAAACCTCGAGACTGGCCAAGGAGGACGATCCGGAGACCGGGAGCAGAGACGCGGCCCAGGGAACCGCCCAATATTCCCATCAGGACCGGCGAGGAGAACCGATCGATCAGTACTGGATGGAGGAAAAGATGCTGAACTGTGCCATTTGCAGAATTGGAAGAAGATTATGCGGACAGACCAGTGCGTGGGTCAAAACCCTTGTGCACCCGACTCCCCATCGACTCAAATTCAAAGGGCAGTCACGTGGGGGGATCTGTTGGGTGTCCTGACCCACGTTTGAGCTATCATGCTGCAACATTTGGTGCTGTGGGCTTAGAAAATCCAAGATGGCCAAAAAGCCCACAAGTGCGCCAGAATCCAGGAGAACCACGCAGTTTGTGCGCACACCAAAATGGTTACCTAACTTGCCACCCACCAGTGTAAAGAAAGATCTTTGTTTACAAAATCCACTGTTATTGATGTCAAAAAGTTGCTGAAATCGTGACTCATTGGACCACTTTAAAGATTCAACCCTTTTGTGGGGTTCCACATAACCATCTTACTGTAAGGAGCCCCATCAAAACAATGTTAAGCAAGGATTTACTACCATGTAAGAACCATTCCTGTTTGGAATGCATTAATCCAAGAAAAATCCCCAAAATGGTTGCATTACCAGTACTCACCACTATCAGAAAGCCGGCGTTTTAAAACAACACCAGACATTTGTGTAAAACTGAATAGATGAACCCAAAGCAGGCCAAAGAAAGACTTACTGAGAGGTGGATACAATGTAAAGTTATATTCTGAAGTGACTTGAAGGTTTATAACAAGACTGGCTGAGCTGTGGATTTCAGGAGTTTAAGTAAATTTGGACTGAAAGACACTAAAAATCTAAATGTTTAAAAGAAATGAGTGACCTACTTTTGAGTGTCACATAGGTGGCAATTGTTTAAATGTCATAGTTTTAAACTTAGAATCAGCATTCTATCTGCATATGTAAAAATGGTTAGTTTTATTTGAATGCAGAAAACTGGGTAACCAAAAGTGACATTAGCTGGGGCCTGGCTTAAGGAACTGAATTCTGCCCACCAGCTACCCCCGACAGGAGTTGAGACTTGCACAACTGCTGTGTTCTCAGGCCTAGCTGCCTTTTGCTGTTCCCACCAAAAGGGATATGACACTTCTCTGATTGAATTACCAAGGGACTGCTAGAGACTAAACATAGGACCCAGGCAGAGGGTTTATTGAAGTGGCCATAAATGGCTTCCTCTTGAACAATGGGCCTTCCAGGGCCCAGGCAGATGGTTTATTGTAGGGGTCATAAAAATGGCTTCTTCCTGGAAGGAAAGGGGAGGAGCACTGCATGTGAGAGCAAGCTGGCTTGGCAGAAACTGGGAGGGGGAGAAACTGGAGACAGAGGCTGAGTTGGAAGAAAGTGGAAAGACTTTTTTCTGTACCATGTGACCTGAAAAGACACACCCCTGTAGCCAGAATATGGTTTTAGAAAAAGATGAATAACTCATAGTACGGACTTGTCATAATTATTTAAATGATACCATAATTCTTGTGATTTTTCTGCCCACATTTTAAGAGGTTTTTAGAACCGGTGGCATGATCTGGGGGCAAGCTAGCAGTTAAGAGGGTATTACTTAAAATGTGTGCATGTGAAAAGTCTGATACTTCATCAATTAATGCCTGCATGCCTTGCACACATTTGGGTAAATTTGAGTAAGAATCTGATATTGGTAACTTGACCAAAAAGTGAAATATGTTGCCATTTCTCAATGCAAGCTCTCAGGAAGAGCAGAGTTGAACAGGGTATATCTCATGTGATATGTGATGGGTGCATGTAATTTTAAACAAATGTGTACCTGTGCAAATATGTCTTTTGGGTCAAAATATAGATTGTGTGTAATTTGACAGGGGTGGGTTCTCTGTATCATAAACAGACCTCATCATGATGACACTTCGTTTCATTCCCCCAATCAAGGGGAAGAGGAGGAAGTGGCCAATGACAAGTGGAGAGTGGTAGGGCCTAGGAAGCTAGCCTTTCCACCCATTTTCAAAACACATAAAAGCAGACAGTCAGGACAGATAGGGACATTCTATTCCATCTGCTGCGGGACACTCTGCCGGGAAAATCCATACTTTACCTCCATCAACCTCCAGAGAGCCAACATAGAGACTTCAATCTATCCACCTTCAGAGACCAAGACTTTACTTCAGAATTTGTAGCAGAGAGGTCAACTACAAGCTAAATCCCTCTTTAGCAGGCCTCAAACAATTGCCATTATCACAGCCAGGCGAGCTGTTTGAATTCTTTGCAAGAACTCTTGCCATTTGCCAGAGAGCAGTGTTGTATCCAGAGAGAGACCAGCTGAACCGGAGACCGCTGTATCCGGACCCACAGACCTGATCAGAACCAGAGACCCAGACCAGACCAGCAGAGTAGAGCTGACCCAGACCGCTGTGCGCAGAGACCATCCGTGGCGAGTGAAGAAAACCTGACCAGATCCGTGGCGAGGCCCATTCTATTTCTAAATATATTGTGAGTACCTAGCAGAACTCTGCAGAACCAATCTCTTAGTTAAAATAATATAATTCAATCTATTTTAATCTAAGTAGAACAGCCTCCTAACTGTCACCTGTCATTTCTAGTTGCTAGCTGTCACTTGTCACTTTGAACTTTAAAATTTCAAATCTGAAAAACGACCTTTACCATATCGCTCATATCTCCGTGATTGTTTGTCTTAGAGACTTGCAGTAACTTACCTCTGAAAGCTGGGAATCTTGGCTTTTTCAATGAACCTAGAACCGCATTCCTACCCCCTATACTTGTGACGCAATCGCGAAAAACGCACTCGCAAATTTTACTGCGATTTGCAATTTCTCCATGTGTGAAAACAGCAGCTTCCTTGCTTTCCTTGCTAAAAATTCGTTTGCCTCTTAAGAACCATCCCTGAATCATTGCTAGAGTGAGCCTGGACTAATATTAACTAGATACCACTCACCCTGAACCTCCAGAGGGAATTAAAATAATTTTAGCACATTTTCCAATATATTGCTATCACATATAAAAGCATTTTGGGCCTGTGTTTCAAACTTCTGTAGTCTAAGCTTGCTGGGGTGAACTGAATTACATTTGATTGCATTTCTGAGAACTGTGTGCTTTCCTTCCATTTCCTTGCATTGCATAAAGGGGGGAGGGGATTGCCAGAGAAAAGTGATTACATTGTTTTGTTGAAATCATATTGAGTATTTTCTGTATTGCATTTTCATTCAACATTACATCCATCTGAACTTATATAAAGCATTCTCTACCACCTTATTCTTCTGTTCCTATTCACAAGTGTGCTAGTGCAGGACTATCCATTATTGATTACTGCTCAGATTAAGTGTCATATTCAATTATTAATTATTATAAAGTGTGATATATATATTTATTGTTTAAATTATCAAATAAACCTTTTAACTTGCAAAACAGAACTACTTCTTGGCTCAGTGGGGTCAGGGGGATTCCAAGAGAGGGGTGTTATATAGGGGTAGTCATCCAGAACGCATGAACTGGACATAAAGATATATCAATAAGGGTTTCCATTCAGTATCCCAGACTAGGCATTGACTTAGCTGTAGTGTTGAATAGAATCCTCTTACAAGACTCAGCTCCAGAACGCTTCTGAACAACTACCAGTGGTGGGAGGTCCCCAGATATACTATTCTGTCTCTCATCCACACTGCTGGCACACACTCAACAGCCAATCATACAGAAGGGCATTCATGCAGTCAGTCAGCCAATCATGCACACGGTGCATTCAGGCCACACTCCTTCCTTTCAGACACTCACAACAAGGAATGTGGATTGGGACAAGTACCCAGCCATTCAACACTACACACTGCATTCAGGCGAGTTTCGGGCAGGGCTGTCTCAGTCTTTGTCTCTCATGCCAGAAACCAGACAACCACAACAAGGAGTGTATATTGGTCACACACTCCATTCACCCAGGTCCCACCCACAGGAGGTACCCACAACATACAGTCACTGGGAAGGCTCCAGTCAGTCTAGCTGGGCCTTCACAACAACACCATATATGGAACTTCCACCCAACAGCCAGTCAGGGGGAAGGGACATAGTCAGGGCTTCCCAGGACTTTGGGAACACAAGGTAACAGGCAATAGAAAGCAAGAGGCCACAGGGGCCATCTTGTTTCCTATCAGGAATCAACTGATCCCAATGGCAGGGCCTCGGTATCCCAAAATGGAGGACACCCAGAGCACCTGTCAAATTCAGCATGGAGCTGCCACCAGCCCATACCCTGCTCTGTGGGCCACCCACAGGTGCCCAAAAACATACACTAGTGGCACAGGGTTGTACCCCTACCCATGGGTGCCATAAGGGTATCCCATGGGTCTGTTCACCAAACCAAAAGAGAGAGCTGCACTGCCAGGAGTCCCACATGGACTCCTGGGCAGAAAACACGACAGAACACACGATAAAAAGCAGTAAAGGACAAGGATTCAGAGGCCCTGTCCCTCTGATGCATTTCCAGCATCACAGTCGCCCCCCCCAGACTGAGGTGGAGGGTGTCTAATCTCCCACGGGATAGACACCCTCATCCAGACGGTCAACATACCTTCTGGAAAGGCCATCTGCATTATCGTGATTCTTCCCTGGTCTGTGCTCTATGGTGAAGTCTAGCCCTTGCAGGCTAATGGACCACCTGAGCAATTTCGGATTCTCACCCTTCATTTGCATAAGCCACTTCAGGGGCTTATGATCTGTTTGGACCTTGAAGGTAGACCCCGTAAGGTAGGGCCTAAAGCGCCTAAGAATCCAAACTATGCTAAAACACTCCTTTTCAACAGTAGCCCACCTAAGTTCTCTACCCTTGAGTTGTCTACTGATGAATATGATAGGATGTTCTCTCCCTTTGTCAACTAACTGGGACAAGACAGCTCCAATTCCGGTGTCGCAGCCATCCGTCTGGACGATAAAGGGTCGGCTGTAGTCAGGCGCACACAACACAGGTGCCCTACACAGACTTTCTTTCAAGCCATCAAAGGCCCTCTGACAGTCTTCGGTCCAATTAACCTTCCTAGGCTGTTTGGGTGAAGTTAGAGCTGTCAGGGGTGCAACTATGGTTCCATAGTCTGCCATGAAATTGCGATAGTACCCAGTGAGGCCCAAAAAGGCTCTCACCTGGGTTTGAGTAGTGGGAGTCTCCCAGTTCTGTACATCCTGTACTTTACTGGAGAGAGGTTGGATTTGACCCCCTCCTACCTCATGACCAAGATAGGTAACTTTCCCCTGAGCTATCTGGCACTTGGTGGCCTTGATAGTGAGGTTAGCCCTTTTCAAGGCCTGCAACACCTTATCCAGATGTGTCAAATGCTCTTCCCAGGTGGAACTGTAGACAGCAATGTCGTCTAAGTAAGCCACACAAAAGGCTTCCAGCCCACTGAGCGCATGGTTGACCAATCTCTGGAAGGTGTCAGGGGCATTCTTCAACCCAAAAAGCATGACCCTAAACTGGTAGAGTCCCTCAGGTGTTGAGAAGGCCGTCTTTTCCTTGGCATAGTCCGTCAGAGCTATTTGCCAATAGCCTGAGGTAAGGTCAAAGGTGCTCACAAATTTGGCAGCACCTGTGGTGTCCACGAGCTCATCAGCCCTGGGCAATGGGTGCGTGTCAGTTTTGGTGACGACATTGACTCCTCGGTAGTCCACACAGAACCTCCAATCCTTGGTACCCGCCTGGGAACTTGCCTTGGGGACAAGGACCACTGGACTGGACCAGGGACTGGTTGAGGGTTCAATAACACCCAGATCCAACATCTTGGCGACCTCAGTCTGGATGTGGTTCTTGACGGTATCTGACATACGGTAGCACCTGCTTTTGACAGGCACACTGTCACCAGTGTCAATTTCATGCCTACACCACGGTGTAAGGCCTGGCGTCAGTGAAAACAGAGAGGCATACTGTTGGAGCATACTGTTGTCAAATCCGGAGAGAGATGTACTCCCTCCACTGAGCCATCCTGAGGGTTGCTATGCAGCAAATCAGGAAGGGGCTCACTCTCATCCTCTTCTTGCCCTGAAGCTAGCAAGAGACATGAGACTTCTGCTCGCCGGTGGAAAGGCTTGAGCCTGTTGACATGGAATACCTGAAGGGCTACCCCAGAGGCTCCCATGTCAACCAGATAATTGACTTCGCCCATCTTGGAGATGATCCTGAAGGGTCCAGTCCACTTGTCTGCCAAAGCTCTAGGCTTGTTAGGCTCATCACAAGGATTTCCTGTCCCGGAGTCCAATCCACTTGCGAGGCTTTAAGGTCATGCCAGTACTTATTCAATTCCTGGCTGGCCTTGAGATTTGCTGTTGCCTGACCCATCATCTGTGTCATCCTCCGTCTGAGGCCTAACACATAGTCCCCCACTTGCTTGGCGGGACCTGGAGGGGTGGCTTCCAAGCCTTCTCTGATCAAGGCGAGGGGCCCCCTCACGGGATGTCCAAAGAGTAACTCAAAGGGGCTAAAACCAACACCCTCTTGAGGTACCTCTCTTGTAAGCAAACAGCAGGCATGGCAGGAGGAGATCCCATTTCCTCCTTAGGGGTTCTTCCAAAGCCCCTAGCATGCCCTTGAGAGATTTATTAAATCTCTCAACCAGACCATTGGTCTGTGGGTGGTAAGAGGTGGAGAACTTGTAGGTTACCCCGCACTCTTTCCACATGGTTTTCATGTAACTAGACATGAAGTTGGATCCTCTGTCAGAGACAACCTCCTTGGGGAATCCAACACGGGTGAAAATGCCCAGGAGAGCCCTGGCAACCACCTTGGCAGTAACAGTCCGAAGGGGTATTGCCTCAGGGTACCTGGTGGCATGATCTACCAAGACCAGGATGAACCGATGTCCACCTGAAGTGGGAGGGTCAAGGGGACCGACGATGTCGATGCCCACCCTCTAAAATGGTGTGCCAACCACTGGCAATGGCTGCAGTGGGGCAATGACACTACCTCCAGTCTTGCCAGACAACTGACAAGTTGGGCAGGTCCTGCAGTGGGACTCCACCTCTACTCCCATCCGTGGCCAGTAGAAATGGGCAGAGAGCCTCTGCTTAGTCTTCTTGGTCCCAAGATGACCAGCCAAGGGCACCTCATGCGCCAACTGCAGTAGGAAGGGCCTGTAAACCTGGGTTACCACCAACCTCTTGAGGGCCCCAGGTTCAGGCTTAGTGGGCTCACTAACAAGGAGCTCACCCTCCCAATAAATCCGGAATGTCCTAGGCACTTCTCCTTGTGCCTGGGACAGGGCCTGTTTCCTCAGTCCCTCAAGAGAGTGGCACTCTCTCTGTCCCTTACAGAAGTCTGCCCGGGAGGTTCCCCCTTCAGCTAACAAGCATTGAAGGTCGGGATGATCCTCCGGGTTGAGAACCTCTCCCACAGGAGAGTCTTCTGTCTCTTCTCCCACAGGAGTTGAGTTTGGGTTTTCCACTGGACCCAGCCCGTCCGGAGCATGGATCCCAATGGGTGCTGTCGGAACAGCCGGAAGAGAAGGTGTTCCCTCCACAGAGGTGGCCTTCTTGGTCTTCCTTATTCTTGCCTTAGGCCTCGCCTTTGGCTCGGGTACCTGACTCACAGCCAGACCCGGTGTCACCTGTGACTTAGTGACTGCAGCAGCAGCGATGGGAAGACCATCCGAGATCAACCCCAACTCTACTAGATCATTTCCTAACAGAATGTTAGCAGGGACATTGTCCTGAACCAGGACAGGAAGCTTTGCTGTCTTGTCTCCAATCATGAGTGTGACTAAGGTTTCAGGCGATAATTTGGGAGGCCCACCAGCTAACCTGGTGGTTCTCAGAGGAGCACCTACATAGTCCTCTGGCTTGAGCAGGGTCCTGTCCACCACTGTCATGCTTGCCCCAGTGTCTCTCAAACCAGTAGAAGGCTGGCCATTCAAGAGGACACTTCTCAAAAACCTACGGGTGTTCTGTGGGATAGTCGCCAGTACTTCTGCATACTGGTCCCAGGCCCCAAGGGACACTAAGGAAATCTCTACCGGAGCACCAAATGTGATCCCGGTAGAGGAGGGGAGGACAGTGGCCTCCACCTCAGACACGGGGTAAGGGTAGGTCAGGCTGACAGCCTGTACTCCAGGTGCCTTACCGTTACACTTGGAGTCACCCCTTCTGTGACCCAGAGCCCCACAGTCCCAACAAGTGCCAGGAGTGTGGGGTACGGTACTGGAACCACTGGGAGCCTGCTTTGCAGCAGGTGGACCACTACTCTTATTCCCACCCACAGATGACTTATCCCCACTAGATTTTTGGGTCTTGGGAGAGGAAGGTTTAGGTTTACCCGACTGTGACTGCTTGCGGGACTCCTCAGCTTTCTGAGAGGCCCCCTTTTCTTTGTCCTTGTCCTTCCCACTGGAGTCCTTAGGGGACACCCGGTGGGAGACCCACTTGTCAGCCAACCTAGCCAGCTTAAAGGGGTCCAAAATGTTCTGGCCAGCCACATACTGACGCAGCTCTGGTGAACAGGCTTCAGAAAAATGCTCAAAAAACAAGAGGTGGGACAATTCAACAAAAGTCTTAACCTTGTATCCATCAATCCACCCCATCATGTTCATGTGCACAGCACTCACCCAGTCAACCCAAGACACATTCTCTCTTTTCTTAAAATCCCTGAACCTTTTAAGGTATTGGGTAGGTGTCTTGCCAGACTTGGCAATCAAAGCAGACTTCATACACTCATACTGACCCCTTTCTTCTACACTCAGCTTCAGAATACAGTCATATCCAGTTTGAGGCACTCTGCTTAACAAACACTTAGCCCAATCTCTTTTATCAACATCATGAATCGCACAAGCCATTTCAAACGCTTCAATCCATTGGAGGATATCTGAACCCTCCACAAATACACCAACCAAATCTTTCATAAACTTGGTGGCTGGGGACCTGACACTCTCACTGGTTTTAGCTGAAGTCTCCACTCTAGCTTTCTCTAGCTGGATTCTCTGACATTCAGTGTCCTGGCTCTTGAGTTCAAGGTCCTTATTTCTGAGTTCAAGATCCCTATTCTTGAGCTCCACTTGTTGAGCCAACTCCTCTCTCTTGAGTTCAGCATCTATTTCCAACTTGTGGTATTCAAAGGCCAATTTCATCCTTAATAACTCAAGCTCCAAGGAATTGCTGGGGTTTGGAATAGAGGCAGCAGGAATGGCGGCATTCCCAGAAACAGATTCAGCAGAAACCCCAGGAGCAGAGTCCTCATTGGTTGCATTCCCCCCCTCATCAAGAGTTTCACCATCAGTTTGGTAGTCCACCAGGGCAGCTATCAGATCAGCCCTAGACTTATCCACAAAGTCTAACTCCCTGGCTTCACAAGCACTCTGGAGAGCCTCCAAGCTCATCCGAGTCAATTTGCCATTTGCAATAGACTCCATTGTTTGTAATGCAGTTATCTTGTACACAACTAAACCTTTAATTTAATAAAGTGCAGATATCTTTTGTAAGTGGCACGGTTATACACTGATTCTTAAAACCATAAGCATCCCACCGCTTGCCACCAGTGTAAAGGACCGGTAGGGGGTGGTCTGTACTTCTGCTCTCTATATGGTAGAGGGGAGGCACAGAGGATCCCAGCCTAGATTCTCTATTCGGTAGCTATGGTCGAGCAATCAAGGCCTAGCTTCTCAGGAGGTGATGCAGGCTGGTTCTTAAGTACAGTGTAGTCCCCAAGCCCCCACAAAGGAATGTCCGCACACTGTATTGGTTAGAACACAGTCTTTATATAATCAATATTCAAGGTTATGTGCACTTATCATAATAACTCACTTTGTACTTAGGAAAATCAACAATGGCAAATATATACAATTCTAAAGTGGTACCACCCTTTGTATTAGATCTTATTAAAGTGCATCAACAATACTGTAACAATGTCACACAGATCAATAGAGTGAAATCAGCAATAGAGAGAGGAGAGAAAATAAGATGGTTGAGCAATAGGCAGAATACTGACCCCTACCACTAGACACAGTTCTGTGTGGAGATCCCCCCACCTGGGCAACCTGTAAAATAAAGATATAGCACAAGCCCAGTCCATATATTGTTCTGCAAGTCTTATTCCCTCTTATAATGTTTTTACCCCCCCAATGTACCTGGTGGAGTCGAGTTCTTCGAAGAGGCGTCGACAGATCCTTCTTGAGCGACCCCCTTTCAAGCGGGAGTCACGGATCGTCGAGAGGCGTCGAGAAGCGTCGAGGAACTCGGCGTTCGGCGGTGGGGAATCGACGGCCCTTCTTGAATGCCTTCCCTTTCAAGCGGGAGACATGGGCGTCGAACGTCCGTCGAGGAACTCAGCGTTCGGCGTCGGGGAATCAACGGCCCTTCTTGAGTGCCTGCCCTTTAAAGCGGGAGACACAGGTCGTCGAACGTCCGACGGAGAACACGGGTGAACGGCGTCGATGAGGCGGCAGCTTCGTCCGAGCGGTGCTCGTCGGCGTCGGAGCATCGGCGTCCTGCAAGGAAGAGGCGTGCGGGGCACCTCGATGACAATTGTTCTGGACCGCAAAGATTGTGGAGAAGGGGGCCCAGCCAGGGCGTCGAGTCGTTCGAGTCTTTGTGGTCTTCGGGTGGCGGGAAACCCACCGGCAGGTTTCTCCTCGGCGCGTTGGTCGTCCGCGACTTTCTCCGGCAGGATAAAGCGGTCGACGATGCGGGCGAGGGAGTCCTTCGATTCGAATGTTCTTAGGCAAGGAGCGGACGGCTCGGTCGTCGGCAGCACGGCGTCAAGTGGTCCCCACGGCTGGGCAACACAACTTCGACGGGCCTCCAGCGATTACACAAACCTGCGAACCCTGGTCGACGGCAATGGACTTCGACAGCGGCGATGTCCGGGTGCTTCACTTCGATCTCCTCGGCGGTCCCGTCTCGGGTCGACAGCCTTGCGAGGGTCTGACTTCCAGGGCGCTTCGGCGAAGATGGAGCGGTGCTCGATGGTCCCTCGGAGCACGGGAAGAGGGCGCCTTACCAGGTCCTCTCTCGGGTCAGTCTTTGACGATTTCGGCAGCCTTCGGATCGGTCAAAGCAAATGCAACAGCAAGTCTTCTTCTTCCAGCTGGACGTCGAGGATCAGCAGTTCCAGTTACTCTTAGAGTGGAGACTCAGCTCCAGAACGCTTCTGAACAACTACCAGTGGTGAGAGGTCCCCAGATATACTATTCTGTCTCTCATCCACACTGCTGGCACACACTCAGCAGCCAATCATACAGAAGGGCATTCATGCAGTCAGTCAGCCAATCATGCACACGGTGCATTCAGGCCACACTCCTCCCTTTCAGACACTCACAACAAGGAATGTGGATTGGGACAAGTACCCAGCCATTCAACACTACACACTGCATTCAGGCCAGTTTCGGGCAGGGCTGTCTCAGTCTTTGTCTCTCATGCCAGAAACCAGACAACCACAACAAGGAGTGTATATTGGTCACACACTCCATTCACCCAGGTCCCACCCACAGGAGGTACCCACAACATACAGTCACTGGGAAGGCTCAGTCAGTCTAGCTGGGCCTTCACAACAACACCATATATGGAACTTCCACCCAACAGCCAGTCAGGGGGAAGGGACAGAGTCAGGGCTTCCCAGGACTTTGGGAACACAAGGTAACAGGCAATAGAAAGCAAGAGGCCACAGGGGCCATCTTGTTTCCTATCAGGAATCAACTGATCCCAATGGCAGGGCCTGGGTATCCCAAAATGGAGGACACCCAGAGCACCTGTCAAATTCAGCATGGAGCTGCCACCAGCCCATACCCTGCTCCGTGGGCCACCCACAGGTGCCCAAAAACATACACTAGGGGCACAGGGTTGTACCCCTACCCATGGGTGCCATAAGGGTATCCCATGGGTCTGTTCACCAAACCAAAAGAGAGAGCTGCACTGCCAGGAGTCCCACATGGACTCCTGGGCAGAAAACACGACAGAACACACGATAAAAAGCAGTAAAGGACAAGGATTCAGAGGCCCTGTCCCTCTGATGCATTTCCAGCATCACAATCATATGTCAGAAGAATCCTTAAAATGGTTAGCCTCATTTCTATCTGAGTGACTGCAACATGGTAAGCTAGGAGATCACTATTCAAGTTCATTACCAGTTTCCTGTGGGATTCCGCAAGGCTCCTCTTCATCTCCTTTATTATTTAACGTTTATATCCAGCCACTTATGTGTAATTGTTTAAAGTTCAATCTACACTATAATTCATATGTGGCAGACATGCAGATTTGCATGCATTTGAACAAGTTGTACGACTTTCTTCAGTTCATTTTTCATTGCGAACAGGAAACCAAAGGGTGGATGATGTCCAACAAGCTTCAGTTAAATCCCTCAAAAACTGAGGTCCTTCTTCATGGCTCTAAAAATCTTTTGAGTAACTCATCTAAACTGCCTCGATTCCCTGCCCTGTTTGACCTCCCTACATCATATGTACACCTGGCTAAAAACATGGGTTGTATTTGGCAACCCAACGTGGACTATAATCATCAGGTTAGCGAAACAGCAAAGTCCATCTACTAACGCTTTGAACTTTTGTGACCAATCCTTTCCTTCATCTGGGAGAATGACTGACTGGTAGTCATTGGCTCACTGATTAATTCCAAATTGGACTGTTGCTATGCCATTCTTACAGGAATACAGCCAAAGCAAATCAATCGATTGCAAACAGCTCAAAATGCAGCTGTGAGAAGTGTGTTTCATGTTCCAAAATGTGCACCTTTTCCTTTCAATCATAAGGCTCTTCTTTGGGTGCCGGTACATCAGAGGGATATTTTTGAGACACTCTGACTTGTTTTTAAGTGCCTTCATGATCTGATAGTTGTGATAGGTGTTTCTCAGTTTTGGACCCTCGTATGTGGAATTCAACCTCTACTGACCTTCGAAAAAATTGATTCTTACCTATCATTTCAAAAAGACTAAAAGCCCATGTTAAGATGGATTTCAAGAATCTGGCATGGTGGACATATTTTAGGAAACCATTCTAGTTGTAGCAAACAGGGGAACTCTGAGAGGTTAGAGAAAATGAAATCAATTCAGCAAGGGAAAGCAGTGAAGGCTATTCTCAGGGGAATGTATGTGGAGTCAGGGGTCAACAATGAGTTCACACAGTGTAGCATACAATATTTCAATTTAGAAAGGTACGTACAAAAATACTCTTTTTATTGTAGACCTAAAACACATAATAAAAAAACAGTGTGATGACATTTGTGATGTCAACTTTGAGGTCATGGTTGTTAGTCCTTGCAGTGCACAGTGGTAGCATGAGTTATGGTTGCATACCTTAGCATAACTGGCAGATTTCTGGGGGTTTTTCGGTTTTCCCTGTAACCATAACGTCCCTGTAGGAACTTTTTTCCAATGAATTTCATAGGTTTTTTAGAAGTGCAACTTAACCATAATGTCCCTTTAACAATGTTTTTTGTTCATGAATTTCATAGGTTTTTAGTAGGGCACTTTAACCGTAACATTGCTTTAGGCTAGTTGTTGCAATAAAGGGGAAATGTTTTTAATAGCGCAACTTAACCATAACGTCCCTTTAACAATGTTTTTTGTTAGTGAATTTCATATGTTTTTAGTAGGGCACAGTAACTGGAATGTTGCTGTAGCATAGTGTTTTCTGTGAAGATGATACCTGTCTGGTACTGCAATGGAACCGTAACATCCGTAACATCCCATTAACAATGGTTTGTCACTGGTTTGTTGGCTGCCATTATGATGAATGTGTGGAAAGTCCAAAATCTCTGCTTTATGTATCCATTTATGCAACCCCTTCCTTTTCCTAATAGTGTTGGTGTATCTTAGCAATTACAGATTACATGGTAAGTGTTGGTGAGTGTTTCAGTGCTTTCGCCATTTGCAGTGACCCAGGCCAAGGTAAGGAGTCTAGCATGGATACTAGCATGTCCACATTTAGATGGAATTGTGAATGTTAGCATGTCCACACTTAGAATTGTGAATACTAGCCTGCGTCGCATCTAGATAGAATTGTGGATACTAGCATGTCCACACTTAGATGGAATTGTGAATGTTAGCATTTCCACACCTAGATAGAATTGTGAATACTAGCATGTCCACACTTAGATATAATTGTAAGTATGGATCAATCGGAAGTATGGACACTAGCAGCTGCCCTAGTCATGTGGAGGGGGTGAGGAGCATGCAAGGTTATTAAGGGAGCGGGTGGAGGGGACAGCTAAATCCTCAAACGGCCTTGAATTCAAAAACGGGCAGGTACCTCCTGAGGCTCAGGGTGTACAAGCATCCCGTCATGTAAGATTACACGAGCCCAACCGGTCCACTCCAGGATAGAGATACCAATACAACTAACAATTTCCTTCTCTGCATACACCTCTCAAACTCCAAACCAAACACAACCACAAACCTCTAGCGCAGCAAACCGCACGAACCTCACTACACTGCAACAACAAAACAAAAACACACATAGACTCGCACATCAGCACACAACGACTACCAGCCGCATACACCCCAGGCCCAGCCGACGGAACCACCGGGCTGAGGCTGCCAACAGCACATCACTGCAATCTTGCACTTTTCCAGCCTCCACCCACTAACCCACCCCTCCCTCCCTCTTTCAGAGCCGCCAGAGCGCCAGGGGACCACTCTGGTGGTGATAGTTTGCGGTACAAATGACCTTTAACATTAACATTAACATTAACATTGCGTGCAGCATCTGTGCCACACAGTACTGGCCGAGATGACTGCAGGTGAGGAATATGGATGTTTCCTAGGGAGACTGCACCTGGCCAGCGTATGTGCAATCACACTGCAAGTATCTGTAGGACTCTATTAGTGGCTGAATGTCCGCATCTTCTAATTCACTTTTAAATAGTTGTGGGAGTGCATGTGTATCCGTTGCACATCTATACCCATGCGTAGGGCATCCTCTGTGTGCTCATAACATCAGCCCTGTCGCCAGCCCTCCGGATTCATACAGTATGCGACTCCATTTCAAGTACTCCAGCCGACTACGTGGGGGGCTCTGCAAATTCTACCAAGGTGTTGCTGCAGCACACCTGTCTGTATGAGGCCCACTGGTAAACAAGGAACAGCAACCTGCAGTGTAATGGGGGCATGTTAAATGTGGCATTAATTTGCTTGAGGTGCTGCTTCCATTTCCATGACCTGTGAAACAGACACACCGGCTCTGCGCTGAACACTGTGACGGAAAATGTCAAGAGGTCGCCTGCGGGTCGTACAGTTGAAGAAAATATGTATCTGCAGGTGGGACAGTTTGTAGTGAGTCTGCAAAATGGAAAAGGTGGTGCTGCTCCACGTAATGAAGCTGTGTTGCGCATTGTTGTAAACATTCTTGTGTTCCAGAATGTATGCATCTCTGTGAATGCTACTCCTACGGCTGATGGTGCAGCATGAAGTGTTTGTAGTGCATATGATGACAACTGAAGTGGAAGCATAAGGAACCAGTGGGCAGACTACCGCCCTTCCAACAATGCAGTAGGGTAATTTCATGTACAGCATTTTTCACATCTGATGCGACCAACAACAGGGGCACTCCTATAGGGCAACGGAGCGCTAAAACATTCTTGCAGACCATATGACGCGCTACAGACCCTTACCCAGCAAAGGGCATTGAATTGTGCATGTACAGCAACGCGCTACTCTAGAGAGGGAAGGTACTTGTAAGTGCATGGAAAGGGTCCTTCCGGGAGCATGACAATGACTGGTGCCTATGTAGGTGAGGACCACCCAATAATTCTGTCTCTCTGCACATCTCGTATTGTATCCAGGCAGGTGCAGCCCCTTCCGTACTGGGCCTTTCCTGCCGTTCCTTCTGTGGCGTGCGTTAGAAGACCAAAATAAATGGAAAAGACGTGGGAAAGGAAACAGGGAAATAAAGAAAGTTCCTTTCAGAGATGAACAATGGAATTGCCAACGAACAGCGGCACAGCGGGAGGCGTGGCACTGTGCAAAACACTGTAGTTGAATCAGGTGGAAAGGGGGTCACTGTAGAAAATTGTTTCTTGACATGTTGCAGTGTGTTATGAAGAGTTTCATTGCACAACACTTACTAAACAATTCTTCCACAACTTTCAACAAGGGCACCAAGACAATATGGATGGGGTGTGTAGAAATCGGGATGGCAGCAATAGTAAGATGAACGTTACTGCTGGGGGGGGTGTCCGTGCAGTGAAATGTCATATTCCTATGTGTGAAGTACACCATTGGCACATGTCGTAGAAAGGCACAATTAGATTTCTTCGCAATGTACCGCGCATTCTCCATTTGCGGACCAAATGAAAAATAACGCAGCCACAATGGTGTTTGCGTAATGCAATACAAAGTTATGCAGGAGATGGAAACCGACACATGAACTTGGCAAGTCCCTCCTTCATTGCAAACAGCATTCAAACTTGTGTAACATGATGCACAATTTTCCCTCCACAATGAAGAACGGTAATGTTGGCATGATTGCGCATCAACACAGTGTCACACAGGCAAACCAAAATAAGTCACTTCATTGTAGGTACTCCATAGCACTACACATCCACATGATAGAATTCACAATGAGCAGCTACTGCACAGTGTTTTCCAATCACTTTCAATTAATGTGTTTATAACGTCCCCTAAACCCACACACTGTGGCTCATAAAACACACAGCCAGAACTGCACCTTCTGCATTTCTGTCGACAACTACACT
Organism: Ambystoma mexicanum; assembly: GCF_040938575.1. Lineage (NCBI taxonomy): Eukaryota > Metazoa > Chordata > Amphibia > Caudata > Ambystomatidae > Ambystoma > Ambystoma mexicanum. Next base: position 1,316,857,960 of record NC_090929.1, on the reverse strand, counting down.
GTATGCCACAGTCTCTGCATACACACCACACCCAGAAACCTTATTGCCCAATCCTGTAGCCTCTACATGCCCATTTCAATGGCTGTCATCTGCAAAAGGGGCATATCTAACATGTGCCACCCTGCAAGTATTGCAAAATCTGCAGACTTTTCGTGCTGTATGCGCGGGGGAATGGGCAAATTTGTATTTTTAGTGTTTGTTTATTATTTGTATCACGCACCAAACCCTAAGGTAACTGGGTGCTTGAGATATCAGCTTATTAGTTTAGGCCGTCGAGGATGCAACACTATTGACCTGTTTTTTAAGAGAGAGCATTGAGTTGAGGTAGACCCCCAGTGTTTTTATCTCTTTGGAGACGTTGATTACGTTGCTATCAATGATGAAAGAGGAGTATCTAGTGTTGAGTTTATTATTCAGACGTGCCTGAGTAACCACAATCAATAACTTAGTCTTATCATCATTAAGGCCGAGGCCATTAGTGGCCATCCAGGCTTGGATTTCAAGATAGATGCTATTTAGCAGTTTAGAGTCCTGCTCGTATCAGCCAGTGAGGGGGATGAGGACTTGATTGTCATCAGCATAGTTAGTGTAGACAACACCCAAGTTGTCCAGGCGGTCGAAGAGAAGCTTTGTAAAAATATGATATATTGTGGGTGACACACAGGATCCCTGAGAAACACCACACAATATGAGAGTCGGGTCTGCTGAGGCTGAAGGGGAGAAGACTTTGGTGGTCCGGTGAGATAAGAATGATTTAACCCAGTCGGAAGCATCAGAGGAAAAAGCTGCAGCTGTGGTGAGGTGATTAGATAGAATTTGATGGTCGATGAGGTCGAAGGCTGCAGATAGGTCAAGTAGTAAGGGGATAGCTAGCTTGCCCTTATCCGTCGCCTCGTCCATTTGGATCTTTAGATCCAGGAGAGCTGTCTCAGTTCCATGTCTTGGTCTAAAACCAGATTGCCTGAGTCCTAGGGGTTGTTTTTTTCCTCTAAATGTTTCTGGATTTGCAAATAGGCAATGCAGTCCAGAATCTTTAGCAGGAATGGGACAATGGTGATGGGCCTGTAGTTAGTGGGGACATTCGGGTCAAGGTTGTTTTTTTGAGTAATGGCATGACCCAGGCTTCCTTGAGGTTGTTAGGTACCTGATTGGAAGAGAATGAAGAGTGTATCAAAGAGGTGATGAAAGGGGCTAGGTTTTTAGCTCCATCGTTGATGATCGTGGCAGGGCAGACATCGCCTAGGCAATGGGAAGGTTTTAGGCTTTTTATGATGTCCTCAACTTCCTTAGTAGTTACTTGTAAAAAGGAGAAAGGGGTGCAGGGGTGAGATATATTATCTGATTTAGGGAGGATGGGATGGGAGCCTGTGAGGCTTGCCTTTTTAGTTTTGATCTTGTTTTGTAGTAGTGTGATTTTATCTGTGAGGGCTTGCTGGATTTTGGTGCACCAGTCTGCATTTTTGTTGCAGTCTTGTGCAGAGGTGCAGGGGATTCGAGCTCTTTTAGTATGCTAAAGAGTTACTTAGTCCTGGATTTGGCATTTTGAATTCAGGAATCATAGGTGTCTTATTTAGCAACAAGGATGGCTGCTTTGTAGGTGGTGGATGCTGACGTAAATGCAGTTTTGTTAGAGTTGGAGAGTGCTTTGCTCCAAGTGGATTACGCTGCTCTTTTTGTGTTTCTGAGACTTTTTAGTTCGAGGATGAACCATTTGTTAAGGTGAGCCAGTGGTTTGGCTTTCTTGAGTTTGAGAGGGGATGCAATATCTAGAGCAGATTTAAGAGTGCTATTGTATATGTTTACCAAGTTGTGAGGGGCGAGGTTATTCAATTTTGTCTCATTAAGGATATCGTTAATGAGGGGCTGGAGACTGTCTAGGGTGATATCATGACAATTTCTGGATAGCAAGGGGGGTGCTAGAGTGGTTTTAACCAATGAAGCTTCAGGGATGGAGAACAGGATATGGTGATGATCTGACCAGGCAACTGGTTTGTTTTGGGTAATGGAGATGGAAAAATTAAGGTCAGAAACCCAGTCTAACATTCTACCTTTGGAGTGGGTGGGTGTTGTAATTCTATGTATAAAGCCTAGGTTGGAGATAGTATTTTAAACGGCTAGGGCGTGATGATCATTGGGATCCTGGAGGCCCAAGTTTAGGTTCCTAACAGGATAGTTTTGGATCCAAGTTTGGTATGTGTGGAGAGGAGGTCCAAGATGTCGTCCTCAAAGGATGGGGAGAGGCTGGGGGGCCGATAGACAAGATGCATGAGTATTGTGGGAGAGTGATAGTGAGAGATAGGTGGGATTTGGCAATGAAGGCCTCTCTGCCACCTTTGCCTGAGGTTCTGTCAGCTCTGATAATGGTATATCCTTCCGGTAGGGCTAGGAATAGTGCAGGACCTGCTGCCTGGTGAAGCCAGGTCTCTGTAACAGCCAGGAAATCTAGGCTGTTGAGCTAATGAGGTCAGCAATCTCTAGGGCATGGGCTACAATGGAGCATGTGTTGATGAGGGCTCATTTGATGTTGGAGGCTGGTGGTAGGGAGATGGGGTCAATGGTTGTGGGGGTGAGGTTCTGTGGGGAGGGCCGGGATGAAGTGCAACTGGTGTTGAGGTGAAGGTTTTTGGATTTGCTGGTGACTTTGTGGTTAGGGAAGCGAGTGCCTATTCTTAGGTTGCAACTGTGGACTGAGAGTGGGATGAGTGGTGTAGGAGGTGTGGCAAAACGGTGTAACCATTCGAGGGGGCTGAGTGGGTCGATGTTGGCATGAGTTTGAACATGCTTTATTAATTGTATTAAGGTTAGGTGTGGAGGGTAGTGATGGTAGAAGGTGTGTTGGTGAGACTGATTGAACCAGAGGCAGGAGTGAGGCCAGGCCAATGTGGCTCTGTGGAAGGAGGACATAGTGATTTGCTGGAATCTGGCTTGTGCTGATTCAGGAGATAGCACAGTAGGAGGCCATGTATAGTAGGCTGAATCAGGACTTAGCAGCAATGAGTATGTGTGAATGTCTACTCTAGAGGTTGACAATGTGGGGCAATAAAAGCAGTATGCTAGTTCCTAGAATAACAATTGGGCAGGTGCAAGGGCAATGGGATAATACAGATCAACAGTTGGGCAGACACATTAGCAGTAGGATAAATCAAATCAACAGTTGGACATGCAGATTGGCAATAGGCTAATTCAAATCAACAGTTGGGCAGACAGATTGCAATAGGCTAATTCAAATCAACAGTTGGACAGGCAGATTGGCAAAAGGCTAATTCAAGTCAACAGTTGGGTAAATATATAGGCATTATGCTAGTCCAACATTAGCAGTTGGTCGAACGACATGTCAGAGAAAGGCAGAGCATGACTAATAGATGCCCAGGTGCAAGAGCAGGGTGTGATGTTACATACAGACCGGGCATAGCAGGATGCAATGTGGCCGGGTCATGAGGGTGGGACAGAGACAGAGTAGAATAATAGTGGCTAGTGCATAGAGTTATGTACAGGGATTCATGAAAAGTAAAATGTCTACAGATGGCTGAGAAGGTCATAATTTCTGGTCTTCTTTCTGTCGGACGCGGTCAATTGTTTCTGTAGCAGCTGCCCCCAAGGTGTACTCAGGCGCATTTGGGAAAGAGCGGCCTTATGTCACTGGCTAAGATTGTCCATTGCATGGCTCTTTCAAGGGCGATGCTGTCACTCCATCATTACCTACTTTAGGCTTATTATCATGATGTAAATGCCTTATACCCTTGGGACTCTCCAGCAACCTCCATCAGATTCAATTTTTTGAGATCTTCTTTCTGGCACTACCCAAGTATAATTTCCTGGATTTATATACAGGCTTCTGGGACCAGCCCTAAGGGGCGAGACTATGGTGGGCTTTTTGTCTTTTATATATTAAACTGTATTGTTCAGTTTTTTAATGTTGGGTGTGTAAACAAAGACACAGATGAAATACTAAGAACCATGTCGTTTACGGGAATGCTACGTCCTGAAGAAGATGGGCATCATCTGCACTTAAGTTAGATGCACTATTTCCATTGAAACTACTAATATCCAATTGTGTCAGGCCTATTGAATTGTTTGTAATTTATTGCCTTGACACTTGAGTAGTTGACTGTTAGGCGGAAACCTGTGCAGTTCCCTCTGGGACCACTGCAAAAGATTTAGGACTACAGGTGTTTGGCAGTAAACCCACTTGGTAGCAGTTTGTACCACACAGATTCACTTGGTAGCTGTGGCTGAGCAGTCAGACTTCTCTCAAGAAGAGTTAAGCAGTATGTGGAGTATGCAATATATGGCAATTCTTCACAGTAAGACAAGCAAACACGCAACAAGGCTTCAGTGTAAAGATATACAGGTATTTATTTATAACAGAACATCTATAGAAAACACTCTGGCACTATCACGGCAAACAATTCAATTACAATTACTCTACGAAGCAAAAGATCAATCCCCCAAACAATAGTTCGACAAGTCTAGGTTTTACCAGCATCACTTATTTGCAGACAGAGGTGTATGCTGCCACCTAGATGGCACTCTAGTATTCGTTAGTACGGGAGAGAAAAATAGTAGGTTACGAAATCAACACAGTTCAATACTTCACGGGAAAAATGCAAGGCAAGAAGACAAGAACCACAATAGATCATAAAGTTCAGAGGCCAGGCCCACTCGGAGAGAGGCAAGGCGATATGTCCCAAAAAGTCTCTTTGTGGAAATGCGTTCGAGTCTGTGTAGCAAATTGTTATTAATAGATTGAACCAGTTCAGAACAATACGCTAGAGAAAGCTTAGAGGCGACCCTATGGAGAGGCGAGGATTAAGACACCTCACTCTATCCGGCAACAAGGGAAGCCAGGCGGACACAGTACCTTGATTGTGGAGAGACAGCTCCGGCGGGGGCAGTTGTTCCTGGTGTTGGATGCACGTCGGGTCTTTGCCAAGAGTAGAGATGATCTTGTCGTCAAAGAAAAGTGAAGTCCGGTGCACCACCAGGGAAGAGACCAGCCGCGGAGTGCTCCGTCACAAGGCACCACCTTTTGGTCGCGGTACAGGGGTAGTGGCTATCCGGTTGCCGAGGTGCTCTGCACAGGCAATTCGACCACTGCGTCCTGAGGCGAAGAAAAAGCAAAGGGGACTGGTTGTTCCCACCAGTCAGGGGAAGAGACTCTCCGGAAGGGAGATCTCCTCTGTCGTTGGGAAGTGGTGAGTTGGTTTAGCAGGGCTCCACCGGAGATGTCGTCGTTGCAGGTCGGCTCAGCTTTACCCTCGTCAGATTCTTAGGTCCTGTGGCGACTTCTGAAGATCCAGTCCCAAAAGCCCTGCTTTTATGCAGAAAAACCCCATTCATTCAGCCTAGCTGTCAATCAACACACGCTAAGTGGTGAGCGGGGAGGCTCACCACTTGGGCCAATCACACCAGAGTGCGACCGGAGTTGGCAAGGCAACTCGGTCCAGGGTGCCTAAACCCCCTCCCACACCTCTGTGGTAACCCAGACAGAATGGCACCACTTTGGAGGGTCTCTGTACAGAGGCCTGCCAAAAGTGGAACAAAGGGCTCAACCTTTGGTTTAGGAGTAACAGAGACGAACACAGACGCCATTTTAAAAACCGAGTTCTGGCAGAAAATACCATCCGATAGACTTATTTAAGATAAGTAGACCGGTGGTATGTTGGAGACTAACGAGAAAAAGTATCAATCTCCAACAATGGGAAGAATCCCATAGGGTTATATTCGGGGTCGAACATAACAAGTAGGTTCCACTGCCACCAGCCAAAACTCGACGAGGGGGGACAGGACAGTGCCCCCTCGAATAACAGACCCAGGAGTAATCGAATTACCCCTACTAGTACGTCCACAATAGGATGGTTTGTACTAGTTCTGTTAGTAAATTTAGGTCTAGTAAAGCCAATGGGGACTTTACATGCCCGGGGAGACAGTAGTCAGTCCACGGGTATGAAGTCTATGACGGAGGTCTGCTAGGACGCCCCAGTGTTACGGCACGTAGGGTGCGGTGTAACACACATAGAAAAACATATGAGACCCTATGGAGTAAAAGACCCCATAGCCCATAGAACACATTGACAGTCAAAGGAATTACACACATTCATGTCCAAGAGTGGGAGAAAAAGAGTCTCACTCTTGGCAGGATGGAAAAAACAACTCCAGGAATCCAGCAAAGCTGCTGGGGGACTCACTAGGTTAGGAAATTCAGCCTAAATAGAGAATTCTCCCTAACACTCGCCCCCCCCCCCCAGACTAAGGGACAGGAGGATTTAATCCACTCCTGGATGAATCTCATACCTCTAGTCGATGACATACATCCTAGAGAGACCATCAGCATTTTGGTGGTGACAACCTGACCTGTGCTCAATGGTGAAATCAAACCCTTGCAGGCAGATTGATCATCTCAGTAGTTTTGGGTTTTCTCCTTTCATTTGCATTAACCATCTCAAGGGTTGGTGGTCAGTCTGAATGACAAAAGCAGACCCATACAAGTACGGCCTAAACTTCTTCAGAGCCCACACAATAGCAAAGCACTCTCTTTCGATTGTTGCCCACCTTGTTTCAGGATCCTTCAGCTTGCGGCTGATGAAGCAAACGGGGTGCTCCCTACCTTTCCCATCCAGTTGACTGAGTACGGCACCTATTCCTACATTTGAAGCATCTGTCTGCACAATGAAGTGTTGGCGGTAATCAGGAGCTCTGAGTACTGGGGCTTGGCAAAGAGCCTTTTTCAGGTTTTCAAAAGCCTGATTGCACTCCTCGTTCCATCTAACCTTTTTAGGGAATTTAGGCGAGGAGATGACATTCAGTGGAGAAGCTATGGTCCCATAGTTCTCTATGAAATTCCTGTAGTACCCAGTGAGGCCTAGGAAGGCACTCACTAGGGTTTGAGTAGTAGATGTTGTCCAATTTTGCACAGCTTCAATCTTACTGAGCAAAGGCCTTATTTCTCCACCTCCTACCTCATGTCCAAGATAGACTACCTTACTCTGTCCAATTTGGCATTTACTCGCCTTTATGGTCATATTGGCTCGTCCAAGAGCCTGCAAAACATCTCTCAGGTGGGTTACATGTTCTTCCCAGGAATTGCTGAACACTGCGATGTCATCCAAGTATGCCATGCAGAAGTCCTCCATCCCATTCAGAACCTGGTTTACCATCCGTTGAAACGTAGCAGGTGCGTTCTTCAATCCGAAAGGCATTACCTTAAACTGGTATAAGCCAACGGGGGTAGAAAATGCAGTTTTCTCCTTGGCATGGTCTGTCAGGGCTATTTGCCAATAGCCTGACGTCAAGTGAAATGTGCTGAGGAACTTGGCGGCGCCAAGTTTATCCACCAACTCATCTGTTCTTGGCAAAGGGTGGGCATCAGTCTTGGTGACTGCATTAAGAGCTCTATAATCCACGCAGAATCTAAGCTCTTTAGATCCGGCCTTTGGTACTAACACTACTGGGCTAGACCATGGACTAGTAGAGGGCTCTATTACCCCGAGATCGAGTATCTTGCTGACCTCACCTTTGATGTGGGTTCGTACGTTTTCTGACATTCTGTAGCCTCTGCTCTTGACCGGCAGACAGTCACCAGTGAGTATGTCGTGCTGGCCCCAAGGGGTCAAGCCTGGCAAAAGCGAGAACAGAGAGGCAAACTGATTCAACATAGATTTGCACTCTTCTTGTTGCTCGGGTGTCAGATTGGAGGAGAGATTTACTCCTTCAATTTTTTCGTCTAAAGGTAAGCCTCTGAGGAGATCCGGAAGAGCTTCACTCTCTTCTTCTTCCTCCGATGATGCTAGAAGCAACGCTCCTACATCGGGTCTGGAGACATATGCTTTGAGTCGGTTGGTGAGAAAGACTGTCGGAGCCTCCTTGGGATTGCCCAAGTCCACCAGATAGTTGACCTCTCCGAGTTTACCCACAACTCTGAAGGGTCCCATCCACTTGTCTTGCAAGGCCCTCTGCCTTGTTGGGATCATAACGCGAACGAGCTGGTCTTGAGCGAACTCAACCATGTTAGCCTTTTGATCGTGCCAGTGCTTGACCAATGCTTGTCCAGCTTTCAAGTTATCGCTTGCTTCCGTCATCATGTGTGACGGAGACCTATCACGTAGTCAGTCACTCTGACTCGCTTGGGGGAAAGGAGCACTCTCCAACCCCTCCTTAATCAGGGCCAATGGACCTCTGATGGGATGACCATAGAGAAGTTCGAAGGGAGAGTAACCTACTCCCTCCTGAGGGAGTTCTCTATAAGCAAAGAGAAGGCATGGCAGTAGAAGGTCCCACTTACGCTTAAGGGGTTCTTCTAAAGCACCTATCATGCTCTTCATGGTTCGGTTGAACCATTCTACCAACCCATTGATTTGTGGGTGGTAAGCTGTTGAGAACGTGTAAGTAACTCCACAGGTTTTCCACATGGCTTTCATGTAGTGGGACATAAAGTTTGGCCCCCTGTCAGAGATTACTTCCTTATGAAACCCGACCCTAGTAAAAATACCAAGCAGGGCCTTAGCCACAGCCAGAGCTGTAACAGTCCTCATAGGAATTGCCTCAGGATACCTAGTAGCATGGTCTACTACAACAAGTATAAACCTGTTGCCTGAGGAGGTTGGAGGATCAAGGGGACCAACAATGTCAATCCCTACTCTCTCAAATGGGACTCCCACAACTGGGAGAGGCACTAAAGGTGCCACATTCTTGGAGCCAACCTTACCAGAGGTGTGGCAGCTCCTGCAGTGTTTTTCCACTTCGGCCCCCATCTTTGGCCAATAGAAGTAGAGCGAGAGCCTTTCCTTAGTCTTCTTGAAACTCAAGTGACCAGCCAAAGGAATCTCGTGGGCTAACTGCAAGAACTGTGGTCTGTTCTCTTGGGGTACTACAAGTCGTTTGTAGTCTCCAGGTGCAGACTCGTTCGGTTCACTGTAGGAGAGGCCATCTTCCCAGTGCAACCTGTATTTCCCAGGCTCTTGCCCTTCAGCCTGAGCTTCTGCCTGGTGGCGAAGACCTTCCAGAGTTGGACATTCTCTCTGTCCCTTACTGAAGTCTGCCCTGCTGGGTCCACCTTCTGCCAGTAAAGACTGCAGCTCAGGATGGTCAACAGTATCCAGATCTCCAATGAGTTCCTGGCCTTCTATTAGCTCTTCCTCAGAGTCTAATTCTACCACACAGGGTTGTACCTCCCTCTCAGCCTCAGCTGGAGGTGGAGTTACGTGTGTAACTTTGGACAACCATGGGGAAGTCCGTGTTGGCTGCACTGGAATGTCAGCTGCGGGTTTCGGGATAGAAGTCTTAGGTTTCCCTTCCACTTCTGTTTTCTTTGAGACAGCGGCCGATAATTCCAGTGGAGCAGGAGTGATTTCTCTCTTCATCATCTCCTGGGGAGTACCGCGCATGGTCCTCTCTCTTGCGGGTCTGGTTAGCTCCTGTAACCGTGTACTAGGAGGTCTGGGAGTATGCGATACAACTCTGAGAGTTTTCAAATCGTTACCCAACAGTACGCGTCCTGGTACCTCACTCTGTATGCTGACAGGTATCTTCACAGTCATGTCGTTACACTGGATAAGAACTGGTAATTGGGGAAGCATCTGCACAGGCCCTCCAGCTAACTTGGTGAGGCGTTTGGGTGCCTTAGCAACATCCTCAGCCTGAAAAAACAATTTATCCACCACAGTTATGCTGGCCCCAGTGTCCCTAATGGCAGGCGTCTCCTGACCGTTCACCTGGACACTCTCCTTATAATACTCTTTAGTATTATCGGGGATAGAATTATAAACGTCTAAATTCTGTTGTTCCCACAACCCCATAGATACTAAAGAAACGCTGGCTGAGACTCCAATGGGTTCGTCAGCTAGCAGTAGAGAGTTTCCACTTGCCATTTGGACTTCCTCCTCTGGAGCGAAGGCCAGGAAGACAAGCTGGACCCCTGAAGGTTTACCCTTACATCTGGATCTCCTTTCACGTGGTCAGTCGAGCCACAAACAAAGCATTTACCGAATGCTCTCTGGAATGGTGGCTTGTTCTGGCCTCCTTCCGGTTTTACACCAGAAGAAACACTATTCTGCTGTGGTTTTCCTTGTGGCTTACCCTTCTGGTTTCGTTTGGGGCCCTCTTTGGAATTTGAGTTATTAGAATTCTCTTTTGAGTCTTTTTTAGGCTGTTTTCCCTCATCCTTTTTCTGAGTTGCCTCAGAATCCTTGTGAGTAGCCCTGTTGGCAACCCACAAGTCAGCAGGCTTTGCCAGCTTCCGGGAATCTAATTCCTTCGAATCAGCCAAGTGCTGTCTGAGCTCAGGAGAACAGGCATCATAAATAGACTCCAACAAAAAAAGATTCTTCATATCCTCATAAGTGTTCACTTTGTAACCCTTAATCCATCCCTCTAAGTTTTTCAACCTTTCACTTACCCAGGTAGCCCAAGGGGTACCATCATGCTTTTTGAGGGTTCTAAACCTCTTAAAATACTGGGAAGGGGTCTTCCCGAATCTAGCTATCAAAGGTAGTTTCACACTTTCATAATCCGTCTTATCCGCCTCTCCCAATTCCATTACCACATCATTCGCAACAGGAGGGAGCCTAGAGAACAACCAGGGAAGTAAATCGTTCCCGGTGATGTCCTGGAGCCCATGATTGTACTCAAACAGTTTTAACCAATCCAACACATCCAATCTCGGTTCATACATACCCACTAATTCCTTCGGCATCCGGGGTCTTTTGGGACTGGAGCTCCTAGAGGAACCAGAGGAGAGAGAAGCATTTTCCATAGACAACTTTTTCATCTCTAACTTGTGATTAAGTTCTATTTCCCTGAGTCTTAACTCAGCTTGCTTCTGCTCAGCCTGGGCATTCATCCATCTGAACTCGAGCTCTTGGTTTCGTTCAGATTGAGCCAAGAACCGTTTGTATTCTAATTCGAGCTTAATTTTTTCGAGTTCAAAATAAGCAGGTTTACTTGTGGGACCTGGTATGGGCCCCGTAGGTACAGCGGGTAAGGCAGGTAGAGGAGCAGGGGAGACAGTTTCGTTAGCCTCTCCTTCCTTTTCAGCCTCTTCATCACTATAATCACAATTATGATTTAGATCAACACCATCACTGTTATCTACATTTGCTGGATAAATTGGTTCCTCTGAACCAGTACCCAGACTTTGGTTCGCCAGCAATCTCTCTATTAGTTCTAATTTCTTGCCTCTTACAGAAAGATTCTCTTGCTTACAGAGAGCTCGCAAACTCTCAGTATTTTCACCTGACAAGGATTTTTGACTGTAAGTTTCTATCATAGACATGTTTTCGAAAAGTTGCTTTTTAGTGCTAAGCTTTGTGGTTAGTTATCCTAAGTGTCGAAAAGCACTCTAAACTGTATACTCGATACAAATCCCACCGCTGTACACCAGTGTTAGGCAGAAACCTGTGCAGTTCCCTCTGGGACCACTGCAAAAGATTTAGGACTACAGGTGTTTGGCAGTAAACCCACTTGGTAGCAGTCTGTACCACACAGATTCACTTGGTAGCTGTGGCTGAGCAGTCAGACTTCTCTCAAGAAGAGTTAAGCAGTATGTGGAGTATGCAATATAGGGCAATTCTTCACAGTAAGACAAGCAAACACGCAACAAGGCTTCAGTGTAAAGATATACAGGTATTTATTTATAACGGAACATCTATAGAAAACACTCTGGCACTATCACGGCAAACAATTCAATTACAATTACTCTACGAAGCAAAAGATCAATCCCCCTAACAATAGTTCGACAAGTCTAGGTTTTACCAGCATCACTTATTTGCAGACAGAGGTGTATGCTGCCACCTAGATGGCACTCTAGTATTCGTTAGGACGGGAGAGAAAAATAGTAGGTTACGAAATCAACACAGTTCAATACTTCACAGGAAAAATGCAAGGCAAGAAGACAAGAACCACAATAGATCATAAAGTTCAGAGGCCAGGCCCACTCGGAGAGAGGCAAGGCGATATGTCCCAAAAAGTCTGTTTGTGGAAATGCGTTCGAGTCTGTGTAGCAAATTGTTATTGGAAGATTGAACCAGTTCAGAACAATACGCTAGAGAAAGCTTAGAGACGACCCTATGGAGAGGCGAGGATTAAGACACCTCACTCTATCCGGCAAGAAGGGAAGCCAGGCGGACACAGTACCTTGATTGTGGAGAGACAGCTCCGGCGGGGGCAGTTGTTCCTGGTGGTGGATGCACGTCGGGTCTTTGCCAAGAGTAGAGATGATCTCGTCATCGAAGAAAAGTGAAGTCCGGTGCACCACCAGGGAAGAGACCAGCCGCGGAGTGCTCCGTCACAAGGCACCACCTTTTGGTCGCGGTACAGGGGTAGTGGCTATCCGGTTGCCGTGGTGCTCTGCACGGGCAAATCGACCACTGTTTCCTGAGGCGAAGAAAAAGCAAAGGGGACTGGTTGTTCCCACCAGTCAGGGGAAGAGACTCTCCGGCAGGGAGATCTCCTCTGTCGTTGGGAAGTGCTGAGTCGATTCAGCAGGGCTCCACCGGAGGTGTCATCGTTGCAGGTCGGCTCAGCTTTACCCTCGTCGGATTCTTAGGTCCTGTGGCGACTTCTGAAGATCCAGTCCCAAAAGCCCTGCTTTTATGCAGAAAAACCCCATTCATTCAGCCTAGCTGTCAATCAACACACGCTAAGTGGTGAGCGGGGAGGCTCACCACTTGGGCCAATCACACCAGAGTGCGACCGGAGTTGGCAAGGCAACTCGATCCAGGGTGCCTAAACCCCCTCCCACACCCCTGTGGTAACCCAGACAGAATGGCACCACTTTGGAGGGTCTCTGTACAGAGGCCCGCCAAAAGTGGAACAAAGGGCTCAACCTTTGGTTTAGGAGTCACAGAGACAAACACAGACGCCATTTTAAAAACTGAGTTCTGGCAGAAAATACCATCCGATAGACTTATTTAAGATAAGTAGACCGGTGGTATGTTAGAGACTAACGAGAAAAAGTATCAATCTCCAACAATGGGAAGAATCCCATAGGGTTATATTCGGGGTCGAACATAACAAGTAGGTTCCACTGCCACCAGCCAAAACTCGACGAGGGGGGACGGGACAGTGCCCCCTCGAATAACAGACCCAGGAGTAATCGAATTACCCCTACTAGTACGTCCACAATAGGATGGTTTGTACTAGTTCTGTTAGTAAATTTAGGTCTAGTAAAGCCAATGGTGACTTTACATGCCCGGGGAGACAGTAGTCAGTCCCCGGGTATGGAGTCTATGACGCAGGTCCGCTAGGACGCCCCAGTGTTACGGCACGTAGGGTGCGGTGTAACACACATAGAAAAACATATGAGACCCTATGGAGTAAAAGACCCCATAGCCCATAGAACACATTGACAGTCAAACGAATTACACACATTCATGTCCAAGAGTGGGAGAAAAAGAGTCTCACTCTTGGCAGGACGGAAAAAACAAACTCCAGAAATCCAGCAAAGCTGCTGGGGGACTCACTAGGTTAGGAAATTCACCCTAAACAGAGAATTCTCCCTAACATTGACACACGGCATCCCATGGTTAGCTTTCGTGTGTTCTTGATTATTATGTGCTTGCTCAATTTTTGTATGATTTTGTTTCAGCAATTTATTTGTTTAGACTTTCATTGTGATATTTTTTTGGTTTCTAATTCAATTTTGTCCAAGTGACCGAAGGTTCCCCACCCAAGTGATCTTCTTCACTTGTCTGGGGTATCCAACTCGGCACGTATAGATTAGCGCCTAGGACTATTTTGAGTGGTTTCTTTTCTTTTCTCCTTTCTTTTGCAGTTTAATTTTGCGATAAGCACTTTACATCATGCACTTTACCATTTGTGCACAGTGTTTACTATCGTCTATTATTATATATTATATATGAACTTTAGATGTTTTAATCATTATTTTAATGTATAAAACAATTTAAATGAAACACAGTATTTTAAAATTATTTAGTGTCTTTTGTAAAGTGATCTGTGTTGTGGATCAAGGGCTCTTCCCCTTCCCATTTCTTGTCGGATAAAGTTCCTTTGATTGAACATTGTTATATTGCGCTGGCTCAACTTCTGGTTAATATTGTTTGTTGCTTCCCCTGTGCCAGCGTAGTAGAGGTAGCCCATCCATTATTTTGTTACAGATGGCTGAGCCGCCAGGCAACTCATATATGTGGACATAAGGTAGCAAGTATGCATGTATTAGTTAATTTGGGGTCAAATAGCGTACACTTCACAATCTGGTCTAAGACAACGTGACTAGGCAGAATTGAGTGATGCGAAAATATAACAATAGAAGAGTACTTGCGGGAGAGTTCAATAGTCAAGCCATTAGTCCTTGTGCAATAAGAAGAACATGTAAAGTTGTGCAGCGATAGTGCGGCTTTTAGAGCAGGCTTGGAGAGTGATTGTCAAAGCCAATAGGCAGTGGGTGTTGGGGATGTCTTTCGGTGCAGTTAACGATTAGGCTGTTGCAGTGAGAGGAGCTTGTGTTAATGACGTACCTGAGTTTTATAAATAACTCAGATGTGGTCACGTAGACTTAGTTTGCAGTAGCAGGCGATTGAGGGTAGGCAAGGAAGCGAGTGGAGCGATGGCTGAGAACTGTGCACCGTGTGCCGTTTGCACTCAGTCAGCTCAGTCAGCTGCTGGTCTTCTTCCTAGGCCTTACTCTGCAGGCCAGCTGAAGCCTGCCGGCAAAAGGTTGATGAGAAAATAGATCGAAGAGCAAATCAAAGAGCTCATGCAGGCCAGGTGTCTGTGGGACGAGGTCAGGCAAGATGAAGGTCCCAGGCAGTGGCCATTTTAGGGACAGGATGCATCAAGGATTTCATCTGTGTTGCTTCGATATATGGGCTTGGGAATGTGTAAATGAACACAAGACAAGGCACATCCGGTGAATCGGGTGAATCGGGCACCAGTTGTGATGCTAGGGAGCCAAGAGTTTACCTCTGTTCACTTGGCTGGGGTGCTGGTTGTACTGCTCCTGCAGCACCCGGGTCTGTTGTGAGCTCTTGCTCCGAAGGGGGCAAGCAACGACTGAATAACTTTCAACAGGGTCTGGAACATCATTAGTTATTATTTTTAAAGGTGCTTGCATAGAATCACCTTTTTTGAGATTTTTATAAGTATTTTTGAGTTTTGTAGGTCAGCTTACATTCTTACAATAGGGTCTTCCATGCAGCCTGCACATTGTAAAACAAAATGTCATTCCCACTGACTGACAAAGACATTCCATTTGCTTTGACAAGTTGTATATATCGAGAACCAATGTTCTCATTCTCACAGGAGAATGTCCCAGGAGCATTCAAGAAGTCACACATGCTTCTGTTGATGAGACCCCGTCTGACCTCTGGCTGGCAACAGGAATCATTGAAATAGTCCCATACTATTCTTGTTTGCATATATGAGAAAAGCACCTTGGCAGTGGGGTAAATGCACTCCACTGCTTTCATCACCTTCTTCAGTTGACGGTACACACGGGAACAAGCCATGGAACCCAAAAGGAACACTCCATAGTGCACAACCCACCATGGTTGCTAGGTGAAGTGGCCACTCGTCGACATACTGTAGGCACAGTGCTAAAACTGCTCACATCACCACAGCACCACAAAGCGTCCACTCCCTCCAAATCGAAATTGCCATGAAAGCCTTTTTCGACGGCATACTGGAACAGATCTTCCACAAAGGTATCACCGGCTATCAAGACAGTGCGTCTCTCCATCTCTGCCTGCCACCCTCAGTACACATAGTAATGAAAAAAAATATTGCCACCTTTTCATGTCAAGCAAACAACCCGATCACCTGATTGGACAATCCTGACAGTCCAATTTCCACTGGCCAGCATGGTGAGAAGTGCAGAATGTCGCACGTGCGCTTCCCCAAGTACCGCGAGGGCTGCGCATCTGTAAAGCAGGAGGAGTCCTTCTTCCAATTACCACCTTTCCTATAAGGCACACACTGAGCACCTGATTGGACAATCCCCACAGTACCATTTCCATTGGCCAGCATGGTGAGAAGCAGAGATTATGGTACGTGCACTTTCCCAACCACGGCGAGGGCCGTTCCCCAGTAAAGCAGGAGGAGTCCTTCTTCCTATTGGCACGCTTTCCTGTGATGCACACCATGAGCACCTGATAGGACAATCCCTACAGTCCCATTTCCATAGGCCAGAATGGTGAGAAGCGCAGAATGTGGCACATGCGCTTCCCCAATTACCGCGAGGGTCGGGCCGAGTGAAGCAGGAGTCTTTCTTCCTATTGCCACAGACCCTAATCACCTGATTGGACAATCCCCACAGTGCCATTTCCATGGCCGCCATCTGCAAAATCCCCAGATGTGGCTTTCGTGCTGCGTGCGTGTGTGGGGGAATAACTTGCAACCAGGGTAGGGGGAGTTTGTGGTAAGGGGCGGCACTTAAAGGAGCCTTTTTTTCTTCTTTTTAGATGCTTCCAGAGAAACACCTTTTTCGGTTTTTATTTGCTTTGTGTTTTCTTGTGCTCACATTATTACAGTAAACTCTTCACTGCATCCTGTAGATGGGCAAACAAAACTGCATTGCCAATGGGTGACAACAAAATGCAATTTTCTTGGAAAATCTCTACATTTCCACAACCAATGAGGTGATTTTTGCAGAAGAAAATTCCATGAGCAGACCGAAAAGTATACATGTTTCTGTTGATGAGACACCTTCCTGCGTCTGGCTCAGAACAACATCAACATCCATGAACAGTGGTCCATACTCTTCATGGTATTATGGATGAGAAAAACCCCTTGGCAGTGGGAAAAAGCGTCTTCACGACATGCAGCAATCTCGTCCATCGACGGAACAAATCTTAGTAAGCCACTTAACCCATATGCATGCCACAATACTGGATGATAACATCTACTGTAGCAAAAGTGGCCAGGTCTTCTCAAAGTGCATGCATATCAGTGAAGTTGCACCCATACACAGCGTTCCACAATGCGTCCACTCTTTCCAAACCAAAATTGCAGTCAAAGTGTCTTTCCAGGGCATAGTTGTGCAGATCTATGACAAAGGGATCACTTACAGTAAACACATTGCATGTTGCCATGCCAGCCACCCTCAGTACTCAGAGTATAATGTACAACAGTTTGACCGCCCCTTCCTGGGAACCACAGTACCTGATTGGATAATCCCCACAGTGCCATGTCAACTGGGCAACATGATGCAAAGGGCAGATTGTGGCACATGCGCTTTCCAAAGTACCGCGAGGGCCACACCCTTGTAAAGCTGGAGCAGTCAATCTTCCCTTTGCACTATCTTCTCTGCAGCACGACCTCATTGGGTTAGGAGTAAATAGGCCACACGCATCCACCAATCGCATCGAGGCCGCCATCATCCAACACTGTCACACCTGTAAAACACTTCAAATATACTGATACACATTTACAGTACAAGTGTCGTCCTATTCCAATGCATGTCCACTACAAATTTCAGTAAAAGTATGCACAATATCTCCCTCCACATACATCGACATGGCCACCCAGGATGTGGCACGTGTAATCCTGAAAGTACAGTGGAATCTGCTACCTTTTCGTGATAGTGAGGGGAGGTTGCGGGGGAAACAATATCAAGCTGTGTAGGGGATTGGGTCTTCCATCGTAGATGTATAAAGGTTTTGTTTGTTTTTTTCTTTTTTTTAAATGTGCGTGCGAGCAGCTTTTTATGTTTTTTCTCTTTATATGTGTTTCTGTTTGCCTCTCCTCATATTTATACCATATTTCTGATCAATGCTTCTTGCACAGTGTAAAAGAAAACAACAATGCCATTTCTACAGAAACACTGCATATTATGCGACCTCATGATCTCACAGTGGGTGGAGAACAAACCAGCAGTCTGCATAAACTCACACATGATTCTGTTCATAACACACCTTCCAACCATTGGCCCGGACAAATTACACCGGCATGTGCCCATAATCCTCTTGGTGTTATGCATGAGAAAACGACCTTGGCAATAGGAAGAATCTGCATCACTGCGTTCAGCAACCTCTTCAGGTGATGGATTAAACATCCACACGACATGTAACCCAGATGTAGACATTCATAGTGCACCATGACAAAGTCAACGTTCGTGATGGACGCCACATATCTGCAAAGGCCGAGCCATCCCGCCGAAACTGCAGTCACCCTGACAGCCCAAGAAAGCGTCCACTCCTTCCAACCCAAAATTACCAGCAATGCTTCTTTGCACACAACACCTGTGCAGATGGCGCACAAAGGTATCACCGAAAATAAGCACTGTGCATCTCTCCATCTTGACAACCTCCTGACACAATATTGGGATGAAACAGTACCGTCTATTCCTGTAACCTGTCCTTCCTAAACACCTAATTGCTCATTTCCCACAATTCCATTTCCATGGTCACCATGCTCACAATGGCAGGATGTGGCATGTGCGCTTTCCCATAAACAGTGAGAGCCACGGCCCAGTAAAGCAGACACAATACTTCTTCCCTTTGCACAGGCATTTTTGCAGCACTCACTCATTGGGTGCTGTCAAATTTTCAAACACGCATGCAGCAATCACATACAAAACTTCTGCATTGAACACTATCATTTCTGTACACCACTCCATATTTACTGTTAAACACTCTCAGTACACGTTCCGTTTGATTCCAAAGCCCCTCCACCAGAACTATCTGCTAAAGAATGCACAATTGCAGCATCTAAAAAGATCCTGAGGCACACCTAGCGCACCTTTGGCCATGCACACAACAGTGCAGCCCTTGCCCACACCATGGCACACAAAGGTATCACCGAAAATAAGCAATGTGCGTCTCTCCATCTCAACAAACTCACGACACAATATTGGGACGAAACGGTACCATCCATTCCTGTAACCTGTCCTTCCTAAACACCTAATTGCCTATTTCCCACAATTCCATTTCCATGGCCACCATGCTCACAATGGCAGGATGTGGCATGTGCGCTTTCCCATAAACAGTGAGGGCCACGGCCCAGTAAAGCAGACACAATACTTCTTCCCTTTGCACAGGCATTTTTGCAGTACTCCCTCATTGGGTGCTGTCAAATTTTCAAACATGCATGCAGAAATCACATACAAAACCTCTGCATTGAACACTATAATGTCTGTACACCACTCCATATTTGCCGTTAAACACTCTCAGTAAACGTTCTGTTTGATTCCAAAGCCCCTCCACCAGAACCGTCTGCTAAAGAATGCACAATTGCAGCATCCACAAAGATCCTGAGGTGCACCCAGCACACCTTTGGCCATGCACACAACAGTGCAGCCCTTGCCCATACCCACCACAACACTATGGATCCATGCATGCGACCATGTGGGCAGCTAACATTATGCACAAATGTAAGATACGTAGTGGCACTTCTACCCAACTCTCCCACACCATAAAACACCCATTCAGGACAGTGTGTCACAATTTGCAGAATCTACAAACACACCACAGCCTGCACCACCCCTACCCACTGCCATTCACAAAGTATTGTGTCACTGACAACCTAAGCACACCAGCTTCACAGCATTGGGCCTACTTCAATAAATCTGCACACAGCAGAGTAACCAAGCACATATTACCAGCCTTCAACCATACCCTCTTCCACACTCACATTATATAAACACTGCACCCTGTGGCCACACTGCACAACTTCTCACTGCAACATCTCCTGCCGTATTTGTAGGATGTTGCAACTATCACCACAACCATGGAACGCACAATACATGCTTTTCAACTCACTTGTGCTGCTGTAGCGCGTCTACAGTGTGCTCCACACCCATACTCCAAAGATCACCACCCTGTGCCTGATGCACTGTCAAACCTGCATTGCTGCAGTGGGTGTGCTCCTTGCATGTCAGCATGTCACCAACTACCACTGTGCACATACGCAACACTGGCACTAGCACTCCTACCCAACCTCTGCACCACAATGGAGCTATACAGTGTTAAATGCAACAGTTACCATAATCTACAAACATTACACTGTCTCCGGCACCCCTACACCCTTTCATTCACACACTATTGTCTTACACACTTCCACTCAAAAAGTATTGTGTCACTGCCAACCTAACCACAAAATGTTCTCAACATTGCCCCTACTCCAAGTAATCTGCACACAGCACACTATCCAAGCACATATAAGCTGTCCTTCAACCATACCCTGATAGTATGCAAACACTGCACCCAGTGCCCACACTGTGTGACTTTTCACTGCACCATCCCCAACCATCCATGAAAAACCATGTTCTAACAGTCACCTGACCTGCGAAACCAAACATACACACATGGCAGCTCGCTTTGGCTGCTCTATTGCATCTGAAATGTGCTCTACACCGATTCTGTACAAGTTACCACCCTGTAACTGATGCAGATTAAAAAATGCATTACTGCCATGGGTGTGCTCAAGCCCTAGGCTCTTGAGTGCATGCACCCAATAGTCTAGGACTTGAACACACCCACCACCAAATAATGCCACCGTGCATGTCACAATGTCACCAACTACGACAATCCATATACACAGCACTGCCACCAGCTCTCCTACCCAACCAGTGCACTGTCATGGAGCTATACAGAAAACAATTGCAACAGTTACCATAATGCATAAAGAAAACACTGTCTCCTGCACCCCTCTGCACTTTCATTCACATAATATGGCCATACCCACTTCCATTTATAAAGTATTTTGTCACTGCCAACCTACCCACATACTGTTCGCAACATTGGCCCTGCTCCAAAAAATCTGCACACACCACACTATGCAAGCACCAACCTCTACCTAAACCTTCAACAGACCCACTGCAACTTCTTGCACCCATGCATGCCACCATGTGCCCAACTACCGCTATCCATCCGCAGAGCTCAGTCACCCACGCTCCCACCTAACCTATGTCATGTGCAATTCACCCCCTTCTAAAATTCATCTGCCATCACTCAGCAAGGAAAGAGGTCACTGCAGACAGGTCGTGGCAGAAGCTATTGGGCCATTACGACAGCTGCCTTCTATCACTACACAAGTAGTTGCCTGTCTAGTTACCTGTGAATTACTGCAGCCACTCCTCTGTCTTCTTCCACATATTTACATATGTCACATGAACCACTTCTCACTCCCTCATCCTTTCCCTACCTTCTTGCTGCTAACATATGGCATACGGTATATTTTCCAGACCTTTCCGCCGGCACACTGTCCTTTGATAAACCGTGGCAGCGTTTGCCAAAAAATGTTGATCCACAGCACGCTTCCCTCCAGCCAACCACTGGCTGCGTCCAAAGTTCTCATATAGCACGCCGTACCACAAGCCAATGACAATTCTGTCTGCGGAGCGAACAAGCAAATGGGTCCAAGGAGCGGACCCAGATATCATACATTTTTATAGAAGTACATTTCAGTCGTTTGCAACAAAAGTACTGATCGGATTCCCACCAAACACACAAAAGCACATTCCTGTCGCAAATTTGGTGCAAATCTGTCCAGCCGTTCAGGCTGTAGCCATGCGCAAAGTTTATGCCCATTCAGCCAATGGAGAATAAAACATGTTGGCACCCCCCTATAATTACTTCACCAAACTTGTCGAAAAACTTCAGAGCCGCCCATATACTTTTGATGACGATTCCTCCAGGGGGAGCGAAGTTGTAAGCCGCCGAAAACATGCTCTTCCTATGGGTTTAGCAACTTAACCATATCTACACGGCCACTACTGCGGGCCGTGTAAAATATATATTTTTCCCATACACTGAATGACAGATTTTCACCAAATTTGCGGCAAGAGAGGGGGCTTGGGTCAGAAAGCGTGCTTTTGTGTGTTCGGTGGAAATCCGACCAGTAGTGCAAATAACTGAAATGTATGTCTCAAAAAATGTGTGATATCTGGGTCCGCTCCGCAGACCGATTTCCCTGTTTGCTCCGTGGACAGAAGTGTCATTGGCTCGTGGTACGCGGGGCTGTCGTAGAGGTTTGGACGCGGCCAGTGGTTGGCTGGAGGGAAGCGTGGTGTACATTAACATTTTTTGGGAATGTATCGGAGGACAGTGCAGCGGTGGAAGGGTCTGGAAAACGTACTGTATGGAATGCGTTGGCGGCAATAAGGGAGGGGCCGGGTGGGAGAGTGAGAAGTGCTTAATGTGACATATGTAGGCGAGTAAAGTGTGTGGTGATTGAAGGAAGCTGTCGTAACAGCCTCATAGCTTCTGCCGCAACCTGTTTGCAGTGATCTCTTTTCATGGTGAGTGGTG
Source organism: Ambystoma mexicanum (assembly GCF_040938575.1). Taxonomy (NCBI): domain Eukaryota; kingdom Metazoa; phylum Chordata; class Amphibia; order Caudata; family Ambystomatidae; genus Ambystoma; species Ambystoma mexicanum. Next base: position 1,316,835,761 of record NC_090929.1, on the reverse strand, counting down.
GCAGGTGAATTGCATAAGGGGGGTGAATTCCACATGACATAGGGTGGGTGGGAGCACGGATGCCTTTGCACTGCGGATGGAATGTGGTAATTGGCGACTTGGTGGCATGCATGGGTGAATGATGTTGTGGTAGGTATGTGGAAGGATTAGACTAATGGGTGCATGGGTGAAGGCCGTAGGCCAGAGGGTGTAGGGCACGCACTCAAGAACGTAGGGCTGCAACATACCCATCGCAGGAACACATGTTTCACTCTGCATTTGGTACAGGGTACTGCTTGTACAGTGTGGTATGTGCAGATTGACTGCAGTAGGCCTAGTGTTGCGACCAGAATGTGGGTTGGTTGGCAGTGACACAGTAATTTGTAAATGGAAGTGGGGCACCCATAGTAAGTGAATAAAAGTGCACAGCGTCCAGGAGAGAGGGTTTTCTTTGCACATTATGTTCACTGTTGCAATTTGTTGCTGCATAGCTGTGTGGCGGTGCGCAGGTTGGGTAGGAGTGCTGGTAGCAGTGGTGTGTATGTGGATGGTGGTGGTGGGTGCCATGGTGACATGTATGGTGGCATTACGTTGCTGTGGGTGTGTTCACGGCCTATGCTATGTGCAGATTTCTTTAAGTAGGCCCAATGTTGTGAAAATGTTGTGGTAAGTGATGCACCACTTTGTGAATGGCTGTGGGTAGTTGTGGCAAAGGCTATGGTGTGTTTGTGGATTCTGGTAATTGCGACTTGTTTTCATGCATGGGTGTTTTGTTTGTGCTTAATGTTAGCTGCCCACATGGCGGTTCTGTGAAGTGGTGATATTTGGTGTTGCTTAGCGCCATAGCGCTCTACAGGTTGGGTAGGAGTGCTGGTGGCAGTGGTGTGTATGTGGATTGTCATACTTGCTGACATGGTGACATGCATGGTGGCATTACATTGCTGTGGGTATGTGAAAGGCCTAGACTATTGGGTGCATAGCCGAAGGCCATAGGCCATAGGCAATGCACTCAAGAGCCTAGGCCTTGAGGACACCCATGGCAGTAATGCATTTTTCAATGTGCATCAGTTAGAGGGTGGTGACATGTAAGGAATGCTTGTGGAACACATTTCAGCCGTTACAGCCCAGTGTTGCCAACAGATTGTGGGTAGGTTGTGAACGGAAGTGGGTACACCCATAGTGTGTGATTGAAAGTGCACAAGGATGCAGGAAAGATTGTTTTGTTTGTACATTATGGTAACTGCTGCAATTTGTTGTTGCATAGCTGCATGGCGGTGCGCTGTGTTTGAAGATGCAGCAGTGAAAAGTCATGCAGTGGGGCCCCTGGGTTCACCATTTGCATACTGTCAGTATGGTAGCACTGCGGGTGTGTCCAAGGTCTAGACTATTGGGTGCATGGCCGAAAGCCGTAGGCCATGCACTCAAGAGCATATGCCTTGAGGACACAAATGGCAGTAATGCATTTTTTAATGTGCATCAGTTAGAGGGTGGTGACATGTACGGAATGGTTGTGGAGCACATTTCAGCCGTTATAGCCCAGTGTTGCAACCCGATTGTGGGAAGGTTGGTAGTGGCACAATAATTTGTGAATGGAAGTGGGTACACCTATAGTGTGTGAATGAAAGTCCACAGGGATACAGGAGAGATTCTTTTGTTTGTACATTATGGTAACTGTTGCATTTTGTTGCTGCATAGCTCCATGGCAGTGTGCTGTGCTTTGAGATGCTGCATTGAAAAGTCACGCAGTGTGGGATCTGGGTGCAGTGTTTGCATACTGTTAGTATGGTAAAGGGGAAGGGTGAAGGGCAGCTAATAAGTGCTTGGATAATGTGCTGTGTGCACAATGCCTGCAGTATGGGCAATGGTGTAAACATTTTGTGGTTACGTTGGCAGTGACACAATACCTTCTGAGTGGAATTCAGTAAGACAATAGTATGTGAATGAAAGGGCGTAGGGGTGCCGAAACAGTGCAATGTGCATACATTATGGTAACTGTTGCATGTAACGTTGTGTGTGTGAATTGCAGTGTGGAGGTTGGTTAGGAGTGCTGGTGCCAGTGGTGAGTATGTGCTTAGTGGTAGTTGGTGACATGCTGACATACATGATTGCATTATGGTTTAGGGAATGTGTGCAAGGAGCACATGCACTGGAACAATGTAGGTTTGACAGTGCATGAGGCACAGGGTGGTGATCTTTGGAGAATGGGTGTGGAGCACATTGTGGACGTGCTATAGCACTATAGGTGAGTTGTGAAGCGTGTATTGTGCATTCCATGGTTGTGGTTATAGTTGCATCATTCTACAGTATTTGGTGTGCAGCAGGAGATGCTGCAGTAAGACGTTGTGCAATGTGGCCACAGGGTGCAGTGTGTATGTAATGTGAGTATGGAAGTGGGTGTGGTTGAAATGCAGGGTATATGTGGTTGGTTACTGTGCTATGTGCAGAATTATAGAAGTATTCCCAATATTGTGCAGTTGTTGTGCATAGGTCGTCAGTGACACAATATTTTGTGAATGGCAGTGCATGGGGGTGAAGCAGCCTGTGGTATGTTTGTGTATTCTGCTAAGTGTGTCATGTTTTCGTGCATGGGTGTTTTATGGTGTGGGGGAGTTGCATGATATGCATGCATTTTACAAAGACTTTGCCACTTTTCCAGTAGTAGATATCATCGCCATCCATTACGGCAGCATGGATATGGGTTACCTGCCTTGCTTAGATTTGTTCTGTAGACTGAGAAGATTGCTGAATGTCGTAGGGATGCTTTTTCCCACTGCAAAGGTCCTTTTCTCATCCATAATACCACATAGAGTGTGGTGTACTGCTCTTGGTTGTTGACCCGAGCCAGATGGAGGAAGGTGTCTCATCACCAGAAGCATGCACGCTCGTGGAACGTTTTTCTGCAACAATGACTGCATTAGTTGTGGAAATGTGGAGTGTTTCCAAGAAAATTGCATTTTGTTGTCACCCATTGGCAATGCAGTTTTGTTTACCGGTCTACACCCTGCGGTGAAGAGTTTACTGCACTAATGTGAGCAGAGGAAGTCATAAAAGCCAATGAACAACAAAAAAAGGGGTTTCTGTAGAAGCATCTAAGCAATAAAAAAACAATCAGCTCTTTGCAGAGTCTCCCCTTACCACGAACTACCCCTACCTGTTTGCCAGTTATTCCTCATGCCCGCAAGCAGTGCAAAATCTACATCTGGGTATTTGGCGAGTGGCGGCCACGGAAATGGAATCCAATCACATGATTAGGGTATGCACCAATAGGAAGAGGGACTCTTGCTTCACTCGGGCCCATCCCTCGATGTACTTGGGGGCCGTCATGTGCCACATTCGGTGCTTCTCACCATACTGGCCTAGGGAAATGGGACTGCAGCGATTGTCCTATTAGGTGGTGCTCAGGGTGTGCGTCACAGGAAAGCACACCAATATGAAGGACTCCTTCTGCTGTACTGGGGCGGGGCCTGCGCGGTCCTTGAAAAACAGCACATGCCATATTCTGCACTTTTTAGCATGCTGGTGTACTCCAAGACCCCGTCTGGCCCATAGAGCTGAAGTTTGCTCAGAAGTACTTTAAGACGAGATAGCTGCACCCTTGAGATGGATGGGGGTACATATTCATTACTCCAACATCAATCAATAAGGACAACTCAATGGTTTGGCAAAGGGAGTCCGTTTAATGACAAGTACAGAAAACGGTGAGTTATGGATATCAGCAGTGATGTGATCGTCCTTCTCACTTCAACTCCAAAAACCTTCATACAAGTTGTAACATTTATACTCAAAAATCGTCATCATTGACGTGTAACACTCAAAAGTTAACATGCAATTCTATTGTTTAGGAAAAGGTAACTTTACTATAGGTACTGAATCTGTAAATGGTAACGGAGTGAGGGGATTGGGTAAACACTGTCAGGTGGGCATCTAAGCCCTTCCTTAAAAATTACTACTGTAGACGTCACTAAAAGTATGACATCTCATTGGTTCTACTAACTATAGGACCCTAGCTTATTTGGTCCATTGTGATTGGGTTGGCACCAACCCCATGGATATTTTTCCACTTCGCTTAGCAGCACGGAGAATGGTCGGCCTGTTGCGGGGTGCCCCTTAGTTACCCGGCCTTCCACCGATTATGGTTACAATCAATCATCACTTTAGTAGTCATGTGTCAATTATTTCACTGTGATTGGCCTCGAGACTGCATCTTCTGTCTGGAAAGGTTCTGATATCTCTGCCTGGTCAGGTGGCAAGCGTAAGGGTGAACCCTTGCTTCTTCTTGCTTGGCTGGTCACGTGATTCCTACACCGTGAATTTGTCTCTTTTCCCTCAATGTGTGTATATGATTCTCATTTCACCCGCCACCTGCTTACGTCTTCTTATCTCGACATTTCAGAGGCAGGATATTCTGTTCTTAGTTTCAATTAGATGTAGCTACTGTTCGCCTCTTCTATTGGTATGACCTTGGCTTTCATGGCACGAGTTGCCTCTGCTGACTTTCATTTCAACCGTCTCTTCTCGTTTTGCTAAATATGAATCTTTACTTGTTTGGCCTTTAGTAACCTGGGTTGATTCAGCTTCTTGTGCAAAGTAGAAATATACTTATAATAATGTGCTTCATTTGAAGTAGATTATGTATAATGGTGCTTTCCGCACTAGTCTTCTACTAAGCATAGCAAGCCGCACTGTTTTCTTAGCTTTCATGCAGTTCCAAGCATATTTAACGATGTAAACTGGTCGACTACCTTCATTTAGCTTACAGCTTAATTTTCTTACATTTGGACATCGTTCTTTTACTTTAAGTTCACAATATCCTTTCCCATGGCATTTCGTTTCTGTGTGCCATCCTCGGGTCATCATTTCTTCTATCTGTGAGTCTGTCCGGGTGCTCGTGACGTCACCATTCGTCTTCCATCAAGAACTTTTTGGTTTCTTCCGGGACTGTACTTAGGGAATCTTCATTTCGTTTCATTTGTTGATAGGGTTTTCTTAATGGATATCTTACTGTCCATGGTTTTCTTGGTATTGGTACGTCAATAGGTGCTGCTCTTCTAATAGCTACTGGGCAGAGCCCTACTGTGGCTCTTGGCTGGTTTATTTGTTCATCGTACGTCACATATTTTGGTGTGAACATTCCTGGTACTTCAAAATGGATGACTGGAGTGCAGGTTTTATTTGGGACCTCCTATACACTCCCCGTCTGGGCGATTTATCAACCACTTTCACTTCCGTCTTTGGATTCATCTTACTCTGTTCTTCTATATTCATCTTCACTCCATCGCCTGTGTTCATGCCTTCTTCATCTTCTGGATCTATACATGATGGTTTGAAGAAGTGTCTCTTTGGAGTCCATATCTTTATTACTCCTTTCAAGCTTCCTGCGGTTCTTACATGTTCATCTTTATTCCATGTCATTAGTTGACATTGTCCATTTGGGCTGCAATAAACGCATCTTCCCACAAGAGTTTTGATGTTTCTTGGGATAGAGAAACGTTGTTCCTTCTGGTGCGTGAATGCTGGCCTTCACATAGTCTCTTATTTCTTCATCAGTCAGGTCTTTGGGCTTCCATCCTGGCTTGACATCAATCATGATCTTCATCCCTATGGCTTTTTTTGCAGTTTTCTGGCACTGAGAGATTATTATCTCGATGGCAAAACATCGTAGCAATATCATCACTAGCAGGGCTCCTAGGAACGTGAATGCATCTGCCATCTATTGTGGGACCCATGAGAATAGTGATCCAAACCAGCTATTATCATCAACTTTGTCAGTTTCATAGATCATCTGGTTCTGCATGTTTGTCAGCATACCTATGGCTTCTGTTAGAGTTCCATTTTCCTCATCGTGAGAAGGTATAAATGTGCAACATGATTCTCTGATTTTTGCACAAACTCCTCCATCCATAGCTGTGATCATGTCAAGCACATATCTGTTCTGGAGACTGATCAGTCGGATGGCTCTTAACTCTTCCTTAATCGCATTGAATCATTTTATTGTCCTGCTGATGGTCTCCAGTAACTCGCATCTAGTTGTCTGCAACCATTTAGTATTTGCTCCAACTTGGAATCTTGGCATAAAAATAGTTTTGAACACTGATGAGATGAGGCTGAACAGCTTATGTTCATATGGGATTGCATGAAAGGCTTCTTCTGATTTGGCAGATAAGTAATTCTCTCTCTTCATCCGAGTTAGCCGTTCCACATATCTCCTTTTCCTCAGGTGAGCATCTGCTTTTGGGAAAATGTCAATATTCAGGTCACTTTTCGGGATCACCAATGCTGGAACATGGGCATTCATTATTGTGCATATACCTCCCCAGTTTCTCTGCAGTCTGATGTATGCTTTCGATCCACATGCCCAATAATGATTCATAATTACTGCAGTCCCATGAACCATTCCTGGGGCATCAAAAACTCGTCCACAGTTCTGATTCTCTCCCATCTTTCTTGTGCCATTATTCCTGAAGCAGAACTTTGGGCTTTCCAGTGGCACTATCTGCAAGGGTCCTCCTAAGTGTCCGACCCATGTTAGCAGTTTTTGCAGGTTTTGGCCACAAAGCTTGCATCCATTCTGTACGATGTCGATGGGGCCTTGGTAACGACCAGTGACCATCCAAGCTCTACATATTACTACTCCTTTCTCCCATCCGTCTGGTGAAAGCACTGTTCCCCAAATCTGCATTTGACCTCTGTTCTTCCAACTTTGAGCTTCTTCTGGAGTTTTTCCTTGGACATTTAGCTTCTGGTTCAGTTCCCATCTTATTTCTGCTCCTTTAACTCCAGGCTTCTCATACAGGATTACATGATTCCTAGTATGAGCTCTATTTCTTGTCTTTATGTCTTGGACAAAATCATCTTCATCGGGATAGGCTGTTTCAGTTGCCCATATTAGGGAAGCGTCACTTCCCATAAACTGGCCTCTAGTTTTGCACATGGCTACGTGTGAAAGACAGTGTGCTGTTTGGACATCAATTTCTACAGCTACAAAGATCTTGGACTTCCCCGTGCTGTATGGTAGGAGTGCACAAACAAAGCATTCCCCTTCTGAACTTCGTCTTCCAACTTCCTTCATGTGCTGGTACCAAATGTTGTTACTCAAATGTGCTGTGCTGTCCAGGTAATCGTTTAGTTTGTTGTCCTCTCAATGCATATTTCTCTTGATTCTTAAGGTTTTCATGTAGTTTGCTATAACTACATCCCTGAATGCATCTGTATGGCTCCATCTTGCTGGAGGATTCGCAGGTATCGCGGTCCATGGTGCAGGCCTCCACATCTGCACCATTTGAGTGGAAGGAACTGGCAGTTCTTTGCTTGTCCTCATAGATCTTCTTCCTGCTTGTTATAAATGCCCATCTCATCCACCCTGACATTGCTCTGGTATATGGCTGTACTGTGGAACTTGTACTTTTCACTTTCACTGGAACATATATGTTTGTCACTGCTGCCTCTGTGGGTTTATTCTTCAGCTCCTCTAGTCTTTTCCTTTCTCTGGCTATGAATGGCCATACTGTGTCTGCTATTAGTTGTGCTCGTGAGATTTTCTTTGAGTTTGTTTTTGTCTCTATCATGTTGTCTCAGGGGTGTTTATTACTGTCATTTTTGTTGGTTTCTTCTCCAACTCCTCTTGTCTTTCCACTACGTCTGCTTCCTAAATTTGGCTCTTTACTTTACTTGTAGTGATATTCCTCATCGTAGGCAGTCTCTTCTTCTCTAATGTTTTGAATTGTGGTTCTGCAGTCATTGACACTAGGCCTGTTGCGTGTACATTCCATGTTTGCATGCGTGTGGTTGTCAGTAACCTTTTTTCATTCACTCTTTGCCGACCCTGTCTCCGGCTTTTCTTTTTGTTTCTTACCACAAGTGTGTGTGTGTCATTGCTAATCACATCCATTTCAAGTTCATTAATTCCACCATCAGATCTTCTCGGGAAAGAATGACTATCTAAGGTCTGAGTGTCTTTGTAGGCTTCATGCGTGCATCATTAGGTGGGTGCACTGGACTTGGAACGCTTTGTGCACCAATAAAAAATGCAGTTCTGATTGTTAATTACAGTAAAACAATGATGAATATAATACACAAATACATTATGCCACTGTATGTCAGGCGGCAGCATTTACCATCAGAGAAATAGGGATGTCGTTTCTCCTGCGGTAGGACAAGGTTGCTGCTCTGGACCCCCATCTCGATCATTCGCCAAATGTTTAACTTTTACTATACTCCTTTTAGACAATATTGTTTTTTGGATTCTTTGTTGAGAGTTGCAGGTGTTTCCACAATTGTCCCCCCTCTTGCGAGCGGTGAATCATCTCTTGTCTCAGGTTACAGTTCCTTTACTAAACTATGGGAAAAATCAACATCAAGGAACACTTCAGCAAGTCTCTTTACTGTGTATGTTCAAAATATGTCAACTCCCAGTCTGTGCTCCTTATTTGCTTCAGTCCTGAAGACATATTGTATACTGGCCAGTATGAAAAATGGTGACAAAATAACTACAAATAGAATAAAATAAAATCCTTGGCACTGCTCCCTCGATCTGTCCCTTAGCAGAAAGCTTTTCGAATCACCTCAGATAGTTCTGCTGGTGGTTAGAGAGTTCCACTTGCATTACTATCCCATGTAAGAGCATACCCATTTGTGCAACATTAGCTGGATTTCTGATGAATGTGAGGACGTCAACATCTATAGGTCTCCCCACTAGTTCTGGAAAATCAGTGACTAAATGAAAGAGAACATTGTGGGACAGCCTGCTGTCTTCTGGTGACAGGGACATGTGTCCCGTTTTGCCTATGTTCAGGACGGCATGCCTTCTCTTCAATGTAAACAATGTCTTCACGTTCTGTTTGCGTGGAGTGCAACTAAAATTGTAATGTTATTTAGGAGTGTGCACAAACGTTCTGTATTCACTGGATCTCGAAGAAACGTGAGTGTGTCTGTCGATCTTCTGAAAATATTTGGACAGTTTTCGATTATGTGAAAGAACAATGCATTGACAGGCTCATTTACTTCCCTTTTTGCTTGGGACATATCTCCTCACTGTACTCAGGAAGTAAGAGAAATTGTTTGGCAATTACAGTAAGTAATCTTCTTATTGTCTTTTCATTTTCAGGATCTTGAAGAAAGTCAGGACACTGGTGAGCCTTCCCACCAATGACAGGTAAGGTCTTAGCACTAGATTAAAATATGTCACCACATCTTTGGCGATGTCACCACTCTAGGACACCATAAGTGATTCCAAATAGGGTCTTGGTGTGGAATGAGTCTGGATACTGTATTTTCTTCCAATTTATGTGTCCTCGATCATAATTTGGCATATCCTTTTCTTTTCAAGGCTTCAGTGTGCCTCAGTCCAAAGTTCTGTCTTATACGTGCAATTTTCTTCTTCACACTGCAACTATTTTGCTAAACAGTCCCCAAAATCTTGTGTCTTTTGGGGACTGTTTAGCAAAATAAGACCTGGCTAATTTAAAGTCACCCATGTGTAACTTACACCACTACTGTTGATTATCAAGCATTGTGTGAACGCAACACAAGATTCAAATTATAGATCAATTGTCTCTTTTATTTGTGTTTTTTATGTATAATGAGTTTTGCAAATGTAATCAAACGGTTGGTTTTTATTAGAAAATATAATAAATTGATGAGTTATTTTTGCTAAAATTGAGCCTGTCATCTCTTTATATTTGTTAAAAGACTGATGGTCTGTGAATACATGAATTTGGTGTGAGACCAGGTGTGTGACCTCCGGTGAGGATATGATAAGGTAGTTTGTTGGAAACCACCCCTTTTTTGGCAGAGTCTGGGTGTGTGCATGGACCTGCCTCTATCCATCTAGATAATGGACACACCACAACAATTAAGTATCTGTACCATGCTTGAATCATGTCGACGTAATCAACATGCAAGTGCTGAAAAGGCCTTGGGATAACTCCTCTCATTACTTTTAATGCGTGCCGAGCTGTGAATTGTTAGCAGATTATACATTTCACTATAAAGAATGCAACATGCTCGGTTAAGTTCGGTATGAACCAGTCTTCTGCTAGCGTTGCCGCTAGATTCTCTTTTGTCATGTGTGCTGGATAATGTAACTGCTCCTGTGCTATTTTTAACAGGGCTATAGGCATTACTGGTTCACCAGTGCTGTCTTGTCACCACAAACTGTTGGATGGGTTTAAAGAACACCCTCGTTGTTTCCAAATATTTTTCTCTTCCTGTGGTGCCTCCCCTTGGAGTTCCATCAACTAAGTTTGCCCTGGATTGTTATAGCTTTCAGGTGTAGTTCGTGCAACCATCATTCTCTCATTGGTATGGGTGACTTCCACTTCCATGATCATCTCACTCTTGGATGCCATACATTTGGCCTCCGTGTCTGCTGCTTGATTTCCGCGTGAGATAAAATCTGTCCCTTTCGTGTGGGCGATGCATTTCACGACCGCTATGACCACTGGGAGCTGTAGTGCCTTTATCAGCCTGTCCAATAAGTCTGCGTGTTGCACTGGCATGCCATCTGCTTGGAGGTAGCTCTTCCTCTTCCCGTGCGCTAAGCCTGAGTGCACTGTCAACGTCACATAGGCGGAGTCACTGTACACTGTTACTTCCTGGTCTGCGTGATTCTCAATGGCGAGTATCAATGCCAATAATTGTGTAGCCTGTGTAGAATAATGAGATTGTATTTGTGCACTAATAAGTACTCAAAATTCTCCATTTGCTGTGTGCTTCATCACAGCAACACCTGTATATCTTTGCCCATCGTTTTGATCGATTCTCAAAGAACCATCAATAAAGACACTTTCTCCCTCTGCCAAAGCATTTTCTTTCACCCTGGGAATTTTATCATAGAATTCTTCATAGTTTGCAGTCATGTATTGGCTCTCCTTCAGTGATTGGTTCTGCTATAAACATAGCTGGGTTCACTATCTTACATCAGACTACTTTAATCGATGGATTTGATATAATCACTTCATAAGCAGAAGCTCTCTGAGATGTTTCTCTAGAATAGCAAATAGTGAGTGCTTGACGTACAACGTCATTGAGCACCCCATCACAATGGTTGTAGCCTTCTCTATGGCAAACAATGTGAAAGCTAAACTTTGTTCGCATGGAAAATGGCCTCTCATTAATGGGTCAAAATGTCCACTACACTATGCCTGGGGCTTGCATCCCAATGTGGTTCTCTGTGTGAGCACTGCTGTCATAACGCTGCCATTTATGTGTGAAAACAGGTAAAATTCATCTGTATAATTGGGAATCCCTAGAACTGGTGCTGTGCAAATAGCTTTTTTAAGATCAGCAAATCCTTCCTCCATGGTCTCATACCATTCAATATTTTCTTTTGTCACTTGGGCTTTTTTTAGGGCCTGAAGTAAAGGCTTAGTGTAAGAGCTATAGTCAAAGACCCATGCCCTGACATAGTTGCACAGGCCTAAAAAGCTCTGCATCTGTTTTATTGTGTATGGCTTAGTGGTATTCAGTATGGCTTCAGCCCTTTCTGGAGTCACTCTTTTTCCCTCATGTGAGATCAGCTGGCCTATGTACAGCACTTCTTGTTCACAATATTGTAGCTTTGCCTTGTTAACCTTATATCCTTTCTCAGGCAGTATAGTCAATAGCTGAACAAAATCGTGTCTGCATTGCTCTTCTGTCATGTTGCAAATTAAGATGTCATTCACATATTGCAGGACAACACTTTTCAGTGCAATATTGCTTAGGTCCATCTGCAGGACTGTGTTAAAAATAGAAGGAGACTCACAGTACCTCTGTGGTAGCCTTATGCTTTTCAGACGCATCTGTCTGAATGTGAATGATGTCAAATCTTGTGAGTCACGGTGCAGCGGGATTGAGAAAAATGCATTTTTCAAGTCAATTACTGTGAAATATGTTGCCTCAACAGGTATATTACATAGAATTGTAGCTGCGTTTGGGACTAGAGGGAACTTGGCCTCAACATTTATTGGGTGTAAATCCTGAATTAGCATCCCAGATCCTCCCTTCCTCTAACTCATGTTTCCACTTTCCGGCTCCCGATGTCAGCATTGGAAGCTTGTTTTTCAAATTTTCCTGATCCATGTGTGGCCATGGAATATATTGTGGTCTTGCTCCCCCTTTCTCGAGTAACGGAAATTGGGATGAATAGCCCTCTCTCTCTTCTCTCATTGTCCTTCTGTCTATTGCAGGGGTGATGTTCCCGCATCGCCGCCTGTCTGGCAATTACCTAAGCTTGCTCACATAGGGCGGTGGAGACACCCCCCTCTGACTGTGAGATACTTCTTCATGTTGGTCTGACTGTGTGGCTAATTCTGGTACCCTTGGGGCAGACTGGCTAGTGTCTGACCATCTTATCCCTTTTTCCCTTGGGAGTCGTCTTTCGCACCTTCTCTCTTCCTCCTTTTCCTCGCGCTCCTCTCTCTCTCTGTCGGACATTGTCCCCAACTCGTGCAACTTCTTGTGTCTTTTTTATTCCTACTTATTTCTAATCTATCCAGGGATAGTTCCCTATTCCCACTACTTCGGGAGAAATCCTCAGTGTTGTAAAGTTGAGAGCTCTCAAGGCACTCATCTTCCTGCTCCCCTTGGGGTGTTTGTTCTAGCCCCATTTCATCATATATTCTATCAATCTTTTCTCCGATGCTTCTGGTGTTGAAGTCATCTTCAATATTCGCCCTTGACGTGGCTGGTACTGAATCATATTCAGGAAAGAATTCCTCGATGTCTTCCCAAACTACTCCTGGAGCAGGTTTTTTAACCTCGCTCTCCAGATATTCAAGATCGCGTGCTCTCTATCTTCACTTACGTTCTATATCATCATTGAATTCTCTGAGCTTCCTTGCCTCTTCTCTGACCCTATCTTCTTCCTTTTTCTTTTCATTTCTATGTTCATCTGCCCTTGGATTTCCTCATCCCTTTGTCTCTTTATTCTCTTCTCTCATATTCTTTGCTCTTCCTCTGACCTTCGCTGCTTCTGTCTGTCTTGATCATTGGATGCTCTCTGTTTGCGATCGAGCTGTCTTTCTTGCTCTTCACGATATAGCTTTTCTCGCCTTTGTCTATCTTTCTTTCTTATACTTTCATCTCCCAAATCTTCCTCCTTCTCCTTTCTTTGTACATCATCTAACCTCTCCTTTTGTTTCGCATCGTCAATGCCTTTGCCATCTAGTTTCAATAGAATTTGCTGTCCCATCCATTTGTCTTTTGCGAATGCTATCTCATCAGTTCTATCTTCGCTTCATTTCCATCTTTTGCCTTCTCTCTCTTTGTTGAGAGATGCACTTGTCTGTGTCTGGTCCCTTCTTTCGTCCTCGTGACTCTCCTTGTCCCTTGGGACTGTGAAGGTGATATCCTTATCTTTTTCTTTACCTTGATTTTCGTCACTACTTTGCGTAGGTGACTCATATGCCGGGCTGCTTTAAGTTCACCAAGCCGGTACAACCCCCGTCTTTGTTTCCTTCAACCTTCAAATAGGATGTGGCATGTGGCATGGTAGGCGTCTCACCCCCCTTTGTGCATACATTAACTATCCAATCTATTCGCAGCTCCTCTCCCTTCTCTTGTTCATACATCTTCCAAAGTTCTAGAATAGCTAGGCTTTTGTCTAATTTTATGCCCATGTATGTGGCGTGCAAATATGTTGTCATGTGTTGTAAACCAGTTTTAGATAAGGACCCGCCCTGTGGCCATGGCATAAACATCTTGTGGGCAGTTCCTTTAACCCACTTTGTACTACATTTTATCAGTTTAGGTTCATGTTTCAGCAATTGCTTGCACAGGTGTTTTAATGGAGTTATGTCCTGCATGTTTAAATTTGTTCCCTTTTCTCCTTATATAACACTTTTCGAAGCTTCACGGGACTTTAAACAATTCCAACAATATGAGCGAGCACCATTCACTGCAAGCTTCAATCCCAAATTTTTTTCACATATTTTATATCTTCTATTTTACTCAAAAAACATCAATTTGTATACTATATTATCTCAGCTATTCAATCGTGTAAAATTGAATTCAGTTTTTTAAAGATAATTTTCAACTTATGACGTCAGAGCAATCAACATGTAAGACATGTAAGACAGATGTTTAACAGACTAGACGAACACCAGGTGATCACATGTATCTCTGCCTCTAAAATTACCCCGACATGGAGTTTAAATGTATCCTGTTTACAGCGCCTTTAATGGCTGTTTATTTGGGATTCTGGATACACGTTTCTTCTAGCGAATCCTCTCACTTCTCGGGTATCCTCCCCGGTAACCTCTCTCTTTCTCGGGTGTCCTCCCTGGTAACGTCTCTCTTCTCAGGTGTCCTCCCCGGTATCTTTCCTCTATTTACTTAGTTATTCTCGAGTCATTATTCCCTTCCCCCATATATATATATACATTCTTCTCTACCTCTGGCTATATTTTGTTTTCTCCGCCTCCCTCTGTTACATTTTCCCTTTACTTGTTCTAAAGCATGCACTTTTGCCAAAACACTCTTTTTCACTCCCCGTTCGCATGTTTCCTCTCTGGACCTTCGGGACCGCCGCCTTTGTCACCGCCTTCTTTGACTTTTCTCCCGCTCAGCTGCCCGTAGGAATGGGAAGGAGTTACATGGGGAAGCACAGGTTCCTTCAGATCTCGTTCTGCAGATTTTCATCTTTAAACTACCACTGTCTACGGGGAGCTTCACGTCTTCCTGGCTGAAAGGCAAAGGACTTGTGATATTGCTGAAGACCTAGAGTTACTTTATGTTGACGGCCAGGTCAATGGGTGTCTTATTCTAATCAATAATCTATAACCATCAATCTCTGCAACCAAGTGTACGCTGGCCAATAGAGCCGAGGTTTGCTCAGAAGTACTTTAAGATGAGATAGCTGCATCCTTGAGATGGATGGGGGTGCAGATTCATTACTCCAACACCAATCAATAAGGACAACTCAATGGTTTGGCAAAAGGAGTCTGTATAAGTACAGAAAATGGGGAGTTATGGATATCAGCAGTGATGCGATCGTCCTTCTCGCTTCAACTCCAATGAACTTCAACAAGTTGTAACATTTATACTCAAAAATCATCATCATTGACGTGTAACACTCAAAAGTTAACATGCAATTCTATTGGTTAGGAAAAGGTAACTTTACTATATGTGGTATATCTCTATATGCTAACAGAGTGAGGGGATTGGGTAAACACTTTCAGGTGGGCATCTAAGCCCTTCCTTAAAAATTACTACTGTAGACGTCACTCAAAGTATGACGTCTCATTGGTTCTACTAACTATTGGACCCTAGGTCCGGGTCCTTGTGATGTCACCATTCGTCTTCCATTAAGACCTTTTTGTTTTATTCCGGGACTGTATTTAGGCAATCTTCATTTCATTTTATTTGTTGATAGGGTTTTCTTAATTGATTTCTTACTGTCCATGGTTTTCTTGGTATTGGTACGTCAATAAGTGCTGCTCTTCTAATGGGTACTGGGCAGAGCCCTGCTGTGGCTCTCTGCTGGTTTATTTGTTCATCATACATCACATATTTTGGTGTGAACGTTCCTGGTACTTCAAAATGGGCAACTGGAGTGCAGGTTTTATTTGGGTCCTCCTCTACACTGGCCAATGGAAATGGGACTATGGCCTTTGGCCAATGAGATGTTCAGGGTGTACGTGCAGGAAAGAGCTCCAATAGGGAGAATGAATCATCCTGTCTCACTGGGTCGCGGACCTTGGGCTCATTGGAGAAAGACACGTGGCACATTTTGTGCTTCTCATCATGGTGGCCAATGGAAATGAGACTATGGATTTTGGCCAATCAAGTGCTCTGGGTGTGCGTCACAGGAAAGGGGGCCATTCAGTTTCACAATTACTTTCTGTACTATGGCTGGCAAACATTGCAAAATGCACAGTTTTCATTGTGGGTGATGGCTTTGTGGAAGATCTGTGCATGTATGCCCTGCAAGAAGAGTTGTCTGGCAATTTCGGTTTGGAGGGAGTGGACCCTTTGTGGTGTAGTGTCGAATCATGCTGTTTCGGCAGACTGCTTCTATAATGTCAACGAGGGGCCTCTTCAGCAACTGTACATTTTGTGATTGAGCACTTTGGAGCCTTCTTTTTGGGTTACATGCCTTGTTCCCGTGTGTTCAGTCAACTGAAGATTAATAATGAAAGCAGTGCAGTGCATGTTTCCTACTGCCAAGGTGCTTTTCTCATGTATACCCCCAAGAATAGTGTGGAAGTATTTCAAGGATTCCTCTCACCAGCCAGAGGTCAGAAGGGGTCTGATCAACAGAAGCATGTGTGTCTTTGTGAGTGCTGCTGGGATGTTCTCCTGTCAGAATGAGAACATTGGTTCGCTATACATACACCTTTTCAAGGCAAATGGCATGTCTTTGTTGCACAGTGGCAATGACATGTTGTTTTACAATCTACACACTGCAATGAAAATCCTATTATGAGAATGTCAGCTGATGTTCAAAACACACATTTACGTATGAAGACCGCAAAAAAAGTTTTCCAGGAAAGCACTTTTACAGAAAAAAATAAAATAAATGTTCTTTTAAGAGCCACCACACCTACCGGCATTCGCTCCCCTGGCTGATAGTTATTCGCTCACTCCCGCACTCGCCTAGCAGAAAAAGTCACAATAGTTGCAGGGTGGCACGTGTTGCATACATCCCTTTTCCAGATGATACCCGAAGAAATGGGCCTGCAGAGGCTACGGGATTGGGCAATAAAGTGTGTGGGTTTGGTTTGTACAGACAGACTGTGGTACACAGTGAATTTGTCGGCATAAACGCAGAGCGTGCGGTTATGGCTGTGTGTTTCACGAGGCACAACGTGTGGGTTTTAGGGGATTCTGACATACATTGAGTGAAAGTGAATGGAAACACTGTGCAGTGGCTCCTCTTTTTGCAACATATCATGTGCATGTGTAGTGCATTGGAGTAGGTACAAGTGCCAGATTTTGTTTTTTCTATGTGACACTTTGGTGACACGCAATAATGCCAACATTTTTGGTGTTCATTGTGCAGGGAAAATGGTGCAGCATGTTACACAACCTTAAGTGCCATTTGCGATGAAGTTGGCACTTGCCCAGTTCATGCGTTTGTTTCAGATCTCTTGCAGATGTTTGTAGCGCTTTATACAGCCACTGATGTGGCAGCATCATTTCCTATTTGGTCCATGATTGGAGACAGTGCAGTACATTGCAAAGAAGAGGATTTGTGGCTTTGTTCAACATCTGCCAATGGCATCCTTTGCCCATGGGACTATGACGTTTCATAGCACAAATACTTTTCCCCAGCTATAACGTTTTTCTTACTATGCCAGCCACCCAGATTTTTGCACACCCCATCTAAATTGGCTTGGTGCCCTTCTTGAAAGTAGTGACCTTTCTTTTGTACTTTATGTTGCATTGTGGCACTCTTGAAAATACTCTGGAACACCTACAAAAACCTCTTTTTACAGCGATCCCCTTTGAACCGATTGAACAGCATTTACCACAATGTCACACCTCCTGCTCCGCATGCGTGCATTGGCAATTCTGTTGTTGATCTGTGAAAGGTGCTTTCTTCATTTCCCTTTTTCCCTTTCACATTTAATTTTTATTAATTTTGGTGTTGTCACGCACGCCACAGAAGGAACGGCAGGAAAGGTCCGGTAAGAAGGGGCAGCACCTGTCTGGATACTATAGGGAATGTGCCGGGAGACAGAATTATTGGGTGGTCCTCACTTAAATAGGCTCCAGTCATTGTAATGCTTCCGTAAGGATCGTTACCAAGCCCTTCCAAGTACCTTCCCTTTCTACAGCTGCGCATTGCAATACCTGCACAATACAATGTCCTTTGCTGGGTAAGTGTCTGTAGCATGGCATATGGTTTGCAAAGGTTGTTGTACAGCTCTGCTGCTCTACAGGAGTGCCCCTCTTGTTGCCCCCAGCAGATGTGGAAAATTCTGTACCTGAAAGTACCCTATGTAATTGCTGGAAGGGTGGTAGCTTGCCCACTGGTCCCTTGTGCTCTGTTTTCAGTTGTCGTCATATGCAGTAGAGACAGTTTATGCTACGCCATTACTGGTCGGGGCAGCATCCACAGATATACTGTCATGATGCCTACCCCCTGAGCACCAGGCCAGGCCCAGCACCCCCGGGAGCAGGCATCACGCTCCCGGGTAAAAGCCCAGTGGCCCTTTATAGGGGCTCTTTGGACCCTGTCCTGGCGCCGTTGGCACCAGGCGCATGTTGGACATCAGTCCGGGCGCCATAGGCGCCAGGCTCATAAGGGGAAGTGTTTGGTGCACTTACCTGAAGCAGACCATGCTGCACACTCACCTGATGCAGACCATGCTGCATGAAGAACCAAGCCAAATGAGGCTTAGGAGGGACTATTTTTCTGAAGGAACTATTTTGTTACTTGGGTGGGGCTGTGGAAGAATACTCACCTGGAACTTCTTCCAAGGCTATTTAAGCCACGCCCGGACAGCCACACGTGCTTCGCGTTGTTCTGCATCCCAGCAGCTGAACGCTCACTGTGTCAGCTCCTGCACCTGGACTCCAGCCACGCCCGCCTCGAACCTGGAACACCTGTAAGGGGAATAAGAGAAGAGAAAGGTGAAAACCAAGAACTTATTCAACCTTCTTACCTGCATCCGGAATCTTCACGCCAGCATTCCTGAAGGAAGACTTCCATTTAAAAGCACAGCGTTGCTCACTGCAGCACCGCGCTTCACTCACCTGTTCCCGAGACGCCGCCCGGCTCCATCACGGCTCTCAGCACCGGTCGCCACATCTCTGCACCTAGTGGAGAGAAGAAGAGACAAAAGGTGAGCAAGGGAACACAAGAGGAAAGCCGAATTTTCAGCCATATTACTTACCGGCTTTTTTTGGTGAACCATTCCACATCTCGGGTCTGCGCCGCATCTTTGGCAGGTACTGCACCCCGGCCCCTATGGGGAAAGGACAAAAGACATTATGATGTTATGATATGATATGGTATTTGTAACGCGCCTATACACAGGTGTTTCAAGGTGCGACGAGGCAGGGAGGGGAGGGACAAGGGGAGACAGACAACGATCCTACTAGGCCAGGTGTCATTCAGATCGCGCAAGTGCAGGGGTGGGGGAGGGGGAAAAGTGCAAGGGGAAGGGGAGGGGGGGAAGTGCAGTACAAGGTAAGTGGCGTAAAGTAATAAATAAATAATAAATAGGGCCAGCTGGTGGCAAGTGCGAGGTAAGTGCAGAGCAAGTGCTGGGGAAGGGGGGGGGCTGTAGGGATACAGAGACAGTCCCGCAGTGCAAAGGGGTTCCAGGGCATCAGTGTAAGAGGAGAGTGGCTGGGCCAAGGACCGAGGCCGTCTAGAGTGGTCCAGTTGCAGGATAAGTGCAGTTTCAGTGAAGAATTAATTAGCTGTTCAGCAGGGGAGAGGGAGAGAGAAAGCAGAAGCAAAGAGGAAGGTTTTGAGGTGCTTCCGGAACCGGAGATGGTTCTCCTCAAGTTTCAGGGAGGCAGGAAGGCTGTTCCAGAGGGAGGCCCCTGCCGCGGAGAGAGATCTACCCCCAGCTCGTTGCTTCGAGAAGCGGCTAACCCTGAGGGAATTGGAGGCGGATGAGCGAAGGGCTCGGGAAGGAAGATATTTGGGAAGAGAGAGTTGAAGGTATTTAGGACCCAGGCCCCAGAAGGCCTTGTGGACAATGCAGAGGGTTTTGAACTTTATCCTCGCAGCCACTGGGAGCCAGTGTAGAGATTTCAGTCCTGGAGAGATACGGTCCCTGGGCTTGAGGCCAAGGACAAGTCTCGCAGTTCTGTTCTGGATGAGTTGCAGAGGGCGGAGAGTGGAGGCAGGCAGATTAAGATAGAGGCTGTAACAGTAGTCCAGCTTCGAGAGAACCAGGGCTCGGGAGACAGTGAGCTTCTGGGGGAAGGAGAGGAAGGGAAGAATACCTCTGAGGAGGTGCAGCTGGTAGTGTGACCTCTTGGCGACGTCAGAAATATGAGGAGAGAAGGAGAGTGTGGAGTCGAAGATGACCCCAAGGTTTTTTGCCTTGCAGGTAGGAGCAGGGAGGGGGCCAAGGGAGGCAGGCCAGAGAGCTGCAGGGAAGGAGGGAGTGGGAGTACCGATGAGTAGAATCTCAGTCTTACTGGCATTAAGGCAGAGGTCATTGGCGGCACACCATTCTTGGATAGCAGACAGACAGTCAGAGATGAGGGAAGGAGAGGGGGAGGCTGAGGGTAGCCTGAAAATGAGCTGGGTATCGTCCGCATAGCACTGGAAATTAGGGCAGAGAGCGGCGATGCGGTGGGCAAGGAGTGCCAGATACTGGTTGAACAGCCAGGGAGAGAGATTAGATCCCTGGGGGACACCACAGGTGGAGAAAAAGATGTCGGAGAGGAAGGACCCCAGTTGGACCTGGGAGGGTCGATTTGAAAGGAAAGAGGTCAGCCACGCCAGAGCCTGACCAGTGATACCCAGGTTTTCCCGGAGACGGTTGAGCAGGATGGCATGGTTGACAGTGTCAAAGGCAGAGGAGAGATCGAGCAGAATGAGAACACACGGAGTGTTGGAATCGAGGTTCAAGAGCAGGTCTTCACGGATGTTCAGGAGAGCAGTTTCCGTGCTTCTGGCAGCTCTGAAGCCAGATTGATGGTCATGAAGACTACCAACAGATTCAGCATGGAGGTTAAGCTGGGAGATGGCCAGTTTCTCCAGGAGCTTGCCCAGGAAGGGAGTGATGGAGATAGGGCGATAGTTAGCCGGGCAGGAGGGGTCGGAGGAGGGTTTCTTGAGAAGAGGGTGCACAAGGGAGTGCTTGAGGGGGGAAGGGAAGACTCCAGAGGCGAAGGAGTGGTTGCAAAAGTCAGCCAGGGCAGGAGCCAGGGAGTCGATGTGGTCCTTGATAGTTTTGGAGGAACAGGGGTGAACCTGTTTAGACGAGACTTTCATTGATCGGACTTGTCTGGAAACCTCGTCAGCAGAGAAAGGTGGAAAGGCAGAGAAAGAGGGAGGAGGGGTGACCGCAGAAGGGCCAGAGGAAGGGCCGGGTAGGGAGGGAGGTAGGTGATAGGAGGAGAGCGAGGACAGGATGTCCTGAGTTTTAGAGATGAAGTGAGAGGCCAGTGCAGTGCAGAGGGCCTGGGAGGGGACAGGAGAGGTAGAGACTGCAACAGGGTTGGCCAGCTCCTTGCAGATTTTAAAGAGTTCGGCGGAGTTGTTTGATGCCGCAGAGATGCGGGCTTGGATAAGGGCTCTCTTCTTGGTGAGAACGGAGAGCCGGTACTGCCTTTGGAGCAGGCGGCAGGCCAGTTTGTCAGAGGATGAACATGAAGCACGCCATTTCCTCTCTGCAACCCTGCACTTGCGTTTTAGGGTGGCGAGATCCGAGTCATACCAGGAGTTACATTTGGCTTTGGGCTTCAGGCGGATTCTCATGACGGGGGCAAGGATATCAAGAGTAACAGATATAGCAGAGTGGAGCATGGAGAGGGCTGTGTCAGGGTGGGAGTCAGCCGAAGGGGCAGGGGGGGGGCGAGAAGGTAGCAGCGAAAGCCTCAACTGACACACGCTTCATGGGTCGGATGACCGAGAAGGTGGGTGGCAGTGAAGAGGGTGGCTTTGCCTGTGGGGTAGGCAGGGTGAGGTGGGAGGATAGGAGAAAGTGATCACTCCAGGAGAGAGGAGTGGAGAGAGGGACGGAGAGGGGAAGGTCAGAAGAGATCAGAGCATCAAGAGTGTGCCCAGCAGAGTGAGAAGGCCCAGATGGGAGAATAGAGAGTGAGAGAGAGTCGCAGAGGTCACGAAAGAGACCAGTGGGGGGACTGGAGGCATCAAGGTGGATGTTAAAGTCGCCAAGAAAGAGGAGTTGAGTGGTTGAGGACAGGAGTGCGGAGGAGAGGTCAGCCCACTCAGAGAGGAAGGAGGAAATTTGACCAGGTGGCCGATTGATAGTAGCCACGGTAAGGGAATGGCTAGGAGAGAGAGAGAGTCTGCAGACAAGACATTCAAAAGAGGAGTAGGTCTGCGTAGGAGTGACAGTGGCAGGAATCCACTCAGGGAAGATAAGGGCAACACCCCCCCCTGCACGGTTGGGCCTGGGCATGGAGAGGATCTTGTAACCGTCAGGTAGGAGTGTGTCAAAGCTGGTGGCAGAGCTGGCTGTGAACCATGTCTCAGTGAGACAAAGGACG
This sequence comes from Ambystoma mexicanum, assembly GCF_040938575.1. Lineage (NCBI taxonomy): Eukaryota > Metazoa > Chordata > Amphibia > Caudata > Ambystomatidae > Ambystoma > Ambystoma mexicanum. Next base: position 1,316,813,654 of record NC_090929.1, on the reverse strand, counting down.
TCGAGGTCCAGTTCCTCAAGAAGGTGACAGATATTGGAGGAGTGCTTGATGGCAGAGCGAGTGTTTAGAGTGGCAATGTGGAGAAGGCTGCCATCCTTGAAGAACTTCCGGGGAGGGGTACAGATCAGAGGTACGCCCTGCGGAGGTATTGAAGAAGGAGGTGAAGAAGGAGCATGAGAGGGGGCAGGGAGGGAGGGTAGAGGCAAGGTAGCCAAGGATAGAGGAGGGGGGACAGCAGGAGAGGAGAGGAAGTTGATGAGGTGTGGAAAGCGTCTATCGAAGAGGTGAAGGTTGGCCTGAGGGCCTTGGACCGGGACGGTCCCATTAGTGTAGACATTAATGATGGCCTTAGAGGAGCGGAAGGGGGCCAGGAGGACATCCCAACGGGTGCCACCATTAATGGGAGAGGAGGAGAAAGGAGAGAGCACAGAGACCATATGAAGGGTCCATAGATCAGGCGAAGGCACGAAAAAGAGGATGTCAGTGAGAGTTTCCTTAGAGCAGGCATTAGTGTAGGTGTCAGCGATATGGAGGCCTGGGTTGGAGACCAGGATGTCCTTTTTAAACTTTTTCCTACCAGATTTAGTGAGGAGAGCAGGATAGTCAATGGAGAAGCAGTTAGAGAAGATAGGCGAGACGGAGAGCACCATGGAGTAGGAGGGAGGGAGGGGGGGGAGACAGACGAAATGAGAGCACGCAGACAGGAAGTGAGCGGCAAGCACAAGTTACCACAATTAGAGCAAACAAACAGTAATGCGTATTAGGTACCGGGCCACCTAAGTTTGAGAATCCTGCGAGGGGAGAAAAAAGCACCCTAGTATACCTCAACTGTGAGTACAGTGAGGCAAGGTCCCATGCGGATGTAACCAGGAGTAGGAGGGGTGGGCCGGGGAACGGAGAACAGGTGGAACTGGAGCCTGGCGTCCCCTGCGGACACCTGCAGACACACAGGGAGCCGCACTGTAGGAGTCGCCCTTGGCCTGGGGCCCTTAGCCGCGGGGGCTGCCGGGCAGAGGGCTGCCCAGGAGGGGGGAGGTTATAGGCAGAGGGAGAGGGGGGGGTGGGCGGGCAGGGAGGCGGGGAGGGAGAGGAAGACCAGGAAGTGGGAGGGGGGGAGCAGGAGCAGGCCAAACACTGCACTAGGAGCGCGAAGAACAATTCAACTTTTTTTTTTTTTTTAAAAACAAAAACAAAACACTCACGGAGGCCCAGGCAGGGCTTCCCAGGCCTGCTGTTCCCCTCAGGCTACCGGCGACCGCTCTCCACGCTCAGCTGGAGAAAAGAAGCGAGCGTGGGGAACGGCCGTCGAGTAGGCCAGAGGGGAGGCAGGCACACAGCCAATCAGAGGGGGGGGCGGGCAGGGAGGCGGGGAGGGAGAGGAAGACCAGGAAGTGGGAGGGGGGGAGCAGGAGCAGGCCAAACACCGCGCTAGGAGCGCGAAGAACAATTCAACTTTTTTTTTTTATTTTTAAAAACAAAAACAAAACACTCACGGAGGCCCAGGCAGGGCTTCCCAGGCCTGCTGTTCCCCTCAGGCCACCGGCGACCGCTCTCCACGCTCAGCTGGAGAAAAGAAGCGAGCGTGGGGAACGGCCGTCGAGTAGGCCAGAGGGGAGGCAGGCACACAGCCAATCAGAGGGGGGGGGCGGGCAGGGAGGCGGGGAGGGAGAGGAAGACCAGGAAGTGGGAGGGGGGGAGCAGGAGCAGGCCAAACACCGCGCTAGGAGCGCGAAGAACAATTCAACTTTTTTTTTTTTAAAAACAAAAACAAAACACTCACGGAGGCCCAGGCAGGGCTTCCCAGGCCTGCTGTTCCCCTCAGGTCACCGGCGACCGCTCTCCACGCTCAGCTGGAGAAAAGAAGCGAGCGTGGGGAACGGCCGTCGAGTAGGCCAGAGGGGAGGCAGGCACACAGCCAATCAGAGGGGGGGGGGCGGGCAGGGAGGCGGGGAGGGAGAGGAAGACCAGGAAGTGGGAGGGGAATTATAAAGACATTTAGAGGGGTCGCCCTCATCACTAACTCACCTGATTTTACCACCGGCAATTTAACCCCTCAACGCATCGCCTTTGTTCTGCACCTGAAATAAAGGACAGAAAAGACAACATAAAAGGAGGCTCACACTTGAACTTTTGCATCTTCATACTTATGGCGTATCGCTCAGAAAAGTCAAGTGGATTTGCCAGCGCCATTCTGAAAACCAGTGAAGTAACTGGACTAATGCGCGCCCCTGCACCAGAAGCAGGATGGAGAATTCATCCTTCCAAACCATAAGGTGAGCTTAAACCGGGGGTTTTGGAGGAAGTCAGAGAAGAACGAAGGGGGAAAGGGGGAAGCAAGCACACTATTCAGCAGACAGTTAATCTCCTTTTTCATCTGCAGAAGGATATACCTACGGGCCAGACAAGCACGATTTGGGGGTCCTGTTCAATCGGTGGTCTGAATTCTGCGCATCACGCTTGAAGAGGCCACAGCAACCCAGACCAGACCAGCTCCTCCGTGGGAGCCAGGTGAGCGTTACAGAACACGAAGCCTTCCTACAAATTCCCACCCAGGCGCTATGGAAACTTCCGAGACTGACCAGTTGGCCCAACTACTGGGGGAATTACGGGCCGAAGTACACGCCACTCGTCAAGAGACTAATGCTCTCAGGAGGGAAGTGATTGTAACAAAGGAAAGAGCTGATGACCTGGCTAGACAGCTTTTGCAAGGTCAAGCTGGACAAACTCCTTTACCCGGTTCCGGAGGGAACCCCGCTCCTGTGCTTTCCAGTAACCCGGTGCAGATTAATCTACCGGGAAACATGCCGCTGGCCCCACCCGAACGCTTTGCTGGGGACCCCAAACGATTCCCCGTATTCATGAATCAGTGTCGTTTGCATTTCGTGTGCAGACCTGGGGCCTTCCCTAATGACCAGACCAAGGTAGCCTTTGTATTGTCATATCTCAGCGGCAGTGCTGCAGATTGGTCAGTTCCACTGGTAACTCAAGATGACCCAATTCTTCGTGATTTTCAAGGATTTCAAGCAAGCATGGAAAGGTTATTTGCTCGTCACTCCCAGGGGCAGGCTCTAGATGACAAACTTCTATCTCTGCGACAGGGCAATCAAGACCTCCTTTCCTACATTGCAACCTTTAATAGACTAATTGTGGAAACTGGATGGCCAGGGGATAAAAGAATCACGTTATTTTATTGAGGTCTACGCGGAGAACTTAAAGATGTCCTGGCCCAAGTTGTAAATCCGCCCCAAGAATGCTCAGAATATATAGACTTAGTGGTCCAATTGGATCACAGACTGCAAAACAGAAAAGCAGATCGGTCCAAGTTTGAGACCCGGGTGTTAGTCAAGACCCACGCTAACCTCAAGGGGGCTGACGTCTCTGAGCCAATGCAAATCGAAGGAGTTAAAGGACCTTTAACGCAAAAGGAACGTGAAAGAAGATGGCAGATGCACTTATGTCTTTATTGTGGATCCTCTGGACACTTTCTACGAGATTGCCCGGCAAGGCCGCCCAGGAAGGTGGTAGGAGCCGCTGATAAAATCCATGAAACCTCTGTATCGGGAAACGACCCCGCCCGACAAGCGTAGGTGTCCGCTTGCCGAGCTTGAAAACGAACTCTCAGACCTCGCATTTCACTGTGTCAATGGTCCTTGTAGATCTGGAACAGCCTAAGCGGTTGCATGTAATAAAGGCATACATCGATAGTGGGGCTATAGGAAACTACGTGGATCGTGAATTGGTCTCCAGGATTAACTTTCCCCTGCGTCCTAAAACCAGCAAAGATGTCATCACCACAGTTGATGGAACCGAAATTGCCTCGGGACCGGTAACACATTCCACAGCGGAGGTGACACTTGTAGGTCCGGACGGCCATCGGGAGGCAGTTGTGTTTGATGTAATCAAGGCTCAACAGTTTCAGGTTATTCTCGGAATCCCTTGGTTAGAGACACATAATCCTCAAATTGATTGGCGAGTGAAGAGAATAACCTTTCCGGAGTGTGCACGAACCTGCTACCCAGAAAATCTGAAGATCAGTCTGGCATCAGTAACCTCTGTCTCCATGCAACTACCTCCGGAATACCAAGACTTTCAGGACGTCTTCCAAAAGGAACAGGCCAACACGTTACCTCCTCACAGATCGTACGACTGCCAAATCGATCTGGTGCCCGGTGCACAACCCCCTTGTAGCAGGATTTATGCCCTTACTTAGCCGGAGAATCTGCATTTGAGACAATATTTAGATCAATACCTAGCCAATGGTTTCATTCGCCGTCAAAGTCTCCGGCATCCTCGGCTTTGTTTTTCGTGCCAAAAAAAGAAGGCGACCTTAGAACTTGTATCGATTACCGCGCATTGAACCAGATAACTGTTAAAAATCGTTACCCTCTGCCTTTGATCCCTGAACTCCTTGACCAGGTGAAGGACGCTTGCATATACACCAAGTTAGATCTCCGGGGGGCTTATCATCTGGTACGAGTAAAAGAAGGCGACGAATGGAAAACGGCCTTCCGTACAAAATATGGACTATTCGAATACCAGGTGATGCCTTTCGGGTTGTGCAACGCGCCTGCTGCCTTCCAATTCTTCATGAACGATGTCCTTCGGGAACTCATCGATGTCTGTGTTGTCGTGTATATCGATGACATTCTGGTGTACTCCTCTTCGGAATCTGATCACAGAAAACATGTCAGGGCCGTCCTCGAGAAATTGCGCCAGCACAAAATGTTTGCAAAGCTGGAAAAATGCGTTTTCCATACCACCGAGGTTGAGTTTCTTGGATTCATCCTGACACCTAAAAGGGTCCGAATGGACTCACGGAAAGTGGATGCCATCCTCAAATGGCCATCACCTAGTTAGGTGAAAGGTGTCCAAAGCATGCTTGGTTTTGCCAATTTTTATCGCAGGTTTATCCCAGAATTTTCACGGGTGGTGCAACCCATCACTGCACTCTTGCGGAAGAATAAACGTTTTGAATGGACCGAGGAAGCTGAACAGGCCTTTCAGGAATTAAAAGCTAAATTTACGTCCGCACCTATTTTGAAACACCCGCGTCCTGATCTCCCATATATAGTCGAAACCGACGCATCCAGCTTAGCCATGGGAGCTGTCCTGTCTCAGAGAGACCCCGAAACCAACCAACTGCACCCCGTAGCATTTTATCCAGAAATTTCTCGCCGCCGGAGATAAATTATGCAATCACTGATAAGGAATTATTAGCCATTAAGTCCGCCTTTAAGGCTTGGCGGCATTATCTTCTTGGCGCCAGGCATACCATCACCGTGATCACTGATCACCGAAATTTACAATATTTAAAAACTGCCAAGGCTCAGTCTTCACGACAGCTCCGATGGGCTTTATTCTTTGCTGAGTTCGATTTTGTAATCACCTACCGTCCCGGCTGTAAGAATGGCAAAGCGGACGCGCTATCTCGAATTGGAATGGGAGGAATGGACACAAACTCAGAACCTGTGCCGATAATTCCCGAACAAAGAATCTTGGGGATAACCAATTTACAAACCCTTGAAGACATTCAAGCACGGGTAAAACTATTCCTGGACTCTTCAGCCTTGCAGGATTGGATCAAAAGGGGGTCTGCCTTTTCAAACAACGATGGCTTACCTTACTTCCAAGGACGTTTATTTTTGCCAGAAAAGGAATTGCAAGAACTGGTTATTTCCCGTCATCACGATACTCTGATGGAAGGACATCCTGGCATTGCCAAAACAGAGGAAAAAATTAAACGACAATTCTGGTGGCTGTCCTGGCGAAAGGATATTAAATCTTTCGTGATGTCCTGTGGAGTTTGCGCCCAAAACAAAGGTCAAAAAACAAAACCCACCGGTCTTCTTCAACCATTAGACATTCCACCAGCACCTTGGCACACCTTGTCACTAGATTTTATCACGGACCTGCCCTCTTGTAATGGATACAATACTATTCTGGTTGTGGTGGATTTATTTTCCAAGATGGCCAATTTTATTCCGTTGAAAGGATTATCTTCAGCTTTTGTTCTTGCCAAGGAATTCCTCGAAAATATCATCCGTCTGCATGGATTCCCGTCCATACTCATCTCCGATCGGGGAAGCCAGTTTATTTCTCATTTTTGGAAAAAGTGTTGTCAACTGGCACAAATCGACATAAGACTCTCAACCAGCCACCACCCACAGACCGATGGTCAGGCGGAGAGAACGAACCGGACCCTTGAACAATATCTTCGATGTATGTTGCACCAATCGGAGGGTAATTAGAAGAATATTTTATGGGTGGCTGAATATGCATACAATAACTCGATACACTCTGGAACTGGTCAAAGCCCCTTTTATACCCTATATGGACATCACCCTCGTACTTCAGACTTGGACTCACCTTTGAGCCTCGAAATGCCCGCAGTGGACCATTTGCATTCTACGATTACTCAAGCCTTAAAGGATGCTACTGCACACTAACAACATGCGAAAGGGAAATACAAAAAGAATGCGGATCTGCATCGAAAGGAGGCGCCTTCATACCAAATAGGGGATCAAGTATGGTTGGCTACCAAACACTTATCGCTCAAGGGACCTCTGACTTTTAATCCAAGGTATTTAGGCCCTTACTCGATCAAAGCTATAATTAACAAATGGCAGTCAAGCTAGATCTACCAGCTAACATGCGGATTCACCCCATTTTTCATGTGTCGCTTTTGAAACCAGTGCAACCAGGAACCAGATTAATAAAGCCACCAGAACCAATCCAGATAGATGGGGAGCCTGAATTCGAGGTGAAGAACATTTTGGACTCTAAGATCTCAAAATCAAAACTTTTCTATCTAATTGATTGGAAGGGGTACGGGCCTCAGGAAAGATCTTGGGAACCCAGCGACCACGTACATGCACCTCGGCTAGTAAAAAGGTTCCATCGGAATTTCCTGAACAAACCGAAACCTCCTGGGGAAAAGACCTTGGGAGGGGCCTTGGGGGGTAGTGATGTCATGATGCCTACCCCGGAGCACCAGGCCAGGCCCAGCACCCCCGGGAGCAGGCATCACGCTCCCAGGTAAAAGCCCAGTGGTCCTTTATAGGGGCTCTTTTGACTCTGTCCTGGCGCCGTTGGCGCCAGGCTCATGTTGGACATCAGTCCGGGCGCCATAGACGCCAGGCTCATAAGGGGAAGTGTTTGGTGCACTTACCTGAAGCAGACCATGCTGCACACTCACCTGATGCAGACCATGCTGCATGAAGAACCAAGCCAAATGAGGCTTAGGAGGGACTATTTTTCTGAAGGAACTATTTTGTTACTTGGGTGGGGCTGTGGAAGAATACTCACCTGGAACTTCTTCCAAGGCTATTTAAGCCACGCCCAGACAGCCACACGTGCTTCGCGTTGTTCTGCATCCCAGCAGCTGAACACTCACCGTGTCAGCTCCTGCACCTGGACTCCAGCCACGCCCGCCTCGAACCTGGAACACCTGTAAGGGGAATAAGAGAAGAGAAAGGTGAAAACCAAGAACTTATTCAACCTTCTTACCTGCATCCGGAATCTTCACGCCAGCATTCCTGAAGGAAGACTTCCATTTAAAAGCACTGCGGTGCTCGCTGCAGCGCCGCGCTTCACTCACCTGTTCCCGAGACACCGCCCGGCTCCATCTCGGCTCTTAGCACCGGTCGCCACATCTCTGCACCTAGGGGAGAGAAGAAGAGACAAAAGGTGAGCAAGGGAACACAAGAGGAAAGCCGAATTTTCAGCCACATTACTTACCGGCTTTTCTTGGTGAACCATTCCACATCTCGGGTCGGCGCCGCATCTTTGGCAGGTACCGCACCCCGGCCCCTATGGGGAAAGGACAAAAGACATTACTGGGGAATTATAAAGACATTTAGAGGGGTCGCCCTCATCACTAACTCACCTGATTTTACCACTGGCAATTTAACCCCTCAACGCATCGCCTTTGTTCTGTACCTGAAATAAAGGACAGAAAAGACAACATAAAAGGAGGCTCACACTTGAACTTTTGCATCTTCATACTTATGGCGTATCGCTCAGAAAAGTCAAGTGGATTTGCCAGCGCCATTCTGAAAACCAGTGAAGTAACTGGACTAACGCGCGCCCCTGCACCTTAAGCGGGATGGAGAGTTCATCCTTCCAAACCATAAGGTGAGCTTAAACCGGGGGTTTTGGAGGAAGTCAGAGAAGAACGAAGGGGGAAGGGGAAAGCAAGCACACTATTCAGCAGACAGTTAATCCCCTTTTTCATCTGCAGAAGGATATTCCTACGGGCCAGACAAGCAAGATTTGGGGGTCCTGTTCAATCGGTGGTCTGAATTCTGCGCATCACGCTTGAAGAGGCCACAGCAACCCAGACCAGCGCCTCCATGGGAGCCAGGTGAGAGTTACATATACATACATTTTGGAATAGAAGATTGTTTACAAGGACTGGAAACACAGCTTCATTATGTGCAGCAGAAAGCCATTTATTCTGTGCGACCCATGCAGCTACTGCGCTTTTGTAACTGGCACTAAAGTTGTTTGTACTTTGCATATTTTGCTGTTTCCTTACTTGTCTTTACATCCGCTAGTGTGTGCGTGAGGAAGGTGCAGCAACTTCGCCATTTTGCAGACTAAGTACAAATTGTCCGACCTGCACTTACGTGTTTTCTTCAAATGTACAACCGGCAGGTGACCTCTTGATACTTTCCGTCACACTGCTGAGTGTAGACACAATGGGCCTCATTACAACCTAGGTGGTAGAGGGTTAACGGCGCCAGTAGACTTGCCAGCGCTGTTAACCCTCTACCACCTCATTACGAGGTCTGCTTGTGGGTCCCGCTAAGGACGTCTGGTAAAACCAGGCGTCCTTAGCGGGACACGCTAGCAGACCAGGATGCTAACAACGGGCCTGTCATTAACATGCCGGTTGTTAGCATCCTCCCCATTCCCATTGAGCCCTATGGGGGCTCAAATGGGTATGGGGATGTACCGGGTCCGGGTCCCGAGAATGGGAATTACCGGGCAAGCCAAAGTCGGAATGGCCCGGTAATTCCCTATTTTGGGAACCCAAACCCCGTGCCCGGTATGGGATTAGCCATGCCGCTGAAAGCAGCATGGATACCTCCATACTTGTAATGAGGACCAATGTATTTGTTTCATGGGTCATGGAAAGGCAAGCAGCAGATAAATGAAAGTAATGCAACATTTAACACGGCCACGTGACAATGCAGGTTGCTGGTCCTTGTTTAACAGTAGCCGTTATACAGTTAGGAGTACTGTAGCCACATGTTGGTAGGTTTGCAGAGCCACCCACAAAGTCAGCAGCAGTACTTTAAATGCGGCAGCTTTCTGCATGATTCTGTAGGGCTGGCGACATGGGCAGTGTTACCAGCATACAGTGGATGACCTATGCATGGGTCTAGGTGGGGAATGGAAACACATGCGCTTCCACAACTACTTAAACGTGTATTCAAAGATACGGCCATGCGGCCACTTATGGAGTCCTACGGATACTTGCAGTGTGATTGCACATACTTTAACCAGGTGCAGTGTCCCTAGGAAACGTCCATATTGCTTATTTGTACTCATCTCGGCCAGTATTGTGTGGTGCAATACTGCCACACTACACAACATTTACTATGTACATGTATAATTGGTACGATAAGCCAACACAATTCGGAAAAGTAAGGGGTAGCAAATGGATACATACACGAGACTATGTGCACTTTCCACACTTTTATCATGAGGGCAGCCAAGGAATTAGTAACAAACCGTAGTTAACGGGACGTTTTGGTTATGTTGCCATATGAAATACCTACCCTCTCTACAGAAAATGCTATGCTAAAGCAGCGTTCTGCTTACAGTGCCCTACTAAAAACCTATGACACCTATAACGTCCCTTTAACAATGTTTTTGTTAGTGAATATATATATATATATATATATATATATATATATATATATATATATATATATATATATATATATATATATATATATATTCAATGAAAAAACTTTGTTAAAAGGGACGTTAGGGTTAAGTTGCGCTACTAAAAACCTATCAAATTCAGTAAAAAAACTTTGTTAAAGGGACGTTATGGTTCAAAGTAAAACCGAAAAACCCCTGAAATTCGGCAGTTATGGTAAGATAAGCAACCATAACTCGCGCCACCGTGCACTGCTAACACTAACACCCAGGACATCAAAGATGACATCACAAATGTCATTGATGACATCACATGGCTGGCTCTCCCTTTTGTTTCTTTACTGACATATCTAAGTCGCATAGTTTTCTACAGTAACAGTCAGGAAGTAAAAATTGAAAAGGTACTATATTTGTAGACACTCGCGGTGTCTTGAAATGTTCACAAATAAACAAAATGGGGGTGTCCTGAGGACGCTGTCCGTATTGTTCGTTGTCAAGTTGAAAGTGTTCTAAGAACTATCGCGTTGTTCTGAAATGTTTGTAGTGGGTGTTCTGAAAATGCTCTCCGTATTGTTCGCTGGCAAGTAGAAAGTGTTCTAAGAACCCTGCTTATAACTTTAGGTGAAAAACAAATGTATAAGGAACAAAGGTATTAGATACTATGGATGTGATATGCTGCGATGGCTCTCCTTATTATTGTATACTTACTGTTTGGTCTGGTAAGCGGAGTACATGTATTTCTTTTTAATTTCTGTGATAAAAGAAAATAGCATGTTAGTATAAGTATTTTGTAATGACTTATTACATTGTATAATCAACATACTTTTTTTTTTGGACCCCCATATTTAGTAGATTACAAATCAGAGTACTGTGAAATGTGCTCGGTTTCTGTGTTTGTTGCTAAAATCATTGGGTCTGTGGGAGAAAATAAAAATCTATGTTGTATTAAAAAAAAAAACTTTTTCTGTTATGCTACAGTTTATTTGTTTGTTTTCAGTGTTCACTTGTTGTTTCTGGCTAATGCTTTATACTTTGGCTTGTTGCATTTTTTTGGAGCAGTAACATATTATTTATTTGTTTGGATATTATAAAATTTTGGAGCAGTTAGATACCAATTGGCGTATTCTAACTGTCTATTTTTTTGATATATTTTAGTGGTATTGATTTATCTATTTGGATATTGTTAAATTTTGGGACAGTTAGATACCAATTGGCGTATTCTAACTGTGTATTTTTTGCTCTAATTTAGTGGTATTCATTTATCTGATTAGTTGTTGTAGAATCTTTGAGCAGTTAGATAGCTTTTGGAGTATTCTAACAGTTTATATTATCTAACACAAGTTTACTTAGGGTTTAAATACAGTTTAGTTATCAAATTTTGGTTTTAAGAACATCAAATAAGTGTTTGTAAGATTTGCTGGTAATCTCTGCTTTAGAGTAATGGTACTATCATTACATTCAACCCATCCACATTTCTTTTTTAAATATGCAGTGTAGTGCCCTGAATTGGTTGTGGCTCCTGCATGGTAGATTATAACTATTGTTGTGAAGGTTTTCTTACCAAGTGTTATTTGACCATGTGTGAATCCAGTCAGCTTGCAGTTATTTTTGGTACCATATGCATTGTAACGTAGAAGCATTAGTATTATGTATTTACTATGTGTTTGTATTACTAACGTGGAACGATTATCTGAATTGCAGGTAGAGCATAATCTACCGTGGTTTGCATTTTGTACAAGTTGCTGAAATGGAATGGATTCACAATTTGGTATTGATATATATATATGAAGCGTTCATTGGGGATTTCTTCTTGTGTCACATTGCTGCAGAGAGTACATGTATGTTTCCACATGTATGAAATCTGGAAGATTTCATTTATAGGTATGTTTTTGTTTTCCAGTACTTGTAGTAAGTACATTAGACATTCTTGTGGATCTTCCTGTGAGTTTAAAGTGAATTTCACCATTCCAGCACAGTAGCCAAATTTTTGTCTTATTCCATAAACACTATGGCCCTCATTACAAGTCAGGCGTTAAGGGTTTAAGGGTGCCTTCGGCGCCGTTAACCCTTAACGCCTGATTCACACTTTAACTCCTGCTTTTTGCAGGCGTTAAAGTCCAAGGCGCTAAGCGACCTTGGTGCTAATTACGGCAAAAATGTCCTATGGGGCAAAAATGGGAATGGGGAAGGGCAAATGGTGAATGGGGAATTACCGCCCCACTCACCTTGGAATGGGGCGGTAATTCCGCCATCCACCATGGCGGAATCCGGCATGGACCATGGTGCTAATAGCACCATGGTCCTCCGCCTGACTTGTAATGAGGGCCTATATGTGTTATCAGGATTGTTTGCTGCATTTCTGTGAAGTACTAACATTTGCATACACAGTGGGTCTGTACTGTGTAAGTAAATGTTGTCAAAAATTGGTGGTAATTGAAATAGAATATGCATTGCTACATTTGCGTAGCAACTTACACCAACTATATTTGAGAATTTAAATGGTCCAGGTAGTTCTGTATCTAACTGTTTTTTTTTGGAGTTTGTCTTCCTTCTTTAAAGACGTACCTGGTTTACTTTTCCTAATTGATTCTTTTTTGCTTGTGGTACTTGATGAAGTATTAGTTTCTTTTACTCTCTTTGGAGGATTTGCAGTGACATCCTGTTGCATTTCTGTTTGATTTATTTTTCTTTTATAACATTTTACTTTTTGTGGAACAGAATATGTGTTTATGTGGGGGGTGTATAGTGAGCGAAGTCTATTGTATTCTAAAATGCAAGGAATATCAGCGTTTATTTTACTTGCATCAATGTTGATTAGAAATAGACCGTCTAGTGTACGTAAGCGTGATAGTGCTACGTAGCTCATGCCTTCTTTAAAGACTGTGTTACCAATATCTATCATTGCTTTGTCTAGGGTACGACCTTGTGATTTATGAATCGTGACTGCGTATGAAAGAGTTAGAGAAAATTGTTCTCTGCGTACATACATATCTTTGAAGAGAAGGAATCAAGCTGTTGAGCGTCCTATCCTTTTTACTTCTGAAAGTTTGTCAAAGAGTATATTGACAAACTGAATTTTGTTGTCGCGTGGGTATGTTTGAAAGCCAACAACTGTACCCAGTGCTCCATTAACTAGTCCTTGGTCCACGTCAAGGTTACGTTTAAGCATTACTCTGCAATTTAAGGATAATTTTAATATCTTTTCTAAGCCTGCTGTGTTTGAGATTGATTTTTCTAAACTATTTAGTCTTGTTGTGGCTTGGTCACACATGGGTAGTGTCATACCATGTACATCTAGTTTGTCTGTGGCGCAATTTCCATGATTGGTTGATTTCATTGAATTTGAAACAGCTTGCAGAAGTTGGCATTAAGGCAATACAATTGACATGTATGTGGGCTAATTGTTCCATAACATCTGTAGCACATGCATTATCGCCATAAAGTGCATTAATGTGCTGGGTTTTCAATATTGCTTCTGCTTCTTTAGAGAGTATACCAACTCTGATAGTTTTTAAAATGTTGGCATAAGTGAGATCTGCAGATTGCCGCATGTTTTCTGTTAATTCTCTGTATTGGAAATCTTGCCAAAGGTTGATATTTCCAATGCTGCCAACAGTTTTACGGCAGAGTTTGTGTCCTAATGTTTTAAAAATAGGCTCACCTTTTACTGGTGTTAATTGAAGCAGATCTCCAAAAACAATAATGTGTTTTCCTGCAAAGAGCTCTTCATAGTCTGTTTTGAGTACTTCTTGTAATCTGAGGTGAACCAAAGCTAACATCAAGTTGGAGACCATGCTCACTTCATCTAATAGTAGCATTTTCATTTGTTTCATTACTCTGCATAGTTCCATTGCAGTTTCTGCAGAAAATTTGTAATAGTCTAATTTGTTCTGGTGTTCTACTGGTAATAGTAGTAATCGGTGTAATGTAACACCACCTATGTTGTAGGCAGCTAAACCTGTGGGGGCAGTGACAACAGCTGACAGTTTGTTGTTTGTCAATTGTTGAAGGAACTTACTAATGATTTTGATTACAAATGTTTTGCCAGAACCAGCTTCACCACTGACATACAATAGTATAGGTTTGTAATTTTGACAGGTGCATTCTTTGTGTTCATGTTGTACACCATGTGCAATTTCTTTTGTTACTTCTTGAAAAATGCTACGTTGCTCATTGTTTAGTTTTGATTATAGTATAGTTAAGTCTTCTTTATCTTTGTACTGACACATGGTGTTTTCTACTTCTATCATAGCTAATTCTGCCTCATTTATTATTAGTGGTTCTCCCAGTGGTTCTTGGCTTCCTGTTACAGAAGGTTGACTACTGTCAGGAGTGTCCTTATCTAGTTTGGCTTGGAGTTCTTCTTCGTGTTGCTGTTCATTGTGCAACCAGGTTTTGTACTTTGTAAAGTTTACATCAGTTATAGTGCTTTCATTTGCTTTGAAAGCATCCTCATATGAGTCATAGTTATCTAGTATTTGTTCTTCTTTTTTCCATGGTTTGAAGAGTTGTAGCAGGGACATGTAATATACATCTTTATGTTGAGGAGTCTTTAATGACAATTTAATATGATTAATTAAATTTGGTTTAGTGAGTTTAACTAAGCTGCCTTCACAGTTTGTCACTCAATATTTACCTTTTTTTTCATCAGGTTTCATATTATTTTTGTATGTGTAGTTTTGGGCTATGTGGTATAGACACATGTTTTCCAAAGTATTACTTCCGTTTGGGTAGTATGTGTCCAATAAATTGTTTTTTAAAATGTCTTGGCTGTTGGGATCATGTTTGGCTATTGTTTCTATATCTTCATATGCTTTTAGAACTCTTTTTCTAGATTTAGCTGGACCAAGACTTAGCCACACTATATTTTCAGATTTACCATATAATGCAGTACCAGTTAAACAATCAGCTGCTTCATATGATCCACATTCTCTATGAGCGAGCATTTTTATGCCCAAGCTGTATAATTTCTGAGACACTGTTTTATCTGATGACAGGTCATTCCAGAGGTCTTGGAGCTCTGTCTTTTCTGCTTTAGTTAAGTATGCTGTGACATTTCGTGCAACTGCAGTAGAATTGTCTGCAATGTACTGCACATTTATGTTTTCATTCCATAAGTGGGCAATGATTGCATTATAATCATTGATATATTTTTCTTCTTCTTTTCTTTTTATGTAATATGTATTTTTAGGTGACTTACCTTTAACACTATGTCTAACTGAAGACAAGAGGTTGTTCACATGACCTGTATTTGTAACTGGTCTAGGGAAACCAAATCAGCATTTGGTGTAGTATTTCTGCGACGACAATATTTTCCACATTTGTGTCTTTGAAATTGTAAAATTTGTGCATGAAGATCACTATTTGTGGCTTCTGATGGAATTTCACAAGTGACATATTTTTCAATAAATTGTAAAACAGTGGCATCACTGTCTTGACCAAATTTAGGAGCATCTTTAATCCATAAAAGCATGTGGATATGTGGTGCTCCTCTGGCTTGGTATTCTTTTCTCCAAAAGAAGTGTTGCACTTCTCCAAGGGGAGGAACAGTTTTATTACAAATAAAATGTAGCATAGCAATGAAGCGATGGTGAAAATATCTTGAAACATTAACAGGATCCAAAGAACAAAGTTCTCCAGATGTTAGTATATATATGTTTGTTTTGTTTTTATTTGATATGCGTAGGAAATCATGTAAATCTTCCCATGCATATTCTGCACAACTTAATGTAACAAACCAAGTGGGTGGGCCAAGGTTTCTGATCATACAACGTACATCTCCATGACGTCGAAACCAGTACTCTTTAGTACCACGCATATTTTCTAATAGATTTGTAATATTTGATTGTAAAACATCATCCTTTTGTTGCACTTTTTCTAATAATTGTGTAGCTGTCATATTTTGAAAGTTAGATCCTGATTTTAATATGTGTACAACTCTGTAACATAAAGTTGCTAGTTCATTTTCAAAGAGTAGGTGGAATATGTATTCCACATTTTGTCTAAATCTGGGATCTTCAGAATACATCCGTAATGAGCGGTATTGTGAAGCTGATATTTGAATAGGTCTATCATCATACCTTCCTCCTTTGCCAGTAGAAAAGAGTAGGGGAAAAGCAGGTGTTTCTATACTTTTTTCCCATTTGCTGATTGGCGATCCTTTTGTTTGAATCATTTGATATGTTTCCAGTACATCTTCTATGGTGTCATTAGAGTGCAAAGGATGAATTGTATAATGGTCTAAAGTATTTGATATTGTAGCAGGATCTAGTAGCTCAAATTGCCCAGCTTCTTGTGTTTCTTTAATTATTTCAGTTGTATCTTTCAAGTTTTCTTCAATATTAATTTCTTTGTAATATTCATTATTCTCTTTAAGATATTGCAAGGCTTGTCTAACTTTATGTAAATCTACCAGCTGTTGCCATATTTTTTTGTCTTTTGTAGGTACTCCATTTACTAAGATAATTAAAGATTGCTGCATTGGATGTTGCACTCCTAGAGTATGCACATTTTCTTTTAGATCTAATGGTAAATAAACTACTTTTCCACGAATGCCTTTTACCAATTCAGAGGGAGGTAATTTTGCTGTTTTTGGTTGAAGGCGTATTATTGCTGCTGGGTGTACTGTTTGAATTATGATGCTCTCATATAAATTAAGTTGTTGTAGGGGTTTTGGTACTGGCTATAATTCCAAATTTTTTGTGATAGCACGTGAAGGAGTTTGGTTGTTGTCAAGTTTTGTAGTGCAGTAACTGCAAAGTATTAAGGGGTCAGTTATTTCGTATTTGTTTTCTGCTACAAGGTAGAGGGCTAATTCAAACCATTCAGAATCTTCATTGTCTTCTATTTTGTATGATAGGTCTACAGTTTTTGTGTTACTTTTATAAAAAGTTCTATGGCAACATACACATACATGGTTTGGTACTTCAGCTGATGTACTTTTAAATGTTAGTATTTCTTTTTTGTATGTGTTTATCAAAAGGTTGCCATGTGTAGAATTGTTGCTTAACTGGTTAAAAGCTATTTAATTCTCTAAATGGCTTTCACTTCCAAAATATTTTTTCTGGATATATTCAATTTCCTCAATTAGGTCTTTTGCTGTACCATGTAGAAGGATGTTATTTAAATTTGCTAGTGCTAAAGCAGGACTTTTAGCATGGTACAGTTTATAGACTAGATTTCTTATAGTTGAATGATGTGTTGATATCCTTTTGATATCATGGAAAGTGGTTTTACAAGTAGGTCCTGTAATGCAGGCCAATGAATGTCCTTGTAGTCCTGTGTACTTGCGCACTGGACAGGTATCCATATTTTGCAGTAATTTAATTTTGATTTTGTCTTTGATTTTTACATATTTATTGAGGAATTGGCGTATAGATTTGAAACATTGTTTGGGAATGTTACACATTGACGTGCATGGCCATTTGTACACTAGACGTTCTGATTCAGTTGAATGGAGGGGTAATTCTAAGTTTTCAGGGCATATTTTTGTAAGGAGTACTTCTTTTTCCATTATGGTATTATTCACTTTTTTCATAACCTCGACCACTGCTATGTATGGCAATTGTATTTGTTTGCTTTTGTTTGTACGCTTCTTCATTAAAATATGGTTCTGTGCTCGTAGTGTGATTCCATTAACGTCTGCAGATACTTAAGTTCTTTCTGTTGATATTTCGCTTATTGAGTAGTCTTTTTTGTAATTTAGTAATTAGTTTTGTTAGTGGTTTCATTTTGTTTAACACTAAAATGAATAACTTTCTTTTGAGAAGAATTCCACTGTCCATCAACGCTTCTAAGATTAATTTCCTACGATAGGTTTTAATCATTGAACCTGATTTCTCTCCTGTTTTTATAAGATTTTGAAGGACTTTGTGATGGTACATTTTGGCTAAAATACTTTTCTTGGTATGCTTACTTTGCACTATATTAAATTTTAAAGAAGTAGTTTTATCTGTAGTGATAGCTGATTTTCTGTTAATTGGTTTTTGGTTTGTTTTACATTTTGATAGAGGAGGCAAAGTTTTTGTACTTGAAACTTCTTGTGTTTCATTAAATGACTGTATTAGCTGTTTTGTTTCAACTTTTTTTACAAATTCTGCTAGAGATGGATGCTTATTTTGGACACTTTTATTTTCATTTGCTCTACTTCTGCGTTGCTTTCTACGGACTTGACTTTTGGTAGGCATTCTTTAGGGTCTGTTGAAAAAAATAAAGAAGGTATGGGTTGGGGTGTTCTGCAATGTATGTGCGCTGTGTGCATGAGTGTTTGAGTAAGATGATAAAGATGTATGTAATGGTGTGTGATTGTGCATTGAGAACTACAACTAGTAGGGATAGGTATTCTTGAATTTATGTGTTACTAAACTGGGGTTCAGATGACAAAAAAAAGTAAGCTAGTGGTGTGGAAAATAGTAAATCTAATGTATACAATTAAAACAGTTGTTTGTTCTATAATATGAAAATCGTAGCGGTTCAGTTGTGTAATTTGTGTGTCCAAAAATAGGAATTTGTGGGCCATTCTGGCTGTAAATCACTGTTTAAGACATGGAGATTTTTGGACAAAATGGTACACAATCTCTATTTTTAGGCACAGAAATAGCTTGTATTAACTTTACAGTATGTTTGAGTAATAATACAAATATTATGGTGATATTCTACTTACTTTTTTTCTTAAATTAACAGGTAAGTTCTTAGTTCTTCTTTGTTCTTCAAATTCGGCTGCTTCTTTTCAGGAGTCTGGTCTTCACTGCAATTGTAAAAGATTCAAATTAGTAATTTTGTTTGTATATAGCACTGTTTTTAATTTAGATATTGATTTTTTTAATTGAAATCCTCAGTGCCTTCTTCAAAATCATTAAACTCATTTATTTACATAAGATACATTGCATCAGTTCAATACATATGATATGTTCTTAATTGACAAATTGTATTGAATGACTAACTGTAGAAAAAAAATATATATTTACTATGTCTTGTGAAATTTAAATATACCAGTGAATACCACTATTTCTGTAACTAAGCTGTTCTAGGTAATAGTGCCTCAATGTCATGTCTAAATTAAAGTAATTAAGTAAGTAAATAAATAAACAAAAACAAAAAAATATGAAATTGTATAAGTATTTTTTTTAAAGATTTAAACATAGATTGTACTTGCATGCAATTTTGTTTGAATATATGTAGTCTATATGTATCATTTACAAAATGTTAGTTTAACATGATTTGAGTGTGTGTGTAAAGAAAGTAAAAGGTGTATAAAGAAAGTAAAAGGTTTATAAGTGATAGTTGATTTTAGGAAATTGAAAAAAATACAGTAAATTCATTTTACAGATTACACAAGCTAAAAGTCTGTTTGAAAATGTGTTCATCTACTGTACAGAAAATATGCATACCTGAAGTTTGTGTTCATGCATATGGATATGCATGGAGCTGCAATTAGAAATCTTGGAGACTTGTACAGTATTTCTGGTAGATGGTGCTTGCCAATGATATGACACTTGTACTCAGAGAGATTCACAGTACATTTGCAGTGCTGATCTATGATGATGCAGTTAGATGTAGAGGTCTTGAATGTGATTGGTGCATGGTCATGTGACTTCTTAGCTACATCCAATGAGGGAATGGCAGAGAGAGTGAAGTGGAAATGGTAGAAGGGCTGTTCATGTTACGATATGTCCGCGGACATGGCGGTAGTTCGCGGACATCAGGAGTTACATCCGGGGATTTTTGGGTTCAGAAGTCATGCAAATGAGAATGAGTACCGAAAGGGATTGTTCAGGAATGTTTAGTGGGTGTGTTGTGCCAGAAGAGAGTTTCTCATATACTGTTTTTGCTGAGAGAACACCAGATAGCTATGTCTGTTTGTTTGAGGAAAAAGATTGTATGGATTTTGGGAGATTCATGGATATATTGGTGAAGGTGCATGCAGAAAGCTGTGGAGTAGCTGTAGATCTTGGATTCCCACATGTGGAAGTACACTGGCATGGAGTACGTGGAATGAAGTGGTTGGACTTGCTACCTCTCTGTGCTACTTTGGAGACAGAGAAACATCCAGACATAATTGTAATTCATTGTGGAGGGAACAGTTTAGGACATGTGACTGGAATGTTTTTGCAATTTGCTATGAAAGAAGGACTTGGGAAGGTTATGGATATGTTTCCTAATTCTCAAGTGATATTTTCACGGATTGCGCAGAGACAAATGTGGCTTCGTTCTTCTTCATTTGGTCCACAAATGGAAAAAGCAAGGCGCAATGTTAATAAAGCTGTTTGTGCCTTTCTAAAAGATTTTGGCATGCCTTCTTTTCACAATGAAAATATTCTGTTTCATTTTTCTCAGAGATGGAGTCCATCTTATTTAAGGTGGCAATCAGATTTTTCACAGAAATGTACAAAATGCATTGCAACCTTTTTTGGAATTACAACATCCATTTTGAAGTAGGTGTTAAGCATTTTTTGGTAGCAACCCGATTTTTTAAATGTTCGTGAACTGTCCGCGGACTTCTAAAAAATACAAAGGGCCCTGCTTCATTTATTTTCACTTCTATTTTTTAACTGTGAAAGGCGGCTCTGAAAAGAGGCTTCTTTTTTTTTTGATTTTTGTTATTTTGTATTTTTTTTGGTTTTTTTATACACGACACACTAGGAAAGGAGGGGAAAGGAAGGTAAAGGGGGACACACCAACCACAGGGATAAGAAAGGGCGAGCTGAGAGAGGAAGATGTAGAGTGGGTTTTACTTGGGTAGTGAGCAGATCTTCTCGTGCTCTGAGACGATAGTCTCAAAAGCACTACGAAGTCGCTCCCCACTGCAGAGTACTGTGTCACAGTACATACATACAACTGTGACCCTCGAAAGGTAAGGGTCATCAGCATTCTGTATGGCCTGTGAGGCAGCTTGAGAAAGACGCTGTCACACAAAGTTTGGTGAGGATTCGTCCAGGGGGGGCAAAGTTATTGGGGGGGTCCCAAAACTTTTTTTTTCCCATAGACTGAATGGGAAAAAAATTGCTTGCGCCTACGGCCCAAACCGCTAGATGGATTTTCACCAAATTTGGACCAGGAGCAGAATCCGTCCAGTAGTTTTTTTTTAAATGACCAAAAAGTAGGTCAGAAAAAATTAGTGATATCTGTGTTCGCTTCGCGGACACACATCCCTGTTCGCTCCGCGGACAGGACGGTGATTGGACAAGCAGCTTGTGTGATGTCCGCGGACATCTGACGTGCTTTTCTATTGGCTGCCGTGAAGCGTGCAGTGCGTCTATTTTCAGTGACGCCCACCATCTTTGTTTATCGGAGCGGGATCTGCTGCCTGCACAGTGTAGATGTGGGCAGCGGCCATGAAAAGGCGGTGAGGCACAGGCCCTTGTGTCACTCTCTTGTTCCTCCCACTCCCCGCTCATGGCCCGTGTCTCCCATGTTCCCCCCTCGCTGATTCTCTGTGTGTTCCTCCCACTCCCCGCTCATGCTCCGTTTTTCTTTCCCGTTTCCCCTGCTCATGTCCCGTGTCTCCCTACGACCCCCCACCCCCCACTCATGCCCCGTGTCTCACTACTGTTCCCTCCACCCCCTGATCATGCCCCGTGTGTCTCTCCCCTTCCCCCCACCCCCCGCTCAAGCCCTGTGTGTCTCCCTCCTTTCCCCCCACTGCCCGCTCATGCCCCGTGAACCTCTCCCGTCCCCCCCACCGCCGCTCATGCCCGTGTGTCTCTCCCCTTCCCCCCACAACCCGCACTCATGCCCCATGTGTCTCTCCCCTTCGCCCCCACCCCCCATTCATACCCTGTGACTCCCTACTGTTCCCCCCACCCCCTGCTAATGCCCCGTGTCTCTCTCCCCTTCCCCCATCCCCTGTGTGTCTCTCCCCTTCCCCCCACCCCCTGCTCATGCTCCGTGTCTCTCCCCCCACCCCCCGCTCATGCCCTGTGTCTCACCCCTTCCCCCCACACCCTACTCATGCCCCGTGTGTCTCTCCCCTTCCCCCCACCCCTGTTCATATCCTGTGACTCCCTACTGTTCCCCCCAACCCCCGCTCATGCCCTGTGTGTCTCTCCCCTTCCCCCCACTCCCCGATCATGCCCCGTGTGTCTCACCCCTTCCCCCACCCACGCTCATGCCCCGTGTGTCTCCCCCCTTCCCCCCCACCCCCCGCTCATACCCCGTGTCTCCCTACTGTTCCCCCGACCCCCAGCTCATGCCCCGTGTCTCACTCCCCTTCCCTCCCACCCCCCGCTCATGCCCCATGTGTCTCTCCCCTTCCCCCCACCCCCTGTGCATGCCCCATGTCTCTCTCCCCTTCCCTCCCACCCCCCGCTCCTGCCCCGCGTGTCTCTCCCCTTCCCCCACCCCTGAAATTGCCCCGTGTCTCCCTCCCTTCCCCCATCCCCCGCTCATGCCCCGTGTGTCTCTCCCCTCCCCCCACCCCCCACTCATGCCCCATGTCTCTCCCCTTCCCCCCCACTCCCCGATCATGCCCCGTGTGTCTATCCCCTTCCCCCCTACCCCATGCTCATGCACCGTGTCTCTCTCCCTTTCCCCCCACCCTCCCGCTCATGCCCCGTGTGTCTCCCCCCTTTCCCCCCACCCACCGCTCATGCCCTGTGTCTCCCTCCTTTTCCCCCACCCCCCGCTCATGCCCAGTGTGTCTATCCCCTCCCCCCCACCCCCCCTGCTCACGCCCCGTGTATATCTCCCCCCACCCCCCACTCATGCCCCGTGTGTCTCTCGCTTCCCCCTCCACCCCCTGCTCATGCCCCGCGTGTCTCTCCCCTTCCCCTGCACCCCCGCTCATGCCCTGTGTGTCTCTCCCCTTCCCCCCGACCCCCCGCTCATGCCCCGTGTCTTCCTACTGTTCCCCCCACCCCCCGCTCATGCCCCGTGTGTCTCTCCTCTTCCCCCCACCCCCCCGCTCATGTCCCGTGTCTTCCTACTGTTCCCCCCACCCCCCGCTCATGACCTGTCTCCCCTGTTACCCCCAACCCCCGCCCATGCCCCGTGTCTCTGTTGTGTTACCCCCCACCCCCAGCTCATGCCCAGTGTCCCCTTGTATTGCCCCTCCACCCCCCGTTCATGCCCCGTGTCTCCCTTGTTACCCCCCACCCCCGCTCATGCCACGTGTCTCCCTCGTGTTACCCCCCACCCCCCGCTCATGCCCCGTGTCTCCCTTGTGTTACTCCCCACCCATGCCCTGTCTCCCCTGTTACCCCCACCCCCCGCTCATGTCCCGTGTCTCCCTTGTGTTACCCCCACCCCCCGATTATGCCCCTTGTCTCTCCCCTTCCCCCACCCCACGCTCATGCCCTGTGTCTCCCTCCT
Source organism: Ambystoma mexicanum (assembly GCF_040938575.1). NCBI lineage: Eukaryota > Metazoa > Chordata > Amphibia > Caudata > Ambystomatidae > Ambystoma > Ambystoma mexicanum. The sequence continues at coordinate 1,316,790,455 of NC_090929.1, read as the reverse complement.
TTCAACTGATCATGCCCTGTGTGTCTCTCCCCCACTCACCCCCCGCTAATACCCCGTGTGTCTCTCTCACCTCCACCCCCCATTCATGCCCCGTGTGTCTCTCCCCTTCCCCATCACCCCCACCCCCGCACATGTCCGTGTCTTTCTCCCCTTTCCCTCCACCCCCGCTCATTCCCCGTGTCTCTCTTCCCTTCCCCCACCCCCGCTCATGCCCCGTGTGCCTCTCCTCTTACCCGGCACCCCCTCTCATTCTCTGTGTGTCTCTCCCCTTCCCCCTGACCCACCGCTCATGCCCCGTGTCTCCCTACTGTTCCCCCCAACCCCTGCTCATGCCCCGTGTGTCTCTCCCCTTCCCCCCACACCCCGCTCATGTCCCGTGTCTCCCTACTGTTCCCCCCACCCCCGCTCATGCCCCGTGTCTCCCCTGTTCCCCCCCAGCCCCCGCTCATGACCTGTCTCTCCTGTTACCCCACCCCCCGCCCATGCCCCGTGACTCTCTCCCCTTCCCCCCACCCCCCGCTCATGCCCCGTGTCTCTCTCCCCTTCCCCCACCCCCTGCTCATGCCCCGTGACTCTCTCCCCTTCCCCCCACTCCCCGCTCATGCCCTGTGTGTATCTCCTCTTCCCCCCATCCCCCGCTCATGGCCCGTGTGTCTCTCCCCTTCCCCCCACCCCCGCTCATGCCCCGTGTCTCCCTACTACTGTTCCCCCCACCCCCGCTCATGCCCCGTGTCTCTCTCCCCTTCCCACCAATCCCCGCTCATTCCCTGTGCGTCTCTCCCCTTCCCCCCGACCCCCCGCTCATGCCCCGTGTCTCCCTACTGTTCCCCCCAACCCCTGCTCATGCCCCGTGTGTCTCTCCTCTTCCCCCACCCCCCGCTCAAGCCCCGTGTCTCCCCTGTTGCCCCCCAGCCCCCGCTCATGACCTGTCTCTCCTGTTACCCCACCCCCCGCCCATGCCCCGTGACTCTCTCCCCTTCCCCCCACCCCCCGCTCATGCCCCGTGTCTCTCTCCCCTTCCTCCCACCCCTGCTCATGCCCCGTGACTCTCTCCCCTTCCCCCCAGCCCCCGCTCATGCCCTGTGTGTCTCTCCTCTTCCCCCCACCCCCTGCTCATGCCCCGTGTGTCTCTCCCCTTCCCCCCACCCCCGCTCATGCCCCGTGTCTCTCTCCCCTTCCCACCAACCCCCGCTCATACCCCGTGTGTCTCTCCCCTTCCCCCCACCCCTGCTCATGCCCCATGTCTCTCTCCCCTTCCCCCAACCCCCCGCTCATGCCCCGTGTGTCTCTCCCCTTCCCCCACCCCCGCTCATGCCCATGTCTCCCTCCTTTCCGCCCACCCCCCTGCTCATGCCCCATGTGTCTCTCTCCTCCCCCACCCCCTGCTAATGCCCCGTGTTTCTCCCCTTCCCCCCACCCCGTGCTCATGCCCTGTGTCTCTCTCCCCTTCCCCCCACCCCCTGCTAATTCCCCGTGTGTCTCACCCCTTTCCCCCCACCCCCCGCTCATGCCTCGTGTGTCTCTCCCCTTCCCCCACCCCCCTGCTCATATCCCGTGTCTCTCTCCGCTTCCCCCTCCCCCCGCTCATGCCCAGTGTCTCTCCCCTGTTCCCCCCACCCCCCGCTCATTCCCCATGTCTCCCCTGTTCCCCCCACCCCCGCTCATGACCTGTCTCCCCTGTTACCCCCACCCCCTGCTCATGCCCCGTGTCTCCCTTGTGTTACCCCCCACCCCCAGCTCATGCCCCGTGTCTCCCTTGTGTTACCCCCCACCCCACGCTCATGTCCCGTGTCTTCCTACTGTTCCCCACACCCCCGCTCATGCCCCGTGTCTCCCCTGTTCCCCCCACCCCCCGCTCATGACCTGTCTCCCCTGTTACCCCCACCCCCCGCCCATGCCCCGTGTCTCTGTTGTGTTACCCCCCACCCCCAGCTCATGCCCAGTGTCCCCTTGTATTACCCCCCCACCCCCCGTTCATGCCCCGTGTCTCCCTTGTTACCCCCCACCCCCGCTCATGCCCCGTGTCTCCCTCGTGTTACCCCCCACCTCACGCTCATGCCCCGTGTCTCTCCCCTTCCCCCACTCCACGCTCATGCCCTGTGTCTCCCTCCTTTCCCCTGCTCATGCCCCGTGTGTCTCTCCCCTTCCCCATCTCCCCCACCCCCGCTCATGTCCGTGTCTTTCTCCCCTTTTCCTCCACCCCCCGCTCATGCCCCGTGTCTCTCTTCCCTTCCCCCCAACCCCGCTCATGCCCCGTGCCTCTCTTCTCTTCCCCCCATGCCCCGCTCATGCCCCGTGTGCCTCTCCCCTTCCCCGGCACCCCCGCTCATGCCCTGTGTGTCTCTCCCCTTCCCCCCGACCTCCCGCTCATGCCCCGTGTCTCCCTACTGTTCCCCCCAACCCCTGCTCATGCCCCGTGTGTCTCTCCCCTTCCCCTCACCCCCCGCTCATGTCCCGTGTCTCCCTACTGTTCCCCCCACCCCCCGCTCATGCCCCGTGTCTCCCCTGTTCCCCCCCAGCCCCCGCTCATGACCTGTCTCTCCTGTTACCCCACCCCCCGCCCATGCCCCATGACTCTCTCCCCTTCCCCCCACCCCCTGCTCATGCCCTGTGTCTTTCTCCCCTTCCCCCCACCCCCTGCTCATGCCCCGTGTCTCTCTCCACTTCCCCCCAACCCCCACTCATGCCCCTTGTCTCCCCTGTACCCCCCACCCCCCGCTCATGACCTGTCTCCCCTGTTACCCCCCACCCCCCGCTCATGCCTGTGTCTCCCTTTTGTTGCCCCCCCACCCCCCGCTCATGCCCCGTGTCTCCCTTGTGTTACCCCCCACCCCCACTCATGCCCCGTGTCTCCCTCGTGTTATCCCCCCAACCCCCACTCATGCCTTGTGTCTCCCTTGTGTTACCCCCACCCATGCCTGTGTCTCTCGACTTCCCCCCGCACATTCCCTGTGTCTCTCCCCTTCCCCCCCACCCCCACTCATGCCCCGTGTCTCCCTCCTTTCCCCGCAGCCCCCGCTCATGCCCTGTGTCTCTCCCCTCCCCCCACTTATGCCCCATATATCTCCCCTCCCCCCCACTAATGCCCCGTGTCTCTCCCCTTCCCCCCACCCCCCGCTCATGCCTCGTGTCTCTCTCCCCTTACCCCCTCCCCTGCTCATGCCCCGTATCTCTCTCCCCTTCCCTCACCCCCGCTCATGTCCCGTGTCTCTCGCCCCTTCCCTCCTACCCCCCGCTCATGCCCCGTGTCTCTCTCCCCTTCCCCCACAACCCCTGCTCATGCCCGTGTGTCTCTCCCCTTCCCCCAACCCCCCGCTCATGCCCCGAGTGTCTCTCCCCTTCCCCCCCACCCCCGCTCATGCCCCATGTCTCTCTCCCCTTCCCCCACTCCCCGCTCATGCCCCTTGTCTCTCTCCCCTTCCCCCGCACCCCCCGCTAATTCCTTGTGTTTCTCTCCCCTTCCCCCCACACCCCGCTCATGCCCTGTGTGTCTCTCCCCTTCCCCCAACCCCCCGCTCATGCCCCGAGTGTCTCTCCCCTTCCCCCCACCCCCGCTCATGCCCCATGTCTCTCTCCCCTTCCCCCACTCCCCGCTCATGCCCCTTGTCTCTCTCCCCTTCCCCCGCACCCCCCGCTAATGCCTTGTGTTTCTCTCCCCTTACCCCACACCCCGCTCATGCCCTGTGTGTCTCTCCCCTTCCCCTCACCCCCCGCTCATGTCCCGTGTCTCCCTACTGTTCCCCCCACCCCCCGCTCATGCCCCGTGTCTCCCCTGTTCCCCCCCAGCCCCCGCTCATGACCTGTCTCTCCTGTTACCCCACCCCCCGCCCATGCCCCATGACTCTCTCCCCTTCCCCCCACCCCCTGCTCATGCCCTGTGTCTTTCTCCCCTTCCCCCCACCCCCTGCTCATGCCCCGTGTCTCTCTCCACTTCCCCCCCAACCCCCACTCATGCCCCTTGTCTCCCCTGTACCCCCCACCCCCCGCTCATGACCTGTCTCCCCTGTTACCCCCCACCCCCCGCTCATGCCCGTGTCTCCCTTTTGTTGCCCCCCCACCCCCCGCTCATGCCCCGTGTCTCCCTTGTGTTACCCCCCACTCATGCCCCGTGTCTCCCTCGTGTTATCCCCCCAACCCCCACTCATGCCTTGTGTCTCCCTTGTGTTACCCCCACCCATGCCTGTGTCTCTCGACTTCCCCCCGCACATTCCCCGTGTCTCTCCCCTTCCCCTCCACCCCCACTCATGCCCCGTGTCTCCCTCCTTTCCCCGCAGCCCCCGCTCATGCCCTGTGTCTCTCCCCTCCCCCCACTAATGCCCCGTATATCTCCCCTCCCCCCACTAATGCCCCGTGTCCCTCCCCTTCCCACCACCCCCCGCTCATGCCTCGTGTCTCTCTCCCCTTACCCCCTCCCCTGCTCATGCCCCGTATCTCTCTCCCCTTCCCTCACCCCCCGCTCATGTCCCGTGTCTCTCGCCCCTTCCCTCCTACCCCCGCTCATGCCCCGTGTCTCTCCCCTTCCCCCACAACCCCTGCTCATGCCCGTGTGTCTCTCCCCTTCCCCCAACCCCCCGCTCATGCCCCGAGTGTCTCTCCCCTTCCCCCCCACCCCCGCTCATGCCCCATGTCTCTCTCCCCTTCCCCCACTCCCCGCTCATGCCCCTTGTCTCTCTCCCCTTCCCCCGCACCCCCCGCTAATCCCTTGTGTTTCTCTCCCCTTCCCCCCACACCCCGCTCATGCCCTGTGTGTCTCTCCTCTTCCCCCCTCCCCCCGCTCATGCCCTGTGTGTCTCTCCCCTTCCCCCCCACCCCCGCTCATGCCCCGTGTCTCCCTACTACTGTTTCCCCACCCCCCGCTCATGCCCCGTGTCTCTCTCCCCTTCCCACCAATCCCCGCTCATGCCCTGTGTGTCTCTCCCCTTCCCCCCGACCCCCCGCTCATGCCCCGTGTCTCCCTACTGTTCCCCCCAACCCCTGCTCATGCCCCGTGTGTCTCTCCCCTTCCCCCCCGCTCATGTCCCGTGTCTCCCTACTGTTCCCCCCACCCCCCGCTCATGCCCCATGTCTCCCCTGTTCCCCCCCAGCCCCCGCTCATGACCTGTCTCTCCTGTTACCCCACCCCCCGCCCATGCCCCGTGACTCTCTCCCCTTCCCCCCACCCCCCGCTCATGCCCCGTGTCTCTCTCCCCTTCCCCCAACCCCCCACTCATGCCCTGTGTGGCTCTCCTCTTCCCCCCACCCCTCGCTCATGCCCCGTGTGTCTCTCCCCTTCCCCCCACCCCCGCTCATGCCCCGTGTCTCCCTACTGTTCCCCCCACCCCCCACTCATGCCCCGTGTCTCTCTCCCCTTCCCACCAACCCCCGCTCATGTGTCCCGTGTCTCTCGCCCCTTCCCTCCTACCCCCGCTCATGCCCCGTGTCTCTCTCCTCTTCCCCCACAACCCCTGCTCATGCCCCGTGTGTCTCTCCCCTTCCCCCAACCCCCCGCTCATGCCCCGAGTGTCTCTCCCCTTCCCCCCCACCCCCGCTCATGCCCCATGTCTCTCTCCCCTTCCCCCACCCCCCGCTCATGCCCCTTGTCTCTCTCCCCTTCCCCCGCACCCCCTGCTAATGCCTTGTGTTTCTCTCCCCTTCCCCCCACACCCCGTTCATGCCCTGTGTGTCTCTCCTCTTCCCCCCACCCCCCGTTCATGCCCCGTGTGTCTCTCCCCTTCCCCCCCACCCCCGCTCATGCCCCGTGTCTCCCTACTACTGTTCCCCCACCCCCCGCTCATGCCCCGTGTCTCTCTCCCCTTCCCACCAATCCCCGCTCATGCCCTGTGTGTCTCTCCCCTTCCCCCGACACCCCGCTCATGCCCCGTGTCTCCCTACTGTTCCCCCCAACCCCTGCTCATGCCCCGTGTGTCTCTCCCCTTCCCCCCACCCCCCGCTCATGTCCCGTGTCTCCCTACTGTTCCCCCCACCCCCCGCTCATGCCCCGCGTCTCCCCTGTTCCACCCCAGCCCCCGCTCATAACCTGTCTCTCCTGTTACCCCACCCCCCGCCCATGCCCCGTGACTCTCTCCCCTTCCCCCCACCCCCCGCTCATGCCCCGTGTCTCTCTCCCCTTCCCCCAACCCCCCGCTCATGCCCTGTGTGTCTCTCCTCTTCCCCCCACCCCTCGCTCATGCCCCGTGTGTCTCTCCCCTTCCCCCCCGCCCATGCCCCGTGTCTCCCTACTGTTCCCCCCACCCCCGCTCATGCCCCGTGTGTCCCACCCCTTTCCCCCGACCCACGCTCATGCCACGTGTGTCTCTCCCCTTCCCCCCACCCCCCTGCTCATGCCCCGTGTCTCTCTCCCCTTCCCCACCCTCCGCTCATGCCCAGTGTCTCTCCCCTGTTCCCCCCACCCCCCGCTCATGCCCCATGTCTCCCCTGTTCCCCCCACCCACGCTCATGACATGTCTCCCCTGTTACCCCCCACCCCCTGCTCATGCCCCGTTTCTCCCTTGTGTTACCCCCCACCCCCAGCTCATGCCCCGTGTCTCCCTTGTGTTACCCTCCACCCCCGCTCATGTCCTGTGTCTTCCTACTGTTCCCCCCACCCCCGCTCATGCCCCGTGTCTCCCCTGTTCCCCCCACCCCCCGCTCATGACCTGTCTCCCCTGTTACCCCCACCCCCGCCCATGCCCCGTGTCTCCGTTGTGTTACCCCCCACCCCCAGCTCATGCACAGTGTCCCCTTGTATTGCCCCCCACCCCCCGTTCATGCCCCGTGTCTCCCTTGTTACCCCCCACCCCTGCTCATGCCCTGTGTCTCCCTCGTGTTACCCCCCACCCCCCGCTCATGCCCCGTGTCTCCCTTGTGTTACTCCCCACCCATTCCCTGTCTCCCCTGTTACCCCCACCCCCGCTCATGCCCCGTGTCTCCCTTGTGTTACCCCCACCCCCCGATTATGCCCCGTGTCTCTCCCCTTCCCCCACCCCGCGCTCATGCCCTGTATCTCCCTCCTTTCCCCTGCTCATGCCCTGTGTGTCTCTCCCCCACTCACCCCCTGATAATACCCCGTGTGTCTCTCTCCCTTCCACCCCCCGTTCATGCCCTGTGTGTCTCTCCCCTTCCCCATCACCCCCACCCCCGCTCATGTCCGTGTCTTTCTCCCCTTTCCCCCCACCCCCGCTCATGCCCCGTGCCTCTCTTCTCTTCCCCCCACCCCCCGCTCATGCCCCATGTGCCTCTCCCCTTCCCCCGACCTCCCGCTCATGCCCCGTGTCTCCCTACTGTTCCCCCAACCCCTGGTCATGCCCCGTGTGTCTCTCCCCTTCCCCCCACCCCCTGCTCATGTCCCGTGTCTCCCTACTATTCCCCCCACCCCCCGCTGATGCACCATGTGCCTCTCCCCTTCCCCGACACCCCCGCTCATGCCCTGTGTGTCTCTCCCCTTCCCCCTGACCTCCCGCTCATGCCCCGTGTCTCCCCAATGTTCCCCCAACCCCTGCTCATGCCCCGTGTGTCTCTCACCTTCGCCCCACCCCCGCTCATGTCCCGTGTCTCCCTACTGTTCCCCCCACCCCCCGCTCATGCCCCATGTGCCTCTCCCCTTCCCCGACACCCCCGCTCATGCCCTGTGTGTCTCTCCCCTTCCCCCCGACCTCCCGCTCATGCCCCGTGTCTCCCTACTGTTCGCCCAACCCCTGCTCATGCCCCGTGTGTCTCTCCCCTTCGCCCCACCCCCCGCTCATGTCCCGTGTCTCTCTCCCCTTCCCCCCAACCACCGCTCATGCCCCGTGTCTCTCTCCCCTTCCCCCACCCCCCGCTCATATCACCTGTCTCTCTCCCCTTTCCCCCTACCCCCGCTCATGCCCCGTGTCTCTCCCCCCTTCCCCCCCCGCTCATGCCCCGTGTGTCTCTCCCCTTCCCCATCCCCCGCTCAGGCCCCGTGTGTCTCTCCCCATCCCCCCCACCCCCCTGCTCATGCCCCATGTGTCTCTCTCCTCCCCCACCCCCTGCTAATGCCCCGTGTTTCTCCCCTTCCCCCCACCCCGTGCTCATGCCCTGTGTCTCTCTCCCCTTCCCCCCCACCCCCTGCTAATTCCCCGTGTGTCTCACCCCTTTCCCCCCACCCCCCGCTCATGCCTCGTGTGTCTCTCCCCTTCCCCCACCCCCCTGCTCATGTCCCGTGTCTCTCTCCGCTTCCCCCTCCCCCCGCTCATGCCCAGTGTCTCTCCCCTGTTCCCCCCACCCCCCGCTCATTCCCCATGTCTCCCCTGTTCCCCCCACCCCCGCTCATGACCTGTCTCCCCTGTTACCCCCACCCCCTGCTCATGCCCCGTGTCTCCCTTGTGTTACCCCCCACCCCCAGCTCATGCCCCGTGTCTCCCTTGTGTTACCCCCCACCCCCCGCTCATGTCCCATGTCTTCCTACTGTTCCCCACACCCCCGCTCATGCCCCGTGTCTCCCCTGTTCCCCCCACCCCCCGCTCATGACCTGTCTCCCCTGTTACCCCCACCCCCCGCCCATGCCCCGTGTCTCTGTTGTGTTACCCCCCACCCCCAGCTCATGCCCAGTGTCCCCTTGTATTACCCCCCCACCCCCCGTTCATGCCCCGTGTCTCCCTTGTTACCCCCCACCCCCGCTCATGCCCCGTGTCTCCCTCGTGTTACCCCCCACCTCACGCTCATGCCCCGTGTCTCTCCCCTTCCCCCACTCCACGCTCATGCCCTGTGTCTCCCTCCTTTCCCCTGCTCTTGCCCCGTGTGTCTCTCCCCTTCCCCATCTCCCCCACCCCCGCTCATGTCCGTGTCTTTCTCCCCTTTTCCTCCACCCCCCGCTCATGCCCCGTGTCTCTCTTCCCTTCCCCCCAACCCCGCTCATGCCCCGTGCCTCTCTTCTCTTCCCCCCACGCCCCGCTCATGCCCCGTGTGCCTCTCCCCTTCCCCGGCACCCCCGCTCATGCCCTGTGTGTCTCTCCCCTTCCCCCCGACCTCCCGCTCATGCCCCGTGTCTCCCTACTGTTCCCCCCAACCCCTGCTCATGCCCCTTGTGTCTCTCCCCTTCCCCTCACCCCCCGCTCATGTCCCGTGTCTCCCTACTGTTCCCCCCACCCCCCGCTCATGCCCCGTGTCTCCCCTGTTCCCCCCCAGCCCCCGCTCATGACCTGTCTCTCCTGTTACCCCACCCCCTGCCCATGCCCCATGACTCTCTCCCCTTCCCCCCACCCCCTGCTCATGCCCTGTGTCTTTCTCCCCTTCCCCCCACCCCCTGCTCATGCCCCGTGTCTCTCTCCACTTCCCCCCAACCCCCACTCATGCCCCTTGTCTCCCCTGTACCCCCCACCCCCCGCTCATGACCTGTCTCCCCTGTTACCCCCCACCCCCCGCTCATGCCTGTGTCTCCCTTTTGTTGCCCCCCCACCCCCCGCTCATGCCCCGTGTCTCCCTTGTGTTACCCCCCACCCCCCACTCATGCCCCGTGTCTCCCTCGTGTTATCCCCCCAACCCCCCACTCATGCCTTGGGTCTCCCTTGTGTTACCCCCACCCATGCCTGTGTCTCTCGACTTCCCCCCGCACATTCCCCGTGTCTCTCCCCTTCCCCCCCACCCCCACTCATGCCCCGTGTCTCCCTCCTTTCCCCGCAGCCCCTGCTCATGCCCTGTGTCTCTCCCCTCCCCCCACTAATGCCCCATATATCTCCCCTCCCCCCCACTAATGCCCCGTGTCTCTCCCCTTCCCCCCACCCCCCGCTCATGCCTCGTGTCTCTCTCCCCTTACCCCCTCCCCTGCTCATGCCCCGTATCTCTCTCCCCTTCCCTCACCCCCCGCTCATGTCCCGTGTCTCTCGCCCCTTCCCTCCTACCCCCCGCTCATGCCCCGTGTCTCTCTCCCCTTCCCCCACAACCCCTGCTCATGCCCGTGTGTCTCTCCCCTTCCCCCAACCCCCCGCTCATGCCCCGAGTGTCTCTCCCCTTCCCCCCCACCCCCGCTCATGCCCCATGTCTCTCTCCCCTTCCCCCACTCCCCGCTCATGCCCCTTGTCTCTCTCCCCTTCCCCCGCAACCCCCGCTAATGCCTTGTGTTTCTCTCCCCTTCCCCCCACACCCCGCTCATGCCCTGTGTGTCTCTCCCCTTCCCCCAACCCCCGGCTCATGCCCCGAGTGTCTCTCCCCTTCCCCCCACCCCCGCTCATGCCCCATGTCTCTCTCCCCTTCCCCCACTCCCCGCTCATGCCCCTTGTCTCTCTCCCCTTCCCCCGCACCCCCCGCTAATGCCTTGTGTTTCTCTCCCCTTCCCCCACACCCCGCTCATGCCCTGTGTGTCTCTCCCCTTCCCCTCACCCCCCGCTCATGTCCCGTGTCTCCCTACTGTTCCCCCCACCCCCCGCTCATGCCCCGTGTCTCCCCTGTTCCCCCCCAGCCCCCGCTCATGACCTGTCTCTCCTGTTACCCCACCCCCCGCCCATGCCCCATGACTCTCTCCCCTTCCCCCCACCCCCTGCTCATGCCCTGTGTCTTTCTCCCCTTCCCCCCACCCCCTGCTCATGCCCCGTGTCTCTCTCCACTTCCCCCCCAACCCCCACTCATGCCCCTTGTCTCCCCTGTACCCCCCACCCCCCGCTCATGACCTGTCTCCCCTGTTACCCCCCACCCCCCGCTCATGCCCGTGTCTCCCTTTTGTTGCCCCCCCACCCCCCGCTCATGCCCCGTGTCTCCCTTGTGTTACCCCCCACCCCCCACTCATGCCCCGTGTCTCCCTTGTGTTATCCCCCCAACCCCCACTCATGCCTTGTGTCTCCCTTGTGTTACCCCCACCCATGCCTGTGTCTCTCGACTTCCCGCCGCACATTCCCCGTGTCTCTCCCCTTCCCCCCCACCCCCACTCATGCCCCGTGTCTCCCTCCTTTCCCCGCAGCCCCCGCTCATGCCCTGTGTCTCTCCCCTCCCCACTAATGCCCCGTATATCTCCCCTCCCCCCACTAATGCCCCGTGTCCCTCCCCTTCCCACCACCCCCCGCTCATGCCTCGTGTCTCTCTCCCCCTTACCCCCTCCCCTGCTCATGCCCCGTATCTCTCTCCCCTTCCCTCACCCCCCGCTCATGTCCCGTGTCTCTCGCCCCTTCCCTCCTACCCCCCGCTCATGCCCCGTGTCTCTCTCCCCTTCCCCCACAACCCCTGCTCATGCCCGTGTGTCTCTCCCTTCCCCCAACCCCCCGCTCATGCCCCGAGTGTCTCTCCCCTTCCCCCCCACCCCCGCTCATGCCCCATGTCTCTCTCCCCTTCCCCCACTCCCCGCTCATGCCCCTTGTCTCTCTCCCCTTCCCCCGCACCCCCGCTAATCCCTTGTGTTTCTCTCCCCTTCCCCCCACACCCCGCTCATGCCCTGTGTGTCTCTCCTCTTCCCCCCTCCCCCCGCTCATGCCCTGTGTGTCTCTCCCCTTCCCCCCCACCCCCGCTCATGCCCCGTGTCTCCCTACTACTGTTTCCCCACCCCCCGCTCATGCCCCGTGTCTCTCTCCCCTTCCCACCAATCCCCGCTCATGCCCTGTGTGTCTCTCCCCTTCCCCCCGACCCCCCGCTCATGCCCCGTGTCTCCCTACTGTTCCCCCCAACCCCTCCTCATGCCCCGTGTGTCTCTCCCCTTCCCCCCGCTCATGTCCCGTGTCTCCCTACTGTTCCCCC